>NC_083351.1:126247075-127453741 GCF_030254825.1 Meriones unguiculatus
CTGTGACACACCTCCTGTAGTACCCAGGAGAGACAGGATTGTGGTGAGGGTGAGGAGATGAGCACCCAGATACCTCTGTTCTCTGTGAGATGCCGTTAGTGCTCCAGACAAAAAGAGACCTAACTTCCTAGGATACCAGAACCCACTCAAGTCTTTAGAGCTGGCTCTGAAGCAGGCCAAAGTTGGGAGAAAACACAGCCAGTCTCTAAAAGTCAGGATGGTGGGGGACAGGATACAGTAATCCTGAAGGCTGGTAACACGAGTTTATTAGCTAGTGCCTTCCCCCTCTAAACACTGGTTTCCTCATCTGAGGAGGACAGGGAGGGTGGATGAGTTGGTTATTAACATCTTCTATACCAGAGGTACTGTGTGATCTATAAGTCATGCTTCCTGGGCCAAACCAGCCATGTGTCCCCAGGCCCAGGCCTCTTTCCTTGCTCATTTGATTTTTCAGTACAACAAAAAATTTTAGATACTTTCTCTGATTCCTAAAGTGTGTGAACAAGTCTGACAGCATGACACAGCCAATTCCAGCACATCTGAGCATGATCAGGACAAGGCTACTCACCTCTGCCTGCCTGATTTTGATGGTCACCTTCTGAGTCTGTGCCTGATAGAACTGCTAATGGCCTCACCACATCCTCATCCCCTGAAGTTGTCCGAGCCCAGCATGGGAGCAAAGATTTGTAATTATTTAGACAGAACTTATACCATCTGTCATACAGTAGACTACGCAAATATCAACTCACTAAATGTTCATGACTGTCTGTGTCTAGAATTTTTATTAGGCCTGTGCCTACTTTACAGTTGGGAAAGCACACAGAGGTAAGTAGCTCAACTTACATCGCCAGGATCTGAGTCAGAATCATGCATCTAACAGTTGCCAGCCACCTCTAGGCAGATGGTAGGGTTAAGGTTTAAGGGTAAGGTAAGTGTGGATGGCCTTAAAGCCCTACCTCTGACGCGTGGTCTGCACATGCCTTCTCAGCCCTACACTCTGATACTTCAGAGCTGGTAGCATGCACAAGGGCTCTCTTGGGCAGGTCAGCAAACCTGGGCTTTGATGTGGACAAGATACAGTAAGTCAATCTTTTCTACAGACCTTCCTTCCCCCCAGGGTCATAGCTTTCCTTTACTTTTTACTACTTCTGTGACATCAGATACCCATTGCCTGTCTCCTATAGCTCATTTAACAGTGAAGCCATTGTCACCTACCTGTTTAGCAAGCCTAAAAGTCAATGGCAAACATAGATGGTGAGGCACCTTGAAAAGCAGACGGTGAAAATGCAAAACACAGGATTATATCAGCATTCGGTACTTTTCCTGATACAGTCAGTCGTTACACATTTGTGCACTGACCTTAGACAAGAAGCACAGTAAGAATTAGGGGGCATCATGACAGCTGGGCCTGTCTCACCGGCAACACAATGACCCAGTTAGGTTAGCAATAGGGAAGGCTCAGACCTTTATGCACTGGAGCCGATGTTCTGTGGCCAACAGATCCTGTATGTTCCCAAGAGCTACCGGCTCGGAAGCTCTGGAGTCTGCAAGCAAATCATAGGAAGTCAGGTTATGTGTTCCCAACCACTGGTTCTAGTAATTTCCTGGGAGAGAGCGCTGGCCACAGTGTGCGGTGCCAAGAGTGGACGATGCCTACTGATGGCTACCATACCCCAAGCTGGCCCGTGAGCTTGGTGACAACATACACACTGGAGCCAACCAGAACCACATCTTTGCTTAATATAAATAGCAGATGTGAGACTCTTCCCTTTCTTATGCGCGAGAATAGGAAGGCACAAGATATTTCTGATTCCACACCTAGCCAGAGGGTAACTCCTGTCTGAATTGTGTCTAACTGCAGTGTAAGTTGACTCTCCAGCTTCAGTCTAGAGGCTGGTGGTCTGCTTCCACCAAGTTCTATCCTCCTGACCTCCACTGGCCTGGGAGAAACGAGTGGGACTCTGTGTATGAGCAGTATCCTTATTTCTACGAAAATATTTAAAAAATGAAATTAAATAAACAGATCCCACCGCCTGAGAGGACTCCCTGTGTGCTGCCAGGAACCAACATTCTCCAGTCCCAGTTCCCCTTAGAGCGGGAAGCTCAGCCTGTGTGAGAAAGAGGCCACTTGTTCAGATATGGACACCATCTGGTTTGTGTCCTGCTAGCAGGAGTGGGCCCACCGGGTCTGTGAGGGCTACTGAAAAACTGTCTGTGGCCAGTGAGATACAAATGCCACCCCACATATGCTCAAGGAAAAGAAAATGTAGCCTTGTGGTAAGGAATGCTGAGGCAGCAACATAGAATCCCCAAATATTTTTATAGGGGGCTTTAAAGAAAAAAAATTGAACCCACAGTCCCTAACAAAGCCACAGTGTGTCCCATTTATGGCAAGCCTGATAATCACACCCTTCAGGGCTTTTACAGTCAGGCTGTGAACTCAGGGAGTAGAAGGCACTTCCTATAAGCCAAAGCCAACTGAGATTCCATTACCTCCCTCCTCTTGTCTGCAGAACCAGGTCAAACAATGGCTTGACCTCCTGTGCTCATTACATGTTGGCTCCCTTCTGCTAGCTAAGAGCCAGAGATAAGAAAATTGGTAATTGGAAGCCATGAAGGAAGTTTGCAAGCCAGCATCACGCTGCTGTGTCAGACCCAGCCTCTCCAAAGCTGTCTGTCAACTGATTCTGGGTGCTAAAAGGCAGCCATGCACTCTCCCTATACACTAACCAGTGTTGGTCAGTGTACCAAGACCCAAACAGGGTGGCTACAGTTCTTGGAAGATGAAATTCTGTGGGCAAGATGACGGTAACTCAGAATTCTAACCCAGATCTAAGCTTCGGAAGAGAATGGCGGGCTGCCAGCACTCTCTTTGCTTGGCCTTTGAGAAATCGTTCCTTCAGAATATTCTCCTTCCTGGTGACTTCTCTGTGCCTTCCTCCTAACCTTCAATCTTTAGCTCAGCTTCCCTCACCTCTCTCATTTTCTCACTGTGATGGCTGTTAGGTTTTAGGTTTAAAGTGCCGTTCTTAAGAAATCTATAAAACAAAAATGCCTCTAACCTGTAACCTCTGCTTGTCCAAGGACAGATAACTTCTTGGAACACTGGGGCTATAACAAGCCGTGTGTGTTTTCACTTCTGTAAACAAGCTTGGTTGCCCCAAATGCACAGGCTATGTACTTGAAAACATGTAGTCAGGATGTATGTTTACCCCTGATTGGATGAAGGCAGAAGTGTGTAGCCTTGTGGATTTTGCCTTTATAGGCCCCGACTACTGTAATTCAGAATTATACTCAGAGCAGGAGCCTGATAGCACTCCCCAGGCTGATAACACTCATAACACCCAATACATTTCCGTCCCTCTCATTTACCGCAGACCTTGAAGCCCCGAATGTCCTTTCTTTTGGGGTCTTTTCACAGGCTACTAATTTACTTCTTATCAAGAGAAAAGAAAATTATTTGCTTCCAAACAGTTACTG
The DNA here is from genome assembly GCF_030254825.1 of Meriones unguiculatus. Taxonomy (NCBI): domain Eukaryota; kingdom Metazoa; phylum Chordata; class Mammalia; order Rodentia; family Muridae; genus Meriones; species Meriones unguiculatus. The sequence continues at coordinate 126,250,556 of NC_083351.1, forward strand.
TCTATGTCTCCTTCCCTCTGTGGTCCATGAAAGCAGCTACTTAATGAAATGTCTCACTAACACATCAACTGCAGCCTGAAAGACACCAAATATAAAGGCTGAATATATATGCAGAATGTTAGCTGTTTCCATCTTCCCACACTCAAGGTCAAGTTGGGATCCTGCTACATTCATGACTTTCTCCATTGCTACCCAAACAGCACCATTCTCTCATTTTCCTGTCGACCCTCCCCTTATCTCTTTGATGCATATGATTCCCTTGGTTCTAGCAGGTGTCAGGTCCCAAGAGGACTTCTCTTCCTTCCTCTCCAGCAACTCCATGGAAGCCAGTCACCTGACCACTCCTTTTCCATGTGTGACTCTAGAAGATGCACGGTTCTGTTGTGATAGCTGTTCTCTCTGGGAGTATAAATTTTATTTTCATCAAAAGATTATGTAGCAGGGGCTGGCAGGCTACTCTTTGTATAAAGATCACCCCAGGCTATTAAAACAGATCCCCTTCACCACCTACAGAAATATTAAGAAGTGACCATGAGTGCTGAGCCTGAGAATCTAAGTGGCCTGCTCACTAAGGAAGTTACCCTCCAGTAGCCGGGACAAGCCACTTGTATTTCACCTCCAGTGTCACATAGAACTAAGCCTGGGGAAAGTGATTGCTCTGTAAAGATACATCAGGGATGGATTAGAATAAGGGAGGCTGTCAATCCAAGCTGGAACTCTGGGCTAGCCTACCTTCCAGGGAAGGGTTAACCATTTCCACCTGTGCCTCCAGCCTTTAGATGGTTGCCATGAGGTTCAGCAGGAAAATCCCTCAAATTCCAGGCTAATTGGCAGATTCCAGGGATACTCAGTAAACACTTCTCCTTTCTTTGTTGAGACACAGCAAGAACAATAGTTTGGCTCTCAGCCCACCCAGAAAATGTCGCTCTGCTAGGCCTCGCTAAGCTTCCCAACCACCAATGACAACATCTAAAAGAGTTTCTTCACAAGACAAAGCCTAGCAGAAACTTTTCTAACTTGGAGGCAGAGCACTCAGATGTTTTGAGTTATTTTGGCACAGCTGAAAGATTTTTCACACTTGCAAAAATATCAAAGTTCTCTCTTGGCCTCGGAAAAGCTAAACTATAGCTCTTTTTCAAATTCTAATGAATTTGGCATGAACGCCATTCATAATAGTCACTGCCACTTTTTGGAGTACTTGAAAAAATGCAGTATGAACTAATGTAATAGCAGTTTTCAGAATTACAGAATGTTGGGATTAAAGCAATGCTGGTCAATTCTCAGCTTTTCAAGTTGAGGAAAGCAAGGTTTTGTTTTATGACTAACTGAACAAGAATGAAAACCCATCTCCAGAGGTGCCTTGACTCCTGGCATGAAGCTGAAGCAGCAACAATGGATTGACTATAGGAACATGTAACATAAACTTAAATGGCTGACGCTCTGTGAATAGAAGATATTTACAGATACGTCATGAAAAGAACCTGCACCTTGCCTACGAAGAGACCTTAAGACTTTGGGCCAGTTGTAGCTCTGGGTTTTGGTGTCTTTATCTCCACGATGCAGCTGATGAACAGATTACTTTATGGAGGCAAAACAATGAGATGAACGCTTGTGATAAACTCTCAAATTCCGCTTTTGCTAACGTGCCATTGTGCTTGGGAATTGCAGCCATGCATCCTGCCTAGACTTAATTCTTCCTGCTCCTTGTTTTAGTTTCTTCTGGCTAATCAACAAAGCAAAAATACACGTCTTTCTGCTCTTGCTTCCTTACACCTCTTTTGGCATTTCTGGCCTCTCTTTACCCCTCGGAACTCCCTCTGGCTGAGGGGTGCCCATTTTCATCAAACATGCAGAAGAACAGAAATGCTCTGTCTCCCAGTAATGACTGAGTTCCCCAGCCACCTTTCCTTTGATTACCTTGTGTCCCTCTCACTTTACTGAGAGCGATAGACAGGAATGGAGAGGGACTGAGTTGAATCCAGGGGCATGAATTTAGTCCCACTCCTATACAGGGACTGATGAATTAGAAGGTCTCCAGCCTGACTGGAAGAAGATGACAGATGTGAGTTCTACATATTGCTTCAGCAAAGTGGGAAAATTTGCTTTTTTTTTCTTTAAAAAAAGAAAGGAAGAAAGAAAAGAAAAAGAAAATGTGGAGTTTTTTCCAGGTCTATTTTCCAGAGAGAATATTGTCATTTTTGTTTTTTCCAGGAAGGAAACGAATAGGTCTTTCACATGGCTGGATGATGTTTACTGATTGATTGGTTGATTTTGAATTCCCTCCACAGGCAAATGAACTATTTCTCTCAGAGAGACCTGAGTGAGATGCCCAGAAGAAGAGCACAGTAACTTGGAGTAAATGTCTGCCTGGTTTGCTTTGCTGTTTAGTGTAAACTAGGGCTTCTCATTGAGCTCCTACCCGTGGGTCTGCATGACTCTCCTTCAAAACATGTTCTCCATTAAGCATCATATGGTAGAAGCAGAGATTGAGAAAATGTCCGTTATCTGGTACAAAACATCCAACATGTGGGAATTAAAGATGTTAGAGATCATGTAAGCTACAGGCGACCGGTTTTGAGGCTGGGTAAGTTTACTGCAGCAAGGGTCAGGTATCTGGATGTGGATGCTCTTCTGAAATCTCAAATACTGACCACACATACTTGCTAAAGGAAGCCCCTCACTTTCTGGACTATATGGAATATTCTGGAATGTCACTCAACACCTCACATGCTCCCAAGCTTTCTGACCTCTTGGGATAACATCTTATTTTGTTCCTAAGGAGCAGCCTCAGCACTTTCACCAAATAACTCAACTTTTCGAGCCATAAGAGAAGAAAGATCCATTCGGAAAGTAGAACTAAGCCACTCTTTGAAAATCAAATAGCATACATTTTCATTTGTCCTGACGTAATTGTGAATCAGGAAAGGAAAGGAGAATTGTATCCAGAGAAGGGAGTCTCAGCAATTCCATGTCATGACTTGAGCCTTAGGTCTTGAAACTAGTGATGATCATTTATATAGAACTTAGCATTTCAAAATACTATTCATAAGCATTGTCTCCTTAGAATACCATACACTCTGATATCAGGATATTGCTGACTTTATTTTAAAAGTAAGGAAACTGAGGCAAAGAGTGGTGTGTTCTGATCAAATGTTCTTAGATTTTTGTGTCACCATTCTGGCCTTCCAGCAATTACAGTACAATCTACTGGAGCAGGCAGCTGACATCACAGGCCAGCACCCGGTCCTGTCTCAGCGAGACTCTGAAGGAAGGACACAGACCCTGAGGCCCTCCATATAGGCAAAAATTAAATAGTTCCTGTGTTCTTCCTTGCTGAATTCCCCTAACCTTACAAGTTTAGATTCCTGAGTTCAAATCCCAGCTCCAACACCAATTAGCAGTGTGGCCTTTTAGATAATCTATATGTTCAGGCTGTGCCTCAGTTTCCTCATATGTCAAATAAGGATTATACAACTTCCTTACAGAGGTATTATAAGTTTCCAAGCCTTGTTCTAAACAGGAACTCATTGTATAGTTCCTACTATTAACTTTGTAATTTGAAGAAAGAATACTCACAAAGATTAAGTAGGAATGTTGCCAAGACTGAACTCTAAATTTGACTTCTATTTTTTTTTTTTTAATTCTTATTTACTCCTCCTGAACACAGCCTTCCTGAAAACTAGCCCATTGTTCTTGTGTTTCTGGACCTAGCATTTCTGCACCAAATTATCTGAGACCAACTCTGTATAGACCAATGCAGAATTCTGGAGGTGTGGCCAAGAAGCCTGTATTTTCATTTGCTTTCTGACTGCTCTGTTGTCAAGAACAAACGACTCAGACAAATCTCTGCAGTACCCCTGACTGTTCACACTGATCTAGTTTTCTCTGCTTGCTCCTCATTCCAGAAATGCCCCAAATCCATCTTGTTGCATACTTGCGCTCCCTCTGCTTGCACACTCCTCAATGTGCTATCTCACGATGTAGGAAGACACAGAGGACGACTGCTCACAGTTGTGGCTGCCCTACTCCATGGCCGATTTTGCTTCAGGCAGGCAGGGGAGTGGTGGAGGGGGAGGGGAGACAGAGGGCTGAGAACATCTACTCCAGACACAAGATCCACGGCATACAGAGATGCACCGCTGTCCCCCGAGAGAATCTCAGGCTGTACTGGGGTCAGCTCTACAACATCGAGATAACCCGGAGCAGAGAAGATGAGCACAGAGTGGCAAAAATCCAAGGAAGCGTTCGGGGTAGAGTGTTGTGCACAATGGATTCCTTCTAGAGAAGAGTCCAGCATTGTTTTCAATTTGCTTTCATTTTATTCAGCTTTACAAATATTCCCTAACCACCCTGACTTTCATGAGTCCACCAAAAAACTTTTAACAGATGCTCTTGAGACTGCTAAGATCAAACTTAGTACGCTACCCCCAGGCAAGTAACTTTTCTGCTTTTCTTATCATGATTATTTTTTTTTGACCTAACTTTCTCCTTAAACTAGACTTAAATCTCTGATTGTGTAAACAGTGGAAGATTGTCTAATTCCCTAAAGGGTGTCAAAGATCTGTATGGAATGGAGAGAGGAGATGAGGGAGTGGAAAAGAATGGAAGGAAAATAAGTATCAATTATTAAACACTGAGAAGGGTTTAAGAATCACATACAACTTGGTACTTCTGCACAAAGCTCTAAATCCATTACAGGCTAGGAAAGTGAGACTTCTCACCAGAGCAAATTTGCTTAATTGTGTTTTCTCTCTCCTAATGGGGAAAGGATTTCAAAACGTACTTCCTGTGTGTGTGGCCCACCTTTGCTCTGACTGGGAATGCACCCTGAACTGAGAGAGTATCTTATTTCAAAGAGGATTCGGTTCAGCTTAACAAAAGGCGGTAAGCAAATGTTTGTAATATGCAAATCAGATATCCCGCCACCCCAAATCCTGTGCATATTTTAATAGTAAGACAAAGACACCATTCTCCCATTTATTTTGCTTACTGGGCTTAGCACAAAGAAGTCCAGGAAGTGGGTAAAAAAAAAAAAGCCCCAGTAATACAAATAAAGTTTTGCTGCGCCCTGCCCTACGTCTGAGTTTATTTTGTATTGCTACAAGAAAATAGTTGAGACTGATCTCTTAGAAAGAAAAGATGCTTTTCTTTATGGATGGAGGCTGAAAGTCCAACATCAGACACCTGAGGACCTCTGGAGTAGAGCATGATTGTATGAATGTGTATGGGACAGATGAGCAGTGTGTATATGAGGATTCCTGTGGTCAGGGAGGAGGCAGGGGACCACAGGCTTGCTTTCTTAGAACAAGCTCCTTAGAACCTAGCCCTCTGAGAACATACTGCTCCCTCTCAAGGATAGTGACCTATTACCTAAGCATCTCGTAAGTGTCCTGCCATCTCAGCATTGTCACAACCGGGCTTCTGGTTTCATGATCATTGACAGGAAACATTTAAATCATACCAGACACAGCACCATCCACCAGAGAGTGGGCAAGCCTGGCAGCTTACCATACCTATCAGAGCATTGAATTCTGGAGCAGGCTCAGTGTTACAACATATTACACCACCACTGACTGGGATAGTTGGTATTTCAAGTCACTGCCATCAATAGGTGCCACTTTTATGCCACTCAGATCCCAAACAGGCACAGTCCAGGTGAGCTGTGTTGCATGGTCCCTCTTAGATGCTGAGAAGGCCCCCAAATCCAGAGGTCCAATAGTCCATTTAGTCCTTCATTTTATAGACGAGAAAGCAGGCCCAGTGGTCCAGTGGTCCGGTGGTCCAATGTGTTGGTGACCACAAAGTAAGAATCAGGGACCCATGAGGAGCCGTGGCAAAAACTACTACTTTGCTCTGTAATATTTTACAAAGCATATAGAGAAGATGGTTACAAAGAATAAACAAGATGGTTTCTGAAGTCTTGAAGTACCTTCAGAGGGAGACACAGAGGAGATAGAAGCAAATAGGAAGCTGCAGCTCATCGAGCTTATGTAGAAGTCAGTGAGGTCTGAGGTGGAACTCTGACATGAGACAGAACTTGGATCAGTTACTTGTCTGACATACAGATGTGAGAATACAAGCTATGTGGGAGTGGGACTATTAACCCCCTCCCCCAGTAAAACAGAGATGGTGATGGTGCCCGTTTCTCAGATCGTGCAAGGACTAAAGGAGATAATACAGAGATCCGACACAGATGAGATGCTTAATAGATTCTGACTGTTATTACAACTCTAGTGCAGACATCCAAGGATAGATGAGTGGATAGACTGCCAAGAAGTCAGTCCTGAGGGGGCCTGTCCTCAAGCCAGGCTTCCTCCCTGCCAGCTCCTTGCTTCCAAAACAAGGCCCTTTGCTGCCCAACTCTAGTCCTCCTCCCTCCCAAATAAAAGACAGATATAATGGTGTTAGTGCCCAGCTTCCAGCCCAAATCTATAATAGAGTAATAGGGTATAGATAAAAAATGAAATTGCAAAAAGACATGGATATTGATAATGAAACTACGAAAGGAAGGATAGCTAATCGCAAGTTTTTTTTTTTCCTTCTGTTACTACAATGCTAGATTATGTTGAGTTTTTTTTTTTTTTTTTTAAAGTCTTAGTTAAGTACAGGGAGTATTAAATACAATCACCAGTTTGCATTCTTTCATGAAAGTTCCCAGAGCAGCGAATGAGGGACAGGAGTGATACTTTAGTCAGCAAAGTGCTTGTCCCACAAGCATGAGGAGCTGAGTTCCATCCCTGGAATCCAGGTAAAAAACCTGGATTCAGCAATGGGAGTTTGTAATCCTAGGGTTGGGGCAGGGGATACTGGCAGATTTGTGGGGCTTTCTGGGAAGCCAGACTAACAGAACAGCCAAGCTCTGGGGGGAAATGTCAGAGACGTTATCTCACAAAACTAGAGTGGAGAGTAACTGAGAAAGTGCTGACTGAGGACGACAGAGCCTAGCGACGCAGACGTGCAGGAAGGCGCACGTGTGCTCAGACTCACGTGCATCTGCACACATGTGTGCCCGAGGAAGGAAGAGTGCAAACGAGAGAGAAGAGCGATCACTCCTTCCTCCCTCCCCTTCCCTGGGAGTCCATGGGCTACTGCACAAATTTCGGGTTTTCCACCCTATTAAAACTGTTCTGCAGCAGCTGGTATAAATGGCATTGTAATCACCAACTCTCCTCTAATGTGATTTGTGGCATGACCCCGAGTTGACAACAAACAAACAAACAACAACAACAGAAAATCAAGTCACATTCAATGTCATGCTCAGGAGAAACACATCACCTCACATTTTCAGTCTCTGAAAGCCAGCCATAAATCTTCACTGCATATTAACCAGAACATCCTATTTTTTGGCTAAATCTGAAGACAATTTGCTCTCGTTTCAAACTCCAGAGTTTCAGTTTTCCTTTGAGGGCTCTGTTTATCTCCTTGTAAAACATGGCCAAAAGACACTTCAGGAAATCTTGAAGTTTTCTCCAGACAATGTTTGTTTTGCAGACTGTTTCCCTGACACCGGGTGCCAGTTGGCAGCTGGAACCCCGGAAATCAGCATCCTGGGGTCTTGACACTGCATTTCAAACCCCTTGTATTGATTACAGAAAAATCATGGTCTTTACTTTTCCTTCCTGAACACTGGAAATGACCCTCCAGGCATGAAAACAACAGTGTGTTCTGTCTTTCCCAACACAGCTGGATCAGCATGCATCTCCCACTTAAAGCTTTTAAATACTTGACATACACATTTCTGAACACCCCCAATGGACTGTCACGGTCTGATTTAATCCTGAAGAAAACTGACGTTAAAATAGAGCTTTTCCCAGCAATAATAATCTCATTTTTGATAAATGATTCTCTTCTCACCACCTTTGAGACGTAGGAGAGCTTTTATGTAATAAAGAAGCCATTTGCTGCCGAATATTTTAATGCCTGTTTCCATATTTCCCTTGTTTTTAATGCAAGGGCAATGCACAGCATTACAGGAGAATGTCTTTTAAAAGCAGATTTACAGCAAGGGCTGTGAGGGAAATGGATGGCCAGCCGCATCCGTGCAGAGCTGAGCTGCCGAAGGGAATGGGGCACAGAGATGCTCTTATTCTCACGTACATGCACGAAAGCATAACCTCTGCAGAGAGTGACAGTGTTACTGTGTAACCTGATGTGATGTAACCTGCCTTCAATGTGAACTCCCTCTTCTGACTTCCTATGTTTACTTAGTTATCACTGGTTCTCACATGCTTCATCTGAGATCCAGGAGATGGAGGGACAGACATTCCTGAAGTCATTATGACTACCGAGGAAAAGACAGGCATGCCAATTCACCAAAAAGAAGCTGTTCTGGGAGCATCTTACGTTAGGGCTCAATCAGAATGGCTTTCACTGGAAGCGTGACTCGTTGGGGCTCCTAAACTTCCATTTTCAGAAGCACTCATCCGGATGGATGCCTTTCAGCAGAGAAGCCACTGCGATGGTTTTGTTCTTTACTGCAGCTGAACCTTCAAGGGGTGAAGGTCTCAGATTCAAACTCCCCATCCATACCCTCAGTCCTGTGATTTTTAATTCACATCGGGCTGTTGATGTAGAAAGCTGTCTTGGGAAGCCTCCACAGAGAGGCAATTCTGAAATGCTTCCTAGAAAGAGTCACTGTCTCACTGGAAGTGTGGGATTTAACCTCAGTCATATGCACGTCTGAGGAACAAAAACTCTGTGAGCCACATGCACTCGAGGTACTTCTGGGAAGGGAAGCCAGCTCTTCAGGGATGTTCTACTGATTTTTTATTATTATTAAGTGCTTCGTGCCCTTGGTGGACATCAATAGTCTCCATCTGGGGTAGAAGTCCTTATCTGAGAGTCTGGCTGGCTCGCAGCTCACTCCGCATGGAATAAGCAGTCGAAGGGCTAACTGCAGAGGATCAGAAACAGGTGTCTGTCTGCTTTGCATGCTGGAAAGGTGAGCTCTTTTGACCTCAGGATGTTGTCTATCCAGTTGTACATGGGGCCTTTAAACCACTCAGTTCCCTTCCAAAACCTGAGAAGCAAAACAAAGGTCAGAAAGAAAGGGCAAGCCAGTGTGAGGATGAATTAGTGGAGGCCCAGGCTGGGAGGGAAGACCGTCATGCCTCACCCTCCCACTTACCCATACTGTGGGCTCTATGTGTACTCGCTGACAATGGCAGGTCTTACAGGGAGTGGAGTAGAGAGAAGGAAGCAAGGACTTGGAGAAGACAAAAGAGAATCTGTTTTGTGTGTTCTAGCTTCCAGGTTTGAAAAGTCAAAGTATCTATAGCCATTAAAAGCCACCTAGCACATATTATCATTATTCCCTGCTTTACATTTTACTAGCTTATCTAATCCTATAAGAACTATAGGATTCTTATATGGAGCTGGATCAAGGCTGAAAAGCAGAGGTGCCTATGTGGACTATGGCACCATACTAGCTGACAGCTCAGAATGCTCCCAGGCATCTGCATTCCTCGGAGGCTCTGGGCAGATAGAGGGTCTGGATGGAGGCATGCCACATTCCTCAGTGTCACACTCAAGACAGTGTGGGAGCTAGAACCACAAAGAAAGCAGATAAAGGTATGCTTCTGGGAAACGAGAGCCTACATTTGGGTGGCTGAGTAGGCATGGGATCCTGATAACTACAGCTCTTCCCAAGAGGTTGGCCTCCAGAAGCCAACTGACTATGTTTGGATCTCATCTCAATCATGTTCGAATCCTGGGTTCAACGACACAGGTGTCAACAAAGCCAAGTCTTGGAGCCACTTCAAATAGATAAACGGATTACATGAGCAATCTGGAGCATGCTCAGCTAGCCTGCATGGCAGGCACAGCAGTCAACACCGGCCGTTCTTACAGAAGGAGTGTTTTCGGATAAATCTGCCATCCAGCTCCCACCCTCATCGCTGCTTGTCCCCCACAAGTACAGTGAGTTGACTGGTTTGGAATAGGACTTAGACCTTCTTCCTCAGGAGAAGAAAGGTGTTGAGACACCAAGGGAGAACAGCTCTAATGCTTATCGACGCAAGATGGGGCATCATTTGATCTCCCTGTGCCCATAGTTAAAAGGAACACTGTCTGGGAGAGAGTATGTGCCCCTGACCCACTCCCAGGAATCACACAGAGGGCTCAAACACTGATGGCCTAGCTAAAAAATTAGATGGGCTGGGTAGGCCAATAGTTAGACAGGAACTGCCTGGCTCAGCTATCAGGTGAGCTGGAGTATCACAAAATATAGGGCCAAGACTGGAGAAACCCCACTTCTAGTAGGTGAGGAGTGGGATGGCCACTGAAGGCCATGAAGCAAGAAGAACCTTGGGAGTTACCACAGGCTTCTGGAGTAGAAATTCCTTCTATTAGTCATTCTTCTGGCTCTGCTGACTTGCCTTTGGGACAGATGGTTAGAAGCCGTAGATGCTTGAGCAAGGTTTTCTTGATGTGAGGTATCTCCTAAGAGGCATTTCTTGAACATCAGTCCAAGATAACCAATAGCAAACCAACAGCAAGCAAGTTTTCACTTGGCAATGGTAGCAAGAGGATTTCTGAAGGGAGCACTGGGCTGTTCTGAGGTATCACAGCGGAGGCAGGTGGGGTTCATTTGGGGATAGGACTAAAGAAAGAGAAATTTGGAGGGACAGTCCTTGAAAAGATATCTCACCTTTCTTCCTGTGCCTCTAGCAGAGGTTACATGCTACAGACAGCCTGGACTTTGAGGCTTTGGGCAGAGCAAAGGAAAGCAGATCCCTGGACATTACTGCAGGAAAGATTATATTCCACACAGGAAGAGATTCTGTGCCACAACAGCGAGTCAAGTGAGTCAAAAACTTGGAATGATTGCCTGATGAATGACATGTCATTAATAAAGGAACCTCTTTTTACTCTCTTGTTTCTTTCTCTCTGTTTTCTTTGGATTGCCGCTTGGGTCAAGTGTGAAGTTGTTGTTCTCACCCCCAGAGCCCAGAATCCAAGAACGCATCTGTGGCTGGAACACAGTAATCAAATGACCAGATGTGCAATGTGGGGCTAAGTGAACCCAACAGCTAAAGACACACAGTCTGGCAACAATCTTCTGCCATTTGAAACTTTTTTTTTTAACCAGGAAAGCTTTTGCATTTAATTTGTCTGATACATATTTTGGGAATTTTTAAAAGTCTAATTTGAAAAAGGTATTTGACAACATCAACTGCAACTTTCTTATGAATCTGATGTAAACGCAGATAAATTACAATGACTTTAGGAAACTATTTGACAGTATCTTTTAAGGATGAATATGTGAATACCTTATAGGATTCTGATTCAATCCCTTAACTACAGCCAACAGAAATATATAGACATATACATCAAGAGATGTGTTCACAAATATTAATTATTGCACTACTCAAAACAGGCAGTACATTGGTGTTTCTCTATAGAGCTTTGAAATCCTTTGGGCTCACCTTTGCTGTAGCAGTTTGCTTCCTGCAACAGTTTCTTGGGCTTAGAATTCCTCAGGAACACTCAAGCACCCCAGAGAGTTTATGGTTTGGGCGCTGTCCTGGGCCACTGAGAGACAGGAACTGACAGACAACGAATAAGTGTTTCCACCTCTTGCTCTCTCTGATGGACCATTCTGAAAAGCATCCTCTAAGCCCCTCAGAAAATACTGGTGCACCCATGTCTTATTTTTGCTTCTCTTCCCATGTCACTCTCTCTGCTCTGCTGTGCTGGCGCCTGGGAAAACATTCCCGCATACACCATTAGCAAGCAAAATTTTCTCTCAAACTCTCCTATGGGGAAAGTCCCAAAGAAAGAAAACTCAGATTTGGAAACATAGCAACAACATGAGCTGATAAATTGTGGAGTATTCATAGAAGGAAATGTTGCATTCAACTGTTCTAAATTTGGATGAATCTATAAATATATAAAGTTAAATCAAAGAAGCGAAGCTAGTAGATGAGGAGGAGATCCATGAAATTCTCTGCATGTAATGTGGCTGCTGAACACATCAGCTCCCAGTTGTGGTTACCTGCTTAAGGTCAACCCAGGCAAACTTCCAGCATGAAGGGGGAAGAGGACTCCTTGGCAAAGGAGCTCTTGGCAGTTGATGGTTTCTGAATAAGGGAGTGTCATTCTCTTTAGAGACACGGACAGTGGTAGGTATCTCTTGCCCCAGTATCCATGCACATATGGGAAATACTAATTAGACTTATGGGGTTAGGTATGGAAAGGAAAGAAGAAGACATAGAATTTGAAAGGAAATGAGCTGGGAGCACCAGAGAGATTTGGAAGGATATAAATGTATGCAATTTTCAACAAATAAAAGCATTACTTTTTAAAAAGCCAGACATTAAAGATTATGTACTTGGGCCTGGAAATACGGCTTAGCAGGTAAGAATGCTTCCTGCTCATGCAGACAACACAGGTTCAGTTTTCAGGACACACATGGTGACTCACAACCATCTGTAAGGGGATCCAAACCCTCCTCTGATCTCTGCATGCTCTACATGGACACACACACACACACACACACACACACACACACAGGAGCACTTGCATAAAATTTAATAGATAACAAAATAAAGGTTATACAGCCCACATTCTATTAGGAGAAGTTCATAAAAGTTCGTAGAACTAACCATGAAAGTGGTTATCTTTGGGAAGAGGAAGAAGGCGGTGATTGCTAGGATGAACACTACAGAGGAATTTTAGGCATATTGTCAATAATCCAATATATTCAATAATTTGTTGAACTGGATATTGCTAAATTATGTTCACTTTTTAACAATTCCTTGAGCTAACCCTTTCAATTTGATCAGTTGTGTTGTGCTTGGAATAAGCATGTGTTTAAATGAATTTTTTGTCTTAAAATGTATGATCACTGATTCTTTTGCCTTGTTCAATAACAATATATGACTTTTTTTTTCAGGGATACTACCATTTATATCTATGGTCCATAACAGGAAACACCAACTTCAGCTTCCTTTCTAGACAGGAAGTTAAAGGAGTAAAGATGGCCCCGAGGACAGTGTGTTTCTAAACAGGGTTGATGGTTCACACTCCAGACAAGTGGCATACCAGGATAGTAGTAGCCCCACAGAAAATTAAGACAAAGGAGGAAATGTGAGAACGAAAGAACAAAGGAGAAAGGAAGACTGGTGGAGAGAATGAAAATGGGGAAGAGATGAAAAGAAGATAAATAAAAGGCAGACTTATGATGTTTGCCATTGGCAGTGGTGTATGTAGAGCCACAATGGATGCTATTAAGGTCCCAAATGGCACCAAGTAGTTGACAACACATTGTTAGGAGGCAGTTTGCTGGATCCAGCCATCTCAGGAACAAGTTCCATCTTGCTGGCAGAGTCAAAACTGAGTTCATATTCTCAGGCCCCAGAACCCAGCTCCTATCATTCATCTTCAGGTGTTTTCATGTTTGTCTGTTAACCAGTAAAGGGTGGAAAAAGGGAAGTCGCCATTATCCCCTGTTTAAGCTAAGGCATACAAGTGTTAATGTGTGGCCTGTCTTGGCGTAAAGCTTGCCCACTCCTTTGTTCCCTTATAATTCTAAATTCCAGACCAAAGTCTAAAAGAGGACATGACTGCAAAGAGCTGAGTCAAGAGTTCTGAAACCAGGACTTGGAAAGACTCAGTCACCCTTTGCTTAACCCCTAGTGTCAAACTATGATTGGTCAATGCAACAGAACTCACTGATCCCCCTTGCATTGTGTTCCCATCCTTTAAAACTGTTGTACAATCTCCCTTCTCCCTTCGGGGTCTCCGTTCAGACCTTGAAATGGCCATCTCCCTGCACAGACAGAAAATAAAGCTTGCATTTTCAGCTTCTGTCTCTGAAGTGAGCTTTCTCGGCTTCCACTCTGAACCCAGCAAGATCTGTGTATTTTATCATAGTCTTGCAAGAGCCCCCAGCATGTTACCTGCTCTAGCCAATCATTGCCATGTACAAAAGTGGCTACAGTGTATCCTCATCTTGGATTATTTTCCCCCTTAAAAGCCAGAAATCTGGATTTTGCCAGTGAAAATTCCTGTCTTAAAACATGTTGAGAAGCTCAAATTTTTCAAACACTTGAAAGATTGGGAGTGGAGAAAAACATTTCCGAAAACTAGATCAGGCTCTCAAAGGGCTGCTTTCTGCCCTCTGGTCTTCACATTAAACCAGAAGGTCTTTCACAGGACAGCCTTGCAGTCTGAAAAAAACAAAAATGAAGCTAACTTTTAGCACATGTCCTGTGGAGCGTCACATCCTCATTGCATGACTATAAGACAAAGAAATGAGCCTTACCTGAGCATTGGAGAACCTGTGTCCAGTCCAGTTTTACTGTTGAAATTATTTAGCTGGGCCTCAGTTTCCCCATCTGCATTGGGAAACTTTGCAAAAGAGTTCTTATGGCAGAACTTCTGGGATGATGTAATGAACATGGGTGAGACTAATTCTTGGGGACTGAACAAACTTCACAACATGGCCTATAATGGTCGGTGGCTCTGGGTCACTGCACAGAGTCTGTAGTCTTGGAATTCATTCCCTTCTCTCTCCCCCTCTCAGTTCATCAAACAAAAGCAAAATCCTTCCTCCAGCCTGGCCCAGGTGAGAAGGCCTGCCTTTAGGCTTCATGCTCTTTAGATGTTCTGATTTCCTCTGAACGTTGAGTAGCCAAAGGCCCCCAGTCCTGGTGCTGGTGAGACCTGGGCTTGTGCCATGGGTCTCTCTCATTGGTAACAAGGAATGCCATTCAATGTCACTTCCTCCTGTGAGTTCCTACCTCGTAGGAATTCTGACAAGAGATGTCAACTGTTTCAAAAGCTAAGCATGCCTCTGGCACAAAAGTGTCAGATGAAGTTAATTACACTCTCCTGTGACTTACCAAGGCATCTGCTCACAGGCGCTGGATGGCCATCTGCCCAGAGGTTTGTGAAAATTTGATCTTATGTCTCTTTGTATTTAAGTTGGCCTTCTTCCCTCTGTTATTTTAGAGATTCAGCCAGAGTTAATATTTCTACAAAATTCAGACAGGTTTGGACATGGAGATTCTGATCTAATCCAAATTTGTGGGCTCAGGAATGCTCCCAGGAAGCTGTTATGCATTTTGCTACAGAAGGTTCATACCAGGAGGAAGAGAAAGTCAGCTTTGAACACCAGAGAGGGCAGTCAGGTAGCTTAATCTGTGCTATTAGTTTATTTAAAAAATATTATTCACATTTTCCCTGAAGAGAGAGAGGGTATGAAACTAGGTATCAGAGTCTAAGGCAAAAGGAAAAAAAAATCATTAATATTAATCTTGATTTTTAAAAATGTTGCCTTTTTCTTCATCATGAATCTTGTATTAATTTTGATTATGGATTAAAATATATAAAATTTTAGACTGAACTCTTTTAGTTTATTTGTTTGTTTGTGGCAGGATCTGACTCTATAACCCAGGATAATCTAGAACTTGTTTTTAGCCTAGGCAGACCTTGACTACATGACAGTTTTTCTGCTGCAGACTCCCAAGTGGCGGGATGATAGGCATGAGTCCCCACTTATCTTGATTGCTGCATGTTTTTCAGAGACCTTCAATTCTTGCCCTGGAAGCCAGTGTGCCTTCCTTGTCCTGCCTACAGCTGCTGCACTCAGTACCTTAATGACAGCCACTGAATGCACTTAAAAATTGTTTTGATCATTCCCACTCGAATCTAAAACATTACTCTTTTCTCAAAGCTCTGGTTTTGTGGCAGAAAACAAACAAACAAAAACCACCAACAAACAAACAAAACCACTGACCTAGGGGTCCAAAACCCAGTGCTGGCTTTAATCTGCGCCCTCAGGTAGAAGGCTCCATGCATTATTATGCCCCTCACAGTCTATGTATCTTTGGTTTAAAAATAAGGATAAGCACATGTTATAATAAGCATTTATTTTAATTACTGAGTTCTTGGTGACAAATAATAAAATCGACTGAAGAAAACCTGACTGTATTCACTGTCTGGGTTATTAGCTAGAGTAGTTGCGAGTCAGCTCGGCTAGATCAAGATACCCCAGTCATAGTCACAGGAGACCGCCTGCTGTTACACCCCAGCAATGGGACAATTGCTAGGATCCCCCATTTCTTTTGCCTTTCCAAAGTACTTTCTCTCTAATACCCACACCAGAATCTACTCAGTACTCATTTCATAGGCTTTCACCCAAATCAAAGTCTTGTTTTATGGACTGACCGATTGATTCCCTGAGAAGTGTCTCATGCAGCCCAGGCTGATCTCAAACTCATCATTTAGCCAGGGCTGGCCTTAAACTTCTGATATGCTTGCCTGCACTGCCCAAGTGCTGGCCTTGCAAGCAGAGACCACCACGCTTGACTCTTAAAGTCAACATCTTCCCCAGACTATTGGAAGAGGCTTGGCCAATGCCTGTGTCTAGCTACAAAGAGCTAGACACTTCTTCTTACTGGAGACACACAACCAGAATGCATAAATTTGAAGGCACTGGGAGGGCGCTGGGGCAACTCTGGGGAGCTACACAGTATGGCGAGCACCTGCTGTGACAGGTGGAGGGAGCAGGCGCAGACAGCAGTTGCCAACAAATGCCAGGACAGGAAGCTGAAGGCAAGCTTGGAGCATTCTCTCCTCCTTCCTGAAATCTCACAACTGCAGTCACTCTTTGGCCTGCCCCTGGTAGATGAAACATTCCAGGTAAGGAATGTGAGAATTCAAACGGAGGTTGCCCCTCAGCTGCCGCCATCATTTACCTAGACCCTCCTCATTTCCTTACTGGAGTTATTTAGAGCTAACAGGACAGCTCTGGGCGCGTGGGAGGCTCTGTGGACTCATTAAGTCTGGAAATGCTTGGGAAATGCATCTGCGAAGGCTCACAGCCAACTGTCATCATTATCATCAGCCTACAGACACTCTCCCAGAAGGCAAAATATTGCAAGGTCTGAAATCCTGGCCCTAGCCCAGCCCTTCATTTCGACCTACCTCAAAAATCAATGTCTTCTTAGTTTCTTTGTTCTGGATTCTTCGTGACCCAGGACAAGAGCACCAGCACAGGGCAGTGTGCTGCAGAAGGAAGCCATGCAAACCCTGGAGAGCCTCCTCCTGTAAACTGATCTTGGAGCCCTCTGAAGCTTTTCTCCCTCAGCTTCTGTGAAGGCTGCTCTAGGCTAAAAAACAGAAGCTTTTGTTTGTTATAGTTAATATAGGCTTCTCACGCTTTTGTATAGGTTTAGTTATACATACAGTTCTCTCTCTTTCTAGCTCTCTCTCATACACACACTCAACACATAGACACACACACACACACACATGAGCATGTATGTATCCATAAGCATAATTTCCATGCCTCCCCCTTTTTCAGGTATGAACTGATTAATCCAGGGCCCATGTATCTCTCTACTCCAATCCTCTAAAAATGTTGGAAACGGTTAGTGCAGTTTATTTTTTCTGAAACTACTTCTATTTTTATTTAATAATTTTTCTATTGTTCTTCATTCTTTCATCAATTCCTCTCTTCCCCCTCCTCTCTTCCCCTCTTCTCTCTTGTCAATCTCTCTTTTTCTTTCTCCGCCTTGTCCAATTTCATTTCTCTCTCTCCCATCTTTAGGGTTGTATGACTTTGCTCCCTGACTCCTAATCCCACTGTCTCTCAAGTTATAGTATGAATCCAGCTCTCCAGTATCTTCTTCTTATCTATGCAGATTCCACAGCTTGGGGTTCTGTCGACTCTTACCCGTGAGGCACCCTGTGAACCAGTTTTTCTGGATAACTTAGGAGGATTCCAAATACAACTCTCCAAGTGGAACACTGTACCCAAGATCCTGCCAAGAGAGTGAGTGGGGAGAGAGATGTAGTTTATGCTTCCCTCCCTGTGTGGTGTGCCCTGGGCCAGGGCTGGACTGTGTGAAGGAAAAGGCATGCTTCTGTTACTCAATGACTAACCAAAGCCCAGTGTGAGTGACCAATTAAGCAGGTGCCGGTGACTCCTGCATAGCTGCTTCCTGTACCACATCCACTCAGGCAAACTGTTTATTGTTTGTTTGTTTGTCACTTTAGTTTTGTAAAAAAGATCTTTCTGCGCATCCCAGGGTGGCTCTGAACCTGTATTTATCCTCCAACCTTGGCCACCTGAGAGCTGGAATTACAGGTGTGCACCACCATTCCCAGCTTGACACAGGCTTTTTAAACCTCCCATGCTATCCTCCCCAATTTTTTATGAAGGGCAAGTTGGTGGGCTGTCAGCATGCCACTGTGAATCCATCCCTCCCCAGCTCTTCACAAATTAGTTGGCTTCTGGACAGGAACAGCAGAATAAGCAATGGTTATAAGGGCAAAATTATAATTGCCTATTAGATCGACCACAATTGTAAAAGAATAAGTTATGGAAACTCTTCTCTCTGTCCTGCTACTCAGCATAAAAACAATAATCTCAAGTAAGAAATTTTTTGGAAGGCTCATCTAACTCGAAGGAGGCTGGTGTTCAAAGAATAACAGGTTTAATTAGGGGAGGAGGAGGAGGAAGTCATGGAAACTTCTCCAGGATGCTGAAAGGCCTGTTTACATGAAGTTCTCAGAAACTTCAGAAGGTGCCAACCTTACTTCTTTGTTTAATCTAGTTTCATTCCAAAGCCCTGGGCAGTTAAATCTCTAGAACTATTCTTAGTTTATGAGACTTAATGCAGCTTGTCTCCTGCCTCATTTGATGGGGCCAAGAAAAGAGAGGAAAAAAAACCCCACTATTTTCTAATGAAGTAAACAGGCAAGAGCTGGAGGGAGGTGGGAAGAGGGTTGGCACATGGACCATGTTAATGTGCTTCTACCCAGCAACCAAGTGACACGAACCCCTTTGTTTTCCGTGTCCACCTCTCAAAACCCTTTATTGAACTCCTTTCTTATAATGGTCATTTGCTAGGTAACACATGGCTGGCTAAACTGCCAATTCCTGAATGGTGCACCATGCTGCCCCTCTTTACTTGATTTTAGGACCTCTCCCCTAATTAACAATCAAAAATGATAACATGGAGGAAAAAACATTCTCCTAAAAGAGCAAGCATAAACATGGATGTGAGAGGCTAATGATGTAGCCAGTTTGGGTTGGGTTAGAAAAGAGAGAGAGAAAATTCAGAGACAAAAGGCAGAGAAGGATGGCTGTAAAAAAGGGAGATATGAAAGAAACCTTGTTAAGGACGGGAAAGGAAGTGACATGCCAAAGGCTCAAATGTGACAGCAAGGACAGAATCTCTCTGTGCCCCATAGACTTGTCTGTCAGAATGTAGCTGTGGTGGACTTGCTGAAGGCTGACAGAAAGACACTGGATGTAGCAGCAAACCTGTCACTCCCCTATGCTGCTATTTCTTTATAGCTTTTAATTACTTAGCAGAGGCACTGCTTTTCAGGGGTCAGCACAGGAAACAGAAACACTCTGGGTATTTCCATCTGGCAGAGTCGAGGTGGAAGAAGTCTGGGAAGTGGCCAACAGAGTATATAGGCTTCAAGGCAAAATTGTCCACCATCTCCATAGACTAGGAGGCTGCTGCTGTTCTGTAGGCAGGGTCCTCCAAGGCTTAACCCAAGAACAAGAAGCTGCGGTGGCTCTACCCAGACCCACTTCCACTTCACCCGTACACAAGCCACCACAGATGTGGAGGCCTCTGCCTCCCCCTGCCTCCCCCTGCCTCCCCCTGCCTCCCCCTGCCTCTCCCTGCCTCCCCCTGCCTCCTACTCCTTGGGTAAGGGCAGCCTCTCGCCCCGACTGGATCTTCACAGTACGGCTGGGACACAGCCTGAAGCAGTCACCTGAGGCACTGACGATCTCCATGGAGATGCCCAATCACATGGTACATTACATGACAGCCTGATGGCGGGCTGAGGGGTGAGGCCCTTGGATGAACAGCTTTCCTCAGAGCTGGAGGAGTTCACCCTGGAGCTGCTGTCAGGAAGAGGCAAAGCCAGAAAGTCTTTCCTGTGTCCCTTCCCAGCTGCAGACTTAACCTTTATTTGAAACTCACTGATTTTCTTGTCCATATATTAGCGATTACACTATCTTATATTTTATTAAGTGAATCTATGTCATTTTTCCTCAGATTGCACATTTTGCAAAATGTACAACAGAAAGCAAGCAAACAAAACCAAAAGAAACTTGGAATAAATAGACATTAGTCACAGAATGGGCTCTATTTATTACATTATTGTCTCAAGTCCCTAAGTCCCACTGACACTCAGAGCCTGAACTTTGCTTGAGGAGCAGCCATGCTGGCCTGTGTGATTACTTGCCCCTCATTCCCAGCAGGCAGCACCTCTCCCCAGGGCGCTCTCCCCAGCTGCCTTAGTCTGTTATACACAGATACATACACAGATATACACATGAACACACAGAGACACACACATTCACATACACACACACACACACACACACACACACACACACACACAATGATTTCCTCGGTGCCATTCCTCTATCTAGAGAAGCATGGATTTGGGAAAACAAAGGGGAATAACACTGGGTTACCAAACAAGAGTAAAGGCATGATCAGAGCAGCTGACTTGGAGAATGAGTCTGGTCATGAGTGTGTTGGCTCACTGTGGAACATCTGTGCGCACTCGGCCATTGCTGTGCCTGGGATAATGTCACCGCGGACTGATGAAGATCAACGGCCTGTGAAAATCTGGATTGGGCTGCTGGCATTCCTCGGATCAGCTAACGACTACGCTGCTGTTACAGAACTTTATCACACTACATCAATGCTACGAACAGCCTGAACATACCATTCTTTGACACTTCCTTTAACTGACATACTCTTCCCATTATCTTGATCTGTGATTCATTAGGACATTCTTTCACAGGATGAGGGGAGTGGACAGAGAACTTGGTTGGGTGGCAAGATTGAGGTAGAGAACTGTTTTCTGCTGGTGAAAGCTCGAGTTCTGTGACAACAGGCCTTGGGCCCAGGATCTGTACATAGCGTTTCTTTAGGGGAGTGGCCCAGGGCCCCGTTGGCATTCGTGGCATCATGAGATAACACTGAAGGCACCTGGGCCAGGAGGCAAAGTCCAGACCCACTGATTATTACCCATCAATCTAGATAGTTGGTAGAGTAGTGCAGAGGCCTAGTGCCTGTTGGAGATGGATGTCTGTGATGCCGAGGGCTCTTGACTGCTGAGATTCAGTAACTCTAGGCCACCGTAAGCTCTCGCTCACTTGGACTTTGTAAGAAGATTTTGCCCTCAGGGAAGAGGAGAGAGCCACAAGGTCTTGCCGGGCACGGGCAGTAGGACTGCACAACCAGGTCCTGGGAAAAGCAGCTAGGCAGCCTGCTTTTCCTGCCTCTCCTTCCCCTTGGCAACACTCCTCATCTGTTCTCTCAGCAGAGTGCAAATGCCCGAGAGACAGCCAGTTGGCATCTTCTCTCATGTCGGTTTCCGCCCAAGTTTTGCAGTTCTTTCAGGGCCTGTCCGTAGCAGGCATTCATCCTCTGGCTAAAAAGAGGCACAGCTCCCTGGGAGACCAGCAAGAACAGTGCCAGGAATGCACAAAAGGGTGAGAGGACCCGCTTCTTAGGAGGATCCACTCCCATGGCAACCCTGTGGTGATGTTCCTATATTTCTGCTCTACGCTGGCTCCTCTGGCACAGCCGGCTGACTTAGCATTGCCTTGAATTATTTATCAGCTCCCGCAGAGAAACCACAGCAGAGTGTCTCTGACTCCCCCAGCACTCACTGCGCTACCCTTTGACCCCTGAGAAAATCTAGAAATTCACCGTGAGCTGCCTGACCTCTCCAAGGCACTTTGGAAAGGGACAGGAAAAAGTCCCACCATCTTCTCCTTGAAGACTGCCGGAACTCTGCTGAGTGCATGCTGAGTCTACTCCGTCCTTCATCTTAGTCTTTGTTCTTCTCTCACTGGTCTACAGAGAGGCAGGCAGACCTCCAGCTGGATAACCGCCATAATTTGGCAGGTACTAGAAACAGGACAAAATTGCCTTCACCCAGCCTCCAAGGCGCCTCTCTGACAAGCTCCACACATCTGGTCCCAGGCAGCCCGGATTCACAGAAGAACATGAATGGGACAAACAAAAGTGGCTTTCTTCTCACTGTCACTGAATGTAAGCCACTATAAACCTCATACCCTTGGGACTTTCAATCCAAGCCCTTGTATCCTACTCCAAGAAAATATAACTCACCAGCTAGAACAGTGGTTCTCAACCTTCCCAGTGCTGTGACCCTTCAATACGGTTCCTCCTGTTGTGGTGGCCCCAACCGTAAAATTATTTCATTGCTACTTCGTAACTGCATTTTTTCTCCTGTTCTAAATGGTAAACATCTGATATATAAGATAGCTAACATGCAGCCACTGAAGGGGTCCGGCCCCACGGGTTGAGAACCATTGAACTAAACGTTTACTGGCAAACAGACACAAAACTGCCCCCTTAGCCTTCTAAATGTGGTTTCATTTTGCTGTTTCAACTACACCAACAAGCACCTTGCTTATGAAAGTCACTCCATTACCTCATGAGAGAGAGAGAGAGCGAGAGAGAGAGAGAGACATCAACAGGGGGACAACAGAACCAGCCTCAAAACATAGTGAAGAGCCCCGAGAGAAACGCCCTTGTGGTGCAGCTGACTGCTGAAGGGACTTTGGATGCTGGAAGGAACCACACATACCAATGTGACACTCGGGTTTACACTGAGAGCTGTAAAATAATTAGCCACAAGTCAGAACAATAAATGATTTAACAACTCCGGGCCCCCACTTGCTCACACGGGGATGGATCAAGGATTAAAGGAGCTAGTTAATTCACAGAAAACCATTAACCAGAGCTCAGCACATAGTAAGCACTCAATAAAGTTGTTTGTTATTCTTGGATTTGCTCAATCCCATCAACCTACATAATTCTTCCTTTGGCCTTAACCACCTCTGCCTGGATTTATACCATCTTTGCTGCTAAACTTTTCAAACACCCCAACTCTGCTCCAGTTTTCCACGGCGGCCTGCATTCCCGTTTTCATTTCTTATTTAAATCCTCAAACATCTGTCGGATTTCTAACAAGTGTGCTGGCACCCTGGATTTCTGGCTGGAAAGAATTTCAAGAGACACATAAACTGTTTCTGATTCCTGATGTTTCTACTTGCCGTTTTCCAACTTTGCAGTGATTTAAAAATCACAGGCGTGTGGCGGAAATCCCAATTAAAATTTAATTCATTAGCAGGGCTATCATTGGTTTTACCTATGTAACTCTGGTAAAGCTAATTATAAGGAAACAAATGAGGATAAGCAGCAGAAACAAAAGCACTAAATGATATTTTTGAAACCTAAAACTTGTCCTGAAGGTACAGAAATTTTTTTTTTTTTTTTTTTTTTTTTTTTTTGTACACTCTCTGACTCTTGGGCATGAATCCCAGGTCTTAACAAGACAGTACGCTCATTCACTGGGATAATATAGGCCATCTACGATGTGCCTTCCCGCTCCCCAGGCCCATGAATGGGCCCATGGTAGATGATTCTGTTTCCCACTGATTGTGTGACTTTGACGAGATCACATTGTCCCCCTAGCGACTGGCATTTGAAAAGAAAGGTTGGAGCCTCCCGGGAAAGAGTAGCACAGTCTGTCTTGCGATGCCGCATTTTCAGGCAGGGTCTGTGTGGGTCAACCAGCAAGGTCCCTACCAACCGACTGACCGTTTGAAGGAGCACGTATACTCGGTAATCCTGTGACTCCTTCGCCTACGCTGCTTTCTTCCCTCTGAGTCTGGAACAGCCCGCGGGCAGAAGAAGATGATCTTAGTCATAGCAGATTAGGATCCCGGTTGGACTCAGGGAGATGAGGCATGGGAATCCTCACTGTTGCCACGTGGCTGCCTGGAAGTCCCACGGAAGCTGGCACACGCGCTTCCCTCGGCCGCTTTAGCGTCAGCTGCCTTTCCCACGGGCTCTCTGCTCCAGGACCCTGCCTGGCAAGCCTGACACGCGTCAGCAAGGAGCCCAGCACCCATCTGTAGAACCACCACAGCACCGCCTGGAACGGTTCTATACTATAGATCCCTTTCCTCATGGTAGGTATGCAGAGGGGAAGCTGATTTGGGAGGGGTGGCCTGTGTCCCGCCTGCCTGGAGAGAAATAACGCAGTTGGTGATTTTCATGGCTGGTGTTAGCTCAGCCTTCCTCTAGCCTGGGCCTTATCTCACGTTCTGTGTGGCCTTGAACACTCTTTCCACTATCTTTGGGAATCTTATTCTTAAGCAAAAGATCTTATTGGTCACAGAATTCTTTTACACACTTAAAAATACCCCAAACCCCAAAATATCTTTCTTTGTACCCAACTCCGTTTCCAAAGCATTGTTTTCTATAGTTTCAGTTACCCACTGAAATGGGTATGAAATATGAACGGGAAATACCAGAAACAACCTTGTAAATCTTAAATAATTTTTGTTATGGTACAATAATTGTTCACATACATTGATTGTTGTGACTAATCTCTTCCAATGCCTCATTTACGGATTAAATTTTAACAGTACTGTTTACATTGGGAGGAGTGCTACGATAAAGTCCCTGGTACGGAATGTGGCTCCAGGTATTTACTGTCTTAAAACACTGGTCCCCAAAGGTAAGAAAGGAATGCTGTGCTTACATTTACTTTAGCAGAAAGTAAAGCCGGGTTAAAAAAAAAAAAAAAAGAAAAAAAAATATATCACACAAATACAAACTCTGTTTGTCATCTTCTTTAGTTTAGCTCTGGAGCACCCTTCAAAGACCCGTGTGCTGATGTCTTGTTCCTCAGCTTGGCTCTCAGAGAAGGCAGTGGAAGCCTGTAAAAGGCAGAGCCTGGCTAGAGGTCTTCAATCATTTTATGCATCAATTTCTTTCTCTGTTTTTACTCCCTCGTTGCTGTGAGGTAAGCATCGTTGTTCCACCAAATGATCCTGCTGTACCAAGCCCTGATCCTCAGGCCCAAAGCCACTGGACTAGTCAACCGCAGCTGGACTGGACCCTCCAAAGAGCTGTGAGCCTAAACAAACCTTCCCTCTTTTTACATTACCCAGGTATTTTGTTGTAGTAGCTGACATCATCAGGACAAAAACATTACCATAGGTCATGGAGTTTCTGGGAAATGCTACAATACACTTAAGAGAGGTACAACTTACCACCCAAATGGAAATGGCTTTGATCTCCCTGATCTCAGACTTAAAGCCGGCTGATTAGAAGCCCTGATTCTCTCCTCTCACATGAGGGACTCAAGCTTATGTTGCAATAAGGACACCACACTGTCACACATTTTCATGTCTGGCCCTCAGAACCATGGGAGCTACCTGGGTTAGGCTTCAGCCTTATGAGCCCTGTTTCTTACCAGTTGTCTGTATCGGGAGGGGATCTCAGGCCTTCCTCCCACTTGCCTTGTTCCTGCCAGGCCAGTCCCGGAGTCAACCTTCAAGGTACAGCCTGTCTTTGGAAACTGGGCATACCATGGAAAATAACTTCTGGGGTAGCTGGGAAACTTGACATCTGAAGGTGAGGTTTCTCATTTGGCCCGAAGAACTCAGTGTTCCTTCTGTCCAGCCCTTTGCTGGCAAAACCACAGTACCAATGGCCAGACTGTGAGGACCCGCAGGAAAGGAGGATGAGCTGTGCCCAGTGGGCAGCACTAGCAGAGTGTGGCTGAGCGCAAACAGAAGGGGAAGGGTCCCCACCAATGGGGATTGAGAGGCCCACGGGAGCTTGGGAACCTGGTGCAGCAGAAAAGCTGCTCTGCTCAGTTTGTCCTGGGGCTCAGGAAAACGAAGAGAGAAAGGATGGCCCATGTATCTCCACCCAGACCAGCATACATTTTTGTAAAACTACGTATTTTATTCAGATGACGGCTTGCCAAGATTTTAGCACTGGGGTTAAGTGGATGCCTGATTGACTATTCTATTTCTGTAGTCCTCTTCTATCATTTCTCTGATTTATTTTTTTTTTAATTAAAAAAAAAAAAAAACGAAAGGAAACTTTCCCTACCATCCTCTGTCTTGCAGGATAAACTGCAGGATGCGGTGCTGAATTGGTGCTGCACCCTTGCAATCCACTGTAATATCAGCTTGAGCAAGTTCAATGTAGAATGAAGTGTTTGCACTTCCACTCCCGGGGGCAGGGGGAATCTGCCTCAAATCTCTTGAGCAAGACCAGTCACCCTGACAAGGAAACGGGACCAGGCAGAGATGGCACCACCCCGCCCCATCCCCCAACCCAGTGACTGTACAGCAGGGACTGGCACCTCCTCTCTCACCTTCCCCTTTCCAAATTATTATTTCCTTCCCAAGGCAGAGTGATACACTAGGTTTTGTTCTGGGACCTCCTAGAATTTTTGGAAAAAAATTATGTAAATCTCCCTATACATTTTAAAATTAAGACGCATAATTACTTTGTAAGTTTAAGTAATTGAAAAGGATATAACTTACTCAACGTGATGGACAGAAATGTCACCATTATCTATTCAAAAATCTCATAGACAAACTTTATTTTTTTTCCCAAGATGACCTGTTTTTAATGCTTCGTGGTCTACAGATGAAAGTGTACTCCAACCATCGGACCATTGGCTTTTCAGCCTGGTGGCTGCTGCTTCATTCCACACCCTTACTTGGTCTTTCCCAAGTTATTAAATTACAAAAACAACCACTAAAAATTCTTCGTATCTGGCATATAAACACAAAGCCAGAGGTATCTCAATAGTTACCTGGAAACAAAACATCTCAGAAAAAAAAAAAAAAAAAAAAAAACACCACAGGTTTAAATTCTGCAGTATTTTTCTTCATACAAAACACGAGTAAAACAGGCTTCTTAAAAATTAGTGAAAATAGCAACCAAATTATATACATTGTTACAGTACAAGCGAATGAGGCATAATATCCAGTTCTGTTTCCCAGATGAGGCCTTCTGTGCACAGCCTGTGCTGTGTGAACTCCAAAGACATCTTCAGTGGAGCCTTACAGGACAGCAGATGCAAAGAGTAGGTATCCAGAGAAGATGAGAGGCTCCTTCTGAGGACAGTGAGGGTGACTCTTGGTCCTCTGGGCCTATGCACCTGCTTTTTCCACACACTGTGGGCACAGGGGGAACCAACCAGGAGAAAGCAAGAGGCTGGCTCAGAGGCTTCCCCATCCAGCTGAGCGGACGCTGGTCCTTTGGACCAATCAGGTAATCTGGTGGTCTGATGACACAGGAGAAGCCCCACTAGCATCTCTTCTGGATGGTCACATTCACCCAGGGACCTGAGAATAGGCAGTGGGGGCCTGCAGCATTGGAGCATCTCTGTGGCCACCTGGGTGTCTCTGTTCGGAGCCTCTTGGCAGCACCGGGGCTGGAGGGATTGCTGTTAGCAGTCAGGACCTTGTCCATGACCCGGCTGCGCTTCCGCTTGTCTGCCCCTTCTTTGCACCCCAAGTCTGACGAGTTCTTCTCTTTGTCTTTGCTGGATTTTTCTAATGCTTTCCCCAAGCTCCTCGAAGATGAAAAAACACCATCAGCCCCACTGCGGGGGTCCACATTGTCCTTTATCTCCTCCTTCATTTACTCTTCAATGACCACTTTTCCTTCTCGGACCTCCTGAATGATCTCATCTGGAAGAACAAAGTTCCCCTCTGCATTTGGGGATGGAAGAACCTCAGAATCGTGCAGCGCCTGCAAATCATACATAGTGTTCAGATGGTCCCAGATGACCTTGGATGGAACCTGGCGCCCAATATTCTGGCTGAACTTGTCTCGAATGCAAATCATGTGGAAGTGCCGATTTACCCCGACAGGCTTGTGGCCCAGCATGGCGTGGAACAGGCACACCTCCACCTCAGGGCTCCACACCACCGTCTCCTCAGCAGGGTTCGGGGCTGCCTCGCCTGGGCCCCTGTCGCCTGGGCCCTTGTCGTCTGGGGCGCCCATGCTGCCCACCTTGGCCTCCCCCATGGCTGCCGGCAAACAACGAACGCCCGGCGCGAGAAGACCGTTTCCACGCAGGCGCACTCGCGATGTCCAAACTTTATTTGTTAAAAGAATGTTCCCTTGTTGAACTCATTTCTATTCCATCCTACTCATAGAATTTTATATACTTCTATGCTTGATAATAATTTATAGATCAGCATATCAATTCTAGACAGCAAAATATGTACTTTAATGAAAATTGTAGGATTTTATCTAGATTAAAGTTTTCTATTGTTTATTATAAATACAAACCAAAACTTCAATTTAATAGCCATTATAAGACTATGAATACCACCAAATATTTTGGATTGATTTATCATTGTAATTTATGTTAATATATAATTGGATAAAATAAAATTATGGCATAAAATTTTAAAATAACAACTAACACTCCAAAAGAAGAAGGCCTTTTAGAAGAGATTAATTGGCATATCATGGATGAATATTTCTTATTGCCAAATGGCAACCTCATTTTGTGACGATTGTCAGCAAAATCCAGAGAAACTCTTGGCTGCTGAATCCACAAAGAAGTTAAAGGAAACCAGATACTGCACCCCAATTAAAAAGCAAATATAGATTTATAATGTATAATAATCTTTTTGGCAAAAACTCAAAAAAAAATGTTCTCCATAGATTTGATTGAATATTCTCATGTAGCTTGCTTTCATTTGCAGCTATAATCTTTAACTTTTACCTACTTGAAATCATTGCCAAATACGTACCCAAGACCCCAGGATCAATATTTCAAACATTTGCCATCCTAGCAGGATTTCTGTGGTGGACTTTCCCCTTAAAGTAAAATCTATTCATGTATAAAGTATTGGAGAGATCAGGGATACAAGGCACATACCTACACATAGTAAAGGCGATATACAGCAAGCCTACAGCCAACATCAAACTAAATGGAGAGAAACTTAAATCAATCCCACTGAAATCAGGAACAAGGCAAGGATGCCCACTCTCTTCAAATCTCTTCATCATAGTTTTGGAAGTCCTTGCTAGAGAAATAAAACAATTGAAGGAGATCAAGGGGAATCAGTTTGGAAAGGAAGAAGTCAAAGTATGACTATTTGCAGATGATATGATAGTATGCTTAAGTGACCCCAAAAATTCTACCAGGGAACTCCTACAGTTGATAAACACCTTCAGCTAAGTGGCTGGATAAAAAATTAACAAAAAAAAATCAGTAGTCCTCCTGTATACAAAAGACAAAAGGGCCGAGAAAGAAAGTAGGGAAACAACACCCTTCACAATAGCCACAAAAGACATAAAGTACCTTGTTGTAACCCTAACCAAGGAAGTCAAAGACTTGTATGAAAAAAAAATTTCCAGTCTCTGAAGAAAGAATTAGAAGAAGATATCAGAAGATGGAAAGATCTCCCATGCTCATGGCTTAGCAGGATTAACATAGTAAAAATGGCCATCTTACCAAAAGCAATCTACAGATTCAATTCAATTCCCATCAAATTACCAACACAGTTCTTACAGACCTTGAAAGAAAAATTCTCAACTTCGTATGGAATAACAAGAAACCCAGAATTGCTAAAACAATCGTCTAAAATAAAAGATCTTCTGGAGGTACCTCCATCCCTGATCTCAATCTGTACTATAGAGCAACAGTAATAAAAACCGCATGGTAGTAGCATAGAAACAGACCGGTGGATCAATGGAACCGAATAGAAGACCCAGAAATAAACCCATACACTTATGGACACCTGATTTTTGACAAAGATTCAAAAACCATACAATGGAAAAAAGATAGCATCTTCAACAAATGGTGCTGGTCTAACTGGATGGCTACATGTAGAAAAATGCAAATAGATCCACCCTGCACAAAACTAAAGTCCAAGTGGATCAAAGACCTCAACATAAAACCAGACACACTAAACCTGTTAGAAGAAAAAGTGAGGAAGAGCCTGGAACTTATTGGCACAGGAGACAACTCCTGAACAGAACACCAACAGCTCAGGCTCTAAGAGCAACAATCAATAAATGGGACCTCACGAAACTGAAAAGCTTTTGTAAAGCAAAGGACACTGTCAGAACAAAACGACCACCTACAGATTGGGAAAGGATCTTCACCAACCCTATATCTGACAGAGGTCTAATATCCAGTATAAATAAAGAACTAAAGAAATTAAAAAGCAACAAATTAAGTAATCCAATTAAAAAATGGGAAACAATTCTCTGCAGAGGAATATCGAATGGCAGAGAAACACTTAAAGAAATGCTCAACCTCATTAGCCATCAGGGAAATGCAAATCAAAATGACCCTGAGATTTCACCTTACACCCATCAGAATGGCTAAGATAAAAAACTCAAGTGACAGGGAGGTTGTGGAGAAAGGGGAACCCTCCTCCACTGCTGGTGGAAATGTAAACTAGTACAACCACTTTGGAAATCTATCTGGCGCTTCCTCAGACAACTAGGAATAGTGCTTCCTCAAGATCCAGCCATACCACTCCTAGGCATATCTCCAAAAGAGTCTCAAGTACACAATAAAGATATTTGCTCAACCATGTTTGTAGCAGCTTTATTTGTAATAGCCAGAAGCTGGAAACAACCAAGATGCCCCTCAACTGAGGAATGGATACAAAAAGCATGCTACATCTACACAATGGAATACTACTTAGCAATAAAAAACAAGGAAATCATGAAATTTGCAGGTAAATGGTGGGACCTGGAAAGGATCATCCTGAGTGAGCTATCCCAGAAGCAGAAAGACACACAGGGTGTATGCTCACTCATATAGACATATAATATAGGATAAACCTACTAAAATCTGTACACCTAAAGTAACTAATCAAGAGGGAGAACTCTGGCTAAAATGCTCAATCCACATCCAGAAAGGCAAAGAGGATAGACATCAGAAGAAGGAAAAAACAGGGAATAAGTTAGGAGCCTGCTACAGAGGGCCTCTGAAAGGCTCTGCCCTGCAGACTATCAATGCAGATGCTGAGACTTATGGCCAACCTTTGAGGAGATTGCAGGGAATCTTATGAAAGAAGTGGGAATTAGTAAGACCTGGAGGGAACAGGAGCTCCACAAGGAGAGCAACAGATCCAAAAGAATCTGGGCACTTCCCTGAGACTGATAGTCCAACCAAGTAGCATGCATGGAGATAACCCAGAACCCCTGCACAGATGTAGCCCATGACAGTTCATTCTCCTAGTGGGTTCCATAGTAATGGGACAGGGACTGTCTTTGTCATGAACTGATTGGCCTGCTCTTTGATCACTTCCCCCTGAGGGGGTAGCAGCCTTACCAGGCCACAGAGAAAGACAATGCAGCCACTCCTGATAAGACTAGGATCAGAAGTAAGGAAAAGAAGACCTTCCCTACCAGTGGACTTGGGGAGGGGCATATGTGGAGAAGGAGGAGGAAGAGAGGGATTGGGAGGGGAAGAGGGAGGGAACTACAGGAGGGATACAAAGTAAATAAAGTGTAATTAATAAAAAAATTAAAATAAAAAAATCAAAAAGAAAAAAGAGAGAATGAATGTGAGCATGATACTCCCAAAGGTTCTTTTACAGGATGAGCACAGGGAAGAGCCATGTGGAAATAACACCCGAACTTGTTTCTTTAAAATTACCCGTCCTTGAATCTCTCCTTTGATAACACTTTCTAAGCCTGGCAGCACACTGTCCAGGGACTTCCTTTTTATCAGTCCCATGATGGTACCCTCTCCACTAATAATTTATTCATGGCCAAATTCTAGAGCCCTCATTTCAGTAGGCTAACTACAATGGTCTCCCTCCGTATTCCAGACACTCTTGTCCTCTCTTCCCTTCATCCTCCTAGCATAGCTCTCAGTGAGGACTTCAGTCCTGAGTGTTGTAGAAAGGCCAGGATTGGAAAAATAATAAAATAAAATAAACAGAGACTGAATCCCCAGTACAAACTAGGTTTAGAAAGTAAATTCCAAACAGAGAAAAGCTCACAGCCCCTATTGCCCAAACATCAGGATGGCATGGTGAAACAACATTACCTGTGACTATGCAAATTGTCCTCATTTGCATAGTGAAAGAGGTAGACACAGAATTTCATGAAAAGTGGTTCATCTTACCCAAAAGCTGACGCCACCTAAACGGAGAACCTTCCCCACCAACCACCCTTTACCACAAACAGACCAGTGGTCTTTGGGACCTCCATGCCCATTGCTTTCTTAGCAAGTCCTGAATAAACTTTTCTTCTACTTTACTCTAAAAGGTAAATTCATTCACCAATTTCCAGTGTTCCCCACCATGCTGGGCCCTGACCTTTCTTGCTGTGACATAGTAAGATGTGGGAGCTGCTTCATGAGTCTCTGTGGATGTATCATTTACAAGTGAGAGGAAGATAGTCTCTAAGGGTCCTGCTCCTTGTTGGGAAAGTAGGGGAGACAGTCCCAGCACTCCCAGTTGTTAGCCTTCAGTGTCCTGCTTGACTTCCTTTTCTCCTCCGATAGTCTTTATAACACAGATTCACAAACTGACCACATAGCTTCTCTCTATTTAAAAAAAAAAAATATATATATATATATATATATATATATATATAATGAAAATTGACAAAGAAACAGATAGGTTTATGTACAGTTTGGGCAAACCTGAAGAGAGAAAGATTCCTCCCCCCACCCCGCTTTCCTTAATCAGTGACATGATTTTATAGAGAAGAGAAAATAAAAAGCCAAGAAATATGTGCGCTTGATAGTTCTATGCTACCTTGACACATCTAGAGACATGTAAGAGGGGGGAACCCCAATTTTAAAAAGACTTCCATAAGATTGCGTCGTCAGCAAGCCTACATGGCATTTTATTAATGACTGATAGATGGGGAAGGGATCTTATTTTGGGTGGTGCCATTCCTGGGTTCTATGAGAAAGCAGGCTGAGCACTATGGGGAGCAAGCCCACCCTCCACGGCCTCTATATCAGCTCCAGGTTCTTCCTGTTTGCCTGCGTTTGGTGAGGATCAGTGATGTGGAAGTGTAAGCCAAATAAACCCTTTCCTCCCCAACTCACTTTTTGTGTGTGGGGTTTCATTACAGCAAGAGCAAGCCTAACTAAGACAATATACACATGTTAATTTAAGTGCACAGTAAGGTCTCAGGACTGTGTGAAAAGCAAGTCTCTCTTTTGAATAGTGGTGGGGCTTTAGTCTTTTCCTTCCCCAGCACTGAATTCCTGAGGAAATTTTAATCATTGGAAGTCCACTGTTCTGACAGCCTGAAAGCATATCAGTGTCTCTCTTTACAATATCTCCTCTCCTGCCAGGCTTCAGCATCAGGTCATTATTCTTTCTTTAGGATCTCAAGGTTGCTATACCTCAGCAGCTGTCAGTTTCTACAGCATCAACTAAAAATGCTTTCAAAATGAACTTTGGTGCTGTTTGCTTGTTAGTTTTTTGTTTGTTTGTTTGTTTGTTTGTTTGTTTAGTGAGGGGTGTTGATCTGAACCCGTAGCTCAGATTAAGCCTTTGGACAGAGAAGCACAGAAAGAGGAATGGACTTATGGACTTGATGAGGTGTAGTCCTGAGGAAAGTGGGGAATTGAAGGATGATCCTGGAAGACTGGACAGGAGAGCCGCTCTGGCCGGAAGGAAGTGCCCTGCTGGCATTCACTTCCAGAACCTGTCCTTCCTTTTCACTGACTCTACCACGTTAGGATTCCCAGATCCCAGAGAAGAAACCAACTTGGAAAGACAGAGGGAAGAAAGTGGCAACCTCCCAGGGTCCAGCTCTCCCTGATGACCAAGGGCGGGGAGCAGGGACTGACCCCACAACAAAGATAAGCGTGAAAAGGGACTGACTGCAGGCCGTACATCCGAGAGAAACAAGACTGCCTCCTAAAAGTCTTACCCTCTTGTTCCAACATCTTCCGTCCCATCTTCCGGCACTGCTTCCCCCTCCTCCCTAGTGAGGTACCATCAGGCTGAGAAACCTCCACGGGCAAGCAGGAACGAGACAAGCACCTGGATCCCCTGAGGTTACTGTGGCGCAGGAATCCAGGGGTTTCTCCTTCTTCAAGCCTCAGCCTGACGATTCAAGAAGTTCCAAGAACTTTCTGGAAGTGACCCACCTGAATGAGTGATCTGCAGTAATTCTGCAGCCATGAAAGAATGTGTTCATTTAGAGTTTTATCAAGCTGTAGTTTATAGCCTACTTAATAAAGCCATTAGCTCCATTACAGAATCTGTAATGACTGCCGAGGACTTACAGACAGGCAACCAGTGAGGTGTCAGAGTTATTATCCACCCGTATAGACGAGAAATGCGCCGTTTGCCCAAATCCACAGGCCGTGAATTGAACAGTAATCCTGGGGCGAAGTTCAAAGGCTGCTGTGAGCTTCTCTTAGGCTCCTGTTTGTGCGTGATCAAACTGATGAGAGCTTTTCCTTTTCCTTTGCCTGCTCCTTCTTTCTTTCGCCTGTATAACAGTTACGTGATAAATAAAGATTATTATTTATGAACTCGTTTCTTAATGGCAAGGCTAAAAAACATCTTACAGGTTGCATCCTGGTCAGTCTTACTTGCCTCTGGGCTCACCTTTATGTCTCACATCGTGCTTTATAGAAAGTAAGCGTCTGGTATACATTACATATTTGTGAGCAAATGAGCAAACATTCCCTGTAAAGGAAGTGTGCTGTCTCATCTTAACTGTTGTGCCTAATTCCCCAATTCTCTGTGTACCTGATTTATTCTAAGCCAGTGGTTTTCAACCTTCGGAACGCTGTGACCCTTTAATGCAGCTCCTCATGTTGTGGATTATTTTATTGCTACTTCATAACAGTAATGCTGTTACTGTTACAAATTGTAATGTAAATATCTGATACACAGGATATCTAATATTCGCTCCCCAAAGGGGTTCCCACCCCCAAGTTGAGACTCACTGGTCTAAGGCATGGTTTCAAGCTGCATGCAATAATTTACAAGAATGAAATCTTTGATAACTTAAGGATATTTCTAACACTTGTAGAAATACAAAATTACCTTATTTCTAAGTGTTCTTATCCTAAGACATACTTTCTGCTAACTAAATAGGAAAGCATAAAAGTTGGTGGTGTAAACAAAAAAAATGATGCAGTTTTTTGAGCCTGTGTAGTCACTGACTCTTTAAACACCAGATTTCATTAGAAAGGATAGCTGTGTGTGTGTATATATATATATATATATATATATATATAGGCACACACACATTAAGGCAACATAATATGAGACATTAGATTGGTGAAGGAGGCTGAGCATTGAGGAAAAAAAACATCATTATAGATTATTTACTTAACTTGAAATCTCTTTGGACCAATTAAAAGTACAGAAAGGTTGTCAGCAAGACCCTTCTTAGTGTGAGAGTTCATAGGTGTGCCTGGCTGGGTCCTGCTCAGGAAGTTGTAGAGCCATTGTGATGTGACCTGGGTAGAGGATGGAAAGGGGGAAAATCTACAAGGGACAACTGAAGGGTCAGACCTGGGGAGGAGTCCAGGTCAAGAGCAAACCAAGGTTCATGCTCATGCTGTTTTCTACCGCCACATACCTACCTTTGTCCTTTTGTGAGTCTTGGCTTCTGCTCCCATTTACTCCTTTCTATTGAATTGCGCCAGCCTTTCTCCTCAGCCCTGTCGGGAAATGGAGAGAGTAGCTGTCTGCTTCAGCGGCTGCTCATTTACGCAGCCCGCAGATAGCTCCAGTTTTACCTTGGAAATAAAACTAATTGCTGGCCACCAGGCTATAAACACGAGTGGTGTGCATCTCGGCAAGAAAGTACTTCATCCGCAGGGCAGTGGCTTGCACTGTCCTGTTTGCTCACTGGGATGCTGACCGCGAGATCAAAGCTGTTGCTGAGGATAACGGAATCCTAGGAGTTAAGGAATGGGGGTCGCTGAACCATCCCCAAACATCTCCCCCGACCATCTCTCCCTCCCTCTCTTTTTTTCGCTCTCTGTCTACATCTCTCTCTGTCTGTCTGTCTCTCTCTCTCTGTGCGTGTGTATGTACAAAACTGCACAAAACACAGAAGAGGAAAAACGCCTAACTTTTTATTGTTTGGCCTTTTAATTTATTTACTTTTACTATCATTTGCTTTTGCAGCTGGATCTAATGAAAGTTTTACACGTCAGGCGTGGAGCTGAACTTTTGAAACAAAAAACTTAGCTTTGGTAAATTAAAAGGGGGAAGTGTTTGCGGTACTTAAAGATTAAAGTGGTGCAAATAAAAATGATGTGATCCAATTTTTTTCTCCAACAAGTTCCAAAATAGAAAGAAAAAGTTATAAAATGCAGTGAATGATTACAAATTTCAGGAAAGCAGGGAGACATGTCCGCTGAAGAGTACTGGCCACTTCATTTACTTGCTTCACGTGTATCCTGTATTAAAACCAGTCATATAAAGAACACACCGGAATCGCTGAACACGAAAGTTAAGAGCAGACTTATTTGAACAAGAGAAAACAAAACCCGCCTAAATAACATAACACAGGAAGGAGGTAAACAATCGCATACTAGACTGATGGTGATTTATGATACTGTGTGATACAGTAATATACAGCCATTGAAGATACTGTGTGAGAAATATACTCAAAGACACTTGTAAAATAAACAGAGTGGAGTAAAAAGCATTCAGGAAGCTGAGTGGATCGGAACAGGAGTAAAAAGCATTCAGGAAGCTGAGTGGATCGGAACAGCAGCTCTTGAATTCTGCCTGTTTGTCCACCCTGTGCCTTAATCTCATTTCCCCCCCAAATTTACTAAATTTGTTTTTTTGAATGGTAAAACATTTTATACAAAAGAACATTATACTCTGCACACTGCTCTGAACAAATGCCAGGAATATGAGGACTCTAACTTTCCTCGGTATCCCATCCTCCCCTAAAATGTTCCAGGGACCACAAAGCAAGGTGTGTGTGGGAGGGGTAGGGGACAATTAAAGCCACCGACAATAAACAAAAATAAAATTCTCCCACTCTGCTTCTGTTTCAAAATATCAATGTTAGTTTTTGTTGCCCTTCCCTTATTCTTCTTCTCCATGGAGCTCACCTCTGGAAAGAACTTAGTAGTCCAGATTTGTTTGAGGACAGCCTGGTCTACGGAGCAAGTCCAGGACAACCAAGGCTACACATAGAAATCCTGTCTCAAACAAAACAAAACAAAACCAAAAACCAACCAAACAAACAAAAACTCAAAAAGCTGTTACCTATATAAAAAAAAAATTCCAGCTAGCCCATCCAAGAATTGTAAGAGGCATCATAGCCAGGCATGCTCACAGCAGAAAGGTCAGTCCTGTAAGAGCATGTGAAATAAACACAAGACTTTCATAAAAAAAGAAAAAGAAAAAGAGAGAAAGAAAGAAAGAAAGAAAGAAAGAAAGAAAGAAAGAAAGAAAGAAAGAAAGAATATCTAGCCAGCTTGAAGTCAAACATGTGAGATTCCACAAATGCAAAATGGCCTTGCAGTTGCCAAATGTTTCCAGTGAGAAGGAGACCCAGAAAGCTGATAGGTTGTCACCCTGAACTCTTTATTACCAAAAGAAAGACAATGTCAGACAACTTTTCCTGATGTCATGGCCAAAAGTCCTGGAGTGGGAAGAATCAACTCCAATGGAGCATGGTCGAAGAGCACCACAGGGAGAGAACTTTGTCCTGATTCAGAGTAAAGTCTTGGATATTATGTGCCCTGGAGGATTCCAGGGTTCTCATGAATTTACTAACTGACAATATGTCATCCTTTAATCCCCAACTTACTTCTTTCTTTAGTTTACTAGTCTCTTTACTTACTCATCTTGAATCAAGATGAGCCAAGGCCAAAAATCAGCAGCCTCATCTGGATTTGGATCACAGGGCTCTAGGCTTTGATCCCAATGCTATAGTTCCATGTCACTCACCTGAGTACAGGAGGAAGCCTACACATTTGAACAGCCATGAATAGGAGCAGGTATAAGGGAGAATGATGTACTTTTGAAACTTTTTTTGGTGACAGATGACGTTAGGTAGCGCCTTCCCATACTGACTGCTCACTTGACTATGTGTGATGGTTTAGACATGAAGAGCCCCGTCGTTCATCTCATATAAAGGTTAGACCTCCAGCTGGCTGTGCAGTTTGGGGATACTTTGGAAACTATTGGATGTGGGAGCTGGCTCGAGGAAGTATGTCACTGCAGTCAGGTCGCTGGGGATGTATTTCTCCTGGCCCCTTCCTGCTGCACAGTGCTTCCTGTCTACCAAGAGGTAACACCTTTCCTCTGCCACACATTCCCGCTGCCATGACCCTCGGCCCCAGCACATGGAGCCAAGTGACCTCTAAAATCACAAGCCTAAATAAATCCTTCCTTCCTTCGATTTTTTGTCAAGTGTTTTATTGCAATGACAATGATAGAAACTGGGGGTCTTGAGGTTACTGGTAAAGAGAATCAAAATGGGGCCTAGGACAAATGATTCTGAAATAAAGCAATAAACAAGTACCAAAATAAAGCAACAAACAAGTCTTTTGTTAGTCACCATGTGACTGGCTTTGGCAAGTGGAACAAGGCACATGTGATGCAAGCAAAGGCTGAAAGAAACACTTCATTGGAACTTTTTACATCTCCTTCCATGAAATAAGTCCACTACCATCTGAACAAACCCAGGAAAACATATTGGAAGATGATGGGCTATTTGTAGAGAGGCCCTGTGGTCCCAGGCTAACAGAAAGCATCCCAACCAAATAACCTACTGACTAGCAAGTAATAAGACACCAGGAGTCCCATAGAACCATTCTGGTACATTAAATCACTGCAGCACAAGGTGCTTTTTGCAGCAGCAAAAGTTAACCAAAGGTTCAAAGAGGAGTGCATCCAGCAAAGGGAAACCAGGCGAGGTAACAATAAGGTTGAGAAATGTCTAGGAAGAGTGGTGCCAGGCATGAGAGCCAGTATCTCCTGTTAAATAATTGGTAGAGGGAGACAATGAAGGAAACACAATACTTAAGGCCAACAGGAAATTTAAAGATGGAAGCCAAAACTTGGATGAAACCTTTGAAAGTTTATGGGATGAAATGGAATAAAATGGGAGAATGAAAGAATGAGTTAGTACAAGTCCCCAGAAATGAGGCCCCCAACAAGAAGAAGCCAGACATCCTTTGTTAGCAAGGTGGCTAACAAATGAACTGGGCTCTTAGTGGAAACCCTGAGTGAGAACCTATGGGGTGTTTTCCTGTAGTCTACGGTGTTAACAAACTACTGCACGTGCTGTGATGTGTATTTCTTTGGCAGTGACTAGCTCCGCACATTAGTGCACTGTTACACATAAGCCTTGTCAAGTAATTAAAGTACTTTTAGGCGACGGGTGTTCAGTCAGCTCTGACACAATCAAGGAGCATTCAGGATTCTCAGATTAGGTGCCCGTGGAAATCCCATTAGGAGGAGGGTCTGGAGAATAATAAATGGCTCAGTGGTTAAAAGCACTGGCTGCTCTTACAGAGGTTCCAGGTTGGGTGTCCTGATGCCACATGGAAGTACAGGTTCAAAGAAACAAAAAACAGACAAATAAACAATCCCTCCAAACAACAATAACAATAAAACCAACAACAAAACAAGATGGACAGCATGGGAGAGGCAGTCCCTGAGCTTAACTTCTGGACTGCGCATGTGCACTCTCACATGCACCATGTTAACACATGCACCCTTGCAGAAACACCACACAAAGCATTTGGGGAAAAAAAATTGAATTTCTGGGAGTGCGGTCTAGGTATTATCAATGCTCCCAGATGATTGAATTACAGAGTGGGAAGATCCTGGAAGAGATGATACCACTCCTAAACCAAGAATCCATCATATTTCTGAGAAATGAGAGATAAATACAGAAACTCTCCGAATGTCATTTCCATATATTTAGTGATTGATCTAAACTGCTATTAACCTCAAAGATCATGTTAGGACTTGGTGACTAATGGCTATTTCTGAGTCAAAAATGAAATAGCATTTATTTTTATGATGTAATAAAAGTCAAGTGAGCATTAACTCAGACCCCATGAATCAGCGAATACGGTCATTTGAACAGAGCCTAAGTCAAGTGAAGTTGTCATACGAGATTCTGAGATTTTGCTAGAAGACGTTAAAGTACTTAAGAAAAAAATAAAGCAGGGGAGAGATCAGTCCGATAATGAATTGAGCAGTGCCAGGGTGATGTTTGAGACAGTAAGGAATTATAGAGAACTGTGACAAATTAGATTTGTTGAGAGAGAGGGCTGTTTGTGACATCCAACCTCTTAAAAAAAAGAAGGCTAATTTAGCTCATAGGTTGCTCATTTATGAACCTCTGAGTCACACTAGAAGCTATTATAACAGAGATATAAATGTAACTACAGAGTTACAGAGAAGAGGTCAGAAAGGGCTTTTAAGGAGGGATAATCATGGAAACATTTTAAAGGCTGGAGATGTTTGTCATCTTCCAAGTTAACTTTAAACCATTTCACTCTGTTATTATTGCACATATGAACAAACAGAAAGGATAGTGGAATGCCTACATGCTCTAAGACTAAACGTTAATATCTAGCATCGCTCCTAGTAAATTTTCTCTGACATAATAGTATCATCTAATCTGTATACCTTATTTAAATATCACCGGTTGGTCGAGCCATTCTGCCTGGAGGCATATGTTCAGTGTCCAGTACTGCACCAAAACCTACACCAAACAAACAAAACACAAATAACACCAACTTTCCTGCTGACTTCTTCATTATCCAAGACCCACACTGGCCTTCTAAGTTTCCTTTAATGTAGAATAGTTTGTTTGTTTGTCTGTATATATCATACATACACTTGAAGTGGTTTACAAAAGTCTACCTTTTTACTTCTTAAAGGTTACATATATTCATTTTTCATATATACATTTTCAAAACTGTTCTTGCCAATGTAAATGATACATACTGTATGCCCAACAAATAGACAACCAAAAAAACATTGTACACTGACTACTTTTGTATTTCAGTCTGGGTGTAGTTTTTGTGGTTGAGCAAGCCACGGCTGAAGCATTTTAACCAATCAACAACATATTCAACATGCAATAGAGGGAAAAAACAAGGCTGACTTCAGTAAAAAGAACCTCAGTAATACAGGGAAGAATTAGGAACACACACACACACACACACACACACACACACACACACACTCTTAGCCATCAGTATCTATGAGACATAGCTTCCCTCGAACGGGTGGTCACTTGTCCGAGGACTATGACTTACAGAAGTCCAATCAGGGTGAACCTTCAAACTGACTTGGAAATGGCGGCACTGGTGGTACTTGCTCTTTCTCTCAGCATCCTGGTCTCACAAGGATCTGACAGGGCTGGGTTATCTTCAGCAGTCAAATTGGCAGCTTCATGTTTTCTTCCCTGGGAGCTGTTTTTTTTCCCCCCATTGATCTTTATAGTCTTTTGTGGAGTTTTCTCTTAAGTAGGCTGAATGGTTTTGACATCCATGTTTCTGTGATTATGACTAGAAAGATTCTGAAATTTCATAGGTAGGGCTTGCTGCTCATAGACTGGTTGTGTAGGTCTCATATTTATCCAGCAATAAAGCTTCTTTACAGACTTGCTTAGCACTAGCGATTAGTCATTCTTCCAGGTAGGAATCACAGATGCAGAACCTCTTCCTGACTGTTGAAGTTGAGTCTAAAAATTTCTACTGTCTCACAACAGGCACTGTCATATGATCACCCCTGAAAGCCTCCGTGTAATGGTTACTGCTTTTCTATTCACTCCTGTTTCCGAGAAGTTTCCAGTCACCTGGAGAATAGTGAATTTCTCTCTGACCTCATGCTTTCTTATAGCTCCTCGTTCGCTTTGTCATGTAGAGACTGCATGATGGAAAACACCAGAGAATGGCTGGAGGGGTTGTGTTTGGTCCCTGCCCAAATCTTAGACTTTACTTGTTTAAATCTTACACTGGAAAGGGGGATTTGATCTTGGCTGACTTCTAGAATGTAGTTATTTTGAATTATCGTTCATGCCCAGGATGGGGTTCCCTAAGCAAAGCCATATATTCTTCCTGCTTTGCCTTTAAATAACTTACACCATTTTGAGGTCATATTTTTTATTTTAGGATTTTCTCATAATCTAAAGTCTTGAATCTCTCCTACAATTTTCCGTGATAGATCTCATGGTCTTACAACCTAAATCACAATGGGTTACCTCTGTTCAGACAAGTCAACATATTGAGGTCTTTATTTAATTGCATCCCACATCAGGAACCAAATCTTGTGTCAGCTAGAGAATTTGATATCTACAACAAACAGAAGCCAAAATTGAACCAGCTACAGCAATAAAGAAATCCATTCATGTTTATAACTGAAGTCAGAGATGAAGCAAGACTCAGAGTCTGCTTACTTCTGGGTGGGATACATTTATCTGCATCTTCATTCTATACTGATTCACCCACAAGCTCACTCCATCACATTGGCAAAAGAACTCTAAAAGTTCCCTTGATATCATCATTCTCTAATTCTGTGAAGAAAGCAAAAGAATCATCTTTTGATTTAAAAAACAAAAACAAAAAAAAATAAAAACAACAACAACAAAAAAAAACACTGTATACCAGAGTCTGCTTGGACTGTGTAGGTTTCTTGATTATGGTAAATAAGTGGGTAAATATAAGCAGAATATTGTAGATTAATCCAACCAATGGCAGCCCTATTAGTGATGTTTGAGAATACTAAGAATCTAAATGAGAAAAGGAAAATTCTAGAAACTAGAAAGTATATTTTGATTGTTAGCTAGTGGAATTCATCACCTGTTGTTAGGCTATTAGGAATTCAAAAGTGGATTTATATTCTTTTAAAAAATGATGGCATTAGAAACTGTAGTGATGGCTCAGTGGGTAAGGCGCTTGCTGTGCAGAGATGAGGACCTGAGTTCAGATTCCCAGCATGCCCGTGAAAGGTGCTCATAGTATGCACACTTTTAACCTTAGTCGTAGAAGCAGCGGTGGCAGATCCCAAGAAGCTGTGGGTCAGCAAGGCTATCATGAACAGCAAGCGCCAGCGTCACTTAGAGGACCTGTTTCAAACAATAAGGTGGAGAGAAATAACAGTCACCCAACATTAACCCCTGACCTCCTCCTGTGCACACATGAGCAAGTGTACCCACGTGTTTATGTACACACAAAACAATACAGTAAAACCAAATGGCAGAAAAGAGTGTAATGACATTAATCATTAACAAAATGATCTTAATGTGGTTTTTAAAAAATGGCTATCAAGGGAGCAGGAGAGATGGTTCAGTGGTTAAGAGCACTGTCTGCTCTTCCAGAGGGCCTGAGTTCAATTCCCAGCAACCACATGGTGGCTCACAGCCATCTACAATGTGATCTGACATCCTCTTTTGGCATGCAGGTATACATGCAGATAGATCACTCATATACATATCAATTAGTTAATTAAAAATGTATCTATTGTACCATAGCTGACATTAGTTTTTATTGTAGCGCAATGCCTGACACTCCATAAATGCATGAAAAAAATAGTGCATTGTATTTAACTTGAACCTCTGAGACCTGGAAAGACACTGTCTCAAACCTCCATGAATTGAGAACTTTACTTGAGATGTTTGGATATAAAGCTTCCCAGCTGGTAAGTGAATAGCCAAAACCTGGCCTCAGACTCGCTGACTCTACAAACGCATTTCCAATGACTCTAAGCTGCTCCAGTGTGTTAAAGTAAGCCCTCAGAATTTTAGCACAGCTGTGTTCAGAATACACACAGGAAATACATAAAATTTCTGACAGCCAGTATCCAAAAAGTAATTGGAAAGATCAACGACAGTTTGAAACAGGCTCCAGCTGATATTTGCTTTACAGACCTGTAGCTGTCAAAGCAAGCAATAATGTTAATATAAAGACATAAATTATCAAAGTCACTTTGTCAATAGGATGATCTGAACTTGTGCACAAAGCAGAATATACAGAAAGAGGAAACATAATGGATCCTGCACACAAGCTCACTCAGATTTTCCTTCATCTCTGACTTCATAAGAATTAACATGTTTCTCTATTAAGTCAAAGTTAAAAATCAGATCCTGCCACGAATTTGGAAGAAAAGAATTGATCTAGCGCAGTTTATCATTTTGTTATGGCAAGGATATGGCACACTAAAATTTTGCCAACTGTTGCTTAGGTTGACAGTAAACCCTATTAATCTGATAGGTTAGTGAAGACACATTAGCAATGGAGAAAATATAACTAACCTTGACTGATTGTTCACTCCGTCATACATTTTCATATGTATCTTCTCGCTGAATAATTATTGACTAACTTCTGCTTGACAGCCATCACACATGGTAGTTGCTAAGTATATAGCATTTACTACACTCTAAGGAGACACCTTAATGCTTCAATTAAG
Organism: Meriones unguiculatus; assembly: GCF_030254825.1. NCBI lineage: Eukaryota > Metazoa > Chordata > Mammalia > Rodentia > Muridae > Meriones > Meriones unguiculatus. Next base: position 126,294,786 of record NC_083351.1, read on the forward strand.
AAAATGAAATCAAGAATCCAAAAGACCTGAGCTCAAATGGGAGCTTTGACACAGTCTGCGAGATGCTGTGTACGTGTGGTCAGTCAACTTACCTCTGTCTCATTTTCTTCATTTCGTGGAATTGCAGACGCAGTTGCTTCATGTAGCTTGTGAGATAACATACTGTTGCACTTACTATGTCTGAAATACTGCCTGACACTCAGTTCCACGGTATTTGTGTTACCAACTGGTCCCTAACGCCAAAGAGCCGACGATAAAGTAAAGAAATATGTCTGGACACTTAATTTTCCCTAAAATGCACTGAGATAAGTGTTACTTACGTTCTCCATTTTTGCAAGCAAGGCGACTGAAATTTCAATAGTTCATTCAAGGCCTGAATTAATGAGCAAATGGGCCAGAATTCAAAAACCCCATGATACTGAGTTTGAAGCCCATATTTTCACCAACTTTCTGGACGAGAAATTGAGAGATGAAGTTTCTAGTCATCGTTTCAGGCCAATACAAAAATCCCTGGAGAGCTTTTGAGAGTAACAGATAAAAAGAGCCACATTTTAGTTTCCTTAAATCAGAACATCAGAGGTAAGTTCACAGTCTCCCCCATGATTCCACAGGCACTCGTCTCAAAATTTTTCCAGCAGGAACAGTCTGATTCCTCCACAAAAGACAGCAACCATCAAGACGAAACTACTCTAGTAGAATCAGGGACATTCCAGAACCTTCCTCCACTGTGGTTCGTGTGTCTGGCCACCTCTCTGTATGGTGGGGAGAAGGCCAGTGTGGGTAATGCTGCCTTGGTTGAGAGTTATTGCCACCGGGTTACGAGATGCCCTGAAGCATTTGTGTAGCATTCCCAGCACTGTGTGGGTGGCTGTGAAAGAGGACGGTGGGAATCCATTCTCTCTCTCGTCCATGTTGGACTGACAAACTAAACAGCATCGTTTCTTCACACATGGAGGAAGGAGCAGCTTGGGAAATGTCCCAAACAAATGCAGCTGTTCTGTGTTTCTGGAGAGGGTGCCAATAACATTTTGTTCCTTGGGGTTCCCAAAAAATGAAAATGTGTGCATAGCCATAAAAACAAACAAACCCATAGGGATAATTATCATATTAACCCATATATCACATTGACGTTTATTTAAGCCCATTAAATAATTGCATATATTCTATTCTGATCTTTATTATTTTTGTCGGGACTCAACCAAGGGAAAGAGGATAGTTTGTCAGCCACAGAGGCTGCCCTCCGGTATATGCAGACCCTCGGGGGATTAGCTTCCGTAGCTCTTTGAACTGGGATGATTTCAGGAATTCATCCCGGAGGCTGGCTCGTGAGCATCTGCAGGGCTGAGGATGACCTTGTACTTCTTGCCGCCCTGCTGAGTGACAGCATTCACAGGTATGAACCACACTGGGTTTGTGCACTGCTGTGGATCAACCCCAAGGCTTTGCGCATGCTAGGTGAGCGCTCTGCCACCTGAGCTGCACCCCTGACTCCATTTCCGGACTCCAAATTCTCAATTTAGCCATTTGAGTCAATAAAAGTGGAGATGTTCCAATCAAAACACACGCCTTGCACTCTGGTGCTTTGTTACATGTGCTGTGATCTCTGTTATTTCACTTCCTTTCTGGGGTCCAAGCAGGATGTGCATGAGGCTGGAAGGTAACTACCGACTATAAATGATTCTCTCTCTTTACTTGTTGCTTCCCCTAACCTCAGGCAGCACACAACGCTGAGCTTTCTAGCATCCACAGTTTCAGCACAGACAGAGCTTTCAGTATTCAGGAGCTGAATAGGTCCACAGCTACCCGTAAAAATCAGTCAGGAAAGAGCGACCACACACATAGATGGGCTAGAACATTCTCTAGACCAGCACTGGCTGACAATAATATAATGTGACCCTTGTAAGTGGTTTAAAAGATTCTAATAATTTTAATAATGCATTTTAATTAGCTCAATATATGCAAACTGTAAATAGATAAATAAATAAATAAATAACAAGGCTGTTCTTTTTTGTTGTTATTTGGTCTTCAAAGTCTGGTGTGCATGTTATACTCACGGCTAACTCAGTTTGGCCACTGGAATCCACATGCTCAGAAGCAGCTTATGCTTAATTAATACCTTGTTAGACGGCACAAGTCCGGCCCATCCCAGCACAAATGTTAGATGATGCACTTAATACATACAAATATGTAACACACGAGGTTTTATGGCACTCTCTGATTATTCGGATTGAGCTTGCAGCAAGCTGGTCTCAGATTTAAAGGGAGGAACAGGGCTTTCGTTGGCAGGACAGCAGAGCCCTCATTAGGTAACAATGGTCAGAAAATGCATTTGGCTCTAAGAGCACAGTAGCGCTCGAGCACCGTGGAGCCTGGGAGTCCTCCGGATGGAGGTATCTAAGCAAAGGAAAGCTGACTATCTGAAAGGTTGAGCACACTCATCCAGTTAGGAGCTCTTGAGGATGCAAGGAGAGATAGAGGTGGAGAGTATCTAGAGTTTAAAATCAACATGGACGCGAGCTCCTCTTGGGAGCCCCTAAACTCCTATGAATGGCGGTTGATATGAGACAATGAATGAGAAAATGTTAATATCTATTGGACTTGTACGTAAAAAAGATGTCTTGGGTTTGGTTCACCCAAGGGTCCTCTCTAGACAAAGATTTGGGTTTATATAAAATGTGGTCTCAAGAAACAAGAGAATGGAGGAGTGAGAGCAGGTGAGCTAATTTTGAGTGTGTGAGTGAGATGCTCTCCTGGGAAACCTGAACTTGATTTCACTGAGTTCCTTAGAGTGAGCATGGAGAAAGCTTTTCAGAAACTAGTGAGAAGCAGAGAAGCCTCCGTATTTATCCTTCACCTCTTCTCTTTTCCAGGGTGGTAATTCCAAGCACTTCTCACCTGGCCTGGACTTGAGCTCCTTCAAGTAGGGGTGAATACCTTGAGAAGAGCAGTTCTGCTGGCCCCTCACAGTCTCCCTGGCCCATTTCAAGTTCCTGTAGGCAGAGCCTGGCAGAAGGGGGTCTAGTTAGATGGCCTATCCCTCAGAAACCCTTAGAGTCATCAAAGATAACTACTGCTGCCCGCCTTGGACACAAATGCTATCTTCACTCCCTTGGAATCCCCACTCTGAGCTCTACTGCTGGGTGCTTCCGTCAGCCTTCCTCCCATTGAATTTTTGCAAGGTCTGTACCGTCCCCAATTTGGGGAGCATTTATTGAACTGTGCTAAGAACCGTGACCCTTTGGGAATATTGGGGTTCTGAAGTTATGCGAGTGACTAGTTTAGGGAAAGGCAGGCAAGACTTGGGTTTATTCTCTCCTCTGATCAACAGCTCTACCCTTCGCTCTTTTCCCATCCCATCACACATGGGATCTGAGTCAAACAACAGGAAGACAGTGTATCTGAAGTAGCCCTTTCTTACCAAGCATTATCCCTCTCCTCTTGTATGCAGGTGAAGGGGGAGGTTCTCTGTGGACTTACAAATGTTCTGAACCTCTTAATCAAGTATTTGTCTGGCCGAAAATCTGTGAACCCAAACTTTGGGACTTGTGTCTGAAGCAGGACCTGATCTGTGAGACATACCTGATTAGACATACTGAGAGCAGTCTGATTCCCTCCTCCGCTCCCAACATTTGGGTTTAATTTTCACAAGTTTAACTCATATTAGCCCCCCGCCCCCAACAATTAAAAGTGATTCCCAAATTGTCTTAAAAGCAGGGAAAGTATTTTTCTTTCTTTTAGGCTCCTGGAAAAAAAAAATAAGTGAGGTGCCATACAGAAAAGCAATCCAAGTAGTCTTCGCTCCACCAATATTCTTGTCGTTTAGCAATGCAGGGGTCTTACCAAAAGTGTGATCCAAATGCATGCTTCGGGAAACAGCCCTCCCTTCCTCCAACACTGCCTACCCACAAGAAACTTGCAACGAATTAAGCTGGATTCCCACACCAAATGATTTCCATTCCTAACCCCAGGGAGGTGAAGGGAGAGAAATACCATGAGAATATATTTTTAAATGCCAGTGAGACTTCAAATTCAAAGTAATATAAATCTCTCCCTTTCTTTGATGTATAGCAGAGAGGTCTATGCTAAAGCCATTCCTTCTGTGCCGTTTCTTTTTTTTTCCCCCTCAGAGAGTCTGTGTGAATCATCCAAGCTATAAAACTATATGACTGAACACTGATAATTACACGACTTTTAACTGGCAGAGAACAATGACTTCGGCTCTCGGATGGAGCCGACTTACTCAGCCATAGATTTTCTGTCAGCATGCAGTCACAGGGTCTGATGTTCTGTCTCTGTGGAGGATTCAGTATATTGGCCTGGATACCACCAAGGCTATGAGGGCAGCTGGCTGGAGCCTTCCCAGAATTCCTGATCAAACTAGGCTGCTGCCCGGACAAGGGAGGCAGCCTTTTACAGAGCGGTGTACTGACCAGCCTCCCACACCCCCAGAGCGCTGCAGCCCCCACAGAGACATGCTGTTTGAGCCAGCATGGTGGCAGGATGCCCAGCTGTCAAAGGACAAGCCTTCTTTCCTCCTGCTCTCACATGGCATCAGTTAGCACAAGTGCCAAGGCACAGGAGATTGGCTTAATAGCTGTGACTTAGTCTTTTGCTCAAAATAAAAATAATGTGCCCTTAAATTACAACATGTCCCCTCAACAATATTTAGCAGTAAATTTGCAGAACAGAAGGGCTGGCATTGAACTTGCTCAGCATCTTCCATTCCATGATTTGTTCCTGCCACTCGTTGGCTGGTGCCAGTGGGGGATGGGTACCACTTTCATTAACCTGCTAAAAGCTATGACAGTGTGTACTTGTTAGGGATATAATTTTCATTCAGTCTCAGAGCCAGTAACTACCAGGGTCATGTCTGAAAGCCATGTCTCCTCACCCTTAGAGAGTGCTACAGCCTTGAGGGCACAGGTGCCCTGTGTCTTTAAAAACAAACAAACAAAAAAAAAACAAAACAAAAAAAAAGAAAAGAAAAGAAAGAAAAAGAAAAAAAAAAGAAAACTTGGGGGGGAGGGAATCACAGAAAACATGAGGAATGAAAAGTAAAGTCATTCATTTTCTCAGCCAGACATTGTTGGCAACATTTGGATGCAGTCTCATGTTTATTTGTTTCAAAAGGAGCTCACATAATATATACTGGTTTTAATGGCTCTTTTCATCTTCTTCCTAATTATAAAAGTAGTGCATGTTTACTACAGAAAAGATAGGAAAACCGTCATTAAAAAAAAAAATCAAAAGCATCCAGTAATCCCACCCAGTAAGAGGTAACCATTATAAAGCAATTTCATTGAAATTGACATTCAAAAACCCATAAAGTTGTAAAAGCCTCCAAGACCAGGGCAAGAAAATAGTACTTTGCCATTTTTGCAGTTAGAAGCCTGATTTGTCTAGGATATCTCTTTGTTTCATAAGTATAGGCTAGAGTTTCCAATTAACTTCACAGGAATCTTTTTGAGATCAATACTATGACATTAGTTGGGAATTTACAATGTTCTGAAAAGAAACCTGTAATCTCAAGGCCATGAACTCCATTCATTCAGTTTGGGCTCCTCCTTGCCAGGCCAGACCACAAGAATCTAGGCCCACATGAAAATAGTAGGAGGCGGTTTGGCTAAAGATGCACAAGCAAGCTTTATGTAGGCCAGAGAATGAAAGGAGCTGATAGAGCACACGGCTGTATCACCAAAACCATCCAGGCCACATTTCAGAGCAGGTGCTAAAGGTCGAGGGAAGCCCGCAGCTCTCTTTGCTCATGATTTAATACTAAATTTCTTTGAAATTATTATTTTTTTTAAATTTCTAACAGTCCTTAAAAGTTGATGGGACGGTAGCTTAGTTGGTAAAGTGTCTGTCTTCAAAGCAAGCAGACCTGAATCTGATGCCTGGAACTACAGTTAATAAAAAGTTGGATGTGGTGGCATGCTCTTATAATCGCTGTGCTGGCGAGGTGGCACGAGCTTGTTCAACATCCTGCTTCCACAGTGAGTTCCAGAACAGGACGTTGAGAAGCTCCGTCTCAAACAAAAAAAAAAGTAAAACAATAAATAAAATAAAGCAAATGGTGGGTGTGCCTGATAAAGGGCATTTGCAGCTGTCCTCCAGCTTTCAGGCTTACATGTGCCCTCCCCCCACAAGCGAACACACACACACACACACACACACACACACACACACACACACGCACACACACACACGCACGCACACTGACGGCGGGAACGAAGAGGTTCATCATTCCGTTAAATAGCAACCTCAGTGACTTGGCTGCCTATACAAAAACTGCTCATTGCGATCTGATGGATCAGCTAAAAATTTCCGTATGTTGTAGAAGGTCGAAGTGTTCTGATACTACAGGCCAAGAGGTTTTCGTGTCAATATATAAAACAAATGGGGGTTTGGGTCATGGCTTTAAAGACACACCCAGACATTCAGAAACATAAAGTAGCTAAATAGAACAAAACCATCAAACAGATGTAATCATTACCAGAGTTTCTTAGGGCCTGCCTTTCAGCATCTTGTATGGAGACAGAGTGAGTGGTACCACCATTCACAAGGCTGCCCCTAAGCCAAATCCCTTGATCTTAATCTGGACTCTTCCTTCATTCTCGTTTTCCATATCTATTCAGTTTCCAGGTCCTGCTGATTCCACTTCCGAAAGAGTCCTCATGCTTTCTCTATTCCAAGTTCACACTGACCAGCATCCTTCAAGCTTCAGGCCTCTCTCTAACATACAGACCGCGCTGGGTGTGGTTCTTCTTCACCCAGGCCAGGGTGATACTTTGGAAACAATCTGACAGTGTAACTCCACCACTGAAAACCTTCCAATGATTTCCCATAATTGCTTTAATGAAAGAGTAATACTCACTTTGAAAAAAAAATCACTTCAATGTATGCTTGTGCTAATTTTGACAAATACAGTCATAAAGTAACCATCATTACATAAAAAATATTAAATGGTGCTTTTGAGTGGTTAAGATAAACAAGTTATAAACATTCACGGAGAGGTTTTGCATGCGTGTCTGTGTGTGTGTGTGTGTGTGTAAGTTTTCATTTCCCTTGAGTAAAAACTAGAAGTATCTGTGGGCTGTCTGCTATGTATTTAACCTTATGAGAAATTGCCAGGCTATTTTTCAGATGACCGTATCACTCGTAGCCCTTTGTTGGCTGGCTGGAGCCCGACCCCCCCCCCCCCAGCAGTTCTTCCAGGGCCCTCTACATCCTCCTCCTACAGGAGTTTCCACTGTCATCCCTGTCGCTCTACCACGCCTCACTTCTTCCAATCTCTTGTGTGTTTTCAGGACTACCTACATACCACATCCTCTGCAGAAAAAATTAACGTACTCCTCTCTACCTAACAGATACATGGGCTTAAACACTTCCGACAGGAAGGCTTTATCAAATCGGCATGGTTTCCTCCTTGTGTTTCTCACATTCATTATTTAGCAAATGTTTGTTGCATAACAACCAGCATCTGGGCTTTTCTGGAACTGGAAATAGAGGAAAAAGCAAAACAAAAGTCCAGTCTGTCATCAAATTTATATTCTAATGAGTAAGATAGATGGGGCAGGGGCATGAATTCAGTAGCATAGTGTTTGCCCAACACATCCAAAGCCCTAGGTTCAACCTCTAGCACTGCAGAAAGCAATAGAAAGACATACTAACGCCACATGCCAGCAATTGCTATCAAAAGTAATAAAGCAGAGTGGTGGGAAGGACTAGAGGAGAAATGCCCAGAGCTGCTATTTTTGTTGAAGGACAATGTAAGTGAGTGGGTCTACAGACATCCTGGGAAAAATTGTTCCAGGCAGAGAGAACGGCAAACACAAAGATGGCAAAACGGAAAATGAGTTGGCTGGCTTGTTCAGGAAGTAGCTTAGAGGCCAACATAGCAAGAGCCTAACAAGCCAGGAGAGAGGTGAGGAACACGCGGCCAGCCAGAGGCCAGATTATGAGCAGCTGCTGTGTTTGCCAGTCTTTTTCAGGCTTTTGTCACTCTGCATAGTTTCTGCTTTCTACCTTATTTTCCAGCCTTCCCAACCTAGGCTCCTTGAGGTCAGGTCTGTGTTTCGACTTAAGTGCCTTGCATTGCAGATTTCAAGCACTTAGTATGATGTTTATTGCACAGGCATTCTAAAATAAATATTTGAATGAATGAATGAATGAATGAGTGGATGGAACAACACAATGGCATTTTCTTGACTGAACGACAAGCCACCAAGACAGCATGTAATGCCAAGGGAAAAACAAAAAACAAAAAAATGAGACCTTTTATTTACACAGCCTTTCCAAGGATAGAAGTGGATATTTAAGGCTGGAATTCTGTCTTGATCAAAGCTCCTTTTGCTATGTTTGCACTGTGGTTCCTAGGCTATGAATTCAGGGTAAAAAATTCCACATTCAAACAGTTTCATCCCTTCCTCGTTCTGTCACTTTGTTGATTTGAATTTGAAGTACTCTCTTATGGAATAAAAATGCTTGTGTCTCTTCAACAGTCACATGCTGAAACCTTATCCTCAAATGTTATTATACCAGAAAGTAGAGGCTGTGGGATGTAATTAGGCCTAAATTACTCTGGAGGGAGATGCTATTGCAAATGAAGTGCCCTTACAAGGGTCCTTAAAGTCTGCTGACTCTCTTCTGCCATGTGAAGAGAAGCAAGTCTGCAACTTGAAGGAAGCTGGCCGAGCTGTCTCCTGGTCTCCAGCTCGCAGTCCAAAGAGCTCAGGGTTTACAAGCTCCTCAGTCTGTGGTTCTTGGTTTTGTTTGTTTGCTGTTGTTTAAGTTCTACTTATGTGAGTGTTCTATGTACATGTGTGCCTGTGCCCCCTCCCCGAGTCAGAAGAGGGCTGGATCCTCTCTACCTGGAGTTGCAGGAGGTTGTGAACCACTATGTAGGCGCTGGGAACAGAACCCAGGTCCTCTGCAAGAACAAGAAATCCGGGCAACTGTTGAGTCATCTCTCCAGTTCAGGTTCTTGGCAGACTAAGACAAAGCTCTTAACAGACCAAGACAAAGTGTCTGGCCTTCTCTTTGGGGTAGCTGTTGGAGGAAAAACGAAGTAATCTAGGAGCCCACAATTGTGTTTTACTAATCTGATATACATGGTCATGGAATATAGGTCGGGTGCTTTCCCACCATGGGTGAGACCCTGAGTTCAAACCCCAGGACCTCATAAACCAAGTGTTCCCACATGTCTATACTACTAGCACTGGGAAGGGGGAGGAAGCAGGATCAGGAATCCAAGGTCATTCTCAGCTACACAAAGAGATTGAAACCAGCCAGGAATATGTACGACCTATTATCAATAATAACAGTAACGGTAATCAGTGATGGTGGTGGTGGTGATGACTTGACCTACAGAATGATTCAGAAGACTAGGACACATCGTCTTTTTTAAACAACACATCAGATTGTGAGACTGAAGAGATGGCTCAGAAGTTAAGAGCACATGTTGCTCTTACAGAGGACCTAGGTTTCATTTCCAGCATCCATACCAACTGTCTTATAACTGCCTGTAGCTTCAGCTCTAGGGACTCCCACACTCTCTGGCTTGCACAAACATGATATACAGGTGTGTAGAAACTCACTAAGACACACACAGATATACAAAAGTAAAAATAACATTGTATGACATATGTAGCATACCTGACCATGTAGCAATGCTGCTTCCCTCGTGCCTCAGGATAACTCTTGAGCTTCACAGTTACTGTCCTGTTGGAGGAAGGTCCAACTCTGTTTCCAAGGGCTGATTTCAGTGCCTTGAGACCTGGTTACTGCCCTGCCATGGGTATTGTTATAATCTTGAACTATCTCCGGTAGCCATAGGATGAGAAGGACTGTTCCCCAGTTATCTCTGACTGGCTGGTTAAAAAGCCTATATCTGAACAGGGCAGGAAATAGGCATGGCTTGGGTTCATGGGCTTTGGGGACAAGGATCATGGGAGAGGAGAGAGGTACCAGGAAGGAAGCAAGCAGCCCCAATGGGATAGCGTGGAGAGGAGTGCATGGCCAGATAGATGTGCACAGAGAAAAGTGGCCTAGATGAGAGAATAAGCAAGTGTTTATGGAATTATGGATGGGAGGTGGCATCTGTTAGAGCAGATGGCATTGGATGGGGGCTTGGGAGGTAAAGATATCTTAGGAGGCAGTATCTGCCAGGTCCCAAGTGAAATAAGGCTATTCTAAAACCTATCAGGTGTCTGTGTCTTTAGTGATTATAATTATAGGTTAATAATAAACATTAGACCACACCTTTAATTTTTTCTAATTTTAAAGGACCCAAAATGTATTAATTGAATATATTTATCTTGGGCAAGTTAAGACTTATTACACAGAAAGGACTATATGTAAGAGTATACATATAAATGCTTCTTACGCTATGGAGGAATAGTAAATAGCACAATTGAAATGGGATCCTTAAAATATGAAGCAGAAGGGGAAGTACTCATTAGTAAGATTCACTTTCAAACTGTATCCATAAAATCATCCTAAGAATTACGCTTCTGCCTAGCTTCCAGTGGGCTCTTAGGTAACTGTTTTATAAAAAGCAGTTAAAGTATATGAAAAAAGAAAAACCTTTAAATTAACCCCAATCCTGTCCCTTTGTAGTTGTCCCTTCTCCAGTTGCTGTAGCCCTCGGTATTCTTTTGTGCTTTCACCCCATCCACTTCCCTGGTGGAGGCCCATTCCACACGGGTCCATAAGCTACAGTTTAACGCCCTATAATAAGAATCTCAAGTGTCCCCTGTTTGGGGGCTTTGAAGACTAGCATCAGTCCACTTGTGTGCTCCATTGATCCTTGGAGCACTCTTACATGCTTGAATTCAGAATTAAAGGACTCTGCAGGGCAGCCTATAGATACCAACGTCAGGAGACATAGGTGGTATTCCTAAGAGCTGCACGCAGCAGTGCAGGCGGGAAGGCAGGAAGTGAGAGACATCTCCTCCACTTAGCGTTAAGTCTAAGCCTCAGGGTCTTACCGTAACCCCATGTGGATTGCCGGAGCAGGGACCAACGCACCTACCTGGCCATGATTTTTAACAGCTCCCAGCCTTTGAGTCTGCCTAGATCACTGTTCTGCCCAAATTGCTCGTTGAAATTGTGCATATCAGGCAGCGCTAACTCCAGAGCAGCCGTCTTGACTGTGAGAATTCTGGGAGAGTTAGAAGGAAATTTCCGTGCCAGGTTATGTAATCTAGGGTCTACCACAAGTCCTGGCACACAGTTGCTGAATAAATACTTCTGGGAGATGAATGAACTCTGCAGATTATTTCTCTTCCTACTTTATCTATACACATGTTTCCCTTAATCTTCCAGACCCCACAGCGTTCTGAAATTCGGAGTTTCTAGCTACTTACATGTAAAACAGAGGTCAAGTGATAAGTATCGGGGCCCCAGCCATTTCTAGGAGAGTAATCAAAGCAACATGGTCAAGCCGGCTTTAATGCTGGTAGAAAGGAACCGGGAAGGCTCTAATTTTTCACCGCAGAGCTGAGATAATGCTATTAGTCATAGCTGAGTTTCTTAGCATTGATGTTAGAGCAGATAGATCAAGAGTTTACGTTTTGCGCACGAGTGGAGTTTATTTGCCAAAAATGGATTCATCACAAATTTGCCTTCAGGACTCAAAGAATGTGCCTCTGATGAGTGTGAAATACAGAGGAGGGCCAGCCTGCAAGCGGGGGCCCGGTGACTGGGTCTGCATGGCTGGTATAATTTAAACATCACCTACCAACCCCATGCTCATTAATTTTCTTCTGCTACCCCTGTCTCCCAGCTGAAAAGCCCTACCATTAGTCACACCTTTGAGTCAAGGCCTTGAAGGATGTTCTCCACAGGCTCCAGTGTGCTAACAGGGATTTTAAATGATGGAACTTGCATTCATTAACATGGGGGGGGAGGGTGTTGCTTTTTATCAAATAAGAATAGTGACACTTGCAGTTTATTACTGCGCTGTAACTATACCACAGACTTTACCAGCTGAGCTTCATTCTAGCCACACACACAACTGTGTTTCAGATACTACATCCAATTCTGTTGAAAGAGGCCACACAGCCCTAACTGGATTTGATGCCATGCCTGCTGAAAGCCTTGCTCACCCGCTAAAGAGCTGTTTATAAACTGCGAAGTGCACAATTCTAAATATACAATGCAGTCAGTGTTCTCTTGCCCATATCCTCAAACCACTACCACCCTGACCAAGAGACTGAACACCTATTACACCTGATTTCTTCAGGTTCCCTCCTGGTGCCTTCCCATAAAAGGACCGGAGCCCTGGTTTAAACTCTTTAGAGCTGCACAAGAGAAGCAGTATCTCAGGGAAGGTCTGGAAGAAAGAAAGTGGTTCAAGACAAAGAATGCAGTGGGTGTGCAGGGAGCTCCTGAAGTGAGGCGAAGGCTTGGTTTAAATGCCGCCTGCCCCTGTAGCATGCTCAGCTACCTCCCTGTAGGGGGGACCGCTGAGCCTCTCACAGGCTGCAGTATGAGTGTGAGGCTCCGCTCAGAGCCTGCAGAGATTGCAGAGAGGCTGTCCTGCATATCAAGCAGCGATGGTCTCTCCCACTGCCGGGAATCCCAGTCTCTAACAAGAAACAGAACGCTGACAAATGGAAAGGAGATGTGTTTGCTGGCACAGAGTCCACGGAGTGGGAAGGCAGGCCAGGCCTAGGATCCCACAGGAAGTCTTGAACCCACTCTCTGCTTCTTAGTTTAGCTCTCATCAACTCTTCCCAGATCCAGTGTGGCGTTTTTTTTTAAACTGCCAAGTTGCAGTGAAGCTTCTTCTATTGTCTTTCCTGCTGTGCTGCCATTCAGGCTGCTGGTGTGAATTTTCAAAGCCCCTGCTGCACTGCTTCGCCCTGAGTCCTCTTCAGGGGAGCTCCTCTGCAAGCTGTTAAGGGCTTGTCTGGGAACTCCTATTACATTATTTTTTATCAGCTCCCCTATCTCCAGATCTGGAATTCTAAATAGTTGGCACACTTAGGAGATACACCTGAGGGAAACCCTGTGAGTAAGCCTTAGTACAAACTGTAGGCAAAGATCAAAAGCTCAGTGTGGAGATTTCTGCTAACATCAGAGAGAGAGGGTGGGGAGGGACCGAAGGAGGAGAAAAAAAGGGAATGGAGTCAGAGGAGAGGAAGAGAGGGAGAAGGGAAAGGAAGGCAAGAAGAAAGAAATGAAGAGAATGTGAGGACGAGAAACAGAGGGATATAACAGAAAAGATACGAGCTCAGGGAGCCCCAAGGTAGTTCAGACTTTTCAGAGGACCACAGTACAATCTACAACATAGATGAACAGACTTTCTAAAACTTAGCTGTGTTAATTGTTGATAACAAGCAAATAGCCAAATGCTGACAGATATATCTATGCCTGTTGTGTAACAATTTCCTGTGAGATTGAAACAATTCAAAATAGCTTCAGGAAGTCCCTGAAATTGACCAGATTTACAAGCTCCACCCCCTAAAAAAGTAAACAAAACCTGAGAGTCCTTCCCAGATAAACGCGAAGCTGAGCTGCAAAGAGTACTACCAAACAAGAAAAGGTGTGGAAACCAGATCTGCTGCCTGGAAGAAGCAGAAACTAGCAGAACTGTCTAGAAGAAGTTTCAACCAACTGAGGCACATGGAAAGGTCACTCTCCAACCTGTTGAGCTGCCTGTAGGCTATGCGGTGTGTTTCAAATCCCCAGCTTAGTGATAGCCTGGTGAGCTGTCACCCATGCTGGGGTGAGCTTTGGTGATGTAGCTATCTTTGAGTAATTTCTGCTCCCGTAAATAACTCCTCACCCATCTGTAAGCAACCCCAAGAAAGTATACTGGCTTACCAGTTGGACTCTGGTGGTATCGTACTTTGGTCTATCATGGGTTCTCTATCTGGAGTGAATAGATGTGTGTGTGTGTGTGTGTGTGTGTGTGTGTGTGTGTGTGTGTTTTACATCTCCTCAGGAAACATGTCACACAAAACTGCCTATTAAATACCAAAGGTTACCAACATCAAATACCCTGCCGTATGATATCCATAAACATCAACAGTGAACAGACAAGTAATCATGAATCCTGATCTGTTCATGAGCTGCCGTATTTTATATATCTTAAGTATTATTTCGTGTGGAATAATATCTCCATTTGGAGTGGTTCTTTTAGATGCTAAAACCTTTCCAGGATGTTCAGTGGTAGTGTCTAGGAAGCATAAAGGTCTAGCAAAGCTGAGCCCCTCAGAACTGTGTGTCCCTCAGGAGTGCCCAAGTTCCCTCCCTTATGTTTGCTGTGGTTATAAGATGTTCTCTGAGCAAATGATGTTTACTGATTAATTTCTGACAATTTTTGTCGCACAGATGGTTTAAGCCAGACTCTGGATGGGTCTCTGAGGGTATGGAAAGGAAAGGTTCATTATCTACCCTGAATTTCCTTATAGAACGTATCTGAATTATAAGGAATGTTTCAAAACTCACTGATTTTCTACCTGTCTCCTCACTCTAGTCTCCAAACATCACAAGTGAAGTGATCATGCTCTTACTCATCCTTCAGTGTTATTTGGAGCAATTCATGCCACAGGGCACTTAGTCAGAGCTAACATTCATCAGAGGAAGGAGGCTGATATATATAAAAAAACCTTACATTTATCTATTACTTACATCTATTATCTCCTTCAACCTACAAATCGTCATATGGGGGAGGGTCCTGTTTCCCTCATTTTATAGAAAGAGGAGTTGGGAAATACCGAGGGCTACATAGCATAGCTAGGCTTCACACCAAGGTGTTCTGGAGTTAGGATTCACAGTCTTTGGGCGTTTATGCCTATGATCCCAGCCCTCAGGAGCTTGCGGCAGGAGAATCCCGAGTCTTAGGCTAGTTTGGTGGTGAATTCCAAGATATCCTGAGCCACACGGTTAGCTCAAGTCCAGCCTAGGTTATGTAGTAAGAGCCTGTTTTAGCTGCACCTGCAAGTGCACAGTGTGATGCGATAAACAAGAGGAACAAATGAGGAACTCCAGCGGATAAACCTGCCCAAACAGAAATCCCCTGGGCTAATGGTGAGAGATAAAGTCGCTGGATTGGGATTTACAAATCCAGAGATAAGGACCTTAACAGGCAGGTATGCTTTGCCTTCTGATTCCTCTATTTAGCTAACATTTTAGTGGCTGTGTGTGGGTTACAGAGAGACTTATTTTTCATGCTAATGCTTATGGAAATTGAACCCTTCTTTATGGTTCCTCTTTGATATTGCTCACCAAATACTTCCATTACTCTGAGCACAACATAGGAGACAGTCAAGTGGCTTTCTTTAAAATATATATATACATATATATGTACATATGTGTATATATGTATTTATTTATTTATTTATGTGAGTACTCTATTTGCCTGTGTGTCTTCATGACAGAAGAGGACATCAGATCCTATTATAGGTGGTTGTGAGCCACTATGCAGTCACTGGGAACTGAGCTCTGCACCTCTGGAAGAGCAGCCAGTTGATCTTAACCACTGAGCCATCACTCCAACCCCTGACCTAGCTCTGTGGTACAGTGGATAACACATCAGACTTTTAGACAAATGGCTTTTTATGACTTGCTTTGACCAACAAAGTGTGTATGGAAATGGCAGATGTCACTTCAAGAAGGACATACTGAGATCAGGTCCATAGTCTACTCCTCTGAAGTAAAAGGACAGGTCCTAGATATTTTTATAAATCTGGATCTCGGAGTGAGGACGGCTTAGAGCCAGTTCCTAGATGACCCTGACAAGCATATGGCATGCATGAGAAATGATTGTTGCTTCAAGGTAATTCAGATTGGAAAGGTCTGCTTACCAGAGAATATGTAATCCATAATACTATAATGGTATTTTTCAGCTTACAGTTAAATGTTTTCCCAGCAGTCCTGAATGACAGGCCACATTGATCTGGGGCTTTGTTACTGACCATCCTGTTTCCCCAGTGTGAGGTGCACAGCGCCCAATATTCCCTAGGGACAACGCTTTAGAATGTTGACATCCTGTTAAGCTACGTAAGAGGAGAAAGCAAGTCATTGTAACGGTGGTGCCTGTGTCATGTACCTAAAACATATAGAATTAAATTAATTTTATTGGCAAGCTCTGGCTGTGAACCAGGGATTAGATTGCCACAGAGTCCATCTGATTTGGTTGTTATTGTTTCAGTTGTCTTGATGAAGGAATTCAGTTGCACAGTGATCTAACTGATTGCTCTGGCCATTGTCCTACCAACTGTTGGCCACAGTTTGACCTTAGGACAGGATGTGAAACTAATCGGCTTGAATACAAGTTTGTTTGTTTTGTTTTTTTCCTGTAAGTGCTTATATGTCAAGTACTTGCATATAAGAAAAAGAGTTGTCAGCTGTGAATATTTAAAATTTATAATCTTCCTTGTGTACATGCCACACCAAACAGCTAATACCTTAGAAAACTATGAACTTCGGGTCAAGTCTAAATTTTAAACTCTGTGCAGACCTCAAGAGCTTCAGTCCAACATTCCTTGTGGTAAAAAGTCAGTCATTCTCCACCGTTCATGACAACCGATTCTGACTCCATTATTCAAAACGAAAGTGCAAGCCTGGACCACAAGCCTAAGACTAGTGACTTACTGTTATACACTTACAAACAGGTTTGTTTCATTTACTGGAAAGCTGTAGCATCTGCAGACAGTGAGCGAACGAATAAGTGAACAATTAAGTAATGACTGAGAAGCACCAATATTTCTTCATTTCAGCTCTTTTGCAAAAGTGAAGCAAGCATTCTTTTGAACATACCAAGCAATACCACTTCATAATTAAGCATTTTGCCCTGGAGTTATTACAGTCGGAATTTGATGTCTGGTGTTGCTGCTATTGCAAATTTCATTTTTTTCCAAAGATGTTTGTAGTCTGTCCCATCCCACATCCTCTTCCACAATATGAACTTACTGTTCCTCCATCAAGATACTACCAATATTGAATCTAGGTGAGCTTTGTGTTTAGATTAAGCAATATAATTTCACAGACGTGATGATACATCGTTACAGACATAGCGCTTAACTAACCAGGAAACTTCTGCTTCCTGCCTCTTGGGAACCAACTACCAGGTAAAACATGGATTTTGCCAGCAGATACCAGTCTTGGTTGTCGGGATGAATGGGTACTCAAACATATAAATAATATATGGACTACCTAAATGGAGTGGACTTACTACAGAACATGTTGAATCTGCTTTATCTTTGGGACAAAATTTTAGATGTGTAGGTGGGGGTGGCTATCCATATTACAAAACACAAGAGATCAATACACTCGATTTTAGCCACAACAATCAAGGAGAGCAATGCCTGTTCGTCAACAGCAAGTAGATGGTACTTGGAGACATGGCCACAAGGCTGAGAAATAGTGTTCAAAGGGCACAAATACAAGGAACATCACCATTTAAGTAAAATAAGAGGAAGAAGAACCAAAGAAGAAATTGAGAAAAAAAATCAATAAAGACAGAAGCGGAGGTCTCCAGCAACACCACCCATGCCCTACTGAGCTTTAACTTATACAGTAGGGCACGGGTGGTGGAGATGCTAGAGAGAGATGCTTGTGAGAGAATAGCAGGCAGATTGGACTGGCTGTTGCTAGGCATCCAGGAAGTCAGCTAAGAAGGTACCAGACTCAGGAAGCAGTGATTGCTTCTGAGAGATAAAGGTCTACACTTTCTGACGAGGAGAAAAGTTATTTCTGACCAGTACCAAGTTTTCCTGTTGTTGTGATTGGTTACAGTGCCATAGTAACATCCGGAGTTCTCAGTACTTTAATGTCTGTTCCAAAACAGAGGGAGTCAGGAAAAGGAGTTAATGATCCTCATTTCTTCTTCAGCTAAACTGTGACAAGACAGAGAATTTCTTAGGTCATAATCAGAAGCAATCTTAGTGTGCACAATTGGCTACTTAATCCTGACAATACCTCCCCAAATCAGTCACATTATTTAGTTATAATGATACCTTCTGGGAAGTTTATTGCTTTCTGGTTTTGTCATTCTGCTAGCATCACAGGGTACATTTATACAAATCTAGATAGTATAACTCGATTACATCGGGTGTCGTTTTGATGCAAAGGTATGAGGCTGATGACATCGTGGCACACTACTGTACTCAGTAAACATTTTATAAGTAACAATATGAAGGAGTATGTGCTGTACTTAATTTCAAATGTTAAATTTATATCCAATGCAGAGCAGTAGCCAGCACCACATAAGCGGCTGAATAATATGCTGCAGTGATGTTACAGAAGTCTCACATCATTAGATAATAGGAATTATTCACCTCTATAGTCTTTCTGAAACACTATTTTTGCCTGAGCTATTATGATGTGGCATGTGCCTCTAACCATTTAGTTTTAAATGATCCTTGTTTTTTTCTCATTATTCCTACAAACAACAGCAAAGGCCAAGTGTCCACTTCCATTTATGTATTAGAGATAAGGGGACTGAGTCTTGGCACAATCTGGCTTAGCCAATTTAGGGCATTAGAAGCCACAGAGCCAAGAGGAAACCATGATCTTTTCTCCTTGTCTCTTCATGGATTTGAATATGTAGTAAGAAATTGATAAGATTAAGGAGACCACAGCTCTTTGGAGGCATGGGCTTAAATAGAGTGTTTGTTATTTCTCATTGTAATAAACAAATACCAATCTAGAATGACATAAGGATGCAGAGGCTTAATTTGACTCAGCTTGAGGTGATATGGTCCATCGTGGTGGCAGAGGTATGGCAGTAAAAGAGTGGGGGTCAATACTCACATTGTGTCTATAGTCAGGAAGTAGATACAGACAGGTACTCGGCTAAGTTCCCTCCTTTTACTGCTTTTGTTCATCTTGGAGCCCTAGTCTGTGAGATGATTCTATTTACATTCAAAGGTCTTCTGGCTGAAATTAAACGTCTCTGGAACTATTCTCATAGACACACCCAAAGTGTGTCTTCTAGGTGAGTCAAAATCTAGTCAAACTGACACTGAAGATTATGTGCTTTTTGTTTGTTTGTTTGTTTGTTTGTTTTGTTTTGTTTCAGACAGGGTTCTTCAGTGTAGTCCTGGCTACTTTGTCCTGGAAGCCACTCTGTAGACTGGGATGGAATATTACTCAGGTGCTGTTAAAAAACAAAAACAAATACAAATAGATGAAACTAGAAAAATCCCAAGCAAAGCAACCCACACCTAGAAAGACAAACATGATATATTGTTGGTGTAATGTTCTTGTAGAATGTGTACAATTTACCCTTGTTCATTCAAATGCTGATTTCTCTACCCCACTATCTAGTTTCAATCCAGACATTGCATTGTGATGCTTATGTCTCAAGTTTGTGTAAACATGCCACCATTTGTTCTCTATATTTTCAATAAAACAACCAGCCAATGCTGAGCAATGGAGAGAATAGGGTAGGACATCCTGAACCGGAGGGGAGGAGAAAGAAGTGAGTGGGAGGAGTCAGAGAGGAGAGTACAGCACGGGAGGAAAGGACTTGGAACCACCAAGAGAGATGAACCAGACCTAAGATATGACTAAAAGCAAGTATAATGTGGGAAATCTGAATGGGAGGAAGCTACACGAGCTTGGAAGTTTAGGATGGAGTAATCATTGTCCAGCATTTTGTTCTAGGTTAACTAAATACATCCTAGTCTCTATGTGGTTATTTGGGCATACAACTGTTTTAAGAATAACCACTGCTTAACTAAAAGATAAATCAATAATAAATATTAATAATCAACAACAATATATACTCACTTAAAAGTGATTATGAGCTGTTAAGTAAGTCATACTACAATCCACAAACCCAGAGAGGCTAAGTAACAGAGAAGGCACTAGGGAGTATGCATAGATCTCCCTGGGAAGGGCAAATAAAATAAATTTTGATAGTGGACTTGGGGTGGGTGGAGATAGAGGAGGGATCAGTTAGAGGGACACGAGGGAAAGAGTATGGGGAGAGACAGCTAGCAGTGAAGGCTCTTAGAGGGCTGTAATGGAAGCCTGGTGCAGTGGAAACTTCCTGATGTCTGTGAGAGCAACCATAGTGAGAACTCCAGTAACTAAGGATACAGAGTCTGAAATGACCATCTTTGTAGCCAGGCACCAATCTAGCTACAAAACCTTCGACCCACAACCTGTCCTGCCTATAGGACATGCTGGGGCGATGGTGGCTTAGAGCTTGTGGAAGTGGCCAACCAATGACTGGTCTAATTTGAAGCCCATGCCAGAAACTTGAACTGGCTGGTCCAGAGACCTAGGGTAGAACCAAAGAGAGTATTCTGCTATATAGTCATACATCAGTGCCTAGCCCAATCATCATCAGAAAGGCTGCCTCTTCTAGCAGGAAGAGAATACATGGAGAGAGCCACAGCCAGACATTAGGTAGAGTTCAAGGGGAATGCCTTGGAAAAGGGGGAGAAAGAATTGTAGGAGCCAGAGAGGTTGAGGACACCAGGAGAACAAAGGCCCACAAAAATCAACTAATCAAGGCTCATAGAGGCTCACAGAGACAGAATGGCAATCATGGAACCTGCATGGGTCTGTGACAGGTCCTCGGCATATATGTTTTGATTGTTTAGCTTGGCGGTTTTGTGGGAGTCCTCACAGTAGGAGTGGAGGTGTCTCTGACTCTTTTGCCTGTCCTCGGGACCCATTTCCTCCTATTGGGTTGCCTTCTTCAGCCTTGATATGAGTGTTTGTGGCTAGTCTTATTTCATCTTGTTATGCTGTGTATGGTTGATATGCCTGGAGTGCTGCTCTTTTCTGAAGGGAAATGGAAGAACAATGGATTTGGGAGAGAGGGGAAGTGAGGGGGGACTGGGAGGACTGGAGGGAGGGGAGGCTGCAGTCTGAATGTATTGTATAAGCAAAAATAAAAATAAAAATAAAATGAGATTCTATTGATCCACCAGTCAGTTTCTATGCCAGTACCATGCAGGTTTTATTACTGTTGCTCCATAGTACAGCTTGAGATCAGGGATGGAGATACCTCCAGAAGATCTTTTATTGTAGATGATTATTTTTAGCAGTTCTGGGTTTCTTGTTATTCCATATGAAGTTGAGAATTTTTCTTTCAATGTCTGTAAAGAATTGTGTTGGTATTTTGATGGGAATTGCATTGAATCTGTAGATTGTTTTTGGTAAGATGGCCATTTTTACTATGTTAATCCTGCCAAGCCATGAGCATGAGAGAACTTTCCATCTTCTGATAACTTCTATTTCTTTCTTCAAACACTTGAAGTTTTTTTCGTACAAGTCTTTGACTTGCTTAGCCAGAGTTACACCAACGTACTTTATGTCCTTTGTGGCTATTGTGAAGGGTGTTGTTTCCCTAATTTTTTTCTCAGCCCATTTGTCTTCTGTATACAGGAGGCCTGCTGGTTTTTTGAGTTAATTTTGTATCCAGCCACATTGCTGAAAGTGTTTATCAGCTGTAGGAGTTCTATGGTAGAAATTTTGGGGTCACTCTAATATACTATCATATCATCTGCAAATAGTGATACTTTGACTTCTTCTTTTCCAAACTGATTCCCCTTGGTCTCCTTTATTTGTTTTATTGCTCCAACAAGGACTTTAAGAACTATGTTGAAGAGATATGGAGAAAGTGGGCAGCCTTGGCTTGTCCCTGATTTCAGTGGGATTGCTTTAAGTTTCTCTTCATTTAGTTTGATGTTGGCTATAGACTTGCTGTGTATTGCCTTTACTATGTTTAGGTATGTGCCTTGTATCCCTGATCTCTCCAATACTTTAAACATGAATGGATGTTGGATTTTGTAATGCTTTTTCAGCAGTTAAAAAGATTATCATGTGGGTGGATCAATGGAATCGAATAGAAGACCCAGAAATAAACCCACACACTTATGGACACCTGATCTTTGACAAAGGTGCCAAAACCATACAATGGGAAAAAGATAGCATCTTCAACAAATAGTGCTGGTCTAACTGGGTGGCTACATGTAGAAAATGCAAATAGATCCATACTTATCACCCTGCAGAAAAATAAAGTCCAAGTGGATCAAAGACCTCATCATAAAACCAGATACTCTAAACCTGTTAGAAGAAAAAGTGGAGAAGAGCCTTGAACTCATTGGTACAGGAGACAATTTCCTGAACAGAACACCAACAGCTCAGGCTCTAAGAGCAACAATCAATAAATGGGACGTCATGAAACTGAAAACCTTCTGTAAAGCAAAGGACACTGTTGTCAGAACAAAACGACTGCCTACAGATTGGGAAAAGATCTTCACCAACCCTGTATCTGACAGAAGACTAATATCCAGGATATATAAAGAACTAAAGAAGTTAAACAGCAACAAATCAAGTAATCCAATTTAAAAAAAATGGAGTACAGAGCTAAACAGAGAATTCTCAATAGAGGAATATCGAATGGCAGAGAAACACTTAAAGAAGTGTTCAACGTCCTTAGTCATCAGGGAATTACAAATCAAAACGACCCTGAGATTTCACCTTACACTCATCAGAATGTCTAAGATCAAAAACTCAAGTGACAACACATGCTGGAGAGGTTGTGGAGAAAGGGGAACCCTCTTCCACTGCTGGTGGGAATGTAAACTTGTACAACCATTCTGGAAATCAGTCTGGTGCTTTCTCAATTAGGAACAGCACTTCCTCAGGATTCAGCTATACCACTCCTAGGCATATACCTAAAAGAGGCTCAAGTACATAATAAGGACATTTGCTCAACCATGTTTGTAGCAGCCTTATTTGTAATAGCCAGAAGCTGGAAATAGCCCAGATGCCCCTCAACTGAGGAATGGATACAGAAATTGTGGTACATCTACACAATGAAATATTACTCAGCAATAAAAAAACAAAAAAAAACAACAACAAAAAAAAACACAAGGAAATCATGAAATTTGCAGGTAAACAGTGGAACTAGAAAAGATTATCTTGAGTGAGATATCCCAGAAGCAGAAAGACACACATGATTTATACTCACTTATAAGTGAATATTAGACATATAATATAGAATAATCATACTAAAATCTGTACACCAAAGGAAGCTAATCAAGAAGGAGGACTCTGTCTAAAATGCTCAATCCCCATTCAGAAAGGCAAAGAGGATCGACATCAGAAAAAGGAGAAAATGGAACAGGACAGGAGCCTACCACAGAGGGCCTCTGAAAGGCTCTACTCTGCAGGTATTAGAGCAGATCCTGAGACTTATGGCCAACGTTTGGGCTGAGTGCAGAGAATCTTATGAAAGAAGTGGGAAATAGTAAGACCTGGAAAGGACAGGTGCTCCACAAGGAGAGCAACAGAACCAACAAATCTGGGCACAGGGGTCTTTTTTGAGACTGATACTCCAACCAAGGACCATTCATGGAGATAACCTAGAACCCCTGCACAAATGTAGCCCATGGCAGTTCAGTGTCCAAGAGGGCTCCCCAAGAATAAGAACAGGGACTCTCTCTGACATGAACTGATTGGCCTGCTCTTTGATCACCTTCCCTTGAAGGGGGACCAGCCTTACCAGGCCACAGAGGAAGGCAATGCAGCCACTTCTTATGAGACCTGATAGACTAGGATCAGAGGAAGGATCCTAGGAGAGGAAGACCTCCCCTATCAGTGGACTTGGGGAGGACCATGTGTAGAGAAGGGGGAGGGAGGAGGGGATTGGCAGGGGAGAAATGAGGGAGCTACAGGAGGCATACAAAGTGAATAAAGTGTAATTAATAAAAAATAATAAAATGAGAGAGAGAGAGAGAGAGAGAGAGAGAATTTTCTACTCTGGTTTTCATGGCTATTTCATAATGAAAAACGTTTATCTGTTAACAATCTTTAACAGTTACAACATTGTTCAAAAGCCCAAAAATCTAAAAGTCTCATTTGAAACTCAATGTCATCTCTTAATTATTAGGCCTCATGAAACAAAAATTAAAAGTTACATATTTCTAATATATTAACATAGTGGAACAGAGTAAATACTACCATGTCAAATGGGAAGAATAGGAACGTAGCAAGCAACGACAGTACCAAAATACGATGGAGGAAACACCAAACCTTGCAGGCCCGTGATGTCCAGTATCTGAAGCTCGTGGTGATATCATCTGTGTTCCAACCTCTTAGGCAGCTCTGCTCATCCAGCCCAGTTGCCTATGACACATGTGGCTTCTTTCCTGGGCTTACTTGATTCAGTGCCTCTAGCTTTCCTTAACACATATACCTTTCCGCCATCTCTGGGATCTCGGATTTACCTTCATAGCTTTATCCATAGCCTGCTCAAGGGGATCCAACTCTACAGTACATTCCGGAACCTGCATACATGTCTCCAGGACCTTATAACTTTTGCATTTGGAATTCCTGACAAAAACAGAATAATGTGAAAAAAATGTGAAGCTCTGCTGTCTGATGAGTCTATCCCAGCCTCCTTGGACCACAACTACAGTGACATATGGGTGTGTTTGCTGCCAACCTGGGACAGTACTTTCCTAGATGGCCATTCTGAAGGAGAGAACTCTTGTGGTGGCATTCTCAGTTCAGACTCTCTCTTTTCAAATAAATTTGCATTTTTATAAGCAAGAGCTTAGGATGAGTGGTCTTGCCCTCAAGAAACCTTTCTTTTTGTTCCAGTACAAAGTGACAACATAAAAGATTCCCCCCCCTCCTCCTCCTCCTCCTCCTCCTCCTTCTCCTCTTCCTCTTCCTTCTCATTTTTATTTGCATCTGTTCCTGTGTGTATCTGTAGGGGGTGGGATAATTTCAGGGGCCAGAGGAGGCCACTGGATTCTCTGCAGCTGGAGTTAGAGGTGGTTGTAAGCTACCTGACATGGGTTCTGAGAACCAAATTTGGTTCCTCTGGAAGAGCATCAAGTGTTCTTAACCTCTGAGCTATCTCTCCAGGTCCCAAGCTTTCTTCTTAACATTTCAGGCTCTATAACAATTGTAGCCACACTTTCAGCACCCTTTCTATCTGCTCTGACAAAGTTTTCACTGCATTTGTGATCCTTTGCTCAAAAAAACTGTGTGTTTGCCCATGTATTCCTACTTTGGTTTCACATTATAAACCTTGGTAAGTTCAGTGAGCAATAATGATGCACCAAAGTCTGCATGTTAGGATGTCTTATAGTTGTCTCCACATTGTTGCCAGTGTTTGCTACTTTGTGCATTCCTTTTTTCTCTTCCACCCTTCTCCACCACCTTTCTTCTTCCCTTCCAAATCCCTAACACTAGACAGGAGAGACAAAAGGATACAGAAGAAAGGGGGCATAATATTCATTAGACTGATTCCGGCTGATTATGGGTGTCAAGTTCCTTGGAACAAGTTTGATCTTCACCATCAAGATACCTAATTTCTTCTCATTTCTTTGAATACACGACCACTTAATAAATTGCTACAACCAGCAGCATCCGACCACCAACCGGGCACACCTACAAGGGCTCTAGCATTCATATATCCTCTGAAAAGTCCCTGGAATTTCAAAGTCACACATTTGCAGAAACTGTCTGGAGCTGGCAAAACCATGCCCTTGCCAGGGCATGAGGCAAATCATAATCAGCTGCTGGAAGCAGTCCCATATCCCTATACCTGGGATTAAAACAAAAACATATTCCCATAACAATTCTGTTTTTTAAAGAAACCAAAATTCTCATTACACCAATAGCCTCTTAATCATTACTTTTGAATTAATCACAACTCAAATGATTAGAACCTAGGCAGAAAATTTGCCATAATGGAACATAAATGGTATGTAGCCCAGTTACTGAGACAGTTCTTTCATCCTTCTAAAGCTTGACAA
Organism: Meriones unguiculatus; assembly: GCF_030254825.1. NCBI lineage: Eukaryota > Metazoa > Chordata > Mammalia > Rodentia > Muridae > Meriones > Meriones unguiculatus. Next base: position 126,320,534 of record NC_083351.1, read on the forward strand.
GCCTGGAGTCTACTGTCCACCTTTCAGTCTGCATTTTGGTTTTCCAAACTCTCACCAAAAGGATAACCTGAGTGTTATAATGCTGAGTGCACAACATTTAGGATTTCTCTTGCCTGTATTTCCAAACACCTCCACATTTCTTCTACAAACTGTATCCAAAAGCCTATGAATCACACCTTCAGGTTTATCACAGCAACAAATCTTCTTCATACTAGGTTTCTGTGTTAGTTATTGTTCTTATAATCATGACCAAATATCTGACAAGAAACCACGAAAGGGAAAAGAAATTTACTCCAGCTCCCATCACTCATGCTGTTGGGAATATGAAGACTACATCTTGACATCTCAATGGATCAAGAAATAGAGTGGAGAAATGCTAGCACTCAGCTGGCTTCCTTCTTTTCCCTTCTTACTCAGTCTGAGACTTACTCTATGGGATGGTGTCATCCATATGCAGGGTTGGTCTTTCCTCTCTGAATCTTACACACGGGGCATATCTCCTAAGTAACTCAAAATCCAGTGCAGCTCATGGTGTAGATTAACCATCACAGACAGACACTGAGAAATTCATAATTCATGGAAAAGAATCAAGAAACACATTCTGCGGTCATCTAGACTTCCAAGCTGCCAAGCTGTGGCAGTTCCTGCTAAGTTGATGTGTAAGGTAAAACAACTTGCAAATACAGGACGGTGTTAATAGTTCAGAACTTAACATTACCAAATACTTAAATTGTTTTATGACTCAAATTGTTCTATTCTGGTGCTAGGATGGCCTGGGGGCTGAAGCAGAATTTAAGTGTCATACGTAAATGATCAGAGTCATCAAGTTGTCCTACGCTCCATGTCCTCCCTGAAACTGATCTACAATTTGGCACAACTATGAAGTGGTACGATCACTTTTCACTGTCTTTCCTCTTTTCCTCTACTGGAATTTTGGCATCTTTATTGTGTCATTAATTTCCATTATGTTCTGAATACAGAGTGAGGAGGTCTTCAAGGATAGGGGTGACTGACAGTGTTTAGACAAGTCCAATTAAGTTTCTCATGTTTGGAGAATCTTAGGAGAATAAATAAATCACTGAGACTTTCATTATGAAAACCAGAATTTGGCAGTGGAGACATTGCTCCTGGGAAAGCTATGAAGATTTATGTTGGAGAGAAGGGTACAACTAGTTGATCATACCCTGCCAGAGGAACATTCAAGTCACGGAATTAGCTGTACGAAGGTCAAGTTCAATGTTCTCTGTGCATGTCATGACTTTTCCTGTCCCACAACATCGTCGGCTTTGGTTTTGTTTGTTTGTTTTTGGTTTGTTTGTTTTTTTTGTTCTTTTATGGGGGGAGGATTTGGATGGGAACCAAAGAAGCTGTCTTCCTCCGTGATCTCAAGACAGGAATGTAGTGAGAAGGCAACCAACGCGTACAAATAGGCTGCCTGGTGGTCAAGACCATTCACACACCCTAGGCAATTCACCCTGGCATTCACAGGGATCCCTTTCTACTCTAGGAAGAGCCCTAACAGGAGTGAAACTTTTTGAGGTTCCCTGATGTTTTTAAAAGTCTTTCCTTGTGTTGTAACTACTTTTCTTTGACCTCTTTTTAAGGTCTCTTCTTATATCTGAGGAGCATCTGTGGTGTACGTAATGGCTTCAGAAGCCCTGAGAGGAAGAGAGAGATCTAGATTTAGGTGAATTATTAGGGAACTGTTATTAATTTTGTTTGATTTGGTAATGCCAAGGTAGTTATGCCAAGTTTTTGGAAATTCTTAGAAGCTGAAGACACATTCTGAGGCATCTGGAGATGCCTTAGTACTGGATAAGGAAAGGAGAGGAAGGTGTAGCAATTGCTCTTGTCAGGAGATGATGATTTAAGAACTGAAAGACAAAACACAGATTGCTGGTTAAGTTTGAATACCAAACAAGCAACAAATGATTTGCTTGAGCAAAGATGCCTTTGTTCAGTACTTACATCTGCATGTAAGAAAAATGAGTATTTATTGTTTACCTGAAATTGGTATTTGTCTCAGTATCTTAATTTTATTCATGAAACCAGAGGACCCTATATATTACATGTTGAGAATACAGGTACTCTGAAGAGAATAAAGCAACAAGGAACTCAAGGTGGGGTTCACATTCATATAGGTAATGTCTGTGCAGGGTCATAAGTGGTGTTGTGAGATGGGCACACGCTGATGTGGTTGCACAGAAGGGACTTGACATGGTTAGGCAAAGAGGAAACACTTAATTGTTCCTAAAATTTTAATGGGAGCAATCCAGTTAAATGATAGGTAAATTCAGTAGAGTGTTAATTTGGGGAAGATACACATGTAGGAACACTCCAAAGTTAAAAAAGAATAGTTAAGAGGTATTAGTCAGTGTGCTGTGTTCAAGAAAAAGTAAATAATATATGAAGCAGAGGGACAATGTAGCTGGAATTAATAATGCCAGCTTCATGGGGTCTGATATACCATGCCAGGAACTTTTAGAATCACTCAAAGTCTCCATGGAAAACTAGTAGATTGAACAACTCAGTTTTGGAAAGAGTGATTGGCTGGAATGTAAATAGGTTAAAGAGGATCAAGAGTGGGTACTGGGGAAAGTAGTCAAGATTGTAAACAATAATCAAAATAAATGTAGCTAGTAAACGAAAATAACATAATGGCAAAGAATGCATTAGAAGAATGAATTAGAAGGAGCCTGAGAGATAAGGCAGTAAAATATCAGGAGGGTTTGATATGGGTTGGAAGTGGAGCAATGAGGGAAAGCAGCTGAAAAATGACTCCTGCATTTCCTGTTTGTATCATCAGCTGAGTGGGTGATGTTCTTGATCCATGAGATAGCAAACACGGAAGCAAACGATGAGGGAGTAGATGCTAGGTTGTGTTGGGGATCCTCTCATGTGAAAATTCTGAGATCCAGCTGACTGGAGAGTAGCAATGTGGAGTTGTATGTGTGGCCCCCGAACCATGGCTTTTCTAGATCTGGAGTAAAGATGTAGGTTAGGGATTGTACTTCAAGTTGTGGTAAGTTTAAACTGTATATACAAATAAGCATATCTCTTGGATAACTTCCCCCATTTGCTCTAGTTTAAACTTGAAATGTGCCCCCAACATTCATGTGTTGAGGCTTGACCTTCTAACACAGTGATGTTTGGAGGTGGAGCTTTAGGGAAGTGATTAAAACATGAAGCCTCTGACCTTCTCAGTGGACCAGTGCATCCTTGGAAGCAAGAACTTGAGAACTAGATCTTGTTCCTGGCCCCTTCCTTTCTTCCTCTTTCTGCTTGCTTGAGAAGTGAGCAGCCTTGGCCATCTGTCATGACCATCTGCTGTGAAGTTTCTACCTCACTCTGGGAGAAAAAACAATGGATCCAGACAACTGTGGACTAAAATCTCTGAAACCATAAGCCAAAACCAATTTCTTTTTTCTATAAGATATTTTCGCCAAGTATTTTCTCACAGCTAATGAATACATCCCTTTACTTTTTCTCTAACAATAACTATTATTTTTTGCCTACATTCTTGCAAAGCTTTTTCTATTCTTAAAGAAAAAATATGTGTATCCTTGTTTTGTTTATGAGTTGTCTGCTTGCTTGTTAAGATGAAAAAGTATTGGCCACTTTTAGTCATATTGCTCAGAAAATAAACTCTGAGATGGAGAGATATGTGCAAATTTAATGGGAGGTAGGAGCATATTTCTGGAATAAGACCTAGAAGAGAGAGACACAGAGACAAACAGACAGACAGAGAGAAGGGTTGGGTAAAACAAGTGGAAATATGACACAAGTCTGGCTAATGTCTTAGTTACTCTCACGGGCAAGAAAGCTATGATAGGTCTCCAGAGTTGACTCAGATTGAAGCAAGAGGGACAGAACTTTGTATTCATTAACTAGTCATTGGCTGGAGAAGAAGGTATACTCTAGAAAATATGGCTGCCATAAGCAGGAGGCAATTCCTAGAAAGAAACCTTGCTTTGATCCTTCAGGAGCCAATGCTTCTGAAAACTGGAGAAATGAGTAGGATAGTCTTGAAGGTAGGATTGGGCAAGCTCACTCCAGTATTCCTCCCAGCTGAACGCGGAGTTCTGAAAGTTGCATTAAGTTTAAAGTAGGTCCTGGAGACCTAGGCCTTTTAGTAGCTAGAATGGTGTTTCTCAGCTGTTACATAGGAGTTAGAGGTTGATATGCCATGGTATTTTCAGTAGTATTCTTCATGAGATACCATCAAGTTGTTTCCAACATTTTGTGTTACTAACAATACTACAAGCCAAACAGAAGCTTGATTTCCGGTAGTGATGGAATAAATTCCTCCTGGAGGACATCCTTTTCTCTCCACTCCTACCCCACCCAGAAGCAGTGATAAGAGATACAAGACAACAGCAACTACCTAAAGTCCCTGGATCATGGAGACTGAATATTTGATAGAGGGCAGTACTATAATGCAAGGTTCCCATTTCTGAAGCACAGTTCCACTTGGCATTTACCAACCCAGGAGGAAGGGCACTAGTGGAAAAATCCACAGGCTTTCTGGTTAGCAAAATCAAAAAAGTGAAGCTGGAAAACTGCTAGGAAGGCAAGCAGAGTAGTCCTGGAGAGAAAAATGGCAAGGGGCAGAGGATAGATCTCTAAATTGCACCCATTCATTTCTCAAACTGATTTCTGATTTATGTGCAGTGAACAGAACAAAACAGCCCAGCTGAGCAAATGATTTGAATTAAGTCAAGGGCTACTGCCCAGAGAAGTAAAGTTCTTGCTTCAAGCCCATCTGGCAAAATTACTCACTAAAGCAAAGAAGTTAGCAGATACCAGAGTCTTCATACTTCATGCTTCACATTCATACAAGGTGAGATACAACCCATAACAACTTGATATATGAAGAAACAAGAAGATGTGGCCCACTCTCAGGAGAAGAGAAAAATCCACCATGTCCGACTCGAAGACTATCCCCATGTTGGAACTAGCAGAAAAGGATCTCTAAGTAGTTATTGTTTGAGTATGCCTGATAGAGTAAAGCAAAATAGGTTCTTGAAGGATGGCGAGAGAAGAAAATTCAGCAGAGACAGTTAAGCAATAGAAAGACTCAAATGGAAATTCTAGAAATGAAAAACAAAATCTCCAAAAATGTCAAATTCTTGGAAGATCTCAGTTATCATATGAAGATCTTTTGGAAGAAACTGAAAAATAAGCCAATTAAATCATCTAAGGAGATGAACAGAGAGGAAAAGAGTTGGGAAAAATGAACAAGAAAATTGTTGGATCTTGTCATCTGGTTCTACACATAAGCAGTTCCAGAAAGAGAGAAGAAAAATAGTGGCCAAACATTTCTCAAATTTGTTGAAAGACAGAAATTTAAAGATTCAACATTCCCTGTCAACACTAATTATAACAAACAGAAAGACTCTGACATTGAAACACATTAGTATTATTGAAAGTGGGAGCAGGAGGAGACAGAGCATGGAATGTGGATCTGTGGTAGAGAATGTATCTAGCATGTACAAGGCTCCTTGTCAATCACCAGCATGACAGCCATGAAAAACAAAAAAACAAACAAACAAAAACCATCATTATAAACCTGGGAAAGGAATGTAAGTAAAAATGAATCACTGTTGGAAAATTTAGGTGTTAGGAAAATGTGAAATGAAAAATTAATTTTAGAACATTTGAAATACAAGGGAACTAAGAGAAGCCAATGCAGGAGGTTGGACACTGAAAATGAAGGCTAATAGCAGCTCTTGAGTCTGAGGTGAGATTTAAATGGAAATTTAGATACTCCAGAAAGACTTGGAAGTCCAGAAAATATCTTCATGGTTTCAGCAATCGTCTTTTAGCAATTAATGCAATAACGAAGAGGAAGAAAACTCAGTAATGACATAGACAAGTAAAAATTCCCAGCCACGTTAACACATAAAGGAAAGGGCAACTGGTACCCTTGGCACTCTGCTCTGTTCTCTGTGCTTCTGTCCTGTTCTACATTTCTTTGATATACAATATATTTGCTCTCAGCCCTCCTTAAGTTTGTGTTTACAAATGCTTTTTTAAAAATTCTTTATTAATTACATTTATTTACTTTGTATCCCCCCTGTGGTTCCCTCCCTCCTCCCATCCCAATTCCTCCCTTCCTCCACCCTCTGCATGCATGCCCCTCTCCAAGTCCACTGATAGGGGAGGTCTTCTTTTCCTTCCTTCTGACCCTAGTGAATTAGGTCTCATCAGGAGTGGCTGCATTGTCTTCTTCTGTGGTCTGGTAATGCTGCTTCCCCCTCAGGGGGAGGTAATTAAAGAGCAGGCCAATCAGTTCATGTCAGAGAGAGTCCCTGTTCCTATTACAATGGAACCCACTTGGATACTGAACTGCCATGGGCTACATTTGTGCAGGGGTCTTAGGTTATCTCCATGCATATTCCTTGGTTGGAGTATCAGTCTCAGAAAAGACCCCCGTGCTCAGATTTTTTGGTTCTATTGCTCTCCTTGTGGAGTTTCTGTCCTCTCCAGATCTTACTGTTTCCCACTTCTTTCCTAAGATTCCCTGCACTCTGCCCAAAGGTTGCCCATAAGTCTCAGCATCTGCATTGATAGTCTGCAGGGCAGAGCCTTTCAGAGGTCCTCTGTGTCAGGCTCTTGACTTGTTCCCTCTTTACTTCTTCTTCTGATGTCCATCCTCTTTGCCTTTCTGGATAGGAATTGAGCCTTTTAGTAAGAGTCCTCCCTCTTGATTAGTTTCTTTAGGTGTACAGATTTTAGTAGGTTTATCCTATATTATATGTCTATGAGTAAGTACGTACCGTGTATGTGTTTCTGCTTCTGGGACAGCTCACTCAAGATGATCTTTTCCAGATCCCATCATTTACCTGCAAATTTCATGATTTCCTTGTTTTTTATTGCTGAGTAATATTCCATTGTGTAGATATACCACAATTTGTGCATCCATTCCTCCACTGAGGGGCATCTGGGCTGTTTCCAGCTTCTGGCTATTACAAATAAGGTTGCTACAAACATGGTTGAGCAAATGTCCTTATTGTGTACTTGAGACTCTTTTAGTTATATGCCTAGGAGTGGTATAGCTGAATCTTGAGGAAGCTCTATTCCTAGTTGTCTGAGAAAGCGCCAGATTGATTTCCAGAGTGGTTGTACAAGTTTACATTCCCACCAGCAGTGGGAGAGGATTCCCCTTTCTCCACAACCTCTCCAGCATGTGTTCTCTCTTGAGTTTTTGATCTTATAAATTCTGATGGTGTAAGGTGAAATCTCAGGGTTGTTTTGATTTGCATTTCCCTAATGGCTAATGAGGTTGAGCATTTCTTTAAGTGTTTCTCTGCCATTCGATGTTCCTCTATTGAAAATTCTCTGTTTAGCTCTGTACTCGATTTTTTAAATTGGATTACTTGATTTTTGCTGTTTAACTTCTTTAGTTCTTTATATATACTGGCTATTAGCCCTCTGTCAGATATAGGGTTGGTGAAGATCCTTTCCCAATCTGTAGGCGGTTGATGCATTGATGCAAAAATACTCAATAAAATACTTGCAAACCAAATCCAAGAACACATCAAACACTACAACCAAGTAGGCTTCATCCCAGGCATGCAGGGGTGGTTCAATATATGGAAATCCACCAATGTGACCCACCACATAAACGAACTTTAGGAGAAAAACCACATGATCATCTCCTTAGATGCTGAAAAGGCATTTGACAAAATCCAATATCCATTCATGTTTAAAGTCTTGGAGAGATCAGGGATACATGGCACATACCCGATCATAGTAAAGGCAATATACAAATGCTTTTAATTTAGTGTAAAATATTTTCATCTTGCTTCATTTATGTAGTTATATTTTTAGCTCCTTGAGAATCCTCCGAAGGCCCCCTTTCCTTATCTATTTATCTATTAAAATATCACTAATATATTTATATATAATTCACACATTTGTTCTTTTGGGGGTATTTACAAATTTTATACTTCTTTTTAAATAAGTTTTCCCCTTAAAAATAATAGCTTAACCCAGAGACCCACAACTGGTTAAACTGCAGAAAATAAGAGATTGGAATGCTCAGCCTAACCGAGATATCTCTGTTTCATCTCCTCCCCTTAAGGCTCGGGACTTACTGCAGCAGAGAGATGGGAGGACTTCGGTGAAATGGTGTATTCCAGAATGCCAGGACCAACGTCTGTGAACTCCTGGTGACTGTGGCTGCATGCACAGACCCACATAAAACCAAACTGCACCAAATTTCAATATGCAGAGGGACATCTTCATGGAGTCCCAACCCTTAGGCGGGGAGCTAGTGGGCAGCTGATAGTTCCTTCAGGGATGTGGTTCCAGTTACATTGTCCATGCTCCCATGGATGGCCCCACACTCAAGCACAGAAAAGAAATGGCAGCTGGACTCAGCGTTTTCAAAAACATGCAAAGTTGAAAAGAAGACTGGGTCGAGGAATCCGGGAGAAGTCGCAAAGGTTGTCAGAGTGAGTAAAAAAAGGAACGGGATTCCAGGTAGAGAGACGAGTGGGACACAGGTCTGTTCAGCTCACTGTAAGTCAGTGGCTCTCAACCTTGCTGATGCTGTGCCCCTTTAATACAGTCAGTTCCTCATGTCCTCAGTTCCTTGCCTTATACAGCATCTTTTTTTTTCTCTCTCTCTCTCTGTCTGGACTGTTGGCCTGGTTGTACTTTTGTGCTTAATGTGACTTTTTGTCCATACAGTATTTTTAGTAGAAGATAAGTAGTTGGAAACTGGGGACAGGAAATGATATACCCATGTCTCTGACAACAAGCTCTCATTCACAAAATGTCTGTTCCACAGTTCGTGAGCTTCCTGGCCAAGCACATGAAACATAACACATACACCAAACACACACATGCAGAAAGATGAACCACGGCCAACATAGATGCCACAACAGGTGTTTAAGCCCATGTTTCACATAGCTTCCAGTTGATGAGGGTTGATATCTGGAGGTATTTATTTACTGTCTTTATCAACATCATTCTAATGCTGTGTCTTATATTAAGGAAAACCAGAAAAATATGGATTCTGTGCTGTTTATTAGCTTTGAATTTGCCAAACAACTTTGAAGGTCAAAGTTTGATAATTAGGGACAAGACTTTAAAAAAATGTAAACATTCTTTCAGAACAGTAGGCAGTGGGAGAAGTGCTCAGAAGTCCAGGAAATGGCTTGGCTCCATGAACAAGATGGAGTCATTTCAGAGTACAGCCATATATACGGAACGAACCCTCCCCACTTCACAAAATTTGGTTGGCTGTCATACAGCTCCCTGCTCTGCTTCAGAAGGCCATTGTTTATCTTTGCAAGGAAAATTAAGTGGCAGGAATGTGTAATATAGTGAAGCCCTGCCAAAGCAAGCAGCTCTCTTAAAACTTTATGGAGAAGTGGCTATTGTTGCCGGTGCTCCCACAAGTCAGAAACCACTTGCTAATAGCTTAATTCCATTTCTCTGCAGACAAGCTGATTCTATTGCAGAAGGGGGACCATGTGGTCTGCCGCCTGGAGAAAAGTCCTGGACCGGGAATAAGTCTGTATTTTATGGCATAGCTGAGCAACTGACTCACCGTGCTAACGTAGGGTTACGTTGCTTAACCTCATGAGGCTTGTCGTCCACCCAGCTGGAAAATTTGGTAAGATGTGAGGTTGGGCTGAAAATCATTTGAGTTTCAAGTGAGCTGCTTCTACACAGAGCACAAGAAAATGATGCTCATGACTGAGTGTTGTTTTTGTTTTTGTTTTGTTTTAGCACTGTGGACTGTGGTTGGCCAAAGCTAGATTCACCAGACACAAGAATAGTTCATTCAGATTGGCAAGAACAGAGAGATATTCCTTCCCGAGATGGACAAATGAGAGGGTTTTTTGTTTGTTTGTTTGTTTGTTTTTATCTCTGCACCCCATATGACTATAGTCAAAAACCATACTTGTCTGTAAACTAGATCTTGGTTCAGGAAGCTGCTCTGCTCCTTGCCCAGCACGGGGTGTGTTCTGAAGCACTCTGTTTTCCTTGAGACTAGACTGGAAACAGATCAGTTCTATTGACAGAAGGATGAGATAAAGGTCATTGCCAACATTCTCATTTCTCTGAAGGGGAGGTAGTTTAAATAGGTGTGCCTGAGGGCTGTAGATTGGAAACTGGCTGCTCAAAAGAAAAAGCACTTTGAGGAGGGGAATGTTTGTCCTTCTGGGAAATGCATACAATTAACTTTGTCTTTGGGTTGGGGGCACATTAAAATGTGTCCCAAGAATGTTGGCTTCAGATATGGAATTTATAGTATTTGGTAGTACAAACTGGCCTTGAAGGCAGGGCTTCTGATAAAACATACAAAAGCTCCAGTCATAAACTAAGCTGAATCACAAAGGGGGCTTCAATTAGCCTGGGAAAGTTAAATTGTGCTTGAGTTGATATCTTACTCCCAACATAGGCAGCGTTTACTTGTTTAAAATACCTTTCAGGTAACATGGGTCAAGGGAGAATTCTGTAAGACAGTGGATCTCAATCTTCCTGATGCCGTGACCCTTCAATATTGTTGTTGTAGTGAACCCCAACCATAAGATTAGCTTTGTTGCTACTTCATAACTGTCATTTTTCTACTGTTAGGAATCATAATGTAAATATGTCATATTCTGATGATCTCAGGAGACCCCTGTGAAAAGGTTATTTGATCTCCAAAGTGGTCTCAACCAACAGATTGAGAACTGCTAATATGGGACAGATAGATGGAAGCAGAATTAACAATACATGTTAATACATGTGACTGCTTGGTGACAACATTACAGGCACCAGCTGACAGTGGGCCGTATTTATCTCTTCAGCCCTCCACAGATGAAAACTGCCTCTCTGTTATAATACTCAAAAGAGTTCGGTGGCCAAATGAAGTCTGCCCTCAGCTTCAGTCATACATTCATCACTTCATTTAACGACTGCTGATGAAGTACCTTATTTGCCTGGCCCTTGCTGGGATTTGGAAATTTAATAAAAAGAAGAATGTGCCCTTACCATTAATGCATTTATAGTTTAGCGTGGAAATATCTGCAAACATTGCTGAAAACACTATACTAAAGGTACCACTTACTACTGAAGATAGAAAGAGTCACGCATAAATATATAAGCCCAGTTGTCTGTCATAGTCACATGCGACAGGCTTATGAATCTATTTCTCTAAGATTAGATATATCCTAGTGTGTCCTAGGATTTGATGGGTAAACCCACTGAAGATAACAGCACGAGATTTCTCCCTGTCAAAGAAAGGTATGCTGCATGAGAACTGGAGGCATCAATATGAGCTCATGACTAATATGACACTTACATAAATGTATCTTAAATCTGCTTAATGGATACTTGGGTTTTCTAAGAACAGAAAGTAGAACTAGACATACACTGACTTTTATTTCTATAAATCTATGGCTATGTAGATGCAAGCTTTATGTCTACAGAGATATAGATGTATAAATGCAAGTGTGTGTGTGTGTGTGTGTGTGTGTGTCACTGAGAAGGCTTAGAAGCTATGATACCCAGTAGCAATAAGCAAACCTAATGCCCAGGGCTTAGCTTCTAAACACCCACCATTCTTCACCTAAGAAACCAGGTTAACTTAGAGAATGACTAATTTCATGACTAGAGCAGGAAAAGTAAATGAATCTAGGATGTCTTTTTGTGCAATAATTTAAGGAAATTCTCAAGGAATAAAGGCACAGGAAGAGATGTGAAGAGTGTCATGCTATCAAAGTTGGGATAATTTGAGCATAAAAACAAATAGCATTAGCCAAGTATGCTAGTAAACTCCCGTAACCCCATCACCCAGGAGGATGTGGCAAAAGTATTACAAGTTTGAGTCCACTTGGCCATCCTCAGCTAGGCAGAGAATTTGGGGCCAGCCGGGGCTACATAAAATCCTATCTCAAAAGAAAATCATGTCATGATTATTTTTGTAAGTACCAATTCAATAAGATTTGTCAATAGATGCCAAAAATAGCAGGCAAGAATTTGGTGAGAAATGGTGGACCTACTTAGTATTTACAAAATATCATTTTTATTTGTATTTTATGTATGTGGGGGTGTTCCTCCTGCCTGTGTATCTGTGAAGCACATGATCACAGGGTCCACAGAGACCAGAAGAAGGCATTTGATCCCTTAGGAGTGAAATTATAGATGATCATGAGCTGCCATGTTAGTGCTGGGAATCAAACCCAGGTCCTCTGGAAGAACAGTACATGCTCTTAATCACTGAGCCATCTGTCTAAACTGGGAAATTGTAGGTCTAACATGGTCTTAGAGCATCTTATTGCACACATGTGGCGTATAGACATACATTTGAGCAAAGCATTCATACACATAAAATTAAGACAAAACTACAAAAGTATCTTCTTGTACAATATTTAAATAACAAATGGAAATGGTAAATTTAGAGAGAAAAAAATGTCTTCAAAAATGCCCAAATTTACCTCACCAACAACCTGACACCATATCCCCATGGATATGAGGTATTAAGAGGGACACATCTGATGCTGTTGAGAGATGTTCCTGCTCACGCTCTTCATGAGCAAACACTGCAGAACTCTAAGGTCAGATTCTCCTTGCTGTGTGCCCATATGTGGGCATTTACTGTGAAGGCATTTCTAGTATTGCTTTCATTAACTACAAATATCCATGAATATGATTTGCCTTCACCTGGTCTGTGCATCTAAGGGCAGAAAACAGACTGTTACTTATCTTTAATGTATATTGCCTTCCCAGCATGACTCTGTGATCACATTAGATAGTTACGTGGCGTTCTCTCTTTCTGGGTTTTGTTAGAAAAAAACCAAAACAAACAAAACAAAACAAAACAAAAACGAACCATGACTTATCTAAGAAAAAAAAGGCATTTTGGTTAATCTATAGAATGTTAAGTCTGGAAGTAGACAGTCATAAAGTTGGATCAGTAGTTCAATGATGAGGGTACTTGTAATCACTTCAGTGATGTGGCTTTCTCTCCATCCCAAAAAGGCTGCTGTAGCTTCAATCATCATGGTCTCACATATCAGGAACCCACATGTTAGTCATTGCTTCTTCCTTTAAGAAAAAAAAAAACTTTCTCAAGTCCTATGGACTTCTAGTTTAGTTTCATTCATATGTTCACTCTTGAGCAATTATAGATTACCCAGTCTGGACACATCACTGTATAAACAGGCTCTATTAACAGGAAAGATGGGGATCTACTGGGAAAGCAGCATTTGTTCCTGCCCTTCTCTACCTGACTACAAATTCTTTTTTCCTGGTATAAACTGATTCTTACCCATATTTATCTTGTATATGACACACTACAATGAATGCTCATTAAATGCTTGTTGAATGAGTGGCATATCCATCTCATAATCAGGTATCTATGATCTGGTGCTCTCAGGCCCAAAAGTTTTCATACCCACAACTCACACAGAGAGCTCTCAGCCTCCGAGCCCTCACAACTTCACCTCCCCTACTCACAGTTCACACAGCTCTCATGCCTGAGCCCTCACTCATACACATCTCACAGCCACGCCTCTCACACCCAGGGCTATGTTACGCAGATGTCACACAACACGGTAGCAGCGAGACAAGTCCTGAGCTTTAGAATCAAGGGAATAATTCTCAGAGTCGGACACACAGTAAATGCCTCATCACAAGTCTTTGTGCACAACAAAGTGACACACCCAGTCCCTGGAAAGAGACCCAGATGAATCTGACCAGCTTAGAGTGGCTATCCAATGAAGAATCTGTCTGGGCATCAGCCCAGAATAGAAGTTAGATGAAGATGCTTCAGAACATGAATATGGTCTTGTCTTGACCATGGCAACAAATAGTTTTGAAAGTAGGATATAACAGATATTTTGAGAAGATAGAAATCATTAATTAAATATAAGGGACAGGAACTAGGTGAAAGGGAGGAATCAAAGACTTTGGGGTTGAGTTTCATTTCTAAATTGATGCACCGTAACAATAGAAAGATGGGAAGCCACTGACTTTCTATTTCCAGAAGCTTGGAAACCGCTCCCAGACACAGTTCAGTTCTGCTTAACAATGAACAGCCAAACAAAGCTCAAAGAAACCAGCAGAAAGTGGGGCTCACAGCACTTTATTATTCGGCAAGAAAGGGTTTAGGTCAGCTAAGAACAACATATGCAGTAAGTTATGATGCTGGCAACCACACCCTCACACAGAACTTTGTTAATTAGCACAAGTTAGTAAAAAAATAAAATAAAAAGCCACTTTTGGAGGAAGGTATCACTTAAGATATCTGAGAAGTATCAGGTCAGTTAGGTATATACTATTGACCCAACACTGTAAGAAAGAGTTAGGTGGTAGTTCACGATGCTCCACAATGACCCTAAATCTTACAAGAGGGCCATAGATGACAGGCACGTCATCATTACAAGGAAAAGTTTGGGATATAGAGTCACAGAAAACTGGGTGGGTAGATGCAGGAAAAGGATAGCTGTGTGGCTTTATACATGTTGCATAACTTCTGCCTTAGTTTGCTTTCTATTGATGCAATAAACAACGTGGCAAAAAACAACTTGGGGAGGGAAGCTTTTATTTCATTTTACAGCTTATGACCCATAATAAGGGTAAGCAAGGCAGCAACTCCTGGAGGCCAAAACTGAAGATGCTGCTTACTGGCATGCTCTCAGTGAGTTGCATTTCTTATACCTCCGGGGTCCACTTGCCCAGTAATAGCACCACCCACCCTTAGTGGGATCAGCATTCCCCCATTAATCATTAGTCAAGAAGATCCACCCCCAGACTTGCTTAGAGGCCAGTCTTACAGAGACGTTTTCTCAGTGGAGGTTTCTTCTTTCTAGGTGACCCTACTTTGACTCAAGTTGACAAAGGATGAACCAGCATCATGTTTCTGCACAATTATTTCATCTTTAAACTACATGTCAAGGAAGACAGGGCTGGAAAGATAACTCTATTGGTAAAGTACTTGCTGAGACACAGTTCAGATTCCCGGAACCCATGTAAAGCCAGACACGGTGGACACTATAATCTCAGTATGCTTCTTTGGGGAGATGGGAATTAAAGACAGAAGAAGTGCGAGAAGCTCAGGGGACAGCGCAGCATAGTTAGCAGTAGACAACAGGAAGGGCCCTATCCCAAGCAAGATAGGAGGTGCAGACCAACAGTGGAGGCAGAGATCCTTGT
Source organism: Meriones unguiculatus (assembly GCF_030254825.1). NCBI lineage: Eukaryota > Metazoa > Chordata > Mammalia > Rodentia > Muridae > Meriones > Meriones unguiculatus. Next base: position 126,335,693 of record NC_083351.1, read on the forward strand.
AGATTTCTGTTAGCTGAATCCACAGAGGCTCAACATGTTGAGAAGTGGCCAAAAACAATTTGTAGTGAGAGTTAGAGGGTGTTCAGGAGGCATTATTTATCTCACCTCATTTAACAAGACACGGTTTTGAGGAGACTTGATCCCAGTGTGCAAATTAAAAATAACTTTTAAAATATGATAAATTGTTGATATGTCCCCATCCTTGTCAAAATAAAATTATCTTTGGTCCTTTTGTAATACTGATTGCAAGAGGGACTACAGTTACCCATCCCTTCCTGCACACACATCTCTGAAATGAGACCACAACATCTCCCACCACAAGACACTTTGCATCTCTGTTCTTTAAACATCAAGCTTAAAGTAAGTCATTTAACTTACTATGATCAACCTACTATGACAGAAGATAGCATGGCAGCTTCATAGCTTAATGTGTGTTCCTTCTCATCTCCTCCCTTTGACAGTATTATAGAACAAGCTCAGGCTAGCCCTTCTGTGTGATGAGAGGCACATTACTTCCACACCTAACTCCTAGCCAGCCAATTTTCAGCCTGTGAGTAAGATTATCCAAGACTAGTCCCACGTTTAACACATAAGCAAGCCCACTAGTGATCAAACAAACCTAGGCCAGTTGGGCAGAATCCTACAGATGACCGATTGGCTACCATTAACAAAGAACATCTGTCTGAGGTTAGTGAGTTTTGGAGATGGTTTGCTACAGACAAAAAGTCATTGTTACAGCCACACACACCTGCCGGACACCTGTCTTGCTGTTCTGGTGTTCCTATTCCACACGTTGGCTATGCTTTGAACAAACCATGTGTCAATCCTGCGTAGCTTTAAAAATGCAAAAATCCCTGAAGGTTCTCCTGTCACTCCTCTATCTCACCAATCTTCCTCTGGCTAATTCATGTGCATCCTTCAAGAACCATCTCAGCCACTGCCTGAGCAACATGGTCTGAAGCTCTCACCACCCCATACTTAGAGGCTCTCCACCTGGGTAGGCAGAAAGTCCTCAGCTGTCTGAATATTAAAATGGCCCTTATCCTGTGTTACATGCATAGCTCACACAGATACAAGCTCAGTATGAAGTCTTTGAGGGTAGAAATTTCATCCGTTTGTTATCACAATAACTCACACAATTCCTTCAAGTATTCAGTGCTCTCTACATATTTTTTAAGTAATATAAATGAAATGTTTTAAAGTAGCAATACACTTAATTTTGAAAAATCTGACAGTTTATATACTATTAGGCAGCAAACAAGCCACAGGCTACCAATTTGACCTCACTGATTGGTCCAGAGTAACCAGTGGATACATTTCAAGTCCTTGGCCACTTTCCTTGGTAGATAGACTCACTGATGGACCATGTCTTAGTTAGGGTTTCCATTGCTGTGAAAAGACACCATGACCAAGGTAACTCTTATAAAAGAAAACACTTAATTAGATCTGGCTTATAGTTTCAGAGGTTTGGTCCATTATCATCATGGCAGGAAACATGGTAGCCTGCAGGCAGACATGGTGCTAGAGGAACTAGGAGATCTCCATCTTGATCTGAAGGCAGGAGACTGTATTTGTTTCACATAGGGCATAGCTTGAACATTTAAGACCTCAAAGCCCTGCCTCCATGGTGACACACTTCCTCTAACAAGGCCACACCTACTCCATCAAGGCCACACCTCCTACTAGTGCCACTCCTAATGGGCCAAGCATTTAAACATATGATTCCATGGGGGCCATACTTATTCAACCACCACAGCCATAGTATCTATAACAGGTGATAAGGAAGATGCCCTAAATTTGGCTTTGTGACACACACCTGGAATCTCAGCACTAAGGAGATTGAGGCAAGAGGATCTGGAGTTCAATTCCAGGACAGGCTACATAGGAAGACCTTAATTTGAAAACAAAATAATACAGACAAAAATATTTTTAAAGAAGATACCTTGCGAATGCATATTAAATCTCTCTTTTGGGGTAGGAAGCAAGACCAGAAAATATAAAGTGTGAGCCCACTGCCCATCTGAAGCAAACTGTTGGTGTACTTTTTTAAAAAAACTCTTTTATTTAGATTTTTTTTTATATTGCTTTCAATACCCCAGCATCAGGTAGGAGAGAGAAAGGGTTAGTGAGAGAGGGAGTGCAGTTTTCTTAGTTGCTTCCTGATGGTTAGGGTCGTCGTATTCCTTGGAACCTGTCCAGTCCTCATTTCAGGAGATTGCCAACTTCTTGTCTCACTTCATCAACAGCTATCAGAAGCCACGGGGGGCGGGGCGGGGGGAGAAGCAGCAGCAGCCTTGTTCCTTCTTGAGGCTCACCAATACTCTCTGGACTCTGGTATTTTTTTCTCTCTCCAGAGTCCTCAGAATAAAACTATCTGCAGCTGACAAAGAGCTCCTCTCAGAGCCCACATGAGACAAATAGTTTGCTGCTGTGGACAGTCTGAATCAGGCTCACATCCCACACCTGGAATTAAAACAGAAACATGTTTATTTCCACAACAGCTAAGCTACTGTTGTCTTAATTTCGTATCTATTACTGTAGTTAAACAACATGACCAAAGTAATTTATTTAAAAAAAGTGTTTAAAACTGGGTTTAACATTCTAGAGGGTGAGGATCCATGATGGTGAAGTAAAGGCATGGTGGCAGGAGCAAAAGCTAAGAGTTCACACCTCAAACAGCAAGCAGGAAGCGGAGAAAGCAAACGTTGGTCTTTGGAAATGCAAAAGCTCTCTTCCAATGATACACTTCCTCCAGCAAAGTCACACCTTCTAATCCTCCCCAACAGCAACCATCTGGGAGCCAAGTATTCAAATGCTTGAGACTTATGGGAGACATATCATTCAAAAGAACATCCTGACACTACTTTTAAGGAAAAACAGAGTGACCATGCTAGATCTACAAAACAGTAAGTACACAAAAGCATGTCTTACCTTGTCATAGTTACTGTTCTATTGGTGTGAAGAGACACTATGACCAAGGCAACGCCCATTAAAAAGAAAAAGCATTTAATTTGAGACTTGCTTATAGTTTCAGAAATGAGTTCATAATCATCATGGTGGGAAGCCTGAGAGCAGGAAGGCAGGCACAGTGCTGGAGAAGTAGCTGAGGCCGCACATCTGATCTATAAGTTGCAGGCAGAGAGATAAACACTGGGCCTAATGTAGGTCTTTCAAACCTCAAAGCCTACCCCCAGAGATATATCTCCTATAACAAGACCACATATATTCTTATGTCCTTCTCAAACAGTTCCACTAACTGGGGACTAAGTATTAGAACATATGAGCCTATTGGGGCCATTCTTAATCAATCCACCACACACCTACAGTAAAAAATCCATAACAATGCAGTCTTATTCTTCATTTTTGAAGAATTGTCATGTAGAAGAGAATCCTATTTTTTTTTTAGTACCAAAAAGTAGATCTCAGGCCAATGGAGTCTAAATTTAAGGCAGACGTGTGTGGATTCCCTAAGGTGCTTTTCAAAATGTTCTAAACAGCTCTGGGAAGATAGTCTACCATCTGTTCTTAGAGATGTTGAAAGAGAGATTGACTGTAAAAATACCATCAACCTTATAAGAATGTTTCAAGTTATAGCAACAAAGGGGATCTCAGTGAGCTTGCAATTCATCAAAACATGGTTGCGTTCAGACAATTCTGGGTAACACTTCCCCCCAGCTGCCTGCACTCTCACAACTTCCTGTCTAATCACAAGCTTATGTGTCAGTGTTTGCTAACTCCAAATACTCCCCTTTTGTGCAATTCTGCCTAAATCTAGGATGCCCCATCACCAGCCATAGTTGACTGATAAGGGGTTGGTACCTGCTTGATTTTAGCCTTAAATTCAAAACTGGAAATTTAGATAGTGTGAGTGCGCTTCTTTTTTTTTTGTGTGTGTGTGTGTGTGTTTGTGTGTGTTCATAAAGGAATATAGGAAGTTGCCCTGCAAACAGGGATCAATAATATTATGGTTAGTTCCATTAAACTGACACAAACCAGAGTCATCTGGGAGTGGGAAATCTCATTTAGTGAATTGCTTCCATTAGACTAATGCTGGGGCATATCAGTGGAGCACTTCCTTGATTCCTAGTTGATGTGGGAATGCCTACCTCACTGTGGGTAGTGCCGTACCTGAGCAAATGATCTTGGGCTTTATAAAAAAAGGTAACTGAGCAAGCCAGAGGAAGCAAGCCAGTAAGCAGCATTCCTCCATGGTTCTGCTTCAGTTGCTGTCGTCAGGTTGGGTGGGAGTGTCTGTGACATTCACAAGCCTGCAGAGAGATGGTCTGAGGGAAGCAAGATTGTGTTCTGTTCAACACGAGTTAGTAACTTCAGTCTGACTCCAAGTATGTTATTTTAGGGATATGTAAGCACACCACAATTTGCTGAAAACTTTTCTGGTGAAAATTAACTCAATACCATGTGCACAATAAAGCCTACATTAATCTCCTTGAGGAACAAAGTAAGCTTAATAAAGATCAAACGTGACTATGTTGAAACTCTTTGTAAAGTACACATGGCCCTTTCCAGAAAGATGGGTTCTGTAGGTTGACTAAGAAGAACAAGCTTACAATAAAGGTCTCAGGGAGGGCTCAGTGTAGTCTCAAGCCACACAGAAAGCACAAATGTCAACAGGTTAGAAAGCATGTCCTCTCCCAGCCTTCTGGACAGATAACAGTTACTGCACTCCTTCCCTTGAAGAAACAACCCCATGTGCTTAGCATCCCAGGTTCCCCCAGTGCTTACATGTGAGCACTAAGAACTCTGCCCCCTTCAAGGCTGCTGCCTCAAGCATGTGCCCTGGCTTCCCCCAGTGATGGACTGTAAGCGAAAGTAAACCCCTTCCTCCTTTTAGTTGCTCACAGCAACACAGAAGCAAACTGGGACAGGCTACCAAAATAATGCTAAGCACAGGCGAGCCAGCAGGAAGCAAAGCAGAGTAGAAGATCCCTGCATTTATGAACCTAATGTTAAGCAAGGGCCAGGGTGGGAGACGTAAGGAGAGAGAGAGAAAGAATGCTTAGTATCAATGAAGACTCATGATTCTCTCATCAACCTTTACCTTGCTAATGTCTGCTGTGGTCAGTCTCTGTTGCTTGCACCTCTAAGAGTAAGAAGTACAATTCTACATGAGGTGCACTGACTTTCCATCATCACTTTGAGACAAAAAAGGAGAGGTCCTTTTCAAGAACAAGAAGCCAGAGCTAGGGAGATGGTTGTGTGAATAAACTGCTTGCTGGACAGGCATTAAGAGCTGAGTTTCATGTAGGTTTGGTGAAGATCCTTTCCCAATCTGTAGGCTCTCGTTTTGTTCTGACAACAGTGTCCTTTGCTTTACAGAAGCTTTTCAGTTTCATGAGGTCCTATTTATTAATTGTTGTTCTTAGAGCATGTGCTGTTGGTGTTCTGTTCAGGAAGTTGTCTCCTGTGCCAATGAGCTCAAGGCTCTTCCCCACTTTGTCTTCTAACAGGTTTAATGTGTCTGGTTTTATGTCAAAGTCTTTGATCCACTTGGACTTTAGTTTTGTGCAGGGTGATATGTATGGATCTATTTGTATTTTCTATATGTAGATATCCAGTTAGACCAGCACCACTGTTGAAGATGCTTTGTTCCATTGCATGGTTTTGGCATCTTTGTAAAAGATCAGGTGTCCATAAGTGTGTGGGTTTATTTCTGGGTCTTCTATTCGATTCCATTGATCCACCATTCTGTTTCTATGCCAGTACCATGCAGTTTTTATTACTGTTGCTCTATAGTACAGAGGTCTAATATCCAGGATATAGAAAGAACTTAAGAAGTTAAACAGCAAAAAATCAAGCAATACAATTAAAAAATGAGGTACAGAGCTAAAGAAAGGATTCTGAATAGAGGAATATCAAATGGCAGAAAAACACTTAAAGAAATGCTCAACATCCTTAGTCATCAGAGAAATGCGAATCAAAACGACCCTGAAATTTCACTTTACACCCATCAGAGTGACTAAGATCAAAAACTCAAGTAACAACACATACTGAAGAGGATGTGGAGAAAGGGGAACCCTCCTCCATTGCTGGTGGGAATGTAAACTTGTACAACCACTTTGGAAATCAATCTGGTGCTTTCTTAGAAAATTGGGAATAGTGCTACCTCAAGATCCAGCTACACCACTCCTAGGCATATGTCCAAAATATGCTCAAGAATACAACAAGGACATTTGCTCAACTATGTTAATTACACCTTTATTCATAATAACCAGAATCTGGAAACAACCCAGATGTCCTTCAGTTGAGGAATGGATACAAAAATTGTGGTACATTTACACAATGGAATACTACTCTGCAATTTAAAAAAAATCATGAAATTTGCAGGCAACTGGTGGGAACTAGAAAAGATCATTCTGAGTGAGGTAACCCAGAAGCAGAAAGACACACATGGTATATACTCACTTATAAGTTGATATTAGACATATAATATAGGATAATCATACTAAAATCTGTATACCTCAAGAAGCTATGCAAGAAGGAGGACCCTGGGTAAGATGACCAATCCTCATTCAGAAAGGCAAACGGCATAGACATCAGAAGAGGGTGAAAACAAGGAACAAGACAGGAGCCTACCCACAGAGGGCCTCTGAAAGACTCTACCCATCAGGGTATTAAAGTAGATGCTAAGACTCATAGCCAAACTTTGGACAGAGTGCGGGGAATCTTATGAAAGAAAGGGGAGATAGCAAGACCTGTAGGAGAAAGGAGCTCCACAAGGTGAGCATGAGATCCAAAAAATCTGGGCACAGGGGGCTTTTCTGAGACTGATACTCCAACCAGGGACCATGCATGGAGATAACCTGGAACCCCTGCACAGAGGTAACCCATGGCAGTTCATTGTCCAAGTGGTTTCCCTAGTAATGGGAACCGGAGCTGTCCCTGACATGAACTCAGTGGCTGACTCTTTGATCACCTGCCCTGAGGTGGGAGCAACCTCACCAGGCCACGAAGGAAGACAATGCAGCCAGACCTGGTGAGAACTGATAGACTAGTATCAGAAGTCAGATGGAAGGGGAGGAGGCCCTCCCCTATCAGTAGACTGGGGAAGGAGCATGGGAGGAGAAGAAGGAAAGAGGGTGGAATTAGGAGGGGATGAAGGAGGGGGCTACAGCTGGGATACAAAGTGAATAAATTGTAATAAATTAAAAATAAAATTAAAAAGAACTGAGTTTGGATGCCCAATTCCCACACAAAACAGCACCTGCAACTCCAGTGCTGGATGGAGGAGACAGGAAGAACTTGAGGGTCACTTACTGACTAGTCAGCTAAAATAATGTGTCTTGGGATCAGCGAAGAGATCCAATTTCAAAAAACAAGGTGAATAGTAATAATAGAAAACACCCAGTGCTGACCTGGGACTGCCACATGAGCGCTTATAAGCAAGCGCATCTGCTTACATGCATGCACACACATGCCTAAAACACACACACACACACACACACTCACACACACACACACACACACACACACACACACACAAAACCAGAAGTTGTGGACAGAGAATGAAGAACCAGTTCCCCCTCTCACTCGGCATAGCACTTCTCTAATTTAGGCTCTCCGGTTTTCAGTTCCCACATAAGGAAGGCCGGGAGAAGCTGCTTCTCCAGAGACTGATGCTAGCAGGGCAAATGTTACCTGACGAGCAGTTTTGTGTTCTCTGCTCTATCCAGGTTTTATAACATAATATTTCTACATCACTGTGCGATAAGGAAGGGTACTCTCCACCCTGCCTTATAGTGATAAATAATATCATTTTAGAACAAGGGTGGGGCCACATAAAACAGTTCAAGACCAAGACAGAGATGTTGTGGTTTGAGATCAGTCCAGGAAGTTTTAAATAGACTGTGCCAGAGCATGCTGGGGTTTCCAGGGGCTTTTCAACAAAGCAAACGGGGAGCTGTTTGGATGATAAAGGGGTACAGGTCTTGGTACAGTGTGTGCTTTATCCTCCAAGGAACTTCTGTTTACTGGGCTTTTAGCTTTGGAGCCTTCGGCTGATTAAGCAACGGCTAGGAGAAAGATTAAAATAACAACCACTTGCCAAATCTGCTTTTATTGTAATGACTTCTACAGTGGGATGCAGCTCTTCTTTCAATTTTCTCCTTGCTGATTAATTTCCTGTTGATCTGAAGGTAACTGAAAACCTTTTTGGATGAAACAGGAACTACGAGTGCTTCTTGGTAATGGGATCGGGTCTCACTGGGGACTGGCCTCTGGGGGCTTCCTCGAAGCTGGGGCGACTGGGAGGGTGATAGTTGGAGGCACTTGTTAGTGATAAATGTGTTCATTTGTGAGTGGGTTTAACATACAACTATTTCTCTTCCTCTTCTGGTGTCCTGGAAGCGTCTGCCTACTGTTTGTAGGTGTCATAGATTTTGATGGATAGTTAGTTTCCTTTTACTTGGGAAGGATTAGCCAACACAGGCATCAAGTTCATAACCAAGGTAAACATCACCATCCTGAAATTCAGCAGCCATAGAAAATCCTAGTAACGTGAAATTATTATTTCATTTCGCGGCCATAGCCACTCTGCCCCACCGAATTCTGATTGCGTCACGTAGTGAAACTCAGCTCTCCCTTTCTAAGACTGAGTTACCTGTTTTGGCTGACTTTTAACACACCCATGTGCTTCTTTGCTTGGCTAAACAGAAGACTGAAAGGACAGAGGGGAATGAGGGGATGATGGAGGTGACACTGTCCGTTTAGACTTGATCACCTCTATAAGGAGCCACACCCCCCACTCATGGCTGCCACCTACCTGTCCTCTTTGCCTTGGTGTTTCCAATCTACTCTGATCATGTTACTTGATCTCATTTTTTTTTTTTTTTACAATCACATTCGTATTTTGACACCACCTCCTATTTAATGTGTCTGCAGGATGCTGATGGGCCTGCAGAACTGGAGAACAAGCCCCTACATTTCCACTTAAGAACACAATATGGAAGTGTGTCGACACACACTTGTGCCAACATCCTATGTGGGAGAGCAAAGCCGCATAGACACACCTAGCTTCGAGAGAACCTGAGAGACGCAGTCCTGCTTTCACAGTTAAGCATCTAGATTTAAGTGACTTCTAGTGGACAGGTTTAATGGTTGTAAACATTTACCAACCAGCTTCTACCTCAAGGAAGTGCTCATTACACCCACTGAGCAGGTACTGGCAGTAGACACGATATAGCTCTAACAGTGCTTCAGAAGCAGAGAGGCACCTGGCCCGTGGCCTTCCCCTTCTGCTGACAACCGAAGAAGATGAGGTCCAGAGCCTTGTGCTCCATGAAGAACAACTCTGCTTAGCCACATAAGCTCCAACATACCTATAAGTATTGGCTGAGGCTATTATAGGGTAACTTCACCTTGTCTACCTTTTGTCTCTATTCTACTTCTAGTTGATCATCTCCTGGGTCTGAGCACAGGAATACTAGTTAACAGTCACCCTGTGTCTGAGCTGTCTCAGAGACTTGTCTGAAAAACCGAACCTGCAATAACAGAAGAGGCGAAAACTTGGAAGCAGCTGCAGGATGTAAAGAATGCAGAGAAAGAGGAATGGAACTGGATAGTTCACAGGGTTCTTCAGAGGAACGGGACCATGAGAAACAAAGTCAGACAGAGAAGGACAACCAAGAATGGGCAGCCAAATACCCCGACGCACACTGACGGAGGACTTGGTTCAAAGAGTAAGGCAGCGGGCACATCTCTGCAATCCACAGTGCAGACCACTGACTCAAGAGGAGGGAGGATACAGTGCAGGTCCAGTCTGAAGGTCGGCTGCCTTCGTGTCTTTTTATCCTATTCCACTCTCCACTTTCTCTGGGCCACACCCAATTCAGAGGGCAAGTTTTTACTCAGATTTCACTAATAGAAATGATAATTTCATCCATCACTGAGCCATCCCAATTCCCAGGAAGATCCTTGTGGGAAGCCCACGAAAGACAAGCATGTACACGCACAGGCAGGGTCTGCACTTAAGGTGGTACAAGACAAGATGCTGCCTGCCTGTTGCATTCTCCCTTGTCACATCTTGTGAATCTGAGACTCCAAGAAGTACTTGATCCTTGAGATCTTTCGAGCACTGCTTATGAACTTAGGCTCCAGTTCGGGAGCAGGAAGCATCTCCCATCAGAATGGGTCATGGCACAGCTGTTTGTTGGGATCCTGGGTCATGGCACATCTGCATGCAAATATTAGTAACGGTGGGGTTTCATGGAAAGCATATCCTCTAAATTCAGGGCCAGACCCCTCCTATCAGGTTTCCTCACCTAACTCTCCTTATAAATCCTCTTCCTTCTGCAGGATGTATGTTATTCTCATCTTTGCCTTTCCTGTTAGATGCTGCAAACCAAGCTTCATTGACAATGTCTACTCTTTTTTTTCTTTTCTTTTCCTTTTTTTCTTTTCCTTTTCTTTCTTCTTTGTTTTTTTCCTTTCTTTTCTTTTTTTTAGGGGGGGGGGACATATGGGATCTATAAGATATAAACAACCAAAGTGCAGTTAGTCATGGTTCTTTTTTGTTTGTGTTTTTTGTTTTTTTTATAAAAGCTTCTTAAAATTATTTAAAATAGATTCTTCTCTCATACAATATATCCTGACCAGTTTCCCTCCATCCACTTTTCCCATCCACCCCACCTTCCTTTTCCCCCAAACACTCCCCCTCTATTTTCTTTCAGAAAAGAGAGAAATATCAACAAAACACGACAAAACAAGATTCAATAAAACAAGGCAAAAGCTCTTATATCAAGGCTGGACAAGGCAGCTTCATAAGAGGAAGAGTCCCAATATCAGGCAAAACAATCAAGACAACATCTGCTCTCACTGCTAGGAGTCTCACAGAAAAACAAAACAAACAAACAAACAAAACCACCAAGCTAACAGCCATTGAATACGCACAGAGGACCTGGTGCAGACCCGGACGCAGGCCTGTGCTTGCGGCTTCAGCATGGGAGGCGATGTGAGTCCTTCTCAGTTGGTTCAGTGCGCCATGCTCCCTTGGTCCTCCATCCCCTCTGACTCCTTACAATCATGACTCCCCCATTTTTTTCGGGTTTTCCAGGATATGAGGGGATGAACTTGATGGATACCTCCAGTTTAGACACTCTCTCTGCATAATGCCTGGCTGTGGGTCTCTGCACCTGCTCTCTTGCAGTGCCAGAGGAAACCTCTCCAATGGCAACTTGGACAGGCACTGATCTATGAGGATAGCGGAGTATCATTAGGAATCATTTCGTTGAGCGTGTGTGCGTGCGTGTGTGTGTGTGTGTGTGTGTGCATGTGTAGTTGATTTTACCCTAGGTTTCTTGGCTAGCTAGCCTCAGATTCCCGATCATCCCTGCAGCGTTACACCCGTTCACGTAGAGTGAGCCACGAGTTCTGTGCTGCCATTGCTCCAGCACTCCTTGGAGGAAGGACAGGTTGTGGGTCGAAGGTTTTGTGGCTGGGTTGGTGCTCCAGTTCCAACACTGGAAACCTCGCCTGGCTACAAAAGATGCCCAGTTCAGATTCCATACCCTCCAATACTAGGGGCCTTCACTGGGATCACCCTCATAGATTCCAGGAAGCATCCGCAGCCCTAGGTTTCCATACTGCTGCGGAACGACTCCCTATTCCAGCCTTTTCTTTCCACAGGTTCTCCATCCATTCCTCCCCCGAACCTGATTCTTCCCCTTTTCATCCCTGTCAGCCCCAGTCCATCCACAAAGCCTATTCTGTTTCCCGTTTCCAGGGAGAACCTTGCATCAGCCCCTAGGGCCCTCCATACTATTTAGTCTCTCTGGATCTGTACGTGGAGCTTGATTACCATTCACATAACAGCTGATATCCATAATAAGTGAGTACATACCATAGTTGTCTTTCTGAGTCTAGGTTACATTATAGAGGTTGATTTTTTTTTCTAGTTTCATCCATTTGCCTAAAAATTACATGATGCCATTTTTTTTTCCTAACAGCAGGGTAATAGTCCATTGTGCAAATGTACTCCATTTTCTTTATCCATTCTTTGGCTGAGGGACATCGGGGTTGTTTCCAGTTTCTGGGTATTATAAACAAAACCACTCTGAACCTAGCTGAACAAGTATCCTTGTGGTAGGATGGAGCATATTCTGGGTCTATGCCCAAGAGTTGGTGTAATGGGAGGAACCACTGGATTGATTTCCCTAGTGGCTGTACAAATTTGAACTCCCACCAGCAATGGAGAAGTGTTCCTCTTCCTTCACATTCTTTTTTCTAAATAAGATAGTTTTTTAATTTTTATTTTTTTTATTAATTACAATTTAGTCCCTTTGTATCCTACCTGTAACTCCCTCCCTCTTCTCTACCCATGTCCCTCCTCCAGTCCACTGATAGGGGAGGTCCTCTTCCCCCTTCCATCTGATCATAGTCTATCCAGTCTCCTCAGGAGTGACTGCATTGTCTTTCCAGCGAGAGCTGTCATTTGTGTTATTGATCTTGATCTTAGCCATTCTGCCGGGTTTAAGATGGACTCTCACTGCCTACTCAGAAACCTAAGGTAGAGCTGCATATGACTAGCAAAGAAAAAAAATCAATGAAATAATTCTTTCTGTTTGTTTTCTTTGTTTGTTTTGTTGGTTGGTTGGTTTTGGTTTTTTAAGATAGGATTTTTCTACATAACAGCCCTGGGTGTTCTGGAACTCGATTGGGTAGACCAGGCTGGCCTCAGACTCATGTTGACCCACCTGTTTCTGCCTTCCAGAATGAAAGAGGACCACTTGGTCCTCAAAGAAGTTTTGATTTGATTTTCCTGATGATTAAAGATGTCAAACATTTCTTTCAGTGTTTCTTAGTAATTTGAGATTCCTCTATTGAAAATACTCTGTTTAGATCTGTACTCCATTTTTAAACTGGATTATTTGGTTTGTTGGTGTCTAGTTTCTTGAGTTCTTTATATACTTTGGATATTAGCCTAATGTAAGATGTGGGGTTGGTGAAAATCTTTTCTCATTCTGTAAAATGCCATTTTGTCCTATTGATCATGCTCTTTGCCTTACAGAAGATTTTCAGTTTCATGAGGTCCCAGTTATTAATTGTTGATCTTAGTGTCTGTGTGATTGGGCTCTATTCAAGAAACTGTCTCCTGTGCCAATGCATCAAGGTTATTCCCTACTTTTCTTCCATCAGGTTTTGTATGTCTGTTTTTCTGTGGAAGTCTCTGACCTACTTAAACTTGAGTTTTGTGTAGGGTGATAGATATAGACATGATAGATAGACTTGCATTTTTCTACATGCTCACATCTAGTTAGAACAGCACCATTTGTTGAAAATGTTTCCTTTTTCCATTGTGTGTTTCTGCTTCTAGATAAAAAACTAGGTGTCTGTATATATGTGAATTTATGTCTGGGTCTTTGATTTGGTTCCATTGATGACGTTTTCTGTTTTTATACCAATGGCATACAGTTTTATTTCTATTGCTCTGTAGTACAGCTTGAAATCAGGGATGGCCTTACCTCCAGATGTTCTGTTATTGTACAGGATTGGTTTACCTATCCTGGGTTTTTTGTTTGTTTGTTTGTTTTTCCATATGAAATTGGATATTGTCCTTTCAAGGTCTGTAAAAACATGTGTTGATATTTTGATGGGGGTTGTGTTGAATCTATAGATCACTTTTGGTAGGATGGCCACTTTTTCCTGTTAGGCCTACTGATTCCCTACACGGGAAATCTTTCTAATCTAATATCTTCTTCAATTTCTTTCTTCAGAGTCTTGAAGCTTTTATCATATAGGTCTTTTACTTGCTTAGTTAGAGTTACCCCATGACGTTTTATATTACTTGAGACTATTGTGAAGACTGTTATTTCCCTAATGTCTTTCTTAGTCCATATGCCATTTGTACATTTGGCTACTGATGGTTTTGACTTATTCTTGTATCCAGCCATTTTGCCAAAAATATTTCTCAGGTATAGGGGACCCCTGTTAAAATTTTAGAGGTCACTTATGTATACTATCATATCATCTGCAAGTAACAATACATTGGTTTCTTTCTTTTCAGTTCGTAGTCTCTTGATCTTCTTCAGTTGTCTTATTGCTCTAGCTAAAACTTCAAGTACTTTATTGAATAGATATGGAGAGAGTGGATAACCTGTCTCGTTCCTGATTTTAGTGGGATTGCTTTGAGTTCCTCTCCATTTAATTTGATGTTGTCTATAGGCTTGCTGTAAATTACCTTTATTATATTTGGGTATGTCCCTCATATCCCTAAACTCTCCAACACTTGTATCATGAAGGAGTGTTAGATATTGTCAAAGGCCTTTTTGACATCTAATGAGATGATCACGTGGTTTTTCTTTGAATTTGTTTATGTGTTGATTACACTGATTGACTTGTATAGTGAACCATCCCTGCATCTCTGAGATGCCTCCTGCTTGATCGTGGTGGATGATATTCTTGATGTGTTTCTGGGCTTGGTTTTAAGTATCCTATTGAGTATTTTTGTGTTTATGTTCATGAGGGAAATTGGTCTGTAATTCTTTTTCTTTGTTGAGTCTTCATGTGGTTTGGGTAACTGTGGCCTCGTTGAATGAACTGAACAGTGTTTCTCCTGTTTCAATTTTGTAGAATAATTTGAGGACTGGCATTAGCTCTTCTTAACAAAGTCTGGTAGAATTCTGCACTAAAACTGTCTGGACCTGGACTTTTTGTGTGTGTATGTGAGACTTTTAATGAGTATTTCTATTTCAGTAGGGGTTATAGGACTATTTAAATTGTTTATCTGACTTTGATTTAGCTTGGTAAGTGGTACTTATCAAGGAAATTACCTGTTTCTTTTAGATTTTCCGGTTTTGTAGAGTACAGGTTTTTGAAGTATGATCTAAAGATTCTTTGGATTTCCCCAGTGTCTGATATGTCCTTTTCTTTTCTGATTTTGTTAATTTTGGATATTCTTTCTCTACATTTTAGTTAGTTTCTATAAGGATGTGTCAGTCTTGTTGCATTGTCTTTTCTCAGAAAGCCTACTCTTTGTTTCCTTGATTCTTTGTTTCTATTTTATTGATATCAGCCCTGAGTTTGATTATTTCCTGCTGTCCATTTCTCTTGGATTTTGTCTTCTTTTTGTTCTGGAGCTTCTGTGTGTGCTGTTAAGTTGCACAATTTCTTTACATGAATACTTACTGCTATGAACTTCCCTCTTAGCACATTTCCACTGTGGACTATAAGTTTGGGTATGTTGCACATTCCTTTTCATTGAATTCTAGGAAGTCTTTAATTTCTTTATTTCTGCCTTGACCCAGAAGTTATTCAGTAGAGAGTTGTTCATTTTTCATGAGTCGAAATCCAGTTTAAATCCATGGTGGTATAGCAGGCTGCAGGGGTTATTTCGTATTTATTGTATCTATTGAGACTTGCTTTGTGACTGAGCATGTAGTTAGTTTTGGAGAAGGTTTGTGATATGCCAAAAAGCATTTGTATTCTTTTGTGTTTGGATGAAATGTTTTAAAGATATTTGTTAGGTCCATTTGGTTGATAATTTCTGTTACCACCAAGATTTTTCTCTTTAATCTTTGTCTGGATGATCTGTCCATTGTTGAGAGTGTGGTATTGATTTCTTCCACCATCAGTGTATTGATGTCTTTTTATGCTGGCATCCAGGCACCTGGATTTGGGGCGATTATAGACATAGGTGCTGATTTCTGAGTTTGTCTTTCTCAGGTGGGTGTTTTGTTCCTTGGTTTCTGTGTCCTCTCTGGATTTTCAGAGAACATCTTGGGTGTGTGTTGCTTGTTTTACTGACCTACTCTGCTGGTGTGGTCACAGGGAGTACTTGCTGGGAGTACTTGGTGATGCGGGGGAAGAGGCCTAGGGGAGATAGCCTGAGAGATCCACAGGAGGCATGGACTGGGGTGGGAGGGTGGAGGAGGGGCTGCAGCTGGTGTTCTGTTGTACTGCTAGGGACAACCCTGAGGGCTGGGTTTAGGGAAACAGAGACCACATGTCTGTTCTTAACATATACCAATCAGGGCCAACAATAGCTCTACAGTCTTTTTAGATCCAAAGATGCCAAGACCAAGATTACATCATTGGAAATATGGATTCTACTAGAGAGCATAGAGGTGATAAGTTTAAAAAAAGTTCTCCATTAAGAAATTATAAATAGTATTGGGAGAGTTGGGAGTGGATAGGAATCAATTACTTCTGTATTTCCTTGTTAGGGTGGATCCAAAACACAAGAAATGAAACTGAGAAGTCTTGGCTGATAGTTGAGAGCCAAGCAGCCTTGCACTGATTATGAAAATAAAAAATAAAAATGAAACAGACCAGTCTCTCTGCAAATCCAAGACTCAGAGAAAGAACATGATTCTTCCAAGCCCTGACAGCTAGTTAGCTGTGGCTCAGAACTCTTGACTTCCATGATGACACCTTCTAAGCATTACTCAAGTTTTCTTGGCACCCTGCTTTCATTCAGTCAAGCTGCTCATCTTACAAAAACAGTATCACGTGCCAATGGGACTTTCCAGTGTTGCCTGATGGCCTGGCGGGTGGTGCTCAGATACCCTCCACTTCCCTTCATCCCGTGCACCAAGGCATCCCCTGTGCCCTTGCCAGGCTCGAAGCAGGGAAGAGGATTGTGCTGATACTTCCCAGTCACTGTGGGTCAGTGTGTGTTGCCTCAACCTTTGCAGCTGCGGGGATTTGCCACTCCTGACCCCTTACTGAATTGTGCACTGATCATTCCTCTGCTCCCCTGCTCCCCAGCACAGTGCAACGGGCACAGCAACCACACTCCAATAGAAGCAGCCAGCTCTACCTTCTGCTGATGCTCCCGGTATTTTCAACCCACAAGTATCCTCATAGCCCACTCATTCCCAGGAAAATTAATAATCCATGAGGATTTTCAGGAATTGCTAGAAGCAGGCCACCTCCTCCCTCCAGATTTCCTTGAAGAACGCTGATTTCTTTCTGATGAATAAGCTCATTAGGCAAAGAATAAAGCTTTGTTTGCTTGCGTTATAGAGTTTCGCAAATGGTTCCCATTTATCAAAGTGTTTGTGCGGAAAGAAGAGTGAGCTGGCGAGGAGGTTGCTCAGTGGAGAAGGACACTTGATGCCAAGCCTGAGGACCTGAATTTAACACTCGGGCCCCACATGCTGGAGAGAACTAACTTCCACAAGTTGTCCTTAGATTCCCGCAAGCCCACTAATGCTGACACACATACACACAAATAAGTCAACGTAATAGTCTCTCTCTCTCTCTCTCTCTCTCTCTCTCTCTCTCTCTCTTTTTAAGAGAAAACAAACCACCCTGTGTGGCACCTTGTTTCTGGTCTGTGTGGTAACGAAGGGACTGTAACGCAGCAAGAGGTCACCCAGAAGAGGAAGAGGAATGGCACCTGCAGGCCTAGCAATGATCTCTTTCCACTCTGTCCCTTAGGTGACAGGACAACAGACACCTAAACTCTGGCTCGCATGTACGGTGGCCATTTCTTCCCACCTTTTGCAGAACTGGACTCTTTCTTCCCTCACAGGGATTGTCCAACCCTTTTGAACTACAATGTCAAATGAGGTAACTGAATCGCTAACTCCATTGAGTCCTTTTTTTAACATTCAGAAGTTCTTGAAAACCCCATCCTGCAAATCACCCGGGTCATCGACAGGCAGTAGAATGGACTTTGTTGCTCCTCCCGGAGTCCTGCTTCCTGATGGAGCTCCCACTGCACGCTCCCACCAATACCTCTGTCAGCATTCTCTCCATCCTCTCTCGGCCTCCAGGCCTCCCCTTCCCTGCCCCTGCACCCCTGCACCCCTGCAGCCCTGCATTTCCCATCTGATCAGAGCTTTCTGGTGGCTGCTGGCAGTTGTCTTTAGCCAAAGTACTCTGTGTCCCCACCCTTCCTTCCTGTCACCTTCCGATTCACTTCCTGTAAGCTGTGACCCTTTCTCAGGAACATTAATTAACGTGATGGATTTTTTTTTTTAATCAGAATTCTAGGAACGCCATATCAGCATGACTCACACCCCTGATGTTTAAAATAGGATTTAGTACATTTTCATGAGGCAGATGGATTTCTTTTCCTGGACGCTCACTGTATAAATTTACAGTCTCTAACCTTCTGGGAATCACCGCTTGTTGTAATGAAGCTTTACCGTATTGCTGCAAAGTGAAGAACATAGACATAAGGAGTGCGGGACATTTGGAGGCTCTCTTCACCATCCTTACTAGGAATACAGCAGAGTACCTCTATGGCAGTAGTTTCAGGAGTAAAGTAAACCTCACCTTTAGATCCAGTTACTACCACTCTGCCTGCTAGAAGACTGTATCCATCCACAAGACTTCACCATCCAAACAATCACAAGCTGGATTAAATACACTATGTAAATTTACGTGGACTCAATTCTAAATTAATTTGGGCTGAAATAAATCAAGCTGTAGCTAGACCATAATTTAATTATAAATTGAAAATATGACTCACGGCACTTCAGGTTACTGATGCTTACTGCCAAGAGAAGTATCATTGCTGCGGCAGAGAAATGTCGGAAGGGCTGTAGAGCCCTGAGGTTGGAATAGATACATTATTGGGGTGGATACGACGTGTAGCAATACCTACCCTGACTCAAACAGATATCTTTAGGGTGGTGTCAGAGGACAGGCACACGCTGACTCACAAGAAAACCCACACGTGTCCAGTTTTATGTCCAGTTTCCCTGCCTATACTTTCGGACTCTGGTGTCTCTCTTTACTTTGCTGTAACTACAAACCAATCAATCTCTCTCTGTCTGTCTGTCTGTCTGTCTGTACTCTCCTGATGGCAATTTTTTTCCCTACCTTCTTCCTCCTCCCGGCTTTGACCTTTGGTACATTGCTGTATGGTGTTTTCTTCTCTCTGTCTCCTGGCATGCTTTCTCTGCTGTATGGTGTATAGGTGTATTCTGCCTCTGGACCGGTCCCTTTGAGTCTTAAGGCAGTCTCCGTTCTGGAATGTATGCTGATACTCTCTCTCTCTCTGCCTAAGGCTCCTCTTCAGTCTTGAGTCTTCAAATCCATCCCACAGACCTCACAACTTCCCCCAGTTGTGACTGGATCTCAAGGGAGAGTGAGAGGGGCCAAGAATGAGCCTGAGCACAAACTTAGACATATGCTCAGACCATACACAAGCATGTATGGACTCCCTGGACAGCATCTGAACCTTGGATTCCCCTGGGCAATTGCCAACATGGGCCTGACTCTTTGGTTCCAAACACACTGTGGTCCTGCCCAGGCAGCAAAGCTGTCTTTGTGGTCTCTCTCCTGGAACCAGCAGCCTGCCTACCAGCCCCCACCAAGACCCTTTTTCTCCCAGGGTTTTTCCTGACTACTCCCATTTTGCCGTGGACACTCTCCAGCTAAAACCTTCTTATCACATCTATATTTAAAGAAGTTTTTAATTCATTAAGGCTAGTAATCTCAGAGCTCCAAGCCTCATCAAGGTGGTAAAGGGATTCTTTTAAGTCACTGGGTCCTCCAGTCCACCGGGGTTCCTTGGGACCGAGACTCCTGTGCTCTACCAGTCTTCAACAGCAGCTACTTCTGAAAGCAGCAGAGGGTGAGGAAGGCTGCCCCAGGCCCTGCTGCAGCAGGGATACATCAGTTGCTTAGGAAAAGACAGGAGTGGGAATCTCCACCCTCCACCCCAGACCTTGTTCAGAAAACTGGGCATGGGTACATCCTTGAGAGCTCTAAGTCAGAAACACAGACATGCTTGTGTCTTTCTATAATGTCATAGTTTATTGAATAAGTATAAATTCACAAGTTGCATTGCTTTAGCTGGTCGCAGTTTGCCAAGTAATCCTGATTTCCTTTTATAGCTGTCCATTGGCAAACATGAATTCTTTTATTCCACTCTTAATCAGTAATATTAACTCTTGGATCATGCATTACACATCATTCGGTAATTGCATCTATCTGTATATATGGAGATTACAGAATGGCAACAAAAGGGTCAAAAGGCCAAAGCAGGGGTTTGCAGTTCAGAGAAGCCCTGCTGGAGACAGAAATTGATGCAGATGCAAAGAGGGTCGCTGCTGGTGGTTAGAAAAAAAAAATGTTTAAGAACCGTTTGCAGAGCCAGGCTTGGTAGCAGAGGCCTGTAATTCCAGCACTCTGGGAGGCAGAGGCTGGCGAATCTCTGTGAGTTTGAGGCCAGCCTGATCTACAAAGGGAATCCAGGACAGCCAGGGATACACAGAGAACCCCTATCTCGAAAAACCAAGCAGACAGAGAAAGAGAGACAGACAGACAGAAAGAGAGAGAGAGAGAGCCCTTTGCAGAATTTACACAACTATTACAGGTTTGAGCCTGGGCTCCAGGGTTGAGTCAGATGAAGGGGACCAGAGAGGTCATAAAGCAAAGGTACAGGACCTGGTCCAGATTGACATTAGGATGGATGCATGGCAATGCACTGAGCTACCATCCCTAGAGACAAGTGGGAATCTTCTGCCTGTCAGCCACCGCTGCACCAAGAAGTCAGTAGGCAGTCTGTGAGGCCTTACTATTTCTGTATTAAACGTCCTGTGTGGGGGACAGGTGAGGGGGTTGCATGCTTTCATTGCCTGGTATATTTGAGAAGTTTCAGGCCCGAGTTTTCTGACATGGTTTGAACGTATCCATGAGCCCATGTGACAATCTACTGTGTTAAACTGGTAAGCACTATCTCTTCTTACTTTAAAAACTAAGTTTTATCTATCTGTCCTTTGTAGGCAGGAGCGTACAAGTTGTACCATCTGTGTGCACAAGGAGAGGCAAAGACAAGTGCTCTCAAAATGCAGCAAATGCTCCTTACAAAATATAATCATTTGAGGCCAATCATATTCTGAAAGCTGCTGTTTTGCACAATATGGAATCAGTCAGAGCAGGGTGAAACTTGATTCCCCTCCAAAAAAACCTTTGCATTATGATGTCTTCCTTTCTTTCTTGGGCCTTCCTTCCAAAGCTACAGAACACCTTTTGGACGATTCAGACAAAGAAAACCACAGCATGTCTCACCAAGCTTAAGTCTCCCAGAATTTCCCTAAATACCAAAGCACGTGGTCAGGAAGCCCCTTCAGTGCCAGCTGCGATCCATCCAGAAGAAGGGGAGGGATTCCTAGGTTGACAGAGGCCAAGTCTTGGCAGAGCAGCCTCCTCCCTTGCCGGTCCTGACTGATACCCTAACTGGATAGAAACAGTGGCAGCTGCTTCCCTCATGCCTGTCCTCCCACACAGAGGCCAGCGAGGCGCTAAGGGGCCCATGGATTAGCCTGCAGCGCCACCTAGCAGACTCCGAGTGAACTTGGGGGCTAAGGAGAGAGGAGCTTTTGGGGGGGTTGTTTTGTAACACCAGAAAAGGGAGTTTCCATTTCCTTCGCGGAGTTCTGGGAAATGGAATTTGTATAAAACCTTTTTTTTTTTTTTTTTCTCATGAAGGAAAACATTTATTCGAAGCTAATGAGGGAATTTGGCCCAAAGGCAATTCTAATCCAAACTTAGGAAGGCGAGCGTTTGGTTCTCCAAACTTGACTCTCATTTTTAGTCACCGCTGTGACTCTGCAGTTTGTGTCCCAAAGAACTTGACTCCACCTTAAGTGGGAGGCCGTGAAACCAATGAAGATCCAGAACGTTCTTTCTTTTCTTTTCTTTCTCTCCTTTTTCCGTTTTCCTTTTCTTTCCCAGGTGAGGCTGAACTCTGGGCAGCGATGTCTCCATGCCAGGAACTCCCAGAGGCTGGTGGGGATCGTTAGTCTGGGTCATTCACTTGACTAGGTTGAAGCACCTGGTAGGTAAGGAGAGCGTTTCTGAGCGTTTGGGAAGGGCTTTTCAGACAGGGCTGACTAACAGCGAAAGCCCTGCACTGAGTCTGTGCAGACTCTCTGTATGCTGGGAGCCCGCTGGTCTGAAGAGAGCAAATGACTGCCCCATCCCCAGCCTGGCCGCCTTGAAGTGAACAGTCCTATTCAGCCACATGATACTTTGTCATGATACTGTGCCAGTCACAGACCCGGAAACAATCAAGCTAGCCCACCAGGAACGGCAAACGAGGGCCAAAATATGCCCTCCCTCTCTTCCTGTTGTTACACCCACCCAGGTGTTTGTCACAGTGATGAAAAGACTAACACAAGGAAAAAGACAAAAACGTTTGAAAATTACTGATCCTGATGCCAGGCTCATGATGCTGACTGACAATCAGCGATAAACAACTGATCGATCATTTGACAATCGGGGATAGTTAATTAATTGGCAGTCATGGATAGCTGACTGATCAGCTGGCAATCAGGGATAGCTGGCCAGTTGGCAACCAGGGAGAGATAATCAGCTGGTTAACTGACATCGAAGCTGCTTTCACCGCGAGCACTTTTCAAAGACCCCGCCTCACTCCACCCCTGGTTTGAGTCCATGAACTTCCTGGAATGGTCCCACGGGAATGAAGTCTTTTTCTTTGGTCAGACTTGAGTGTAAAGACCCTATCATTCTGTGCACATCAGCAACAAAGACGGTTATATAATTTTGAATTAACACCCGATTGGAAAGTGATACTTTTTTCTGAATCATGCTAATATGCTCAGGAGCCAGCTATTACTGGTCCATTGAGCTGACTGTGCGGTCAAATGAAAACACGACCTTCGCTCCTTGCGTGTGCAGATCTGCTCCTGATTACTACCACTGATGTGGTGCCATGTTTTCCATGCCTTGCAAGAATATAATCCTGATACAACGCTGGGAACAAAGTGCCAAACCTATTCCTTTCTCACACAGCAAACGCCTCGAGGGTTTACCAGGAAGACGCCGACACTGAGAACAAGGGCCATGAAAGCCCGCTTCGCCTTCAGATGACATAGGCGCGCATCAACATGGGAAAGAGCCGAAGCCCAAGCACACGCTTCCTTGAGCTCCCATGATCAAGGCAGATGAGGCTGGCCCAGGTATGGCTGTGAGAAACGACACGTTTCATCTGTGTAACACCACCATAAGCTCCTGTGGCAGTTTTAGTTAGACCTAATTAAACTGCAAAACATATTTATTAAGATTGATTTTAAGAACGGAGCAGTCTATATAAAAACTAGTGTGTGTGTGTGTGTGTGTGTGTGTGTGTGTGTGTACGCGCATGTGTGTTCACGAATGCATGAAGCTGGAACCTTAGGCGCCTCATTGACTAACTGGGAAAGATCTCTTTCCAATGTGGAATTCCTCACATGAGCTAAGCTGACTGGTAATCCCTAGGATCTTCATGCCTTCTCCCCAACGCTGTAGTTCCAAGCCTGTGTCACAAGGCCCGGCCCTATTTTAAAAGCATGTTTACTGACTGTCCAACTTCACTAGCATCTGTGTTATCACATGTATTTATCAGTCTTACCTGAATTGGAATCTCTCAAATTCCAATAAAAAGACGCAGATAAGTTGTACCAAACACGGAGAGTCTTTGGTTGGTGGTGGCTTGTTTTTCCTATTAGAACACGCAGCAGTTGCTTCTGTGCGTGGATGTGCGTGGATGTGACGTTTTGCCCTAGGCACACATGGAAGTGCAGGTTCTGTGGGCTTATATTAACGTACCCTGCTAAAACCAGTGTCAAGATCCAAGACAGTTTCCTTTATCACAGCTCTCTATAAACAAAGCCTTTCACGGCTGTTTGAGTAGAGCATCTCCTTCCACGGCATTCTGAGGCTGACAGATCAGAGCTGCTGAAGACACAAACGGACTTTGTGCAATACAATGCTCTATAAACCATCAATTCTGTGAGCACGTATGCGTGGAGACAGATGACTTCATATATTCAGTAAAATTCCAGTACTTCCATTGGCTTTGAAGGAAACTCACAAGTTAATCCCAGCATGTAAATAATCAGAGGGCCAAGAGTGGACACTTAAAAAGGAGACTATGGAAGGAGAGGAGGACCTCCCTTATCAGTGGACTCGGGGAGGGGCATGGCTGGAGGAGAGAAAGGGAGGGGGGATTGGGAGGGGAGGAGAGAGGGAGCTACAGCTAGGATATAGAGTGAATAAACTATAATTAATAAAAAATAAATTAATTAATAAAAAGGAGACTATTCAGAGATTAACATCTTTTCTTCTTCTTCTTCTTCTTCTTCTGCTTCTGCTTCTGCTTCTGCTTCTTTTCAAAACAGGGTTTTTCTGTGTAGCCTTGGATGTCCTGGACCTACTTTGTAGACCAGGCTAGCCTATGAACTCACAGAGATCCCGCCTGCCTCCGCCTCCCCGAGTGCTGAGATTACAGGCATGCGCCACTGCTCTCAGCAAGAGTAACATCTTTCTAAGGGCTTTCATACTTAGGGCAGTATGGTATGCCATAGTAAATATACAGATGGACCATTGCAAGAGAACTCAGAGCACAAGTAGACACACAAATGTCTGCAGTTTCTTCCCTGGAACTGGCATTAGAGATACCTCAAAAGAACATGGATGTTTTTTAATATATGAATTTAGGGAAAACCAGCCATCCATAAGTTTATAAGAGGAAATTCTACCCAGATGCCCCTCAGTTGAGGAATGGATATGAAAATTGTGGTTCATTTACACAATGGAATACTACTCGGCAATTAAAAACAAAGAAATAATGAAATTTGCAGGCAAATGGTGGGAACTGGAAATGATCATCCTGAGTGAGGTGTCCCAGAAGCAGAAAGGCACACAGGGGATATACTCACTCATAAGTGGATATTAAACATATAATATAGAATAAACACACTAAAATCTGCACACCTAAGGAAGCTGATCAAGAAGGAGGACCCTGGGTAAGATTATCAATCCTTAGTAAGAAAAGCAAATGGGATGGACATCAGAAGAGGGTGAAAACAAGGAACAAGCAGGAGCCAACCACAAAGGACCTCTGAAAGCTTCTACCCCGCAGGGTATCAAAGCAGATGCTGAGACTCATAGCCAAACTTTGGGCAGAGTGCAGGGAATCTTATTAAAGAAGGGGGAGATAGCAAGGAGAGGACAGGAGCTTCACAAGGAGAGCAAAGAACCAAAATTTCTGGGCCCAGGGGTCTTTTCTGAGACTGATACTCCAACCAAGGACCATGTATGGAGATAACCTAGAACCCCTGCACAGATGTAGCCCATGGCAGCTCAGTGTTCAAGAGGGATTCCCCAATAATAGGAACCGGGGCTGTCTTTGACATGAACTCAGTGGCTGGCTCTTAGATCACCTCCCCCTGAAGGGGAAGCAGCTTTACCAGTCATGCTTCCAGTCCTGATGAGACCTGATAGGCTAGAGTCAGAAGGAAGGGGAATAGGACCTCTCCTGTCAGTGGACTGGGGAAGGGGCATGGGAGGAGAAGAGGGAGGGAGGGCAGGACTGGGAGTGGAGGAGGGAGGGAGCTATAGCTGGGATACAAAGTGGAAAAATTGTAATAAAATTTTTTAATTAATTAATTAAAAAGTAAAAAAAGAAGAAATTCTACCCCTCACTTCTACAAAAAAAGTGAAATGTTGGTGTGTTAAAAGAGTTAGATACAAATGCATAATTATAAAAATATATTCAAGTTTAATACAGGGCAATATTTTTGTGCCTTTCTGGTTTATAATATAAGGACTTTTTGAATAAAAAAAGTGTTCTGCATTGGAAACGATTCTCAAAAGGAGTACAATCTATTAAATTCAAGAGTTCAATGTTCTTTGGGGCTGGGGATATAGTTCTGTGGTAGTGAATTTGTCTACCACAGGAGAGGTGTATGTTAAATTCTCAGTAGCTGAAGTTTAAAAAAAAAAGAAAGGATGAAAGAAAAACACAGAACTTTTAATTGTATGTATTCCTGAAAAGATACCACAATGAAAGTAAAAAAGATAAATCAAAATTTGGAAAATCTTAATTGTAACATAAAGGATTCATTGTTCAAACTGAAATAGAAACATTTTCAAAAGAGTAAGAAAACCAAACAAAATAATTTCAATGACATGTTGGCTATGCTTGTAGTCACCAATTTTCTCATTGCTGTGACGCTACCCATCAGAAACAAGAGAGGGGAAGAAGGATGTGTGTCAGCTCACAGTTTAAGATGGTTCAGACCATCTTGGTGATGAAGACATAGTGAGTTCATGGCAGCTTGTAGCTGAGGCCCTGACAGTATGGTTCTGCTTGGTTAGGTCTAGGCAGATCAGGAAATGCCTCTCAAGCCAGAACCAGGCTGTGATCCATAAGGTCTACCCTCCATCCCCTAGCAAGTCACTTCCTCTAGCTAGATAGATTCTCGCCTTCTAAAGGTGCCACATTCTCCCAAAGCTGCAACATCAGTGGGGACCAAACATTTAAACATGTGAGTAAAGGGGGGAAATTCACATGCATTGAAATGTACAGAGGTACAAAAGGCCACCAACCACATGGGGAAATGTTCAATCATGTTAAAACTTCAGAAGATCATAGTATCGATGCAGTGATCAAATGCCACTTTCAATTCATCATACACAGGCTTAAGAATGGTTGAGAGGGGCTGGAGAGAGGGCTCGGAGGTTAAGAACACTCGCTGTTCTTCCAAAGGTCCTGAGTTCAATTCCCAGACAACCACATGGTACCTCATAACCATCTATAGTAAGATCTGGTGTGCAGGCAGAATGTTGTATGAATAATAAATAAATCTTTAAAAAAAAAGAATGGTTGAGAATACACAACAAATTACACTGTTTTCAGAAATGATACTGCATTGCCTAACAAACTGATAAATAACTTGAAATCTCTGACCAAATAAGTCTATCCTTAGAGTCTATCCTGGAGACATACTTGCACTGTCTTCTACAGTAAGATATAAACGATGATCAAATAACCCCGCCCTTATGTATATTCCATAGAGAAATGCTTCTAGTAGGAGAATGTTTATGTAGGACTGTTTATAATTTTAAATGTTGATAAACAGTAAAATGGATAGATAAGTTGTGGTATATTCAGTGCAATGAGCACAAAGCAGCTCACAATGTGATTGGAAATCAGAAAAGACCACGCTGAGTGGAAAAGCAAGCAAGGTCATATTCCAGAATGAGGGCCAGGGAGATAGCATCTTTGATAACTTTACCAACTGTGCATCATGAGGCATGGGTCGTGCATATGTGGAACCTTCGTGAAAAGGAGGCAGAGAGAGTTGGATCCCTAGAGCATGTTGATCAGCCAGCCTAGCCAGGTTATGAGTTCTAGGTTCAGAGGGAGACCATGTGGTGGTGTGAGTAAGAACAGGCCCCAGAAGCTCATAGAGTTGAATGCTTGGTCACCAGGGAGTGGCAATACTAGGAGGTGTGGCCTTGTTGGAGTGGGTGTGGCCTAGTTGGAGGAAGTGTGTCACTAGGGATGGGCTGTGGGGTTTCAGAAACTCATGCCAAGCCCAGGAGTTCTCTCTCTTCCTGCTGCCTTCAGATCCAGAATGTACAGCTCCTTCTCCAGCACCACGTCTGCCTGGGTGCCACCGTGCTTCCCGCCATGATGACGGCGGACTAAAAACCTCTGAAACTGAAAGCAAGCCCCAGTTAAATGCTTTTCTTTTTAAGAATTGCTATGGCCGTGGTGTCTCATCACAGCAATAAAACACT
This sequence comes from Meriones unguiculatus, assembly GCF_030254825.1. NCBI lineage: Eukaryota > Metazoa > Chordata > Mammalia > Rodentia > Muridae > Meriones > Meriones unguiculatus. The sequence continues at coordinate 126,363,197 of NC_083351.1, forward strand.
AAAACAGACCCTTTCTCAAGAAATACAGTAAAGAGGTATAGAGGAAGACACATGATGTCAACCTAGTGCCCACACAAGCATGTGCACAGTCCTATGAACCTGCACACACACATACACACAAATGAGTGCCTATGCCACATACAAATACACACGGAAAGACCATAATGACTTAATCAGCATAACATTCAAGGATGTACAAAACCGAACAACTGATCTCTGTCCCCAGAAACAGCTGGGGTAAACGTCTAAAGCAAAGCAAAATGGATGCTGAATGTTAGAATCCAGCTAGTGACTCTAAACAAGAGGGACCGATGAGGGGCTAATAAAAAACATTGCAAAGGTTTGCGAAACAGAGATAATGTTCTCTTTCTTTGATTATGATTGACAATAGATGTCTGATGCATTCTTAAATTCTTCAGATGTCATATGTAAGACATATTATATGATACGTGCGTCTAACATGTTCTATATAATATACATCACTTCTTTGAGACTTTTATACATGTTTTGTTTTGATCATATTCATCCCCATAACCCAGCCCCCCCAGATCTGCCCCTCTGTTCCCCACCTACCCAACGTTGTGTCCTTTTCTTTTTTTTAGCCCATCAAGAACAATACTGCTGCCCAAACACTCTTGAATGTGGATCCTTCCCCTGGAGCACCCTCAACTTGCCGGGAACTGTACTCTTAGGGGAACTTGCTCTCCCTCCTTCAGAAAGAGTTGCCGGTAGCTAGGGCCTTACACTCCTACTGTCCTCTCCATGTTTGGAAATGGTTGGTCTTGGTTTTGGACGGGTCTCGTGCATGCTGTCACAATTGCTGGAAGTTCATATTGCGGCTGCCCTACTGTGTCTGGAGGACAGCTTCCTTCTGCTGCCCACACCTCCTGCTCTCACATTCTTTCCACCCTCTCTTTCACAATGACCCCTGGGCCGAAGACGTGGGTGTGTGATGTAGATGTCCCATTCAGAACCAGGCATTCCACAGCCTCTGGTTCTCTGCATCTTCACCAGGTGTGCATCTCTGTATTAATCATCATCTAGTGCAAACGACAGCTCCTCTGATGAAGGCTGAGTGATTCCTTCGTCTATGAGCATGACAAGCCACAAATAGACACGGGTAGAAATACAACAGTCTCAAAGAGTGGCACTAGATTTTGGCTAACCAAGTCAAACATGTTGGTCCTGCCTTGCCCTTCACACCCCTCCTCCTCAGACTAGTCAGTTCATGCGCCGCAAAGCCCCCGGCAGTCTCCCAGCCCTGGTATTTTGCTGCTGTCCTATGAATGTGCTCCTTTTCCTTCATGCAGCCTCCTGAGAAATGAAGCCTTTTCCTTCCTCATGCCTTCTTATCTAAAAACAAACAAAGCTGTTTCCCTTGCAGGCTCTTTGAAGCTGTTTCCATTTCTCAAACCTCACTCAAGCCAGTCTTTGCCCCTTTCACCTTCTTTGCCCCTAACCCTTCTCTATTCTAGTGGAAGCAAAATAAGCTCAGGATAGTTTTGTTTCCATTTGACAGTGACCAGCCAGGCAGGTAGAAGCAAATTTGCCACGGTTAATCAATCAGTTCTTGGAATCTCCCTCATAAGGGACATTTCCTCCTGAGAACAATGCTAGAATTAGAGGTCAAATTCCTAAGAACGTTTAACAAGCCTTAATCAGCTGAGCCTATTAAAGTGTGCTCCTTAGGACAGACTTGGGTGCCTTGGAAAAGGATATGAGGGAAAATGCACCTGCGTGGAAATGGATATAACAGGAAACCCTGAGCCCTGCCTTTACAAGAACCTGCAGGTCTTCTCCTTTTGCTTTGGGAAGAAGAGTGTTTACAGGCAGCCACCTGGAGCAGAACACTCAACGAATGATAGAAATCCTGGGGTAATGGTTTGTCATGGTACCGCATGAAGCTAGAGGGACAAAAGACACCGTTCTCCAGTTCCTCCATCAAAACACAAACAAGCTCATGATCAGACACTGCTGTTTGCTCTCAGGTCGGCTCCAACCCAACTCACCCTCACCATGAACCCCCAGGCATGGTCCCTTGTGCTTCTTTAAGGGCTGATCCCAACGAACCTTCTACACCCATGGGAGTTTCCACAGAACTCAGCCGAGGAGAACCAAATAACTGCAGATGCTGGGAGAAGGAGCAGCCCCCCTTGCCTTCTTTTTCCGTGCCCTAGAAGGAATCCTTTAAGAGATTCTCCGCAGATTTCCTGCATTGACCATTGCCTTTTCTCTGTGAGGACTGAAGGTAGTACTTGCACACACAGGGACACAGGGGTACACTTGTCACCCACCTGTCAACCCAGCAGACTTGGAGTCGTTTAGCAAACATGTCATTATGCCACACATAAACGATAAGGCTCGGAAATGTAATCTATATAATTGCCTTCTTCCCCTCACGTTTTCTTTCCTTGAAGTTAACATTTGTCTTACTTTTCCATTTGTTTAATCCTTCACATATTTTTCCACCAGTCTCTTTCTACATACTCTCCCTGTAAATCTTCTTGGGATAGAGTCAAGGAAATTAATTGCTCTGCCAATCTCATCATCTTGAAATAGTTTCTTCTAGAGCTCTCCGGATAGGAATTGTTTGTCGGGATTGATTTCTAGGCCTGCTTCCTGTTTTCAGGGAGCCCCCCCTCCATTAATCCAAGGACTTCCTGTATGTCTTTCTTGCTTCCTATCTTCATTTTCCAGTGGCTCACACTTTTCAGTGGTTTCTGCTAAGTTTCAAACCCCTGACAAACAGCTGAGATGTCTATTTAACATAACAAAGCAGACCTGGCCTCCAGATTCTCCCAGAATCCTTCAGCCCCTAGCTGTTACAGGGTAAGCTGATACCCCCCCCCCCAAACTCTACAGCCTAGGGGTTGGGATGTCCTTCCCCCAGAGGCTCTTCCTCATATAATCAAGACATTTTAGATAACTGCCCTTTTTGTACTTTTAGCCCTTTGGATACGGTACCAGGTACTCCTCTCTTCCCCCTTTCTTCCCCTCCCCATCTCCCCACATAGCCCAGCTCAGCCTGGTCATTTCCACCCTGGATTCTCCGATACATCCCTGCCTCTGCCTACGCTCTCCCTTCTATCTATAATAAACTTTATCTTGTGCCATACCTAGGAACAGTCATGTCTTTGCCTCTCCTTTTTATTTCTTTTTCTCATGTAGTTTCCTCTGAAAAAAAGGGGAGGGCATAGGATATATATATATATATATATATATATATATTTGGAGACTTTGCCTGTTTGAAAAGTAACAAGTCTACCTTGGTACCCTGTTGACTCAGAGGAGTGATAAATGTTTACTGCCTCCTCATTTAAGCACATGTTCTGCGATAGCTCATCTTTCTTTTAGTCTCCATAGGTCTTCATAATTATCAGCAATCCCTTAATAGAGGCTTAATTTCATGGGCTGAACTTTACCCTCAGTGTTCGCACGCTGTGGCCACCACGCTATGTCCCTGCATCCGTGAGATGAAGGGTGAGGCACTCCTTAGAGCTGAGCACAAGCTTATTTCACGATTAAGCTTAGAAGTTTATGTCATCGGTAGCCCTCAAAAATAACATATCACGTTATGTAGATATTAGTGAAGAAGCTTCAATTCCTTCTGGACATTCAGAGGTATTAGTAAGCCCATAAAGAATACATAGACTAATGAAATGTTGAAGTGTTTTTTTTTGTTTGTTTGTTTGTTTTGTTTTGTTTTGTTTTGTTTTTAAAGAGATATAATGGCCATTAAGCCAGCTAGGAAATCTGTTGGTAGTTTCTAGGGAAAGTAATAAATAAAGTATTCAAAAAGGAGTGAATGAGATCATGGAGGAGCCATGAACTAGTGCAAGATCTAGGAGCCCGGCAGCAGCAACAGAGAGCTGTTTCTCAGCCTGAACAGGCAATGGGGTAGAAAGTCAGAGAGCAAGATCTAGATTGAGAATGACAAACACATGTGTAGGAGAGAAAGGGAGATGTTAGTGAAGGCTGTTGGACATGACTATCTGAGCAATGACACTGGGTAAGCCAAAGTCGCTCCAGCCCAGGGCCAGGAAGAGGATCATCAGTACAGGAAACCCCTGCTCCAAGGTCCGAAAGGGTCACTCTCTCCTGAACCCAACTGGAAACAGAGTTTCTTCTTTGTGATTTTAAGGCCTTCAAGTGGTTGGAGGAGGCCTGAACACAGGAAGAAAAGTCAAAGTGTACTGACTCAAATGTTAATCATATATTTAAATGACTTCACAGCAACATCTAGGCTGGTGCTTGACTTAAATTCCCATCGCATACAGTGTACAGAATCTGTCCTTCTAGAGTGGACAGTTGCCAGAGAATGGAGAGAGAGGACTCCAGAGCAGGAAACAGAATTACCTGCAGAGTTAACCCATTCCTCCTTTTCTTTTTTTTTAATACGCAAACAGTTTTATACAACACATTACAGCATTTTATAACTTGCTTTAGTCATGTTAGTGGATGGCTCCCTCGCTCTTTTTTCCATTTTCTGGTTGCAGTGATTTATTTGCCTATGAGTTATTTAATTGGTGCATTATTTGGAAATATCTGAGCTTCTCTCCAGCCATTTGCAATAACAGACGATGCTGGAGTGATCAAGCTTACGGTGATTTGAATAGGTTTGGCCCCCACAGATTCACGTGTTTGACTGTTTGCCACAGGGAGTGGCTCTATTAGGACATGTGGCCTTACCAGAGGAGGTGTGGCCTTGTTGAAGGAGGTGTGTCACTGTGGGGTGGCTCCTGAGGTCTCCTGTGCTCAGGATGCACCCAGGGCAGAAGAGAGTCTCCTCCTGGCTGCCTGCAAATCAGGATGTAGAACTCTTGGCTCCTCCAGCCCCAAGTGTGCCTGCACACTGCCATGCTTCCCACCCTTGATGATAATGGACTAAACCTCTAATACTGTAAGGCAGCGCCAATTCAATGTTTGCCTTTATAAGAGTCGCCTTGGTCCTGGTGTCTCTTCACAGCAATAAAACCCCAACTAAGACACTACTCAACAAAGAGGTTTCGCACCCCTGCACAGATGGTGAAGTCTCCAAATTACAGATATTGTCAAATCACCAACTCCAGGGGGTCATACCAGTCTAAATGCCTAACCAAAACTCACCAAAGCTTCTATGCCCCCATATCTTAGGCAATATAATGTATACAGTACTAAACCTGGATCTTTGTTAATCCGATGGCTAAGTTACGGTGTTTCATGCCATTGCCCCACTGGAAGAATCACAGCATGAACTTACTGCATTAGGCATCCTACAACAAAAGATTTTGCAAAACGTACCTGCAAAGACAGTGGCAATGGGCTCAAATCTTAGGAGATTTTGAGAGTATTCTTGCTTGAAAGCTGCTTAACACCTCCAACACAATGAATATGCAGTAATTTTTAGTTATTTGGATATTTGCTACCCAAAGGAATTAAAATAATACCGGATTTTCCATCAGCAAATGAGTACTGAAAGAAATGTTTCCAAAGTCTTTATATAAACAAAACAATATCCACAATAAGATATGTGTAAAGTGAAATACAATTTAAAATGTAGCCCATCGTCATCTGAGTGTCAACCATTGTTTGGATCCCAGTTTTCTCTCTCAGGAGGTAAAATTTAATGGACATTCAGTTGCCACAAGATGGCTCATATCTTGAGATCAAAGCTGAAGCCATCTCAGTGAGCCACCCAGATTTCCATGTTGCCATCTACAACATGAGACTCCTCCTCCTGACCTTAGGTGCAAGGATGGGATGATGGGAGTGTCTTGAGAACACTTGCAGATGGTGAGGTTTTGGTTCTCCTGGGAAGCAGGACCTGAGCCCTGGAGACAAATTGAATGTTTAGCTAAAAGCTTTCTGGAACATTGTCATTAATTTTTTCCCCTTTTCCATCTCTTTTTCTCCTTACCCCCAAACAGGAGAAATGGATGCAGTCAAGGAAGTGGGAAAATTATCCAGTCTAGTGCTTACCAAAGGATGATCCCAAGCCGCCAGGTTTGATTACTATGCTTTGAAGGTAAAACAAGGACATAAGCTCTTAAGTTTTAGAATGTTTGATGTAATCACAAACAGAAATTTTTCTGGTATAGAGAGAGGAATATGTATTTTTTTTCTCCTGAACCATTTTAAAAAGTAATTGCTAGTTGCAAGTTTAACTTACAAAATATATGTACAATTCAACACTTACATATGTACTTCCTATAAAAATGGGTGTTCTACATAACCAAATACAACCTCAAAAACTGGGACACCGATATTGACAGGAGTCACTATCGAATTCTCAGGTCCTCCTCAAGCATCCTCAAGTCCCAGTGATGCTCTTTATAACCAAAGACCAACCCCAGCATCATATGTTGCCTGTACCGTATCTCCTGCTCCCTTAGTACCTGGAACAGTTTCTTAATTTCTCCATGCTTTTCAATATATCAACACTTTTAAGGATGTCCTGAAAAGGCTCAACAGTTAACAGAGCTTGCTCTGCAATCATAAGAAGTGGACCCTGGATCTCTGTACCCACCTAACAAGCTGCACATCCTGGAAAGTGCTTCCACCTCACCTCAGACTCCAAGAGGGACAGAGACTAGGGGATTTATGGGACTCAGTGTGTTTCACTGTATGGGTGCAATAACCCCCAGGTTCAGGGAAACACCTTGTGTCAGAAGAAACAGTGAAATGACGAGGAAGAAAATTCATACACTCTTTGGCTTCTAACATATATTCACCAATACACATGTGTGCACACATTCACATAGATAGATAGATAGATAGATAGATAGATAGATAGATAGATAAGAGAAGCTGGAAACAAAATATATCAAAATTTGTGGGCCACACAAAGACAATTCGAAGAGAAAAGTTTATATCAATGGATTTTGCCTATGTTGAGAAATGCACAAGCTAATTTTACAAATCAAAGAACCATTTAAAGAAAACTAAACAGAAGGAAGGAAATAAAGATCAAAGTAGAAATGACTGAAATAAATACTGGAAAGAGCAATAGAAATGATCAACAAACTAAACGCTGACTTTTGAAACTATAAACAAAAGTGACAACTCTTTAGCTGCAGCACCTGAAACAACACAAATAAATTTAGAAATGAAAGAGGAAATGTTACACCGGATGCTACAGAAGTGCAAAGCATCATAAGAGGATACTCTTCAGGTGCAAAAAAGCTGGGCAACCTAGAAGAAATGGAGAAAGTCCTAGAAACGCACACAAGGACCCTGAGGAAAGAGAAAAATCCAGACTAATAGTAAGAAGGGAACTTGAATCAGTAGCTTAAAATCTCACAAGAAAGAAAAACCCAGGACCAAACAGCTTCCCTGCTGAATTCTACCAACAATGTTAAAAGAGCCTCTAGCAGTCCTTCTCAGGCTCTTTCAAAAATGAGCAAAAGGGAATGTTCCCAAACTCATTTAATTTCCCTGACACCAAAGCCAAAAGATACCGCAAGAAAAAAAAAATGCCACTGGCCAGTATCAGTGAAAAACATGACCGAAAAATCCTTCCTTGAAAAACCCAAGCAATCCCAATTCAACAGCACATTTAAGTGACCTTATGGTATGATCAACTGGGAATAGTCTCTGGGACATAGGAGTGTTCACGCTCAAATTAATAATAGAAGTATACCACATTAAGAGAAAAGACGATAAAAAGATGATCATCGCAAAAGATGCAGGAAAAACATTCAACAAAATTCAACATCCTGACATCCTGTCATTATATAAACAGAAGTCTCAACAAATTAAGGTACAAGGCATGTAGATAGCAAAAGCAAGACAAGCTTATAGAGAAAATAATACTCGATAGTGAAAGGTTAAAGCCTCTCCTTTCTGATCAGGAAGGGACAAGAGTGTCCACGCTCATCACTTATGTTCTACATAGGGTTTTTTAAAATATCAATAAAACTAAACATCCTGGAAATCTGAGCTGGACAAATAGTTGAAAGAAAGAAATAAAGACATTCCAGTGATAAAGGGAAAAGTAAAACTCTCTTATCCACAGATGACATGATTATGTCCAGTGACCCAAAAGGACTTTTCTTTACAAGGTAAGCATAAACATGGGCAATGGGTGTATGAGAAGATGGCCAACACCACCAGCTATCTGAGCGATGTAAATGAAAGTCATCCCGAGGCCAGGGGGTTGGCTTGTTCTCCAAAAGTAAAAGATACTAGGGCCAGCAAGATGGCTTAGTGGGTGAAGCACTTGCTAGGTAAGCCTGACAAGACGAGGTCCATCCTCAGGACCCATGGAAAGGTAGAAGGAGAGAAACATCCTACCAGGTTTTTCTTGGACCTCTACCCCAGCACCATGACCATCTGTGTGCATGTGTGTGTGTGTTCGTGATTATGAAAAATCATAGCCTTTCATCTTTTTAATAAAACACGTAAGTTCTAGAAATGTCAGCATGATAACTTTAGTTAAACCTAGTAGAATGTGCATGAAGAAGGGGGAGGGAGGGTGGGGTTGGGAGGGGAGGAGGGAGGGGCTTATGGGGGATACAAAGTGAATGAAGTGTAATTAATAAAAGTTAAAAATAAATAAATAAATAAAGACAGGAAGTAAGCAACTCAAAATAGCTCTTCAAGCCTCGAAACTGGAAAAAAAAAAAAAAACAACTAGTAGACTGAAACAAAATTTTCTGCAAGAGTAAATAACTGAAAAAGAGAACATCTATAAATGAACAACCTAATTGGGCTTGAGTAAATTTCATAATGTATAGGTAGATGCAATTATCACTATGTTGTACATATTAAATATACACAGTGTTCAACTGCCAATCAGAACTCATTAAATGTAAGTATAATAATGTTAAGATTGCTATGTACAAACTGACAAACAATTACCAAAGGTGGCAGGAAGAAGAAATACAATCTGCTCAGAGAGAAACAAACCAAAGCTCCATATGGCAAGACTTGGAAACAGTAGTGGAGGCATCATGCCACTGGCTAACCCGGAGTGGTGTTTATCAGCCTGGAGCTTCCCTTACACACTCACATGCCCTTTAGCACACTGAACATTTTAAGCAGCACATTTCCACCTATCTGGAAAGGCCTTCTTGACAACTAGACAGATGGGCTTCAGCATGTTCCTAGAATGTTCTCTCTCTCTCTCTCTCTGCAGAAGCCAGCTCACTACATTGATAACCTTTCCAACTTTGGTGAATTGGCAATTATTAAGTGCCCCTCTGACACCTGCTGCAGACAGGTCAGAGGTCATCTCCGCAGACAGCCTGCAAAACAGCATCAGCACAGGGGAGGTGCCTGTGTTCCCCAGGAGTTCCCCAGGCTGAGGAACCTTGTTGGCTTGACATCTACAGTAGAAGTTAAAATTGCTTTTATTAAATTTTTGTAACAAGATCTCACATAGTCTAAACTCACTGTGTAACTAAGGATGAGCTTTAACTCCTGGTGCCTCTGCCTTTGTCTTCCAAGTGCTGGGATTACAGGCATGTGTCCCAACAGCTAGTTTGTATCTGTGTGTTATAGATATAAACATGGTTTTGTTTTAATCTCAGGTGTGTGATGTGAGACTGATTCAGATGGTCCACAGCAGCAAACTCTCTGCCTCATGCAAGTTTTGAGAGGAGCTCTTTGCCAGCTGCAGATAGTTAAAATCTGAGGACTCTAGAGAGAGCATAAATGCCAGAGCCCAAAGAGTGTTGGGGAGCTCCAAGAAAGAACAAGGCTGCTGCTGCTTATGCCCCGCAGCTCCTGTTGCTGTTGATGCAGTGAGACAAGAAGTGGGAGATCTCCTGAAGAGAGGACTGGACTGGCTCCAAGGAACCCGATGACCCTAACCAGCAGGAAGCAGCTAAGAGAACTGTGCCCTCTCCCACTAACGCTTTCTCTCTCCTATCTGGTGTTGGGGTGATGGAAGGGATTGCGGTGGAGTAGAGAGAAAGAGATACAAAAAATGTAAATAAAAGTTTATTTTAAGTACACCAACACTTGTCTATGCTAGGCAAACAGTATAACAATAGAGTGATATTCTTAGACAAATATTCTTGATTTTATTAAACAAAATGATTTAAAGCACCTTCCCCTCCTTTTCCTGGCTCCCACTTCTCTGCCACATGGATTGGATGTGGCTAGGTGGCTTTCTTTGACGAACAAAAGCTAAGCACACTTGAGAAGGCGATGTGGGTGTCTGTGGTTTGGATACTGTCTGGCTCTTTCTTCCACCCTGGGAAGGACACATCACAGGTAACAGTCGACTCATGAGAGTGTGAAGCAACAGTGAGCAGAGCTGACCCTGGTCATCAGTCAGTGGCCTATACATAGCCTAAGGCAGGGCTATCTCAGTAGCTCTGACCTCTGAAGAAAAAAAGCATGCACACACACACACACACACACACACACACACACACACACACACATCCAATTTCAAGCCACTGACCACAGCAGGGAAGTGTCGTGATGTATCTCTCCCCTCCCAACCCGTGTGCTAGAAACAATCCTGGAATAACTTTGGGAGGAAGATGCTTTGGGGGTTTGTTCAGGATTAATAACTCTTTAGGTTAAGGGCTCGTGTGAATGGGTTCTCTCTCTTCTACAAAGTGAGAACACACAGGCGAATACACAGGAACACTATTCAGCTTAAGAAAGCAGACATGAAGGTAGGGAACCATTAGGGAAGAGGAAGGGGAACAGTGGGAAGAAGGAAGAGAAGCAAATGAGTATAATGACAATGAATAGGACCAGATTACAGCATGCACATGTGTGAGAATATAATTGAACACATTGCACATATCATTGGCTATCTATGGCAATAAGATTTAAAATAATAATCCCAGTCACAGGAAAGTTTGGCACACGCAGATTTTAGTTTTCCAGTGTCGGGAGCCAAGGAAGAAACTGCCATCAACTTGAGTAGATTTCTACTTTTTCTAACCTATCAGTGCATAAACAGAAGAGATAATTAGAGAGGAAAATAGAAAAACAAAGCTACAGAGAACTGGAAGAAACTGAGTTCACAGATATTAGGAAGAATATGAGGAAGAATCATACGGCTGTTTAAGTTAATTAGTGCACAGCTGGAGAGATGGTTCAGCTGGGAAAGTCTGGGCTCCCAATTAACATGTCAAGTTAGGTGGTGCAGATCTGCATCGCATAATGACGTGAAACATCTGCCTCTGCCTCCTCGGGCACTCACGATGCATCTGCAAACAGCTTCACTGGAAGACACAAGTGAAAAGAGAGCAGACGTGAGTCCCTTGGTCGACAGCGAGTCCCAGGGTGCCGTCCCCACCCGTGTGCCCTGTGTAATGGTGCATGACCCCTTGGTGACCAGAGTGCCAGGCTTTCTTCTCTGACATGTCTTCATACTGTCTTGTCATTCCCTGAACCAAATGACCTTCTTCATGGGCCTCACAAATCTTCCTGTGAGTCCCCAAAACTGACCCTCAAGTTCTCTTTGCATCTTCTTGCTGTGGGATTATCATAGGTCACGTGTGAGAATTCCCTGAACCTCCCATGCCTGTTTTCTTCTTTGCTCCTTACCCCATGCAACCCACATCTAATTGGTTCTGACCAGGCCTGTCTCTCTCGGGCACCTTCACTGTCCTAGAGTTTATGTTAACACTTGCACTGTACTCACAGTCAGGTTTGAGGTTTCCTAGTTCAACCCATTCTTGACCTCTGGTGCCAAGATGACCTTGGTAGACAGTGCTAGTTCTCTCCCAATACCCATCTTGCTTTTTAAAATTAAAGTTATATTATTTATTTTATTGTGTGTGTGTGTGTATATATATATGCCATGCCACACATGTGGAGGTCAAGGGGTGACTTCTGGGACTCAGTTTTCTTCTTCCACCAGATGGGTCCCAGGAATTGAACTCAGGTGGTCTAGTCTGGTGACAAGCACCTTTACCAGCTGGGTCAGCTCACTGTCACCCATCTTTTCTTTCAGTTTTTGGAAAACAAACAAACAAGTAAACTCTAAGTTTCATCCACCAACAAACTACAATACCATGGCTTCTGAATTGGCTCATCCTTTTATTGATGTAACAAAGTACCCAAAGCTATAAAGAAAAGACATTTTAGTTACTTTACTGTTTAAAAAGCTGAAAGTTGAAGATCCAGGAGCCCTATCTGTCCAGCTTCTCATGACAGACTTCTAGCTCCATCACAGGATAGCACATGAACATCATGGGGTGATCTAACTCCATCACAGGATGGCCTATGACATCACAGGGAGTGATCTAGCTTTACCACAAGATGGTATATGATATCACAAAGGGACAATAAAATGGCAAGAAAAGACATGGAAATTATCTGGGGCCCAAGTTTTTACTTTTCATAACAATCTGTTCTTGGAAGAAGCATCTGTCAGGCATACATTAAATACTTGTAGGAGTGGCATCCCGTGACTCTTGTCCCACAATAGACCTTACCTTTCAAAATGTTTGCCACTTCTCCGTGTTGCTTCGCTGGGCACCAAGTTTCCATAACAAAAATATTAAAAATCCTGGCGGACAGATTCAAAACACATCCATATAGAGCAGTTTCTCATGCTAGTTCGTAGGGATGTGTAGTTAGGCCTGAAGCAGAAGGCTCTCACTCTACCCCATCTTTCTTCTCCTAGAGACGGAAGAGGCCAGCTCTAGAAATCTTGGAAAACACGCTGAACGTGTTGGAACTGCCCCAGCATTCTGCTTTTGACTATTAAAACAAACTAAAAGTGGATGCCGCTGGAGACATTAAGAAAATTAAGATGGGCTCAGAGGGACGTCTGTCACACTTTCTACTACCTGTGGGTCCTGGGTTTTGCGTAAAACGTAAAATCATGTATGTGTGTATTACATAAAGATAGCAGCAAAAGTGAAGAGGGGAGAGGAGTGGACTAGCGGGAGTGGGGAGGTGGAAAGGGAGAGGATGGGCACTTTAAGGAGAAAGCCATTGAAGCAGAGTCTTCCCTTATATGCCAGTGCCCCTGCGAAACCCAGCACACATGCAACGCATGAGCTCCAGACCACCTTGTCTGAGGTTGAAGGGCATCCGGATATACCACTTTGACATGTTTTTTTTTTTTTTTTTTTTTTTTTGTATGTTTGCTTGTTTTTCTTCCTTGTGTTGTGGAATGTCAGAGGATCTCGCCCATGTGAAGTAAAGCAATTATTTTGAGCTGAAGGCAATAGCAAATCAACAGATGCAGGAAGAGGTCTGTACCCTCCCTTGCTCTGCTTTAACAAAAAAGGTGCCAGTGAATAAAGTTCCTTTTGTGCAGGCGCCCCTCTCTACTACCAGATATGGAGAGTTGGCACCTACACAAACAAACCTTATAAAAATAGCCCTCAGCTCCCACCAGCTCCCACCATGCATTTCCTGATCTTTTCCTCGTGACCTGACCTTGTGAAAGGATAAAACAATGCCCGGGTCTAATCAGCTCTTTCAGTTTGGCTGCTTTTCTAACAAGTCCTTGTCTGTGAATATTAATCTAAAAGTTTCATGCTTTTTCTCCTGTTGATTTAGCCTTCAGTTAGTTCAACTCATAGCCCTCCATAAACTGAACCTGAGGGAAATAGCAGAAAAGCTTTCCCTTCCCGACAGATGAAACCTTAAATAATATTACAGACTTAAAACACACTGCTCTTCTAGACTGCTGCCGTACAGCTGAGGTATGGCTTCACAGTAACCACGGTGTTCTTCCGGTGTGGCCTCCACAGTTTGTTCTCTGCCTGCTCCCAGTCTCCTCTGACTAGAATCGTATCCAAAAATGTTTATCATTGGTGTCTCTTGCCACTTGGAAACTCTGGACCAGGACTACACAGTCCCTGGGATCTTGGCCCCCTTAGAAACAATGTGGGTAGAGGCCCGCCCACTGCCTCTCAGTGTAGGCATGCAGGCGTGCAGGCAGGCATGTGGAGCAAGTGTGTGGTGGAAAGATAGAAGAGAAAGAGAAGTGAACGATTGTGCACTGTAAAGAGAGGCAGCGCTGGAAACTGCCAGCAGCGAGAAACAGTGTGTGTGAGAGGTCTGGATTGCCACCTGAGGACCATGTCTGGGTCTCTGGCCATGCAGTAGCAGGGGTCTGTGTTGACGTCCATGGCCCATGTTGTCGCCAATGGCCGTACAGATGTTTGGAGTCTAGGCAGGTTGATGTCCAAGAGCGGCACTGAGGGGGCCCCGCTTCTCAGCAGCCACTGTACCACCATGCAGTGAAGTAGGTGAGGGAGAGCCGGTCCATCTTAGCATCAGCCCAACATATGAGCGGCTGGAGCGTGCGAAGGAGATGGTCCCGCACAACCAAAACTACAAGATCTCCATGACACAGACAAACAGCAGGAGGAGCCGGGTGAGACTCCAGTATTGATAGTGTACAGAAACCAGAGGCCTTGAACCAGACCAACGACTCACTGCAATGAACCTTTGCAAGTGAATTTGCTGTGTGGCAAGCTGTGTGACACACTAAAATCTCCATAGCAGGATGGTTTGTTTGTTTGTTTGTTTGTTTGTTTGTTATTATTTGGGGGCATAGTACAAGGGTGGAGGGCAGATACGGAAGTGCTGGGAAATGGGGGTGATGGGGTGTGTGCCGTCAAATTCACAAAGAATCGGTAAAGAACTGAAATGAAAAGGAAGCAACATGCTTCTTCTCCATGATCTGCCATTACACTCAGGACGTTTATATCAGATCCAAGCGCTGCTGCTTCCAGTCGTTCCGCGTCTCCGTCGCAAGGTGGCAGCATTAATTGTGCCTGTCCCTGTAAGTTGCTAGAATAACAAGTTTGAGTGGGATAGTCATATCCTTATAAGGATGTAGACTAATCGCCATAGTATCAAAGTTTTAGGACACAATCTAGCCACGTGAGACAAGCCTGGGGACTCTCCCTGGCTCTTGGGCAAGCCTTCCTCACCAGTTTCACAGTAAATCCAGATGTGTCTACCACGAGGCACCCTTAAGGGATGGTGCACTGCACACACCAGGCCACCAGCACTCAAGGTATGTCATAGCTACTTTTCCTGAGGTTGTGATAACATATCCAGCTTAAAAGAAGTGTTGGAGGATCCAATCCATCACCAGGGAAACTTGGTGAGAACAGGAAGTTGAGGCAATGGTCACATTGTATCTAGAGTTAAAAGGCAGATCTCTATGAATGTTTGTGCTCAGCCCACCTCCTCCTTTCTTTTTTTATTTTTCTATTTATTAGAATTTATTAACTTTGTATCCCAGTTGTAGCTAGCCCTCTCTCTCCTCTCCACCCAATCCTGCCCTTCCTCCCTCAACTGAGGCCATGCCCCTCTTCAAATCCACTGATGGGGGAGGTCCTCCTCCCCTTCTATCTGACCCTATCAGGTCCCATCAGGAGTGGCTGCATTGTCTTCCTCTGTGGCCTAGTAAGGCTGCTCCCCACCTCAGGGGGAGGTGATCAAAGAGCCAGCACTGAGTTCATGTCACAGACAGTCCCTGTTCCCCTTACTAGGGAACCCACTTGGACACTGAGCTGCCATTGGCTACATCTGTGCAGTGGGTCTAGGTTATCTCCATGAATGGTCCTTGGTTGAAGTATCAGTCTCAAAAAAGAGCCCTGGGCCCAGATTTTTTGGTTCTGTTGATCTCCTTGCGGTGCTCCAGGCTCCTCCAGGTCTTTCTATCTCCTCCCTCTTTCATAAGATTCCCTACACTCTGCCCAAAGTTTGGCTATGAGTCTGCATCTGCTTTAATATCCTGCTGGATGTGGAGAAAGGGGAACCCTCCTCCACTGTTGGTAGGGATGTAAACTTGTACAACCACTTTGGAAATCAATCTGGTGCTTTCTCAGACAATTTGGAATAGTGCTACCTCAAGATCCACACCTAGACATATATCCAAAATATGTTCAAGTATACTACAAGGACATTTTCTCAACCATGTTAATAGCAGCTTTATTCATAATAGCCAGAATCTGGAAATAACCCAGATGTCCCTCAGTTGAGGAATGGTACATTTACAAAATGGAATACTATTCATCAATTAAAAACAAGGAAATCATGAAATTTGCAGGCAAATGGTGGGAACTAGAAAAGATCATCCTGAGTAAGGTATCCCAGAAGCAGAAAGACATACACGGAATATACTCACTTATAAGTAGATACTATAATATATAATATATATAATATATAATATATTATAGGATATAGTTATATCCTATAATAATTATATTATATCCTATAATATATTATAGGATAAACATACTAAAATCTGTACACCTAAGGAAGCTAATCAAGAAGGAGAACCCTGGATAAGATGATCAATCTTCACTCAGGAAGGCAAACGGGACAGACTTTAGAAGAAGGAGAAAGCAGGGAACAGGACAGGAGCTCCCACAGAGGGCCTCTGAAAGGCTCCGCCTCCTCCTTTCTATGCTGTCTAAGATTCCAGCCTAGAGACCAGTGGGTCCCCTGGCATCAATTAACCCCATCAAGGTAGCCCTGGCAGGGACACCCTGAGACTCATCTCCTGCTGATTGTGGATCTCAAGTTGACGATGGAAATCAGCCATCACAAGTACCTTTGTGCCTATTACACCGAGACCATACTTACAGAACAGCCTATGCTCGGGACTCTGCCAGAGGAGCAAGGGCTGGACCTTTGCCCACACCCACTGAGTTGCAGTGTGGTTGAGTGCAGCCTCCCACGGCTCCCAGTGAGCACACAGTGTATCTCTGCTGTACCTTTAGGAAAACAGGGTTTCTGGACCATGAAGTGTTGGTCTTTCTGCTGAGCCCTGCACCCATGAGCCGGGAGCGTGAAGGAACGTCGAGGTTGAGTGGCTCAGCTCTTGCCACTGGTGTATGTAGTGGGTCAGCCAGCACACAGTCAGCGCTTCACGGATGGAGAGGCTCCCGTGGGGACCTCCGTTCCCTCTTATCTGTGTGAGTCTCCCCATTTGCTAAATCTTTTATAACTCGGGGTCGTTTTAAAAGTTAATTTTGGCTGGGTGTGGAGGCGCACATCTTTAATCTCAGCAGTGGAGGAGGATCTTTTGAGTTAAGGCCAGCCTAGTCTACAAAGCGACTTCCGGGACAGACAGGGCTACACAGAAAAATCCTGCCTCAAAACAACAACAACGACAAACAAACAAACAAAACTCCAAAAAAGTTACTGTTGAGAGTGTCTTGTTTTTCACAGGGGAGAGGAAGGAGCCTGTGCGGCTTCTGCAGGGTCCTGGCCTATCCACATCCATGCGCTGTGATAAATACCCTTCTCTAAGGCAAACTACTCAAATCTGTGACCCTTCTCCCAGGCGCATGTGTGCACTTCTTTCCAAACTCCGGATTGACCAGTTACGGAAGTAAACAGCTCACTCTTGGCAGCCGATCTCCCTGGGTATCTGATCAGGTGCCTCTGCCTCTTCCACACCAGATAACGCTCATCACCCGGGCTTGTCTTCAGCAAGAACACCATTAGGTCAGTCTAGCCAGAACTCCGCGGTGCTTGCCTCAGCAGTCCTGTCCGCTGACTCCGCTCTGGCTGAGCTGTAAACCCCTATTTCTCCACTCTGCTTTAGGAGTTGGGCCTGGTCTGTCTTTGGCAGGGCATAATTCCGTTGCTCAGTTCCCTATCCCTGTCCTGATGGTTCTGAGCTGTTGTCTTTACTCTTCAGCAAACGGCAACGAGTTACACACATTAATCAGTTAATCAAAGCCTGGGAGTAGGATAGGTAGCTAAGCATCATTGCTGTCGATAATCAGGCTTAAAGCAAATTGCTTCAGCAGCCTGCTTTCTAAGAGCAGCCACTAGGGGGCTCCTTCCTCCTCTTCCCTTCCCTTCCTGTGTTCTCCTTGCCACGATGACTTTTCCCTTCATTGCTTTGGATGTTCTCGGGAAGGGAAGAGGAGGAAGGAGTCAAGCACACGCACGGGTGGGCAGCAGGGATTTCACTACCCTGCCACAGTATCTTTGCCGAGCGAGATGCCTTGGGAGCAAAGGAACTTCTGGGATGCCCAATTTGTCCATTAAAATAAGTACACATTAAGAAATATAAGTTGATTAAAGGCTGACTAACTTACATCCCTACTTGATGCATTTGAGAATTGACTGTCAACAAAGGATCTCATCGGTATCAGGCATGATCATCTGTATAAATTGTTCCAACACAGTAGATTATAAATACGTTTTTAGAGATATTTTCCTTGTTTTTAATCAATTGACTGCATTTTGCCTCTTCAGAATCTATCACAATTCGTTGCCCGGTATACAAATCTTGAATAAAGTTTTTTAATCAGCTGTCTCTGTTTACAAATGACTATGGTTTCTGGAGAGCACTGTCCTACTGTAATATCCAATCCCGTTGGCCTTGTCCTCAGTTCTCTTTGATCAGAACGTGGCTGTCTGCTTGCTGTGTCTGGTGCTGTGTGTTCTCTGCTCTCAGAGCGCTGAGGCGGAACCTGCACGGAGGTTAGCTCTGTCTGCTTGCTTTCTCTGTTCAGAAAAATGTACACAGTCCAGAGAGCCTTGCCACTTACGGTGACCAGTGTTAACTTCGGCTTCACCTTCGGGGGAAATGTATCTCCTCTGTGATTCTTTGCACAGGGCACAGGTTAGCTCAGAGGCAGTCTGCAAGAGGACCAGGGAAGCTGAGCTCTGCCCTCGACCTGCTGAATGCCTCCAGTGTGCATGGAGTCTAGCTTAACTCCCACCTCCCACTACAGGAGGCTAAAGTCAGCATCACTTCCAGGACCACTAGGAATATAGTCTTAGCTTAGAACAGACAAACCAAAACAAAATCAAACAAAAAGTCCACAAAAATACCGACTTTGTTTTGTTGGCCAACTATTCCTGTGCATAGGTTCCTCCCTGAAGTGTGGGGAAAAAAATCACATTCCGGAAAACAAACAAACAAAAATTGGAGGTCAGCAAGTAAAGGCACGAGACATAAAGCTTGACAACCTAAATTCAATTCTATGACTCCACACGGTGAAAGGGGACACACACACACACACACGTAAGAAAACCTTGGTTTTCTTCAAAGGAAAAATTAGCAATTTCTTTGAGAGTATAGAATACACAAACTATCATATAACCATACCATCTAAAGAAGCATACATTATATGCTTTATATCCTACTCTAGTTCTTAATAATAAGCATGGAAACAAAGATCAGATACTATTCTTTCCCAAAATTATTATGGGAGTCTATTTCTTGTTCTTTTCAATTGTCATTGACATTAGCTATACTTCAGAAACATAATTTTATAACTAAATTACACTGTAGTACTAAAAATATATTGTTAGTTATTAGCAAAGCTCCACCTTTACCCTGACCGATGGTGTGTTCACTCACTTTAATTACCTTTATTCTTTTTAGGTACACAAAATGTTTCCATTTCTCAGACTCCCTTGCAGCTCAGTTGGCCCAATGCATCTGCACTGCAGTCAATGGAGCATTTAGATGACTCCTGCGGTCCTCAGCCCTCTCTCTGACTGCTTCTGACTGTGAAGACCCTCTGTTCTCTGGATTGTATGGTTACAAACATAGAAGCAACTTAGCTCCTTCAGCCACCTCCTGCCAGAGCGGCTTAAGGCTTCAACCGGAGGAAGAGAACAGATGGGTCTCTATGCTGCCGACCCCGACCCCACCCAGCAACGTGAATCTGTTTCATGGAAGGCTTACAAGCTGGTCCCAACCTTATCATAAATAAATAGTGCCATGTTTTCTATTACATTGCTATGATAAATAAGAAGTAATTGGTTTATCTTTTCTTATTTTGAGTGAAAGGCTACTATTTTCTTCTTTCCGTTTTCCTAAGCCTTTATCATTTTTCACAGAGTTCTGTCTCTTAGAGGCAAAAACAAAACAGTCAGAGGAGTGGAGAATGACCAGCGAACGTGTCAGAAGCTTCTAGCAAGGGGTCCTTTAGGATACAGCATTCTCGGTGAATATAATTTCCAGAACTGTGACCTCTTGGGAGGCAGAATCCTCAGACAGCTATGGCACGGCGCACATGTGACGCTAGGCTCTCTGGCACTCAAGATTTCTATGCGTTCCATGGAGCCTGTGTGACAGCAATCTCAGTCTATACATGCAGCACACGACATTGTAAGTTAAACTTGTCCTTTGATAATCACCAAATATGCTTTTGGTTTGGTTTGATTTGGTCTTTGCTCAAGACAAGATTTCACTGTATAGCTCAAGTAGGCTTTAAATGAACCATTCTTCCACTTTAGCCAACTGGGCATCTAGGACCTGGGTAATATTTTTTGTAATGGGAGGAGGTGTCTCGTGTAGAATATCTCAGGCGAGCCTCACACTCACCACCTGGCCGAAGATGACCTTGGATTTTAGGTCCCCCTGCCTCCATCTCCTGAGTGCTGCATGCTGTGATTGAGACCATGTGGCACACATGTGGTTTCCGCAATGCTGGGAATCCAGAACAGGGCTTTGTGTATCCTAAGACCCAGCATTCCAGCCCTGAATCATAATTTTAAAATTACTTTCACATGAATTAAAACTCAACAGATAGAAAAGATAGAATTGAAGCTTCCCACTGCCCTTGAGCCACTCACGGTCCTCTTCAAAGAAAACCTCCTTCACTCTATCCTTAATGACATTTTACTCTTTTTTTTTTCTACTCTTTCCTTCTTTTCTAAAAACATTAGGCACAACAAGCTTGTATTAATGTCTGAAAGAATTTAGTGCCAGATTTGCAGATGGCATTCAGAATTTGTTAGTATGAGCTACTGCTAAACCTTAAAAAAAAGAAAGAAAGAAAGAAAAAAGCTGGATCTCAACAGAAATAGCAAATAGCCTACACACAGATAGAAACTGAACAACTTGCTACTCAATGACAGCTGGGTCAGGGGAGAAATAAAGAAAGAAATCAAAGACTTTCTGGAATTCAATGAAAATGAAGGCACAACATGCCCAAACATACAGGACACAATAAAAGCAGTGCTCATAGGAAAATTCATAGCACTAAGTGCCTTCAAGAATTTTTAAACATCTCATACAAGCAACTTAAAGTCTCACCTAAAAGCCTTAGGAAAAAAAGAAGCATATACACCCAAGAGGAGTAGACAGCTTGAAATACTCAAACTCAGGGCTGAAATCAATACATTAGAAACAAATAAAACAATTCAGATAATCAATGAAACCAAGAGCTGGTTTGTTGAGAAAATCAACAAGACAGACAAACCCTTAGCCAAATAACTAAAAGGCAGAGAGACACCATCCAAATCAACAAAATCAGAAATGAAAAGGGGGACATAACAACAGACACTGAAGAAATCCAATCATTATGGCTTACTTCAAAAGCCTATATGCCACAAAATTTGAAAAGAACAATTTTCTTGATCGATTCCACTTGCCAAAGCCAAATAAAAAACAGGTAATAGTAACAATTTAATAGTCCTATATCCCCTAAGAAAATAGAAGGTTTCATCAAAAGTCTCCCATCCAAAAAAAAGCCCAGGACTAGATGGTTTCAGCACAGAATTCTACCAGACTTTCAAAGAACAGTTAACACCAATACTCTTCAAACTATTCCACAAAATAGAAACATAAGGAATGTTACCAAACTCATTCTATGAAGCCACAGTCACCTTGGTTCCTAAACCTCACAAAGAACCAACAAAGAAAGAGAATTTCAGGCCAATCTCTCTTATGAACATTGATGCAAAAATACTCAATAAAATATTTGCAAACTGAATCCAAGAACACATCAAAGAGATCATGCATTATGACCAAGTAGGGTTCATCACTATAAGGAAATCCATCAATGTGATCCACCATATAAACAAGCTGAAAGAAAAAGACCATATGATAACCTAAGAAAGCATTTGATAAAATCCAACTTTCATTTATGTTCAAAGTCCTGGAGAGATCAGGGATACAAGGAACATACCTAAACATAATAAAGGCAATATACAGCATGCCTATAGCCAAAATCAAACTAAATGGAGGAAAACTCAAATCAATCCCATTAAAATAAAAAACAAGGCAAGGCTGCCCACTCCCTCCATATGTCTTTAAAATATTACTTTAAGTCCTTGCTAGAGCAATATGACAGCTAAAGGAGAACAAGGGGATTCAGTTCAGAAAGGAAGAAGTCAAAGTATCACTATTTGCAGATGATATGGTAGTATACCTGAGTGACCTCAAAAATTTTACCAGAGAATTCTTACAGCTGATAAACACCTTCAGCCATGTGGCTAGATACAAAATCAACTCAAAAAAAAAAAAAAAGACAAAAGAGCTGAGAAAGAAATTAGGGAAACAACACCCTTCACAATAGCCACAAAGGACATAAAGTACATGGGTGTAACTCTAACTAAGAAAGTAAAAAACCTGTATGAAAAAAACTTTCAGTCTCTGAAGAAAGAATTAGAAGAAGATATCAGAAGATGGAACAATCTCCCATGCTCATGGCTTGGCAGGATTAACATAGTAAAAATGCCCATCTTACCAAAAGCAATCTACAGATTCAATGCAATTCCCATCAAATTACCAACACAATTCTTTACAGACCTGAAAAGAAAAATTCTCAACGTCATATGGAATAACAAAAAGACCCAGAATTGCTAAAACAACCCTCTACAATAAAAGATCTCCCTGTGTCAAGCTGTACTATAATGCAACAGTAATAAAAACTGCATGGTGCTGGCATAGAAACAGAATGGTGGATCAATGGAACCGAATAGAAGACCCTGACATAAACCCACACACTTATGAACACCCGATTTTTGACAAAGGTGTCAAAACCATACAATGGAAAAAATAGCATCTTCAACAAATGGTGCTGGTCTAACTGGATGGCTACAGGTAGAAAAATGCAAATAGATCCATACTTATCACCCTGCACAAAACTAAAGTCCAAGTGGATCAAAGACCTCAACATAAAACCAGACACACTAAACCTGTTAAAAGAAAAAGTGAGGAAGAGCATGGAACTCATTGGCACAGGAGACAACTTCCTGAACAGAACACCAACAGCACAGGCTCTAAGAGCAACAATCAATAAATGGGACCTCACTGTTCTGCACTGTTTAGAAATGGTCTTAAAATGTTTGATATGCCCACAGGCTATAGTCTCATCAGTTCATGAAAGTACCAATATCCTAAGAGTCTGATACACACAAAAACACAATTTAGTTGCGTCAAAGATTTTTTTTTGTGTGTGTATATTCTTGGGATTCATCCTGCTTTAATTATTAGTGCATAGTTTTCTTTTACCTTTTTCTTTTCTTTTTTAATTCTCCTTCTTTAACTTTTTTTATTAATTACAATTTATTCACTTTGTATCCCAACTGTAGCCCCGTCTTCCATCGCCTCCCAACCCCACCCTCCCTCTTCTCCTATGCCCCTCCCCCAGTCCACTGATAGGGTAGGTCCTCCTCCCCTTCCATCTGACTCTAGTCTATCAGGTCTCATCAGGACTGGCTGCATATGTAAATGCCACGGAGAAGGTGACCAGACAGGATGGGGCCACCTTTGCCAGGACAACCACAGGTAAAGAAAGCATGGCAGCTAACCCCTTGAAGATCACTGGGCCATGGTCCGTGGGAGGAAATGGTCCATGGGAGAATTGTCTTCTGCTTTTGTGAGGGAGCTGGGGTAGTTTGTTTTGACCTCATTCTCACTGTGCCACTGAAGGAAATTTTTAGATGAATAGTAAGGAAGAAATAGCTTTCAGGACTGAAGTGTCGATATCATCTGCACAAGGTTACGCTGAAGACAGGAACCATGCGGACCAGACGGGATATAAAGCCCCAGTGCATTTTCACAGGCGCCCTGTAGCCCAGCTTGGTCCTACCAGTGGGCACAGCCCTGGTGCTGGCCACCCCAGCTCACCCTGTCCTCTGTCGGGTCCGTGCAAGCTGCGCTCTGCAGACCTGAAGGAGATAGCTGCTCTCCAAAGCTCCTGGAAATATTCAGAAAAGTATTTTTTAAGATAAGGAAGACAAATTATTTGAGGCATTTTCACGTAATACACAAAGTCCCCAGAAAGAAAACCTGAGTAAATAGTTATTTGCAGAGCCGCTTTTAGAAAGGCTCACGCACGTACACTCAAAAGGGCGCAAGTTTTACCGAGGGTCAGTTCCCTACCTCCCTATGTGTTGACAGAAACCATTTCAGAACTAATTCCTTGACTCAGACTTTAGAGTTGTGGGGGAGACGTCTGGGGAAGTGGAGGGGTCCCTGGGGAGCTCAGTAAGGAGCTGAGTTCACTCTCCAGAACCCATTTTAAAAACCAACAACAAAACAAACCAAAAATAATCAGCTCTTTTTTTTTCTTTTTACAGACGAAGGAAAAATAAAAATACGTGTTTTTCACTCACAGTAAAACCCAAAACACAGCTATCCCCTGGAGACTGATGTTACAGCGAAGGAGCTGAGAACTGAAATACCTCAAAATAAAACGTCAGGGGAGGTTAACAACCAACCACAGCCTGGGGACTTGGCATTCATAGAGCGATGCTTACACTTGCACAGACCCTTTTATCACGGACAACGCTATGCCCCTGCGTGAGGGGGGCAGGACCGCGGCCTCGAACCACCCGCCTCATGGATCTGGTGACCGCAGGACGGCAATCCCTCCTGAATTCCACTCCTCGCCAGTGACCTGGGTCAGCAGAGTGGCTGAGGTCATTCTTGTCTTATGCTGCGGCCGTCTGCTTTGATGTGTCCACTGAAATGTGTCCAGAAGGCAAGAGGGATCACCGCTTGGTTCATGGACTTTTATTTGGCCTTGGATACAGGGTTTTTAGATAGAACCGACGGCTAGGAATTGAGTTCACATCCGCTCCAGCTGCAGACGGAGTGAAGGAGGCTGGAGAATCCAGGCTCTGACGGCGACAGAGGATGGCTGCCTCCGCGTCAACGCACAAGCATTCGGCAACCAGAGGCCACGGCAGGTGCTCAGCTGCCCTTCTGCTCTGAGCCACCCCCGGGAAGGTGTCCACCCCTGGGAGAAGTCTAGTCCCCTTCAGTCAAGCCTGAGCAGGGGCCCGTCTCAGGTTTAATCCAGTTCTAACTGAATTAACAGCCAGCATTAGCCATCACGGGGACCCTTGCAGCACGTGGAACGAGGTCGTGTCCACACATGAACAAAATGATGTATTATTTCACTTCACACTCGCCATTCTATGTGATCCCTATTAGATGGACGTACCCGGGACCTCTGCGGCAGTTTCTATGTGGCCCTGGGCAAGGAATGAACGGCTCCGGTCTACTTGGAGCCGTTCTGAGCTGGCGCCCAGACAGCACAGGATAAAGGAGCGTGCCCCTAAGCTGGAGAGGTTCAGCGGATTACCCTCCACGCCACCGAGGCGGTCCTCTACCTCCATCCAGGAGCTAGGCGTTCTTGGTCTCCTAGACCCAACACCCTTCCACCGTCAGCTTGGCCCGGGCACGAAGCCTCTGCTGAGGAACCTGGTGCCCAGCCATTTCTCTGACGGCAAAGACCCGAGACTGCACCTTGCTGAGGGGGACCTAGCATGCTTCACAGGCTGCCTCCTCCTTTTAAAGGCATGGTTGGTCAATGACCCTGCGTCCCCAGTCACCTGAGGCAGACACTCCACCCACCCTGGATGCCTCTGCACTTTGAAGTTGTCCTCCCCAAGTCCTTCATCCAAGCAGAGGTGAAAGAAGCTCAAATAGGACAAGTGTAGGCCGGTAACACAGCTAACCGGATTAAGCACCAGTTCTCAAAATGGCCCACCTTGCAGGGAAATCTTGAACTTTCTCTTTGCAGAAGCTAAGGTAACTTCCACGGGCAGTGACAGAATTACCCATGAAACCCCTCAAATTAACAGTCGCTGTCTCTGGGGACTGTAGAGATGGCTCCGTAGTTCCGAGTGCTACTGCTCATGTAGAAGACTGACTCTGGCCCCTAGTCTCCACTTCTGTGGTCTCACAAATGACTGTAACTCCAGCATCAAGGGACCCAACATCTTCTGGCCCCCAGAGGTACCAGCACCCATGCAGTCATTGTTCAAAACATAATTGTTGGCTCTTAAAAACAATAACAACCAAAAGGTTGTTTGTGAAGAAAGTTTATTCATTCTTAACACTGGACTATTCATCCAAGGGTGGGCCTGCCTCCCCAGAAAACTGTTCCCTTCTGTTACATTCTTCCTCTGGGCCTACTTCTCTGCCTAAGAGTTCAAGAGAATTCTCCAGGTCATCAGCTTCTCCAGAGCTGAGAAGTACCATCTGCCCCCAGGCTTGGCAACTACAGCATTCTCTTCTGAGATACTGTGCTCCCCCCCCCCCCCCCAGAGCTCAGAAACTGTGTTTTGAGTTACTATTATAAGCCATGTTGTTCTGGTAAGCACCTGTACGCATGTGAATGCTGGGATTTTTCTAAGCATGAATGTCTGTAAGCCATCTCCAGTCATCAAACAGCTCTTCATGTTTGTTTCTGAGAACAAGGAAACTATTGAGAAGAAAATAATGTTGGCTTTTTGTTTTGTTTTGTTTTGTTTTTGAAACACTTACGTCTTGATCCTTAGGCTCACGCTCCAGTGATTTCTAGAAAGACGTGTTCTTACTGTTAACTGAGAATCAGTGTTCCGGTTTGTGGATGCACCATCTCATAAATCAAAGGATGTAAAAACAGACTGAGAAGGAAGCTTGAGAACCATTTTATTAGCATTTGAGAGAGAAACCGCAGTGCAGGCAAGCTATAAATCTGCAACTTCTGGAAGGGGCATGGGTAAAAAGAGAAGTCATACCGCTTTCAATTAGGATCCACGAAAGCAGGCAGGGTCAGCAATGGAGGTCAGCAAGCAGCTGTAGGAAGTAGGTGGGTGGATTCACAGAAAAAGTGAGTCTTGAGTGTCAGGGCAAGCAGAGGGAGAGAGGGAAAGGGAACAGAACAGAGAAGAGCAGGCAAGCTTGGTGAAGATTTGCAAGCAGCTGCATTGAGGGGAACATTAATGGGGGTGAAAGTACATTATGCAGTTAAGGGGGTAATTATTCCTCTCATCTTCTTCGCCTGCCTTCAGGTGAATGAGCTTCCCTGAGGCGTGGGCTTACGGTGAAGTGGTTGACAGTCACAGCTGGCTTAACTCTTAAGAGGGGAATGAAAGTATGTAATATTGAGGAAGTTCAGAATGTCTTTTCTCTACCCATGGCCAGAGGTGGAATTCAGATTGGTTTTTTGTTGTTGTTGTTTTTGTTTTTTTCTCTTTTGATCAAGAAGAAGTAGCTTTCACTTAATGAGCCTCAACAAAGCCCTGATGTTTCCACTTTTTCATTTGGTGTCTGAAATCTTAAGGAGGGGCAGCGTTGATTGTAGGGGAAAGGTCTGTCCTCCGTGCCACAACCCTAGCTTGCTACTGTGTGCTTAGGTAATTAACAGTATAATTACTTATTTTTGCAAGAGCTAGGAAAGTTGATGACATGACCTTCCTCTTGAGTGTGCCATCTTGGCCTGTTCCACACTAAGTTCTTGTGTGTGTGTGTGTGTGTGTGTGTGTGTGTGTGCGCGCACGCATGTATGTTTTCAGAGTTTCTTTGTATATAGCCTTGGCTGTCTTGGATTCCCTTTGTAGACCAGGCTGGCCTCAAACTCACAGAGATCCACCTGCCTCTGCATCCCTGAGCACTGGGATTACAGGCATGCATATCCAGCTCCACCATAAGTTCTAATGAACACTTCTCCTCGGCAAGTTTCCCAAACACTTCTCCTGACACTATGCAAGTTACCTGAGGTCACATCAAAGCGAAAGGCACCACAAAGCAGTGGATAAGAGTTACTATTGTGTTTACATCAGATCAACGAGTCAGATAAGATGCAGAACTTCAAAAGTTTGTGTTTCAGTCTAGTGGAATTAACTTAATCAGAAGTGGACTCACAGAGATCAGGACTAGCTTACTATGACTCCCTCAACTGTTTAGCACTCACACAGTTCAATGGGAGAAAGAAGAACATGCATAGCTCCGCTTTTTTGTTTAAAGTACTTCCCTTTAAATAGTACAATGCTATTAAGGCTTGTTAGTCCTCATTGCGATGGTTCATTTAGTCTTAACCTACTGTGACTTCAACAGATTATTTGGTTTGCTCTGTTTCCATACTTAAACATGAGGTGTATACATATCTCAGTGTTTGAAAAAGAAAAAAAAAACTAAGCTACTTCCTGTTACAGTTTGGATATTAACCGTCTCTTCAAATCCTCTGCATTAAAGACTAGATTCCCACAACTACTGGGGGGATTGGGACCTGTCATAGGTAGTGCTGTGGAGAAACCTTTTGTTCACTGGGAACATGGCCCTGAAGGGGAGGGTGGGACTCCCTCCCCTACTCTCTCTTTTGCTTCCCAAAGGTGAGAGGTTTGTTTAGTCATGTTCCTATGGTGACATCTGACACGTGGCTGTGACACAGGTCTATCGTCAGTTTGGCCAACTCATACTAGGTTAAAACACCAAAATATTTTATTTTTATAAGTGGCTATCTCAGATTTTTGTTATAGTAACAGGAAGGTGACTAACACTAAAGGTTTTTTTTTTAACTGTTTTAGAGGAACTCTAACCTAGGAAAGGTAAAAGATAGAATATCACATATGTAGGGAGGGATACTCCTAGTCACAGCTGAACAGCTCTGTTAAACTGACCCTACCTTAATAACACAAAGCACAGAGCATTGTGTTTACATAAAATAAGGACACTTTTAAAGGCACTGAGAAGTGACTAGAAGCAGCAAATCATGACAGAAGGCTACCTCTGACCAAGGAAAGATTAGAATGAGTTTCTCACATTCAGTGTCTTTTGCCTGAGGCTAGCCCAAATTTGTGTGGGGTGGCATCATTAAAACTGTTATAAAGTTCTAGTTTGAAAAGCCAGATGTCAAAGTGCGGAGCAACCACAGCTCTTGGAATGTGAAAGGCTGTCACAGACAGGAGAGAGGTAGAGAGGAAGAACTCTGGATTCTCTGTTTAAACTCCTTGTGCAGTCTCAGGACAATGCTGCTTTGGGATCTACTCAAGAAACCCTGCCAAGTCTAGACACTTAACTCATTTGAGCTGTTGCAAGCTTGAGCTTTGTCTCATGAGGCTAACTGACCACAAAGAAAGTCAGTGTCATCAGAGGGATACAACAGATCCACAGTCTTCGTTTACATGATGTATTTTGAGTCCAAGTGGCACTCCAGATTACTTGACGACCCATTAATTAAGTAATTAACAGCAAAAATGGAAAGTGAGCCCCAAATGATATAAATGTTAGAATAACAAGACAATCTTTTAAAAGCAATAGTTACAATAACTGTGCTTAAGGAACTAAAGGAATATATGTACATAGTGAGTGAAAGAACAGAAACAAGACTTTAAACATGAACGGACGTTAGGCTTTATCAAATGCTTTTTCAGCATCTAAGGAGAAGATCATGTGGGTTTTTTTTCTTTTAGTTTGTTTATATGATGGATTACATTGCCGGATTTTGGTATAATGAACCACCCCTACATACCTGGGATGAAGCCTACTTGGTCATAGTGGATGATATCTTTGATGTGTTCATGGATTCGGTTTGTGAGTATTTTGTTGAGTACATTTGTACCAGTGTTCATTAGGGAAATTGGTCTGAAATTCTCTTTCTTTGTTGAATCTCTTTGAGGTTTAGGTATCAAGGTGACTGTGGCTACAACAGCTCAGACTCTAAGATCAACAATCAATAAATGGGACCTCATGAAACTGAAAAGCTTCTGTAAAGCAAAGGACATTGCCAACAGAACAAAATGACAGCCTACAGACTGGGAAAGGATCTTCACCAACCCTATATCTGACAGAGAGCTAATATTCAGAATATATAAAGAACTCAAGAACTTAGATACCAACAAACCAAATAATCCGATTAAAAAATGGGGTACAGAGCTAAGCAGAGAATTCTCAACAGAGGAGTCTCGAATGGCAGAGAAACACTTAAAGAAATGCTCAATGTCCTTAGTCATCAGGGAAATGCAAATCAAAATGACCCTAAGATTCTATCTTATACCCATCAGAATGGCCAAGATAAAAAACTCCAGTGACAACACTTGCTGGAGAGGATGTGGAGAAAGGAGAACCCTCCTCCATTGCTGATGGGAGTGCAAACTTGTACAACCACTTTGGAAATTAATCTGGCGCTTTCTCAGAAAATTGGGAATAGTGCTATCTCAAGACCCAGCTATACCACTCCTGGGCATATATCCAAAAGATGCCCCACCATTCAACAAGGATATTTATTCAACTATGTTGATAGCAGCTGTATTTGTAATAGCCCGAAACAACCTAGATGTCCCTCAACAGAGGAACGGAGGCAGAAATTGTGGCACATTTACACAATGGAATTAAAGTAATGGAATTTAATACTGCGCTATTAAAAACAACGAAATCATGATATTTGCAGGCAAATGGATGGAATTAGAAAAGATTATCCTGAGTGAGGTAACCCAGAAACAGAAAGACACTCATGGTATATACTCACATATAAGTGGATATTAGCTGTATAATATAGGCTAGCCATAATTAAATCTACAGACCTAAAAGAAACTAAACAACAAGGAGAAACCTAGGAAGGATGCTTAAATCTCATTCAGAATGGCAAACAGGATACATACCAGAAGCAGTAGAAGAGAGGGAACAGGATGGAAGCCCGCTATAGAGGGTCCTCTGAAAGGCTCTGCCGCCCAACAGGAGATTGAAGCAAATGCTTAGACTCATGACCAAACTTTGAGCAGGGTACAGGGAGTCTTATGGAAGAATGGGGGAGGATTGAAGGACATGGAGGGAGCAGGAGCTCCACAAGAAAACCAACAAAGCAAAAAAAAAAAAAAAAAAAAAAAAAAAACTGGGCCCATGGGATTCTGCAGAGACTGATGCACCAACCAAGGACTATGCATGGAGAGGACCTAGACCCCCTGCTCAGATGTAGACACTTGTCAGAATAGTCTCCATGTGGGTACCTGAATGGGGAGGAGTAAGCAAGGACTGCCTCTGTCATGAACTCGATTGACTGCTCTTTGATCATTTGCCCCTGGTGATGCGGCCTTGCCAGGCCACAGAGGAAGAAGATCCAGGCGGTCCTGATGAGACTTAACAAGCTATGGGCAGAAGGCAGAGGAGAACTCCCCCTTTCAGTGGACTAGGGGAAGGAGATGGGAGTAGGGAAGAGGTAGGGAGTGTGGGACTGACTGGGAAGAGTTGAGGGAGGGGGCTTCAATTGGGATATATATATAATATTATTTTATATAAATATGAAATAAAAAAGAGATTAAAAGAACGGAACCAGTAAGCAAGTATGAAATATATTTTCTAAAAGTCTGAATTTCCAGAAGCTGAAACAATAGGACCTCTCTGTGACACTAGATTCACAAGATGCATTTAACGAGAGAATGAAGATGACAGCAGAAATGAGTAAACTTAATGATAACTCAATAGAATTTTTCCAAGCTGAAGAGCATAGAGCAAAGGTGGAACAATGAAACTTTATGGTTATCTGAATCTATATCAAGGAGCCTCCTAAACTTATAATGGGAGTTTCAGAAAGAGATAAGAGAGACAAGCATGTACAAGGTACATTTGAAGATACCTTGACTGAAATTTCTCAAGCTTGATTTAAAAAAAATACATAAACTTATAAACTTAAGAAGATGAGTACATGTCAGCCAGGATGAATTAAATAAAAGCAATGCTTTTTAAACCTTTAAGTTCATCAGTGACAACTAATGACAACCAAACATGCAAAGAAAATAATGACAGTAATCAGGAAATAATAGGACACATTTCCTTTTTAAATATTATTTATTATTTGTGTAAAGTGTGTATGTGTGTGTGTGAGAGAGAGAGAGCAAGTGTGAACACAGCAAGATGTAACTGCCATGATGCACAAGATGACAGTTTTTGGAAGTCCTCTCCCTCCACCTTGTTTTGAGGCAGGGTCTCTTGTTTCTGCTGAGTACTCACTCTATGGCATCAAGCTTCTAGATAATTCTATTTCTGCCCCACAACAAACTGTAGGAAAGCTGGGATTACAGATGTGTGCAGCCACATCCAGCTTTTAGATGTGGGTTGCAGGCTTTGAACTCAGGCTGCATGTCCAGGACTTTCAACCACAGAGCAGTTTCTCCAGCACTGAGACATTTTTTACTCTGAAAAGAAGATTCCAGTCCTATCTGGCTTCTCCTTAGAAGCAACACAGGCCAGAAAACTGTGAAATGTCTGTAAATAACTGAAAGATAAGCACTATCAACTCAGAATTCTAAAGAAATCAAAGATATTCCTCAAGGATGAAGGGAAACAAAACCATTTCAGCATATGTGCGCCAACAGATCTGTTCTAAACAACAGATACAAAGACTTCCTTAAGAAAATGGTGCCAGAGAGAAATGCAGATCTTTGGAAAGGATTTAAAATTATTCTTAAAGGCTAGTCTATGAGTAAATACAAAGAACCAATTTTCCTTTCAATTTTATTACAATTTAGTGTGTGTGTGTGTGTGTGTGTGTGTGTGTGTGTGTTCATGTATGTATGTGAAGGTCTGAGGCTAACGTGCAGAAGTAATTTTTCTCCTTCTATTATGTGGGTCCTAGAGACCTAACTTAGATGGTAAGCCTTCACGGTAAGCATCTTTACCCCTGAACCATTCTGCCTAGCTCCTTTAATTTCTTTAAAAATTTATCATGTTGTGTTTTATCTTGTCTATAGATGTAACACACTTTAAAACTGCAGTGTAAAGGTTAAAGAGTATGAATAAATGTATTTTTCATGTGAAACAATAAAATACTATGCCAAGTAAACAGTGAACATGAAGACTGTATGTAATTATCTATAGGGAAACATTAAAACATTATGTAACTAGGCATATAGAAAAAATATTATAGTGGAATTCTAAAAACAATATTAAAATCCAAGAGAAGAAAACAGAATAGGAAAACAAAACTAGAGGGAACAAAAGAAAACAAAAAAGTTAAATAAAAGAAACACATAATGACTAGCGGACAAAATATAAGCATACCTATGATTGACTTAAATATAAGAGTAATAAAATCTTCATCAAATTAAATTGCATGGATTATTAGAACAGATGTTTGTAAAAGTCCCATCTACATGCTATAAGATGAAACTTATAACTAACAACTATAAGAAGGGCAGATTTTAAATTTTTCAATTATAGACCTGTGTTTGTCAGCTTTTCTCTTGCTGGTACAAAATATGTAAAATCAACAACTCAAATGGGAGAAACATTCATTTTAGTTTGAGATCTTGGAGAGCTCAGTCATGGCTTGGCTCTGCTAACTTTGAGGCTCTGATGGCACAGTGCATTATGGTACTGTGTTCATTTCTTAGTGACTGAAAAGCTGAGACAGACAGACAGACAGACAGACAGAGAGGAATGCACCAGTGACTTCATTTCCTTCTGCTGATTCCCACTCCCTAAAGCTTCCGCCATCCCAATAGCAGCACCAGCTGGCAAGTCTTCAACACACAGTCCCTGGAAGAATAGCTAAGGTCCAAAACCACAGCAACACACACACACACGCACACACACACACACATACACACACACACACACACACACACATTGACCAACTGTAAATAACTTTTAAAAGTCCTAAGTCCCCATAGTTCCCATCTTAATTCTCTCAAAAGTACTTCTCTCTTTGTACCAATGATCTGTCTTTTAGCATCAGCTGCTAAACTGAAATGTATTAAGTCTCATGATCATAGACCAAGAGCACGAAAGCTGCTATCTAAACAAACATATAGTCAACATTTTTCCTAAAGGTCATGGGAGAAGAAAATAAATCTAGCCAAAAATCCCTCTATATTATCTTGTTTCCAGTGATCTCTAAAACAAGATGTGAGCATTATTACAGCAGGTACTCTCTGAGAATCACAACGCAATGCTCTCCCTCATGTAGATCCACGCTTGCTCTGTTCAGCCCTCAGGCTTGGTCCTCTGACAGCCTCTTGGTTTCTGTGTGAAAATTTTGGAAGAAAGTCTAAGAGGTTCCACATGGCCTTCTCCCCTCCAACAGTTTCTCTTATCATTGTGAAGCTCCTCATTTAGATATTTAGAAGGGGTAGGTGTCCCTTAGCTAAATTTTATGGTATATATTACGATTTGAAGATTTGGAGAAAACCCAATTGTTTTTTCACAGAAGTAAAAAGATATTGAAAAAAAAGCATATTTTAAGTTCCGTTAACTTTTATTACCAAAAAAAAATCACGATTACTACTGGTCAGGAGTAGAAAGATACATTGATAAAATCATATTTTAAGTTCCATTAAGCTTTGTTACAAAAAAAAGTCAAGATTACCACTAGCCATGATCATATAAGAATGCTTCATTGAAGGCTTAAAGATAAGCTATGAGATGTCAAATATGAAAATAAAGAACTTTTATAGTTGAAAGAAATTATCAACCATCATCTATTGCTGAGTTATGAAGATAGTTATGAAGACACTTTCTTCAGAAAACTCTAAATTCCTTCAAATTTATCAGTTTGGTAACAAATATCACCCAATATGCAATTGTATGTATTTATAACAGTTGAAAAACAGCTGCATTTCAGAATTTACATAGATTTTTAATATTATATATTTTATATATCTAAAAAATACACATATCTCTGCTATGACTTGAAAGCAGTAGATGTACTTTTCCTCTGGGAAACTGAATACAGTAGCCATCCATTCCAAGCATATGCTTCCTGCATAACAGTTCCTCATATGTGACTCTAATGGAGACAGACAATGGTTCAAGAGCCATTGTAGGGATTTTGGCTTCAAAAGACACTGAATTTAGGCTGGACTATTACTTTAATAATGACTGAAAGTTGGAACATTCAAAGTAAAAGAACCAAGTGAGAGATGATGCAGAATTTGAACTTGAGCACACTGATTGAGAAGTGGAAACAAATTGGTCTGGGGTGTGGATGAAGGAAATCACAGTAGACAAAAATAATACTCCACATTCACTGTACACAAGTGATTGCTGATGACATAGAAGAACATGATCTTTTAGGAAACTATGGAGGAAGAAGACAATGCCAGTGGTGGGAAGGATCAAATTCTTGGGGGCAAGTGAGAATAAGAAGCCCAACAAGGTGATAGAAAAGAACCGGGGAATGGTGACACATGCCTTAAGTCCCAGCAGAGGGAGGTGGATCTCTGAGTTCAAGGCCAACCTCGTCTACAAAGTAAGTTTTAGTACAGCCAACGCTACACAAGAGAAACCCTGTCTCAAAAAACCAAAAAGGGATAAGATGGTCAAGGACACTGGAAATGAAGATCATCGAGGGTTTTTCTACAACAATAACAGAGGCAGCCAGAGGAGCAAGGAGGAGGGCAAGAGAAGAATAAATTTGTGTTCCTGCAGTACAGTTATATATATCAGCGTTGAGCAAGGATGGAGATTTGAACCTTTAGCTTAGCAAGTCACTGGCATGTTTCATCTTCTTGTTGCAGGTATTTTCAGGCCACTTAAAAAAAAAAAAAACTTTGGCATGAAACCCATGATCGAGTTTCCTAAGCTGCTAGAGCATCACAAACTTGATAGCGTTTAACAGCAGAGGTCCGTCTTCTCACATCTCCTGGCCAGGAGGGTGAAGCCAGCCTGTTGCTGGCATAGGCTTCTTCTAAGGAGCTCACAGAAGAACCTTTACCTTCTCTCGGCCTCCGGTGGGTGTCAGTGGTCCCTGCCCTGTCTGTCTTCAGCATGGACAGAGCAGGTTTAGAATGTGTCTTCACAGGTATACAGTGTTCATCCTGGGACGCATGTCCAGATTTGCAACCTCTTGTAAGCATGGCTATCACTGTGTTAATCCACAGTGACCTTGACTTAATTCAGCTAACGCAGAGAGACCTCTGTCTCCAAGTATGGTCACATTCTGGGATTTGGTATGAATTGGGGAGGATAGTATTCAAATCTCTTCACCCATTCTCTGGGTGAGAGCACAGTTGTGCAATGTGTATATTTAGAATGTCGAATAAAGGAACACATTCAAGAAGATAGAATAGTACAAAAGTAAAAGAATGATATGGACTCACTTGGGGGGGGAGGGGAGGATTGTCACATAGACCAGGCTGACCTGGAACTAACAGACCTGCCTGTCTCCCAAGTACTGGGATTAAAAGTATACTACTACATTTTGACATTTCAGTCTCTTTCAACAATAATAATTAATAAAAGCCGAAATTAAGTGGGTGTTTCCCCCAAAGAACTCAAAGTCAACATTCCACAGAAATGCTTGTACGTCAGTGTTGGTAGCAGCACTGTTCACAGTAGCTGAGTTATGGAACCAGCACAGATGTCCAACAGTACAGGAATGGAAGAGGAAAACATATGTGTGCACACAAGCAAACTTCTTTTCTGATGCAGAGGAAAAAGAAATCCTATTACTTATAGGACAATGAATACAAATGAAGATATATATATACATATATATATATATCCAAACTCAGGAAGACGAATATCACCAGGTTTTTTTTTTCTTATTTGCTGTTTCTAGATTTTATATTGATACTTAAAATTATGCTTTCATATACGACACTGCAGTGGAATGAGAGCTGGCTTGGGAGACACTGGTGGATGGGAAAGGAGGTGGATCTGGGGGTGAAAAGGTCCAGTACAGGCATGAAAACTAAAAGCGTTACTCTCACCGATGACTCTTGTTGACTATGGTCTGCCCTGAGAGACACCTCTCCCAACCGTTCCCATAAAGGAGATACTACACACCCACACGCCATTTTCTTAATTAAACAGAACCAGAAAGCCTTTCTAGGGGATGAGAACTTGCCTCCACCGTGTCCCCGAGGCTGCTCACACAGCCACACTAATGGACTCTTTAAAACTAAGTAATGAAAGGTGTGGCAAAGGACCCCGCATCTATTCACTGGACACGATGTACCTTTTCCTAATTCTCTTCAAATACTTACCGTGCACCATTGGGGCACCATTGGGTATTAAATATTGAGAGGATTAGTGTCTTTAAAAAAAAAAAAATCTTTCCCTGAAATGTCATTAGGGAGGAAGAAAAAGCATGCACAGGCATGAACATGAGGCTCCGTAATAACTAATATTTCTGACATTGTTTTTGAGATGTCCCATTACTGATGTCCCAGTTACTGATTCTGAGACAGATCTGTGGATCCTCAAGTCCTGATCTATCATGATTCCCCTCGGCTCCCTTCCGTTCGTGACTTTTAGGTGGTTTCCAAATACGAACTGAGCTAGTGTTAGCTGGCCTGGCGCAAAGGGTGGTGTGCAGGTGGGCGGTTCACCTGGCTTCCAGGCCCGGCCGCGGAAGCTTCATGCCAGTTCTCAGTGGCTGTGGACATTTCACCATGCAGCCACAAGGAGAGGCCAAAACTATCTTTCAAAAGTCGTAAAGATCGGATGCCATTTTAAGGAGAGAAAGCAAATTGGCTCTTGGTGGACAAAGGACTCAGGTGTGTGGCTGGGGGCTGGGGGCGTGGTCAGACAGGGCATTTCCAGGTCTCACGGGGGGTGGGGGGGGACCCGGTCCGTAGACTTCTGTTCTAAAACGTTTGCCTTACTCTGAAAGCCGAAAGTTAACACGATCACAAATTTGACCCAAGAGTTTGTCATTTCAAGCAGCTTTCCAACAGAGCGCGGGGTTGGCTCTCCCGGCATCACAAGTTGCTGCGTGCACCGGGCACCGGACCGGGCCCCGGGTCTCTGCTCCTCCCCTGTCCCTCCAGGAACAGCGGCATGCCCTGGGCGCAGTTTTCCCTGCCAGGCCTCTCCCACTTCCCTTCCCACCAGTCCCACCCGCCGCGTCCCAGGAACCGCGCTAGTTGTTCCCCCTTGATACCCCTGGGACCAGGACGCGAATTCCTGCGGGTCCCAGGAGTGCCAAAAGTGCTCAGCGAGACGGGAAATTGCAACAGCGCTGGCCCCTCGGCCCTCCCTTGGCGCCTTCCCGTAACTCCCGCCCCTGGACATTTGCCCCGCAGCTGATTCATAGCCGGGGCGCGGAGCCGCCTCCACACGCCGGGACAGACGTCCTCACCCGCGGCCCTGCGAGGCCGAAGACAGGCCGAGCTCCGGAGCAGGTCGCCAGGCGGGTGAGTACGGGACCACCCGCGCGCCCGCGCTGCCCGAGCCTCGCCGCCTTCTGCTTCCTCCTGGCTGCAGCTCCGCGCGGCTCCTGCTCTGTCCTGCTTTGGTTTTAACTCTCAAAGAAGTACCGCCTGTCCGGTGGGTAACTCTGAAAGACCAGATGCTCTCCGAGCGCACGTCGCTGGGGCACCAGCAAGCCCAGGCCTGCTTTGCGGCTCACCATCCTCTGACCTCTCTCCAGTGGTTGGAGAGATGTTTGCTGAGTTGGGATTCCCTTTGGACCACTTTGGTTTTTCCTCTCCCAGTACTCCGTGGGAGTTGATGGCTGCCCCTATCCTCTTGCTTTCCAATCCTTAACTCCCACCCAGCCCTGCCATTTCTTTGGGAGGAGGTGCTTCCCCCTCCACTCAGAGGAGAGCACTAGCCTGAGACATGCGCGGGCTTCTGCACAGGTAGAGAGAGCAGGTACTTCTTCTCAAGTCGCTTGGACTCCCCGCTATAAGGATGGGTGCATCCGAGAGTAGAGAGCTAGCCGCGCGGTGGAGAAATCAGAGCGTGAATACATAGACCTCCTTTCACAGTTCTTGTGCGGCCCCTTGTCCACCCGCTTGCCCATAGGAGCTTCCACCTGCCCTGCCTGGCTGGTGAGTGGGCAGAGGCGTAAAGATAGCTTTCAGACACAGGCTAGATGCCACAAGCTGCCTGCAACATTTTGTGAAAGCGCTTTGAGATCAAGCTGTTTCCAGCTCCGGACACCTGGTCGCAATGTAGGCGGAGAAAAATAGAATTGAAAGGTGGAAATGAGGTGCAGGCCAAAGGCACCACTCCTGGGGGCGGGGGAGGGAGGGGGAGCAGCAAGGCCAGCCATTGGTCCTAACCCTGATGCCAACAGACTTGGAACCCGGGTCAGGTTACTTTTTCTGTCTTACTTTCAGTTTTCTTGTTTACATAATAATAATGGTTCCTATTACTTCTGACCAGGAACTGTGTGCTTCATTTTTATCAATGAGGAAAACAGATGTCGGGAGAGGTAAAGTGACTGGATGATGGTCAAGCAGCTAGGCGACAGAGTTAGGATTTCACCTCTGAGTCTCACAGCCTCTCCACTATATTGCCAATGCTAGGGTTGTTTTGGAGTTGGGCTGGGGTAGATGATCCTACCCTGTCTCTCTACTGCTCTCTTTTGCCTGGGGTGAGTCACAGGGGTTTCCCAGCTGACCTGCGTGTGAGAATCATCCTCGGCATCTTCCAACCACACCCTACATCCAACCACACCTACCTCCAGCTTCTCCTGGGGCTGCATAAGCATGGTGAGCCATACTCCCGAGATGGAGAGCTCAGCTGCGCAGCTAGATCTACGCCACCACCGGCCTCTTTGGGGCTGCGCCTTGATGGCGGATCTGTCTCTTGTCTAAGTTCTTTCCTCAAAAGGCGGCTGTGAGAGAACGGGGCTGGTGCTGAGCATCCAGAATGACACTGAGCCACATGAAGAACACTCACCGTGGACAGTTTTCCTTCTCTCAGAGTCTGCCCATCCCTCCACTCCCTACACCTACCCCACTGTCACCTTCCCCAACCCCATCCCCAGTGGACAGAAAGTCCATGGGTGTTGATGTTTCAGACCCCTTTGGCCTGAGAAAAGAACCCAGCCAGAAACAGTTGTAATGGAAGTTTTGGTTTCTCTGTAAAATCGGTTACATTATGTATACATGTATTTGGAGGAGACCGCTGGCTGAGTTGCTCTTGACAGAGACTGATATAGCCCTAAAAGGACCCATTGACCCTCAACAGCCGGGAGGAGTAAATGGGTCTGCGCCTCCTCTCCCCATTAACCTTCTCCCTCCTACTTAGGTAGGGTAGGGGACTGGGAGGGAAAGGCTTTAAGGAACCCCAAATAAAATAGAGTCTAAAAATGACCACTACAAATAGTGCTGTGGTTCTGAAAGAGTGGCTGTCCATACGGCCTTCGACAAGAGGAAGGTTTGTGCTTTCCCTGTGCGAGCCGGGCTGAGTGTTTGTTTGCTGACTCTGAAAGGAAATCACACTGTGCATTCTCCTGCCGGACAGGAAACCTTTCTTAGAGAGGACATGAATTGCAAGGGGGGGAGGTGTGTGTGAGGGGGAGCAAAACAAACAGCACACCGTGTGAAGTGCGAAATAGAATGCACAGCCTATCAGTCTCTTTCTAGGGAAAGCCCTCCCTGAAGCAACCTCCCTTTTCCCCAGCTGAGGGTTTATTTCCCCATGGCTGATCCTGGCTTCCCACGGTCTTCCTCAGTCCACATTGTATCCTCCCGCTTCCCCAGGTTTTAGTTACTTCACACTCCATTTGACTTGTGTCACTTTGAAGTGACAGGACCAACAACCGACTGCTGTTCTTCTAACGGGGAAGCGGATGCAAGGAAACACAGTCTTACGGCATCAGCTGCGACCAGTCAAGCGTGAACATGCAGTGTGGTGCATTATTTTTCTCTTCCTGGTGACAAACACTGAACAAGAAGCAACTTAAGGGAAGAAAGGTTGCTTTTGGCTCGTGCTTTGAGAAGGTGTAGCTCACCGTGAGGCAGCCATGCACGTTGTGTTGCCAATTAGGAGGGAGAGGAGAGAGAGAGATGGTGCTGGTGCTCCACTAACTCTCCCCAGCCCACCGCCGTTTTCATTCCGTATGGGATACCAGCCCTTGGGACAGTATTACCCACATGAAGGATGAGTCATCCCTCATCAGGTGCTTCCTCCTGTACCAGACACGCCCAGAGAAGCATCTTCTAAGTGGTTCTGAGTTCAGTCAGGTTGGCAGTGCTGATTAACTATCAAGAGTTTACCACTTAGCCGCTGGCTACTCCACATGATATATGATGATCATAACATATGATGAATATCACCATCAGATGCTTTCATTTATAAAGATTTGAAGAACATGCATATACACGCAAGTTTCTTTAAAGGTTTATTTTATTTTATTTATACATTTCTCTCTGTATGTGTTTCTCTCTTTCTGTGTGTACATGTGTGTGTGTGTGTGTGTGTGTGTGTGTGTTTATGGCATGTGTGTTCAGGTGCCCTTGGAGGCTAGAAGAGGGAATTGGATCCCCTGGAGCTGGGATTATAGGTGACTGTAAGCCAGGTGTGGTTGCTGGGCTGAAATCCGGTCTTCTGAAAGAGCAGCAAATGCTCTTAACTGCCAACCCCTCACCACACCACTGTCATTTTGTTAGGTGTTACTAGAGAACAGACACTTTGTTTGCACTAGTTAGTTGTCTGAGAGACAATGGTAGAATGCCTAGTTATCCAGGACTGTCAACACTTGGGATCAGCAGCAGTTACAATTTTGCTAACCCACCCCTACTTCCTCTCTCCTCTCTCTGTTTCCTTCCTCCCTATTTTGTGCTGGGCTCTAACTCAGGACTAGTGTTCACAAATGACCTACACCCTAGCCTCACAGTACTTTTCAGTGTTCAAAGCTGTTTCCACCACTCTTTTCTTGCCTGGAGAGTTTCTAGTGATCAGCTGATTGTAATTTTTACCTTTGACCTTTAAATGTTTTGTTAAAATGCATTGTAGGGAGTCTACTTTCTATGGTTGCTAAAATTTTCTTTTTTAAATTTGCTGACAAG
Source organism: Meriones unguiculatus (assembly GCF_030254825.1). Taxonomy (NCBI): domain Eukaryota; kingdom Metazoa; phylum Chordata; class Mammalia; order Rodentia; family Muridae; genus Meriones; species Meriones unguiculatus. The sequence continues at coordinate 126,404,789 of NC_083351.1, forward strand.
AGTTTTATTTAGATTTATTCTATTCAATTTAGGGCTTGCTGAACTTCTCAGATCTCTAAATTTACAGTTATTATTAAATTTGTAAAAAAAAAAAAACAAAAACAAACCTCATCTCAAGTCTAATTGTTTCTTATCCTTTTCCCTCCTTTTTTGTGATTTCAGTCGAATGTAAATTAAATAACATCACAGGCAACTGCTGCTGCTAACTCAGATCTTTTTTTCCGTGTCTCTCACTTGCAAACAAGCTTTAAAATTATGTTTGTTATTTGAATTTCCTTCTTTACAATCCAAGGTGGACAGCTTGTTCCGTATTTGTAGATAGATCTTCTGTCGAGGGCTTCCTGTTTGCTCTTCCCCTTATTGATGGCTATTGTGGATTGAGAAACTACTTAGAATTAGCAGCCGTGCCTCAGGGAAGATAATGTATTGGTCCTTGCACTTAAATGTGAGTAGCTGTGGAGTAGAATCCCAGAAGAGCCGTCCCGGGAGCAGAGGACTTATCACACACCTCTGTTTCATAGACAAGCAGTCAAGTCAATGTATGCAATTCTGACACTCCTCACCACAGCTCATACAAATACATATGTATATACATATATTTTCACGCTTGTAAGTGGATGAGATACAGTATAGCATTTTAATTTGCATTTCATTAATTACTACTGCAATTTAACATCTCTAGTTATTTATGAATCATTTGTGTTCTCTAATAGCTAGTTCATGCCTTGGATCATTCTTACATGGAGTTGTTTTCTCTTATGTAATTTTTTGTTACATTGATGTATTGACTTGTGAGGGGTTGTTTATGCTACAGTGGGCAGGTGAAGGTCAAAGGAAGACTTTGCCCTCCTTCTACTACATGGGTCCTATGTCTCTGGCTCAGGTTTTGTGCATGGTAGAGGCTCTGTGCTGTCTCGCATCAGGATACTATGTGTGCAACAGATAAGTCAATCACATCTACGACTTTCTCTCTCTCTTTTTTAAATCGTGGAATGAGACGCATATCGCAGTAGTTACCATCTTAACTGCTGTACTTACAAAGCTCAGTGCTCACAGCTCTCCAGCCCATGGCTCTGGCACTCTCTCCCCTTTGCAGAACTGTACAGTAGTTACCAGTTTCCCTCTCCCATTCTCTACATCAGCCGAGCTACTCTCTGTCTTTTAAAGTGGACTGATGAAGGCTCTTCATGTGAATGGAATCACACACTATTTGTGTCTCTGTGACTGTCTCACAGTATAATATTAAAAAAAAAAAACAAACCCATTGGGTCTTCCCTACTTTTTCTTCCAACAAATTTAGTGTGTCTGGTTTTATGTTGCGGTCTTGATCCACTTGGACTTTAAGGTTGTGCAAAGGTGATAGATATGGGTCTATTTGCATTTTTTTACCGATGGACTTCCAGCACCATATGTTGAAGTTGCTATCTTTTTTTCATTGTACGGTTTTGGCTTCTTCATCAAAAATCAGGTGTTCATAGGTGTGTGGGTTTATTTCTGGATCTTCTTTGATTTCATTGATCCACCAGTCTGTTTCTATGCCAGTACCAATGCAGTTTTTATTATACATTCACTATTAAGTGGATATTAGCCATATAATATAGGACAGTCAGCTACAGACCTAAAGAAGTAAACACTAAAGAAAGCCTTAGGGAAGATGCTTAAATCTCATTCAGAATGGCAAACAGGATAGACACCAGAAGTGGTGGAAGAGAGGAAACAGGATGGGAGTCTACTATAGAGGGTCCTCTGAAAGGATTCACCAACAGGGGATGGAAGCAGATGCTGAGACTCAGGGCCAAACTTTGGGCAGAGCACAGGGAGTCCTATGGAGCAAGAGAGGGGTGGGATTAGAGGTACATGGAGGGGACAGGAGCCCCACACAGAGACCAACAAAACTAAAAGATCTGAGCCCAGGGGGTCCTGCAGAGACTGATGCATCAACAGAACACCATGCATGGAGAGGATCTAGACCCCCTGCTCAGATGTAGCCGATTGGCAGCTCAGTCTCCATGTGGATCTCTGAGTGAGAGGAGCAGGGGCTGCCTCTATCCTGAACTGAGCTGACTACTCTCTGATCACTCACCTCTGATGATGCAGCCTTGCCAGACTACAGAGGAAGAGGATCCAAGCAGTCCTGATGAGACTTAACCATGCTATAGGCAGATGGCAATAGTAGAGAACTCCCCCTTTCAGTGGACTAGGGGAAGGGGAAGAAGGGAAGTGGGAGGAAGGTGAGATTGGGGGAGTTGAGGAAGGAGGCTTCAATCAGGATATATAATGAATAAATTGTGAAGAAAAAAATTTTAAAAAAAGAACCAATTGTGACAGCCATTAGTCATCTCTGCATTTTTGTGACTGGCAGGCATTCCACAGTCTAAACGCCCTACCTGTCTCCTTACTCACATGCTTACTATTCTTTGTTGCACAGAAACGTTAAGTAGTTCTGTCATCAGCAGATTTCATCATTTCTGGGCTTTGCCTAATTTTGGAAATTTTTGGTGATTTGAAACTTAAATTGTCTTATTTCTGCTAATACTTGTTACTATTTTGGTTTTAACAGCATAATATCAGACAACATATTTCTGAAAAAACAAAGTGAAGGTAAGGATGCAAGTTAATTTTTTCCTAAATTTTTAAATGATTGATCTCATCCATTTCTTTAATGGTTTATAATTTGAAACTCAGTTTATGCTTTTTGAGAAGGGGTATATAAAACCAGGACTCACTATGTAACCTAGACTAGCCTTGAACCCACAACTCTCTTGCCTTCCTGAGTGCTGGGATTACAAGCATGTACCATCACCGAAGATGAAATTTGGTCCTCATCATAAAATCAGCTCCTCTTCATAACAGGCCTGTCTCTGGCCTGTGTCCTTTCCATTGATCTTTGGACCTCTTTCTTGTCAATGCCATGATGTTAAGTACTGGAGCTTTAATTGTATGTTTTTAGATCTAAAATATGTATGTATGCTTTTTTTATCAAACCAAATTTTAAAAATGCTTCTCCCACATTTTTAATTTTCTTGCAAAGTTTCTAACTTGTCTGCCTTAATAAAGTTCTCTCAGAATTTGTAACTGAGTCGTAGCTATCAACAATGGTGCTTCCCTCGCTGTCCAATTTTATATGAGCACCAAGCACAAAGGGGGCAATGGCATACCGGAAGGGGTTGGCCTTTCGTGAGCGACTCACCTGGTTTCAGGGACTGACCTTGTAGCAGGTTAGCTGTGTCGCAGAACAAGTTCCCGTCGACCTGTTTTACCCTGCACATCCTCATGTGCCTCTGGGGATAGTAGATCCCTTCACAGGGCTTTGGAAAATTCAGCCTCTGCTATAAGGTTAAAAGGACACTTAACATGGTACCAGGCAGAAATTAACCTCAGTACACACTACGTGTAACCCGGTCCCATTTCCCTGGATGTCCTTCTTTGGGTTGTTTCCTTGCCTTCACCAGCCTCACCTTTGTTTATTGACAGTGTTCTAGGAAGCACGGATAATGAGTGGGGGACGTACTGCTGCACCTCAAATATCCGCATGCTCTTCAGTCCCCTGAGGATATGGTTAATTTGCATATTTTTCTACTAAGTCTAAATTGTGGCCTGGGTTTTTCACTCCTAACAAGTAATCACATGGCTCCATGATTTCTAACAAGATATCAGCTTATGTCAGGCCATACTTTCGAGCATACAGTCTTTCAATGCCATCTAAAATTACATTGCAAGTAATTGTGCTTCCTGTTTGTAATATGGGTAATTGAAGTGATGTATAAGCTGTTTTTTTTTTTTTAACATTACATGGTAGGTGCTGATGACATAGCTCAGGGAAGAACATGCTTGCTGAGAGAGTGAGTGCCCGAGTTTCATCTTCAATCCCTGCATGATATCAAACAAACAAACAAACAAACAAAAAAGCCCAGGCTCCTTGGCAAAGGCTTCTAGCTCTACTACTGGGGAGGTAGAATCAGGCAGCTCCCTGGGACTCACTGGCCAGCTATCCTAGCCTAAATCATCTAGCACCTAAATCATCTGGTCCTAAGCAGAGACCCTGTCTCAAAACAAAAAGGTAGACACATCCTAAGGAACATTATCTAAGGTCACCCACTGGCCTCCAACAGTCACATATGTAGTCATGAAAACACGCGCACACACACACACACACACACACATGCTAAAGAACTAGTTTGGATTAATTTAACCTCATATATACATTTATCATTTATTCGTCAGAAGGATGGCAATATGTTATTCCAGTCAGGATGCTGGTTACTTATTGCAATTGGAATGTATTTAGTATCTGCACTGAGGGCCCAGGAGCTCACAGGTTCTAAACCAAACAAACGACACTCTCCTAGGCTTACTCAGGTCCTAAAGATTGTTAACCTGTTTCAGATCTGCTCAGTTGCCATGGGTTAGAATAGAATCAGAAAACAATTCTAGCGAGTTGGTTCTCCTGGAGTGTATGGTGCAAATGTAAAAATAATAGAATTCCAACTGCATTTGCAAGTATGAATACATGCATGTGAAAGCATGAAGGTACAGAAATATATACACTTTAAAGAATGCTTTGTTACAGGACAATGTAATTAGAAAAAGATGTTTGTAATTTTCTCCATCTCCCCACCTTCTTCCTTCCATCCAAGCCCTACATTGCTAAGTGTGAGTAGATGGGTCTTTCCTTCCAGGGGAGCGTTTGAATTGTTTGGTTAGAAAACCAAAAGACAAAAAGGGTGTACAGAGGCACTTATGAGTGACAGAGCAGAATGAAGAGGGCGGTGACAGGAGCTGTCAGTCCAATGCTCCCCTGACATCTGTGTAGACAGCAAACAGAAAAGTGTGGAGGAGTGCTTCCCATCATAGTGTACTTCCCAGAAAGCTTTGGCTAGAACAGGGGAAACCTGTTGAAGTTGCTTATCAGACGAGTCCATCTCAGGGGAGAGGCTTAGCTTCATCACTGGACTATGAGGATGCTGTCAATCATGGTGTCCACTTGCCAGGTCCTTTAGGAAGGAGCAGCTCTGTGGCACAGGCGCCCTGCTTTTTCTGCAGAGATGCTCCCCTGAAAACCCTATTCTGAAACTCCGTTTTCCACCATGTACTTCAAAAACACTCCTCATGTCAACACATATGTCTGCTTTATTCTCCTCAAATACTGTGTACTTTCTCTTTGTGGGAATGCATAATAATTAAAATTTTGGTTCCTTTGAATGGGCATTTGATATATTTGTATTATCTGTAGGGGAAAACCCTAACAATAGAACTGTAATTAGTTCTGAATCAAATAAAACACGCACTAAAACTTAGTAGATACAGTCAAACACATTTCTGTAGGGTTGCCATCTTTGCTTCCTAGTGACTGGTGATGTTTATTTTATGGACTCTTACCGGTGAGTGGTATTGGTGGTGTTGAGAGCTTTCTTTATTTCCAACAATTTGACGTTGCACAGACATTCACATGTACAATTACGGCTTTGGCTTGTCTGTTGTAGCTTCTCTGAGAAGAGCTCTCACTGCACAGCCATGGCTGTCATGGAACTCCTTATGTAGATCAAGCCGGCCTCAAACTTACAGTGATCCTACTGCCTCGGCCCCCCAAGTGCTGGATAGCAGGTGTGTACCACATATCCCTTTTAAGCTGATTTTTATTAACTCGCAGTAATCTTTCTTAATTTCTCTTTCTTTTTTTAGTAGGTGCACCTTCTTCTTTTCCTGAATTACGTACTCATGTTTTTCTAGAGCTGTTTGCCTTTTAATCTGATTTTTATGTATTGGGAAAAAGTAACTCTTTGCCATATATTCAATCTTAAAAATGTGTATGTAGTCAGGATTTGCATATTGTATTTTTATCTATCTGGAATGTGTTTTGCTGGAAGGAATAAAGCAACAGCAATAATATACCTCACTGGATTTACTATGTGAGGTCTCTCTTCATCCCAATTAATCTTCCTGTCTTCATACTGATATAGGATCTTTTGTTCCCTTTTGCAGAAGAGGCAAGTTAAATAGCTACTACTTGGTCATGCAGCAACTGACTGCCAGAGTTGTGCTTTGTCCTCTTAGTCCCCTCTCACAGTCCAGTGCATGTTAGACATCCTTTCCCCAATGTCATTGTTCCAGTATCATTTATAGGAGCAGTGCGGCTCTTCACAAACCACTTCCACACCACTGTTAGCATATTCTGAATGTCTGTGTCTCTTTTGATCAAGAATATTCCTTGGATTTGGGTTTTTCATTTCTTTTTTTTCTTTTCTTCACCTACCACACAGAGACTAAACTTTAATTGAAGATAGGTCACACATCCCAGAAATGTTTAACTGAATGTTGTTTTCAACTAAAGTCAGTCGCACAGGAACTAATTCAACTCCTTATATCAGGATTTGCTTCATGAACCTGGTGGACAGATGTTATCCACTGCAGAGATGCAAAGAGGGGATGGGAAAGAGATGCTGGAACCTTCAGGGGGCACTTGTCCTGGTGGTGGAGCCTGAGCAGAAGGGAAACAGAGGCAAAGTGTGGATCATCAGTTTTATAGAGAAACAATGGGAACACTTCGAAGGGTCTCCCCAATACTTAATGGCAGTACCCTGAAAAAGGAGGTGACGAAGACCTGCTCCCAAACACATGCCACTCTGCACTGCAGTGCGAACTCTTACCGATTTCCAGTTTTTTCTCATTGAAATGAGGAAATGATTCTTGCTATGATTTCAATTTTTAGAAATCTGTTGAGACATGTGGTCTACCATATAACCTCCCCTGGAGACTGTTCAGTTCTGAAAAGAACTTACAGAGAGACATGATCCCATCACAAACAACTTGCTTCTTTAAAAAGGCATTTGCGTATGATAGCCCCCTGTCACCCAGCCAGTTTTTAGGAATTTGGCAACACACCCAGGTTTGGGGAAGCAAATGACTGTTGTCACTGCTGCATCTCATGAGGATTACCTGTGGTAGAAGCTTCCCAGGAATAAATATTTTCATCATGAGCAAACAAGAAATTCTGGTAAGGGAAGACTGACTACATTCTCTAGCTGTGCTTCTTACTCTCATGAAGCATTCAGGTGGAAGGATACCCAGAGGACCTGCAGTGATAACCAAACTTTGCAGATAAGATATAAAGAGCATGCATGACATTCAAAGAACACAGCGAAGCAAGCAAGATCTTCACAGAGAAATACACAGAATGGAGCCTCGAGATGAGGAAAGAAATGGAGAGGCAGGAGAAAATAGAGGGGTGGAGCATAAATTATAAAACAAGTATCAGTTCTTTCTGGTTCCCCAACCCCATGTATGCCAAAGGTAGTGAACTGGATGATGTTTGGTGACAGAAAAAGAAAAAAAAAAAAAGACCTGAAAAGGAATTAATTGGTGTTTTCATTAAAATAAGTTGAAAGCAAAGAAAGAGTGGGAGAAAAGTAATATCCATTTTTCTTATCTTCCCTGGTGTTTCCTGGATGGCAGCCATGTCCTGGGACTCTGGTGCATAGTGCCTCAGATCTTTTTTCTCTAGTGGCACAAGTCCATTCAATAATATAAGAGGCAAGAAGGAACAGGTTTGGGGAAAGGACTCAGTGGTGCAGAAAGACACATCCCCCTGCTTTTGCCGTTGAGCTCTGAGCCTGCTGGGTGAATTTGAGACTGGGTTCCTGAACATGATGTACGCTGAGTAGTGGAAAATTTCTGCCTTGGCTACCATGTTGTCCCATGTGTACCTACCTGACTCTCCTACTGCTAGACAGGAATTCTGTATATTTAACTGGTGGCTTAAGATCTTCTGTTTTAGTCCAATAAGTGCCTAACATTTTACTGGAGCTGAGCTTTTGATAGACTCCCAATCCACCCATCTCAGTCTTCTGCCTTGCTTAACGGTGACTCTGTTATCCATAGGCCCTGAGCCAAAAGCCCTGATGTTTTATTTGGCCACCACCTCATAGCTTGTCAGCTCTCCCTTTAAAAACTTCTAACCGCAGCATGCCTCACCACTCCACAGTCCAAACCCTGTCCTCTACGTTCACCTGGACTGTTGACCACAGCACCATCTCTCCTTCCACTCTTGCTCTCCATTTTTTTCCTGCGTGTCTCTGCTCTCTGTTCTGTGGACATCAACCCAGGATATCTCTGTGCTTTCCAGTGCTTCACTGTGGCAGCCCGAATTACCCAAATCTTATGCCTGCTCTTTCTCATCTGCTCTCCACAAACCCTCAATCTCATGCCTGGGCTTCCTTCGCTGCCCACCCCCTCCCCTCAGCCACATCTTCCTCTGACTGGTGTTTGAATCCTCTGGGCTCTCTGCCTTCTCACAGTCCCATCAAGAAGCAGGGTGACAGCCTCAGAGGCTGTCTTACATTGATAAGGTTGTCCCCAGGATTTGCTAGTAAGTGGTGTCTATTTGTCCACAGGCTGTCAGCCTCTAGCTGCTGGACAGCTATCCCGATGTGGTTTCTGAAGAAACGCTCCATGGAGTCACTGAGGTGTTGCAGCTACCAATCTCCGGTCTATCCATTTTCAAAAGCTTTATAGATTTTTGCCAGGAGGATTCCAGGCGGCAGTGAGGGATTCATAGTCCTGCTGCCCATGATCCTTGGGTGGATGGTGGTGGTCCAGCTACATCACTGCAAACAATGCAGAGAACACATTCTAAGATTCCCAGTGGCTAACCCAAAGCAGTGGTAGAGCCACACTCTGTACGTTTTCTCCTATACTCTACATGATTGTACAGTAAGAGAGCAGCAATAGTACAAAACAAGTGTAGTAACAGACCAAAGGAGCAGCCATTTAAAACTTATTAGCTCAGGGGTCAAGCCCAGCAGCCTGAAGTTGATCTTGAGTCCACATGGTACAGGCTGCTTGTCTGACCTCCACTTGTACATCATAGCATGAGAATGCATATGCACAGGCATGCGCGCGCGCATGCACGCATGCACACACACACACACACACACACACACACACACACACACACACATGCACACAATAAATAAATGTTAAAGAAATGTTAATTTCCCCAATTGTATCGTCAGACTGTGGCTGGTTGATGAGAACCAAATGTGAGGACAGTAAAACAGTAGAAAGGGGTATTACTGTAGCCACTGAACTCAGGTGAGGACAGTGACTGCTGGGTCACAATTGATACCTGTCTGGTGCGCATAAAGTGGTGTCACTCATCTCTGTGACAAGATGGAGACTTATAACAGGGTAGGCTCCTGAGAGAATATGTGGGTGACTCAGCCAAGACTCCTTGCTGCAGAGGTCATAGAGACTGAAGAGGCCACCCCTTAACTAGTCAGGACTTATAGCAGAGGAAGGGAAGCACCAACAAAAACTTTGGCCCAAAATTTACCCTGCCTACAAGATGTGCAGGAACAAAAATAAAGCAGAAATTGAGGGAATATCCAACCAATGCCTGACCCAACCTGAGACCCACCCCATGGGAGAGAGCCATCCCCTGACACTATGAAAAATACTCTGCTATGCTTGCAGAAAGGAGTCTAGCATAGCTGTCCTCTGAGAGTCTCCACCCATCAGTGGATGGAAACAGATGCTGAGACACATAGGCAAACACTGGACAGAGCTCAGGGAGTCTTGTGGAAGAGTGGGGGAGGAAGGTTAGAAGGACTCAGAAGAAACAGAAGCTCCATAAGAAGACCAACAGAGCCAACTAACCTAGACCCAGGGGCAGGGAGAGGCTTACAAAGACTGAAGCATCAACCAAGGACTATGCGTGGACTGGACGTAGGCCCCCTACACATATGTAGCAGATGGGCAGCTCTGGCTTCATGTGGGTTTCCTAGTAAGGGGAGCAGAGGCTATGTCTGACATGGACTCTTGCCTGCTTTTAGATCACTTCCCCCTGGGGGCACCGCCATGCCAGACTACTGGGGAGGAGATTTTGCCCAGTCCTGATACAACTTAATGTGCTGGGGTGAGTTGAGGCAGATGGGCTCCCATTTTCTGAGGAGCAGGGGAAGGGAATAGGAGAAAGAGGGAGGGTGGGACCTGAAGGAGAGGGGGGGGCTACGATGGGAAGTAAAGTGAATAAAAAAAGTGGCGAGCCTCAGGTAGATGGCAAGAAATCAGAAACACTGCTGTTGTTCTTCCCCAGGTTTCTCAGTCCAGCAGCTATGAGAGAGCACAGGGCAGAGGCTGTGGACACTTCTGTCTTTAGAGTTCCTAAAGTGTTCCTATGAGACCTACGTGGTGGTCTTTTTTGAATACTTGTGTTTTCTAGTTCCTTGGCGACCTTTAATCTCTGATTTCTACTTACCATTACTTCTGAGTTTCTCTGCAGAGTATTTCCGTGCTTATGGCTTTAACTCACGTGTTTAGAAACATGTTAAATAGCCCTGTCATAAACAATCAATTTGATGTGCATACCAGCTCCAGAGCTTTCTGTTTTCAAATCTGTGATGTGAGATTTCCTTTCCACGGTGGCCCCTTTGTGTTCCGAGAGGGAGTGTGAGGAGACAGTGGACCCAGGAGTGACGTCAGTCTCAATAGACTACCAGCCCCTTCCCATGAGGCCTCCTCCTTTGTTCTGTGCACACAGTTTCTCCTTGACTCAGCCCTCCCTCTGGTTCTGGCATTCAGTCAGACCGGGCAGTTGTAGCAGGATCAGTTATGAATGGAATGATGTGTTTGCCAAGAGTAGAAAACAGTGCTGCCAAGAAGTGTGGAGAAAGGCTGTCCGCTGCTTCAGCACAGGCACTGTTGACCACGATAGAGTCATTTGCTTTACCCAGTTCTTGTCTTGGTATGGTTCCAATTTACCTGTAAAATAATGATTTGAAAATAAACAGAGAGTGTGACAGTGCGAACTCATAAACAGGCTCACAAAATTTCTAGCTCTGGATGAAATCTGGGCAGCGGGGTAAAGGCAAAAATCAGCTTTCTCTGAATCTCTGGTCAGGCCTACAGAGAAAAGTGAAGATGGACACTGTTTCCCCTGACTAATGGGCTTGCTATTTAAATAAGAATGAACTGGTCTTTTTGAGATCATCCAGTCTTATTCTCTCTGCCCTTTGATTGTTCTCTGAGCAAAGTACCTTATGAATCAGTGGAACTCTTTTGGCTTGCTATTTGCAGTTCTCTTCAGGGGAAAAAAATCAAACAAAAAAAAATTATATTAAACAATGAACATAACTGTTTCCTGGAATATGCCAACTTTTCCCAGGTTGAGTGTCAGCACAAAGGAAAAGGCAGAGTGGAGATGGCTTGGGTGATTATTTTTTAATTCATTTATTTAAAAGTTTTAAATTATTTATTTTACTGTTGGTGTAGTTTTTTGCCTGCATGTATGTATGTGTACCAGATTTGTGCCTGGTGTCTGCAGACATCAGAGCAGTGTGTCAGATGGTCAGAGCTAGAGTTACCGATGGTTTTCAGGAGCTGAGTGGATGCTGGAAATGGAACCCAGGTCCTCTGCAAGGGCATCGATGACTCCCATTCTCTGAAACATCTCTCCAGCATGTCAAGTGATTGATTTAAACTGAGCCCTTTTGAAACTGTTTTTGTCCTTTTTCTAATCAGCTTTTGTTTAGTTTCAGTTTTCATTTTTTAACTTTGATTTTTGCCTTACCAGCTTTGCTTGGATGAATCAAATGAACTGGATAATCCCTGGGCTCTTGCCCCCAAGTGTCAGTGATCCAGAGCAGGAAGCCTTCATGGCTGACACAAGGTCCCTTGAAGCCTAGGTTTCTGACTTGTGCAGTCAGCTGGACCTCATTTATGACCTGAGGAACATTTCGAGGGGTGGGAAAATGCAAATTCTACCTCCAAAGGCAGATGACACAAGATGTGGCTACAAGGGGAGGAGAAGAATGGGAGACTTTAATTTCACCACTGACCACAGCTGTCCCAAGAAACCTACCTGGAGTTAAAACTAAATAAAAATCTCTTTCTTGTGATTCATTTTTTTTTTTTTCAGATAGTCAGACCAATGGCTCTCTCTGTGGTCCTTCATCAAACCTTTCTCTTGGCAGTACTGTCCCTGAGGGCATCCCAAAGTGAAGGTAAGAAGTGGAAATGGGAGAAAAGAACATACAAAGATGACCCAACTGGTGCTTTGGAGAAAGTGAAGCAATTTCCCTTCTCTCAGAGCTGGTTCACATGAGATGTGAATAAATGTGGTAAATAGATGTGGTAAATCTCTGGAAGCCACAATTTCCCTGGGCGTGGCCTCCCTCATACTGGTGGCACGTGTAATTAGCCCACTCCTTAGGCCTGCCTTCCTGCTCCTTGGTGTGATTGTGACTGGACCTGAGACCACAGAACTTCATGATTGCTCTGTTTTATCTAGACCGTTGCCAAGCTATTTCCTTCCAAACCCTGCTGGACAAGATGGAACAGCCCAGACTCGTTCTGGCTGCTGAGTTAGAACAAGTTCCAATGCCCCTTAGCCACACTTCCTGTGAGCTGTTAGGATTATAAAATATGACTGAAAGCAACCGAAGTGTGCAAGGCAGGAGAAACTCTTTCGAGTATGTGCAAGACACTATCTTAAATACGGAAATCTGTTTCCAGACAAGTAATGTTTGTCTCTTAGCTCTCCCAGCAGACAATTTTGGCAGCTTGGAATAAATCTACTTGGTAAATGCACACTTATGTGGAAGCTTTATCAAATGTGTATGGATACTTTATTACTTTGAACTTATTTAAACAGATTCTTAGATTTTAAAGAGTTTCTATTGGCTTATGAAGTTTTCCTGCATTAGTCTGTATTTTACAAAACTTTACAGTTTTTTTCTTCCTGTATTTATTCTTTGCTGTATTTGCTTTTTATCAAAGCTTACAGATATCTCTGCCTTTCAGAATGACCCACTCAAGTTTCATGCATGGATTTGTGAAAATGGTATTTGCAATGAATATGCATAGAATTCCTCATTTATCTCTTAAAACTGCAAGGAAAGATATGTGGGGAAAGGAGATTTTGTTCTGTGAATAGCTCAAGTTCCATCTTTTTTTAGATCTAGGTTTGGTTTTGGCAAGTGGGAATACACCATTTTTTTAATGGCTTCTTAAGAATCAGTTAATTAAGCTCTTCCCTAAGCTGGGGCTGTGAGGTGGCTGGGCTTTCTCACGGGTGGTGCGTATAGCTCCCTCCGTCTGCCTCACCTGCTGGAGTGTACTTAGACTGAGTGTCCTGACTAGGGAGGTTGAGCATGGAGACTCTTGTGGGCCAGATCAGAGCCCCTGATTCTGAGACAGCCTCATAGAGGGAGACTTCATCCTGGGGCCATCCCAAGCATTCACAGCTTTTGCCACAGCTTGCTCCCCTAGCAGAGCGGCACGATGTGAACTGACTGTCCGAGGTGTATCTTCTGCAGGTGAAACTTTCTGCTTCTCAGATCAGCCTCTGAGTCGGCTTGGTTTCTATTGTTTAGATCAAACACGTTTCCCTAATTTCCTGGCAACCAGTTTTCCATTTCTTCTTCCAGCTTTCTTTATGAAACAGGGCTTTGTTGGTAGGTCTGTTTTCACCTGAACTGCGGGGGACTATTTCCAATTTCTGCTGCCTACTAAACCTCCATTCGAGCCTGCTGGCTCACCACTTACTCAGCTAACCGGGTTCAGGTCAGACTCTGTATTTCAGATAACCTGGCCTAACTTTTTCCAAGCATAGGGCATATGTAAGGCCCTTCAAATAGCCCTGGGCATATTAATATCAGCCAACTGAGGTTAGCATTTTGATGTACATTTCTGTCTTTTGGGTATGTGTAGAAACAGTTGTAAATATGCGGTAATTTTGAAATTATATTGTGCAATTCATTTAGTATGTGTGTAGGTTTATGTGCATACACGTGTTCACAGTACATGTGTGAAGGTCAGAAGGCAGACTGTGGGAGTTGATTCTCTTTTTCCACCATGTGGGTTTCAGGGATGGGACTCACATTGTCAAGCTTGGCAGCAGGTACCTTTACACACGGAGCCACGTTGCTCTCCTCCAATACATTCTACTAAAGGTTAAATCATGGTATATAGAGAAAAACCATAAGGGCACATACATGTACATACAAACAGAAAAGAATCTGTACCAGTCTCCAGGAACTTTTTTTTTAATCTAAGTAATTAAGAAGGGTGACTGTTTCCTTTCAATGATGAAAGTTCTTGGAATCACATTGTTTTTAGTATTGTTAAATGGAATCCCATTCTGGGAATCAGCCTTATATTATTTCCTCTAGCAGTATTGGGGCTGCTTAGAGGAACTACGGGGAAAGCGGAGGGTGCTGGTGACTAATCCCAGGATGGAGTCCCCAGATGGCCTCTTTAATCACATCTAGTTTCATGGCATGAGGGCTGGCCTGGAAACCAGAAGCTCTGGACCTGCTCTGCTCTAAAGCTTGGAACAGTCATCCATCCCCACTCAGCCAGCTTCTCTGAAATATTGACAGGATTGGCTTTATTTATCTCCATGGTCCCAGTGATCTCTCTGGCTTCACCTTGGGGTTTTCTTTCTCTCCCGCCACACACACACATTATTTCTAACTGATGTTACTCAAGCACCTGAGTCATTCCACACTTGCTGATAACATGTGCTAGCTTACAGAGCTTCGCCTTCATTGAAGCAACATGGGACAACCGGGTAGTTTCCAGAAATAAGGTTAGACAGGGAGCTGGCTCATTCACTTGCCAATCAGTTGTATAGTGTTTATACTCACTCTGTGTTGTTAATCCTGATTTCCCTGAGCTAAAGTCAGACTTAGTCACACTCTTGTTTCAGTCACAACCCACATCAGAAAAGCAGCTTGTTACAGTCTGCTATGATCACGGGTGAGAAAAGCTGTGGATCAGGAAGACACAGAGAGAGCATGCGAATCATTTGCTTTCAAGATGCTGTGACAAAATACTTGAAAAAGGCAGCGCAAGGAAGAATTTGTTTTGTCTCACTGTTTGAGACACAGTCCACCATGGTGGAGAAGGCATGGAGGCAGGACTGTGGTCAGCAGACATTGTCCTTTTTATTCAGTCTGAACTACAGCCTCGTTGATGTTACTGCCCAGATTTATGGTGGGTTTCCCCTCCTCAGTTAAACCTTTATGAAAACACCCTCATCAACATACTCAATGCTGTGTTTCCATGTTGGTTCTAAATCTAGGCAAACTGACAAAATTAACCAGGGTTAGTAATTGATCCTGTCCAAGCGCAGCCGTGGCAATGACTATCTTTCGCTAGGCCTTACCTCTTTTTATCTATCTATCTATCTATCTATCTATCTATCTCTCTCTATCTATCTATCTATCTATCACTTATCTCTCTACCTATAATATGTTTTTAATTGAACTAGAATTGCATCACCACCCGCCCCTGTCCCTTTTCCTTCCCTCCAAGCCCTCCCAGGTTCCCTTTGTTTAACCCCTCTCATGCCTCCACTCTCAAGTTGATAGCCTCTTTTTCTTTAATTACTATGTTACAGACACACATACGCGCATACATACATGTGTGTGTATATATGTAAACACACAAATACAATGTGTTGAGTACATTTTTGTTGTTTGTGTGTACTGTTTCGGGGCTGACCACCAAAAAGAGTGCTCATTCCTAGGGGAGGCTAGTTCCCTGGAAAAGGCTAATTCTCCTTCTCCTAGCAATCATCAGTTGCCTATAATTCTTGGTCTAGGGGGAGAATCCCATGAAAGTTCCCCCTCCCATGTTAATATATCCGTTGTTACCACTGTTGATCATGCAGTCATTTCTAGGAGGGAGTGTTTCACCCTAGACTTCCTGGTGGTGTTCTGTCTCTTACAATCAGTCTACTCCTTCTTCTGAGATGTTCTTGGAACCATAGATGCAGATGTGAGACAGATGTATCATCAGGGCTGGGCTCCCCAGGATGTAGTGTGTGTGTGTGTGTGTGTGTGTGTGTGTGTGAGATGGTCTCTATTTGCTGTAGAAAGAGGCTTCTTAGATACAGGGTAGTAGCTACATTTATCTGTGGATATAAAGCTACTATCTAAAATATAATAAAGAATTGCACGGGTCTAGCAAAGAGGCTGTAATAGAATCTTTTCTAATGTCCATGACCTCATTAGCACTGGAAGCTGGCTAGGTTTCTAGTACCAGGTGTGAATTTTCTCATTTCGAGTGGGCCTTATGTCTGATCAGACAGCTGTTGGTTGGACGCTCAAAGCATAGCAATATGGAAGAAGTTAAGTCAAAGCACATGACTTAAGCTTGAGAGGGTGAGAACAGTGGAGTTGACAAGAGTCTAGAAGCTCAACTTTTTGTTTGTAATAATGTATCTTGACACTTTCTATTGAGTAACAGTCGCATAACATAAAATTAAGTTTCCTTCCGGTTACAGTGAGGTAGTCATCATTTAATACTTCATAATATTGCTGTAACCATCCTTGTGGGAGTGAAGATATTCCAAATTTGTGCCTCTCCCTTTATCTGTGAGGTTATTTATTCCCCAAGGAATTGGAATTTCCCTAGAAGTCAAGTCACAGTGCAGAAGAAAAAATACAAAAATAAAAAGGCTGAAGCTCAGTGTGTGCCAGAGGATGGGTTTATTTCCCAAGAAGAGATTTCCCAGGTCTAATAACTTGTTAGACCACCTTGCAGGAAAGACTGGAGCTGAGACAAGGACGCCGGGACCACACCCTGCTTAGTTATGATGATGCATGCCTCCCGCCTTCTATTGAAATCTACACCTCATTTCAAGATAGGCTTAGAGCTTCAAAGGTCCTCTTTGTTTCTCTTCCAACGTTGACAAACTGAGTAAACCTGCGTTCTCTGCTGTGCACGATTATTCCTGTCTCCTGTCTTTACTTGGCTTATTGGAGATAAATACTTCTTCATAACTGCCAGAGCCCAGCAGCCTAACAACTCCAGAAACACAGCCTCTGGCTGCTGGAAACAGCAATGTTTCCTGATTCTTCTCTCTCCAATGCTGGCAACTAC
Source organism: Meriones unguiculatus (assembly GCF_030254825.1). Classification (NCBI taxonomy): domain Eukaryota; kingdom Metazoa; phylum Chordata; class Mammalia; order Rodentia; family Muridae; genus Meriones; species Meriones unguiculatus. The sequence continues at coordinate 126,421,676 of NC_083351.1, forward strand.
CAGACCGCGTATTGTTTCTGTGGATTTACCTTTTCTGGATAATCCACATGAATGAAACCATACAATATGGAACTCTGGATTCCTTACTTATAATAACATTTTTGAGTACCATTCAGTTTATAGCATTGCTCACCACTCTGTTCCTTTTTACTACTGAAGGATAATAGTCCTTTATATCTAGAAATCACAAATTTAAATGTGAGTGTCCCCCACTGATGATGTTTGAACTTTTTCTACCCTCTGATGATTGTAAATGATGATGCTCCAGGCATTCAAATGCAGATGTTTGCTTGAATCCCTGGTTTTGTTTGGGGCTGAGTGGGATATAGATCTAGGAATATAATTGGGTCTTACTATAATTTTATTGTAACTTTCTGAAAAATTATCAAAACGTTTTCCACAGTGATGGGTCATTTTACATTTCACTTGCAATGCACAAGAACTGCAAATTTCCCCACACCTTCGCCTGTACATGTTACTTTGCATGTTTTTAATTATTACTGAAGCCTTCCTTGAGAGTGTGAAAGTAGTATCTTATTTGATATGCTGTCATTGGTTTCATCTGCATTTTCATTTTTTATTTTTTTATTAATTACAGTTTATTCACTTTGTAGCCCCTTCCCTCATTCCCTCCCAATTCCACCCTCTCTCCCCCATCTCCTCCCATGCACCTCTCCAAGTCCATGGACAGGGGAGGTCCTCCTCCCCTTCTATCTGACCCTAGCCTATCCGGTATCATGAGGACTGGCTGCATTGTCTTCCTTTGTGGCCTGGCAACGTTGCTCCCCCCTTTGGGGGAGGTGATCAAAGAAACAGCCACAGAGTTCATGTCCCTTACTAGGGAACCCACTTGTATACTGAGCTGCCATGGGCTACATCTGAGCAGGGGTTCTAGGTTATAGCCTCATCTGCATTTTCTTAATGACAACTGAAAATGAGGATCTATTCATGTTACTTTTTGGCCATATGTTTATTTTATTTGGGGAAATATACAAGTTCTATGCCTATTTTTATTTTTTTCAAAATTTATTCATTATATATCCCAATTGAAGCCTCCTTCCTCAACTCCCTCTAGTCTCACCCTCCCTCCCTCTTACTTCCATCCCCTTCCCCTAGTCCACTGATAGGGAGAGTTTTCCACCATTGCCATCTGCCCATAGCTTGTCAAGTCTCATCCGGACTGTGTGGATTCTGTTCCTCTGTGGCCTGGTAAGGCTGCATCATCAGGAGCAAGTTGACTGCTCTTTGCTCTATGCCTGTTTTTAAACTCGGTGTGTTGCTTCTCTGTTGTGGATGTGTAAGAGTTCTGTATATAACATATATGTAGTATATAGTTTATATACGGTATATATTATATGTAGCATTTACAGGGTAAATGCTTGAGACTTATCTAACACATGACTTACAAATAATTTCTCCCATTTTGCAGTCTTTTTATTTTCTTGATAACACTCTTCAATGGGCAAATTCTAATTTTGATGAAGTTCGATTTATTTGTTTTTTTTTTCAACTGTTGCTCATGATTTTCATGTCATATGAGAGGACCCATGCCAAATCCAAAGTCGAGGTATCGAGGTGCCCACATTAAGCACATTTATCCTTCCCACACTGTATTTGAAAAAAAAAAGTCACACAGGATAGGCAATCTGTAAGTAGTACTGTATTTCATTTTATGGGTGCTCTGATTAGCCTCACATCCGAAGAATCTGTATCTGAAACCTGAGGGCAATGCTGTGTCTGGTTGGAAAGTCTTCCACTGTGGAGAAGAGTCATACGACGGCACTTCTTTCTTACTTTAACTCCACCCAGAATCTCATTCTGTTGTTCACAGGAAGCCTGTGTCTCAGGCATTCCCTCCCAGGAGACCATGGATTAGACAACGGAGCCCATCTTATCAGATGTGAGACAAAAAAGAGCACGTTTTGATATGAGAGAGATTACTACTACGCTTCACAGAGCTTTCATGAGTTATTTATTTAATCTCACAGAGTTTTGGTTTCCTAATATGTAATAAAAACTGCCTTGTGGCTTTTTTTTTGGGGGGGGTGTTTTATCTTGCTTCTTCGTACTTCGTTTTTAGATTTTATTTATTTGTTCACTTTACATGCTGATTGTAGCCCCCCTCCTCTCCTCTCAGCCCCCCTTTGCTCACCTCTACCCCCATTCTCCCCTCTCCTTCTCCTCAGAGAAGGGGGAGGTCCCCCACGGGTACCAACCCTTGCATTATGGCTTTATAGTTACATGACGCTGTTAAGGAAAGCAGCTTCCACCACGCCTAGGAAACAAAGCCATGCTCAGGAGTGTTGCTGCTTTCCTCCACAGGAGTGGGGCGGGGGGAAGCTCATGTGCAATGGCAATTGGGAGACCCTTCAACTTTTGCAGATTGCTAACAAACATCTTTATTAAGAAGACATTCCTTTTGCCTTTGTAGAGGAGAAGGGCTGCAGGGGATTGAACTCAGGGCTTTATTCATGCGAAGTATGTGTTTTGCTTCCAAGCCACTCTTTCCCTAAACAATTCCTTGTTTTCAAATGTGGTATGAGAGGCTTTCAGGTCACCAGTTTCTATGAAAGTAGGAAAACAGAGGCCGAGAAGCAGATGTCTCTTACATATGGGTCAGCAGAAAGCAGCTGATTTTATAAGCTAGTCTTTATATTTTTAAGACCTTTGTAACATCCCCATTTATGTCAGACCCCCTCAGTACAACTGTTGGAATAGTTGAATTAGCAACACATGGTTTCTTTCAATCCTATATGGTGTTTTTCTTTCTTAAGTGAGAGTCACGATGTATTCTCATTATCTGCAGTAACCCAAGTGGGTCCAGGCCCACCCTCTCTCTCCCAGCAGAGTGGATCTATCTGCTGATGCGTCTCTGTGCAGCTATGGCTGTGGTGCTAGTTTGGGCTTAGAGACTGTCTGAGAGACACTGGCCACATCTGATGGTCAGTGGCCTGCACAAATCTGTTTGTGTTGGAATCTCTGTTCTTTCACAGGTGCATTCCACCGCTCACTGCTCTAAGCTCATGATCTCAACTATGTCTATGGCTTTACTGAGTCTCTCCCATTAAGCTCTTTGTCACAAGCATTCTGCTTCCCATTTAGCGCCTAAAATGTAGTGTCTCATCCAGAAAGTCCAGGTAATTCTTGTTGGAGCTGTTTTAGCTGAGTCCATTGAAATACACGGAGCCATGTCTATATATGAGGCGCTTCCATTTCCTAGCCTTCTAAGAAGCTGTGGACCCCTGAATTTCCAAAAAGTAATTTTTTTTATTTTTGAATATGAGATTTTGGGGGAAAAAAAACCCTCTTTGTCTCCATTATAGATTATGATCAGATTACCTCCCCAAAAAAGATCCTTCTTTTTTGTGCAGCAGCTTACCAGCTTGTTAACACACTGTGCGTTGCCCAGCAAGCTCTGCGTCGGTGGTGTCTTAGTGTCTCCCTCTGCAGATGTAACTTCTAATTCCTTCCCAGCCGCTCTCAGTATTGGATGCTAGGATGTGTACACAAAGGTGCTTTCCAAAGCTACTGAACACACTGAACAGCATCTCTATCTGCTGTGTGGCTATTCAGTCATGCCCCCATTGAGAGTTATTTTATTCCTGTTTTTGGTCTTTCAGTCTTGGGTGAGTCTTTCCAGTTGACTCCTGCTGGACTTACTGTTTCTCTTCAGCCTAAGCTTCAGCAAGTGAATTTACAGTGGACCGTCACAGGCCTTACTCATCAAGAAGTAAATGGGGTATTTCAGATAGAGATCAGCAGAATTAAAAAGTCCAATGTCATATGGGTGGTGAGTACTTTTTGACTTAATATCTTAAAAGTTCTTTTCTCATGGGGAGCCTTCTTAGGAGGCTCTTTACTTGGCCTGTGCTGTGTGCGCTGAGGCGCAAGTCCCCGCACTTAGTATCTGCCAACACAAGGTGCTAATGGACTGCACGGGACAGTAACTAGGTGTCCTGTGTTCCCTGGGATGTGAGTTTGCTAATAAATGAAGTAACTGATTCAATCCTTCCTTAGAGATGGAGGCCAGAGGGTCAGGAGTTCAAGACACCCTGGGCTACAGAGTAAATTCAGGGCCAACTTGGACTACATGAGTCTTTGCATCAAAACAAATGAAAGACAATCTTTCAACTTTTTTTTTTTGCTTTGTATTATTTGTGGTATATTTTCACTCATCTTCATTCATATAATGGATGTGTCTATTACTTCTAACACAGTCTTATCTAAGAGCACATTAGTCACAGGCATTAGATATTGTTATGAGAATTTTAAGTACAATTTGTCAAGGCACCTTAGAACTCTACTTGAGTAAAGGACACAGAGGACTGAGATGAAGACCCATTAGTCCCACTGAGGTCCCCCTTCTCTTGGGCAGCAAATGCTTAGCATGTAGAGATCAAGAATGCCTATCCTTGCAGTTAAGCCTGTCACTAACATTTAAATCTTTATTCCTTCTCTATATCCAGTATTGCATATGAAGCCTAAACAAGTGGCTAAGATAAATAAAATCTGACTCAGTTTCTTAGGGCTTAGAGCAGGTCTTGCTACCTTTTCAAAGGGCATTTTTCCACAGTGGCAGCTGTGGAGTGTGTGATGTCACCGTAGCACTGCATACGTGTCATAACTAGTTGTCCATTTTCCACTATCAGCATATCTTCCAACCACCTTCCCTAAAATGGAGGAACCTGAGCGTTGTGGTTCTGATGAGTATTGGTTGGTGGGAACACTCAATAAAACTCTTATTGGACAAAGAATTGTCCAAAAACAGAAGGTTTGGGGGAGAAGGGCTGAAGAAATTTTGGAGCATTAACGCTTATCACCAAAACAGAATAGCATTAATGTAGATCAAGAACTAGATTAATAAAAAAAAGAACTACATTAATGTAATGTAGTTCTGTATTTCTCTAAAAGACAATTCACATTAGTTCTCATATTAAGAAAAACAAGGAGTGTTAGTCATGGAACAGGTGGATCCCATTCTTTGTTTTCTCAAATCTGAGTTCCTACTAGCTTCACAAAACACCATCTCTTTGAATGGGAAAGCAGCATATGGAAATTATTTCTGTAATTTATGAAGGGATAGGATCCCAAAGGGTGGACCATTACACCATCTGTTTATTTCACTGAACTCAAAAACCCGCCGCCACAGCCTCAGTACACAGTGACCAAAACCAGAACAGGGATATTTGTGTGCATCTCAGGCTCAGTGTCACAGGGAGATGTCCCCATTCTTCAGCTCCACGGCCAGACAGAGAAGATGGTCATGTACCACAGCCAAAAGGTGCCCTTGCATGGCTCCGAGAGACACGAGACCTTCCTTCAGTTAAGGAAGAGGACACACTTCCTTCTGGAAATTCTTCTTTGCTTGGGAAGTTGCTAGTTGTGCAAACTAGGAGCCCCATTGCCACTTACACTGTGGGGACAACTTACAGTCTCATCCTTTGTTGTACTTCCAACAAGCCAGAAAAAAAAAGCATATTGACCTAGGTGCCCATAGTTAGACTAGGACACCTCCCTGAGAGTGCTGGCCACACAGAGCCCTGCTGACAGCCACAGTCCATGGCGCTGCCCTGGGCCAAGCTTCTGCTCTTCCTTCTAGGACATTTTCTGTATTCTCTTGTCAACAGCAAGAGAAGACTGTGGCGTGAGTCATTAGGGGTAAGACTCATGCCTCAGCAATGAGTCAGTGGCCTCGGATATATTTCTGTGACTATTTGTATGCCAATTGCTGTGACCTACCAAGGTCTGCAAGGGCTATATTCAAGTTGCCACTTCAATGCGTGAAAGCAAAACAAAGAAACTTCATCACCTCTTTTTAAATCACTAAATTGACTGATGTAGTCAAAGTTTATCTTCTTCATTGACAAGGCTATAAAGACTACAGAGCATAAATTGAGGTTAGATAAAAGTCACACAGTGTCTAGGGAAACATGACCCACTGCATATTAATCAAGTGATTAAATTACTCCTCAAAGAGTACTGGACTGTGGGCTTGCATCAGGTATTGTGCAAGAGGTGGGGATTTAAAAGATGACTGCACAAATGGGATGTTCTAAATGTGTGAGGGGTGTAAGGGTCACTAGGTTAGGCCTAATTTTCTCCCACAATTTAGATGAAAGATTCTTCGAGCCAAGATATAAAAGAGGAGTTGAAGTTAATTTAGCATGAAAGATGAGAACACGATCTCTGGAAAAACTCAATGGGAACAATCAGAGGCCATGAGAGAGGGATACAGGAGCACTGCCAGATCAAGCTGCCAGATTTGAAGGCAGGATACAGTGTGTGGGCTCAGTGCATATGGACACAGGTTAGGGCAGGCAGGTGCAGGGCAAGACCACCCAAAGCTAGGGGTAGAACACACAGCTTACTGGCTTGCTCCTCATAACTTGTTCAGACTGCTTTATATAGAACCCAGGACCACCAGCCCAGAAATGGCACCATCCACAATGGATGGGTCCTCCCCATTAATCACTAATTAAGAAAATGTCCTACAGGTTTGCCTACAGCCTGATCTTATGGGGTAATCTTCTCAATTGAGGTTCTCTTCAGATGACTCTAGCTTGTGTCAAGTTGACATAACACTATCCAGCACAGAGGGCAAGGGTTCTGGATGGCCACACTGAAGAAAGCTAGTTCCTGGAGCTCTGGGGGCTTCAAAGAATAAATAGTGCTCTCTGCTCCCTTGGGTCCATGCCTGTATCACATATTAATTCCAGGAGGGCTTTGGTATGGGTGGAGATGAGAAGAACGTAAAGGAAAGGGCAGGAGATTATCTAAGAACCTGAGAATCTAGGAACCTGTGCAGCTCTACAGGAGAGCTCTCTCTGAGCATGCGTGAGGCACTGGGTTCCATCTTCAATACTGAGATCTTTTAAGATGGCTTCCTGAAGGAGATGGAGTATGATCTGGGCTTCAATAATGAAGATAATTCCTAATGCAGAGGCAAGTATAGGACACTGAGCCAGCAATGCCTCATGAATAGATACTGGGATGCTCAAAAAACCTCAAAAGTGTCCAGTCTTTAAAGACAAGATAACTTCAAGTTAGTGGTACTTAGACTATGGAAGCCTAGAAAGGTAGAGGAAGATATCATGTTACCACTGAAGTTGATCAAATTTGAAACTAGAGAGTCCAGTGTGTTAGAAAGATTAAGGCTCAGTTCACCTTGAGTAGGGTCCTCGAAGAGCAGTACGAGGAATGCTGTTTGATTGAACCTAAGGTCTGAAACCTGGAGCTTAGTGGAGGTCTGTGGTCTATCTGGCCACCACATCTAAAAAACACAAGAGAGAAAAACAAGGGACACTTCCAACAATGTTGGTGTTCCCAGGTTGCCATGAAGGATTAACCCGTTCTGTCAAATTTAGCTAGTCTGTCCTAACCTTGGCCAAAATAAATATTTAAAAATACCAATAGATATCGCTTACTTCTAAAAATAAGTACTCAACTAACTAGATTTCTAAAATTGTCTTAGTAATCTTTGTATGACCAGCATGGTTGCGTATCTGTCTCAGATCTTTGATGCAAGGCTTTAATGATTTCTCTCTCCTCTCTCTTGATCTCTATGAGCCCCCTAGAGAATGTGACAGTTGTTGATGAGAAAGGGGGCCATAGCTGCCACTGCAAAGATATCAGAACAAGGGACTGATGGATTAGGAATGGACTTAACTTAGAAGAAGGTGGAGTTAAAATGGGGTAGAAGCTTGTACTTTGGAATAATTCAGGTTGACCTGATTTTCAGGATTGTAATGACTGTATATTTTTAAATACTTCCTTTATTTTTAGGAGAACTATAACGCCACTGTGAAGCAGAATCAAACTCTTCATTGGCACTGGAAGTCTGATATCCCACTGGAATGTGTAACACATTTCGTAAGAATAAGGGCTATGGTAGATGATGTCAGGTACCCACCACAGAGTTCCTGGAGCAGCTGGAGTCCCTGGAGAGAAGTTAGAGGTATGAAGTGAAATGGTTACAAGTGAAGTGGTCACAAGAATAATCAGAGTTAGTTTCAGTCCAGGTCTGCTCCTGCCCTTGAGGTATTCAGGCACCAATGTACACCAGGCCAGCCTGGAAGAAATGAAGTTTAGCCAGGTGGGTAGATTAGTAGAATCTTGGTTGGTGAGTTCAGAAGAAACAGCCTATTTCACGATGTTTTTCAGTGAAATAGCTCTTTTTATTGGGGATGAATAAGGGCTATGGGTAGTGGGTAGAGGTATTCGGAGTGAGTGTACATCATTGGCTGAGGCCAAGCTCCATGGAATACTAGCTGGACATGTCCTTATAAGGAGAAGTAGGTTTAACCTAAATCTTGGCCCACCAGGCTATATGACCACCCTCAAGGGCGGCAGAGGTGGGGTCATACAGAACACGTGCAGGCCCAGAGCAAGGAATGAACAGTCCTCCTTCTGCTTCTGATCTTAGGACAAGATTTTGGGGGTTTGGACACGGTTTGACCTCACTCTTGCTTTGGATTGGCTCCTCAATTTTGGCCCCACAATTTAGTATAACTCAAAGATCAGTAATATTTCATTCCCTTTAAAAGACCCCGAGTTGACACTGGCATTATTTTCATTTGGTCATAATAAAACTAAAAACTTGACTCAAAATTCCCGTGGAGATCTAGACGTCTGAAATTTCATGGAGGTAATTATGTGATTCATATAATTTTGTATTTATATTCCAAATATGCAAAACATGTTTACTTTAAAGTTGTGCATGTGTTTTTATTAAAGCAGCACAAATACATATATATGCATTTGGAACAGATATTAGGAAAGTTTCTGTAAAGGACCCAATATTCTCTTTGTGATTTTAACACTTATGTCTTCAGAAAGCAGCCCTAGAAAATGTGTATACAAATGAGGGAAATTGTGTGTCAATAAAACTTTATTTATAAAAACAGATGGCAGGCTTGACATAGCTCATGTCTTGTGATTCACCAATCCTTGATTTAGAGGAGGCAGGAGCAATATGGGGAGAAGGAAAGCAGCTTTTCATTGCAGTGACAGAATTGTGAACAAATAACATTAACAACCCCTTAGTTTTTTTTTTTTTCAATGCAGTTTATTCAGGAACTTTGAACAATCATCTGACCCTGGGGAAAGCCAGCCCACAGCTTAAATAGTCTCTGGGTAGCCAACCCCAGCGTGCCACGCGGGCAATGCAGATAGGTCCACATACATGGAAGCAAGCCAGATCCTCGGCCTTAGCCAAATGTGGAGTTGTTCGTGACAGAGAGCACTCACCATCGGGAAGGTGGAAGGCAGAAACCAGCTCCATCTTTAAGGCATAGCATTCCGCAGCTCTCTACAGTTCCCCCTTTTTGTTTTAGACGCATCAGGCAAGAGTAGAGGTCTGATCTCTGATATTAGAAATAAATTGGGACTTTGTACTGATGTTCACTTAGGTGTCATCCACCCAAAGAGCATCAGACCCGTCCGATACCTTTTTCTCAGAGGCGGGACCTGGGGCATCAACCCGCATGCAATCAGACATGCTCTTCTCTGGGTCGAAAGCAGCTGACCCTGAATGAACCCCTTATTTTTTTAATCACTGAACATTGTTGTAGGTAAAATTTAGATCAGGCTTTGCCATAGCGTCTCATGTTCTATTTGGCTGCAGGCCAGATCTATAGCAATAGCATTTCTATTCCTCATTATATTGTATGAAATTCTACCAATATAATCATTCCTTTGTCAAGCATTGATGCAAAGTTATTAACTCCTACTGACAACCTATTAACCCAATAATAGTTTAGTGCACACGTTGATTGAGGAGAGGTGCTCCACTATGATGGAGGAAGCCATGACTTTGGATCTGGGCAAGTTTCAGCTGTGTTCAAGTCTACAGTCTACAGTTTTAAACACTACACATTGGTTTAGCTATTACATTGACACTAAGGAACAGGCTTTGTTTTTATTTCCACTTCACAGATACATAAAATGAAGTTCAGGGAAAGTAAAGAGACTGCATAAACCATGCACTTCACAACCGTGTCTTACGGCTGAAATATGTAGAATGAGAGCAAGAAATCCAAGCATTTTGGCACATAATATTGGTGCTCAGAAGGCTGAGCCATGGGTTAACGTAGATTTCAAGGTCAGCTTGGGTGGACTATGTAGTGAGTTCAAGGCTGGACAAGAATAAACAGTGAGATCCCATCTCAGAACACACAAACAACAGTGAGGAAAAGACATAAACATGTTATAAACAACTTTGGTAAAGCGGACTAGACTTCCCAAAACCATAACTATAAAACTTATACAAGAGTAATTGGAAATCCTGACTCTTACAGGGCTGTTTCACATCCGTGGTTGTTCAGTAGAATCATTTAGAGGTTTTTTTAAATCTCTCTAGAAAAGCTATGCACAGGGCACTTAGCACAGTTGAGGTCAGTGATAGCAGTATCGAGTGGCCTGATAGGTGACCAGCTACATCAGGCTCAAGAGAGGGGTGAGGTAATGATGCCTGAGTGGCAGGAAGGGAGGAAGTTTCTGGCAGAAGGCCACCTAGAGGAAGACACTAAAGAAGGTGCAGCAGGGTGGAAGTTTCTCCAAGAGTCCTATGGATTTTGATACATCAGAGGTGGCACAGAAGACAAGACTGGAGAAAAAGGAGATGGGTTGGGTGAGCACATCTCTGGGAACGGGGAGGAGAGATGCTCCACTATGATGAAGGGAGCCATGGCTTTGGAGCTGGGCAAGTTTCAGTTGTGTTTAAGCAGTTTAAGGGAGAGCTTGTTCTGGAGCATAGTTCAGGGGTGCAGTCCATGATGGCAGAGGCGGTTGGGTTGTCAGGGGCTTGCAGCAGCTGATCGCATCTCACTACAAGCAGGAAACAGAAATGCTGGTGCTCAGCTCGCATTCCCCATCTCCTACAGCCCAGGACCCCAGCAAGGGACTCATGCCCCACAGTGAAAAGGTCTTCTCATCTCCATCAACCTAATTGCCATCATCACTCATAGACATGCCCACTGGCTCAAGCTGACAATAATAGAGGATCTCCCAGGGATTCTGAATCTCAAACTGACAATCACAGAGGCCTAGGAGTAACACCTGAATATGATTTTACTATTGACAAGTTGAGCAAACTTAGCTCAGAGTTGCTGCCTATCCTGATGTTGAGTGGTCCTGAGAATGGCCGAGATAAGGAACACAAATGCCTCATAGAGAGCTTTCTGCATGGTGAGGGCAGCCACAAACCACAGCACCACCACAATAAAAAGTAATGATGGTGATGTTATTTTAGCTGGGACACTCTGACAAAAGGTACCATGGTGGAAAGGATTGGTTTGCCCCCACCAAGAGGCCCAGGAATCATGTGAAAGTTTAGGTATCTCTTTTCCTCAGAAGGTAGAATAAAATGATATTACCTGTAGAGAACGAGAGGGTTTGTGTCTTGAAATCTGAGTAAGATTCTAACCAAGGCCTTTTACCTTGCAGAACACGTTTCAGTTAAACCTGATACATTATTGATGTATCCTGAAAAAAAACTGTTTGAAGAAGGCTCCAATGTCACCATCTGTTTAATGTATGGACAGAATCTGAATAATGTATCCTGTAAGTTGCAAGAAGAGCCAATCCATGGAGAACAACTTGATTCACACGTGTTACTAATGAAGTTGAATAATGTAGCTTTCCTCAGCAGCACAGGGACAAACATCAATTGCCACATCATGAAAGGACCTACAAAATCATTTGGTGATGTTCTCTTTGTCTCAAGTAAGTATTAAATCACTGGTTTTCAACCTTCCTAATGCTGCAAACCTTTAATACAGTTTATCATGCTCTGCTGACCTTCCACCTATAAAATTATTTTCTTTGCTACTTTGTAACTGTAATTTTGCTACTCTTATGCATCACAATGTAAATATCTGATATGCAGGATATCTGATATGTGACCCCTGTGGGCTTCGTGACACACAGGTAGAGATTGATGGAGGGTGGGGTGGCTCTGCAGGCCAGCCAACCATGAAAAGGTGATACACAGAGGACCAAAGACCTATGTTGATCTTTTCTCCTGGCTAAGCCTGTCTTCTTGGTCATTTCTGTGAATGGCATGGTGATGGTTTAGAGAATCCATGAATATGGGTGGATTCTAGCCCCAAGGTGTGAGTTTGACAATGGTGGCCAATAGTGGTCTTTACCAAGTGGTGTATTTTGGTGGAGTGAGAGCATGCTGACTTTTCTGGAGGTCGCAACGTGCCTGTGTGTGTTCTTGACCATAGGACAGTATCTCAGACACCTCTCTCTATTGCTAGAGGAGGTAATTCCAGGTCTGGATGCTTCTGCCATCTGAGTCCCCTACTGTAGGCTCTGGGAATAGAAGTGTTTCTACATTTTTGAGGAGCATTGCCATTCCTGGAACTCTCTACCCACCCACCCCACACACACACAGTGTGTAGAAGTGAACCATTCGTAGTCTGGCTGACATTCTAGGCTTTAATGGAAGCCATAAAACCGAAAAGGAGCGCCAACCCTCCTTCAGATAGACACAGTGCCAACCTCATGTACAATATTGACCACTCATCCCCAAGATACCCCAGAATGGAGAGAGACAAACTTGAGGACGCAGCTGAAATGAGCCTCTCTGCGGCTCTTGATCTGCTGATTTTCATCTCTTGATCCTTTAATTGTTTGGGGGGACTGTGACTTCAGGCCAAAAACAGAACTCTCCTTTGACTTGTCATTCAATGAAAGGACTTAATTAGATCTTTTGTCTTTTCCTTTGTATGTACAGAAGTGCTTGAGGAGCCCAAGAATTTTTCCTGTGAAACCCAAGACTTTAAGACTTTGAAATGTTCATGGGAACCTGGGGTAGACACTGCATTGGCTTGGTCTCAACAACATCCCCAAAGCTACACTTTATATGAATCGTGAGTCTGCTCTGGCTACATCATCTTAAGGTTCTTCCTTGTTTCATAGTTACATGACAAGCGATTCTCTCTTAGAGAAGCGCATGCCCTTAAAGTGTCTTTAGGAAGTGCCCAACTCTACTTCATAAAAAAACAGAAAAACAGAGCACAAGCAGAGCTACACCCAGACACTGCAGAAAATGTGTGTACATATTTCTTTTTGTCTCCACAGGGCTATAGAATCTTCTATCTGATGTGCTCTGAAAGAACATGTACAATAAAAATTAAAATAATCAATTGTGTATCTTTATATTAAAATAGTCTTATCTGTTGGCATGAGTTGCCCCATTTTTTTCTAAATTTTTAAGAAGACTCAACTAGATTAATCGATATACCACTCACAAGGAAATTTCATCACATATAGAAATTCACTGAGATATTTTCGTTAGTGGCATCCATTGGTGAAAGTCACTGAATTTACAGTTTAAAAGTCCCAAGAAATCAGGATACATTTGCTTTGATGGAATTATTGAAACCCTGTCTTTTCTGTCTTGTTTTGTTCCGTTTTTGAAGGTTCTCTGGGAGACGTGAGCTTTCTAACCATAGAAACTCACATGACTGGCAAATCACTGAAAAGTCACAGGAAACTTATAACTTCACACTCACCACTGAAAACAACCTAAGAAAAAGAAGTGTCAACCTCATCTTCAACCTGACCCATAGAGGTGAGACAGGGACGCCACAGCCCATGGTGGCCACCTAATATACCATTTTATACTGTGCTACCTGTGCAGTAGATGCTAACCCCGTTCACAAACCAAGTGAAACTAATCTTTGTGCTTCCATTTGCTCACACTTATCTTCACTGATGTATGTATTCCGATGCCCTTGCTTTGATCATGTCTCAAGTATCAGTGAGCTCTCTGACAAACTTTACAGCTAGCATTCTGGCATATACTTTATTGCATGGTCTATCCCAGAACCTCTCTCTACTCTTCCACTAAAATTGTCTATTGCTTTAAATTGTGTGTAGGAATGTGGATGTGTGTTTTCATTTCCTATTTGTTCTAAGGATCTGAGAAGTTTGGGCCTTATTGTATATCAAGCCATCTACAGCAATCTAGTAATTTTTATATATTAAGTTGGCATGATGTGTTAGCACAGGTCTTATTGCTGTGGTCTCTTAGCCCATGAGTTTGATAAACTTCGTTGCTCCACTCCCTACTGACATAAAGAAGGCTAGTGGATGCTCAAAGGTACTGGCCTTGTGCATTTCCCCATTATTAAACACTAGATCTTTTTGCCTAGTTGCCACAGATTTTTTTTTCCTTTAAAGTACAGCAATTGTAGTGGAGTTTGTCTATTTTAGGTAGATATTTTCAGTAAGATGGTATGTTCTTTCAGCATGGAGTTATAGATGTTTTTTAAAATATATCTTTGAGTTACAGTGTTCCATATTTGCTCAAGAATCTGTCCTATTGCCAGACAATGAGCATTAAGGAAGATTAAAGGCTGAATCAGTCTTGTTACCTCCTTTCCTGAATGCTCCTCAGAAAGTGCAATTATCTATTCATTATATCTGTAATGGGTACCACTTTCTCTCGAATTCTCCTTACTTTAGAAGATCATTCCTTTTACCTCCTGTTCGCCTAAAAATCTACTCGCTGTGCATCCTCCTCACTCCCGAAGTTCTTTCTTGGTTCTCTGCTTCTATGATTCAATTTTGTCAAAAGTTCAACTATCTTGACTATTTTTAAAGCCAAATTTTGGCTATCATTAAATGTGTTTTTTGCCTTTTAATGTGCCTTGTTCTGATAACATATCCCTTGTCTGTTGTTGAATTTTCACTCTACCCTCGTAACCTAATTTTCTTTGCTTTTTTTGAATTTGGTCTGCTGCTCCTTTTATTTCCTGACCATCCTACAAATAAGAAATAAAACCAAAAACTCTCAATGAAAAGTCGGTTTGGGACACCCGAAACAAACCAGGAAGTTTTGATATTTTAATGCTTTCTCTATGAACTATGGATGTTCCCCACTCAATCCACAAACTAATCCACAAATTATTAGGGTTCTTTAAAAAATCTCAAACGGATGACATTTTTGGGTAGTAATTTTGGACAGAACTTCATTTTAATCATAGATGTCTGTGCCATCTGTGTTCATTGAACTTTCTGAGGTTAGGTTGGGGGTCTTGGACCTGGCTGTCAGCAGCTTACTGGTGAATAAAACATCCTCCCCCTAAAGCCTTGGCATGCATAATCTAGGATGGCACTGATAATTTACAGCTTCAGTGGGTGCCACTTTCTTCTGGATGCTTTCTACTTTAGAAACTCATTCCTTTTGCTCCATTTGCTTAAGAATCTAGCCATTGTGCACCCTCACTCCTGTGGCCCTTTCTCAGTTTGTGTTCTGTCTTTGCTCTCCTTACGCATGTTTAGCGAGACTGAATAATGACGCTGCATCAGGGCTGAGCACGTGTTAGTTCAGGGTGCTACTCAGTCCTCCCTTCCACACTATTGTTTGATTTCTCATTGTATTTCCACAAACTTTTGCTTAATATATCTTGAGAAATTTTAAAATCAGGTTTGCATCTAACATTTCTGTATATTCAGTATGCTAACAGCAAGACTTCCTATATCTTCCTGAAACTTGTGGTTATTGAAAGTCTGTGGTCTGGTTGCTCTAAAAGACTGCTGCTTTGCTTTGCAAGTCACTCTGCGGACTTTCTGTTGACAAGTTATGAATGGCTCGGGTACTTCATACTTTAGCACATGAATTTGAGTTCCTCTGCAAGCATCTATTGTGTTACTGGGTCACAGATGTCAGAAGATGGATGAGAGAACAACCCAGTCTCAGTAGCTCAAATCCTAAAGTGTAAAAAATCTGAGTCTAGACACCCCAGAGGACTGTAATTAACCACTCTTCCCTGTAACAAACAGACCCTCAGATTAGGTTTCCATCTCAGCCCCAGTCCTTCCATCACCATCAAGCAAGAAAGGAGGACAGGGACAGATCATGTAACCATCACCACAGCTCCACAGCTTGTAGTTTGGTTTAAGAGCAGCTTGGATTCTCCACGCCTAATTTTAGTCAAAAGATTGCCATCTACTGGCCGGATGGCTGCTGTGGCCCTCACTCTGGTTTTGGTTTGACAAAGCTATCAGTCAGCCTTGCTCAACGGTCTATCTGTAGGTTTTAGATTCTCCACATAGACCTAGGAAGAGCTTAAGCATCTTGATGGGTGACTTAGCCCTTCTGGTAACCAAGACGTTTGTTCATTGGGGGTAATTGGTCCCCATCTTAAATTTCATTGAATAATTAAGCTCTGTGAATCCTGTTTCATTTCACTGGTGGCATTTGCATGTAACCAACTAAGAACTGGTAGTTCACACGACAGTGGCACATGTAATGCTCTGGTTATCTGATGTCTGGTCTAAGAGATGTGTCCAGCAGCAATCAAGGAACTTGACAATGCCGGCAGTCCCAGGAACTTGGGAAGCTGAGGTGGACGATCATGAGTTTGAGCCTAGCCTTTGTAATAAATACATTGAGACCCTGACATGAAGGACAAAACAAAAAAGAGTGGAGCACAGTTTGGGGGTCAATGCACATGTCCCAAATATGAAAGTTTTATATACCTTGTGGCAGTTTTCGGTTGTCATACTCTCTCCTCGTCACACTTGGAGGCTCTGGACATCTGTGACACCATAAGGCTTGCAGACTCTAAAGGTTTTGAGAGTGAGAGTGTGAGGGTTGGGCCATAACTTGCTGAATGGCTTGCGAAGCATCCTGCTGCACGAGGCTCCAGGAGGTTTCACACCTTGTTGAGGAGGGCCAAAATGACATGGAGATTGTGTGTAATGCTTCTGGGGAGAAACTCAAGTGTTCCTTAACTCCTTTTTATTAGGATTAATCAGGCCAACCAACCACTTTTTTAAAACGGGAGACTCTTGGCTTTTGGCTCCTATGACCCTGGAATTTGGCATGCTATAAGAAGTCTGCTATCTGTCTTCATCCTCAGAAGAGCTTTTTGAACAGTCAACTTGGGTGTCACATGGTGACAGGGTTGTGTGAAACATTTTCTTTAATCTGTGTCAAGTCCCATATAAACAAGGTCGTGTCCTGTTCTCTATTCCTTATGCAGGACAGCGGTTGTTGAGTAACCTAGAACTCAGGTGACAGGCACAAATGGACATGTCCACTGTGTAGGTGAAAGTCTCATCTGGGAGGGGGACGCTCCCCAGACAGAGGTAACATTGTATGCTAAGGGTGGTCCATATTTCTCTGTCTGTACTGCACCTGATAACGAAAGGGCCTAACCCAGAAGCAGATTAGCAGATGAGTGCTGGGGTCACTTTTTGTCCTTCAACTGCTTGAGGTCATTAGCTTTATTATTTTTCTTCAAGCAACTAGGAAATACTCTGTTGTAGGCTCCACTATCCAAAACCACAGAAAAGTCTGAATTCTCTGATTTTTCCATGTGATGTTTATAGCCTATACCCATTCTCCATCTTTCCCATGCGACTCCCAACCAGGGTTTCATTTCCCATACTGTACTTTCTGGTTCTAAAATTCTCAATTGGTTCTTTTTTTTTTTTTTTTTTTTTTTTTTGCTCATATTATTATTTAGTTTACCCTTCATTCTACACGCTATTCTATGAGCAGAGAGGTAGAAATTTAAAGGGCAGTTTGATACTCTGCTCATCTCACAGAATGATTCTTGCCAGACTGGTGGTCCCAAGCATGTGTTTTCCTCTCTGGTGGGCCATAAATCCAAGCATAAAGTTTTTGGTGACCACTATGATGTTACCACTGTCACATCTGCAAACATCTCACTGCACTGGGCTTTATTACTGTCCACTGGGATCACTGGTGGTAAGGTGTTCATTGACTCACACCCCCCCACACACACACACAGCAGTCAGCATGGCACCTCCCAGAAAGCTATCTAGCAGCAGGAAGCTTTCTGCTGTGACGACTGACTTGATTGCCCCATGTCCTGTCACTAATGTGTGTTGCATCTTCAGTGATATGGTCTTACCATAAAGGTCTACAGGGCAACCAAGAGCACTGGTGGGAGCCAGCACTATTTTAAGATGCTCTAGGACATCTCTGATCAACAACTTGTGGGAATCTGCTGGGTTTTTGTTTTTGTTTTTGTTTGTTTGCCAATGTATGGCACCTGGGATGAGCATAGGGTAACTCCAACTGAACTTTAAAATGAAAAAAAAAAATCCATATACAGTGCTTATGACTAGTTGTTTTCTATGTGGCTTTTCTTTTTTTTATCTTTTTTTATTTTTATTAATTACAGTTTAGTCACTTTCTATCCCCCCATAAGCCCCTCCCTCCTCCCCTCCCATCCCCACCCTTATGTGGCTTTTCAAACATCCTTGGTGTTAGGTATCTCTTCAGGCCCCTCCCATCCTCAGTCATTCCTCTTCATCCTCAGTCATTCCTCTTCATCCTCAGTCATACCTCTTCTTCCTCAGTCATACCTCTTCATCCTCAGTCATACCTCTTCTTCCTGAAACCTACCTCTGCATTGTTCCCCTTTCTTTTTTCCTGTTGCTAGTTTCAGTTTTTTGAACGGTTTGGCTTTGGCTCACCGACTTTTCTCAAACTCTCATGTAGCAGTTCTATCATATGGGTCATTTGGAGGCTGACATTTGTTAATGATCTTTTTCCCTTGGCAACTGGTGACATAATTCTGGAATGTTTTGCATTTAACTTGTTTGGAGTTATTTCTTGACGTTGTTAACGTTACTTTAGTTACACTTAGACCATATTGTAACCTTTCTCTACAGGCTGCGGTCTTGAAGTTTTGACTCTCCTGTACTACCTGACTGATTATATTTAATTTTAAGAGTCTGTGTGTAGTTGCTTTTTGTATTTTATTTCAGTGATTAATATAGTTTTATATTTATATAATTAATATAGTATTAACATATAAAGCAATTAGTGAGTGAAAAAGATTGTATACTTGACATAATACATGTTGACAGCAAGCCCAGGGATGTTTGCATTTTTTTTAAACATAAGCAAAAAGCAATGGTGAACAAATAAGTGATGAAATGAACTGCTTATTTACTGAACTCTGTTTTGGTTATGCTTGAGTTCTCTTTTGTTTCTTTTTCTTTTATTGACAGTTCATCCAAAAGCTCCCCAAGATGTTACCATTAAAACTATAAGTGCTACAAAAGCCAACATGACTTGGAAAGTTCAGCCCTATGGAGACAAATACACACTTTTGTGTCAGGTTGAACTCCGACATGAAGGAGAAGTGATATATGTAAGAGCTTTCTTTGTTTACTATTTAAAAATCCTTGATTTACCTAAACAGAAAGGTAGCAGAGATAAGATTTTATTTTTTTCAGTTTAGATGGCACATACCTGTAATCCTACCATTCAGGAGGCACACACCTATAATTCTACCAGCTAGGAGGCTAACTCAAGACATCCCAAGTTTAAAGTTGCCTTTAGCTACACAGTGAGGCTCTATCTGCAAAAACAACCAAAAGGCAAACAAAAATTGCCTTGCTTCAGACCACACTGGTGTGCACACCTGTAATTTGAGAGGCAGAATCAGGAGGATTATTACAAGTTGAAGGCCAGCCTTATGCACACAGTAAGTTCCAAGCCAGGCAGGGCTGCATTGTAAGACCTTACCCCCAAACAGAAAGAACCCAACAATAAGAAAAACCAACCAATCAGGCCTTTATTCCAACATTGGTTCATAGATGATCTGTTGAAAGGGGCCTCTGAAATTGATTTAAACATTTAGCATGAAAAAAAAGACAGGGAAAAACTTTCCCCTTGAAGAAGATCTGGTCTTAATCCAAATTAGAGATTGCATGCTGTGATTTGACTTTGCAACACAAAGGCAGCTCTAGTCTTTGTTTTTCCTTCACTTTCTTAACTCAGGAGCACAATGTTTCCGTCCACATGAGCGCAAACCAGCTCTTGAGTGATCTGGAGCCGGCCACGGAGTACAAGGCTCGTGTTCGCTGTGCAGGCGCCAACCGCTTCTGGAAATGGAGTGACTGGGCTCAGGAAACGTTCAGCACACCTGAGGCTGGTATGTGTGGCTCCCTGCCGTTGAACTCACAGGTCTAAGTCTCAGAGCTTTCATTTGTGTCAAATGCTGAGAGGAAACTGTTAAAACAACGTGTGTCATACTTTAAGGCTGGATGAAAATGCCTAATGAGCGAGGCATTTGGCAATGCTGTTCCTTCCAGTGTATGTGTCCTCAAGTCATCTCTTTACGATTGCTGCGTTTGCTTTGGATTTGGGTGTGGATCACTCAGGACTGGGGACAAAAGGATGTTAGTGCCTTGGAAAGTACTGGCCTGATACCACACAGCGCCAGGCTGTCCCTGGGAATGCCATGGTTTCTGGGACAGTCATCCTTATTAGTAAGTGATGCTTTTGGTGCTGGTACTCTGGGGCCCTCTCCAATTGTCTTTGGTACTTAAGGTTTCTTCAGGCCTGAGTGTGCATGAGAACTATGCCCCAGGACTTAGATGGGTGTCAGGAGATGAGCTGGCCCGGCCCAGCTCTCAACCCTTTCCATTTCAAGATAAGAAGTCATGGCTGCCATCCATTTCCTAGATGAGGCAACCTGTAGGCAAGGGTTGAAGGAACTTGCTGAGCTTGTACTGCCAATGAACAGCGGATACGTGATAAAGCAGGAGCAGCTCATCTCTGATCGTGACACCTTGAACTTTTTATCACATACGCAGCAACTGTTCCTATTCTCCTACCGTAGAGGAGACCACTAAGGCAGAGAGGCCCAGCAAGTGTCCGCACTGGGAGTCCCCGCCAGCAGCCTGGCCCCAGAGCACCAGGGCTGCAGTGAGGCTCTGCATCCTCCCCCTCACTCTCCCTCTGTTGTGTCATTGCAGCCTTGATATCATGAGGACTCAGGCCCTAGCTTTGTTACTGTCAAAGGAAAGGCTGTATGTGCAGTTTTTCGTCCCTTCTTGCTGTCTGCGTGTAGACAGGTGAGCTTTTGTGGCATCCTAGAAATACCGTTTTAAAAAAGGAGAAAAACAAAGGCAAGTATTCAGCCTCTAAATGAGATGGCCATGCTAGGGGTCAGCTTCCCACTTTCACCCTGTGGATGCTTCCTAGCTCACACCCACCAAAAAATATGGTCATTTTGTAGGATGTGCAGACTTCCCAAGAAAAGCTGTAGTGGTATTCACCTCAGCTGTTGAATTATTAAATAACTAATTTTAATGCTGTCAGCTTGCTTTATATCTGTGCACATTTTATCAATGTTATGACTAAAGTGTTGTGTAAGGAGAAAACAGCAAAGGAGAAGACTATCTTTGGATTATAATACAGCAAATATAAGAAGATGTATGCCTGCTTTGTATGAGGTGAGGGTGGGAGAAGATGACTCAGTGGGTAAATGTGGATGCCACCAAGCCTAACCTCACTTTCCTCCCATTTCATACCTGAGTTTGGTCCCTGAAACCACAAGGTGGGAAAAAAGAAGCAGCCTCATCATGTTTTCCTCTGTCCATACGGGCAGCAAGACACTAGGACCCATACACATAAACACAAACACAAGCACACACAAAGAAGTAACCAAATACAAATTTTTAAAAGGAAATGAGTTGAATCTACTAACAGTGAATCTAATCTCCACTGTCCTCTTATCTCCTTCCAAGTGCTGGGGACTCCAGTGTTTAAGTGGATTTTAACAACGTAAAATAGTATGCATGGAGTTAAATGACAGCATAGTAGAAGCCTAGTGTATTTAAACATATAGCACTACAAACTGTACAAACAACCTTTTTTTTTTTTTTTTTTTAGTAATGATTTATAGACCAGCTCAAGATTTGAGGTGGGATCTGATGCTGTCCTTATTTCCCAAGCTTTGTTTAGCAAGTTAAAATCTGCTCTCATGTTTTAAAGGCAGAAGATTTGTGTGAAGATTTGTGTGAAGTGTCAGGAACTGAAAGAAATGAATGAGCTGCTTATTGATTGCAGCTGGTCACTGTTTTCTAACACAAGGATAGATTTTTGTGTGCTGTGCCTCCTCATGGCCCATGAAATATTTGCAATATTTCATAAAAATGTTGCAAATCACATCACTGTCCTCTCAAAAGAAAGAAGGAAAGAAAGAAAGAAAGAAAGAAAGAAAGAAAGAAAGAAAGAAAAAGAAAAGGATGGAACATAAAAGGGTGAAGCAGGTTTATCTTGTTAAATTTATAACAGTTGATGTAACATGTTCATGTTACAAATAGACAATATTTTGAAGAAGACCTTCTTCGAAAAAGCTGAAGTCCGACGAGAGTAGCTGTAGTTTTACGCCCGGCTCAGCTGAGACTGGATTTCTGCACATTCACAGGCTGACTGTAGAGACTTTGAGTTTGAGTCTGAGTTGTGCCCTCAGGACCTCACTGTAGAATGAAGCCACACCTGTGAGTCTCCACGACCTGGAAAAAGAATGCCAGCTGCGCTCTCAGCAGACTCACCTCACCTGTAGCTGAGGAAACCCGCATTTTCTCTATGCTGTTCTCCCATTCACATCAAAATATGACCATAAAAATACGATGGAAATTTTGGTTCTATGACACACAGTATCATATAGGTATCAAGCAAAACAAATTGCAAATTAAACACTACACACCTGTTTTAGTAGTACTTCCATCCATTTTTTTAAAAGTAAAAGTCAACCATGAAAAATACATTTTAGAAGTTTAAAAGAAATCACATTGATACTTTCATTTTTGCATCACAGAAGCTTGCTTATGAGCATTTCATTGAACTTAGGCCAGCAACGTGAGCCTGAAAGTGACCATCAATTTCCTGAATAGGTCAGGGCTGAGAAATTGTCAATCATGAGTGCAGTGGCTTTATTTTGTCTTCTGCATGTTTTGAACAATTAGCTTAGTCTCTCTGAACCTTATTTCCCTTATTGAGAAAATGGAGTAAATAAGAATGGCTGTACTGTAAGAGAGCAAATGAGTAACTATGTAAAATGGTTGAAATGGGCATGGCACCTAATTACCATCCTATAAATTTTACCTACTATTTTATATGCACTAAATCTACTCCCAAATAGTTTTAAAGGTAGGTACCCAGAGTGGTCTTGGGTTAATAGACTAGTTCAGCTGGCTGGAGGTTCAAGGATCTGGGTTCAATTCCTAGTACTGAAAAAATACAGAGAGTGTACAATACAGGTGATTAAGTATAGAGATGATAGATAGATAGATAGATAGATAGATAGATAGATAGATAGATAGACAGACAGGAGACAGACACAGAGAGTGATTCCTCCATATATCAATGGAGTGAGCACAAATACGATGCAAATCAATTCTCAGTTTCCGTAAATTTCTGCATTAAGGTCAGAGAGGAAAGACTGGAACATTTAAACAGGTTGTTTCTGGGCTTTTATTTTCCTTTTAACTCTCTAGAAAGTGTGTCTGGAGCTTGCCCTAAGACCCAGGCCCAGATCTTGAAGCTAGGTTTGGAAATCAGATGAGCCAAACCCTGGCTGCAGTGATTCCGTCTTCCACCATACAGTGAACTCTTGGAAGCAGAACATGGGGCCATGACTTGGGGAGCATGCCTCAGGTCCACTGTATGCCCATAGGAGATAGATGACAGGGAGCATAGGGGATAAAGAAGTCTTTCCAGGTTGTGACTCCAGTGAGGGGTCAGGTGAAGGAAAGCCCTGAAAGGCCCCTGAGCTTATTGCCCCAAGGGCCAAGGTTAATGTGTTGTGTCTCTACCTTAGCCTTGCACGTGGCAATAGGTTGCTGTCTAGAAAAATAAAAATGGAAACCTTCCCTAACTTCTGGTAGAATTGTCCTGATAAATAAAAGTCACTTAGTGGCTTCCAGATGCCACGGACCGGCCCAGTCGGAGTTCCGCACCCACGGGAAAATCAGGCGTTCAGATATCAGGTTAGGCACAGATAGGCAAAATGACAGAGACCACACCAAGTAATGTTGGTTTGGATCAGCTGCACTTTACTGAAGTCAAGCCAACACTTATATAGTGATTGCATAAAGAAGCACCTGAAGTTGACATATTTCCCGGAACATTTACAAAGTTTATATTTTAACTGAAGGCGATCTGGTAAAAGGCAGTGTCTTCAAAAATCTTGGCCTAAAAGCCTCTTAAGCAGAGCAAACATAGAACTAGCATTATTGCTGCTAATTTAGTGATTAGAGGGCCAGGGGCTGTTGAGCTAAGTCGGCTAAAGATTTACAACCCCCCCCCCCCCCCCAGAGATAAGCATTGAGGGGAATTCCTCCTGGTTGTCTTGCTAAGGATTTACAATCTTTTCTTAGAGATAAGATGCTTGAGAAAGCCTGTCCGTAAAACTCATAGTATAATATAAAACTCTCTGACCTCCTATGTTTGCCTATCTTCTTTTTGCCTCATCATAAACACCTGTGTTTGGTAATGGTTTTGTAGTAGTTTTACTGCAGTGGGAATATCCAGAGTGTTTATCCTAAGAGATCCTAATTAAACATTTTCTTTAGAAAGCCCTAAAACTCTTGTCCCTTTACTACCTACAATGTTTGGTTTTTCCACAAGCAATTCCTGATGCTGAATCTGATTTATTACCTCTCCTAAAATTTTATTTTCCTTCTACTCTTATTTACTAAAGCTTTTAGTAATCTATTAGAAATGTGTTTGCTCAACACCCTTCACAATAGGCACTAATAACATAAAGTACCTTGGGATGACATTAACCAAACAAGTAAAAGACCTGTTTGAGAAAAACTTCAAGTCTCTGAAGAAAGAAATTGAAGAAGATCTCAGAAGATGGAAAGATCTCCCATGCTCATGGATTGGTAGGATTAACATTGTGAAAATGGCCATCCGGGCAAAAGCAATCTACAGATTCAACGCAATTCCCATCAAAATACCAACTCAATTCTTTTCAGACCTTGAAAAAAAGATTCTCAGCTTCATATGGAGAAACAAAAAACCCAAAATCTCCAAAACAACCCTGTACAACAACAGATCATCTGGAGGTATCTCCATCCTCTATCTCAAGCTGTACTACAGAGCAATAGTAATAAAAACTGCATGGTATTGGCATAGAAATAGAAAGGAGGATCAATGGAACCGAATAGAAGACCCAGAAATAAACCCATGTACTTATGAATACTCGATTTTTGACAAAGAAGCCAAAACCATTCAATGGAAAAAAGATAGCATCTTCAACAGATGGTGCTGGTCTAATTGGATGTCTACATGCAGAAAAATGAAAATAGATCCACATTTATCACCCTGCACAAAACTAAAGTCTAAGTGGATCAAAGACCTCAGCATAAAACCAGATATGCTAAATCTGTTAGAAGAAAAAGTGGGGAACAGCCTAGAACTCATTGACACAGGAGACAACTTCCTGAACAGAACTCCAACAGCACAGGCTCTAAGAGCAACAATCAATAAATGGGACCTCATGAAACTGAAGAGCTTCTGTAAAGCAAAGGACACCGCGTCATCAAAACAAAACGACTGCCTACAGATTGGGAAAGAATCTTCACCAACCCTTTATCTGACAGAGGGCTAATATCCAGTATATATAAAGAACTAAAGAAGCTGAAAAGCAACAAACCAAGTAATCCAATTAAAAAATGGGGAACAGAGCTAAACAGAGAATTCTCTGTAGAGGAATATACAATGGCAGAGAAACACTTAAAGAAATGCTCAGTGTCATTAGCCATTAGGGAAATGCAAATCAAAACAACCCTGATATTTCACCTTACACCCATCAGAATGGCCAAGATGAAAAACTCAAGTGACAACACATGCTGGAGAGGTTGTGGAGAAAGGGAAACCCTCCTCCATTGCTGGTGGGAATGTAAACTGGTACAACCACTTTGGAAGTCAATCTGGCGCTTTCTCAGACAATTAGGAATAGTGCTTCCTCAAGACCCAGCTATACCACTGCTAGGCATATACCCAAAATTTGCTCAAGTACACAATAAGGACATTTGCTCAACCATGTTTGTAACAGCTTTATTTGTAATAGCCAGAACCTGGAAACAACCCAGATGTCCATCAATGAAGGAATGGGTACAGAAATTGTGGTATTTTTACACAATGGAATACTACTCAGCAATCAAAAAAGAGGAAATCATGAAATTTGCAGGCAAATGGTGGGATCTAGAAAAGATCATTCTGAGTGAAGTATCCCAGAAGGAGAAAGACAAATATAGAATATACTCACTTCTATAGACCTAAAAGATAGGATAAACATAATGAAATCTATACACCTAAAGAAGATAATCAAGAAAGCGGACATGGGGTATGATGATCAATCCTCATTTAGAAAGACAAATGGGATATGCATTGAACGTATGACAGGAGTCTACCGCAGAAAGCATCTGAAAGACTCTACCTAGCAGTGTTCCAAAGTAGATACTAAGACTCATAACCAGACCTTCGGCAGAGTACAGAAGGAGAGTTTGATGTGGAAAGGATAGGAGCTCCACAAGGACCAAACATATCTGGGCACAGGGTCTTTTCAGAGATGGACACTCAACCAAAGACCATGAGAGGATAAAACCTAGAACCTCTGCTCGGATGTGACCCGTGATAGCTCAGTAATCAATTGGTTTCCCATAGTAAGGGGAACAAGGACTATTTCTAACAGGAACTCAATGACTGGCTCTTTGACCTCCCCACCTCCCAAGGGAGGAGCAGTACTGTTAGGCCACAGAGGAGGACTTTGCAGCCAGTCCTGAAAATACCTGACAAAATGGAGTCATATGAAAGGGGAGGAGGTCCTCCCCAATCAGTGGATTTGGAAAGGCGCAGGGAGGAGATGAGGGAGGGAGGGTGGGATTGGGGAGGGAATGAAGGATACAGCTGGGATACCGAATTAACAAAATGTAACTAATGAGAAAAATAAAATTAAAAAAAAAAAGAAATGTGTTTCCTTGAATAGTTAACTGTGCTGTTTCAAGAATCATAGAGAAACAGCAAAAAAGCTCATCAATCCAATCTTGCAACCGAGTAAGCGTGGGACTTTCAGAATACGTCTTTTTGGCTTAGGTGGCCATGTTAGGGTTCTTGCCAGTGACTTCCAGGAAGCTGATTCCTGTAGGAAACGTATCTTCCATCTGGCAACATAATTTTATGCTTACATAGCACATTTTTATGTTTACACAGACAATTCTGGAGTTAGTGTGGCATCCAGAGGCTCTAGGGCGGACTTGTAGGTGTTGAGTTTCATATTGTTAATCCTTGTCATTAAAGCACCTTCTGTAAACTTATGTGGAAATGTTCTTAATGTAGCTCGGTATTCATATACAATGAATATAGACAGTGAAAATACTTAAAGCCCAAACTATGAGTGCTTTGTGAACAGTGTGGCTGTGGACCCATGGATAGAAGTCACAGAAAGTGAGAGGGCTGGCTGGCAGGCCCTGAGGAGGATAGGTAATCCTCATGGCTTAGAAAAGCAGTTCTCAACCTGGGGCCACAACCCCCAGAGAGTAGCATATCAGCTATCCTGCATATCAGGCATTTACATTATGATTCATAACAGCAGCAAAATTACAGTTATAAATAGCATAATGTTGATCTTATATTATAAGCTAATAGATTTGAAACTTTTGTATTTACCTATCCATGATTTAAAACTATAATATGTAACTCTAGATGTAGTTTCGTGTCTTGAGCCTTGAAAAATGTTATAGTAGGCCTGAGTTGAACACACAGGAATATTTTTATGGCTGGGGGTCACCACAACATGAGAAACTGTATTTAAGGGTCTCAGCATTGGGATGGTTGAGAACCACTGGCTCAGAAGAACATGGGAATTATGGCCTGCTTTGCACACAAATGTGACCCACGAACCTTTCTTTGGTTAATTTCAGCCCCCTCACAACCTCTTGATGTGTGGAGACAAGTGTGGCCAGAGAATGGAACAAATGCTGTGGCCCTCTTCTGGAAGGTAAGGAGTGTAGCCTCAGAAGGTGTGACTTGCTGCTTCTGAAGAGCAGTGCCCTCCCCAGCCAGGAGAAACCTTGGTGTCAGTCTCTCCCGGCTGGTTATCAGGTAGAAGGACCCATTCCATAGCCATGTCCTAGTGCTTGTTCTACAATTTCCTTGAGCCCAACTGATGGGTGAGGATGATTTTGATTGCTAGAACCTTTTCTGTATGTTCCACTCAGGCCTACCATAACTTTCGCAAGGCTGAATACAGGGAGCTACATCTAGAGGCACAGACCCTACTTCTAAACAAGGAATACGTAAATGCAGAGGTTTCAAATCATGCTATAAAATTATAATAGAAGACCAGCATTATCCTTCTACACGACCTGATACACTGTGCGGCAACCTGCAAGCCAGCTTTGTATTTAGAGCGCTGAGATGCCTCAATGTCTCATACCAAAACCTGGTGATAGGAGATGATTGGCAAGTGGTCACAGCCTCACCAGCTTTTCTTCTCCCCTCAAGTTTGGCACAGTCCTCCAGGCTCTGCATACACATATCTGTCTCTGCTCAGCCTATGTCTGAGTTCCATCCACACCCTGATGGGACAGCTGCTGCTTGCTCTGAGATCTAGGGGTACACAGAGCAAGACACAGCTGTCCCAGGAAAGGCAGACCTCATGAAGCCTGGATGAGTGCTAAGCTGGGACCGTGAGGGCAAGGTCTTCTCCATAATCATGAGCATCTTCCACAAGAGAGAGTGTGGGCTAGATGGCAGAAGTCAGGGTGAGCCAAGACTAGGTAAAAAGAGGCCAGGACTAAGGCTCTTCTAGAAAGGGCCTGTGGGTGCTGGTTCCTTTATTTTCTCTCAGCTGCCTTCTGCTCTTACTTCCTCCAGAGCTAAGAGTCTGTATTCCTCTTGACTTTTGACTCAGATCGTTCTTTCTGGATAAACTGTACATTTGTTTTGTTTTGAGACAAGTTTTCTCTGTGTAGCCTTGGTTGTCCTGGACTTGCTTTGTTGACCAGGCTAGCCTTGAACTCACAGAGATCTGCCTGCCTCTGCCTCCTGAGTGCTGGGATTCCAGGCATGTGCCGCCACACCTGGGGCATAAATCTTTACTAGAATCTCTGAATGATTTTTTTTCTGATTTCTTTAGTTAGACTGAAAGGCCTGATTCTAAACATATGTGCATCTATGTGTGCACATGCACACACACAGACAGACATGTGTATCTTAATATGTTTATATGTGTGTATGGGTGAATGTGCTAGTATGTGTGTGTGCACATGTGTGTGCATACAGGGATGTGCGTATATGAGTGGATACGGTCTTATATGTATGTGGAGTGGACAGAAATGAAAAAGTAATCTCAGAGTAAAGCCCATTTTGAAAGGATTATCATTTTTTTTTCAGCCACTATCAAATTCACAGGCCAATGGCAAAATCAAATTCTATAATATAGTTGTAGAAAATCAAGACAAACCAGCTAAGCCAGAACACTACTCTATCCGAGCACCATCCACTAACATAAAACTGAACCTTGATCCGAGTCCTTACAAGATTAACATCACAGCCAACAACAGCGCGGGTGCATCACCTGAGTCAGTGATGGTCATCTCCAATGATTCCGGACATGGTGAGTCAGCATCAGCAAATTTGGCTTCCACTCTTGAGAAAAACGTTGATGATATTTCCAAGTAGTGACAGACAAATAAAACCATAACTTGAAGGAACCATGTGCTGTTAGGCACTCCTCCAGAGCTGGGTGTATCAGCAGGTTGCCGTGTGACAATGCCTTCACAGCAACCCAGCACCATCTGTCCTGGAATCTTCAGCACACTTAAGGATCATCTAAAGTTCATTTGCTCTAAAATCCAGTATGCAGTCCCCCAGCAATCCCTGAGAGTCATGACAGTGGTGTCCTAGAGATTTTAGCTTTTGCAGTATGGACTGCATTTACAGTGCTGTAACCAGTATTTGCCCACCACTGACGCCTATAGAGAGTTTACGGAACGGCCATGCTGATGGGGAATGTCTCTATCCACAACACTCGGGAGATTGAGACAGGAGGATCATGAGTTTGAGGCCAGCCTCTGCTACGCAGTGAGACCATGTTGAGTGAGAACAGGGGTAGGGGCAAAAGAGCCCATGGACATCGTAAGGAGAGCTGATATACTCTTTCAGGAGACTTTGTAATTTGTCCAAGTTTGTAGAGTAACAACAGATGATTATGTACCAATCCTTCAGCCAACTAAAGAGTGAGCTAAGTGGAAGTGATTGTACATCTAAATCCAAGAGTTACTTTAATGGCCTTCTTGACTGAGCCATAGACAATCCGGGCATGCTAAGTCCCCGTCACCTGCTATGAGACAGTGCTCATGTGGACAAGAGGCAAAAAGGAGTTGACATGTTGAGATCATTAATGTACTGTGCAACAATGCCATCCTTTGGGTCTTGCAGTTAAACGTGCCAGGATCTGCTCATGGGGCTAGGAAAGATTGTATGGTTCCATTCCAATTCAGTTTAAGTTTAGGCTAAGTGAGCCATATTAGAAGGTTTTTGGGTTTGTTTTTTTAAGAACTGTTCCATGTGAAATCTGTACTACTATTGCTCTGGTGTAGGTAGAGCCACACTTTGATCTTGAGACTGAAGAATTTTACCCATTTCCACAAAATTGCACTAAAACCTGCAGTTCACATTACTCTGAGCCTCCTGCCTCACCTGACAGTTTTAATTACTAGTTACTATTGGCATGAAAGTAAGGTGCTGTTCATCTTTCTGGGTCATGAAATTGTTCTACATCAGAAGCAACCATTAGGGTGTACAGCTGTAAGCACACTGTGAAAGTCCTTGAGATTGTTTCTTCATTGGGCTAGTTCCCAGCTGGCTTAGACACATGGCTTCCTCTTCTTCCTCCACCAAGGAAATGAATCTGTTTCACCCCTAAATGGCATTCCCCGTTCATTTACTCATAAATTTGAGAAATGTGGACCCTCACTTTTCAAGAAGCAGGCTGCACACTCAGAGTAGTGGGAACAAGAAGGTTTATGTCATGACTCTACAAAACTGGTTGTGAACCCAGAAAGGCCATTGATGGGGCAAGAAAAACAGCTAAGAGGATCAGGTGGATGGCCTAGCAGGCAAGCTTGGCTGTTAGTAATTTGCTGCTCTATGATTATAGCTTGTCTGGTGGTGGCGAGGGCATGTCCTTAGCAAACTGTCAGCCAGGTTCATTTGTAGCTGCAACTAAGCCAGCTGGATCCACTTTTGAAAAGGAACCATTACAAATGAACCATGTACAATCGACATTCCAAACAGGGTCCCCACGCTTAGCAAGCGGCTTCTTTGGAGCTACAGAACGTGATTTGAAGAATAAAGCCAGTGAGGTACGCCCTGCCCTCCATCCTCTGCCGCAGCTAGAAGTCCTTCCCTGTGCGGTACTGTGTTGGTCAGCTTGCCGCTGCTTTGTCAAAGCACCTGAGGGAAACAACTTGGAGATAAAGTGTGTTCTGGGTCACAGTTGTAGAGACTATAGCGTGGTCAGTTGGCCTGGTGCTTGGGGGCTGTGGGAAGATGAATGGGATCCTTTTGTGATAAAGCAAAAGCCACTCACCTCATGGTGCTTGGGAAGCAAAGAGAGGACAGAGCCAGGGCCCCAATGTCTTATTTTAAATATGCCTAGTAGTCTAATTTTTGTCTTCTGGTATCAGCATCTGACAAGTTTCACCACTTAGTGCCACAAACTAGGCACTAAGGCTTTAGGCACAGATGTCATTGAGAGACATTTTAAACCAAAAGTATAGACAGGTGGTGCAAGTACTGGTTCTATTTTCTTTGGAAATCGTAAAAGAAATACCACAATGTGAATCAGAAATATTTTCCTATTTGTTTCTGCACAGAAAAGGTCTGGGAAAAAAGAATTCACGGTACAAAGGATGGATTCCGTATTTCTTGGGAGCCGATATCCGGAGACGCTTTGGGCTATGTTGTGGACTGGTGTGAACATTCTCGGGGCCAGTACTGTAATCTTCAGTGGAAGAAGCTAGGCCCTAATACCACCAGCACCGTCATCACGTCCGGTGAGAGCTCGCAGCACTCCTCCTTGCTTACCGCCCTTGCAGAAACATCAGCTTAGACGTCAGTTCTGACCTGCAGATCCTTTGATCTAGGCTAACAATTTCGAAGTGACAATTCCAGCTTGGTTGCTTGGAAATCAGGTTTCCTGAGAATGAATTTTTGACCTCCGGGCTCAAAATCTACGACAGCAGAGTATGTAAATGTAGGCCCATAGTACAGATTTTAATAATTTTTTTTTTTCCCTCTGAATGAGAAGGGCATTGGAACTGTTTGCAGAAAGCCTTACAGATACAGACGACAGTGCATACTTGGGGAGTTTAGGGTATAGAGTCGATGGAAACAAGAAAATCAGTATTCAGTTTCACCAAAGTTGCAGGCATGAACTCTCCCCTCCGACACCAAATCTACAACTTGGAGGTGCCTGCTGTTTTAGGGAAGTCAAAGGAACTCAAGAGAGTGGCTTACGCAGGAGGCATAGGTGACCGTCTCTGGGGCTGATGGACTGAAGCGGTAACCGTCTATATCCAGGAGTAGTGGTGGAGGCCCCTGCAAGAGTCAGGGACCTGTGAGGCTTGCACACAGGTTGTAGGGCTGCAGGTGAAAGAGGAAGAAAGGGAAGGAAGCCAGGCTTTCTTGACCCCGGGTTTTAATGGGAGCACCAAGGGCAAATACTTAAGGATGGTTGATGTCAAAAGTGGCGTTGGAGTAGAATGAGTCTGCCCTGACTCTGCTCCCTGTTTATGCACAGAGATGAGAGCAGGTTGAGATCCTGACTCAGAGCACACGGTAGCCTGTATGCATACAGCAGGCTTTTGAGACAGCACTGTGTTTGCAACAGGGAGGGTTCTGAGACCTAAAGGAAGGAAGAAAGTCGTAGAGGGACAAAATGGAAAGATCTTGAGAAAGAAACTACTAGTGAGTGCTCGCTCACTATCTGTCCCCTTTGACTCAGATGATATTCTCCGTCTTGTTAAAACCCTCTGAATTCTCTTCTCCAGACACTTTTGAACCAGGGGTCCGTTACGACTTCAGAGTTTTTGAACTATCTATGCAACAGAATGCTCAGTTGATAGAGCGACAAACAGGATACACCCAGGAACTGGGTAAGTGGAAGGCATTTGGCTTGCCTCATGAAGACTGGTTCTGGGCCAGCCAAATACCCATGGCTTTGTGTTTAAGAAGATCCCATTCCTGAACTTAATTTTCTGGTCCCATTTATTTTAGAATTTGCATTAAGTTTTTTAAAATCATATAAATGAAATATCTTCATTTAAAGGAGATTTATAAAATGCTTCATGAAAAAGAATGAAATCATTGCTAATTTTTATACCCAAAGAGCAATATCTAATTAATTTTATTGTACACGGATACACATTTCTCTCTACTGGTACACACCTTTAAATAAAAATGGGCTCATACTCTACAGTTTGTTAACCTCTTTCTTGATTAATGCCACTAAGTATTATTTGACCACAGTGCTACTTCTGTGATTGAAAGGTACCCCCTCTCTGCACATGCCAAATCACCTATTCTTGGATAATTTAGAATGAAAGCTAGGACTTTTACTTAGAAACTGTAAAATTTATCTTCAAGTATCTTGTAGCTCCAACTTGTAAATCTCTCTTTTGCTGTCCACTCTCTTGTGCCCAGTCTGAATTGCTTTCATTTTTAGCAAAGTCTTTATCTGTATCCATAAACACACGTGTGTGTGTGTGTGTGTGTGTGTGTGTGTGTGTGTGTGTGTGTGTGTGTGTGCAGGTGCACGTGGAGCCCAGAGAATGTCACTATTGTTCTTCAGGTGCCATATACCATGCTTTTTGAGACTGTCTTGCATTGGCCCGGAGCTCACCAGGTGGGCTAGGATGATTAGCAGCAAGCCCCAGAAATCACTGTCTCCCCTTTCTCACACACTGTGTTTCAAGCAAACACCACCACTCTCAGCTTTCTGTATTTGTTCTGAAAATCAGACTCGGGTTGTCATGCCTAAAAGCAAGCACTTTACCAAGTGAGCTATCCCTTCATGTCTGCGATGAGGTTTTTCTGATTGAATCTGGGAAGAAGAGTCCTTGAGTCAAAGGGCCTCACCTTCTGAAATAAGCTTCTCTCTCTCTCCCTTAAGAATTGTTGTGAAATTGCCCCCTGTAAACTTTACCCCTTCCCACTACCAGAATGGGATGTTTGCTCTTCCCACTGAACGCTTAAGTGGGCTCCTGGTTGTCCCACCAATCAGATTCTAAAGCTTTTACTTTGGGGACCTGATCCAGTATTCATGGCAGGCAGAGAGGAAAGGAGGAGGCTTGCCATTTGTGTCTCTGTGTGCTGACACTGTGTATAAATGTGCACGTGTGTGTGTGTGTGTGTGTGTGTGTGTGTGTGTGAGAGAGAGAGAGAGAGAGAGAGAGAGAGAGAGAGAGAGAGACACGGGGAAGTGACAGGAGACCTGTCATTCCGTGGTGCATTGTCTGTCCTGGGAATTCCATTCTTTAAAACCCATCTCATGTCTTTGAGCACAGCTTGCCTCTTCTGTCCCTTCCTCTTCATGCCTGTAGTTTCTATGGTTCAGAAAATACTGTTGAGGTGCCAAGGCCAGAATCAAGTCTAAGATATGACTTTTATTTTTTACTTTTCCCCCCTCCCCCCGTGACTTTTCTGCAGATTATTTATGCTCTCTGGGTATTTAATTCTTCATGTGGAAGGTTTGCACGAGAGCATTGTTCAGCTCCTTCCCGGAACTCGTGCCTGTGTCTCGGAGGATATTACCCAGGGAAAGAGATAAGATTCCTTAACTTGACTCAAGCTCTTAGTGTCCAGAGATGCCTGTGCTCTGTGTTTAGTGTGCATACATGTTCTGAGACCATTCCCAGATTGTGACTTGTTCTTGTCCACTTTCCTTTCCTAGCTCCTTTGGAGAATCCGAATGTGAAAATTATAAACTTGACTTCAAACTCCTTCATTCTGAGCTGGCAAAATTATTCCAGTGACTCCCAGCCTGGTTTTATAAAGGGATACACTGTGTATTTGAAATCCAAGGAGCTGCAGTGCCACCAAAATTGGGAACGGCATCTTCTTCCAGGTGATGCTTACTCTTGGGTATCTACTGAGACTTGCAAGATCTCACCATCTGGAAAACAATGAAACTGCTGCTGAGTCTGTCCCCAAAGTTAGAAAAAAGGCACAGAAAAGGCTCCTATGTGCCAGGGGTAGGCTGGAGACCAGGCTGATGCTCTTCCCATGTTGTTTTAGAATCAGTGGGCTAAACAAAAAGGGGTGTGAATGGAGGGAGAGGTATTTTAATTCACTTCAAGAGTAACACAGACCTGACCATCAATTAGCCCCTAAGGAAATCCTTCCCTTCAGAAAACCTGCTTGTTTCTCCAGCCCCTCCTTAAAAAAAAAAGAAAAAAGAAAAAAGAAACTCCATCAATGTTTTTGGTTTTAATTTTGGTTTACTTACCTGTCTGTGGCGCTGAGGACCAGACCCAGGGCCTTGCACACACTATGAGTAAGGAGTCTGTCTGTAAGCCACGTCTCTGGGCACCAGCTTATTTTACTTGCCCTGTGTGTGCTTATTACGCCTGGCAGAACTCTCTCCCCATGCTCTTGCCATTCTCTGCTGAGTGGATACTTTGCTTATTGTGGGCACATGTTGAAAATGAGTGAAATTATAATCTGATCTGAAGTTGGTTTAAGAATGTTGATGGTTCTGAGACAGCTGGGGTAGCTCTGCCTGGCTCTCCCAAGGTCTCTGCTGTACTTTTTTCTTTCTTTTTAATAAGTCAGGGTTCCATGCATCCCAGGCTGGCTTGCACTCACTCTGTAGTTGAAGATGATCTTGAACTTCTGTTCTTCCCACTGGGACTACAGGCATGTGTCGTCATGTCCACTCTGTGTCCTGCTGGGAATTGAACCAATGGCCTCTGCATGCTAGGCAAGCCCCCTACTAACTGGCCACACACGGGCCCCTGCAACACTCTGAATATTGATTTTGATGACAACATTGTTTTTCAAACACAGGTGATTCAGTGCTCTGTATATATGACATCAACGACCCGGAGAAAAAGACATTGACTGTGGAAAACCTTCAGCCAGAATCCCTCTATGAGTTTCTGGTCACTCAGTATAACAGCGCTGGCCACGGACCCAATGAAACATTCACCAAAGTCAGGACTACAGACGAACGCTGTGAGTTTTCCCAAATCCTCTGTTTCTCTCAAGGTTAAGTTTCATTGCTTTGCATAGATCAGGAACTTTCAGTAATTATTCCTTTACTCTCCTGCACACATAAATGCTATTCAGAATCCTGTTCCAGACCCCAGGTCAAAGAGGTAGTACCCTGACCTATTATGATCTAGAACCTTCTTCTCACCTTTCTCCCTGACCCTGGGGATGTCTGGCTCTGGGAGTCAGCCTCAGGGGGACTTGAAAATTTACAGCATATTTTAGAGTTGACATTAGAAGCGCTACTGACTTCTCTCCAACAGGCCCTGGATGGTGGTGGGTAGCCTTCTTCCCCAGCCTTCCCTCTGGCTGGGTTTCCGACCTGACCGGAGGCTCTGCTCTGCTGGGGATGGTGAGAGCCTGGCAATGTGCAGTAGCTCAGACCGGCATGTTACCAGCTCTGTGGTTGTGGATTCTATGGGGGAAAACGTGAAGAGATATGTCTTTCTAAAATGCATTTGGCATCAGAGTTAGAGGAAGAAAAAAGGAAGGGACAAAGTAGGGACTGTACTTCCATCTCAAACTCTGCCAGCCAGAAAGGTGGGAGGAAATATCCCCTGGAGAGAGGATGCAGGGGAGAAAGCTTTGCGATGGCTTTCCCTAGAGAGGCCCACACCCACATTCTTGAATGTGTCTTTCTTTCCTTATGAACATCTTTCATTCTTTTAATCCTAATTCTTTTTTTTTTAAATGTCTAAGAAAATTATTTGAAAAGTATCTATGCCTTCAAAGCTACAATTTTTTTTTTTTTTTTTTTTTTTTTTTTTTTTTACATTTTGATTTATTTTTTTTTTTTTCAATGCAGTTTATTCAGGAACATTGAACAATCCTCGGACCCCGGGGAAAGCCAGCCCACAGCTTAAATAGCCTCTGGGTAGCCAACCCAGGCGTGCCACGGGGGCAATGCAGATAGGTCCACATACATGGAAGCAAGCCAGATCCTCGGCCTTAGCCAAATGTGGAGTTGTTCTTGACAGAGAGCACTCACCATCGGGAAGGTGGAAGGCGGAAACCAGCTCCATCTTTAAGGCATAGCATTCTGCAGCTCTCTACAGTTCCCCCTTTTTGTTTTAGACGCATCAGGCAAGAGTAGAGGTCTGATCTCTGATATTAGAAATAAATTGGGACTTTGTACAGATGTTCATTTAGGTGTCATCCACCCAAAGAGCATCAGACCCGTCCAATACCTTTTTCTCAGAGGCGGGACCTGGGGCATCAACCCGCATGCAATCAGACATGCTCTTCTCTGGGTCCAAAGCGGCTGACCCTGAGTGCAGTGCTTAGCCTCGCATCCTGAGCGTATCATTTTAGCTTTTTATGGTATCCAACCATGCTTGGGGAGAATGTCCTGCTTCAATGGCTGTAAAGGCCTGAATGATCATGGCTGCATCACACTGTTGTGAGACTCTAATCTTGCATATATACCACAGGCAAACCAAGGAGACCAACACCAGAAGGCCTGCTAACACTCCCATGCCCGCCCATTCCTTCAGATGATTCATGGCTGCAGCAATCCATGTTGATAATCCTGTGGCTAGTCCTGCGTCCACTCCGGTAGAATTTACTGTGACAATGGCCACTCTCAGCTGCTCCATCGTAGTATCGAATTCTCCAGTCCAATTACCTAAAATATAGCTCGACAATTGTTTAGACAGATTTGCAGCAAAGGAAAAATTCTCATGTTGTATGCTAGTGACACAAAGTCCAGCATACTTTCATTGACAGCCAGGTTGAGCAATTTGCCATAGGGTATCAATTTGCTCCTGCAAGAGGTCAATCCTCTGATTGAACACCATCAAGCTTCCTTGTAGTTGAGCATTAATTCTTTTATGTACAACTAAGGCATGAGCTACATTGGCTAAATGATTATTCAGGGTCTGAGCAGTCTGCCCAGTATGACTCATGGCTAATGCCCTGGTGGTAGCTCCAACAGCTGTCAATGAGATGGTAGTATCAATGGTGGCTGTAGTTCCAAGATCCCTTTTCTGTCTGAAGAGAGTCATAGCGTGAGGGGCATCAATGGG
Organism: Meriones unguiculatus; assembly: GCF_030254825.1. Classification (NCBI taxonomy): domain Eukaryota; kingdom Metazoa; phylum Chordata; class Mammalia; order Rodentia; family Muridae; genus Meriones; species Meriones unguiculatus. The sequence goes on from NC_083351.1 coordinate 126,459,779, forward strand.
CATAGGCACCCAGTGAGGCATGCGAGTAACCAGGGCATACCTAACTTTACTAGCATTCCAGCATTGGGCAAAAAAGCAAGTATCATTACCACAATTACTTGGCTCTATCTGGCTAATAATGAATAAAAATGGGGGATATAGACAAACAGGTGTGGGCTTATAGGAAATATTATGAGAAGCCTTAACCCCTCGTTGGAACATCCTGCGTCAGTTCTAGAACTAGCAGTGGTGGTGTCCGAGGTCTGAGTAGGTTCAGGAGACCATTGCCCCCAGGGGCGAGACGTGCTCCATGCCAATTGACTAACTCCATGTTTTCCTCCAATTTTGAAAGTCATTTAAGGTTCTTAAATTATTTTTTCCCTTTTTTCTTAAATTTTTCATCAATTACACTTTATTCATTCTGCATCCCCCCATAAGCCCCTCCCTCCTCCCATCCCAATCCCACCCTCCCTCCTCCCTCTGCTTGCATGCCACTCCCCAAGTCCACTAATAGGGGAGGTTCTCCTCTCCTTTCTGATCTTAGTCTATCAGTTCTCATCAAAAGTGGCTGTATTGTCCTCTACTGTGGCCTGGTAAGGCTGCTCCCCCCCCCCCAGAGGGAGGTGATCAAAGAGCAGGCCAATCAGAGTATGTCAGAGGCAGTCCCTCTTCACATTACTATGTAACTCAATTGGACTCTGAACTGCCCTGGGCTACATCTGTGCAGGGGTTCTAGGTTATCTCCATGAATAGTCCTTGGTTGGAGTATGAGTCTCTGGGAAGTTTCCTATGTTCAAATTTTCTTGTTCTGTTGCTCTCCTTGTGGAGACCCTGTCCTCTCCAGCTCTTACTATTTCCCAGTTCTTACCTAAAATTCCGTTCACTCTGCCCAACAGTTGCCTATCAGGCTCAGCATCTACTTTGATAGTCTGAAGGGCAGAGGCTTTCAGAGGCCCTCTGTGGTAGGTTCCTAGGTTGTTTCCTGTTTTCTTCTTCTTCTGATGTCCATCCTCTTTGCCTTTCTGGATGGGGATTGGACGTTTTAGTTAGGGTCCTCTCTCTTGCTTAGTTTCTTTAGATGCACAGGTTTTAGTGGGTTTGTCCTATGTTGTATGTCTATATGAGTGAGTATATACCATGTGTGTCTTTTTGCTTCTGAGACAACTCACTCAGGATGATCCTTTCCAGATCCCACCATTTACCTGCAAATTTCATGATTTCCTTATTTTTCATTGCTGAGTAATATTCCATTGTGTAGATGTACCACAATTTCTGCATCCATTCTTCAATTGAGGGGCATCTGGGTTGTTTCCAGCTTCTGGCTATTACAAATAAAGCTGCTACAAACATGGTTGAGCAAATGTCCTTTTTGTGTACTTGAGCCTCTTTTGGATATATGCCCAGTAGTGGTATGGCTGGATCTTGAGGAAGCGCTATTCCTAGTTGTCTGAGAAAGCGCCAGATTGATTTCCAGAGTGGTTGTACAAGTTTACATTCCCACCAGCAGTGGAGAAGGGTTCCCCTTTCTCCGCAACCTCTCCAGCATGTGTTGTCACTTGAGTTTTTGATCTTGGCCATTCTCATGGGTGTAAGGTGAAATCTCAGGGTTGTTTTGATTTGCATTTCCCTAATGGCTAATGAGGTTGAGCATTTCTTTAAGTGCTTCTCTGCCATTCGGTATTCCTCTACAGAGAATTCTCTGTTTAGCTCTGTTCCCCATTTTTTAAGTGGATTACTTGGTTTGCTGCTTTTCAGCTTCTTTAGTTCTTTATATATACTGGATATGAGTCCTCTGTCAGATAAAGGGTTGGTGAAGATTCTTTCCCAATCTGTAGGTGGTCACTTTGTTTTGATGACGGTGTCCTTTGCTTTACAGAAGCTTTTCAGTTTCATGAGGTCCCATTTATTGGTTGTTGCTCTTAGAGCCTGTGCTGTTGGTGTTCTGTTCAGGAAGTTTCCCCCTGTACCAATGAGTTCTAGGGTATTTCCCACTTTTTTTTCAAGCTGATTTAATGTGTCTGGTTTTATGTTGAGGTCTTTGATCCACTTGGACTTCAGTTTTGTGCAGGGTGACAAGTATGGATCTATTTTCATTTTTCTACATGTAGACATCCAGTTAGACCAGCACCATTTGTTGAAGATGCTATCTTTTTTCCATTGTATGGTTTTGGCGTCTTTGTCAAAGATCAGGTGTCCATAAGTGTGTGGGTTTATTTCTGGGTCCTCTGTTCGGTTCCATTGATCCACCATTCTGTTTCTATGCCAGTACCATGCAGTTTTTAAAACTGTTGCTCTATAGTACAACTTAAGATCAGGGATGGAGATACCTCCAGAAGATCTTTTATTGTAGAGGATTGTTTTAGCAATTCTGGGTTTCTTGTTATTCCATATGAAGTTGAGAATTTTCCTTTCCAGGTCTGTAAAGAATTGTGTTGGTAATTTGATGGGAATTGCATTGAATCTGTAGATTGCTTTTGGTAAGATGGCCATTTTTACTATGTTAATCCTGCCAAGCCATGAGCATGGGAGATCTTTCCATCTTCTCATATCTTCTTCTAATTCTTTCTTCAGAGATTTGAAATTTTTTTCATACAAGTCTTTGACTTCCTTGGTTAGGGTTACTCCGAGGTACCTTATGTCATTTGTGGCTATTGTGAAGGGTGTTGTTTCCTTAATTTCTTTCTCAGCCCTTTTGTCTTTTGTATACAGGAGGGCTACTGATTTTTTTGAGTTAATTTTGTATCCTGCCACTTTGCTGAAGGTGTTTATCAGCTGTAGGAGTTCCCTGGTAGAGTTTTTGGGGTCACTCACGTATACTATCATATCATCTGCAAATAGTGATAATTTGACTTCTTCCTTTCCAATTTGTATCCCCTTGATCTCCTTCAACTGTCTTATTGCTCTAGCAAGGACTTCCAACACTATGTTGAAGAGATATGGAGAGAGTGGGCAGCCTTGTCTTGTCCCTGATTTCAGTGGGATTGCTTTAAGTTTCTCTCCATTCAGTTTGATGTTGGCTATAGGCTTGCTGTATATCGCCTTTACTATGTTTAGATATGTGCCTTGTATCCCTGATCTCTCCAATACTTTGAACATGAATGGATGTTGGATTTTGTCAAAGGCTTTTTCAGCATCTAGGGAGATTATCATGTGGTTTTTTTCTTTCAGTTTGTTAATATGGTGGATCACATTGATGGATTTCCGTATATTGAACCACCCCTGCATACCTGGGATGAAGCCTACTTGGTCATAGTGGATAATATCTTTGATGTGTTCTTGGATTCGGTTTGCAAGTATTTTATTAAGTATTTTTGCATCAATGTTCATAAGGGAGATTGGCCGGAAATTCTCTTTCTTTGTTGAGTCTTTGTGAGGTTTAGGTACCAAGGTGACTGTGGCTTCATAGAATGAATTTGGTAATATTCCTTCTGTTTCTATTTTGTGGAATAGTTTGAAGAGAATTGGTGTTAGCTCTTCTTTGAAGGTCTGGTAGAATTCTGCGCTGAAGCCATCTGGTCCTGGGCTTTTTTTGGATGGGAGACTTTTGATGACCGCTTCTATTTCTTTGGGGGATATAGGTCTATTTAGTTGATTTACCTGGTCCTGGTTCAGCTTTGGTAAGTCAAATCGATCAAGAACATTGTCCATTTCATTTAGATTTTCAAATTTTGTGGCAAATAGACTTTTGAAGTAAGTCCTAATGATTGTTTGGATTTCCTCAGTGTCTGTAGTTATATCCCCCTTTTCATTTCTGATTTTGTTGATTTGGGTGGTGTCTCTCTGCCTTTTAGTTAGCCTGGCTAAGGGTTTGTCGATCTTGTTGATTTTCTCAAAGAACCAGCTCTTGGTTTCATTGATTCTTTGAATTGTTTTATTTGTTTCCAATTGATTGATTTCAGCCCTGAGTTTGATTATTTCCAGCCGTCTACTCCTTCTTGGTGTGTCTGCTTCTTCTTTTTTCTAGGGTTTTTAAGTGAGCCATTAGGGTGCTTGAATGAGCTGTCTCGAATTTCTTCTTGAAAGCACTTAGTGCTATGAACTTTCCTCTTAGCACTGCTTTCATTGTGTCCCACAAGTTCGGGTATGTTGTGTCTTCATTTTCATTGATTTCTAGAAAGACTTTAATTTCTTTCTTTATTTCTTCCCTGACCCAGCTGTCATTTAGTAACAAGTTGTTCAGTTTCCATGTGTGTGTAGGCTTTTTGTTATTTCTGTTATTGTTGAGGTCCAGCTTTATTCCATGGTGATCAGACAAGATACATGGGATTATTTCAATCTTCTTGTATCTGTTGAGGCTCGCTTTGTGACCCACTATGTGGTCTATTTTGGAGAAGGTTCCATGAGGTGCTGAGAAGAAGGTAAATTCTTTTGTGTTTGGGTGTAAAGTTCTGTAAATGTCTGTTAGGTCCATTTGATTCATGACCTCTGTCAGAGACATTGTTTCTTTGTTTAATTTCTGTTTGGTTGACCTGTCCTTTGTTGAGAGTGGGGTGTTGAAGTCTCCCACTATTAATGTGTGTGGATCTATATGTGCTTTAAATTTTATCAATGTTTCTTTCACAAATGTGGGTGCCCTTGTATTTGGGGCATAGATGTTCAGGATTGTGATGTCTTCCTGGTGGAATTTTCCCTTGATGAGTATGAAGTGTCCTTCCCCATCTCTTTTGATTAATTTTGGTTGAAAGTCTATTTTATCAGATATTAGAATGGCTACTCCTGCTTGCTTCTTGGGTCCGTTTGCTTGGAAAGTCGTCTTCCAACCCTTTACCCTCAGGTAATGTCTATCTTTGTGTCTTAGGTGTGTTTCTTGTATGCAACAGATTGCTGGGTTTTGTTTACGTATCCATTCTGTTAATCTGTGTCTTTTTATTGGAGAGTTGAGTCCATTGATGTTGAGAGAGATTAATGACCAGTGGCTGTTAGATCTCTTGATTTTGATGTTGGCTGTGGTCATCAGGTTGTGTGCTTGGTTGCTTTTTGTTTTACTGAAGTGAGGTTATTTATTTCCTGTGTTTTCTTGAATGTAGCTAGCTTTCTTGGGTTGTATTTTCCCTTCCAGTGTCTTCTGTAATGCTGGATTTGTTTGTAGGTATTGTTGAAATTTGTTTTTGTCATTGAATATCTTGTTTTCTCCATCTATGAGGACTGAGAGTTTTGCTGGGTATAGTAGCCTGGGCTGACATCTGTGTTCTCTTAGGGTCTGCATGATATCTGTCCAGGCCCTTCTGGCTTTCATAGTCTCTGTTGAAAAGTCAGGTGTGATTCTAATGGGTTTGCCATTATATGTTACTTGGCCTTTTTCCCTTGCAGCTTTTAGTATTTTTTCTTTGTTCTGTATACTTACTGTTTTGATTATTATGTGGCGGGAGGATTTTCTTTTCTGGTCAAATTTGCTGGGTGTTCTGTAGGCCTCATGTATTCTAATTGGCCTCTCCTTTAGCTTGGGGAAATTTTCTTCAATGATTTTGTTGAAAATATTTTCTGGGCCTTGGAGAAGGGAGTCTTCTTTTTCCTCTATACCTATTATTCTTAGGTTTTGTCTTTTCATATTGTCTTGCATTTCTTGGACGGTCTGTGTCAGGAATTTTTCAGATTTAACATTTTCTTTGACAGATACATCGATTTCTTCCATTGTATCTTCTACACCTGAGATTCTTTCTTCCATCTCTTGTAGTCTGTTGGTTATGCTTACCTCTGTAGTTCCTGTTTTCTTCCCTAGATTCTTCCTTTCCATTATTTCTTCCATTTGTGTTTTCTTTAATTTTTCCAATTCTATCTTCAGGTCTTGAGTTGTTTTGTTTACTTCCTTCACCTATCTGATTGTACTTTCCTGTTTTTCTTTTAGTTCCTTCAACTCTGTTTCTTTCATTTCATTCAGTGTTTTAAGCATTTCCTTTCTAAAGGCCATAAACTGTTTGGCTGCAGCTTCCTCTATTTCTTTACGGATGGCAATATTCTGTTTGAGTTTATCTTCCTCTATGTCTTTACGAATCTTATTTGTTTCCTCTGTTATCATCTTCATGAGCATACTTGTTAGGTCATCTTCTTGGATTTCAGTTATGGTGGGGTGTCCAGGGCTACTTGCCCCTGGGTAACTGGGTTCTGGAGATGCCATATTGCTCTGTCTTTTGTTGCTTGAGCTTTTACGCTGGCCTCTACCCATTGTGTTATCTTAGGAGTTTGGGGTTATTTTCTGGTGGTTCCTGGGGATCCTGTGGTGGAGAGAATCCCCTTTGCAGAAAGCTGGATTTTCCTGAAGGATGTCTTCTCAGCTTTTTGGGTATAGTCCCTGGATGGCTGGTGTTTTTTCAGGAGTTGCTCACCTCAGGGATATAGACCTGAGTGGTAACTGTGGTCTTTGTTAGTCGAGAGGGTTCTCCTCTCACCCAGGGAAGTCCTGAGGGCAGCTGCCCTGTTTCTGGGTTTCTTGTTGCAAATTTAATGATCAGCTGCTGTGACCCAGTTGGACATCAGGCGCGCCTCAACTGTTTGTGCTTGTGTCTGGAGCACAGCTGAGTGCTGGCGCCTCGGCCCCACTAGACTACTAGACTTTTTCTAGGGAAGGATTGGGTGATTTAGATCAGTACAGTTTCCTTCCTTCCCCGTGGATTCTCTGGAGACACGGACTCCTAGTGTCCTTTTTTGCCCTGGTGCACACTGCTCAGTGTCCGCCAGCTGGCTGGCCACAGAAATTTGCCTGTGCCTGGAGCACAGCTATGTGATGGCGGCTCAGTCTCTGCCAGCTGTCTGGTGCACAGAAACTGCCTGTGTCTGCCTTTGTGGCTTTTGGGAGTCTGAGTGGCTCCCTAAGCTGGGTAATTTTCCGGGGACCTTTTCAGGTTGGGGGTGAGCTGAGTGCTCTGAGATCAGACCCACCGTTTCTATCTCTGGCGGCAAATCAGGCGCGCAGGCAGGCAGGGCTCAGTGCCGGAACCTGGGTCCCCGGCTCTGGCTCCGGGCTGGCTCCTGGGGTGCCCGTGGAACCCGCCCGAGTCTTTTCCAGGGGATGTCTGGGTGACCTAAGGCCAGTCCCAATCGTTTCCTGTACCCTGGGGTTATCTCTCGACTGAAAATTCCAGTCTCTGATAGTGTGGTGCCCAAGGTTCAGTCTGGGACCGTGACCAGAGACACTGGCTTGTGGCTCTGGGCTGGGGCTGGGGCTGGCGGCCAGCAGCCAAGCGTCTGGCGGAACCGGGATCTCTTCCGCGGTTTAGCCAGGTGAGTTAAAAGCTGATTGAATCCCCCACCGTGGGGTATCCTCTCACCTGGGAAACACAATGACTGTGTTTTATGGCCGAGAGTTCTGATTGCTGTTCGCTGTGCTGATCCTGCTGTGCTGCTGCTCAGAATGAGAGTCCTCCCGGCGCCGCCATCTTGCCCCTCCTTAATCCTAATTCTTAAAACCTATAATAAGATTGCTAGATAAGGTTCAATTCAGCCTCAACTGGCCCATTCTGAAAATCTTTTCTGATGTAATCAGACCCAGTTTTGAGTGGTCCCTACATGATCAAGGAAGTCTTGCAGGAGGCAACTGGAGGCCAGCCCTTGCTGCACCACAGGTGACAGTAAGATTTGCAGCATTTTACAAGTGTGTTGAGGGTGGGGTTTCCATTGGCGAATTCACAGAAGGGTAAAGAAACCTTAAAGACACTTGTCTTTGAAAAAGAAGTAGGCTCCCGCTGGAAGTCCCAGCTTCCTCCACGCAGCATCTAGTCACTGAAATCTGAGCTGTTGGAAAGGGACAGTCATACTAGATAAATGGTTGTCCTGGAGCACCGTAAATGATGCCAAAGTCACAGCCAGCTTCAGCGGCAGACGGTAGTGGTGCCTGAGAGATGCCTCCACGCCCATGTCGAGAATTCAAATCAGAGCAGGATTTGAGCCAATGGTTTACATTATTTGAGCACTCTTGTCACTTTGAAGTAATTTCACTGGATGGGGAGATAATTTCTTTTTTGAGATGGGGTGTCATGTAGCCCAGGCTACATATCTGAGGATGAACTTGAACTCATGCTTCTTCTGCCTTCACCTCCCCAGTGTTGGAACTGCAGGCATGCATTACCATGACCAACTCTTAGAGTGAGTCTTTTTTTTTCTTTTTCTTTTTTTCAGTTTATATACTTTACATCCCAAGGGTGCCCCCTCCCCCTCTCCTCCCTGTCCCCCCCACTTCCATTTTAAATTTATTTCTGTATTATTTTTCTTCCACCTTTTGAACTTATTTTGTGTGAATACATATGCACATACATGTACATAAAATGGTAACTATATATTTTCAAGATTTCATTAATCCTTGCAGTAAACCTTATGACTTTGCCATTATCAGTTATATTGTTGCTAATAAGAAAGTATTTCAGCCGGGTGTAGTGGTGCTCGCCTGTAATCCCAGCACTCGGGGAGGCAGAGGCAAGCAGATCTCTGTGAGTTCCATGCCAGCCTGGTCTACAAAAGGAGTCCAGGACAGCCAAGGCTACACAGAAAAACCCTGACTAAAAAAATCAAAAACAAAAAAAAAAAGAGAGAGAGAGAGAGAGAAAAGAAAGAAAGGAAAAGAAGGTATTTCAATTCCTTGCAACTTCTCTGACAGACACTTTGTACATTTTTTAAACAGAATGTCATGTGACCCTGCTAACTATACCTCAGACCTTGTTAATCGGGAATGGGAAATGCTTGCATTTGCTAGGAGGAGACTGGTATGATAAACCAATAAAAATACCAAAAGATGCAATGCTTATAGAAGCTCAGTGTAGTTGTGCTTTTTAACAGCGGGTCCCTTTCTTTGTGAGTTGGTGCTTTTACTTTGAACAGAGACCAATGTTAGCAAATAGACATCACGAGATGGAGAGCTCAGGAAGTCTGGACAGCAGTCTCCGGAGTGCTGGTCCTTACTACCATTTCTATTTCTGCTTCTCGACATTTGAACTATGTCGATGTTACAAGCTGGGTTCAGATGGCTCTCTCCCAAATGATGGTTCAACTTAAGATTCCTTTGGAGTGATAAGATATGAGAGCAGGACATACCCAGAAGATGTTCTTTGCATTTTGATCTTTACCCTGCCTGTTGAACTATGGGATGCTGGCCCCAGCCGCAGCGCCGACAGCCAGCCACCCTGAGGGGAGTCTGTGGCAGTCCGCAGTGGCTGCCATGTTGCAGGGCTGTTGGCAGGCTAGGTGTGCGGGATACACCGTCCTGCAGGGCATAGATCTTGGAGTTTGTCAGGATGTAGTCCTTTCCTAGCCAAGGAGCACCCGTGATTAACTTTTTAGTCCTCAGTAGAGAAGTAGGTTATATTTTGAAAGTTTGTTTTTAAAACTGTCCTGAAGGTAGTTGAAATCAAACAGATGGGCACACTGAATGCACTGCACAAAATTACCTTCATTCTATACAGTGCAGATGAATCTTGTATGAATTTTGTAATTAGACTTTCTTCATACGTGTCACTATGAACACGCAAATATTCCTCAATCCAAAGCAATCCGAAATCCTAAAAACCTCTGGCTCCAAACATTTGTGATAATGGGTATTCATCCTCTCTTTAGCATTCAATAAAATGTATCTGAATCCATAATTTTACCAAATTTTAAAACTGATTTGCAGCACTCTCTTGAGAGCAAGTATTCTCTGCACACTGGTGAGAATGGAAGGGCAGGCTCCCTTCCAAAACTCTAGCCCCATGCAGTACCCACTGTCCCCTAAAACAAGCTCTTTTTTTTTTTTCTAGTCCAGGAAGTTACTGGGTGAGGAGTGAGGAAGGAAAGAGAAGCACACAGATAGAGCAGGACCATATGTTCATGCACATTGTCCTCAGAGCTTTCCAAGTCTTTATTTAGGAGACTGTTTACACACAGCTGAGTGGTTGGTTCACTGAATTACAAGCAATGGGAACAAGGAGAGTATTTTACAAATAGTAGTGTTTGACACATTTGGGAAATAAAGCAGAATTATTATAGGAGGTACAGAGGTAAGTTATGTAAGGCTAAGTAGAAGGCTCGTCTTCATGTCCAGGCTGCAGCCCACTGGTCACATGTACCCCAGGACAATTCCGAATGTGGCCCAACGTAAAATTTGGTGATTCCATTGCACAGTTCCGGAGTGTGAACTTTATTGGCGACAATGCTGTTATAATGTCAAAAGTCCAGACACTTCTGGGCCTAGCTAGTTTTTAATGTATAATAAGCAATCTCAGTGGTGGAGAGGTATTTGTTTTTTGATCAGGGGGTCCCATCATGGCTTGGATGACTGGGCCACACTGACCTCTGGGCTTGGGTCTGGCTCAGGGGTATCTCCTGTAAAGTCATCTGTGCTCAGGTTGAAGGGCAGGAATACAATGGGTATGTTCTTTTCATGGTTGATAAAGGAAGAGGATGACTATGTAAGTCTATTTAAAGCCCTTACCTAGACCATAGCTGTGAGCCAAACTAAGGCATGTGGTCAAGCCCTCAGGCAAGAGGCAGGAAAATACTCCCACCTACCACATAGCTAGGGTAGGGCGTGAGGAGCTGGGTAGTCATGATCGATTCTATTAGACTTGATGAGTTTGAACTACAGAGTGTTTGTTGACTGATAGCAAAGTGCTCCCTGCAATGGCTGGTGTCTCATATAGCCCAGTCTGGCCTTGAACTCTCTATGTAATGGAGGATGTCCTTGAACACCTGCTGCTTCTGCTCTACCTCCTGTGTGTTTGGAGTGTTGCAGGTATGCATTGCCATACCTAGCTTGGTTGCTGTTTTCTCTTTCTACTCAGGCAGTACTCAGATTAAATTTTCCCTAGAAGTTCCACCCAATTAAATTTGTATAAATATGATAAATAAGATCTATTTTGTGAAAAAGTGTTTTTTTTTCAGAATTAAACTTATTTAAAAAAAGCTCATATTGAGTCTTGGCTATATATGTGTATATATATATATATATATATAGAGAGAGAGAGAGAGAGAGAGAGAGCGAGCAGTAAACAAAGAAAATTCTTCACCCTTATAACCTTTTATTTCTTTAAGGAGGCCAATGCATGTGTGAAAAAGATTCCTTTCTTCTTTCTTCTTTAGCCTTCATGCTGCTGCAGATCATATTGCCCATGACCTTCTGCGTCTTGCTCCTCATCACTCTGTGCTACTGGAAAAGCCAGTGGTAAGTGGAGAGGAAGCCTTTATTCAAGAGTTAGAAACAAACCATATGACAGAAATGATATGGAATAATATGGGGAAAGAATGATGGAAAGGAAAAGATCAAAGTGTAAGCAAATGTAATTTAGTTGACAATTTTATCTTCTGGGTCAGTAGAAGGGAAAAAGAACCATTTCAAAAGTCGCTCCATAGCCATAGTATGTTTATATAGAATGAACTTTGGAATGCCTACCATAATACAGTAAGTACTATAGTTATGTTTATGTATACTATGGGGTAATTAAAGCAAGAAAGAGTTACATTTGCTTCATAGAAGATACTTGAGAGCTCTCACTTTTAACCATTACATGGAATTGTGCATTCAGTCTTATTTTTCACTTATTGTTATTTGTTCTTCTAGGGTGAAGGAGACATGCTTTCCTGACATTCCAAATCCATACAAGAGCAGCATCCTGTCACTGATAAAATCCAAGGTAAATGTGAGGATGTTGTATGTGGAACATACCTGTGAAGGACTAATCCAGCCGGGCATGGTGGTACATGCCTGCAATCCCTACCTTTGAGACACAAAGGGTTAAGTGGCTCTCTGTTGAGTCTGAGCCCAGTCTGGTCTATATAGTTAGTTGTAATGCCTTCCAGGCTACATAGTGAGAGTCCCCTTCAAAAAAATCCAAAGTGTGTGTGTGTGTGTGTGTGTGTGTGTGCGCACATATGTGATAGAGAGACAGACAGACAGACCGACCAGACAGAAAAGGACTAATCTTGGTTTGAGGCTATATTGCTCAAGCTTTCTTATACCTCTTCAGGAAAAGATAAATTAAAAGCACAAACATAGTCATGAGACAAGCAATTGGCTGGATTAGGGTACAGCTCAGTGGCAGAATGCTTGCCTAGCATGAGTGAAGCCCTGGTTTTGATACAAACAAGCCTTAGCCAAACAAACAGATGTGATTGCATGTTATTCATTGCGGGCTACTAGAAAAGTCAGTGGTGCAATGGGAAGGCTTTATCCCACTGGGAGTCAGAAACAAACTCCTATCTGGCCTTTGTCACAACCTTCAAGTTCACACATGGCCAGGAAGGAATGGGAAGATCTCATTTATGTTCCATATGTTTGATTCCTTTGCAGAAGAGCCCTCACTTAATAATGAGTGTCAAAGACTGTATTCCAGACATCCTTGAAGTTATAAACAAGGCAGAAGGAAGCAAGACACAGTGTGTAGACTCTGGGAAACTACACACAGAGGATGCACCCACTAAGACTCCCTCCATGCCTCCAGAAAAGGATTCCTCTGGCCCTGTGCCCTGCGTCTTTTTTGAGAATTTTACTTATGATCAGACAGCTTTCGATTCTGTTTCCCATGGCCTCATTCCAGAACCCCTAAAAGACACACCACATCAACTTGGACTGTTGGCCACACCTGACAAGTTACTGAATGTATTAGAGAAAGACTACATCAAGTCCCTGGTTGAAAGCCCAACTGAAGAAACCAGCTTGATTTATGTGTCCCAGCTGGCTTCGCCCATATGCGGAGACAAGGACAGGCTTGCCACAAATCCATCTTTGCCAGTGCACTGTTCACAGTATAAAAGGCAAATGGCAGTCCCAGGGAGCCTCATACCACCTTCCCTGAAGGAGAATAACAGCCTGACCTCAACGATCCTTTTAGGCCAAGATGAACAGTAAACACCAACTAGCATCGACTTAGTTCATCCACTACAGGCCCTTTTGGGGATGTAGCTGGTACCATGCCAACACTACATGCCCAGGCCCTTTATTCCAGGAGCACTCATTATCTGCAGCACTGATTTATGAACAATCACTACGGACTGACAGACTAAAGACCAGAACCGAACAATCTGGCATTTGCCCCGAAATAGCAGGATCGTGGAGCATGCTGACCTTGTTATTTGTTCCAGGTTCACCCTTATCACAGTAACCCTGACCCTGACAAAGGGTATGCACCAGCCATTTCACAGACCCTACCTACTGTGGTCCTAGGATTTTGGTTTGCAGTGAGAAAACATCTTCATGTAAATTTAACCTCAAGCTTAGAATATTAAGAGTAAAGCAACTGGATCAGATTTTTGATGAGTGCCACAAGAGATTTGTCACTTTTATTGTGTAGATTTATCACATTTAGTGGAGGAGGTTACAAACTAGATTTTGGCCTTACCTTGAAATGAGAATTTGTAGTCACTGATAAAGTAAAAATAACTGTCTTGGTGTCTACACTGAACCTAACAGTTTAAGATGTCCAAATGGGAAAGAAGAATCTTCATAGGTCTCTTGCTGTCTAGCTTGCTGCAGTAAAACGAGATTGCCAAGAGCTCCAGACTTGGAGTCTACAAGACTTCAATCTTCTTCCTTAGTTTTTGAATAGCTCAGAATTTAAAAAGAAGGGGGGGGCATTTCATTCAGTGATTCCTTTCACATATAATGCCCCCCCAAGGCTGTATCTAAATGACCTAGTTCCACATACTTATCTTTGAACTCTTGTAAGGTTCAAGGGAATTCTATCTCATTTACATTCCTGTCATGCTAAAATCCTAAAGCCTCAGTATTGGTTATAATATAGCTTTAACTTTAAAATGTTCCAGGAGTGAGAAGTTAGTTTTGTGTTGGCCCCAAAGCACGTCTTTTAACAAAATACACTTGGTCCTATCTGTGGGTTTCACATTAAGATTCAACCAACTTCAGAAAGAAGATATGCAGAAAATAATGTCTGTACCAAACCCATAGACTTTTTCTGTTATTCCTTATAGAGTATTAATAATTTCCATAGCACTTAAATGCATCAAGTATTAGGGCACAGCATGCAAAAATAACCACTGCATACACTTTCAGATAAGGCCTGAACTTCCAGAGATCTTGGTGGCAGCATAGCTCCTGTCATCAGTTCCTGGAAGGCGCCAAGGAAGAACGAGTCTATTCAACAGGCAAACATGTACAGGTGCTCAGTATATTAGTTTCTTCCTCTAATGCTTGTCACATTGCAAAATAAGGTGAAGAAGTGTGTCTTTTGTCTTGTTTGCTTTAAGTGTGATGGGAGCGATGACTGTGCACTCATATGGCTGTTTCCAACACTGTAGCGATATCCACAGGGCATGTGGCCTCAGATTGTAGTAACAGCAATTGTGAGTGTTCAGTTCAAGCTGTCCAATCTTTTCTTTACATCTAAGCAAGCCTTTGCTAGAAACCATGGCTATGACCTAACCTAGGACCAGACAGTATCTTAAATAGTCAAGTTGGGAGAAGTTGTTGGTCAGTATTGCAAATAGCCGGTTTAAGTTTTTCTGTCAATGTATTTCTCACTGGAAACTTGCACCCAGTTAGTGACATTCATTAGTAAATACTGTTTCATTTCAATTTTGTTTAAAAAATAATCCACAAAACATTATTTTTTGCTGTTTCAATAAAGTTCAAATTAAAACATTTCATGATCATATTGTTTTAATTCCCTTAACAGAATGAAAACTTCTCAGTTATTGAATTTTACAAAAATGTAAAGTGAACTTTTCAACCTAAAAAGGGTCTTTTCAGCACTGTGGAATCCCATATTTCAGCAGTTCCTAGATGTTCAAATACATACCACACTCTAAGGGTTCTTCCTTCCCTCTCACAGTCCCCTTCCTAACAGGAACCTCCAACAGGAACAGAATTCAAACTAGACTCTGAGAGGCCAGGTGATATACTCTGCTGAGTCTGGCTTATTTCCTGTAACATAATAGCCTCCCAGTTCCATCCATTTTCCTGCAAATGTCTTTAGAGTTGAATAAATTGCAACGTGAACATGTCACATTTTCTTTATCCATCTGTTGATGGTTCTTTAGGCTAGTCCCATAGCTTAGCTATTACAAACAGAGCAGCTATGAACATGGATATGCAAGTATCTCTGTGCTGTGCTGATTTAAGAGTCACAGGGCAGGTCTATTTTCAGTTTCAGGAACCACCACACTGACAGCCATAGTTCCTATAGAGTGCAAAAGGCTCCTCTTTCCCCACACCCCCACCAACATGTTTTCTTTTTTTTTAATATTTTTATATTAATTTATTTACTTTGTGTCTCAGCTGTAGCCCCCTCTCATTCCCTCCC
Source organism: Meriones unguiculatus (assembly GCF_030254825.1). NCBI lineage: Eukaryota > Metazoa > Chordata > Mammalia > Rodentia > Muridae > Meriones > Meriones unguiculatus. The sequence goes on from NC_083351.1 coordinate 126,474,976, forward strand.
AATCCCACCCTCCTCCTTCATTTCCTCCTTGCCCCTCTCTAAGTCCACTTATAGGGGAGGTCTTCCTCCCCTTCCATCTGATCCTAGCTTATCAGGTCTCACCAGGACTGGCTACAATGTCCTCCTCTGTGGCCTAGTGAGGCTGCTCCTCCCACAGGGAGCTGGGGAGGTCAAGGAGGTAACCATAGAGTTCATGTCACAGTTCCTGTTCCCCTTACTAGGGTACCCACTTGGATACTGAGCTGCCATAGGCTACATCCAAGCAGGGGTTCTAGGTTATAACCATGCATGGTCCCTAATCAGTCTCAGACAAACCCCTGTGCCCAGATATATTTGGTCCTTGTAGAGCTCCTATTCTCTCTTCTTTCATATGATTCCCTGCACTCTGCCCAAAGTTTGGTTATGAGTCTCAGCATCTGCTTTGCTATACTGCTATGTAGTCTTTCAGAGGCCCTCTATGGTAGGCTCCTATCCTGTTTCTCGTTTTCTCCTACTTCCAATGTCCATCCTATTTGTCTTTCTAAGTAAGGATTGATCTTACCCTGTGTCTTCCTTCGTTTAGCTTCTTTAGGTGTACAGAGTTTAGTATGTTTATGCTGTTTTATCTTATAGGTCTATTATCCACTTATAAGTGAGTATATACCATGTGTGTCTTTCTGCTTCTGGGATACTTAACTCAGGATGATCATTTGCCTGCAAATTTCGTGATTTCCTTGTTTTTAATTGTTGAGTAGTATTCCATTGTATAAATGTACGACAATTTCTGTATTCATTCTCTGCTTGAGGGACATCTGGGTTGTTTCCCGATTCTGGCTATTATGAATAAAGCTGCTACAAACATGGATTCACCTAGGTTGAGCTGGGATTCAAAGCTTTTAATTTGCCTTGCACTGACGGGTAAGGTGGTTGCACACTCTTTTCAGGATTTTTTTTTTTCCTCCTTTAAAAGTGTCTACTCAGCCCCTTTATTGACTAGATGATTTAATTTCTTGAAGTTTCTTATAGCTATCCCTAAAGACTCCACAAAAAATAATAGATCCAATAAATACATTCAACAAGTTGCAGCATACAAAACATCTAAAAATCCAGCAGCCTTTCTATATTCCAATAATGAACTTGTAGAAAAAATCAGAAAAAACTCATTCACAACTAGCTTTTAAAAATTCTTCTTAAAATAGATCCAACCAGAGAAGTGAAAGATCTTAACTTTTAAACAAAGTGTAGTGAAATGTCTTTAGTTCATTCTCAGTTGAAAACAAACTCAGAAGAGGGCACATTATCTTGGTAAGGTGACAACAGACACATGAGTACTTGATGTTTGGCTGGAAGCTGTCCTGTAAGAAGGGCGTGGTTTTGCCAGCTGGAAAAAACAGCCTTGAGAGGACTCAGATAAATAGAGGCCCAAGGACAGGGAGGAGCTTTTGCTTTGCTGCTCTTTGTAAGGTGCACATCCCTTTGTTGGTCTTTGTTTTTCTGCACTTCACTTGGAGAGAAATGCTCTGGCTCTAGAGCAGAGAACTTTTAACAATCCAATTGCATCTTGTGACTCCCGCCCGCCGACTCAGATTTGGTGGAGTCTTGCTGTTTCTGCTGAAACCATGCTGCTGTTTGGTGTTGAATTTTGGACTGGACTGCTGATAATCTGGACAACAAAGAGTGGACTTGCCCTAAGGAACTTTATCTTAAAGTCCACAACCAGCCATGTCTGTACTTGATTGCACAGCTGATGCGTAGGGGCCAGAAGAGGGAACTAACATTACAGATGGTTATGAACCACCATGTGGGTGCTGGGAATTGAACCCGCATCCTCCGAAAGAAGAGCCAGTGCTCTTTGAATATTTTTATATGGTTAAAGCCTTAAAAATAAAGAGTATCATTTTCCTAATCAACTATGATAATATTAGGCACGTTTTTCATTTGGGTGCTAACTAGACTAGTGGTAACATATAAGGTGAGAACAATGACACGAACACACAGGTGTACACAGTCCAAATACCCTCAACAACTTTGTGTAAGGTGGGGAAACAGACTTTAGCAGCTTTTAAGAGACCTTGGCTTTCACACTGAAGTTCTCGGTTGGCTCTTTGCCTGTGGTGTGGCAGAATCTGCTGGGCCAGTGTGCCGACTCCTGAGCACCATACCACTCACATCCACTGCCCTACTACTCAGAGAGATGTTCTAGCTAAAGACATTGCTAGTTCCAAATTCTTCACAATAATGATCTGAGCTTTATTGAGTTAAGTATGTTACATTAAGTTCTGAAGAATGCCAGGGAAGTACAATTATTTTAAAATTGGGAGAAGCCCTTTTTCATGGTACAAGTCGTCCATCACCATCTGTAGGATCAAAAAGCCATTTACTGGAAACACACCTGTCAACATCAGTATCAGGTGATTCAAGTCAAGGTGGAGTAACACACACATTAAGTTCTCAAATCAAGCCAACATCACAAGTTTAAGAATTTTAAGTACATTTTATTAACAATGAATCCCTTTGATAAGATTATGCGTCAGGAGGCTTTAATGCCCTTAACATAAACTGTACACATTATACAAAAACAATACAACCACAACAACAAAAATCAAGGTGAGCAAAACCATTTGGGGACAAATCTTATTTAAATTATACACAACTCAATGAAATATTCTTAAGGAAAATATATAAATACTTTTTCTTTCTATGTTACAGTTATATAATATAAATCAGATTTCAATGTCTGTTCAGTGACCTACAAACACCAGAACCTCCAAAAAATGTAGCAGCGTATTACTAAATAAAAAAGATCATGTGGCAGAGATCATTAAGTCTGAGATTCTCTTTAAGATCCCTTACCACTTTTCAAAGCTAATTTAATTTACATCATTTGTTTCACAATGCATCTTTAGGGTTTCTGACAGGCCAGTAATGGAACATTTTTCAACAATCATACATCAAAAATTTTCACCACTCCCGCTCTGCCCCAAGACTTTGCATTTTGTGCTGGATCAACCTAGTTAAGTGGGAAAATTGTAAGGTATGTTTCCTTTTTTGGCATAAATTAATTTTTCATACTAAGTATCTTATAGAGTCAAAATGTGCAATTCATGCATCTGTGGCAGAGTTATCCACCTAACTATAAAAATACTCCAAAGGGGAGAAATCCCACACTCTGTGAGTCATACAAATGTATAGAAGTAACCCCCCTGGGGACCTGGAATTAAAAGAAAAGGGCTCCTGGGAAGACATGCGCAGACTTGTGTGTCCTTCATGAGCACTGCCCTCAAGGTCACTGGTAGGCCTGGAAGTGAGACTCAGTGCAGTGACACTCTCCAAGTTAAGATGGGAACAACAGGCTTAGTTAGTAAGGAGAAAGTGGGACCTTTCCCAACACACACTTGGGAAAATCTGCAATGTTCATTGCAAGCAGCTCTTCTTAGAAGTCTCTCAAATGATTTTCTTTCATGGATTGTGAGTGAGTTTGAGACAAAGTGGAAGTAAAAGTAGGAGAGGAAAAAAACCATCCTTCCAAAAATACATTTTCAAAGTGGTCACAAGTTCTTCTCACACAGAATTAGCACCTTACTCTCATCACACAAGAATAACTGCAATTGTAATTTGAATGACAGACAATTTTGTTTCTTATTGCTTAATGATCTGTGCTTTGATATGGGGGATAAAAAGGCATCCTCTGAAAGGAAAGAAATAAAAATGTATATAAATAGCACTAGACAGATCTAAATAAACACTGATATCCCATTTTGAACACATGGCCATGGTGACATGGAATTCGGCTTTAACTAAACATTGCAAGCTCTGGATGCGAGTGGAACACTACTGAGGACATAGGCCCCAGTGACTTGGATAAATCGCCACAGCAACAATGCACGCACTTCCTAACAGCCTTGTGGTATCACTGTCTTAGGATGTCTCTACCCTTACTCTTTATTAGAAACACTTAAGTCAGGAGAAACACATTCCTCCTCCAATATACCCTAAACACAAACAGAAAATAAAAGTATGAGAAATTTTAGAGCCTATTTTCTTATAAATACTAAATTTCTCATTTTCTTATTTGTCAGTATTTACTTAGTATGTGAAGCTGAAATCCGTTCTTGAAAAAAAAACAAAACCTCAATTAAAAATGACAATTTACAATTAGAAATTCACAGCTTACAACCAGCTTAACTGTTCAAACTCCTCCAAATTATTAAATAATTAACAATAGTACAAATTTATATGCCTAAGGTTAATTCTAAACTCTTGAAAAACTACAGTATTGACATTATTTTGGTAATATGTATTATTTATAGACAATTTTCTCAATGATTTCTATTACCATTGACATCATTCATAACCTTTTCTGCTATAATTTAATAGTCTTAAACATCTATGCTAATCACTTGGCACTGCATGTAGTTTTCATCATAAAAGTCTACTTTTATACAAGTACTTAAAGAAAATGTATTACACCTGTTGGTGAAACCATAGTTAAACCAATAGCACTATAAACTGAAGAAAAGACAAATTTCCCCAATATACTGACAATCACAAAGCTCTGGTATCTTTCCAAAATAAGTGCTATAGGCAGATATGATGACACATACACACATCTTTCAAAGTAACAGTCAAAAGTCTAAACAAAACAAAACACAACACTTGCTTAGGACATTAGGCACAGCCTTAATTTCAGGATGGCTGACTCAGGTGCGCAAGGACAGGGATAGTATTGTGTGATGAAAAACAAACAAGAATGGTTATCATTAACTTTTGAGGGACGAAACCACAGATTTTATACTCTGTTAACTGAGGTAGTGTTTAAAATGAATGTCTACAATGTTAATCCCATTATGAATAAGACTACGTTACTTCCTTTGGAATTGTAACCACTATTTGGTCTAGTATCACTGACATTTGGTTCTCTGGAAAGGCAATTTTATTATCCAAGACCAAAGACCAAGGTGACAGGCATTGCTCTTAGAAGTACTGTTGACATTTAAATAAACACTTGGGTTCAGTGATGAAGGTAAAAAGAAGGTTGTCCCCTCACTGGATGGTCTGAGAAAATGAGAAGAACTGTGTTGTAACGTGAGCAGCAGCTTGAGCCCTTGTCTGCTCTGTTATCATGAAGTTGCTACACAGTGCATGTAAGAACAACTTGCTGAAGTGCAGTCGAAGAGGCGTCAGGAAGGGAGATGAAATGCTTCATCCCAGTGGGAACTTTCAGTGCCAATAAATGAAAAGAGAAATCTCCGTGAGTTGTTTCCTAGTTCACAGGGTATTTTACAGCAATCTTGCAAACAAGCCCATTACAAAAAGGGTATACAACATGGGAAAATACAGACCAATGTATATGATGGTGTTAAAGCTGATGTGTAGTTGTCAAAATGGGCTACACAAAGGAATTACAAAAGGGTCCTAGTCAGTCCAGCTGGATGTTTTTGCTCTGTATTTATGATTTCAAAAAAGATAACCCTTTCACGTATAAGCATTCTAATAATGATGTTCATGCTACTTTATGTACAAATTTGCATATATGTTTAATTCCTGTAAAGACTTCCAAGTATCTTTATACATACACAAACTAGACAGACAGAAAAAAACCTTGCCTTCATCAACTTCACAAATGTGATAAAGGCAATGACTGTATTCATTAACTCATTTATAACTGCAATTATTTTGTGCAAAACAAGAACATGAACAAAAATTAAATTATTGGTGCTTTAAAACTTTGTAATTAAGGCTTTTCACCACAATTTTTAATCTTAATAATGAGTCTTAAATGACTTTTTAGAAGGAAATATGGCTCTTCTTTATTCATGGAATGTGTAAAATGCAGGCAAACTTGTCTTTTCCTTGAGAGATGAGAAGTATCATTTAATGCTCTCCTTTGCTCCGAGTCCAGACTACTAATGCTTGCTCAATCCGTTTAAAGTGATGAGACAAGCTGATGAGGTTGGAAATCCACTGGGCATATGTATACATCCTAGACATGGGAAGTATTTCAAATAAACTATTTTAATCAACAACTGTAGTGAAAAACCTTAATTGGTACAAACAGCCTTTAGCAACACACTGCAACAAACCTGAAGAGATGGAGAACAAATAAGCATTTTTATGCAGTCTAGCAACATAAAATAACTTAAGTTCCAAATATTGAGGCTCTTCTTTTGCTTTGAGGTTATATACCTCTGAAGTAGTGTTACAAACATTAAGGAAATGTGGAAAGGCCAACGTGTCCCTCTGATACCAGCAGTTACAGCACAGCCCGTGGGAGAACAGGATGCAGCCTCAGAGACAGTGACTCCTGGTTTCCACAAATTAGTTAACAAACAAGGCATCTTTTGTATTTACCCTTGATTAAAATGCATTCAGAAATAACTGCGTGAAGGGTGCTTCTTCATGTCTTGTTTTTGTTCCACTGCCATTATGCTTTTAAAATAAAAAAATAGAAAACCTATGTAGGTATTCAGTGCTTGGCTCTTGCATATGATGGTAACTGAATTACAACCGTAGTAATGAATGATGAACCCTGAGAAGGGCCCAACAGGGGAGAGAAGTTGGCTTGGCTAGGGATGTCAGCAGTCCCAGCTGTTCTGTACCAATTACTGCTGGGACAGTGTCAGAAGATACTCCTTCCTTGCTGCCAGCCAGTCAGTGTTTTGTGAGGCTTTTAAGAAATCCATGACTATGGAGATATAGAATCTAGATATAAACACTATAAATATGAGGTCAGGATTCGGTAGATTCATCAACAACAGGTTGTTTTGGTGGAATTGCCAACACAGCCTCTGCTTCTTCATGCATCTAGAAATAAGTGATAAATTGTTATTTTTTAAAAATAAACATGGAATACATTATAGATAGATATACTCTCACAACTTACTTGAAATACAGAATAATTCTGGGAGAGAAATTTCAGAAATAGTCTTACTTACTTGTAAAAACTGGACATCCTGAAATAACTCTTGTATGAACCTCCGGCATTGAAGTCTAAACGTGCAGTGTGACAACAAAAGAGAAACTTCAGAATAAAGGCATATGTCATCAAATGTTTGAGGATACTTCTCTTTAATGCTAAAATGAAAAGAGAAACGTATGTTTGAAAAAAATTATAACATAATATATTCATTTAATCCTCCATTTATTGACACTTTCTGATAATTTTTTTCTCTCCACATATTGATTAGATGGAATGTTAGGAGTGATGGCTTACTAATATAAACAGTCAGTCAGTCAATCTGTCTCGCTTCCTCCTTTTTTCACAGGGTTTCATGTAGCCCACGTAAGCCTTGATTATGCCTTCATGTGCTGCAAGAACTCCAGATCCTTCTGCCTCTACCTCAAAGTGCCAGGACTACAGGCTTATGAAATCATACCTGGTTTATTACAAAGTGTTTCTATTTCACACTTTGTATATTCCAAGTTTTTACTTTTCAAAGATCATCAAAATCTTAAATTGTGAATTTATTAGACTAACCCACCTGCAAATATGCTCACATCAAATTGTAAGGCATTTGAAGTGCATTTGAAGTGATTTGTTATCTCTGAGGTCTGTATCTCTCTGTGAGTAGCCACACAGGTGGGAGGCTGAGTGGAAGGCTCATTCCTGCAGCACTGGCCCACACAGCCAGCATACAAAAGTCTACTTCTTCTGAAAACCACTACTTTTAGTAGTGCAAATAAAGACAATTTGCTCAAAATTTTCACTTATCAGGCTGCTTTGACTTAGAAAAAAAAAAAAAAACCCTACAATTTTTCTTTAAAGAAGAAAAAGAGAAAAATAATTAGGAAATTCCACCAGTTTATTTCTTAAGCTTGCTTACCAAGCATTTGGTCTTAAGACTTCCTTATTTCCACTGAAAAATCTAAAAAGTTATAGCTACCAATAATTATTTCGAGAACTGGAATTTAGAACTTTTAAAAATATTTTATAGGTTCTATAAATAATAAGTTATTTATTTAAAAATCCCAAGTTTTACCAAAACAAAAAAGAAACAAGAATGGCCCTGCTTTTAAATAGTTTTTCATTTTTACAGATTTGTTTGAAAGTGTGAGTGAATTCTCACTCACTTTAGCCTTCAATCTCCTCTACAGACTGAGGTACCAGAGAGGAGCACCTGTAAGCCCTGCCCACAGGTGGGAAGGCAGCCTGTAACTAGGGCAACTCCAAGCAGCGCCAGTATCTTCCTGCAACCTACAGAGTAGAACAAGTGGACAACCTTCATGCAGTTACTCACGTCAAAAGCCCTGTTTCGTGACACTTGGTAGAAACTGAACTACTCAAGTTGACGACTAATCTCAGCACTTCTTTACGAAGCAGAATACGGCACATTGGTGTATCATCTGGAATGGTTTTAACACCTGGAATGAAGAGGTCAGTGTGAGGTCATTTATTGTATTACAATGTAGAATGATTCGAGTTCATGGAATTTGTTTTCAAACTCCGTAAATGACTACATTGGAATCAACTGCATATTATCTGCCAATGACTTTGGAGCAAAGTTCTAATAGAAGCAGAACACTGAGAGCGAGCCAGTGAATGGCTGACAGGTGCAATATTTAAAGAGTCTGCTAAATGCCTCCACTAACCCTGACCTGCATAGTTCCCAGATAACTCCAATAGCAAAATCAACTGAAGACAGTTTTTCATTTTTAAAAATTTTATTTATATTTTTATAAATTATAGTTTATTGACTCTGTATCCCCACTATCGCTGCCTCCCTCATCACCTCCCAATCCCATCCTCCCTCCCTCATCTCCTCCCAAGGCCCTGCCCAAGTCCGCTGATAGGGGAGGTCCTCCTCCTCTTCCATCTGACCCTAGCCTATCAGGTCTCATCAGGACTGGCTGCCTTGTTTCCCTCTGTGGCCTGGTGAGGCTGCTCTCCCATCAGACGTAGCCATGACTTCATGTCAGAGACAGTCCCTGTTCCCATTACTAGGGAACCCACTTGGACACTGAGCTGCCATGGCTACATCTGTGCAGGGAACGGTTCTAGGGGTTCTAGTTATCTCCATGCATGGTCCTTGGCTCGAGTATCAGTCTCAGGAAAGACCCCTGGGCCCAGAATTCTTTGATCTGTTGCTCTCCTTGTGGAGCTCCTATCCCCTCCAGGACTTCCTATCTCCCTCTTCTTTTATAAGATTCCCTGCACTCTGCCCAAAGTTTGGTTATGAGTCTCAGCATCTGCTTTGCTACCTTGCTGGGTAGAGCCTTTCAACGGCCCTTTGTGGTAGGCTCCTGTCCTGTTCCCTGTTTTTCTCTCTTCTGATGTCCACCCCCCTTTGCCTTCCTGCATGAGGATTGATCATCTTACCCAGGGTCCTCCTCCTTGCTTAGCTTCTTTAGGTGTATAGATTTTAGTATGTTTATCCTATATTATATGTCTAATACCCACCTAAAGAAAGTTTTATTAAGGATGCAGGAAACTGAACTTCAAGACTCACCCAGTAACAGCTCGGTGCTTTTTGTGCTACTAGCAGAACCTTCTTGAGACGCACCATCACTGCATCCAGAAATCCCCGAGAACTTAGAGGGAACAACTTCTAAGGGATTGTGGATTGTTTGCTCACACCAATCAGAATATGGAATATCTTCAAGGTCTGAAGAAAAAAAGCGTTTGGATTAAAGTTCCATTCTTGCACTAGTACTGCACACTTTAAAAGAATTCTTTGCCCATTTGCAACAATCTCTCTTCAGGAAGATTTTCAAAGCAATTCTAAATTGCTCAGTTGAGTATTCAAACAAAAGAACCTGTTATGATCTAAAAAGCTGATTTTCCTAACAAAACACTGTAGGAACATGTTCATGAATAAAATTCAAGCAAATATGTATAAAAAGTGAACACACCGTATCTTCTCTCCTCTCCCATTTGTTCTACCTCTATCTGAATGCCTTATCCAACAGTAATTTTATGCAATTAAAAGCATAAAGTTACTTGAGATTTCTTCCTATTTTAATTTTTCTTTCTTGTTCTTCTCTCCAAGCATTGCTATGGCCCCTACAGTACAATTTTTACAGTCAAGCAAACACATAAGCTAAAATGCTTTTTTGGTTTAAAAGAAAATAACATCCTGGACATGAACCAGTTAGATGGTTCAAAAAGGTACACACTGCTAAACCTTATTACTCAAGTTCACCTCCAGGCCCCACAGGGTGAAAGGAAGAAACTGACTCCAACCACCTGCCCTCTGATCTTCAGTGGGCCCTGTGGCACATGCACGCTGGCACACATGTGCATGTGTGGTGACAAACACACCAAGAACAAATAAAACATGAAACAAGTTTTCCAGGAACAAAAGAAGGTGAAAACAAATAGAAAATTGATGGTCATCTTTTCACAGGAACATCAGACATCCTACAAAAAAACACAAGCTTGGCACTATTCACAATGAAAATTAGCTAAGTATTCTGCAAGTGAGTTAGACAGGAAAGACAGAAGCTCAGCTCGAAAGAAAGACCTAAAAGCTGGCCTGTTTTCCTTCTTCATAATACCAATGTGGAAGAAAGGATGTTCAACGTCATCCAACCACGGTTCCCACAAAATAAACTTTGCACTACATTTTATTCCACCCCCAAGAGCTTATAAGATTACTATTTCCATCATGTCTGTGCCCTTGACAGTTTTATGTTAACTTGATAGAAACTAAAATCATCTGAGAGGAGAGAACCTCAATTTAAAAAAATTCCTCCATAAGACTGGGCTGTGAGGCAGTTTTCATAATTAGTGCTTGGTGCAGGAAGGCCCAGCCCATTGTGGATGGTGCCATCCCTGGGCTGGTGATGCTGGGTTCTTTAAGAAAGCAGGCTGACCAAGCCATGAGGAACAAGGCAATATCCAAGGCCTCTGCATCAGCTACTGCCATGTTTGAGTTCCTGTCCTGACTTAATTTGATGATGAACAATGATGTACAAGTATGGGCCAAAAATAACCCTTTTTCTCCCCATGCTGTTTTATCACAGCAACGATAACCCTAACTAATATTTGCTAAGCCTATAATCACTCTACTTAAAATTTCCAACAATTTTAAAAATAAAACTATTAGGAAAATATTTTGGAATCAAAGATATCATTTAAAACAATGTTGCTTTCCTCAGTCCCAATGAAAATAATCATATGTAAGATAAATGGTTATTTTAGGCTCACTTGATGAATTAACCTAGGGAGTAAAGGCAAAGTACTTCTGTATAAATAACAGTAAAAAAGTAACACTTTCTGTAGCTGACATATTTCTGAAAATTAATAAACGAATTTAGCTCAGCCTTATCTTCAACCAGTGACAAGTCCTAACCCTTTACCTTGTTGGAACTGCATCCTACTTTTAAAGATTTCAATGATTTTCATTAAATATTCCTTACTCTAGGTAACTGAGGTTTAAAAATAGTGCACTGGTTTCTAAAGATGTACTTTGTGCTCTTACTGTAAAATGTCACTTGTGAAATGTGCTGAATCACAGGGATAATGTTTTAAACAAGAACATGACTGCTGGGTAGAGCCTTTCAGAGCCCTCTGTGGTAGACTTCTGTCCTGTTCCGTTTTCTCCCTCTACCGATGTATATCACCTTTGCCTTTCTGAATGGGGATTGAACATCTTACCCAGGGTCCTCCTTCTTGCTTAGCTTTAGATGTACAGATTTTAGTATGTTTATCCTATATATCTGATATCCACTTATAAGTGAATATATATCATGTGTCTTTCTACTTCTGGGTTACCTCACTCAGGATGACCTTTTCTAGTTCCCACCATTTGCCTGCAAATTTCATGATTTCCTTGTTTTTAATTGCTGAGTAGTAGTCCATTGTGTAAATATACCACAATTTCTGTATTTATTCTCTGGTTGAGGTACATCTGGGTTGTTTACAGATTCTGGCAATTATGAATAATGCTGCTATGAACATGGCTATTTTTAAGTGTTTGTGACTGTTAGCACTTCTTGAATCCTAAAGTCCAGACTTTGGCACTGACAACTCAGTTTTTGTTTTTTTTTTTTTTTTTTTTAGAATTTCTTTTATATTTTTGAGACTATAATTTTATCATTTTCTCCTTCCCTTATACCCCTCTCATATAGTCCTCCCCACTCACCTTCAAATTCATGTCCGTCCTCTATTTTTCATTAATTGCTACACACACACACACACACACAGTGTGTGTGTGTGTATATATATATATATTTTTCTTTTTTTTCAGGATCAATCATTTGTTATCAGATAACAACCATTCGGTGTGCTCTCCCTAGGGTAGAAGATTTCTCCAGATCTCAGCAATCCTTAGTTGCTTGGAGTTCTTTGTGTAGGATTAAGGCCTCATGGGCTTTCTCTGTCCAACAAGGACAATAGCGTGGATTTTATATCGAAGTCCCCCTGATGCTTGAAATCCAGTTTCTCTGCTGTTTACCCCTGTGCTCTTATTGGCTAGATGTCGTGGACTTCCTGGTATTTTATCACAGGTTCTAACTTTAGGAAGATCAAGGGGAGGGGCTCTGCTTCATGATTCCTCAATACCCTCATTCATACAGTACTACCTTCTGAACAAACTTAAAGCATTTAATTCTGAGATAAAAACAAGCTGAAACCCACCTCAGTCTTTTGACCCGTTTTCCACTTGCAGTCTTAGATATTCCTCTAGTCTATGAACTTATTATCTGGTCCTACCATTCCTTTTTTTTTTGGGGGGGGATGGGTGGAGTGGCCTACAGGGTTACTCTGTGTAGCCCTGGCTACACAGTTAGTATGTGTATACATACCACATATTCTCTATCCATTTCTTCATCAACTATGTACTTGTTTGCACGTCTTGGCTGCTGTGACTAGTACTACTGTTCACAAGAGGCAGCACGCATCTTTGACATAACCATTTCACTTCCTTTATCTCTATCTTAAGTGATGGGACTGCTGGGTCATATGGTTAGTTTAATTTTGCTTTTCTGAGACTGTTCCTTGCTTCTTTCTTCAGTAGCTAGAGCAGTTTGCATTTCAACCAAAAATGTGCAAGGATTTCCTGTTTCCATCCTTGCCAGCATTTGTTACACAGGGCATTTTGACAAGTATTCTAGTTATTGTAAGCTATTGCTCACAATTACTCTAATTTATATTTGACTGACTGCCTTTTTGTCCTAAGAAGTGTATTTGTGCCTATTTCTGTTTTAATCCTATAGTGTGTAAATATAATATACATATATAATATATATTCATAATATACAATACATACATATTTATAAAATATATATTATACATATAAATATAAATATGGTTTATAAATATATATATTCTTTTTGAGACAGGGTTTCTCTGTATTACCCTAGCTATTCTGAAACTCACTCTGTAGACCAACCAGGTTGGCCTCAAACTCAAAGGTCCATATGCCTCTGCCTCCCGAGGACTGGGAATAAAGTATGCCATCACACCCAACTTGTACATTAATTTCTCATCAGATATATAGTTTGCAAGTATTAGCTGAATTTGTACAGGTTCTTTCATTCATTTATTTTACTCTATAAAAATGTTTTACTACACCTTTGGGCATTTTCACTTTTTTGTAGTGCAGTGGGTGGTAGGTGGGATTCCAAAAAATCCTTGCCCGTGTGAAAACTATGAAGCACTTCAGTGCTTTCAGTTTCAAGCTCACAATGAAGGCTTTAATCCATGTTGAGTTGACTTTTGTTCAGAACGAGAGACATCTAGTCTCATTTATTTCCAGGAGGACATCCAGTTTTCCCTTTATCAAAAATACTGTCTTCTCTCCAATAGGTGTTCTTTGCCCCTCTGCTGAGTATCAGTTAGCTGAAGACGTACAGATTTATTTCTGCTTCTCTGTTCTGTGCGATCAGTCTGTATGTCTGTGCTTAATGATGATCTCATGAGGCTTTGATTATGACATCTCTGCAAGGATTCTGAAGTCAGGTGGGTAATTCTGATTGTGTTCTTTTTGGTGAAGACAGTTTTAGGTGTGTGTTGTTTATAACTAGAGCTCCACAGTAAGTGCTTCAAACACTCTTGAGTGAATAACTGAAAGAACCTGAAGGCAACATAAAAATGTTGCCAAAAACCATAAGATACCCTCTTTCTTCTTCTTCTTCTTCTTTTTTTTTTTTTTTTTTTTGTTTTTTTTTGTTTTTTGTTTTTTGTTTTTTGAGACAGGGTTTCACTTCGCATCCCTGGCTGTCCGGGCATTCATTCTGGAAACTAGGCTGTCCGTAACTTAAAGATTCACCTGCTTCTCTTCCTCAGTGCTAGGATTAAAGGCGTTTGCCACCACCACCCAGCTAAATGGCCTCTTTTCTATGGTGAGTAGTACATCTAACATTTTACAAATGCCCAGAAAATGATCATAAGTTTATAAAAACAAAAACCCATCCCCGCATACAGAGGCCCTGAAGGGTTCAGAGTGTAAAAAAGCCTAATTTAGGGATCTAGCAAATTCAGGCCCAGATTAGGACATTGAAATACTAAAAGGATGAATCGGTTTCAATGCACAATCTCAACCTATGTGTGGCAAATCACAGGAAGCACAGCGCTGACTAGAATTTCCCAGCACCACCAGCTGCCAAAGTCACAAGCTGGGAAGTTATGGCATCCTAGGTAGAACCTAAGCAGAGTCATCCAGAGAACTCTGTCATCATCAGACTTCTGAGGGCAGCTAAGTAGTATTTACCAAGAAAAGGCATACATACGAGCACTTTAAACACAAACTGAAACTGTTAATATATACACATGTGGGTGATTGATATTGAACTGACCACTTGTGTCCACTTCATTCCTCTCTAATAAATGTATATTGAGTGTACAAGACTGCAGCTACTATCAGAGACAAGAAAATGAGGAGACAACAGATCACAGTCCTACGAAAGTCACCATGGGAAGGTGAGAAAACAACTGAATCATTTTTTGTTTGTTTGTTTGTTTGTTATTTGGAAACAGGGTTTCTCTGTGTAGCCTGGGCTGTCCTGGGCTCGCTTTATAGACCAGACTGTCCTCGAACTCACAGAGCTCTGCCTGCCTCTGCCTCCCCAAGTGCTGAGAATACAGGCATGAGCCACCATGCCCAGCTATAACTGAGTAATTATAATCTATGTATAAAGGGCAGTGAAGTACAAAACGGAAGGAGCTTCCACACCTGGCTTAGGAATCCAGATACTTCTCAGACATGACACTTAAGATGAGGCAGGTGCTAAAAACTTAGGCATGTTCTACCAATTTTAAGAAATGAGAATGATGAAAACAACAGAGCACTCTTATGTGTTGGGCTACAGAGTCAGTAAAGAATTAAAAACAGGTTAATCTTAATCACTATTATTAGAGAAAGTGGAGGAATTGAAAATCAGAGGCTGAAATACTAAGTGCAACAGGAAGCTGATGAAGGACAGCTATGTCGCAGGTAGTGAGAGGGAGGATGCTGGACGGCTTGAGAATGGGGCAGAGTCTACTCAAGGAACACTGTCACTCACCTGAGTGACTACATATTGAACTTAGCTGGTTACTGGGCTGGAAGCCCAGGATTTCAATGCAGACACAGTAAAGACAATTGTCGTCTGTGTGCTCCTGCAGTCCAGTGTCTTCTGTGCTTTCTAAAAAGAGAGAAGCATCCGAATGGACGGAGTTCATTATTTCTGTGAGACTCATCTGCTGCCGCAGCAAGTGAAAAGAGTTCTTTACAAGACCACCGGGTCCAGAGGGTAGACCTGCATGTTTAAGTAAATAAAACACAGTCCGATAAAGACACCATTGGCATCTTTCTCATGATGTCTTAAAATAGCACTTTTTAAAGATATGTAGGACACTCTATGACCCTACATCTAATTTTAATTAGGAAAACAGAATAATTTAAGTTACAAAAATTAAAACAGCACACATACTTTATTTCAATATAAGGTTCTAAAATAAAAAATACAAATGAAAAATGGATTATTATTAACGCAATATTCAGTTAACGCTGATACTTGCCTAAACAAAATCAGTAATTCTAGGAGGTGTATGTTAAACGAGATGAGAAAGCAGATCCATCCGTGCTTCATGCACATATTCACCACAAAGAAACAGTTCCGAGCGCAATAGCTCATACGCAAATCCTCACCCTCCTTCATTTTTTTCAACATTTATTTTGAACTTAAAACAAAAAAAGAACTATTCTGGGTTTTACCAACTTGAGGGACTGGGACCCTCAGCAGAAAAATATTTTCTTAAAAAAAGCATGCTTTAATTTTTAGTTGATTGAATTACTTCAGTTTAGTGTTTAAATAAACCCCAAAGTTTCAGGCACCTAATGTTTAGTTTATCTCACTAAAAAGAGAATTCCATTTTTAAGGTAAGGCGTTTCAGGAGAGCAAAAAGCTCACAGTACCTCCTCCATCATGGGAGAACATTCTTGTTCCTCGGTCATCTGGTGGAGGTACATGCTTTGATTGAAAGTAAGGAATATCCTTTACCTAAAATGAATACAAATCATAGTTTCATCATACAAAGAAATTCATCTTATGAATATTTAAAATTTCAGGTAAATGCAACAGAAGTAGAATTACTATAGCATACAAATCTATAAGGCAAAGTTTACGAAAGAAGATTAAAGTTACCAAAACATAATCAAATAACTAATCTCTCTCTTAACCATGTTCTTGGCAAAATTAAGAGAGTATTCAAATAATTTAGTGTTTCTCTAAAGTACTAAGGGCTGCGGACGCCTCAGCAGGTTGAGAGTGCTTGTTATACAAGCCTGAGAACAGGAGTTTCAACCTCCACCATCCACATACAATGCTAGGCAATGCCGTGTGGGTGTGCTGACAAAACAAGGCTGTGAGGGACGGACACAGAATGATTGCTGGGACTTGCTGGCTGCCAGCCTCGCTACAGACTCAAGAAGCAATCCCGTCTCAAGAGTCTTAAAGCAGGATGATGGACAAGCTTCTCTGGTTTCTGCAGGTGTGTGGATGACACACACATATGCACCCATACCATACACACTTCTACTACACATACAAAGAAAAACAGATTGAAGAAATAATACTTAGTCATCTAAGAAAATACGTATTTTTCAGTACTATTACATCGCACTAGAAATTGTGTATTATCTCACAGGAGCAGGGCTACTGTTTATGGACACATGTGGCTGCTCTGAGAAAAAGGATCAAAGACTAAATAACAAGACATTACATGAGTCTAAAAAAGATGATTAGGAATTTATTGAACTTCTATAGACTACAGATAAGTCAAACAAGATGTTCATTTATTAGGGTCAGAAAAGGCTAATATTCTAGAGACCAGAGACTCTTAAACAGGAGCACAGAAGACAGATTAAGAGTACAGAAAAGCTGAGAACATGGAGTTCTCATCTTAACACATTTTTGATGAGAAAAAAATCTCAAAAACCTTCATCGTTCCTATAAGTGCATCCACTACAAATTACAGTTTCTAATAAGCAGTTGCAGAACATTAAAAAAACAAAACAACAAAAAACAAGAAGTCAGCCCATAGGAAACAGTAGCACTGTGGATGATACCTGGAATATATCATTGATGTCTACTGGAAGAGCAAGTCCAATGTAGTCATCAGAGCCTCCATATGTAGCACTGGATACCATGGACCTAACCGAGGAGGATCGCTGCAGGGTATTTTGATTAATAGGACTTAATAAATCTTCTTTATCTAATGATGCATAACTTAAAGCTTTCATAAACCTATAACATCACAAAAAACCTTGCATTAGCCTTTTTGATTTGTACTTGTAAGTATATTAAAAACAATAACAACAACATCTCTAATTTATACTAATGTCAAAATAGGTAATCAAACAGCAAGCTGTGCCATCTCAATCTACTGGGAACACATAGCACTTTAACATTAGCTGCTACTGGCCAATAAACAGGTTACCAGTAACTCTGAATGTCACCAAAAGAACATCTGTTATGTTCCCCCCAAGTAAAGCTGAAAAGGTGGGCAAACAGAACATACCAATATGCAGAAGTAATAACAAACTAACCTGCAGATAGGTGCAGCTCAAAGACTGCATTTGCAGGGAGCAGAGATGTTGGACTTGCTATATTATATAACTAAAGATGTATGTCCTAATAGCAAGTAATATCTTTACAAAAGTGAGATTAGTTGATTATCAATCTAATGTGCTAATTAATGCTTTTATTACCCCACAAGATTTGTGGAACACAGAAGTTACACATACCATAGTAAAACCCTATCATGTGTAAATATTACAAAGGATATCTCACAGAATACTAGTCTTTCTCTAGAGAGCACTCTTCACAAATGATTCCGACAGAATGGCACATGGACATCTCCAGAAAATAAAATCTGCCATACAGATTGCCACTCATACAGCAGATACACTGCTCATCTGTATACACCCTTAAATATATGAGACACTAGAGTCCCATATTATTGGCTAGAAAGCCAAGTCTTATAAAATGTACATATACAAATCAAAGAATTACTTCACACAACATACACATCAAGAAATGTGTGTTTGAAATAGTAGCCACTAAGAATATAGAGGAAAAAAACAATTCCTAGTTTGCAAAATAAACATTCATTTCTTAAATGTATGAATTTTATGAAAGAGGTCAATGTTTTTCAAATGGTATAGCTGTATCTCTTTGATTCTACAAAATTCTTCAAGGATTACTGGAGTCAGGGAAATTATGGGGGTGTTTCATTTTCTCATTCTATTTCAATCATCTGAAGCTCCATTTTAAACTGTTCTGTTTTTTTCTGCTTAGAAGGAAAAATTTTCCAAGTTTAAAATAACTGGTCTAGCCTAGCCTCCAGCAGCTGAGCTTATGGAGGCCTAGACAACCTAACACACCAGCTCTGTGTTGCGTGGCTGTAGCCCTGCATCCACGGCTTGTGGCACTGTTCTAGATTCACGAGATGGACAGGGTCAGTGACTTCTAGTTACAACAACTATTATTGTACCATTTTTAAAGAGGGGAAGAAAATCCCCTATCTGCTACCAGGACCTTCATTATTAAAAATGTTGCTAAAAATTAAGATGTGATGCACTGATGGATTACATAAGTACCTCCCAATTCTGATATCCTGCAAAGGAGCATTTACTTTTTACCAGATAGTGGACCAACTACTTGACACCTAGTAATCTGTTTCAAAGGATATACATCTTTAAATGGATATAAGTGATCTATAAGAACTTCAACAAACCAGGTGGGGAACTTTTTACAACAATCAAATTTCAAAATGTACTTTTATAAATAACAAACCTGAACTGTATACTATTAAAAGTTTGATATAATCTAAATATGGAATATTTAATATATAAATAGAAACTCTTGTTTAGTCTTGAGGACCCAGGAATTCTTTTAGTGTTCATTAGGTTCCTATTTAATAATTACATGTACTTAAAACAAATTAAAATAATTAACTGAATATTTCAGTTATTTGAAAAAATAGTAAGAGGTCAACTTTTGGAGCTTTAAATTGACCTACCTGAAAAGGTTGTTTGTTATTGTAGGTCTTAAGCTCCTGATTCCCCCGACATGCTTCTTTTTAAAATCGATCCTTGCAGAAGCGAGAAATAAATTAAAAAAAGCTTGTTGTGACTTGTGTAACCTTGCAAAACATGTTTATTTTCAGGTCCTAATGGAGTTTATTTCCCCCCTCGCAGCTGCAAGAATCCATTTCAAATCATATCAGGTAACAAGGAGCTCACAGCCTACTGTGGTAAATGGGTCAGTTCTCAGACTTGGTTTCTGTGGACCTGACTGCTGTCTTGTCTTTCAATCTGTTAAAACTGAACCACTTTCATTCATTTTTAAGCATGTACTGCTCACCTGCTTGGTGTTAGTCTGGACTCAAAACTGTTGGCCTTCATGGTGATGGTATCAGTGAACAGCACATCTTTTGCTGGCGACGCCAAAGCTTCAGAGTGAGATAAGGATGGATGCATTCTTTGCTGCTGTAATCTTTTCAATGTAGCATAGCCAAAGGCATCTCTAGAACTTGTGTAGCTAAAGTTGCAATCTGCTAGACTTTTTATTGTTGCAATGGAGGGCGCTTTAAGGGACTGTGCTCTTCTAGGAAGTGTATGAGAAGAACCTGGTGGCACCAGGGACACTGAGTTCGATTTGGAGAGAGACAGATGGTTAGACTGTGGTGTCAAGTAGTGGCCTGTCTTAACAGTTTTAGTACTTACCACAGTACTCATACTTCCACAGTCTGTGTCCATAGTTGTAGCGTCTACCCCAACTGTCTCCCGGGAGGGGCTCGAGCTCATTGAACTTATGCCACTTGTTGTAGTGTCTGTGTTAAAGCTTTGGCTGCGGATCTTCATGTGTGAGCTTGTTGAGTTTTCTACAACCAACCTTTCTCGGCTTGTGTTTTCTCTGTGATTCTCTGTACCAAAACTCTTGGGGAATTTCAGGTCATTCTCTCCAATACTTGGCGTGCTGCCAGTGTCTTCAAGGTGCTTATTCCCAACAAAGGAAGTTTCAAGCTGTAATGATTTCTGTGCTGTGGAGATAGGTGTGAAGTCATCACTGTGATTAAAGTCAACACTGGGCTCTGTAAGTGTTCTGATTCGCCGGTTGCTTGTCTTATTTTCAGATGACAGTTTTCCACCTTTTGGATCACTGCTACTGCGGTGTTTTTTATTAGGCAAAGTAAGTGAATTTAAGATACGATTCTTTACAAGTTTGCTAGAAGCAAAAAAAGGAAATGAATTTTTATCCTTTATGGGTCCAGGTCGGTCATAAAATGCTGGCTCGGCATCTTCACTGATGTCAAGAAAAAATGTACTAGTCGAGCTGCTACCGAACCGGTCATCCTCCAGTATGAACATGCCTATGATTGAAGAAGCAGCAATCAAAGCAAGCAAACATGAAGAATCTACCACACCGCTAAGTGCTAACACATCTTTTAAGCAGACATCTGGGGGGAATTAAGAAATAAAAGTGCTTTTCTGAAGCTCAGGTTAGGATATGAATAAAATTGTAAATTGTACCACGGTGAGGACCTGTCATTCCTGAGGAAAAACTACAGACTCACCCTGGTACAGCATATATGGAGTTTCTTTTGGTGTTTCTAAATAGTCAGCATAAAACTAAAGGAAAAGCAGGACGCTTGAACATGGATGCTCATTCTGTCAAGATAGAACCAGCATGGCTTATTCTTCACATTACAGTGGCAGGACACTCATCTTACAATGAATTTCTAAACTTAAAATATACTGCAGCTCTCCACATCAATGAGTTATGCATACATGGGTTCAACTAACAAGAGACCAAAAATATTCATGAAAAGGTACTAATATTAAATATATACATATATTTTTTCTTGCTATTATTTCTTAAGCACTTAAGGATAAAACTTGTTACTGAGCATTCAGATTACATTCTAAAGGACCTAAAGATGATACAAAGTATTTAGGAAGTTTTAAAATAAGTTAAATACAAAGCCATGTCACTTAATGCGAAAGGTTTGAGCATCAATGGATTTTGGTACACAGGCGGGCTTCTGGGATGTCTTGCAGATGCGAAAGGTTAGCTGCACATATAGAAAACAAAGGCATACATAGAGGCTTCATAGTTAAACCCATTATGTTTACTGTCCATTTTGCCTGATGTGCTAAGACAATCATCTTACTGTCTAATTCTAACAGATTATTGAACCCAGGTGTCTGTCTAATGGTACCTGTTAAATTTATTCTATTTTAACTGTTCTGTTGAATAATCATTAAGAACTTTAAATATATTTTGAAAAGAAAGTAAAATCCTAAATGAACTTGCAGATTACATTGGCTTTGTATATTTTGTCAACACTAAGATGTACTTTTTCACATGGACTCTCTCCAACTCAAAAGTTTCACCGTGTAATAGAGAGTATGGAGAAGTGTAATGGGCAAGAATTTTTTCTTATTTCTTCGTGGAATATAAATATTAGTAGAACTTATCATTCAGGGCATCATGGACTTGGGGTGAAATGTTCAATAAATGTTAGATTATCTTTTGTGTTTTTTTGAGGTGACACTAAAGCTTAGGCTGGCCTTGAGTTCATTATGAGTACAACTAGTGTTAACCTTTCAACAGTCTTCTGACCTCAGGCTTAAGTGCTAGCATTAGAAAGGTGAACTTGTAGACCCAATCTCTCTCCTTTCCTCACTGGTGACTGAACACAAACTTCATATAGTTGCCCAAGTTAGGCTTGGACTTATCCTGTAGTCAGACAGGCCTTTTGATCCTCTGGCATGAGTCTCCTGAGAAGCTGCAATTATAAGCTTGTGAAATCAGGACTACTCTGTATTATCATCTTTGTTGTTGTTTTGAGACAGGGTTTCTTTGTGTAACAGTCCTGACTGTCTTACAACTAACTTTGTAGACCAGGATAGCCTACAACTCATGGATATCCACCTGCCTCTGCCCACCAAGTGCTGGGATTAATGTATGTGTCACCATACCTGCCTATAATATCTTAAAGAAATACGCTTTCAACTGTGTAAAATTGATAGCACCCAGTACAGATTTTGAATCCATTATCTGTTTTACACATCATTTATTTCTGATATCTTATCTTTTAACAGTTCCACCCATTTCCTTTTTCCTCCCCAGTTCTGGACTTCATGGAACAGAAGAGTGCTCTACTATTTAGCTACACCTGTGGCTCCCACACCATTTTAACACCAAATGAAGATTATAAATATAATTTTTAGATTGATTAATTAAAGCAGATTATTTTATGGTGTACATGCAGACCTAGCCTCTCTCCTTTTCTTTCTTTCCTCACTGGTACTAAAGGAGAAATAAAAAGTCCGTGCACGGAAAAAAAAAAAAAACAAAAAAACTTTAAATAAGGCGTAGCAAGAGTAGGCAAACAACCTATTTGTTTTAGAAGAAAAGCAAGGCATAATAAGAGCTATGACTCTCTTAACAAATATACTCTAGTTCAATTATGTATACGTATGAGAAAGGAGGAAAAGGATTAAGTAAATGAAGGTAGGTAAACCCTGCTTGGTCTGTCTGTTCTGAAACCTAAACAGAGCTGGTTTTCTCTGGTATATATTTATCACCACCTCTTAGCACACAGTTCCCAAGAGCTAGGGAGAGGATGAGTTAGGCTGGTGGCTATTGTGAAAAGTTATGCAGCCTTCAATAGGGTATAACCATCAAGTCATCTTTGAAAACCATAACATCGGGCTTGGGTGTGGATACACGCCTATAATCCCAGAAATCAAGAGATGGAGGCAGGCAGATCGGGAATATAAAATCATCCTTGACTAGCAAGTTCCAGGTCATATAGGGCTCTGTTTGTCCCGCAAGAGCCCACAAACTAAAAAGAAATGTAAACAGTTAAGCTCTGAAATCACAAACAGAAATGCCAACATTGATGAACTTCGTGTGATCCCATCACAGCACTCACTTGATGGTGCAGACTCACTTTCACTGTTATGTCTGGAGCTGGTAGACTCAGAGTTCAAGCTGAGGGTGCTTGGGACAGAGGAGAGCTCATTGCAGAGCTGTTCCACATCATCAGGAACCACTGGCCACAGATGCTTGCGACTGTGCCTCACAGAATCCCAGCTGTGGCATTTCAGAATATCACAGCCTTGCTTGGTTTTAGCTATGAGCCCAAGAACATATACACAGGTCCTGTATGTAAAACAATGTAGTAAAAACAGTTTATAACTCCAAAGTGAGATTTCCTAAACAACTATAAAATAATATGCTATATGGGTATTTACATTTTCCTTGAAAAGGCATTTAAAATTGCCTTTTAAAAAGCAATACATTAAATCTACTTAGGAATAGGTGAACCACAATGAAAAATATGTCTCCGTAATAAAAATAATTAAAACAAAATGAAGGAAGTACAGCAAGACCCTAGCAAGCCCATTTAAATGAAGAATTACAAATCATGAACTACTTTGTGAATAAAAATATATTCACTAGAAAGAATATGTATGTATGTAACATACCCTCTGATGGAAAGAACCTCACACTGTTTTGCAAGTTTTAGTATATCTGGAATCACATTTTCTTCCTGTAGCAAGTTAAGGCCCCAATTCGATGAGCCAATATTTCCCTGAAAGAAGCAATATCAAATACTTATGAGACTAATATTTTGAAGAAACTTTAAAAACTATCAACAAACAAATTTAAATCTAACTATGAGAGAAGGAAAAAAAAAAGTCCATGCAAGAAAAACACAAAACCTTAAATAAGGTGTGCTAGGAGTAAGCAAATTATCTATTTATTTTAGAAGAAAAATAAAGGGCACAAGACTAATAGTTTAACCATCTATTTCTTTGGCATAAAAATAATCTTTAAATTGGTAGGAATAGTCCTGGTCTTTAAATATTAATCTCAGAATAACTTTAAAGTAAAATTTTAATTTACTTAGTATCAGTGGGAGAAATTTAAAAGACAAAATCCATAAACTCTGCAAAGACCAAAAATGTTTATTACAAACCAAGGCCCAAAGAGAGGCTTTCAGCTTTTTAATTTCTTCCCATTTATCTAGGTCTGGAGTGCGAACATTGTGACACAGTTCCGTGATGATACTCTGGAAAAGAGAAGTACCACGAGAGTAACAATGTATTCTGCTTCTCAGGTTTTTTCCTATCCCTTGGCACAAAGCAACCAAAGGTGTGCTTTGGCCATTTCTGCACATTGGGAACTCCAAGAGTGACTTCACAGATAGCTTTAAAAAAAAAAAATGTGTATTGGTATTCTGCCTGCTTGTATGTGTGAGGGCATTAGAACTTCTGAAACTGGAATTTTACAAACAGTTGTGAGTTGCCATGTGGGTGCTGGGAATTTAACCCAGGTCCTTTGGAAGAACAGCCAGTGTTCTTCTCTTAACTACTGAGCCATCTCTCCAGCCCCCACAGACAGCTTTTTGAGGAGCCACGTTAGTGCTTGGGTTCTCAGCTCATGTTCTGGACTTGTCACTAACTAATCTTCATTACGTTCAGCTCAGCCTCCAATGCAAATAAAAAAGAAACTGAGTTTTTTTTTCACATGTGATTATAATTTCTTCAGTAAGTCATGAAAATAGATTCACACCATCACTGCACAACCAACCAGCCATTCAAAAGTTCCATGCCTTGAATTTCTAATCTCTAAGGGATAACACATCTGTCTCAAGGTCTCATGAGTCAGTGAATCTTTCACATATGAAGTACTTACTGAAGTACTTGGTACCTAGTATTGTAAGTCATAATTACATTTTTTAAAACATTTTGTGTGTGTGTGTGTGTGCGCGCACGACAGCACACTTGTAGATGTCAGAGGAAAACCCACACAAGTTGGACCTTACCTTCTACAACATGGCTCTTGGGGATCAAACTGAATTATCAAGCTAGACAACAGGTGTCTTAGTACCCACTGGGCCCCGTCTGGACCTTGTTTCTTTTAATTAGAAAATAAACATCGCCTTAAAATTAGTGTTTAGATTTTTCATAATATACAATTATGACACCAAACAATACACTGGCTAAGTCAGTTACAAAACAGCTTTTGAGAAACCTTGGCAAAGATAATTATTTCAGCACTATTAAGATTCTTCTTTTAAGGGGTTAAAGAGATGGCTCAGCAGTTAATAACACTGGCTGCTCTTCCAGAGGTCCTAAGATCAGTTTCCATTAATGACATGATAGCTCATGTCGTTATAATGTGATTTGATGCCCTCTCTGGCATGCAGGTAGTCATGTACACAGAGCACTCATACATATATATTGAAAAAAATCTTAAAAAAAAAAGATTGTTCTTTTACTCTTTTTACAATTTAAAATGCAAATTATGTTTTTACCTGTACTTCCAGTAAATGGCAGCCTGTTTTGTGGTGTACCAATTGTCCATAAAGGTGTACTGGCAAATAGACATGAGGTCGCTGTAATCTAGTAAGATAAAAGATGACTGAGGAAGTTAATAGTATACTTAAAAGTTAGTAAATAACTATTAATAAGCTGGATATAATTCCTAACAAAACTATAAAGGTATGAAACAAGGAGGACTGCTCTGAAAAACTAGTCATTTTTCAGGTCTCCAAGTTGAACAGTGACATAGCAGGAGCTAGAAAGCAAACTGGGTTGAGATCATAGAGTGTGCCCAGGCGAAGCATGTTTACATGCAATGTATCCCACTGGAAACTTGGAGCAAGCATTGCTCTGCCACGATTTTTCCTGTATCAGAGTACAGAAGTCCTCAAATCCATTTAAAAAAAAATATTCTACTAAAGCTGATTTTAAATTTGGCATTTAAGGTAGTAGTACATGGATCCACTGACTGGACCATACCTTTGATTACTTCGACGAACGTAGTTATCACCATCAATAGGCTTCCTGTATGTAGTTAGTGCTTCATTAAGTTGTTCCTCAATCAAGTCAACATACTTTGAATTATATTCCTAGAAGATAGTGTTGTTTTAATTCTATATATTTTCGTAATGACTGTCACCACATCATCTAAGATATTTAGCAAATCTTAGAGGCATACAAATGAAAAAAACAGAACTATATTCATGAGTTTTTGGACAAGGAAAAGCATGAGTCATGAAGGCAAATGTCATCCCCCATCTAAAACTGTTCTGCTTAGCTTCTCCCTCTTTCCAAATAAGTGAACAAATAATTGTTTCTGTTGTATCTGAATCTCATTTCCATTAAAAAGCTGCTTTCTTGCTGAACTAGAAGAGGACCCTGGGTTAAGATGATCAATCCTTACTCAGAAAGGCAAACAGGACAGACATTGGAAGAAGGAGAAAACAGGAAATAGGACAGGAGCCTACTACAGAGGGCCTCTGAAAGACTCTACCCAGCAATGTATTAAAGTAGATACTGAGACTCATAAACAAACTTTGGGCAGAGTGCAGGGAAACTTAAGAAAGAAGGGGAGATAATAAGACCCGGAGAGGACAGGAGCTCCACAAGGAGAGCAACAGAACCAAAATATCTGGGCACAGGAGTCTTTTATAAAAGAGACTGATACTCCAACCAAGGACCATTGATGGATATAATCTAGAACCCCTGCTCAGATGTAGCCCATAGACTCAGTATCCAAGTGCGTGCCCTAGGAAGGGGAACAAGGACTGTCTCTGACATGAACTCAGTGGCTAGCTCTTTGAGCTCGTCCCCCTGACCAAGGAGCAGCCTAACCAGGTGGCAGAGGAAGACAATGCAGCCAGTCTTGATGAGACCTGATAAGCTAAGGTCAGATGGAAGGGGAGGAGGACCTCCCCTATCAGTGGACTTGGAAAGGGGCGTAGGAGGAGATGAGGGAGGGAAGATGGAATTGGGAGAGCATGAGGGAGGGGGCTACAGCTGGGATACAAAGTGAATAAACTGTAATTAATATAAAATAAAATTTAATTTAAAAAGTTGCCTTCTTAACATTAAACTCTGAAGATATTCAGTATAAATTTTAAAAAGAAAATTAACTGAATTTATAATTTCAGTATTTTTTAATTTTTTAAAATTTTTTATTAATTACACTTTATTCACTTTGTATCTCCCCTGTGGTTCCCTCCCTCCTCCAGTCCCAATCCCTCCCTTCCTCTACCCTCTGCATGCATGCCCCTCCCCAAGTCCACTGATAGGGGAGGTCTTCTTTTCCTTCCTTTGACCCTAGTGAATTAGGTCTCATCAGGAGTGGCTGCAATGTCTTCTTCTGTGGCCTGGTAATGCTGCTTCCCCCTCAGGGGGAGGTAATTAAAGAGCAGGCCAATCAGTTCATGTCAGAGACAGTCCCTGTTCCTATTACAATGGAACCCACTTGGATACTGAACTGCCATGGGCTACATCTGTGCAGGGGTCTTAGGTTATCTTCATGCATAGTCCTTGGTTGAAGTATCAGTCTCAGGAAAGACCCCTGTGCACAGATTTTTTTGGTTCTGTGGCTCTCCTTGTGGAGTTCCTGTCCTCTCCAGTGAGCTATCCCAGAAGCAGAAAGATGCACACGGTAAATACTCACTCATATAGACATATAATATAGGATAAACCTACTAAAATCTGTACACCTAAAGAAACTAATCAAGAAACTAATCAAGATGGAGGACTCCTGCTAAAATACTCAATTCCTATCAAGAAATGCAAAGAGGATGGACATCAGAAGAAGAAAAGAGGAAACAAGTCAGGAGCCTGACACAGAGGACCTCTGAAAGGCTCTGCCCTGCAGACTATCAATGCAGATGCTGAGACTTATGGGCAACCTTTGGGTAAAGTGCAGGGAATCTTACGAAAGAAGTGGGAAACAATTTCAATATTTTTAAACGAAATATTATACTGACTTAAATCAAAATCAAAATTTATTTCATACGTACTCTTGGAAAAAAATTCTATCTTAATGTTTTAGGCTGAGTCTTCCATACTATCTCTATTACAAAAGCTTTCCATTTCAAGCTGTCAGCAAAACTTGGTAAACCCAATTTGGAAGGCAACTCAGCAGTATATACTAGCAATTAAATTCTAATTTCTTTTTGTCTTAATATATTTTAAGAACTTAATCTAATTTATATACTTTCAGAACTATGAAATACAAATCTTTTCATAACTAGATATAATAGTATTTTTTTTTAGCTATCACATACTATTTATTTTTTATCCATTCCTTTTGAATATATTGCTTTGCACCTATGTTCCCCACATTTGCAAACTTATGTAGAAAAAAGTGAAAACATTAGTTAATTCAGGAAAAATAACACTTGCACATATTATGAGGCAAAAGCAAAAATTTAAAACAACTGTTAGCCTTTCTCATGAACTGTTTTGTATTCTACATTCTCCTCTTTACTTTTTTTCCATTTATAGTAAATGTCAATACAATGATGTGATGAACACAGTGCAGGCTCCTACAAGCAAAGAAGAGTATTAAGCAAATATCATTTAAAAATTAGGTTGCGTTGGGCATAATCTAAATATATGTTAGTAATAGTACTGGCAAAATTATACAGTGATTAAAATAATGAGGTAGTAGCCAGTGAGATAGCTCAACAGGTAAAATACTTGCTGCCAAATCAGACTACCAGTTCAATCTATAGATTGGTAAAAGCATATAAATGACTCCTACAAGGAGTCATAGCATATTCATATGTGTGTGTGTGTGTGTGTGTGTGTGCGAGTAGGCGTGTATGTATCTATGTATGTACATACATATCTCTGCTTAAAACATAAACACACATAACTAAATGTTTAAAAGAAGAGGTAGATCTAAATATACCTCTCTGGAAAATTCTTTAAGATTAATTATTAAATTAAAAATAAGCTTTACTTACATTTGAATCCACTGTATTTTTTCTTTTCATCAATTATAGTTTATTCACTTTTTATCTCCCCTGTAGTTCCCTCCCTCCCTCCCCCCTCCCAATTCCACTTTTCTTCCCTCTTCTCCACTGGGGCTCCTCCCCCAGTCCACTGATAAGGGAGGTCCTCCTCCCCTTCCCTCTGGTCCTAGTCTATCAGGTCTCATCAGGAGTGGCTGTATTGTCTTCCTCTGGGGCCTGGTAAGGCTGCTCCCCCCTCAGGGGGAGATGATCAAAGAGCAGGCAAATCAGTTTCTGTCACAGACAGTCCCTGTCCCCATTACTATGAACACACTTGGACACTGAACTGCCATAGACTACATCTGTGCAAGGGTTCCAGGCCATTTCCATGTCTTTGGCTGGAGTATCAGTCTCAGAAAAGATCCCTGTGCCCAGATTTTTTGGTTCTGTTGCTCTCCTTGTGGAGCTCCTGTCCCCTCGGGTCTTTCTATATCCTTCTTCTTTCATAAGATTCCCCACACTCTGCCCAAAGTTTGGCTATGAATCTTAGGATCTGTTTTGGTACCCTGCAGAGTAGAAGCTTTCAGAGACCCTCTGTGGTAGGCTCCTGTCCTGTTCCCTGTCTTCTCCTTCTTCTGATGTCCATCCCCTTTGCTTTTCTGAATGGGGATTGAGCATCTTAGCCAGAATCCTCCTTTTTTGATTAGCTTCCTTAGGTGTACAGATTTTAGTATGTTTATCCTATATTATATGTCTAATATCCACTTATGAGTGAGTATATATCATGTGTGTCTTTCTGCTTCTGGGATACCTAACTCAGGAGGATCTTTTCCAGTTCCCACCATTTACCTGCAAATTTCATGATTTCCTTGTTTTTTTTTATTGCTGAGCAATATTCCATTGTGTAGATGTACCACAAAAATTCCTTTGTATTTTAAATCATAGATATATATACAACATTCAAGTTCATGCAAACAAACTGTAAAAGAACAGCCTCTTCAGAGAAGACAGTACAGGGTGGAGAAACCTGTTTGCATTTTAACCTAATAGACTTACATCAGTCACTTTTAGTGGCCTCCAAGTACACTGGAAGCTCTTCCTAGTCATTAGGTTTTACATTTACTCTACAATAGTAACAAAGATTTAATTAAATATTATCACTATACTCGCTTCAAATAAAAATGTCAAAACAAGCACTGCTGGTGCAGGATGGGGATGCGTGTGCAGCTGTTGCACCTCCCAGGTGAGAGAGGCGCAAGGGACACCCCTGGCTGCTCCAGAACCTGGGCTCTGCTCTGTAGAGGGATGGGGCAGCATGGGGACCAGGCATCTGCTGGCATGGGGCCTCTGAATTCTCCCAGCTCCTCTCCTGGACCACCAGCCGGGTCCTGGAGATTACCAGGTTTGGATCCAGCCCCTCAGGTGACGGGACAGTGTCAGGTCACTTGGATTAAGGAAACGACTCTTCCAGCAAAGGGACTGTGCCTATTACACTTAAAAAAATTTTCCCCCTAGACAGCGTCATACTGTGTAGACCAGGCTGGCCCCAAACTCAAGATAATCTGGCTTCCTGTCTTCCGGGTACAGGGATTAAAGACCTGTGCCACCACACCCGACTGGCTGGCTTGTTTGTTTCATTCATTCATTCATTCATTCATTCATTCATTCATTCATTCATTCGTTTCCTGCTGTCATGCCCTAGAATAAAGTCAGTTATGTGTCAAAAAAAATGTCAGAACAAAAAAATTCAATAAGACAAGTATTTGAACTTTTTACAGGATTAGTTATTATCCTTATACCAGATGGGGGGATATATAGTCAGTGATCTCTTATCAATAAAAACTGAAAAATACTAGCAAATGTACCGAATTTCTGATAAGGGTTATCTTGAAGATCTGTTCCAAAAATATTGATGTAGAAGGGCAAGGAGACACATTCCTCCATCCCAGTGTGGGCATGTACTACTAGGAGATGAAAGAGGCAGGCAGAGGACAGATGGAAAACAAGGACACATACTCCTTCATCTCAAGTGTGGACCTACAGATACTAGGAGATGCATAAAGCAGAGAGAAGATGGGAAACACTGCCCTTGTCAGGAGCTATAAATGACAAATCCATGAAAGTAGCCCCCAAGAAAGACTCAACATTATGAACCAACACGTTTAGCGCCAACAAGCCCATATGATTATACCACGTGAGAAAAAACTGTTCTTGACCCCTTCTTCCCCCTCTTCCAAATGGTCTGAGCTTGAGTCTAAGATCTACAGGATGGAAGGAGAGGACCAGTTTCCACACCTTGTCTCCTGATGTCCATGACATGTATGATCACATAACATAAACAAATTAAAAAGACCCATAAACGTAACATTAAAAATAACAGGAAGTAGATAATGCACATCAATATAAAATTAATATAATTTAGGATTACATATGAATGATTTTGTTTGTTTTTGTAGATAGGGTCTCATGTAGAGCAGGCTGGTCTAAATGTCTAGGAAAAAAAGTATACAAATTAAATCTTATTATCTAATAAGAAGTTACCTTATGCCATTTTTCCAATTGTTTCGCTACATAACCTCTTTCATTCAGGTAGGAAAATCCTTTTGGAATGGAGAGAAATCTGTAAATTACAACAATCATAGGTGAACATTAGTCCAAAAAATTATCTAAAAATAATACAGAGAATATGCTTAATAAACAAACAGAACTTATCTATAATAAAAACGTTAACTACAATTTATTAAAATTTCAAACACAAGGACTTCCATCAGACTGCATCTGACAGTTGTAAAAATAACACCACTGACAGTTTTGGAACCTTTTTTGGATAGGCATTCTGGAGGGACACCCTGACCACCACACCTGATTGCCCCATTCAGCTCCAAGAAGCCAGATCAGCTATTGCCCTGATACATCACTGGGTCTCAGGACCACAGCCCTGCAACCACGTAGCTTTTATGTCTACCCAATTCAGAAAAGCCCAACTTCCCCTTCTTCCATCTCTTTAATAAGCACATCTTCCTTAAAACGTTGGGATGGCCTACAACATTCTGGGCTTCCCTACTTTCTCTAAAGCTTCCCTCCCCACCATGTGGCTGCTTGTCTGCCATGCGTCTGACCTCCATGCCAGCCAAGGGCATGGCCTTTTGTCCTCTTCTCCTCCCCTGGCTTCCTCTGGGCAACTGAGTTTGTCTGCCTTGGGGTTTTTTTTCTTTTAAACTGTAACAAAACTGTCCTTGACTTCCCACTTTTTTTCAATTGCAGATAAACTTTCACAATATTTGCAAAAAGACTGAACCCGATAAAAACAAGGAAAACTTCATGAAAAGCGTAAGACAAATACTAACCACAAGCATACAAACAAAATAAGCAACAGCTCAATTCTAAAATAGTCATGGTTCAGAAGTTTAATGTCAATTCACACTGCCTAGTCAGATTTGGATCTGACTAACATACATGACCAAGAGGCACAACATAGAACATCACCACAGGATAATGTACTTAATACTTACCTCAGGAGGAGAAGCAAGCCCTTGTCTCCAAGGTGGGATAAGGCTGGTTTCATCTGAATAAGAGCATGAAGATTGGCCTAAAGGATGATCAAGTTAACAATTATGCAAAGATAGTGTATTCTCTACTCCAAAACACTGTGCACACTGTGCTTTTAGAATACTGTCAATTAAAATGTAGTATTTTAATAAAATGTGGTGTTTCATTATCACAACAATAAAACTCAACTTTACCTTGTCTTCACAAGCTTCATCAAGGATGTCCAGAGCTTCGGAAGAAATTGTTTTGTTTTTATCATGTAGCTGAGTTACTAGCAACTCAATTCCCCAATTGTTGAAGAATTCAACATTAGCTCTCAATAAAACCCTTAAGTGTTTTGTTGCATACAGCCTGCAGGCCTGTAGAGATAAAGAAACACATTAAAAGTCATCATAGAGAGCCTACCTGCTATCATTTTGCCAACGCCCTTCTATCTGACCAGAAGGACAGGAATTGAGGGTTAGTTAGTATCGCGTATGAACATACTCCTTCTGACTAGCAGCCTCATCCTTTTAACTTTTATATGGAATTCCTCAGCGACTAACATTTAGAAATGTTTACCGAAGAGAACATGTGAATGCAATCCCCAACTACCATAAATTATGCATCAAATTTCTTGTACTTGGGGAAACCACAGGGGTCAACATATGTGGAGTATGATGGACCCTGGAAAAAGCACCTTTGTGATCAAAGAATGTCCCCTGCCAGATACATATAGACACTAAAAGTTAAGTTAACTCAATTTCCACCTTAGTTTAAAGCTTATTAGCCTAAAATTTACTGTGACTCAATCTACAGTCTCCCAAGCATTGAAATGGATTGGTTATAAAGTAAGCTTTGTCTTCTGTGTTGTACTCACGTCAGTAGCTGCTGTGAGGATCTTTGAAAGAATGACCCGAGCTAACCCATCCCTGCTATAATCCAGGCTAGAAACGGTGAGCTTCAGCAGGTGATCTTGGTTTTTCAAGGAGCAAAGATTAAGGAGACTAGAAAATAAGAATTATTTTAAATTACTGTGTTCATTCATTAACTCAGTAATGTTTTTCGCCAGCTTTATTGAAATATGATGCAAAAAATATGATGTAAAAAATTATGCACATTCAAAGCAGACAATCTGTTAAGATATACCAGTTACCTGTCATGTAATAAATGCATTAATGAATCCATTAGCATGGATGACTACTATTTTAAGGGATGGGCATGTGAAAATAATTCAACATACATTTTTAAAATCCTATATAAACAAATCTTTCTGATAAAGATTATTTACCAAACACACGTATATAAGACTAAAAAGCATATTGTGTATCTGGACTCATTGAAATTAAAGCTTAGGTTTACACTGCAACAGAATTGGAGAATGCTCACCACTGAAAGACACTGCATTTTTCCAGCATTTTGACACCATGGGGATGACAAGACAGTGTTCCAATAAATAAAAAGTAGTGTTGACTAAGGGTGGTCAGCAAACCATTATTCTGAAGACTTCTTTCAGGTTTCATCCCAGATGAAGCATTGAGCCACTGAACAATATCTTTCACGAGATCTTCTAAGTATCCCTGCCCATCCTGTAATTAAAAATCACCTTTAATAACCATAAAAAAAAAACTTAGTGATGTTACCTCACTAATAACAGACAGGATCACTGAGTATGAACTTTAATCCCTTTCAATAAAAGAAAAAAAAAAACTCATCTGGAGATACTCTTTATTTTCCATTTTCCCATCTTATCTGAGAGTAAATTAGGCTACATAGAGGGCAGGTAATTCCCTAAAATTTCCTAACTATAAGTAGGGACTAAGTCAGGATTCTAATACAGGTCTAAGGTTATATTTCAAACAGAGCTGATAACAGCTAGGAAATGAAAGTAAACCATAAAGGCTGATATGGTGGCATACACTTTAATCCCAGCACTCTAGGCAGACAGATCATTGCCTCTAAGCCAGTGTGGCATACTAAATAAATTCCAGGCCAGCCAGAGCTACATAGCATAACCGGTCTTAAAAACAAAACAAAACAAAACAGAAAGAGAGAGAGAGAAAGAGAGGGGGGGGCAGACTCAACAAAAAAATACTCACTGTAAACATCTTTGGAAGGCTTACCTCTTCAGACTCAAGAAGAAATTCTGTAAATTGACAACCCACAACTGTGAGCTGCTTGGACTTGGCAAAGTCCAAATCCAGACTGGCATACAGCTTACTGCTGGGCTTGTAAAAATAAAGAAGTCTGCGTACAAACCTAAAATCAAGATGAAATTAGTAATAAAGCAGAAAACTAAACAATTATTAAGAATCTTGAGCATAGGTTAGGAAACTTAGTAAGCATGTTAGTATATTTCACAGCACTTTATGGTTGAGTAAGAATTTTATAATAAGCCCTAGTAGGGACAGTGCAGATGTGGCCAGGCATGGAGCACGTATTTTAAGTCCTCTGCACTCAGGAAGTAAAGGCAGAAAGAGCAGTAGCTCAAAGCCAGGTTAGGCCACAAAATGGGTTTCAGGCTAGCCTGGGCTACATAGCAAGATCTTGTCTCAAATACCAAAAGGAACAAAACAAAAAACCCTCATCTCACCCCCCAACAACATAAAACTCCACACAGCAGAGAGATGTGTAGACTGTAATGCTGCAGAGACAAAAGGAAGCCTTTACAGACATCTATTTAACTCAATGTATGAACATATGTTAGTAACTTCCAATGTTGTGCTTGCTCACTACAGTTAAGCTTAATTTCATGCACTACAACACAACCTGGAGAGGTAGCTACTGCAGGAGTTACAAACCTAATTTATTAAGAAGAAAGCCTTTTTTTTTTTTTTTAGAAGAAAGCCTTTTATTCTAAAAGAATATCAACTGTACCATGCTTCTTAATTTCACTATAACATGTCTGTTCCATATATTTCTCAAAACCTGATATAAACACTAAGTTACAAATCATTAAATATAACAACAGCATAATAAATGTTAGTGATAAGGGATTGTCTAAGACTCTGTAAGGCCTTCTCATCCAAGGAGATTGCTAACAGTGGTTGCTCAATTACTTAAGTAAAAGCACACAGGTCCAGGAGAGAACACATACTTTCTGTGCTCTGTGTGCTGTGATGCCAACAGGCTTTATAGACAGTGGGGTTATGGACTTAGGAAGAAGCGATAACCCTCAGAGGATGATTTGGGTATAATCAGAAGAGGTCTAATAAAAACACACACCTTTCTTAATTCCATTCTTGTGTCAGGGTTAGCACCACAACATAGATAATACTACCCCAAAGTAAATAACTTATCATAAAGATCAAAGCTAGAAGCAGAACAAGTAACACAAAAATTAGCTGATGCATTCTGATTATAAGACTGCACATAAAATGTATGCACCTTTAAAAAATTGATTACTTTTAGCCATAATATAAATTTCGGTTCTTCAAATTTACATACCTGTGCAACTGTTCATCTTTATAGTTTCTCAGATTTACATTTGGCCACTAGGAAAACACAATGTTATATTATATAAGTACATTTGACAATTCCTAAGCATACAAGTATAATTTAATAATAATAATAAAATGAAGACATTTGGCAATATCCATGAAATATGAAGTACTCTATCATACCTTAAGAATGGTCCCAATGAGATTCCAATTCCATTCAAGATTCTCTTTATGTTGAAGGACTTGACTATCCCTAAGGTTTATTAAAAGAGCTTCCTCTGTATCCTAAAATCACCAGATAATAAGGATAATTAGGCAATCTATGTTTACATCAGAAAACTAATTGGTCCTCAGTAATTATTTTCAAAAAGTTAGTTAAAAGAAAACAAAAACTAGGGTGAGTGATGGTTCAGTTAATAAAGCACTTGCCTTACAAGAATAAGGACTTGAGCTCAAGTCCCAGAACCTACTACACATACTAAGACTGATGACACACACTTGTTATCCCAGCACTGTGAAAGATATAAGGAGAATGCTGGGCTGGGCCTAGCCACTGTGTTTGGTCAGTGACAGACCCTGTCTCAAAAGCAAAAACAAAGAACTCAGGTACGTGTTGTCTGAGAAACAGCACAATGTTTTTCTCTGGTCTCCACACACTTAGCCTGCAACACATTCTACCCTAACATACACCTAAACCCAGCTCCAGGAATTCCTCTTCATGGTAAAACTAGTCATTTGTGAACTTATCTGCCTGAATAAAACTGAACACGCAGACAACTACACTACAATACAGCTGCTGAGATTGGAAAACTAAATTAAACTATGTTCATTTTTCATGTCAATACCTTAAGAACAAATATATCTTTCTGAACTCGGAGATATTGATCCCGTTTCTGGTGTGTTGCAATTGCTTTCTGAATAATGTGATCTAAATGAAGGCTATAAGGCTTAGGTCCTCGTTTCTTCATTTCATGGAAGCGTTTTAAACAGTTCAGGGCCGCACTGGCTCGCCTAATGAGGAAAGAAAAATCAATACTGTAGCAACGCTATCACACTTTTCAAGTAATGGCTGCTAAGTTACTTAAGCTTACATAATTCAAGAGTGGAGATTACCAAGCAAAGAGAAATATTTAGTTAAGCATGGGAGCATAATGACAACACATCAACAACACTGCTGATTTCGAAGAAACCTATTCTGGTTTAAGCTTTGACTTCCTGGTCTTTTTTCTATGGTTCCGTTTTGTGTATGGGTTTTTCTACGGTAGGTCCATTTTATGTACGTTTTTTTCTACGGTAGGTCCATTTTTTGTATGGGTTTTGAAAATTCCTTCTGCAGCACTAGGGAGACAACTGAGTGGATAAGGCATGTGCTTTGCCAGCATGAGAGGTACCTGATGGCCTAGTACCTATAAAATGTTCGCAACGCAGTGTGCACCTGTAATCCCAGTGTTTGAGGTGAGGTCTACCAAGTCTCAAGTTTGAGAACTATTGGCTGCTTAGCCAGCCTAACCAGAAGGGTGAGTTGAGCTCCTGTGCTCATAAAGTGAGGTAGAGAGAAATAGAAGACATCTGACTTCAATCTCTGGCTTCTCCATGTATGCCAAGTGCACCTCCTCTCCCCTCTACACAATCAGATACACAAACACGTATTTACATAAAGCCAAGAACACAGTTTTCTTATTAAAGTTTTAAAGGTTTTATTCTTCATATGTAAGTCTTTACTCTAGTTAAATATGATTTTTGTTTATATGAAGTTCGAATAAAACTTCACTGTCCATCAATATACTCAATGATCCTAGTATCAAGTGAATTGTCTCCATCTTCTGTATTGATAACCATAGTTAGAATCTTTTAAAATTATTTTAATTACTTCTTTGTTATACGTAAAACTATAGTATTCAAGAATTTAGCAGCAACCCACTCAACTTTAGAGCCTCTGATAATTAAAACCCTTAAGATGCAGTTAGATTGGCAAATATTTAATCAGTAAAGACAACTTAGAAAATAAAAAATGAAAAAAAATTGAGTACTACTATTTCAGTTATTTTAAGCATAATTTTTAATTCCTAATGATCTCTAAGACCTGTGACCTTAATTTGACAGAGTTTAAAACTACTAGGTTGTGGGGCAGGGGAGCTATGGGCCTGGGAGAAGCTGGCTAGGAGCAAGAGTGGGGTTGAGGTGTGTCTGAACCCCAGAAATCTTCCCCCTTGCCCTGCACATGTGTGTCCTGACCCATGTAACCCTGTCGCCCCACCTTTGCCCCCAGAGGTCGCACAGCCTCGTAGACAGGTCCTCTGCCCTTGTAAGGCTATGTCCAGCAAGCACCTGAAATTCCTCCTTGTGCCAATGAAGCAACCCTAGCACCTTGGCCCTGGCCAATGATGTACACTTATCCCAAATATCGCTACCCACCCCCAAGGTTTAAGTAGCTTTGTTCCCCCATTAAATGCACTGTCTCACTGAAGACTCTCCTGAGAGTCTGTTCAAGCTCACAGCTGCCTGAGGTGTCTTCTACTCCTGGCCACTCTGCTTCACTTCTCCCTGTCAGAATCCACTGGGTCATAGGCGAAGAAGCAGAATGTGAACAGTACCAGGTTTTAAGAAAGCATTCACTAGGATAAAACTGAAAGCTACATTATATTGTAAGCCTACAACCGGAGCCATGATGTTCTGCTAATGCCTCTGCTGAACAATATTGTCTCCAGTCTATTTACTGCGAAAATTAAAAGGAGCAATTGTTATTGACAGTTAGGCCCATCTGTGAACATTTGTATTACTAATGTTAAACAAACTTTTGAAGAATGTGTACTTTAAAGAAAAGTTCATGGTTCCAAAGAGCTAGTGAACTGCATTTCTCTTACATTATCAAGGGGAAAGAAAATGTGTTTGAGATATATAACTTTTTCCAGATCACGAAAGCAAACAAATTAAAACAATGATAGAAACTTGCCATTTCAGTCATACAGTAAAGCTCTGCTCAGAAACATGAGAAAAAATAACGTAAATCTACCATTTACTAACACTTTATAGCCTCAAATACAAATTATTACTATTTTGAGAACTATAACTTTCCCTCCTCGAGGTTTCCAAAGGGAATTCCAAGCACAACCTGTCCATACTGCTTGTTTTCTCTCCCTGCTTACAGAGAAAGTTATCTAAGCAGACAGTAAATACATCAAGCACACTTAGCTAAGGTTCTAATACTTACAGTCTCTTTTCTTTGGGAATATCAAAGGACGCAGCCATATTCATAAGGGTCGGCAAGCAGTGCAAATGATGGCTATGCGAATGAGGAAGAATTGTGTTTGCCTATATGGAATATGATGTTTTATGAGATTTTTAGAAACAAATACAGTCATTTACAGACATAATATAGTATGTATGAAGTTAACTTAATCATTTGTCTACATATAATTATAATTTTTAATCCCACTGGATTTCAATAAGAAAGATAGGCTGGATCCAGTGAGATGGCTCTGCAGAACAGAGAATTTGTCACTAAACACGAGGGCCTGAGTTTTATCCCAGGACCTTCATAGTAGAAAAAGACAATCAACTCTTCCAAAGTTGGCCCCTGACCCCCGATTCACCATGGCACTATTGCACATATGAATATAAAGATACATCCATATACTTTATTTTTTTTCAAAAATTAATAAAACAGATTTTCATTTATCTGTTATTATTACATATAGCTTCTAAAAGGCACCATACTCACTTAAGTGACCTGGAGAATTATGTAGCAAGGCGCTGTATTTGAGAAAAGTACTGAGGCTGCACTGTATCTCCCTTCTCACAACACACTGATCCCACAGAGCAGCAATCCTTAAATTGCCTGATGCCAGGCAAAATTTCACTACTCAACCAGCTTCCTACCAATAAGTACATTTATTCAATATTAAAGATAGAAGATATTATTAAAAAGTAGTGAATACCGCTACCCTTTAATCTGGCCAGCTTTTATCTTTCATGAGAATCACAGAATTCCTGAGCTTGAGGAAAATGATTAAATTTCTATCAAAAGAATCCTTCATACAAAAGAAAGGAATACCTGCGTCTTTATAGAAAATGGTTTCTTGAGAACTAACACACAGCTCATCTGATCTGAAAACTTGCAGTATTGTTTAATGATTTTACAGGTCAGCTCAGTGAAATTGGAACAAGAGACTAAGTTATTGATAAAAAAGACAAACTCTGTATATTGTTAATTCTTGATGTCACATGCACAGCTCAGTGACTATGTTGGGAGAAAAGAGATGGGAAGGAGAAAGGATTCTGAGTTTTGGTTTTTGAGACAGTATCTATTATGTAGCCCTGGCTGTTCTAACATTCACTACATAGACCAGGCTGTCCTCAAACTCAGAGATCCACTTGCCTCTGCTTCCTAAGTGCTAGGACTAAGATTAAAGTCACATGCCACCAATGCCCAACCAGAAACACTTAAGGGGGAAAAAGGAAGCCACCTCGTTC
Source organism: Meriones unguiculatus (assembly GCF_030254825.1). Classification (NCBI taxonomy): domain Eukaryota; kingdom Metazoa; phylum Chordata; class Mammalia; order Rodentia; family Muridae; genus Meriones; species Meriones unguiculatus. The sequence continues at coordinate 126,515,599 of NC_083351.1, forward strand.
CAACAAAAGCAAGCCACTGATGTGTATGAAAAAATGTGCCAAAAAATTAATTCTTCCTAAACAAGATTTAAGTAACTTTTATTTAATATTTTATCAACTTGTAGTGACAAACAAGCATAAATTTCTACAATGCAGAATTCCCTTAGTTTACTAAGTACAGAAAGGTCAAAGACCTTCCATGGCTGCTGGTTTCCAGTCATTAGAAAGGTCTTAAAATCATGGAGTTACCGGAGACCTATCCTCAGTCTCATTCTGTGAACCTAAGACTATCAGTTTATAAAAATCACTAACATTCAGGAAAGACAACTATATTCATAATTTTTATAAAAAAACTTTATGAAGGTCAAGGAGTCACTACAATGAATGGAGTACATTCCTAGAAGACTAAAATAAAATTCATGGTTTTACATTTTTTATTTCTTGCTTTCTTTAGTAGAATGCCTTTCTGAGTGAAATCAAGATTCACAGGATCAAAATGCCTACCTCATAAGCGGCTCAAAAAAATACATCATTCAGTATTTTATATTTTCCACACTTGTTACATTTACAAAAGCAGTTAATATAGAGACACACAGATCTCTATCAGGAATAGGTAGAAAAGGCTTTGGTAAAATGAAAGCATATTGTCTGAGCTATCCTAAAGCAACACCACTCACTTAACCTGTTTTATCATTTAAATCTTACAAGTTCCAACAGCATAAGCAAAAGTCATTTTACTTACCATATGTAAGAGCTCTCCTAAAAGGATGGTCGCCCTAACTGAGATGTGGTCGTCACTGTTGGTTATCACTTCAACCAAGCCCTAGGAAGGCAAGAAGAAGCATCACTGTTGCACAGCAGTGCATATGAACACATTCCTGCATCAGATCTGTTTTTTCTAAGAATCTTAGGAACAGACAGTATAAAATAAAGGTTTGAAAATATTACCTCTAAAAGCCCATTACGAATAAATGCAGAGAGTATCAGTGCCAAATAATTGTCCATGAGATCTGGTCTGGAAATAAAAGCACAGAAACAATTTAAATGTGTCACATAACATAAAAGGAAAAGTAATAAATGGCAGTCATTTTTATCTCTGAAGTCTACCTGGATCTAGCACGATGGGGAAGAATAGTTTTTGCCTCAGCTGCCACAAAGCCATCTGAAAGCCTCCAACTGTCCTGGAACCTTCCTGGATCTACGAGAGTTAAAATCAGGTAGTTACCAGATTGGGCAGTACTGAAACAGATGAACGTCAGACTGTCACCTATCCAGCCTACAAGCGGTTTCTAAAATAATCCACTTGGGGAGTGGTAGAGATTGTGTCACGACTGGCAAGGGTGACTGCCTGGGCCTGTCATGAGGAATGCCTCTCTAATGCAGATACTTGTCATGTGGTGTGGGTGCTATGACAGAAGCATAAGGGAGTAAGCATACCAACACACCCACATGCTACACCAACACAATTGTTTACAAAAAATGCATAGTTTTAACTATGAATCAGACAATCCTCTCATTACCAGAAAGAAAAGAAAATGTTCAATTTGCATTTCACTTTGTGGTAACCTGTTTGCATGAAGTCACTTAAAAATGTAAGCAACATCTTCCAGGGCACTTCAGAACATACTTACCTACACTGAGCAGGGCTTCTATGAACTCATCTGTCACAACAGGTAGAGGGAGACGAAATATATCATAGAGCACTTCAAGCAGACCTCGCTGAAACAACAAATACAGTTCACTTATGTCTACAAAAAAGTCTTTAAGATGATGCTTACAAAATAGCAAAATTATGAAGGCATACCTATAGCGAGCACATTCTATCATGACTATACTAGGGAAGGGATAAATATTTAACATGTATGTCACTTAATATTTTTAAAAATCTTTCCTTATATCCATTGTGCAAATTTGGAAACAGATTTCAGTTCTTTCCAAGTTTGGGCCAGTGGTGTGTCCCAGTGGCAAACTTCTTGCCAACATTCCAAGGTTTGATTTTCAACACATCCAGAGTCAACAAAACTGCTCCTTTTGTTCAGTTTAGAAGCATACCCTCCCTTTTCCATGACCTAGTGCTTTTTACTTTGCACTTTAAGCAGGGAACACCTAGTCAATGATTTCAAACTGTTTTTCCAATTACAGGTACAGTTCATTTAAAGTAAAAAGGAGAAACAAAATTAAAAAAAATATATTTAAGGAAAAAAAACCTCAATATTTTTCTCCATTCATTTTGGTTTAGCTATTTAATATAAATTTCTTAATTATAACAATTTAGAAATATAGCTAAGATATCTCACATAAGTAACAGTTTTAATGAAAACCACCATCTTCAAGATAAAAATGTGATAACATGGTATCGAAAATATATATAAACTACAAAACATGATTAGATTAAATATAACAACTACTTTTTGGTAAATGTATTTCCATGTTTGACTCTTTCAATATAAAAATAGCCTTCTGTTTTACTTGCATTGTATAATAAACTATAATTTAATTTATATTTTAACTCAAGTTTTAATGAAATGGTCACTCCTAACAGTGTTTTAGGTAGTTTATATATTACTATTAAGTATTCACGTACTGAAAAAACGCTCTAAACTAAAAATTACCAAATTGAAGAAAAAAACGTCACCTGAAATCATTACTAGAAAAACCTGTGCATTTGTGTGTATGCTTGTATTTGCGTTCATGTGAGTACAGATGACTACAGAAACTGGAGGCATTGGATTCCCTTGAAACTGCAGTGAGCTAAGACATACTTACTGGGAGCTTGGCCTGAGTCCACTGCCAGAGCAGGAGACAAGCTTACTAATGAGCCCACTCTTCAGCTACTCATGTGACTTGTAAAGGTCCAGGCATCTAAGAATTGAGTAACTATTACCTACCCTTATTTCCATATTTGGTATGCAAAGTACTCCAATTAGAGACTGGATTCCAGAGTTTCCAGGTTTGCATAAATTAATAATACCTAAGAAGGATAAAAGTTAAAACAAAATTTACACAAAGAAATTCTACAATAATGTGTCAGAATAAAAAAAATCTGATTTTTCCAAGTCAAACCATTTGGTTATTGTAATTGATATCCTATAAGTAAAGAACACAACATGTCAGAATTTTCCTGGTAATTGAAAATTGCCATTAATTTCATCATCTAAATTTATTATCAACTTCTATTTAATATGAATACCAAGGTGGCTATAAATGAATACCTCTCAGGAAGTAAAAACCTGAAAGAAAAAAACAACGGTATTTTCCCTACCATACTTAGACAACAGTGAAAAAAAAATACATGGCACTGTCAAATTTAGTTCTAAAATCTCCTAAATGCACAATTGAAAATAAGAGAGATTATAAATAAAATCCACCTATCAGAGAGCTTAAGTTATAGAACTTTGAAAATACTAAAATTTGAAGTCACAAAAAATATATAAATAAGCTGGTCCTGGTGGTGCAAGCCTTTAGTCCCAGCACTCAGCTGTGAGTTCAAGGTCAGCTTGGTCTACAAAGTCTAGGATAGCCAAGGCTATACAAAGAAATGTCTCGAAAAACCAAAAAGTGAACAGGTGCAAGCAAGCACACGATGTGCAATATTATTGATTATGATGAAATGTAAATTGTGTAAGTGAAAGACTTTTACACTACACTAAAATAGCGAACAGCAAAAGCGCAACAACAAACACTGTGCATGAGCACCTCCTTCAGGACTAAACAATGCTGGCATCTGCAAGCTTCTTCATGGTACATTAGAAACTTGGAATGACGATGACCCAGAGAGAGACTGACAGTGGAGATGGATAACAAAATCTACACAGTGGGAGTACATGCTAACCACCACATGGCTTTAAAAATTCTTCCTCTGAAATGCTTTGTATTAAAATGCTAGGAAAAATGTTTTTGAATATCACACAGGACTCTGAAACTCCTGTCACCACTCCAACGGCTGAGTATCATTATCAAACATCCTTAGATATGTGTTTCAGATCCTGATTTTTTTTTCTCCAACTTCAGAATCCTACATTTATGTCATGGGACAACTCATATATGGACCCAGTATAAATTCATTTATGTTTCATATATACATATCCTGGGGACTAAATTCAATGTTCTTGCGTTATGAGTCACAGGAGGTCACGTATAAAGTCTATTTTATGACACCACTCAAAAACCCTCAGATATTGTAGCATTTTGGGTTTCATATTAAGGATGATCAATTGTATGGCTATATAGGTGCCATACAAATAATCTCTTTGAACTTAGAATGAAAATTCAAGTTAATCACAGTAAGAAGAACTAAGTGCTCAAGTCCCTGCAATGCACTACTTAAACTTTGATATCTGACAGTAGAATGAGGAATCAGAGGCTATGATACAGGATACAAATCATCCCCTGTGCTAACACAGTTAAAAGATTCTTGACACTTGTGGAAAATCTGTGCTACTGAAGCTGCCGCTCTATTAATGACATGGAACTTGACAGCTGTTGTAGTAAAGCTGCCTGTGATTCATAAATAGTGCCACAGAATCTAAACACTATTTAGGAAACCACTTCTGTTACAACAGTATTTTCAAGGTTCTCACTGAAATGCTATTATTTTTTTTCTAGTTCAGTAGAGGGTAGAAAGCATCTTAGTTTCTAGTCACAAATCACTATATAAGGCATCAGGAAAAAGGAGTTAGTAACAGTGTATGAGGTACACTTTCACGAGAGACACAGCGACAGTAAGTGGAGGCTATAAGAAAGGCAGAGGGAGCAGTCAGGATATCTTGGTGTTAAAACACGGCACAGTGTGTTTTCATCTTGGAGTGCGGGTGAAGGTGGTTGAACTTGCCAGGATGACCTAAGTTGTATCCATGTTAGAAGACAAGGGGGTTAGTGATGCACAGCTCTACACTTTCAGCTTTGGGGACCTCAATGATTGTATGTCAGAAACAAGGTCGCCAAATGCACATTGATGGTCTCAGGGAGGTGACTGGGACCAGATGAGGCATCGTAACAAATCCCCAAGCTAATACTATGAAAGGAAAGATTGGAGCTAGCAGGCTAGCTTTCTCACCACATGATGCTGATGCCATGTTCCTGAACACTTCCAACTCCACAAGTGGGAACAGAAAATGAGTTACAACAACTATACAAACTGTTATATTTACTCTTAGGTCCACATATAACCTTCGGTTGTACATGAAGGTAAGTGAAATAGACAGGGCAGGGTTTTTACTGCAGTACCAAAAGGGCAGAGGAAGCATACTGGAACATTCTAGGATAAGTACCTATATGGAAAGGATATGTGTAAGGTAGGCTTACTTAAGTACACAGCTATGTTTAAGTAAGTTTCTTTGTTCTGCTTATGGCTAACTTCCTTTCTAAGCTCTCTCTGCAGTAATAGCATGAAACTAAGTATTTACTCCACAGAAAGATGAAGCATGTATAATCCCTATACTTAGGAAATCTGGTGAGCTGGATACATGGCTTCAGAGTAAGCTCTGGCTTATCATGCATAAAGCCCTGGTGCAAAACAAATAAACTAAATTAAAAAAAAATTACAAAGAAGTCTGAGACTCCTAACCCCCTGCTTAACATACTATTTATGCCATCACACCACCATTTTTAAGAAACAAGCTTCAGCAATACATAAAACCTACAAGTTTTACCTTTTACTTTGGAAATCTTAGGGGAAGAATGGTAGATCATGCTGGATTTTTCTTAAAATATCTAGGTTTTCAAGATCCAGCTCTATCATTCCTGGACATATACCTAAAAGATGCCCCACCATTCATTAAGGACATTTGCTCAACTATGTTCATAGCAGCTTTATTTGTAATAGCCAGAATCTGGAAACAACCTAGATGTCCCTCAACAGAGGAATGGATACAGAAGTTGTGGTACATCTACACAATGGAATACTACTCAGCAATTAAAAACAAGGAAATTATGAAATTTGCAGGTAAATGAATGGATCATCCTGAGTGAGGTAACCCAGAAACAGAAAGACAGACATGGTATATATTCACTTATAAGGGGATTTTAGCCATCTACAGACCTAAAGAAGCTAAACACTAAGGAGGACCGTAGGGAGGATGCTTAAATCTAATTCGAATGGCAAACGGGATAGACTCCAGAAGCAGTGGAAGAGAGGAAACAAGATGGGAGCCTATGATGGAGCGTCCTCTGAAAGTATTCACCCAAGAGGGGATCAGGGCAGATGCTGAGACTCACAGCCAAACTTTGGGTAGAGCTCAGGGAGTCTTATAGAGGAAGAGAGGAGTGAGATTAGAGGCACATGGGGGGGGGGGGGGGACGACGACGACAGGGGCCCCACAAGGAGACCAACAAAACTAAAAGATCTGAGCCCAGGGGGTCCTGCAGAGACTGATGTACCAACAGAACACCATGCATGGAGAGGATCTAGACCCCCTGCTCAGATGTAGCTGATTGGCAGCTCAGTCTCCATGTGGATCTCTGAGTGAGAGGAGCAGGGGCTGCCTCTATCCTGAACTGAGCTGACTACTCTCTGATCACTCAGCCCTGATGATGCAGCCTTGCCAGACTACAGAGGAAGAGGATCCAAGCAGTCCTGATGAGACTTAACCATGCTATAGGCAGATGGCAATAGTAGAGAACTCCCCCTTTCAGTGGACTAGGGCAAGGGGAAGAAGGGAAGTGGGAGGAAGGGTGGGACTGAGGGAGTTGAGGAAGGAGGCTTCAATCAGGATATATAATCAATAAATTGTGAAGAAAAAAAGTCCAGGTTTTTAACACAGTTGACTTGCAAATGTAATGATTATGTATATACAGAATACAGTATTCTACTTACTATACATTTTCTTCACTGTCTATTAGTAATTTTGTGGAAATCTCCTTGGTTATAATACCATAACGGAAAACTACATCATATTTAAATTAGATGCTACAACAATTAAACACTTGAAAAACCAAGTAAGGTTTAGTTTTTATGTCACTTAGCAATAGACAGAACATACCTGCCCATGAGCGGAATGTCGCAATGATTCCCATTTTACTGGCTAGAAATCGTGCTTCTCTGTCTTCTCTGTTGCAGAGTGGGAACAGGAAATTTGTAAAGACACAAATTTAAACTGAAATGAGTTTTTTACTGATAATATATCAGGAAAAAAATCTATCATCAATGTTAAGTATTTACATTTGAAATCAAAACAAGATATTTTGAAAAAAAACAGATCTACTTTAAATAAAATTATTAGGCTTTTAGTATAAACTGATCTTCAATTTTAAACTGACACTGTAAGCCAGGTTTGAGTGCACACCTACAATCTCAGCGCTAAAGAGAAAGAGACAGGAGAGCGGCTATAGGCTCAAGGTCAGACTGGGCTACAGAACAGGTTCCTGGCTAGCCAGGGATAACATTCTAAAGTAAAAATAAAAAGAAGAGAAATCCAATAACATATTGGTTAGAAAATCACAAATTAACTTTTAAATTTCTCAAAACTTTCTTTCTTTTTTTTGTACTACGTAACTGGGAGAGATGCACAGTGTAAGCCACAGAATAGGCTCTGTACAGTGTGAACAGTGAGTACTGTAAGCACACAGATTACCCCCACCCTGACAGGAATTCATGGTGCTTACTTGAGCTGTCCTTCAGCTGTATCTGGACTGTGTCTGTAGTGGAAATCAGTATAGGGTGCTAAAATTCGCTAATAAGAAAAATAAAGAGAAACACAAAGAATTTTTATTATAAAAGCATTCTTTCTGTAACACAAAATTAATTCCATTTCTGTATCTTTAAGTAGATTGACTGTTTCATATATTTGTTCTTCAAAATCATTCAGAGAATACATGATTTTAAATACAAACTAAATTTTTAATTCATAAATTCAGGTATAACGTGCATCTAAAACAAAGCAGACACAGGCATAAAGGTATTTCTGGAATGGGTTGACAGCCATCTTCCTTCAGCATTCACTATGATTCCTAAAAATTATACCTGGATTCCATTTCTTCCACTGGGAAATAACTGTCAGACCTGGTTTTTTAAAAGTAGTGTGTCTTCCTGTTGTTTTGTTTTTTTTTTTCTTTTCAAGTTGTTCTTAAGAATTAAGTGATCTGGATTTAGAATTCTTACAATGGAGTGCCTAACAACTTATTTCATGTTCTTATTCTTTGCAAAATACAGTTAAATCTAAAAACTAAATTTTAGCCATTGTTTCTCTAGATTTTTGCTAATCTCTTATTTCCAAGGACTAAAGCTGCTTTCTTCCATGTGCTGTGTCCTATGTGCTCCTCACCCCCATCTGTAATTTACTCTGGTCTTTTTATTGACTCTTCTTTCAGTGGTAGCTCCTTATCCACAATGACATTTTAATTTCATAGAATTCTGAATTCTAGATATACTTTTTTGCACACTAGAAATTCCATTATTCATTTTGTATGTCTACTTATCTAATAAAATTCTTCATATTTTCACTTATAGCTATGATCATGTCTTTTTGCATGAACAGAATCATATGTGTGCACATGTGTGTTGGGGGCTGATTTGCCTGTACAAGCACTTTCCTTCACTTTCTGAGACAGCCTCTCAATGAACCTAGAGACAAATGTGGAGGCTAGATTGAAGGCGTCCGATGAGCCCCCAGGATCCGTCTGTCTTGTTCTGCACATTTCACCATACCCCATTTGTTCATGTGGGTGCTGGAGATGCCAACTCGGGTCCTTGTGCTTACACTAAGCACTGTATACACCAAACCCACTAGCCAGCCCACGATTAGAAATTTCTCACTGAAAGTCTGACAGTCATTTTACAAAATGTTATCTTCCACCAGAAGTGGTTCATCTCTCTTCTATGAAGGTAAATGAAAGCAGGTATCCATTTGACTACAATGACTGTGTCAGCCAGAAGTTCCAATACAGTTATAGTAACACTGAGTATACCTGTCTGTTCTGATATCCTAGTATGTTCTGCCAGTGTTTTTAAATACAACTTAGATGGTTTCTGTCTCCTTAGCAGTGAGAATAAGACTTTTAATAAGATTTCCTTTTATTATTTTAAATTATGTGTATTAAATGCACATGGTGCACATGTCCAGAGAGACTAGAAGAGGTGGATATCCCTGGAGCTGAAGTTAGAGGCGACTGTGAGCTGTCTGACATGGGTGGTGCTGGGATTCAAACTGGGGTACTCTGGACGCTCAGAGACTGGCCTTAACCACTAAGCCATCTTTCTAGTCCCAAATTTCTTTTTTTTTAATTTTTTATTATTATCATTTATTACAATTTATTCAATTTGTAATCCAGCTGGGTCCCCTCTCACATTTCCTTCCACCCTCACCCTTCCTTCCTCTTCTCCCTGTATGCCCCTCCCCTAGTCCACTGATGTCTCACTATATTGCCATGGAATTAACTATATAGAACAGCATGGTCTTGAACTCAGAGAGATATGCCTGTCTCTGCCTCCCAAGTGCTAGGATTAAAAGGTACCCACCATGCCAAGAATTTTAAATACTATGTTTTGTATGTTTAAACTGAGACCTTTATCCATTTAGACAACTTTAAGAACCTGGTAAATGTCAAAGAGATTAGTTAAAAAGTATCCAGTTTGTTATTTTAGCACTACCCTCCCCCCCAAAAAAAGCTCTCAATTTTTCTAATCATGAGGGAACTTGTGAGTTTTCCCTACAACACACCCCTAGCAGTAAATTATCGGGGGTGGGGGGAGAGTAAGCGGTTACACAATGACTTGTATAAATTCACTACAAATGAATACCAGGGTAAAATAAAAATCGAGACACAAAACTTTATCACACATCTATTTTTAGCAGAAGGAAAGTGATGTCTGGCAGCAAAGATAAACACACCACAAACAGTTCTTTATGGAAAAAAAAAAGATATTCGTTTAGAATGAAAACAAATTGGTATGGTGTAATAAAAAATTACATTCTCTTAACTGACTCCACAATGAAGATATGATGATGAAGACAGTGATAAACAGCCAAGGAAGCCAGCATTTATTAAATGTGAAGAATTACGCAACACATTTTTAGGTAGAGTAGAATAGAGGGGAATGCATGCAACTACGGGTTAGCTTGTATGGTTGCCAAGTACTGCAGTCACTATTGTTAAGATCTGTTAGGCCAGGTGTGGTATTGCACGCCTTTAATCCTAGCACTAGGGAGGCAGAGGCAGGTAGACTGCTGTGAGTTCATGGCCAGCCCAGTCTACAAAGCAAATCCAGGACAGCCAGGACACCTTGTCTCAAAAAATAATCAAGGCAGGGAGGTGGGAGAGGGGGAGAGAAGAGTTGTTATTAGAGCATTTAACTTTCAAAATAATTCTAACTTTGAAAACCATGACCTTCACTTTACCTATGAAAAATCTAAGTCTAAAGGAGACTTGCCTAAAGCCATGAAGTTAGCAAGGCCACAGGATGAATTGATACTACTCTAGTGTACTACACTGGCGCTCTCCGCAATGAGCTACACTCCAGCACGCAGACAGAACCTGTACAGCCTAAAGTCACCCTCCTCTCAGGCTTTGGTGCCGCTGGGGTGACATCTTAAAACAGAGAGATGTTTATGGCTGTAAGCACATACTACCGTAGTTTACTTAAAAATCTACCATAGTCTTTGCAGGCTATTTTCATTTACATAAAGGGCTGCTAGTTTGCTTTATAATGCACAGGAATAAAAAGCCTATGCGCCTACCTTCTTTTCCTATCTCTTGACTTTTCATATAAAAATCTTCAGTTTTGATATTAATCATTCTACTTGATAAAAATCAAAGCTAAGAATGTTGCTGGCACAGGAGTCTAATAAACAATGCGTTAAAAAAATCACTAAGAAACTACTGTACTTATTACATTTGTTAGTAATAATAGTCTGATGAAAACTGTAATATCTGCAATGTTCTTAAAAATAGTCCTAATGCCAAGATTGTTGGTGCTGCCTATAATCCCACCTACATGATAGAGTGAGGTACGAGCCTACAATCTGGAGACTAGCCCAGAAAACATAAGACCCACCACACACACACACACACACACACACACACACACACACACGCCAAAAAAAAAAAAAAAGAAAAAAAAAAAGAAAAAGAAATCCTAATAAAATCACAACTACCACATTTAAGGCTCCTTAAACATCTTAAATCCTAGATAATTTATAATTTAGTACTTAAATCCTTGAGTTAAACTTATTTTGGATGCTATCTTCAATAGACAATGTAGTTCGTTTCCCAAAACAAACTGATAAGATTAACAGTGTGATAACTGTGCTGTCTGACACAGTCTCACTAGCAGCCCTGGCTGGCCTCCCAACACCCATTACTCCTCCTCTGTCTCATGAAAGCTGGGATTACAGTCATGTGCCACCAGCCTCAGTTAGTACCACCCAGTAGTAAGGAGTATATAGTGATCTTACTACTTCAAATTAACTATAAAACACTCTACCTCAATTAGTAAAAAAAAAATATACGTGACATTTTCTTAAACGATACATGCATGTTCAATTAAAGATAGTGCAAGGTGTTTGATTCTTCATTGTTGTTATTTGTTATTAATTTAGTGTGTGAGTGATATTTGTTAAGTATGGGTGCTCACATGTCACAGGGTGCATGTGGAAGCCGGAGGCCACCCTTTGGGGAGTCTGTTCTCTTCCACTTTATTACTGAGACAGAATCCCTCTGCTGTTTCTGCCTCTGAGGTTCCCACTGGAGCTTCCAGCCAATTCTTGTGCTTTTCCAAAAATGCTGAGATCACAGAATTGAACTACACCTAGCATTTATGAGGTTCCAGGATAAAACTCAGGTTGTCATTTACAGTAAGAGCTTTACCCTCTGAACCATCTTTTCAGCCCCCAGTCCTTAAATTTTTAAGAGAATCTTAGTATTGCTAGCTGAAGATAGACAATATTATAGTGAATTTCTTACATAGGCACAGGTCTTGGTGTAATCTTATTCACCTTTTAAGTTTGTTCAAGAAATGTCTTAGGGGAACTATTATGCATAGTGCTGAAATGTTCTTCAGAATAACATTTATAATTTAGTCTCAATCAAGTAACTCTAAGGAACAAGAAAAACAAACTAAACTAGTTTATACAATTAATGTAGCATTTGAGCCTATTTCAAAATTTCTAAGTAAGGTTATGTATTTAAATTTGTATATTAGGGCTAGAGAGAAGGATCCATTGTTAAAAGCATTGGCTGCTCTTCCAGAGGACCAAAGTTCGATCCCCAGCACCCACATGATTATCTTAACAACCATCCGTAACTCCAGTTCTTTGGGTTCCGACGCCCTCTTCTAGCCTCTGTGGGAACTGCACATGTATGGTACACAGACATACATGAAGGTTAAACACTCATACACATTAAATAAAAATATTTTTAATTAAATTTTAAATTAAAACAAACTAAAAAGTGCCTACCTCTAATTCTACATCGGCTCGCACATACTGTCGGGTCTTTGGATGATTAAGAAGGTGCAAAATTGTAGTAATGAGGGCCTCATTTATTCGACTTAATTGGCAATCAATCACATTTTTCAGGATGGTGTTTAGTCCGCCTCGAAGGGCTACCACCTCTGGGTTCTGAAGTGCTAAAATGAAAGAAAAACTAATTATATTCAGAGTACTGAGTATTTAAAACCTCCTTTTATCTTAAATCTTAAGTTCCCCTTTGGATTTGAAACTTTCTAATTAACTATATTTACAAGTAAAAGATAGCAAGTTATATCTGCCTTAGTATCTTTATTTAAATTTAATATCACTTACGATCTTTTCCCAAAGCCTGAGTTTAAAATGCCTTTGAACAATTTTGTCATATTTTTTGAACATATTTTACTGGATATTTTTTCTTCAAATAATTTCAGGGTTCATTATACTGTGAAGACATTAGCCATATGGTCTTTTTTTCAAGTATTTTATAGAATTTGTCATTTTCAATTTTGCTTCAAATAGTGTAATTTTATGAAGATGCACACAATCATGCAAACACACACAGAAACACACACAAGAGCTTCTATAACTTTAAAATGAAAAATTTCTTTCTTACTCTGAAGACCAAAACTGTTCCTTGCATGTAATTTGTGGATTTTGTTGTGGAACTTCTGTTTTGAAACAGGGCCCAGAAGTCAGCACAGAGTTCAGGCAGGCCTCAGATGCTCTGTTCTGTCTGTGTCCTGAGTGCTGGGATAACAGGTGTCTATCACCACGCCTGACATGTATGCATCTTAATGATACATGTCACTCTGTCATGAAGTTAAAATTTTTTAAGATAAATGGTATCATTGAGATTATAATCTCAATTTTCCCTCATGAATATTTTATTAACTATCCCAGCATGTTTCTCAAATTGATTTTTATATTTTTTTTCTTTCTTTTTTTTGGGGGGGGGAGGCAGAGCTCTATTTGCAAGCTGCCTTTGAATTTGGTATCTCGCTGTCTGTCTCCCAAGAGTTTCTGAGATGACAGTTACATGTTATCATGCTCAGCTTTGATTTTTATATGTAATGATATGCCAACATGTTTTTCAACATAGGATCTGTAACTTGTTTTTAAGTTTTTCTAAAAATAATGAATAATACTAAGTTTTTAAAATACGAAAGACAAAGTTTCCTTTCTCCTCCACTTTTTTCTCCCAAAACGTTTCCTGGTTTCTTCTGTCATGTTTAGTCTCCTGGATGATTTCAGAATTAGGTTTTCTGAAATTAGGTAGAATCACATAGAGGCGCAATGTACAGACCTTACAGATGAGTGATGTCTGGACAGTTCCACCAACTGCCCAAGCAGGCTCCATTCAGAACCTCACTGTCCACAAAGTTTCAAAGTGCTCCCTCCGCTGTACTCACTGTTCTTATTCTCTGAATTGGATTAGTTCTCTCCTCCTGAAACTCAATTTGACTTAGACACTTTCCCTATATACTTCATCTATCTTTCCTACATACTTCTTACGCTTATTTATTCTAGTCTGATTATTAGTGCTCAACTATACCAAATTCAAATTTTCACGATTTCGCAGTTGCAACCATTTAGGTCATTGTCTTCACTTGATTCAGTTCTCTCTATGTATGTTTATAGTGACAACTAACTGTTTTCCAATACTGAAACTTCATTTCCTACTTCACCAATGTGGTTAAACATTTTAAACAATGTAAGAGTATTGTCTCAAAACATAAGGTGCAAACTGACAGAGGAAATATGGAATGTCGACCTCCGGCCGTCACATGAATGTGTACACACATCATGCACAGCCATATTAAGAAGTGAACACTAAGTGTTGATTTAATAGAAGTTCCCCCCTCTTCCATTACTTTTTCCCTAAATGTTCTGGTTCCTCTGTTGAGCATGAGCAACCTGTAAGATTAGTTCCTTCTGTCTTCAGCAGCACTGTGTAACTACACATTACATTACTCTAAGTATAGCTGTTCAGGTATTCCAGGCATTGGCATGCAGCAAAAAAAATTTTTTTTTCTGTAAAATGTGTATGATTTCCATTCTAGAATACCAAAAAAGTAGCCTTCTAATTATCTAAATATATTTCTGGATGTAATTACTTGCTTCTTTATTATTTCACAAAGGTACGTTAATAAGCCTTTTTAGAACCATAATTTCCTCAATGTTTGCAATCACTCCTGTGGTTTTTGATCTACCATGTGTAATACTTTCATGCAATTGGATTTTAGTATTTATTTTAAAGACCCATTTATTTCATTGAGTTTTTAAGCATATAGGTTAAAACATCTTCTAGTTAAAAGAACTCCTATTACATTTTTCTCCCTTATTAAGGAATTAAGAGTAAATATTTTCTTCTTCCAACTAATATAAATTAAGGCTGAGCAATCTGTCTTGTTACCTAATAACAAATTTTAACTATACCATTGTTTTCACCCTGCTTATCATAGAATTGAGTATTTCTCTTCTTTCCTACTCTGGTTTGGTTACCCACTTACATTTTGCTTCACTTTATAATACACATAAATCAATATACTTTTCTAGTTCCAGACACTGGTGTATTAAATTTTTTTTGCAATTTTCATAATTATATTTCTGATCCTGCTTTCACAATAGGTACTATGGACAATACACTGAGTCTTCAGGAGTACAATGGCTCTTCATTTTTAACTCAAACTTTATTATTTATCACTACAAGACGAAATATGATCTCCATAATTTCTACATTTTGGGAACACCACAAAAAAAAAAAAGAAGATTCCAACCATCATTTTCTTGGTACTTAAAATTATATTTCATTGATAATAAATGAGGTTAAATTGATAATAAATGCGTTTTAAAAAATGTAGCTAATTAGCCATGTAGGTATTTGAAAATTATTTGTTTTTACTATTTTACTTAACATTTGTTATTTTGCTTATTGCTCTGCCAACAAGCATTTTTAAAATTCCATATAATAAACTCTGTCTACTAAAATCTCTGTCTGATTCATTTGATAATTCAAAGTCTTCTTTTCACCCAGTGCCAAGATACATGTTTTTATTCTCACTTTTTTTCACTCTAATCTCTGATCCCTAAAAATGAAGGTTTATTAGAATTCATTTTGTGCACTGTAGACTATTATCTTTAAACCATCTCAAGATACCGTATCATCAATGTCAGAAGGCTAGACTTTAGATTTTATTATTATTGGAATATCATGAAATTTGAAAACATATATGAATTTGAATTATTTGATAAATGACACATCTACTTTTCTATCACAAATGAGTACTTTCATATTTTTGTAGCAATAAAAAAACATTAGGAAATATTACATGTACTTTATAAATCACTCCATTATTCAAAGAAAATTCTGACCTAGTTCACAGATAATGGCAATGCATGCCCGAACCATTCTGTCTCTTTCTTGAAGTCCATCATTTCCAACTGCGATCAGCGAGTTGGCCAAAGAACTAGGAAACAAGGAAGCATTCACAGTAATCATCTGTAACAGAGAAGAATCAGAAAATAAGTAATTTAATTCTTAGCACATTTTAAAATTTAGTTTGTTGAGAGGGAGGTAGTTAAGGGCACAAAGCTCTTGTAAGATTGAGGCACCAATTTTAACATTCAGCTTTGTATATATATGGATTTCTATTACTGTAACTAATAAATATTAACAATACTTACTACGGGGATGGTTCTGGTTTTTTTTCTTCTAATAATCTAAAACTAAACTAACTGATAAACAAGACTTCCCATTTCTAAGATTTTAAGTTCCTCCAGAATAAAAGTGGCATCTTAAACAGCTCCTCAGTGCACACAACATTGCTCAGTGACATGAGCAGTGGTGAATAGACAACTGTGCTGCTCCATCACCACTTACCTCTGCTCCTCCCTTAGCTACTGTTACTTGTTGCTATGCCAGAAGGCAGACTGGCTAATCCAGAATATTTTCTTGATATTTAAACAATTCTAAGGTAGACCGTATATACACTTCGTGATAAAATTTTGAATGAACCTCATGTCAAGGTCAAATTGGCGATAAAATAACTGAAACTCTGGAAATAGGTCAAAAGTGTCTACCTCTGATGCAGAAAGCAGGAAGAAAATAAAGCAGGTGACAAACTATTGTTTAAGATAGACTATCTGGTCGGTCACCTATTTCAAAATAACACCGTAAAGCAGGACAGGAGGTTTTATTTGAAAGGGAGAAAAGTAACTTCTCCTAGATGTTACTGGAGTTAGAAAGCTATTGGAAGAGTTAAGATTAGTGTCTGACACAGAATAAAAGATGACTAAAGAAAGACACCAGGTAAAGTATAGGAGGATCAAAGGAATAAACTGTGCTGGACAGCCTGACCGTACCACAGGTGGCTTATATCATTTAAGCAGCAGTAATAATACATGGGTCAAGTGAAATTAAATAATACAATTTCACAATCATAAAATAATTTATTTCCAATCACCAAACTCTAAGAAAGGTTTCATAACTGTTTCTTAATCAATTCTTTCTACTAATCAAATAAAGGAGGATGAATGTAGCAGGGTAGAAGAAAGTGATCTTCTTGGGAAGGAGGAATCTAACCTCTTAGATTTTAATTCACTAGGGTATTAGTATGGTGTTCACAGTTTTTGTGCTCATGAGAAAATGTCCACCACAGGACTGGAAGATGGATTAGGAGTTAGGAGTACAGATCCTCTTCCAGAGAAGCCAAATTTGCAACCAGCTAGGGGATCCAGCACCTCTGGCTTCTGCATCTGCAACCATGTGCAAATATCACCTGCCCAGACATTCTCCCCAAGCATGGTTGGATACCATAAAAAGCTAAAATGTTATGCTCAGGATGCGAGGCTAAGCACTGCACTCAGGGTCAGCCGCTTTGGACCCAGAGAAGAGCATGTCTGGTTGCATGCGGGTTGATGCCCCACTGGTCTGATGCTCTTTGGGTGGATGACACCTAAACGAACATCGGTACAAAGTCCCAATTTATTTCTAATATCAGAGATCAGACCTCTACTCTTGCCTGATGCATCTAAAACAAAAAGGGGGAACTGTAGAGAGCTGCGGAATGCTATGCCTTAAAGATGGAGCTGGTTTCCGCCTTCCACCTTCCCGATGGTGAGTGCTCTCTGTCACGAACAATTCCAAATTTGGCTAAGGCTGAGGATCTGGCTTGCTTCCATGTATGTGGACCTATCTGCATTGCCCACGTGGCACGCCTGGGTTGGCTACCCAGAGGCTATTTAAGCTGTGGGCTGGCTTTCCCCAGGGTCCGAGGATTGTTCAAGGTTTCTGAATAAACTGCATTGAAAAAAAAAATATCACCTGCCCTATATATGCATAATAAAAAAAATAAGTTTAATAAATTTTTAAAAATTGTACAAATAAAATTTATGTAATAGATTCTGAGTTGACTAAGACAATTTAGCTTTCCCAATTAATAGACTACTAATTAATAAAGTAGTTAACTTTGCCAAATCAATCTTCTTTTTGAATGAGACTTCTTATATGGAAAATGAAGATATAAACAATAAAAAAGTTCCAACAATTTCAAGTACAGTAAGAAATTCTACTCTAAAAATTAATATGCTAAACACATACTTATTTATTCAATAGATTATATTATGGACCAAATACATAAAATTAAATGTTTATAAATGAAATCATAATTTATTTTCCAGGGAGATAAATGCCAAGAAATTCTTAAAGTCAATGAGATCAAAGGATGCTCTCCTCACTCATGTATGAATACTTAATAAAAGAAAAAACATAAAATGTTTATGCTTTGTGGACACTATTACAATCATCTTTTCTGGCAGGAACGGACATATAAAGCAAAGATTAAGATGCAATTATATGCACAAGTGACACAAAGCAGTTCCACAACATCTGAAATTTGTGCTGTGGTTGGAAGGTTGAATCAAGAGTAGAAGGAAGAGGAAATTAAATGAGAAGCAAGCAATAACTGAGATAATGGTAGTTCTCTGCCCGCATGAATGATGTCATAAAATGACAGTTTGAACAGAAATGGCTGGCAGACCCAAGGTAGGCTGCTGTGGATGTAAACATGCTTTTGTTTTTATCCCAGGTGTGGGATATGGGTCTGATTCTGATTGTTCACCAGAGCCTGCCTAGTGCAGGCTCGAGAGGAGCCATTTGCCAGCTGTAGATAATTCAAATATGAGGACCCTGGAGAAGGAACAAATGTCAGGGCCAAGAGAGAATCGGGAGCGCCAAGAAAAAAGAAAGCTGCAGGTACTCCCCCTGCTGCTCTTGACTGCTACTTATGCAGCTGGATGAGAAGAAGTTGGAGATATCCTGAAACAAAGACTGGACTTTCCACAAGGAAACCGATGGCCCTAACCAGCAAGGAACAGGCAAAGAGAACTCTACTCCCTATCCCCACTAACTCCTTTCTCTCCTACCAGGTACTGTGGTGATGGAAGGGATTGGGGTAGAAAAGGGAGAAAGAGGCATTAAGAAAACAAAATAAAATACTGAAAAAAAGTACACCAACAAGTGATTCCCTACCTGGAGCTTGGAATAGAGGCATTAAGAAATGAAAATAAAATAGTTAAAAAATTTGCCAACAAATGGTGCCCAATGTGGGGCTTAGAATAATGGAAAGTCTGGTTTTTAATGACCTAGAGGAGACAGAGGGTATGGAGAAATGTATATACTGTTTCATGATATGAGGAAAAGGTTTACTGTGGCTACTGCTGCTGGGCTCTCTCCCGCTTTGATCCCACAAAGGATTTTCTGGTTTTGCTTCTTTGTCTTCCATTTTAAATAGGGTTGTGGGAATGGCTGAACAACTGGAAAAGTTGCGAGTGAATATGGAGGGATGTAAGAAACAAAAAGTGGATGAGTAAGAAAATCAGAAGTGTCACTGAATTCTCTCACTTTTCAAAGGATTGCAGAGTAGGCTGTGCAACTAGAGAGTTTGCAGGTGGAGATGGAAGCAATTGGGAAACGAATATCGCTGCTGGAAAAGGGAGAGAGAGAGAGAGAAAAAAAAAAGAGTTCAGATCTGGTAACTGAGAGCAGGAGTTTCCCAATATTGCCACCCTGCCCAAGAACTTTCTGAATCACGTTCCCACAGCCTCCAGGTAGGCTGTGGAGCTGGGAGGAGCAGAAGGCTGTGCAGGGCAAAAGGTTTAAAGAGAAACAGCCTGTTTCAAGAAAAAAAAAGTTAATCTTGGGCGAACTAAGCTGCCAGAGGAGCAGCCTCTGGTAATGAGATTACCACTATTCACTTTCCCAGTAGCCACCAAAAACCTTTGATATCAAAATGCTCGGTGCTTCATCACTTGAAAAGAAACTGTGACCAAGCTACTAAAAGCTTCAGAGCTCAAAATGGCTGGTGTGTTAAATCTGGAAAATATGGCATGTTCCGCCAGAGAAGCAAGTAAGTCGTTTCTGGCAGTACTGGATTCTCAGCAAGAATGTTTAAGTTTCTTAAAGTTTGTAGATGCTGTAATAAAAAGGTCACTTGACTACTGAATCCATGTCCAAGAGGGACATAAAAAGGTAACTTCTTGCTGTCAGGAAACAGCTTTGGAGTCCTAGCTCAAGGCTCAACAGTGAAAGAAAAGTACTAGCCATTCCAGACAAGAACAGACAAGAGTTATCCAAAAAGAGTTTGGTTCCTTAATCATCTCCTTTTAAAAAAGCAACAACAAGTCTCATTCATATTAAAAAAAAAAAAAAAAAAAAAAAGCCATTTTTTTAAAACAAAGAGAGAAATGTTGTGGACGCAAACATGTTTTTGTTTTAATCCCAGGTGTGAGATATGATTCAGATTGTCCACAGCAGCTAACTATATGCTTGGTGCAGGCTCTGAGGAGCGCTCTTTGCCAGCTGCAGATAGTTTAACTCTGAGGACTCTGGAGAGGGAATAAATGTCAGGGTCCAGGGAGAGAAAGAGGCTTGCAGAAGGAAGGCTACTGCTGCTCCTGATGGCTGTTGATACAGTTTGAAGAGAAGTTGTCGATATCGTGAAACAAAGACTGCGCTTTCCACGAGGGACTCAAGGGCCCTAACCAGCAGGAAGTAGCCTAAGATAACTACGCCCTTTCCCCACTAACCTCCTTCCTCTTCTACCCAGTACTGGGGTGTTGGAAGGGGTTGGGGTGGTGATGGAAGAAAGGAAGAAGTTTTGAGAAACCCAAATAAAATAGTTTAAAAAGTATGCTAACAGGTAGAGCCCAGAAGTAGGGCTTGGGATAGAGGCATTAAAAAAAGAAAATAAAATAGTTAAAAAGTACTCCAACAATAGGCAGGTTATACTTAACATTCATTAGCCAATGTAGCTTTGGAAATCTGGACACTGGATTCTCACTCTGGCTTTCCCACTATCTTGTGTAATATCAAGGGCATGTGGTTCCACCGAATGAAATTCTTATAGGTACAAAGAAAACAACCCTGGTAATATTAATTCCTACTTTAAGAATAAAAAATTTCATATGAATATAATAATGTTAACATTGCATGTTGAAAAGTAAAGTATTTTCTGGAGTGAGTGTGTAGGTGTGTGTATGTGTGCACATGTCCCAGTGTATCGAAACCAGAAGTCAACATTGGATGCCTTCCTCAGTTCCACTCCATCTTATGTCTGAGACAGGGTCTCTCACTGGACCAGGAATTCACCGACTCGGCTAAACTGGCACATGTCCCTCCTCCCCAACACACACACCGTAAATAAATGCACTAACTTAAAAAAATAATAAAAATTAATAATAAAAATAATAAATTAAAATTAATAACTTGGCCCTGTATTTTCCAAGAGAGAAAAATAGTGAGGAGAGTGCTATTGTTTTACACTTTTTAAAAAAACTTAAGTTTAATAAAAGATAGCTATGTTATATTTGCTTCTACGTCACTACACTGTGCTGTCCCATACAGAGAAACCATTGGAAAGCTTGAATGTATACAGAATAAGTAAAAGCAAGCAGAGACAAAAAAAAAAAAGCAAAATAACTTTCTGTTACTTAAAAAATAATGACAGGCTTGCAGAACCTCTAAAAATATTCTAGGGACCCTTCACAGTTGTTAGAAATGGGCTACACTGCACCTGTCGTGGGGGATTCAAACTCAGGGCTTCATACCTGCACAGTAGACGTTTGACTGACTAAGCTATGTCTTCAGTTCCCCCAAAGTGTCTCCTCCCCCCCTCCCCCCCCGACAGGGTTTCGACCACACTGGCCTCAAACTCACAGAGATCTGCCTACCTCTACCTCCCTGAGTGCTGGGATTACAGGTTTCCACCACCACACCTGGCCTAGGTTTTTTTTTTTCCAAAGGTGTTAGTATTTTTAGCATATTAATACATATTAGTTTTTAATGCAAGATATGTTTAAAATATAACCCCAACACCAAAGAGTTCTGTGAGAACAAATTTTTGTTTCTTGTCATGAGTATTCATAGCATTAGGAAGAATTTATGAACAAACAAAGTATAAACATTTTAAAATTTAAATATGAAAGGCTGAATTACAGTCCTGAACTAACAGTTTTCTTAAAACAAGTTTCCATGCCCATCCCCCAATATCACTTTCACTGGAATTTCAATCTTCTTTAAAGAAACCACTCCCTTTCCTTATTCTTTACTATGATGAACGTGGGGACCCTTACTGAACTATTAAGGCAGACAACTGGAAAAAAAAAAAAAAAGAGGAAAAGGAGGAAACAAATCCGTATACTAACTCTGCACTCCACTATCTAGAAATGCAATGTTTTTAAACATTGAAAAAAAACCAGTAAATAAATTCAACAATTAAATAATTTAAAGTTGGGTCTAGTGGTATATGCCTGCAATTCTAGCATTATGGAGGCTGAGGCAGGAGGATCAAGTTTGAGGCCAACCTGGGCTACATAGTGTATTTCACCCAGCTAGAGCCACATAAAAAACCCCGGTTTTAAAGCATCAGTAATATTAGACACTTTCACACCCACAAACATACACATTAATTTTATGAATTAGCTTCCCTCAAAGGGACAGACACAACACTAGTCTTAGAATGTGTTCCAGTCAAATCTACTTTCCCTCCACACTCTTGGTTAGTTATGAGGCTATCACATCAACAACAGCTGACAGTAACTTCTGTGGAAGAAACCCAGAAGCTTTGTGGATCCCCTTTAATCAAATCCGTTTCTCAGTTTAAACAGTAAAGCCACCAGCTGGAACTGTTAATCACAAGTGCCCATGGGCTATGTCCAAATTTGTCTTGAAAGCAGTGAGCATGTGTTTTAACATCCATTTGATTATCCTATTAGCTAGGACGAACCACACATTACAGAAAGATGAAGATGGCTGGGAGCAAAAAGTCCATTCTCTAATAACAAACCGTAACACATGTCCACTACAGACAAAAATACTCAACATCATCATTTTTTAAGAATCATGTTCTAGCTATCCTCAAGTCACATAGACTGATTACACAAATATTCACGCTTCAGCCATCTACTTACTTCATAAAACTTCACAACAAAATTAAAATGTTTAATAAAAATTCATTCTTTAAATTTGAATGAAAACATTCTCCAGCAATCTAAATACAGAAGCATTTAAGATGGAAGCACTCTCCTCTCTCTCCTGCAGAGCGTACCTTTCTGACCAAGCGAAGGGCTTGTGTCCTCTCCACCTCGTTGCTCTGCTGTATGTCAATGCACCTAATAACATATAAAGCATTAGTCATTGGGAAATCCTGTGTAACAATACCTTACAGAATAATCCAACAGAGTATTAAAACTTCAAGAAACAGTAGTAATGCTTTTCTAGTAACCACAAATATTTAAATATCAGTTAAAATTGCAAGGAAAAAAAGGGTGACACATCTACAAAGAAAGAAACACAACATGGAAATAATCAAAGGACCAAAGACATACAGAAGGTTTCACCAACATGATAAAACACGAAACAAAAAATCTCAGCACTGTACATAGACTATAAAGGGAGTATCTCCAGGTTGTTTTAGTTTGTGATTTTAATCAAAGTTGAAATTCTATCTACAATGACTCTTATTCAATGGAATATTGTACTTTAACTAGGCATACTGATTCGCCTTTAATCTCAGCACTTGGGAAGTAGGTGCAGGTGGATCATTATATAGAAGCTACCCCACTATATAATGAGTTCCAGGACCACCAGAGCTACACAGTGAAATCCTGGCTCAAAACAAAACATAACAAACAACAACAACAAAAACCCACAAACAAAACAAGCTGAGGGCAATGGAAATCCCACCATTCAGGGAGGCAGAGGCGAAAGTGGATCTCTGTGGGTTCGAGGCCAGCCTGCTTTACAAAGCAAGTCCAGGACAACCAAGGCTACACAGAGAAACCCTATCTGGAAAAACCAAAACCCAAACCAAATAAAATTTTATTTTACTAAATAATTTATATTTAGAATTATTTTCAATAACATTTGATAAAAATTTCACTTAGTTGATATTTTCTTATAAATTGTAAGTGTAAAATTTGAAAAAAGAGTATTCGTTTTACGTAGTAACAAAATTGCTTTTCAAAAATGTTTGTTAGGCAGTTTAGTATTTTAACCAATATTTTATAGTGAAGTAAGCTACTATTCAAAAACATTTCTGTTTTGTCTAAATGTAAATAAAAAATAGGAAAGAGATACAGTGTCTGCTTGAGGTTCGAGTTCGGCAAACACTCTCACACGTAACACAATCATGCAGATGAAATTTGCATTTCTGGCTATTACCAAGAAGCT
Organism: Meriones unguiculatus; assembly: GCF_030254825.1. Classification (NCBI taxonomy): domain Eukaryota; kingdom Metazoa; phylum Chordata; class Mammalia; order Rodentia; family Muridae; genus Meriones; species Meriones unguiculatus. The sequence goes on from NC_083351.1 coordinate 126,539,710, forward strand.
TGGATAATAACCAATCCTCATGCCAAAACCAACTATAAACATTGAAAATTTTCCTTCAGACAACTACTACTCAAAGAAAAATGGAGAAAAACCTGACAAGACAAGGAAAAGGAGCTCCACCTTCAATCAGCCATTTGTACTGGGAACGTCTGTCAGCCCCAGCAGTAGGGCAGTGAGAGTCCTGCATGACTGGAAAGTGATTTAACCTCAAGGCAGGTAAGTAACCAAAGGAATGTGAGTTAAAAAAAAATCTGCATACAATGTTCTCACCGAACACTGGTCAGGATCTATGCTGTGCAAAGGCAGGAATGGGGTTCAAGAAGCCTACTCTGAGAAGCACAGGACAGAGATGCAGCAATACAGAACTGACTAAGAAAGATGCTTGGGCCAGAGCTGGCCAAAGAGGATCTGCTAAATGGCCACACTTTTAGCTTCAGACCCCAAATTGCTACTTCCTTGGACATCAGCAAAATCAAAACTAGTGCAATATGGCAAGACTCTTGAATAACTCTCTCTTCAAAGAAAAATGATAACATGACCCATTGCTGGCAATTTTAAACACAAATGTTTGTACATAACTAGTGATAAGCCATGATTTAAAACAAATACCCAAACAAAAGTCTGAAGACCTTCAAATCAGAAGAAAATTAGAACAGAAAAAAGAATACAGATTTACATAAAGAACTGTCAGACTTCAAAAATAACTGGCCTGTGTTCATGACAATAAAGAGAAATAAAGCAGAAACAATTTTTTAAGGAGTAATATAATTCATAAGGCAATAACTGAAATAAAATATTAAAGAGACTGACTGACTTACAAGCAGAATAGACTGGAATAAAAGAAGTAAACAGTAAGCCTTTAACTATGATGATCAAAACAAAACCAAACCCACCAAAGGTTAAAAAATACAATAAGGATGCCATACACATGGGTGGCACTATGATCAGTGTAGATGGGAGGATCCAAAATGGTGGCGCCAAGAGCACACTCTGTCTGATTAGCAGGTCAGCAGTGACTGCATAGCAACCAACAGACCAAACTGTAGGCCCCATCGATTGTTCCCCAGGTGAGAGGAAATTCCATAGTGGAGGAAGCAATTGGTTCCGATCTCAGGTCACACAGCCAACCCCCAGGAAAGTTCCCAGGTTCCAGCAGACATCCAGTCATCAGCCCAGAGCCACATGCCTGTGAGCACTACTCACCGTCCCAGACAGAACTGTGAGCCCCAAACACCAGAGACTGGTTTTCCTAGTTGTAAGGAAACCCCACAGAAACATCAGGTCTAACCTTAGGACACCTTGCTAATCCCAGGAAAATTTCCGGAGTTCCCACAGGCTCGGGGGCTCTAGTCTCCAGCCACACTCCTCTGTGCTATGCTTACTGGCCACTAATCACCTCCAACCTCAGACCTACAAAAACCCTGGGACCCATGGGATCAGGCCCAGATGCTGCTCCAAAGTTCAATCTGTCTCCCTAGTGAAACAGACCAAACCTCAGGGTTCCCTGGTTCTTCAAGAGGCCTGTGCCCAGCAAAAACAATGTATGAGCAGAAGCAGCTCACTAAATTTAGAGCAAGAAAGCCAGTGGCAGGGCAGCTATCTCCTCTGGTCAGAGGAAAACCCCGGCTCTGAAAGAGCCCAGTTAGCCCACAGGATATACACCTGAGAAGAGCTATGATAATTCACTGAGAAGCACCGGTCATGCAGTGACCATACCCAAAAAACTGAGGAGGCCTCCTTCAGGAGCAACCATCTTCCTACCAAGGGGATTTGCCCCACCACCCTGCCATCCCCATGACTCCAGCAGGCACGTGAAACTAACAGCCAACACCTGAGACAGCCGGTAAAGGCCAGCATAAAAGCACATCAACAAAAGCCAAAGCAGTATGGCATCTCCAGAACCCAGTTATATAAGCTCAACCAGTCCTGGATCCCTAACATAAGTAAAATTCAAGAAGATGACCTTAAATCTATGTTTATGAAGATGATAATGGAGGAAATTAATAAAATACATAAAGAAATACAGGGAGATAAAGTCAAACAGTTTGTGGCCTTTAGAGAGGAAATAATTAAATTACTGAAAGAAATAGAGGAAAGTTCAAACAAACAGATGAAGGAATTGAAGGAAAAGCAGGAAAATACAAATAAACAGGTAAATGAATTCAACAAAATGGTTCAAAGATCTGAAGATGGAAATGGAAACATTAAAGAAAACACAAACAGAGGAAACCATGGAGAGGAAGAACTTAGGAAAGAAAACAGGAACTACAGAGGTAAGCATATCTAACAGACTACAAGAGATGGAAGAAAGAATCTCAGGTGTTGAAGAAATGGAATGGAAATGGAAGAAATCAATGCATCAGTCAAAGAAAATGTTAAAAGAAATGTTAAATGTAAAAAATTGCTGGCACAAACCATCTAAGAAATCAAAGACAATATGAAAAGGCGAAACCTAAGAATAACAGGAATAGAGGAAAAAGCAGATTCCTGTCTCTAAGACCCAGAAATTATTTTCAACAAAATCACAGAAGAAAATTTCCCCAATTTAAAGAAGAGGCCTACAAGTATAAAAGAGGCCTACAGAACACCTAACAGATTAGACTAGAAAAGAAAATCCTCCCATCACATAATAATCAAAACACTAAATACACAGAACAAAGGAAAAAATACTAAAAGCTGCAAGGGAAAAAGGCCAAGTAACATTTAATGGCAAACCCATCAGAATCACACCTGACTTCTCAACAGAGACTATGAAACCAGAAGGGCCTGGACGGACAGGTATCATGAAGACCCTAAGAGAACATAGATGTCAGCCCAGAGTATTATACCCAGCAAAACTCTCAACCATCATAGATTGAGAAAACAAGATCTTCAATAACAATCACAAACTTAAATAGTACATAACCACAAATCCAGCCTTACAGAAGATACTAGAAAAAAAAAAAAAAAAGCAACCCAAGACGGCTAAGAATACCTAAAAACACAGGAAATAAAAAACCAAAAACCTCACCACAGCAAAACTAAAAGTAGCCAAGTACACAAACACACTGCCACAACAAACATCAAAATAAAAGGATATAACAGACATTGGTCACTAATCTCTCAAGGTCAAAGGACTCAACTCTCCAATAAAAAGACACAAACAGAATGGATGTATGAACAAAACCCAATATCCTGCTGCATAAAAGAAACAAACCTCAGTCATAAAGACAGATATTACCTGAGCATAAAGGGCTAAAAGATGATTTTGCAAGCTAACGGACCCAAGAACCAAGCAGGAGTAGCCATTCTAATATCTAATAAAATAGACTTTTAACCAAAAATTAATCCAGAGATGGAGAAGGTCACTTCATACTCATCAACAAAAAATTCCACCAAAAAGACATCTCAATTCTGAACATCTACGCCCCAAATACAAGGGCACCCACATCTGTAAAAGAAACATTAATAAAACATAAACCACACATAGATCCTCACATATTAATAGTGGGAGACTTTAACACCCCATTCTCATCAAAGGGTAAGTCAACCAAACAGATAAGAAACAAAGAAACAATGACACTAACAGATGTCATGAATCAAATGGACCTAAAAGACATCTACAAAACTTTTCACCCAAACACAAAAGAATTTACCTTCTTATCAGCACTTCAAGGAACCTTCTCCAAAATAGACCATATAGTTGGTCACGAAGCAAGAATCAACAAATAAAATAAGACTGAAATAATCCCTAATATCCTATCAGACCACCATGGACTAAAGCTAGACCTCAACAACAACAACAAAAAATGACAAAAAGCATACACACACATGGAAACTCAACAACTCTCTATTCAATGACAGCCAGGTCAGAGTAGAAATAAAAAAAACTGAAGGCTTCTTAGATTTCAATGCAAATGAAGGCACAAGATACCTAAATTTATGGGACACAATGAAAGCAGTGCTAAGAGGAAAGTGCATAGCACTTAGTGCATTCATAAAAAAAAAAAAAAAAAAAAAAAAAGAGAAAGAAACATCTCATACAAACAACTTAACAGCTCATTTAATAGCCATAGGGAACAAAGAAGCAGACACACAAGAGAAATGTGGACTGCTGGAAATAATCAAACTCAGGGCTGAAATCAATAAATTAGAAACAGAGAACAATTCAAAGAATAAACAAAACCAAGAGCTCATTCTTTGAGAAAGTCAACAAAATAAGACAAACCCTTTGCCAAAAGACTAAAAGGCAGAGAAACACTATCCAAATCAACAAAATCACAACTGTAAAGGGGGGACATAACAGACACTGAAAAAAATCCTGACAATCATTAGGTCTTACTTCAAAAGCCTATATGCTACAAAATTTGCAAATCTAAATGAAATGGACATTTTTTTTATTGATTCCACTTAACCAAGGCTGAATCAAAATCAGGTAAATAAATTAAATAGTCCTGCATCCCCTAAGGAAAAATAGGCAATGATCAAAAGCCCAAAAATGCCCAAAGCCAAATGGTTTCAGGGCAGAATTCTACCATCCCTTCAAAGAAGAGCTAACACCAATACTCTTCAAACTGTTCCACAAAATAGAAACAGAAGGAACACTACCAAACTCATTCTATGAAGCCAGTCACCTAGACACCTAAACCTCACAAAGACACAACAAAAAAAGAAAATTTCAGACTATTTTCTCTTATGAACATTGATACAAAAATACTCAATAAAATACTCTCAAAATGAATCCAGGAAGACAACAGAGATATCATCCACTATGACCAAGTAGGCTTCATCCCTCTGCAGGTTCAATATACAGAAATCCATCAATGTAATCCACCATACAAACAAACTGAAAGAACACACACACACATACACACATGATCATCTCCTTAGATGCTCAAAAGCACTTGATAAGATCCAACACCCATTCATGTTTAAAGTCTTAGAGAGATCAGGGACACAAGGCACATACTGAAACATAGTAAAGGCAATATTCAGCAAGACTGTAGCCAACATCAAACTAAATGGAGAGAAACTTAAATTAATTTCATTGAAATCAGGTATAAGGCAAGGCTGCCCACTCTTTCCATATCTCTTCAACATAGCACTTGAATTCCTGGCTAGAGCAATAAGACCTTTCGTTAAAGGAGATCAAGGGGATACAAATTGGAAAGGAAGAAGTCAAATTATCACTATTTGCGGATGATATGATAGTATACATGAGTAACCCAAAAATTCTACCAGAGAACTCCTACAGCTGATAACCACCTTCAACAAAGTGGCTAGATACAAAATTAAATCCAGAAAAAACCAGTAGCCCTCCTGTATACAAAAGACAAAAGGGCTGAGAAAGAAATTGGGGAAACACCTTTCACAATAGCCACAAAAAACAAAACAAAACAAAACAAAACAAAAAACAAACAAAAAAAAAAAAAAAAAAAAACCCTGCTAGGCCATAGAGGAAGACTTTGCAGCCAGTCCTTAAGATACCTGATAAAACAGGGTCAGATGAAAGGGGAGGAGGTCCTCCCCTATCAGTGGACTTGGAAAGGGGCAGAGAGGAGATGAGGGAGGGAAGGTGGGATACAGCTGGGATACACTTAATAAAATGTAACCAATAATAAAAATTTAAAAAAAGAAGAAGAAATAAAAGAAAAAAAAAATTATAATCTTGGTGTAACTTTAACCAAGCAATTGAAAGACTTGTAAGAGAAAACTTCAAGACTCTAAAGAAAGAAATTGAAGAAGATACCAGAAGATGGAAAGATCTCCCATGCCCATAGGTGGTAGGATTAACGTAGATAAACAGGCCATTCTAGCAAAATAAAACTACAGATTGAATGTAATTGCCATTAAATTACCAACACAATTCTTTACAAAACTTGAAAAATTCTCAACTTCATATGGAAAAACAAATAAACAACAACAACAAATAAAAACAAAATAGCTGGAACAATCTTCTACAATAAAAGATCTTCTAGAGGTATCCCTGATCTCAAGCTGTAATATAGAGGAACAGCAATAAAAACTGTATGGTACTAGCACAGAAACAAAATGGTGGATCAATGGAATTGAATTGAAGACACAGAAATAAACTCACATACCTACAGACACCTGATCTGTATGCCAAAACCATACAATGGAAAAAAAAGACAACATCTTCAACAAATGGTGCTGATCAAACTGAATGTCCACATGTAGAAAAATGCAAATAAACCCGTATCAATCACTGTGCACAAAATTAAAGTCCACGTACATCAAAGACCTCAACATAAACTAAATCTGTTGGAAGAAAAAGTGAGGAAGAGCCTGGACTCATTGGCAGGAGCCAACTTCCGGAACAGAATACCAACAGCACAGACTCTAAGTTCAACAATCAATAAATGGCACGTTAGGAAACTGAAAAGCTTCTGTAAAGCAAAGGATACTGTCATCAGAACAAAACAACAGGCTACAGACTGGGAAAGGATCTTCACCAACCCTGTATCTGACAAAGGGTTAATATCCAGAAAATATATAAAGAACTGAAGAAGTTTAGCTAAGGGTTTGTCTATCTTATTGATATTCTGGAGGAACCAGCTCTTAGTCTCACTGATTCTTTGAATTGTTTTCTTTGTATCTAATTCATTGATTTCAGCTCTGAGTTTGAGTACTCGTCTGCTTCTTTTTTACCCAGGGCTTTTGGGACACGCTTGTATGAGATGTCTCCAACTTCTTTCTGGAGGCACTTAGTGCTGTGAACTTTCCTCTTAGCACTGCTTTCACTGTCCCACAGGTTTGGGTAAGTTGTGCCTTCATTTTCATTGAATTTTAAGAAGTCTCTAAATTCTTTTTTCATTTCTTCCCTGACCCAGCTGTCATTGAGTAAATAGTTGTTTAGCTTCCTACATGTGTATGTTGCCTTTTGTTATTTCTGTTGCTGTTGAGGTCTACTTTTAGGCCATGATCGTCTGACAGGTCACAAGGAATTATGTCCATCTTCTTGTATCTATTGAGGCTTCCTTTGTGCCCAACTATATGGTCAATTTCTCAGAAGGTTCTATGAGGAGCTGAAAAGAAGGTATATTCTTTTGAGTTTGGGTGAAAAGTTCTGTAGAAGTTTAAGTCCATTTGACTTAGAGTACCTCCTTAAGTGTCACTATTTCCCTATTTAGCTTCTGTTTAGATGACCTGTGCCTTGGTGAGAGTGGAGTGTTGAAGTCTCCCACTATTAAGGTGTTGGGATCACTGTGTGACTTGAGCTTTAATAATGTTCTGTTTACCAATGCAGGTGCTCTTGTATTCCGGGCATAGATGTTCAGGATCATGATGTCCTCCTGATGGATTTTTCCTTTGATGAGACTGAAATGCCCCTCCTCATCTTTAACTTATTTTGGTTGAAAGTCAATTTTATTCAATATTAATATAGCTACCCCAGATTGTTTTCTTGGTCCGTTTGCTTGAAAAACACTTTGCTAGAGAAACACTTAAAGAAATGTTCAACGTCATTAGCCATTAGGGAAATGCAAATCAAAACCACCCTGAGATTTCACCTTACACCCATCAGAATGGCCAAGATCAAAAACTCAAGTGACAACACATGCTGGAGAGGTTGTGGAGAAAGGGGAACCCTCCTCCACTGCTGGTGGGAATGTAAACTTGTACAACCACTCTGGAAATCAATCTGGCGCTTTCTCAGACAACTAGGAATAGCGCTTCCTCAAGATCCAGCTATAGCACTCCTAGGCATATATCCAAAAGAGGCTCAAGTACACAATAAGGACATTTGCTCAACCATGTTTGTAGCAGCCTTATTTGTAATAGCCAGAAGCTGGAAACAGCCCAGATGCCCCTTAACTGAAGAATAGATACAGAAATTGTGGTACATCTACACAAGGGAGTATTACTCAGCAATGAAAAATAAGGAAATCATGAAATTTGCAGGTAAATGGTGGGATCTGGAAAGGATCATCCTGAGGGAGCTGTCCCAGAAGCAGAAAGACACACACAGTATATGCTCACTCATATAGACATATAATATAGGATAAACCTACTAAAATCTGTACATCTAAAGAAACTAATCAAGAGAGAGGACCCTGACTAAAACGGTCAATCCCCATCCTGAAAGGCAAAGAGGATGGACATCAGAAGAAGAAGAAGAAAACAGGAAACAAGTTAGGAACCTGCCACGGGGGGGCCTCTGAAAGTCTCTGCCCTGCAGACTATCAAAGCAAACGCTGAGACTTATGGCCAACTGTTGGGCAGAGTGCATGAAATCTTATGTAAGAAGTGGGAAATAGTAAGATCTGGAGAGGACAGGGACCCCAGAAGGAGAGCAACAGAACCAGAAAATTTGAACACAGGTATCTTCCCTGAGACTCATACTCCAACCAAGTATCATTCATGGAGATAACCTAGAACCCCTGCACAGATGCAGCCACAGCAGTTTAGTGCCAAGTGGGTTCCATAGTAATGGGAAGAGGGACTGCCTCTGACATAATCTGATTGGCCTGCTTTTTGATCACCTCCCCCTGAGGGGGGAGCAGCCTTACCAGGCCCCAGAAGATGACAATGCAGCCCTTCCTGATGACATCTGATAGACTAAGATCAGAAGGAAAGAGAGGAGGACCTCCCCTATCAGTGGACTTGGGGAGGGGCAGGCATGAAGAAGGGGGAGGAAGGGTAGGATTGGGAGGGGAGGAGGGGCTTATGGGGGGATACAAAGTAAATAAAGTGTAATTAATAAAAGTTAAAAAATTATTAATCATAAAAAAAACCCTTTGCTAGCCCCTTATTCTGATGTAGTGTTTATCTTTGTAGCAGAAGCGCTTCCTCAAGATCCAGCTATAGCACTCCAAGACATATATCCAAAAGAGGCTCAAATATACAACCAGGACATTTGATCAACCATGGTCGTAGGGGCTTTATCTGTAATAGACATATTCTGAAAACAACCCAGATGTCCCTCAACAGAGGAATGGATGGAGAAATTGTGGTACTTTTACACAATGGAATACTACGCAGCAATTAAAAACAAGTAAACCATGATATTTGCAGGCAAATGATGGGAACTAGAAAAGATCATCCTGAGTGAGGCATCCCAGAAGCAGAAGGACACACACAGTATATACTCACTTATAAGTGGATACTAGACCTATAAGATAGGATAAACATACTAAAATCTGTATACCTAAAGAAGCTAAACGAGGAGGAGGACCTGGAGTAAGAGGATCAACCTTCACTTAGAAAGACAAATGGGATCAACATTGGAAGTAGGAGAAAACAAGAAATAGGACAGGAGCCTACCGCAGAGGGCATCTGAAAGACTCTACCTAGCAGTGTATCGAAGCAGATGCTGAGACTCATAACCAAACCTTGGGCAGAGTGCAGGGAATCTTATAAAAGAAGGGGGAATTACTAAGACCTGGAGAGGACAGGAGCACCACAAGGACCAAATATATATGAGCACAGGGGTCTTTCTGAGACTGATTCTCCAACCAAGGACCATGCATGGATATAACCTAGAACCCCTGGTCAGACGTAACCCATGGCAGCTCAGTATCCAAGTAGGTTTCCCAAGTAAAGGGAACAGGGACTGTCTCTGACATGAACTCAGTGGCTGGCTCTTTGACCTCCCACCCCCTGAGGAAGGAGTAGCCTTGCTAGGCCACAGAGGAGGACACTGCAGCCAGTCCTGATGAGACCTGATAAGCTAGGGTCAGATGGAAAGGGAGGAGGACCTCCCCTATCATTGGACTTAAGAGAGGGGCAAGGAGAAAATGAGGGATGGAGGGTGAGATTAGGAGGGAATGAGTGAGGGGGCTACACCTGGGATACAAAATAAATAAACTGAAATTAATATAAAAAAGTAAAAATTAAAAAAGAAACCATGGCAGATTTACACAGTGAAATACTACTCAGTGTTAAAAACAAGGGAATGATGAAATTTGCAGGCAAATGGTGGGAACTAGAAAAGATCACCCTGAATGAGTTATCCCAGAAGCAGAAAGACACACTTGGTATATACTCACTTATAAGTAGATATTAGACATATAATATAGGATTATCATACTAAAATCTGTATACCTAATGAAGCTAAGCAAGGAGGAGGATTCTGGGTAAAATCCTCATGCAGAAAGGCAAAGGGGATGGACATCGCAAGAGGGAGAAAACAGGCAACATGACAGGAGCCTACCAAAGAGGCCTGCTGAAAGACTTTAACCAGCAAGGTATCAAAACAGATGCTGGGACTTATAGCCAAACTTTGGGCAGAGTGCAGGGAATCTTATGAAAGAAAGTGGAGATAGGAAGACCTGGAGATGACAGGAGCTCCAAAAAGAGAGCAACAGATCAAAAAATTCTGGGCACAGGGGTCTTTTCATAGACTGATACTCCAATCAAGGACCATGAATGGAGATAACCTGATGTAGCCCAGGGCAGCTCAGTCTCCAGGTGGGTTCCCTAGTAATGAGAACAGAAACTGTCTCTGACATGAACTCAGTGGCTGGCATTTGGTCAACCCCCCCCCCCCCCCGAGGGGAGTACAGCCTTACCAGGCCACAGAGGAGGACAATGTAGATAGTCCTGATGAGACCTGATAGGCTAGGGTCAGATGGAAGGGAAGGAGGACCTCCCCTATCAGTGGACTTGGGAGTGGCATGGGAGAAGATGAGAGAGGGAGGAGGGATTGGGAGGGGATGAGGGAGGGGGCTACAGTGGGGCTACAAAGTGAATAAACTGTAATTTATAAAAATATAAATCAATTTTTAAAAGGTGAAAAAAAAAAGAACTGAAGAAGTTAAACACCAACAAAACAAGTAACCCAATTAAAAATGAGGTACAGAGCTAAACAGGGAATTCTCAACAGAGGAATATTAAATAGCAGAGAAACACTTAATGAAATGCTCAATGTCCTTAGTCATTTGGGAAATGCAAATCAAAATGACCCTGAGGTTACACCTTATACCCATCAGAATAGCTAAGATCAAAAACTCAAGTGACTCATGCTGGAGAGGATGTGGAGAAAGGGGAACCCTCCTCCACTGCTGGTGGGAGTGCAAACTTGTACAACCACTCTGGAAATCAATCTGGTGCTTTCTCAGAAAATTAGGAATGGCACTACTGAGTATATAACCAAAGGTGCCCCACCATTTAGCGATGACATTTACTCATAGCAGCTTCATTTGTAATAGCCAGAACCTGGAAACAACCTAGATGTTCCTCAACAGAAAAAGGATACAGAAATTGGGGCACATTTACACAATGGAATAGTGCTCAGCTTTTAAAAACAAGGAAATAATGAAATTTCCAGGAAAATGGATGGACCATCCTGAGTGAGGTGAAACAAAGACAGGTATGGTATATATTCACTCATAAGCGGATATTAGGCATATAATATAGGACAGCCATACTAAAAGCTAGAGACCTAAAGAAGCTAAACAACAAGGAGGACTCTAGGGAGGATGCTCAAATCTCATTCTGAATGGCAAACAGGATAGACAGCAGAAGTGGTGGAAGAGAGCAAACAGGATCCGAGCCTATTATAGAGGGTGAGATTCACAGTCAAACTTTGGCAGAGCACAGTCTTATGGGGTGGTGGTGGACAGAAGGACACAAAGAGGCCAGAAGCCCCACAAGGAGCTCAACAAAGCTAAAAAACATGAGCCCAGAGGTCCTGCAGAGACTGACGTACCAACCAAGAACCATGCATGAAAAGGACCTAGACCCCCTACTACTCCAATGTAGCAGATTGTCATCTTAGTCTCCATATGGGTTCCTGAGTAAGGGAAGCAGGGGATGGCTCTGTCATGAACTTGATTACCTGTTCTTTGATCACTTTCCCCTGGTGATGTGGCCTGGAAAGGACACAGAGGAAGAGGATCCAGGCAATCCTGATTAGACTTGATAAGCTATGGGTAGACGGCAGAGGAAAACTCCACCTTTCAGCGGACTAGGGGGAAGGAGATGGGGAGAACAGGGAGGGAGCTTCAATGGAGATATATAATGAATAAATTGTAAAAGATTTTAAAAATCTAAACACACACACAAAGATGATCAGTGTAGTACAGACAGAGTGCCTTGGAAGGGTAAAATATAACACGCAAAACCCAGCAGCTTTCCTATGGTGATGGTAGAGTACAAAAAGAGAGAAGGAAGAGAAAGTATTGACTGACAGTAAGAAACAGCCAGAAGACACCAACATTCACACACTGAATAGTAACTAGTAGATGGGACTGGAGAGATGGCTCAAGAGCTGTTGCTGTTCTTACACAGGACTCAGGTTCAGTTCCTAGCACCTGTCACATGGTGGTTCACAGCCATCGGTAACTAAAGTTCTAGAGGATCTGGTACCTTCTTCTAACCTCTTTAGGCACCAGGCAGATATGGTGCATAGACATACATGCAGACAAAATACTCATATATATAGTTTATTAATAAGTATTTCTTTTAAAAAAATAAGCATTCCTAGTGGCAAACTAACCTTCAAATATTAAATCAAAATGAAAATGTTTATGAACAAATAAAAGATGAAAAAATTCGCCTTTTGTAGGCATGTACAACAACAACAACAAAAAAAACAGTAAGAGATTCATCAATTAAATAGCAATCCAAGGAAGTATGAGGTGCAAAACCTGGTAAGCAGACTCTCACCTGTAAACACTTACTGGAGCAAGTAATTAACCCTTGGTAGAATTAAGAAGCATGTAAGGCGTTAAGTCGTAACAACAAACAAAAGCAGAAAAGTGCAGAAGGTTTATTATACTGTTCTGATTGGCAGTAACAATGGCAGACTCAGCAGAGCAGGACAGTTAGAAGTGACAAGGGTCAGGAAGCAAGTCCAGCATGAGCTACTTGAGACCTTGTCTTGAAAACACAAACCTAACAAAAAAAAAAAAACACCAGAAAAGAAAAATACAAAGAACAGATGTGACAGAAGCACTATATATGGAAAGATGACAAGCTTGAATTTACAAACACTGAGAAAAGCAATGACAGGAAATGTGCAGCAAGAGAAAAGCTGACGCTACAGGAGCAGACAAGAGCAGCACTCAAGAGAGAGGCTGTGCTAAGACAGATCTTTCAAAATCACCAAAGGCCGAGCTCAAATCTAGCCTCAGTGAGTTCCAAACAGCCAATACAGAAAACTGAGTGTCTGCACGGTGCTGTCCCCACCAACAGAGGTCAGCCACAATTTAAAAAAAAAAACAAAAAACTAACCCTGTAAGGTTCTCTGGTCTATTTTAATCATATAGGGGAAAACACTAACCCACTTTACAAGATTTACAAAATATCTTTCAAAGAATAAAGAAGGCAACAACTTAGTTGTTTCATAAAATATGCTCCTGATGCCCAAACCAGAAAAATATATTAGTGGAACTGAAAAATTAATGCCAGTGCTTTCAGCTTACATAAAAATGACAAGCCATCAGTATAGTTCTCAGCAGAGTAGGAAAGCAATATTAAGAAGCATAAAAGTAGTACTGGAAAAGAGAGTGCAGGGAATCCTATGAAAGAAGGGGGAGTAGATAGTGGGACCTGGAGAGGACAGGAGATCCACAAGGAGAGCAACAGAACCAAAAAATCTGGGCCCAGGGGTCTTTTCTGAGACTGATACTACAACCAAGGACTATGTATGGACTAGAACTCCTGCACAGATGTAGCCCATGGCAGCTCAGTATCCAAGTGGGTTCCCTAGTAAGGGCAACAGGGACTGTCTCTGACATGAACTCAGTGGCTGGCTCTTTGACCCCCCACCCCAGAGGGAGGAGCAGCCTTGCCAGGCCACAGAGGACAACAATGCAGCCAGATAAGCTAGCAGTCAGATGGAAGGGGAGGAGGACCTCCCCTGTCAGTGGACTTAAGAGAAGGGAATGGGAGGAGATGAGGGAGGGAGGATGAGGTTTGGAAGGGAGAGAGCTACAGCTAGGATACAAAGTGAATAAACTGTAATTAATATTAAAAAATAAAAATTTAATTAAAAAAATTCCCAGACAGTTACTGTAGGGGGAACCACTGTGTTAATTTTTTTCTGTAAACTAACATTATTGATTATAATAAAGTTACCTTGCAATAAAAAAAAAAGTACTGGAAAGGACGAATCATTTACTGTTAATACTTATGTGCATAGGAAGCCCAACAGAACCCATAAACTAGTAACACTGTACAGTGACTTTACCAAGACTGCTATGAAAGAAGAAAATACGACCTGTTTTCTATATATCAGCAGCTAAAGACAGGGAAAAAAATGACATTAATTACTGATACCATTATAAAATCTAAGCCAATGATGACAGTGCATGTCTAAAACCCTAGCACCCAGGAGGTTGAGGAAGGAAAATCATTAAGTTTGAAGCCAGCCTGGACCCTGTCAAAGCAAAAAAATACAACAACATGAACAAATAAATAAACTCACAACAACAACCAAAGCTCCAAATTTAGTGAATATGAATAAACTCCACAACCTGGTCAAGACCTCAGAAGTGACACTTCTAAAAACAAACAAACAAACAAACAAACAAACAAACAAACAAAAACATACAGCAATATCTCCAAGGCTAAACACACATGCATCATGTTCCAACATTTCTATCTGTATACACATTTAGAAGAAATGAGAACCTCACAGACTTACACAAAAATTTCAGGGCAGATTGGTTCAAAATAGCTCAACACTGAAAAACTATTCTAAATGAATAGATAATATTGTGCTCTAATTCCTAAAACCAAATACTTCACAGAAAAAAGAAAAAAAAAAAAAAAACATGGGAGAACCTTACAAATAACGAGAAAAGAAATAATGTATACTTATGTATGTTGATTTTATGTTACTATGTAATGTAAAATGCAAGGACAAGAAACTAGTTTAAAAGGAGAAAACTATTTTACAATTGCCTGAAAGTATAATAGAGCCTTGCTGTTATGCTAAAAACAGCCTTAGTCATGTATCATGTATGTTTGCAAAAATTATCAAGTGTTACCAAAAACCCATATACGTTTTTATTATATGCTAAACTCAACACAAAACTTTAAAAGCATGCGTAACATAAGCAACTCTGGGAAAGTTACCTAGCTATTAAATAGTCCACTTTCAATTTTAACACCTTCTGCAGAATACTGGAATCCTGGATGAGATATCGCAGTGCTCGCAACCCTGCTGCTCTCACTTCTTTTGCTTCATTTAATAAAGCTAAGCGCAAACTGTATGAAGACAAAGAAAGTTTGGTTACATGAGTTTCAAGACATAAAAATTTCAATGCAGTTTACCTAGCCCTCATCTAAAATGCTTGGAATGAGAAGTGTTTCTGATTCTTTGTACTTTTAGACTGAGGCTACTTTAAAGACTAGGCCAAACCGAGTATCTCTTATCTGAGAATCTAGAATCCCAAACTTTTGGAACACTTGAAAGGACTCTAACAAAGTCTCAAATTTTGGAGCATTTCAGATTTTTCATCCTTCAGGATAGTCTCCCATACCAAGTTTTTTCTTGGCTGAGGTATCCCAAACTTTCACTTATGTACAATTACTTCTATAAAAACAAACAACAAAAACACTACAAAGTAAAGAATTTCAATTGGTGATGTCTTCTGTGCTTCCTTCAAACAGTCTTACTTATCCAGCCAATGTTGAGTTTTATACATGTTCTGGCATATTGTATAAATGGAAGGAGAATTCACATTATCTTTTCAAACTGTATCTTTAGATATGTTTCTATAATGTAATGTATCCCTTATTTGGATCTGTGCTTCCTTATATCCTAAATCATGATTACTTTAGTTAAACAAGACATTTAATAGTAGCAGACACACATCACTATATTAATCTTAACTGCTTGATCAATAACCTATTAGCAATCAAGTTTGGAACAGGTACATTCTTTCTTTCTTAGGTAAAAATCTAGTTTGTTGCTTCATATTTGTTCCTGGAAAGAATGAGAGAAATGCAGTCAGAAAATTTAATATGCAATTTTAACCTTTAAAGAAGTAGAGGTATTTTTGAGCATAAGCTCTAATTATTTGTATGCAGCAATCACAAATGCTCAACTGAAATAACAGTCACTGATACTGAATTTTTCTTTCAGCCAACCACCGTTTCTATGTGGTGCTGCTTGCTACTCTACTTCCAACTTAAATTGTTACAGTAGAAATCACTAAAATAGGGGATGAAAGGAAAGACTGAACTAGACTTACCAAATTATGATGTCTTCATAATTAAAGCCCAGTTTTTCTTCACTGTGGCCAATATCACAAAGAAGCTGTTAGAGGAAACATAAAATACTTTGCATGAGTTTAGATTTACATATTTATTTATATATAAAATTTTAGGCTCAACTTAGGACATTTTTCTTTAATAAATTTCTGAAAAGTATATAATTTTATAACAAAAATATGCTGCATTATCTCTATCTTACTTTTTTTTTTAAATAGGAAAGAAGTTTATTATGAAAGGGGGGAAAAGGAAGGGAGCCCAAGAAAAAGCAAAGGAAACAGAAAAAGTCAGAGAGAAACAGCCAGAGGGAGAGAGAGAGCTTTCATCTTACTTTTAGTTAACTACAATTTTAGATTTAACTCTTACCCTTTTTGAAATACTGTCGCTTATTCTATTTCTCTCTCCCTCAACAGTACTGTCTAATTCACTGCTCTTAATGCTTGCCACTGTGTTTCCAAGTATTACTGATGAATCTGACAGATGTGATTTCTTCCCCAGGTCCTCCATGTTGGAATCTTACAGTACTCTGACTTCATTTACTCTTAACCCTCACTTTGTCTTTTCTTTCTCTCTTTCTTCCTTTCTCTCTCTCTTTCTTTTCAAGACGGGGTTTCTCTGTAGCATTGGCTGTCCTGGACTTGCTTTGTAGACCAGGCTGGGCCTTGAACTTACAGAGATCCACCTGCCTCTAGCTCCCAGTCCTGAGAATAAAGGCATGCGTCACCACATGCAAATGCTTTGTATTTCTTGATGGTCAAGCAGCTTGCTGTCTTCAATAAGCCTCTCCAGTTGTTTGTCACTTTGTTTTTGCTGTTTGTTTTTTGCAGGAAAGCCTTTTCTAACAAGGTTTCTCTGTGTCGCCTTAGCTGTCCTGAAACTCTCTTTATTGATGGGAATTAAAGGTGTAGGGCACCACCTTCTAGCTTTTTGTTTGCTTGTTTTCAGAAACAGGGTTTCTGTGTAGCCCTGACTATCCTGGAACTCACTCTGCAGACCAGGCTGGTCTTGAACTCATAGAGATCTGTTTGCCTCTGAGTGCTGTGATTAAAGGTGTGTACCACTAGTAGGTTTTTTGTTTGTTTGTTTGTTTGTTTCTAGTTGTTTTTATTGAGAGCACTGGGCTACAAGCCACCTACACAGGTGACATGTGGTTCTAATTTAAGTATAAAATTAGAAAACTAGTTTCTATTCAAAGGTTAAATAAAACTTTCTCATATATTGGGACTAACAGAAATGGATTAAAGAGAAAGTAAACTCTTTTATACTAACACTGCAAAAAGGTACCCAAAGTGTCATTAATCTTTCACACTTTGAGGCCAAAGAGTGAAATCCTAGGTAATGCTGGTATCTGTCACCGGAAAAGAACAGACCCTAAGAGCAAACTGGCAAGTTTGCTATCCTTTTGAGAGCAAATGCGCAAAACACCCTCACAATTTCTTTAGAGAAGACAGGCTGGTGTAGACTCCCAAGTGAGATTTCTCACTTGTCTCAAGTGAGACAGAATAGGTGAGGATAGTAATAGAATAGCTATTTTCAGGTATTACAATATTAAAACCCAAAAAAAACAAAAAAAAAGAAAAAACAATATTAAAACCCTTAATTTTGATATATGGTGGACAGAAGTTTCACGCTTTCAAAAGAATAAGAACACTTTTCTATAATTTTTTTGTTTTGTAAGAACTTAAAACTAAAGAAGAGTGATTTTTAAATACACAAATACTTAAAAACAGTAAGTTTTGGGGGTTTGTTTTGTTTTATGTTTTTAAGGCCACAGGAAAATATTTTGTACCTTGAAAAGCTAATATAAAAGTGAAAGTAACAAATCAGTCAACATTATTTACAAGAGGTGGACATAGTGGTAGCCTATCTGGAATCCCAGTACTGGGGAGGCAGAGGCCAGAAGTCTTCATAGGCACTACAAAGCAGGATCCAGAGGCCACCTTGGTCTATATGAGACTCTATTTTCAAGAAAGAAAAAAAAAGAGAAAGACAGAGAGAGAAGAGAAATTACAGCAAATATAATAAAACAAAACAAAACAAAACAAAAAAACAAAGACTCCTTTATAGTTTGCAAGGGTACCTAAACATACACAACAAAAAAAGGTTACTTTCTCATGATTTATAGGCCCTAAACTCAGATGATGTGGGCAGAAGCGTTGCCTGAAAAGGCTTTCTCATTAGCTTGTAGATGCTGTGTTTACATCTTTACATGGTCTTTCCTCTGCATAGTTTAAGAGGACACATCTGTGTCCTCATGTCTTCTGAGGACAGCAATCATACTGCATTAGATCCACCCACACCTTTTCTGATAGCCCCAATCGCCAAATATACTTCTACTTTAATCTCCCAAGGATTAGAATTTCAAACATTTAGAGAGGACAAAATTGAGAACTCTAGTTTCACCTGGCAAGTTGATATAGATGCTTATAAAATGGAGAAAACTGTAAAGTAAAAAAGTAGTAAAGAAAATATACAAGAAATTTACTGAAGAAATAAATAAAACTGACAAATACAATATTGTTTTCTAAAACATGAAAAGACATAAAAATTCCATTTAAAATCAATTGTGCAAAGACTTCTTTTTTAAACATGATAATATCATGTAAGAGTTATTGCTGAAAAGGATATAAACTAAAAATAGTTGGCAAAATTTAGAAAAATCTCTTTTTGTAGATTTATAAATTTATAAGGATTACACCTATGCTACTAGTTTAATACTAAATAACTGCCCCTTCATCAAGGACTGCTCTTGGCTACAAATGCAGACCACACAGAAAACCACAAGGGATCAAATGCAGTTATGGAGACCTGTCCCAACAGACACATCTACAGCACATCTCCTGCACCCAAGGCACAGAGGTGGAAAATTCTAAGAGCTAAATGAACAGGCAGTTTGCTGTAAGATTGTTTCTCTTAGGAATGCCAAAGAAACTACACCCAGGAAGGCTAACAAATATGGTTGCCTAAATATGACTTGAACAAGGACACCCACAGATATGCTTTGGAGGGAAAAAGAAAGCTCAGGAGGCCCCATCCCTAGACAAAGAACTGTACACTAAGGACTGCTACAAGGCAGAGAAATAGCTGGCCAGGGAAGAGCACAGCAATTGTTTTTCCAGTAACAAATGGTCAGCCCTGAACAATGGATGGGGAGTTCAGTAGAGCTGGAGAAAGACTCAGAAGTTAAGAGCACTGGTTGTGCTCTAGCAGACCTAAATTCAATTCACACCAACATAGCAGCTCAAAACTGTCCATAAGTCCAGTTCTGGGGGATTTGATGTCCCCCTTCTGGTTATGTGCAGGTACATGGTACACGTACACATATTCATGCAAATATTCATACACACAAGTAAATCTAAAACAAAAAGAGAGAGAGAAAAAAAGGAGAATCAGTGACGAATTTTCAACATGAATTGTTTTGCCTGAAATTAGGAACCGACATTTCATCTTCATAATTATATAAGAGAATAACTTTAATCGTTACTTTGTTAAATTTGCTACCTACTTATAATAAAGTAAGTTAATTTTGATTAGAAGTTTATAGTCCTGTCATAAATCTGTCAATTGTTATATAAGGAAAGTAAACGTTACATAAATCTTCAAAAAAGGTAAGAATTCCATGTCACTGATTTACCAGCCTAAAATATCCAATACCATCACCAGTGCACCAACCTGTTTGTTATGTCTCATTAATATGACCTCCTCACATAATCGCTACGCACAAAGGACTACTTCTGAAAAAGTGAAAACAGACTTGCAAATCATCTCCAAGGAATGTTAACTTTTCCTTTAAATATCTTTTTGATTTACAATTTTATTTTTGTTACTTCTAATTACATGAAGGTGTACGTACTGCATGTGAATATGCACAGGTGACGGCAGAGGCCGGAAGCCTCAGCTACTTTGGAGCTGGAGGTAGAGGACGTCGCTAGCATCAGTGTTGGGAACTAAACCTGGGTTCCATCGAAGAGCAGCACACATTCTTAACACAGCCATTTCTCCAGCCCTGAATACAGTTTCCTTATTAGCATAGCCAATTTTTTAAAGTATAATAATCCAGAACTAAGGTTGAATAAATATTTGCCCTATTTATAGCAAGGAACACAGAATAACCCACATTAAAAAAAATTATCACACATAGAATTGTCATCAAAGGCATTTATTTGTTTAATGTATGAGAACAGTTTATGAATACACACACACACACACACACACACACACGCACACACCATGTACATGCCCGGTGCCTGCAGAAGCCACAAGCGGATATTTGATCCAAGGAACTGGAGTAACAGGAGGTTGTAAGCTTCTGACCTGTGGGTGCTGGAAGTCAAACTTGAGTCCTCCAGAAGAACAGCCGGTGATCTTGAACACTGAGCCATCTGTGGTGGTTTGAATCAGATGGCCCCCACAAATCTTGGGCATCTGAATATTTGGTCCCCAATTGATGGTTGTTTGAAAAGGATTAGGAGCCTTGCTAGAGGAAGTCTGTCACTGCTGGTGGACTCTGAGGTTTCAAAAGCCTCACCATTTAGAGTGAGCAGTTTGAGATGGGGGCTCTCAGCTGCTACTCCAGTCAACATGTCTGCTGTTGCCATGCTGCCCTGCCAGAAAATACACTCATGTCCCTACAGAAGGGTAGATTCATCTCCCTCTGTAACCTGAACTCACCCTAGCTCCCCCAACCCCCCACCTGCCAAAGTTCTTCCTTCTGTAACTTGCCTTGGTCGCAGCATTTATCACAGCAACAGATGGTAACGAAGACAATCCTTCTAGCCCTTATTTATTGTTTTGCAGGACTGGACCAGAGCCTTACATGCTAGGCAAGAGCTATATTACCCATCACTTCTTCCCCACTCTAACTTTGTGAGACAGGATCTGACTAAGGGGCTCTTCAATTTGAATTACATGTATATGTCTTGTTTAATTTATACTATGTGTGTATGTATACACACGTGCACCACCAGTGAGTGTGTAGGTCAGAGGACAACTTGTAGAATTCAGTTCTCTCCTTATACTATGGTTCCTAGGATTGAACTCAGGCCATTAGGCTTGGCAGCAATGCTTTTATCACTGAGGCATCTCACTAGCCCTAGGTCCTTTTGCCTCAGCCTTTAAAGTAGCTGGGATTATAGACTACACCACTAAGCCTAACTCTTTAGAAGATAATGTTCACATACACAGAAAACACAGAGGTGAAGATAAAAAAAAAACAACAGTATACTTAGAAAAAGAAAACATTCTGTGGTATCCTGCAATATGAAAAATGCTAGCTGCAAATAAATATATATGTATATATACAGGCACATACAAACCTGTATTTACACACGTTTACATCTTTTTTGTTATTTTCAAGACAAGGTTTCTCTGTGTAGCCTAGGCCACCTTAGACTTGCTTTGTAAACCAGGCTGGTCTCAAACTCACAGCAGTCTGCATGCCTCTGCCTCCCTGAGTGCCGGTAGACATTTATATCTTAAAGTCATCTAAAAATACTTTGTATATACATAATAAATTATAAATAAACTGGGCACTTTATAAAACACTATTTAATTCATTTAATTCCTATAACATAAACCCTCACATAAACACATTCACACATTTGTTACCAAAAAAAGGGTATCTTCTATCTGTAACCTCTGCTAGAGAGCTTTGGAGGGGGAGGGCAGCAAATGAGAGAAGAATTTCACTTTTTATTGTAAAATTCTTCTATACCATTTTCACATTTTATAATTACCTCACACATACATCCCTTAATTAAAAAAAAAAGGAAATACAGATGTTTTCAGAGCTTTAAAATGGGAAGGGCCTAAAATATCATCTTTCGAAGGCAGGTCATTTGACTGTGAACATGTGGTCTATCGTAAAAATAGAACACCAAATTTGTATTCATCATCAGTCTGCTAGACACACTGCTGTATCTAGTGAGATGATGTCAGAGGGCAAGCATGGTGTGTGGCAATCATATGAGTAAATGATCACTAGCTTGCTCTCTTCATGGTTTATGAGGATGCACAGGAAAGAAGTTCACCAATGGCTAGAGTTATACTTGATAGTAAAGCAAAAGCTGGTTGTAACAAAAGCCCATGCTTAAAATGAAAAATCTTACCAATTTAAAATATGATGATTAAAAATCTGGTACGAGATAGACTTTGGGTTAAAGGGAAGTAGGAAAGTAGAAATCCACAAAATACTTCATGGGTTTGAGAAGCTTAGTTTAAAGGGATAGTACCCTCTAGCTTAGAAGTAACAGCTAAAGTTCAGTGTGTATGTGTGTATGTGTGTGTTCTAGTGCAAACAAAAAAACGTCCAACTAGCTTTTAGCCTTCTAGCATTATAATTTTTACCTTTTCATTTTCTCAGCCAATCAACCTATTCTTAAGAGATTTTTAAGAATCTGTAAATTACACTAAGAACATGTACATATAGATTTTACGGATACGCCAGCTCAATAAACACTTTTACACCAGCTTTCTAACAATATGGATTTCAGAGGCTTACTATTACAATAACATTCAGTATGTGCAAGAGCTTGGTAAATGAGTGAATATTATAACAAAATGAGCACACATTTACTTGGAGCAGCAGTGGTTCTTACATAGGGACATTTTATCTCCCAGGGAACAGTTGGCTTCCTGGGGACATTTTTCTTATCACAACTGGGGTGTATTAAGTAAATGTTCCTGTCGTATAGTAAGTAGAGCCAGAAACAAGGATCAGCCTTCCTACTCTGTTAAGAATATTAATACTGAAAAACCCTGATCTACAGTCTACCACACAACCATTAAGTAGGCTTATCTCCCTAAGAGTTAGTGGAAGCCAGGTATGACAGGGAGACAGAGGAAGGCAGATTGCTGTGAGTTCAAGGCCAGCATGGTCTACAAAGTGAGTCTAGGACAGCCAACGCTACACAGAGAAACCCTCTCTTGAAAAAAAACAAACAAACAACAACAAAAAGTGGAAAAACTAGCAAAAAGGTAAAAAGTATAAATAAAAATAAAACAAGCTCCTAAAAACAAGCCATGCACTCTGCTACAGAGCTGTTTTACAGCCAGCACTACCCTACATCTAAAGATGCTAACACTACTGTGAGATTTCCCCAGGACTGCTTTGCTAGTTAGTTGGGGCTGACTGAATGAAACAAAGCTTCATGCTTTCTCCCATATCAGTAAATAGTCAAAGGACATTTTATCAAGTCTAAAGTTAATAAGTTTATTTATGTGACAGATTTTTAGAATGTAACTCAGGACTTAATCCTTCTTATTGTAGACATTTTCTACCAAGTCTGACCATCTGGTTTTCCAACCCACAAGAACCTGAAGACAGCAATCAAGAATCTGGCTCCAAGATGAGAAGAATAGGCAAAAGTTATTTTTAACATGTTTTAAAATATGAAATACAGAGTCTTGGGACTTCATTATAGAAGTCACTGCACAGTCTACATGCAGGAAGAAATGACATAAAGCAAACAATTAGGAAGGAGAGAAGGGAACAATGGGGTACAAGGGAAGGACAGGGAATGGGAGTGGAGGCAGCTCAAAGAGAGTAAGAAAGGGAGAAGAGAATTTGAGAATACAGACTAAGAAGCATAGACCAGATAGAGACTTGGGGAAATGTTCTGAAAGAAATTTAGATAAAGCCAGGGAAGAAAAGGAGAGGGAGGAGACAAAGCCTAGACACAGGTTTAAAAAAAAAAAAAAAAGGGTCCCATCTTGGTAGCATCCACTGGCAGTGTCAGCTACAGTTGGCTATGAAGACCAGAAACATAGCTAGCATGAACTGAGGCATCTATTATTAAAATACTCATTTAACTTGTATAAAGAGTTAAATGATATTTAACGTTTTACATTTGACATTTTATTTTAAGATAGCTGTAGGAAAGCTATAAAAATTAAGCTCACATGCTTCTTCTATAGAGTTCACATCTATTTCTATTAGACAGTGCACTGTTTTAGATTGCTTTAGACTAAGGCTGGTGCCAGAGTTGTTAATAGTTGTCAGAGACATCATTACAATTAGCCCTAGTTTTCAAGCTACACCAAGACAAGTAGAGCTACATACTGAGGTGTCCAAAGCCAGTTATGAGAGCATTTCTAAGCCTAATAAAATGGTTTTTAACAGTTTAACTTAGGCAAGTTGGGCTTTTTTTTAGTTTCATGAACATCACCAAAATAAGATTGATATTTAATTAAATGAAATAAAATCAGAAAATGCATTTCACTTGGGCTCTAATTTAGATAAAGATGACAGAAATAAGCAATAAGAGTAAGGGAAAGGAAATACAAACAGATCTCTGAGAATTATGTATATTTTCTAAAACACTAACAGATTAATATTTGTATGTTGCCTACATAAATGTGCCAATAGAAGATTGGATTATAGGCTTCTCAGTGACTTCCTTCTACCTTCCTTTCTGAACCTAACTAATTTTCTACAACAGATACATATTCCTATTATTTAAAAGCATTTGACAGGTATGCATAGTGATGTGAAACTACAGTTCCAATTCCTCAGGAAGATAGCAAACGCTCAGGGATCCTGAAACCAGCCTCGACAACATAGCAAGAATCCTCAGAAACTTAAAACAGGATGAAAGCAATGAGAAAAAAACAGAAATATATCAATAATAAGTAAACATTTAAAAATTTCTTCTTAATGATCAGTAGGAAATATTTACTAAGTTGAGTAAAAGAATGTGAGAGTATAGTTTCAAGCTACTTACTTTAGTGAAGTTATTCAGATGGCCCAGCTTTCTCATATTTGATACTCCTTGCAATTTGGCCACATTTTGGAGAATCTCTCTTAAGTTATCAGAAGGTTCTGGTAGAAAATACAAAACAATTTAACATAAATGTAAGAGTATTATCATTATCAAACACATAAAAATATGCGGATTCAAACTTCCACAATACTGATTCTCAGTTTACAGTCTAGTCCTTCATTCCAAATACACACGGTTAGCTGACTTCTAGGTTCAACTCCCTTCACATTCCCACTGCGTTCACATATGCCTATAGCCCAACACTGAGTATCACTGAGGGTTATTCAACCATGAAATCATAAATCACAACTTTTATTTTGTGTTATTAGGTCGCAACAAAGACCAACTATAGCGTCCAGATTTAATTAATCAAAATCTTAGATAAAACATTTGTAGGTATAGTTTTTACAACAGTGAACTTACGCAGTAAAGAATGGCACCTGGAAAATGAAAAGCACGCGTGCATCCCCTATACTTGTACTAACTGCCTTAAACACTGGCACTGTAATGGGGAGGGAAAATCCAACATACTAAGTTAAAGACACAAAGCTAAAAGTCCAAAGAGACCACGGATACTACAGAAGCCGGACACTGACCAAAAAGAGTACTCTGAAGATCTTGCAAAAGTGTTGTGTGGGACATTCAGCAGAGCAACAAGCATGGCATGGGTGTAAGGAAACAAGCCATGGCTTAGGAATAGAAGGCTATATGCAATTAGCGACGAACACCCTTCCCTTCAGTCAGGTTAAAACACACTATGTGACCCAAAGTACTGCTGAGTATTACCAATGTAATAAAAACAGTAAGTCAGAAGTCCAAGATTCCAAGCAGAGTGAACATGGAAACTATACAAAGGCATATCATAATTAAATTGCTCAATACCCCTGAAAGAGGCCTGCAAGACGGCTCAGCAGGCAACTCATACAAGCCTGATGACGACCTCAGTTTGATCCCCAAAGCCATGTAAAGGTTGGAGAAAACAAATTTCACCAACCTGTTTTCTGATCTCCATGTATGTGCTACAGCATAAACAGCCAAGTGTGCACATAATAACAAAACTCCACTGAAAGTCTATAATAGAAAAACCTATCACTTGTTTACAAGAGGGTGTCAATAGCCATATTGGGTTCTGCATTATCAATCACAATCAATACTTTATCAATCCCCTGAAAACAACAGAGAATTTCTCCAGCTACTAATATTTTCAGCATTGTGTTAAATATTAAAACAAAAGCAGAATCTTTAAAATTACAATTTTGCTAATATTTTAAGAGCCATTATAACTTCGTTTGAGATTTTTAAAAAGACTTCAACTATTTTTTGTAATTAGTGTTTTCCTTATGAAATGAAACTGTCCTGTTCTGCATTTACCTTCTATTCTACTTAACTTCACTGCAATACCTGGGTTGGCCATGACAGTGCTGACTGGCCAGAAAGCACAGTACCAAAACCTGTTAGTTTTAATTTCCCTTTGCTTTGAAGCTGACACCTGCTGAAACCATCCTCTTCTTTTCTATCTTCATCTTTGTAAAATGCAAGTTCTATATGAATGAAATTCAACTTCGTTTTAAGTGGGCTGGTAAAGGTCTACATTAGTGGCTTACAATCTACCTTAAAAGTAGAATGAAAGCTTGGCATTTAGAAAAATCAGATCCTTAAAAAATAATTATGAAGGCCTAATGTAAGTCACTGTTGCGACTTTGTAATACCACTCTGTTGTTGGAAATTGTATCTACACAGAATGAGAGAGGAAACATGTTAATGATGTAACAATATTTGAGAAGTTCATAAAATGTCATTAATAACCCTTAAAATAATAAAATTTAGAACCTATGCAGTTTGCAGAATCAAGTCCATTAAAAAAACAAAAAACAAAACAAAACAAACAAACAAACAAACAAAAAACAAACCTTAGAAACCAAAGAATTCCTCAGGTGATAAGATGTTACTCCTACATGCATTAACTTACAAGGTTAAGACTTAGGAGATTGCTTTAGAGTCTTCACCAACTTCCTAGGTTGAAACTGTTGACATTTAAAAAATACAATCCGTTGTTAAAAGCAAAATCTCTGAGTTTACTCACTCAACAAGAATCAACCAAGCGTTCATTTTCTTTAGGTTCTTTCTTGGGCACTGGGGACATAGCATGTACAGAGGCAAGTCTCTCAAACACATAATTTCCACGTAAGAGCTGAAAAGGCTGACAAGAAGGGCCTCAAACTAAACAAATTCAGTTTCTTTGTAAACAGCTGCTGAAAACACATTTCCATTACACATCATATTACTTCCTAGGCAAACTCAAAACATTAAGAAGCCCTTTTCTGACACCGAGATACTATCTAACACTCACGTGCTACAATGTTGCAATCGGGAAACTCTGATATATATTGGGCCAAAGTTCCCTTGGTAATGAAAGGAGAAATTGCTTGTCTCTTCTTTCTGTGTTACATTGAGATGTGGTAAACTTTTTCTGTAAAAGTCTCAGTAAAGGCCAAAGTAGCTTAGACTTTAGAGATCATACAGTCATTTGTATACACTTGATTCTATTATTGTACTAAGAAACTATAGAAACCATGTAAATGAATAAAGGTTTGTGTTTAATCCAGACTGCTATGAAACAGGATACAGACTAGTAGGTTTATTCTCATGGCTCTGGATGTCTCAAGCTTAAGGCCTGAGTAAATGAGTAAAGTCCCTTCTCCTACCAGGGACTAGAATTTAAACATACAAATTGGTGATGGATACAAACATTTCATTCACTAGACTATATCTTAACAGACAGATTTGGGGTAAACGCAAAACACCTGTAATCAGAGATGTCTAACAACAGATCAGGAATTCAAAGCTGCACGGGCCACACAGTGAAAGTAAGAGGATATAAATGATTTTTTAAAACTTAATATATATTACATGCCTGTGAAGAGAACAACATAACTGCATGCCCATTTTTGTTTTGCTTTTTAGACAGGATCTTGAAAGGCATCCCTGGATATCCTTGAACTCAAGGTAATCCTCCTGCTTCTGTCTCGTCTGCTTTTGCTAACAGTATCACTATTTAGCCCAAAGCTGGCCTCAAATTAGCAATCCTCCAATCTCAGCTTCTAAGTACATGTCCAGCTTTTTCACATTGTTTTTATAAGTAAAAAAGAGAAAAGGTAGTTTTAAAAAACTAAATATGGAGCGAGGTACAGTCACACACACCTGTAATACCAGCACCTGGGGAGGCAGAGGCAGGTGGATCTCTTGTGAGTTTGAGAACAGCCTGATCTACAAAGTGAGTCCAAGTTGAGTCCAGGACAGCCAAGGTGTTACACAGAAAACCCGTCTCAAAAAAAAAAGAACCAAACATACCTAAATATAATAAATATGTGCTATATATTTTATTGTGCTATAGAGGAATCACAGTATACACACACAGCTTTGGCCAGAGTATCACATATTTTTGTCACTATAAATCATGTTTATTTATGTTGATGTTTACTTTGTAGAATACTTCTGAATATAAAAGTAACTTTTGGCAAAGAAAAAACTTCAGAAACAACAAGAGGGTAGGCACTACTTTTAAGCTACTTTATTTGGGGTTTCTTAATGCCTCTACTTCCCTTCCAACCCTCCACCCGACCCTTGGTAGGAGAGAAAGGTTAGAAAGGAAGGAGACATAGACCTCTTTATATTTAGTTCCTGCTATTTAGGGTTGCTGGGTTCTTTGGGAAAATAACAATCTCAGTTGTCAGGATATCCAGAGTCCAACCAGCAGCATTCTTTCCTCCTCCAACCGTCTCCCCAAAGCCTCCTTTTTCTCTCTCTGGGCTCTGGTATTTATACCCTCTCAGAGTTCTCAGAATTACGACTATTTCCAGCTGGCAAAGATCACACCCCTCTCCGAGCTGTATGAGGCAATTATCAGCTGTGGAGCAACTAAGGCAATCCCATATCCCACACTTAGGATAAAAACAAAAACCTTTTTATATAACATAACTGAGTTTTTAAAGAAACCAAAACTTCCACTACAAAAGAGGATACAAAAATTACTAAAAGTTGCTGTGGTAACTAATTTTAGTTGCCATTCTAACTAAGTTAAAGACGTAGAGGAGCAGCAGAGCTTGACTGTACAAATGTGAAGGTCTGCATCATACCCACACACATATCCACACTGGCATGTGAGTCTGATTAGACTAGCTGGGGAAGAGCTGCTCCCAGCATGACAGGAGCCCCAACCAACCACTGAGCAAAAACAAAAACTGAAGAGACATAAAATTAAATTCACTTACAAGAGGGCAAAAATTAAGAAGTCTGGCACCACCAAATGCTGGAGAGAAAGGAGCCTCATACACTGGAGGAGAAGGGGGGGGTGCTGTATAAAAAACTAATTCCTGTTAGAGAGCTACTGGTAAAACTACTATAACTTGATCCAAAAGTTCCACTATTGAGTTGTATGTTAGACACTGAAACACTAATCAACAAAAACAAAACACCTAGAATAATATTGATGAGATTCAAATTCTTACAGGAAGCCAAAGTACACACTGTGTTGCTCCATTTATATGTGGCTAAAGCATGGATTAAAGTAATATAATAGTGGGAGGACTTATACAGTGACTGCTAGAAGATAAAATAATCAACAGAAAACAGGTGAAAAGGTTTGGGTAGGAATGGAAATTTTTATCTAATCTGGTGGAGCGTACAAAAATCAAATTTAAGGATATACTTGAAATAACTACTGTGCGGGCTAGTCTGAAGTCAGATTGACAGCATCTAGAGTCATTTGAGAAAAGGATTTCAATTGAGAAAATGCCTTCCATCAGGTTAGCCTGTGGACAAGCCTGCTGGAACACTTTGACTGATGACTGATACGGAGGGCCCAGCTCAGTGGATGGGGGCTACCCCTAGGCAGGTGGTCCTCGCTAGCAGAAAAGAGCAGACTGAGCAGCCAGTAAGCAGCACTTCGCTCTCAGCTCTCTATGGTGTTTTATCACACACTAGAAACCCCAAGTATGACAGGTACATTCTGCTTTGTACTAATTGTAGCATAAAGTTCTTTCTGTACCATAAATAAATCCCAGACTGAATATCCTCATCTGAAGTACCTGGGACTCAAAGTGGCCTGTATTCCACATGTCTTCAGTTTCTAGAATATTTGAATGAATAAAAATGGGATCTTTTTGGCAGGAGAGCTCTGATGTAAACATGAAATTCACTTGTCATCACACCTTATTAACTCAGCATAAAGATAATCATATTCCACTACCTGTATTCTAACCAGAATCTGTCACGTGAGGTCAGACGTAGTAATTTCCATTTCAAATTTCCAGATTAGGAAAGCTCAATCTATACCTAAAAAAAATAAAATTAAACTAGCAAAACCAAAACAAACAATTCAGTTATCCTTGGTTCTGTACACACACACACACACACACACACACACACACACACACACACTGTATGAAAAGTTACACAAAACCATTGGGAGAAAACGATAATAAAACAGTCACTCATTTGTACAATCATTTATTTGCTCAATGAGTAAACATTTAATGTTTAAGTTGTTTTACATTCCATTATAACTTGCTGCAATTAACCATGCTAGTCTTACTTTTAAATGAACTTTGGAATAAAAATTAACTACACTCAAATCTAGCTTATGTACTCACAAACAATGTAGTCTTGGTTAAATCACTTAACTTTTATCTACAGTGAAAATAATAACAGCAATTCAATAAATACTAACTATAATTAAAAGTTATTTGCTTAGCAATAACAACTTTTATGGACCAATCATATGAAAATTATGTGGTTAGCCCAAGCAAATGTTTCATCCATGTCTGTTTAAAGTGATGGATTTTATTATAGAGTTCTTTGATGCATTACTTTCATGATCCAAGATTTGATCATATTTAAAGGAGAAACAATTTACTTTCAAAGCTTTATTAGTGATTATACAGCTCATACAGAAACAGTAAAATAAAATCACAATGCTATATGAATATTGGAAAATTATATTTTTTTCTCTATTTAGTGTGAATGCCTTGAACTCACTGTTTAGCAAGGAAGAAACAGCTCCTTCTATTAATACAGCAATTATATTAATAAATCTATCTAAAATAGTAATTATATAATAAAGTCTCAAATAAACCTCTAAGGAAACTTCATCTGTTAGGAGAATAAACTATAATAAACTAAGATAAATGTAATGCTGCTGAACAGGGTGAGCACAGTGCTGACAGTAACGGTATCCTTGACTACATTCAGCAGCATCAACAACACTTTCCAGATACAATTTTTAATCTACTATCTTACAGTTTATCCTTGTCTTTAATTTCTCAATGTTCTTTTAGATGGGTTGCTGTATGTACTAGACCATTATCTGTGTGTGTAAATGGTTATATTTACACATATGACAAGATTTTAGAAAGGCCCATTTCACAAGGTCAATAACATCTTATTTAACACTACATCATCGCCAAGTAGAGTCGCAACCACATCGTAGGTTTTCAAGAATTATTCTATGTTACAGAACAGCTGAGCATAGTGACTCACACATGTAAACTGCAATCCTCGTTACATAATGAGAAATGCCTGGGTTACAGACACCCTGCTGAAAGAGGGGAAAGTTAAGACAAAAGAAAATGTCAAACGGAAAGACACATGGAATGAGGAAAGGGAAGAGGAAATAGGAATACATTAAATATTTTTTATAAAACAAGGTTGTTGTTGGTAAAAGAACTCGTGGCACTGGTGGCTCTGACCACTATTTATATCTGCTCATATATGCATATTTTATGCCCTATGAAGCAAGCCAGTCAAAGAACAGGGCTGTGGGAAGCAGTTTATGAAGGAAGGTAACGCAGTAATAGTGCACAAGGTAGCAAAGACTTGAGAAAGTTTTAATGGGCTGGAGAGATAGCTTGGAGTGTTAAGAGCACTGGCTGTTCTTTCAAAGGTCCTGAGTTCAATTCCCAGTAACCACATGGTGGCTCACAATCATCTATAACGAGATCTGGTGCCCTCTTCTGGTGTGCAGGCAGAATATTGTACAAATAAATAAATCTTAAACAAACAAACCCAAGAACACTTTAATGCCTCCCAGTGTCTCTAATGCTAAAGGTACCATGCAAAGCTCTATACATCCATGGGCTCCTTCTAATTAAATTATTAATAAGGTGTTTTTTCACTAGTTGGAGGCTGACCAGAATCCTAAACCAATTTTCTAATTACATCTCCTTTTATCTCCTCAATCTATAACTCTTTAAAAACAGTAATTATTTTAGTTAAATGCAGAACAAGCTGGAATACAATGGCTCTAAAGAGTAAAAAAAAAAAAAAAGTTAGATGCAACTGAATGATTCTAGTCCGTTAACGTATTTTCCACTTCTTCACTTAACAGATCTTTCACCTTCAAATGACCAGAGTTGTGCTTTTTGCCCCTTTTCAAAGTTTCTGACTTTCATTCCTTCTTTTCATCCCACACACCTGTAATTGCAGCACTTGGGAGACAAAGGAAGGAAGACTAACTGATCACAATTCAGAAGCCACACAGTGGGCTGCAGGGTGGCTTAAGTTACACACTGAAACTGTCTACAAAGAAACATCATGGGCAAAACAAAGACCACCTCATCCCAAAACGCAAACAAACAAGGAAATAAGAAACAGCTAAAAATATAATGGGTTAACACCACTAACCACTCAATCTTAATGAGAAATGGCATGTATGTATGGTATTGTATTCTGGTGGTAACAGGCAAAAAGCCTTAGTCTTTTTCTTTCTTTTTTGTATTTCTAGAGATTGCTATGATATGCCTATAATTCCAGTCCTTGGGAAAGAAGGTGTAGGTGTTTAAGATCAACCATGGCTACATAGTAAGTTCCAACCACGGAGGACTACATGAGACCCAGTTTTAAAACAAAATAAAGACAACTGAAACAGAATTGAACCGAATGCACCAAGAATTTTACTTTTAACTTTGTGCACAAGGAGATACTAAGAAATTTACAAAGGCCAATTTTCAGGCTACAGAAATTGCTGTCATTCAGAGAAATGTTGGCAACACACTGTTTTTTTTTTTAATTTTTTTAAAATATTAGTTAATTAACTTTGTATCCCAGCTGTATCCAATTCCCTCATTCCCTCCCAACCCCACCCTCTCTCTCCCTCATCTTCTCTCTACCCCGTTCCAAGTCCACTGCTAGGGGAGGACCTCCTCCCCTTTCATCTGACCCTAGCTTATCAGGTATCTTCAGGCCTGGCTGCAAAGTCCTCCTCTGTGGCCTAGCAGGGCTGCTCCTCCCTCAGTGGGGAGGGGGGAGGCAAAGAGCCAGCCACTGAGTTCATGTCAGAAATAGTCCCTGTTCCCCTTACTAGGGTACCCACTCGGATACTGAGCTACCGTGGGCTACATCCAAGCAGGGCTTCTAGGTTATATCCATACATGGTCCTTGGCATGTATGGTCCTTGGCATGTATCCTTGATCCAGTCTCACAAAAGACCCCTATGCCCAGATATATTTGGTCCTTGTGGAGCTCCTGTCCTCTCCAGGTCTTACTAACTCCCCCTTCTTTCATATGATTCCTTGTACTCTGCTGAAGGTTTGGTTATGAGTCTCAGCATTTGCTTTGATACACTGCTGGATAGTCTTTCAGAGGCCCTCTATGGTAGGCTCCTGTCCTGTTTCTTGTTTTCTCCTACATCCAGTGTCCATCCCATTTGTGTAAGTGAAAGTTGATCATCTTACCCAGAGTCCTCTTTCTTGTTTATCTTCTTTAGGTGTACAGATTTTAGTATGTTTATCCTATCTTATAGGTCTTGTACCCACTTATAAGTGAGTATATACTGTGTGTCTCTTTCTCCTGGGATACTTCACTCAGGATGATCTTTTCTAGATCCCACCATTTGCCTGCAAATTTCATGATTTTCTTGTTGTTAATTGCTGAGTAGTATTCCATTGCGTAAAAGTACCACAATTTCTTTATCTCCATAGATGGACATCTGGGTTGTTTCCAGGTTCTGGCTATTATGAATAAAGCTGCTACAAACATGGTTGAGCAAACACGCTGGTTTTAATAATTTTTTTCAAGAAAATATGAAAAAATAGATGCAATTTTGCTTAAAGATTACAATTACTGCATGTCCTGCTATCATTTCTGTGTCAACCTATTATATCTTATAATGATAACTGCAGGGTAATTAGGCATCCACAGTCCTCTAATTAGGAACCTTTTATTATAAGAGAAAAGTTGTTTGCCTTTGAAGTAACTCATTATTTAGATGAACCACACACAAGAATAGAACATCTGTGTCTAACAGCAAGAACAATTAGCTGTGATACACACCCCAATAATGAGATTAATTCTACACCTAATGAAACTGATTCTAAATCCTCTAGAATACCTTAGCAGCTGTGTGCACATCTTGCATACA
This sequence comes from Meriones unguiculatus, assembly GCF_030254825.1. Classification (NCBI taxonomy): domain Eukaryota; kingdom Metazoa; phylum Chordata; class Mammalia; order Rodentia; family Muridae; genus Meriones; species Meriones unguiculatus. Next base: position 126,574,045 of record NC_083351.1, read on the forward strand.
TACACACCTACTTTCACATTTGTTTTTCTCTGTGGAACAAGGCTGCCATTCAGATCATGAGTCTGAAGAGTGGCATGTATGAATATAGAGGGGTGCACCCCTCTCTAATCTAAGAACAGGCTAGAGATACATACACCTCAGCTACACAGTTTACTTCATCTGGGTATGGTTTCAAACCTAACGAAATGTTATCACCATGCTACAGTCTACTATTTCCATGCATTAACTCCTAATTTAATCTCACTTTCATACTTTGTCACAGATCTTCAGTCTCTTTTGCTCTCCTCAGACACAACTGAATGGCTTCTCTTCCTCTCAGCTCCTGAATCTCAGCAGCCCACGCCCTCTGTCCACCTACTGAAGGACCCTGACCACATCATCTACCTAACCAAAGGCTGTGTGCTTGCTTCCCCCTGGCTTTTCACTACTGTGACTTTGTTGTACTGCTCATGCTGCTCACATACATCTTTCCTGAAGTTCTCTCCACACCTATTGCTTCTCTCAGTTCATCTCCTAAACTGAATTTTCAATTAAAGAAATGTACCTCAGGTATTAAAATTGCAGGATCTATCAATGTTAATAAAACTGCTATGATCAAAATAATTCATCTTAAAAGAACAAAAGAGCTTTCCAAAATTTTTTTCCTTATATAATATGACCTACTGGAAATTCTAGACTCCGGTCTACTTAGATCTATGCATGTGGTTTGTAAGCACCATTGACACACCTTACTATGTATGTATTAATCACCGTTAAGTCAGCTTGTGCCATAACTATGTCTTCTCTTCATATTCTAAGTTTTTGCCTTGTAGATACTTTTCTATTCAGTATTCACTTGATTTCTTTTGGTTAAGTATAATTACTAACACACATCAAAAAAGATATAGCATGCTCAAAATTATCACACAAAAAAAAAATATCTCAAGCCCCAAGCACAAGGAAAAATGTTAAATTAAGCCTTTTCATGACAGTCTTAAGTCAGTTTAAAAACGAAAGTGTTACTTCAAAATTATTTTGTATAGTATGAATGCAAGTCCATCCACTTTACTTTTCAATTACTGTTTTTCCGTTCCTACATTTCACTTGGACATTCCTAACAACTTAACGGATTAATTATAAAAAATCCGAACTTTTAAGAAGCCAAAAGCTTTGGACTGTTATAAGTAAAATCAGTATGATCTATTTACATATATCTTCCAAGAATAAGAGGTTAGAACATGATACTGTGAGGTGGTTTAAATGAGATGGCTCCCATAATCTCAAGCATTTGAATACCTGATCCCTAGTTGGTGGTATTATATTAACAGTCATAGGAGATATGGCCTTGCAGAGGATGTCTCACTGGGGAAGAGCTTTGAGGTCACAAAAGCCACCTGCACTCCCAGTTGGCTCTCTCTGCTTCCCGTTTGTGAATCAAGATGTGAAGTCTCTGCTGCTACTCCAAGGCCCATGCTGCCCTGCCTGCTGCCACATTCCCTACCATGATGGTGATAGACCCCTATCCTTCTGGAACCACAAGCTCCAAATAAATCCTTCCTTCTAAGTTACTTTGGTCATGGTACTTTATGACAGCAATAAAAAAGTAGCTAAGAAACACTGTTAACATTTTTACATGTATACATTCTGACACTACATTTGTTTCCCATACTTCATGTTGGCTGTAATCTCTCAACTGAATTTTAATGATTAGAAAGGTTTAAAAATTAATTTCCTATTTTAAAATATAGTTTATCAGAGTATTCCAAAATATTATTAGGGACAGCCCTGCTTACTCACAAGTTATAATTTTCTGTTTTAGGTAAAACATGTAACTAGATACACTATGGGATAGCAACATTAATAATAAAATTCCAGTCAGACTCAAAACTGATCAGTTTGAGCCAGGTATAGTTTTATCAGGTTATTGACAGAGAAAAAAAATAATAATTTTCAGAGATTTGGGGTTTCTAAGGTTGTAACGTGATCATGAGCTACCACATTACAGCTCTGGAACTTCTTTCTGCCACAAAAATACATAAATAAAATATGTAAAAATGAAAGAAGGATTTTCTTCAACCATTGTGTGTGACACATTCTGCTTGGGCTCCAGGAAAACAGCTGTATTCCAAGTACAGCAGTGCACAGTGGGTGCAGGACAGGTCCAAGGTGGGCAGCGGCTGTGCAGCCAAGACTGCCAGCAGAAGGAAAAATATTCAGAGCTTTACTCAGAATAAAACTGTTTAAGAGAACAAAAGCATTAATTTCACCGACTTCTACTGGGCCTATTTTACTATATTCCCAAGGCTAGTTTTAACATCGAGATGAAAGTAACTAGAAACAGCGACACAGCAAAAGGGATCACATGAATAGAATCAGACTTTACGGGTATGTGTGCACGCATGCGTATGCATATGCATGTATGCTTGTGTGTGTGTTTGTGTGTGTGTGTTTACAGAAGGGGAAAGAGAGCTAGCCAATGCACTTCAAGGCCCCTGCTTTGTCAATCTAACCCGACTAGCCTTTCAACATTACTTTAATAAACAATTATATAACACTTAATCTTCTTTACCAGTGGACTTGGAAAGGGGAATGGGAGGAGATGAAGGAGTAAGGGTGGGATTGGGAGGGAATAAGAGAGGGGGCTACAGCTGGGATACAAAGTGAATAAACTGTAATTAATATAAAAAAATAAAAACTTAATTAAAAAAGAAAAGGAGCCATTGATTACTGTAAGAAGCCATTCATCCATGTACATTTAAATAAACAAAAACTAGTAAATGAGAAAAAAAAAAGTATGGTCAGCATTATCTCAACCAGAAGCTGGCATCCTATAGTATTCTACACAATAGCTACCTGAATAAATGAATGAGTGAATGAATAAATGCAGCACTACCTACAACAGAAAAATTTCACTGAAATTAATGTTTCAGATATTTCTTGGTAACTAAAAATATTAAAATACACAGGTTTACAAATCCATTGCTTACTACTGCAACCATCATTCCAAAGTCATTTTCATTTGTTTTCTTGAAAGACAATGTGAAGTCTCAAATGATTCAAACTAAAAAATCTTGCCTGACTTGTGTCTAAAATGAAAGGATTAATTAATTCAATCAGTAATGATTTAGCGATACGTGTTATCCAGAGTTTGTTCCAAGGGCAAGTACATTTCAAACAGTGATCTTTCTGAGTCAGGTCACATGACTCCCTCAATTGTATCATCTTATCCAAGTTAATACTTGTCTGCCTCTCTTCTCTAATTTCACATTCCTCTGCTCTTTCTCTCATTCATCATGCACCAGACATTCCGGTTCTTCACTATCTCTGGGCATTTGTACTAGTCGGTTCTTCTAGTTGGAAGATTTCCAGCTGACCTGTGTTGTCTCCTAAATACTACAGCCGGAGAACATTTCTCTGAATCCCTGTTGCCCCAGTCAACATTCTTTCACATACCAAACTATGACTTAACAGCATTTAACAATACCGAAAATTCCACGTTCACCTGTTTATAGTTTGTGTACCTCAAGAACAGGGACCCATGCTATCATCACTGATTTAGGAACTGTAAAAGATCAGTATCCAGTATATAGTAAATGTCAATCAATATTTGCTAATTTTGATTACGTAAGACAGACATAATTAAAATATATGATAAGGTAATTATTGTTATGGACTCCCAAAAGTAAGAACTCAGCCCTGTCTGGGAAGTCACTACTGACTTTCAGGAAACGTGCTGGTTACAACAGAGAGAACAGACTAGGAAAAGACAGAGCTTCGCGAGAGTAGTTAGAAAGGCCATGGAACTACCTAACAAAAAAGCAGTTACAGCGGCGGACGTGAAACATCAGACTTTACATGGACTTCAGAAATAGAAACTGTACCACCATCCCACTGAAGATTTGATTTGTGGAATAAGGACAGGACACAAGGTTATGATGGCTCTAGGGCATATGATTTGGCCCAATTAAAGTACTGTTCTTAACCCAGATGAGAAATATGAAAGACTTTAGAATAATTTTGGTGTACTTGCCTACACAGTTAAGATGCTGGAAACAATGCAAAACTGCTCTGAAGCTCTCAAACTGAAACATAACCTGATGGTCACTTACTTAGTGAATAAATTAGGGATATTAGCATGCCAGAGCTCTTCCAGTTGTCAATACAATAATAAGCAGAGCAAAATACGTATGCTCACAAAACTCACACTGCAGGAAGACAAACAATAAGTATATACTATAATGTCACCAATGACAATGCCTATGAAAAACATGTGTTATAACAGAACATCTGCTTACCATAAGTTAAGTCCTAGGTTCATTCCTAGCCAAACAAAAAGAAACAAAGAAAAAAAGAAAAGTGATAGGATAGCAGAGGTAAGAAGAGACAAGAAAAAGTAAAGGAGGCGAAGGGAGGGAAGGGGGAAGAAAACAATCAACAGTATTAAAACAATCAACAATTTTAATATTAATATTAAAAAGGCAAGGCTGAGCAAGGTGGTCCATGCCAGTAGTGCCAACACTTAGGAGGCTGAGACAGGATTGTGAACTGGAGGCCAGCCTGGGCTACATGAGACCTATCTCAAGAACAATTACCAAATAAGTTTATGTAAAAGTACAGTCGTGTGTACTCAGGATAAGGTGTCAGGTGTATTGTTCTGGACCAAGTTCTGATTATGTTGGACAATAAGCCCCAAGAACTCAATGACAGCAGGTGGGGGAAGGGAGACATGCTAACTGCACACCAGAACAAACAGTGCCATCTCTTGAAACAAGACAGTGCTGGTTAAAAATAGATTTACTGCAGGGTATCACTCTTAACAGCATCTATCACTTAAAATTCATCTCTAAGAACAACTGCCCTTTGGGTGCTGCTGATCTACACTGCACTTACACTTGCTCAAAGCATTACAGAGTCACAAGCAGCAGGGGTCTTTCAAGGTTACTGCTTCCATCATTAGGAAAGTCCAACAGTTCTTAACACCTGCGCTGCATGGTGGCACACACCTTTAATCCCAGAACACAGGGGCAGAGACAGGTGGATCTCTGAGTTTGAGGCCAGTCTGGTCTACAGAGTGAGTTCCAGGACTGTACACAGAAAAAAAAACTCTATCTTGGGAAAAAAGAGAAGAAAGAGGAGGGAGGGGGGAAAGGACAGAGGAGGAAGAAGACTGAAGAAGGAAGGGAGAGAAAGAGGAAAGGAACAAGGGAGGGAGGGAGGGAAAGAGAGAAAGGGAAGAGGGGGGAGAGGGAAGAGGGAAAAGAGAAAAGAGAGGGAAACAGACATGGCAGAATTATAACATTTAGATATGCATTTAATTAAAAACTCACCTATAGTGGAGTCCAATATTTTGTAGCATTGCACATTACATCTATTGCTTTTACATGATGAAATAAAGAAAATTTTCTTTATTCTAGAAAACTAAGTTGACCATGCCTTGCCATAATGCCTCAAATGTTTAAGCAATTATCTATGAAATATTTGGCTCTAATATGGTGGGACAGGTATCAAATGGTAGCTAGCGAAATTTTAACCACCAACTTGTGGAGAATTAATGAAGATCTACATAAAACAAATTTAAAAGGACTTTAACAATTTAAATTTTTTTGATAAAAACTGTCAAATATAGCTAATGAAAAATGCAATCTATCTCTTGTAAATATTCTACCAGAAACACCAGAAAAATGAAAAATAGCAAAAGTGGAACAGAAACCAATGAAAGGCAAAGGAAGAAACAAGAGAATAAATGAACAGAATATAAGATCGGGTGTTAACTACCAATCTGACTTTAGGCACTTTCATTTTCATAAAGTTCTAATATGTCTATTAGAAATCATAAAAAACAAACAAACAAAAATACCAGGCTTGATTAACCTGTAATCCATGCCCTTGGGTGGTCACAAGTCTAAAGCCAGCCCAAGCTACTAGGTGAGACAAATGGGACATCACTTCATGACTTCCTGGAATGAACACTGGGGTTTCTTTGAGACCTCAAGAAGGAGAACGGGATAAAACATTTAATCATGTAATAAGGGGAAGCGCCTTAACAACTTCTCAATTTTGATGATCAATTACAACCAAATGCTATAAATCTAGCATGCTAGCATATATTGAGATCTCCAAAGAAACACCACTTGGGAGAGAGTCAGGATATTACTATGTAGCCCAGGTTGACCTGATATGTATAATCTTCCTGTCTCAATGCTAGAATGACAGGAGTGTACTACAACCAGTGCCACACGAGGGTGCTACTGACCTGAAGATCAAATAATGTTTATTATCTTTCCTTTTTTCTCTGTGGAAATACTAAGGTGATTTTGGTAATTCACCTACCAATTTGATTAGGATATGATGAAATTCAAATTGTTCAATTTTCTAGGCAATCTGATCCTTTTTCTTTACAGTCATGTAAAAGTGTGTGCGTGCATGCATGCATAGGCTCATCTATTGAGTTATGTTAATGGGCTAAAACCTGTTAAAAGTCTTATTAAATTAAAAATCCATTGAAACAGGAGAGCTACTTCTCTATCCTATTGGTCCTCTTTCAGTTGTGTCTCATGACATTATTCACAGCTTATTTTCTCTTGATTCGGTTTATTAAACCTTTCCAAAACTGAAATGACGCCATTTGATTTTTTCCCAGAAATGGCCATCTCTTTTTCTTTTATTAACTATTCAATAAGAAAATTTACAGTCTATTTACTAATATTTATATGCCCAAAACTACAGTATTTTACATAGAGTTTACTCCTCAAATAAGTCTCAGACACCAATGTTAATGTAGAAGTATGTTTATGCTGAGAATCAGGGCCAAACTTTGGGCAGAGCACAGGAAGTCTTATGCAGGAAGAGAGGGGTAGAATTAGAGGCACATGGAGGGGACAAGAGCCCCACATGAAGACCAACAAAACTAAAAGATTTGAGCCAGGGGGTCCTGCAGAGATTGATGCTCCAACGGAGGACCATGCATGGAGAGGACCTAGTCCCCCTGCTCAGATGTGGTCGACTGGCAGCTCAGTCTCCATGTGGATCTCTGAGTGAGGGGAGCAGGAGCTGCCTCTACCATGAACTCAGCTGACTGCTCTCTGATCACTCACTCCTGATGATGCAGCCTTGCCAGGCCATGGAGGAAGAGGATCCAAGCAGTCCTGATGAGACTTAACAAGCTATGGGCAGGTGGCAATAAATTCCTTATTTCAGTGGACTAAGGGAAGGGGACAAGGGGCAGAAGGAGGGTGAGGCTGGGGGAGTTGAAGGAGAGGCCTTCAATTGGGATATATAATGAATAAATTGTCAAGAAAAACTACAAGTTAAAAAAGAAAAGAAAAACTTGTCCAACCTTATTCGAGGTGGAATCATGAGTCAAATTTTCACCTGCCTAGCTCCACATACACACAAAAGATGCTCTTCTCCATACTGTGAAGTCAGCAGAGGAGACTTTATTTTGTCTGGGAGTCCTAGTTTTTACCTTATGACCTGTCTACATATATCCCCATGGTTCATATTCACTCACAGAAACTCTAATCAACATATACTTCACCTATTTCAAATTATGTTATGAGGCAGTAAGTGGACTATAACCAGAATATACCAGGAACTCAAAGCACTTTAATCAAATAAAATCTGTGGAGGATCAGAAAATGCTACTCCAAACTATGCAGCTTTAGATTTGGGTTGAAAGCACCTGACTCGCAGCAAATGAGTGAAGTGTTTTGATTTTCTCTGGTGTTGGCCTATCTTAAAGGCCTAATCGTGCAGGACAACCCTTCAGCTATCTCAAGGAGGACTGCAGCAGAGAACTATAAAAACAGGCAGGAAGGAAGCCCAACACCGACACGTCACACTCAGGGCCCAGGAAAACTTGCATAGAGTACTGTCTGCCTCCCTCCCTTGTAAGGATGTGCTCTACTGTAGAAGTGTCTACACCCACCTCCTGTCCCTCCTGCACAGGGTACATATCCTACGACGCCTTGCCAGCTACTCCTCTCTAGAAATACTATTCTTGCAGGACTTTGAATGTCTTTTCTCCCTGATAATCTGTCTCTTGTCCGTTTGTTTTAACTTTTGAGACAGGGTATCACTCTGTTGCCCAGGCTGGCCTACAACCTGCTGTGTGCTGGGATTAAAGGTATGTGCCACCAAGTCAGGCTGTGAATTTCACAACACTCAATTATTAAACCTCCCAAAGGGAAAGAAAAGGTTCTTTGCCCCTACATTCATCAAAGTGACTATCATCAAGACTTGTTGATGATATTCAACATCATGTATTGATGTGTTCTTGACATCTCAGTCTGTTTAGTGCTGTAAAGGGACACCATGACCAAGGTAATACTTACCAAAAAAAAAAAAAAAAAAAAAAGGCATTTAACTGGGACTTGCTTACAGTTCTGGAGGTTTAGTTCATTAACATCACAGCAGGAAGCAGACAGGCATGGTGCTGTAACAGTAGATGAGACCTACATCCTGATCCATAGTCAGCAAGAGAGGAAGGGAGGAGGAAAGGGAGTTGACAGACAGACAGACTGGGTGATATGGGCCTTTGAAACCTTAAAGCCCATTCCCAGCAACACAATTTTTCCAACATAGCCACACCTCCTAATTCTTCTAATCCTTTCCAACAGTGTCACTCCCTCGTGACTAAGCACTCCCATGTCCTTTGCAAGAGTACCTAGTACTCAACCAGTGAACTATATCTTCATTTTCCTTGTTTTGCAATCACTTTTCTGATAGAAGTTCCCCTCATCAGTTCATAATGGTTTCAGCATATACCCTACATATTATGACTAGCTGGCATTATGTAAGTCATCTATATCTTATAAGACTGTGCAATGAAATTAGTATGTATGAACGTGTTTATTGTTATTAAAATATGCACACTTAAAAAAAAAAAAAGAACAGTGGACATGTAGCTCAGTATTTGAATGCTTGCCTACCATGAACAAGACCCTGGGTTCAAGTTCCTACACCACGAAAACTAATTAAACATTAAATTCATAGATAAAACATACTTCCTTCAACCCAGGTGTATGCCAATACCCCAAGCATACATTTCATAACAAATTATCATTTGTTTACAATGTAAAGGTGGGGAGTCGCACATACCTGTATCCCAGCACTGCTGGAAGCTAAGACAGAAGTCTGCTGCAGGATATTTGATTATTATACATAGAAAACCTAATTGTTAACAAACTATAAAAGCTTAAATAGATGTCAGATGCAGTTATGGATGTCTTGAAAAGATGCAGTTTGGGTGTGCCTCTGAAGGCCTCCTTAGACTAGACTGCTAAAGGAGAGGTCTTGTGGTCTTTATGACCCAAGGCAAAGTCAGCTGGGTGGCCCCGTGCTACGCCCCCCCACAAACCATAAAGATGAAATGGTTCAGCCCCTACTGACTTGGCACACCCCAACCATGACAGTGATGAGCTAGAGACATTTTATAGCACCTGGGCCTCTGAGAGCTCTCTTTCTGGCTTATAAGAGCCCTCATGGCAGGAGCTCTGGGTAGGATACTGGGATTTTCTCTCTGAGCTTGTAGTAACAAAACAAAAACATCTGGCAAGACACAGGAAAAACTGTGTTCTAGGAAAGAGTTAAGGAGCTCTCACGGGTCTGCAGGAGCTCAATAGAAAGGTAGACTAGCTAGGTAAAAGGACACAAATAGAAAGAGCTTTTTAAAGAGCTAGCAGTTTAGCTGTACAATCAGGCTTGTAAATATTTTGTATATAGATCAGAAAATAAAATTACCCTGCTGAGCTAGCAGGTTTTTACCTCAATTTATGCCTCCTGTGTCTTTATTGGTATAAATATTAAATAGTTTAAATGGCTAATTATTACACTCGGTGCTCCAACATGTGGCAAAAGTACATGAAGATGGATATTGGGCCACCATATTACAGAAGTCCAAGTCTGAGGTTAGCTCCCATCTCAAAATAGAAAAAAGAAATTATACCTTTTCTCTGTGGCACTTTTCTAATATGAAAACAATTACTGATGTATGTAAAATATTCCTAAATAATCAAACACAGAATTAAAAAATAAATAAAACCATTAGAAAAAAACGATAGCAAATTTAAATGTTATAACCCAAGCTTTCAACATCTGTTTCCTTCTGAAAATCAGATTTTCTTTTTTCAAGTAATTTCTGTCTTTTTGCTAGGAAGAAAACAAGGCTGAAACATTAACAGCTAATGCTAAATCCCCCTATAAGAAGGACAAAAAGGGGTGACAAGTACATACAGTAACAGCCATTTTAACAGGAAAGTGATCTTAGATTTAACTTATCAAACATAACTAAAATTGTATATAAGAATTCGATATAGCATATGAAAGTTGTTTAGCATGAGCAGTCACCTGACTTCCTTTGTACCATTTACAAACACCACCAGTAGCAGTCTCGTAATAAAACCACAGGCCATTCTCAGCAAACAGTATCACAGATTCAGTACTCAGACACTCCATCACCATGGAGTTAAACCAGTATCACAGAGGAGACAAAGGTGATAAAAACAAAACAGAACAAATTCTTACAACAGATATGTGGACTACTAAGGTCCACAATATTCTATTCCCTTTGGCCACAAACAGAAACACAGCACAATGTTGGAGCTCACGCCACCCAAAACATGTTTCCACCACTCAAGTCTTCTCCACTCGACTCTTGACTTTTTCCCTCCCCTCTAGCAGGAGGCAGGTGGTGGGGATGGGACAATGTTAGGAGTACATTAGAGGATTGTGAGTGGATAAAAAAAACAGGGCAATTAAAAGTTTTAGTACACCAGGGATGAACCAAGCACGGAAATAATTAGCACTACTATTTCAAGATGTGAGATCTATGTAGCTGCTGAAAAAACATATACATGCCCACATTTAAAGCAGTTAAATATCCTTTTCTCTGGCAAACTGCTCCTTTTAAGTAACTGAGTGACTTGGCAATCTCCTTTGTTTACAGCTCCTGTGCCTCTTCACTCTTTATTCATTCTGAGAAACACATAAAATTGAACTGAATTCAGAGCAAGATTATTAAAATCCCTACAAGTGACATCTCAAATCTTGTTTTGCAACCCCAACATAGCAGTGATTCTACTGAGTATTATTTATCATTTCATAGGGCTAATCAGGATCTCGGGACTTGGCAACGAAACACTTTCAAGATAAATGTTTCTTACATGTATTCATTTACTGATTTTGTGTGTTGGGGTGTATGCGCGTACATGCTACAGCACGTGTGGAGAGCAGAGAATTGTTGGAGTCAGCCCTCTTCTTCCTTCATGCAGGTTCCAAGGACGGAACTTGGACCATCAGGCTTGTCATCAAGTGCTCTGATCCACTGAGCAATTTCTCCAGGCCTTCAGGATATTAATTTCAAATCATCCCATTATTAGGTTATATGCTTAAATATTCGGCGTAAAAAATAACAAAAGTGCTAGCCACTCTACTTGAGTCTCTTATTTTCAGTTTCCAGGTATTGAGAATTGTTTGCTCAATTTACAGAACCCCCTCAACTTGCACAGTACCCTTTGTCAATAACATACTAGTGAAGAGGAAGGTCATATACACTACATAGTAACAGGAGAAAAATCATTAATGACTGGGCCTGAAATATGCGCAATTGCATACTCATCTCACAAGTATGCACTTATTTCACAATATGCTTCAAATCTCACAATCCAGTCCAGTATTACTTACTTTGAAAGTAAGTATGAAATACAATCAGTTTTCAACATTTAAGGGGAAAGTCTTAAAATCCAAGTTATTTTGTTAAAAAGTCTCTTTAAAGTATTGTATTTTCCTCGATGTTATTTTATATCAATTTCATCATTATTAGCTACACAGCACAGTGCATGAGTCTAGATGGACACAAAGAATGTACTCATGTTTGGAGTCTTTGTCAATCCCATTACACTGAACATATGAATGTTATTTTTAGCTGGTACATATTATTTGCATTTACTTTGGCATCGCGTAATTCTATATGTCACTCACTGTACAGGGGTCAACTTTGTTTAACATGGCCACACTAACAAAAAAGTATAATGTTATTAAAACAACGAATGATCCAAAAAGCTTAACAGTTACCTCTCACTCATTCATAGATTGGTTATCTGCTAAACATTTTAACCTGTTTGCTATCCTCACTACTCTGATTTTGTTAGGAAATAAAAATACAAACAAACAAAACCCTACTAGAGAGAAAAAGAACATGTAATCTGTCCAAACTACACATAAAAATAAGTATTAGGATTATGTATTTAGCGCTCTCCTATCATCACCTTTCTAAGTACAGGTGAGAGTACATTGTAATTAGACAGTGCTAAGGCATAGGCATGCGAAGCACTCTCTTGCCCCACTGTGCTTTTCACAGCTCTATTTTCTATAGCATGAGACCTGGGAGGCAAGGTAGCAAGTCACAGCAGATGGATCACTTGACTGTAACGTACATTCAAAGTGCTATGAAACACCACCACTCCAACACGTATTCATTATTATTTATGGGACTACATCTCACCATGATTTTAACAAGGTTCTGAGTGCTTTCTTTTTAACCTTTCAATAGCCAGTAGCGATTATCTGAGAATCACAAAGATGGAAGGTGAAAGTGCTGTACACAGAAAGCATTATGCATCATAGAGGTAAGGCAGCTCAAGCCCAGAGGTTAAACAGCCTACTCCAATCATCCCCACAGTAACAGTAGAAGTAACTTCTGCAGACTCCACTTCCAGCCTCTTCAACTAAGAAAGCTCTCAGAATATAGCCTTCATTTTTCACCTGTTGGCCTCTTCCTTAAGAGTCTTATACGTGATATGCAATCTTATACTATCTTGGGATGCTCAAGTCTTTAACTCTCCAGTTAGGAGATGAGGATACAGTTCAGTAGTAGTGAACACGCCTAGCATGCATAAGGTCCTATATTCAATCCCAATACACACACTCTCTTTCCCTCCCTCCTTCCCTACAAAGTACTCAAATCATAGACTCAGAGTAACAAGTACTAGACATCCACTCCATTTAGTACTTCTATGTAGCTGGTACCAGCAATCACATGAAATTTGAAATCCAACACTGAATTCGCAACTTCCCCATCAGAAAGACTTCTCTATTTTACAGAGTCCCACAGGACTGCAAACTTCAAAGCATTGTTTTACTCTATGCTCTTTAATACTATACTATTCTTTTGCTCATTTCTTTCTCCATTCTTTCATTCAAAAAACTGCTTCAGGGGCTGGAAACAAGCTCACTGATAGACTTCTGGGCTAGCATGTGTAAGGCACTTCAGTTCTAGCCTGTAGCTTTAGAGAATTGGGATTTTTATTGATTAAAGAGTACGGAGAATGCATTCCTAGCTAAAGGAAACAACTACTTAAGTACATATGAGAAGGCACGCCACACGTAAGGAACAGCATTCTTCTCTGACACAAGCAATTACTCTCAAATAGGTACACAGTTTCCAAGGAGAGAGAACAGGAATAAAGAACACTAAACTCCTATGAGAAGTGCTCTGTATATGAAGAAGTGTGCTACACACATGAGCTATGCAAAAACAGGCAGGTGTATCTTGACCAATACAGCTGTAGAAGCACAGAAGAAAATATGTAAATAAATTATAAACAGCCTTGGATGCCAAGCTAAGGAATTTGGACTTTATTCTGTAAGCAAAAGTAAGCCTTGTTTTGCTGCTATTTATTTTCATGTGAATGGCAAGATCAAATACCGATTTACAATAAAATGATCCTGTAGTAGTACAGCAGAAATAAAATAAAATAAATAAAATAAAATAAAGAGGTAAAAGCAGAAATGCAGTCTTTTTGTTACTCAACAGGGATAGTGAGAATGTGAATGAACAGCATCAATGATGATGGGAACAGACTATCAAGTAGATATTTCAGAGGTAACCTGGGGGAGTTTATCAACAAAATGGATGAAGAGTGGGTCTGTAGTTTGATCAACACAAGATATTGGTAGTACCCAGAAAGCAGAAAGTAGATAAACTTCCAGGTGCCAAGTATTACACATTCTAACTTTAAAATGAGTATTAGATACACAGCACTCACTGGCCCTGTGATACTGAAGTACATCTCTCTAAGTCTTGTTGCTTTAGAATTTCAAAGCTGTTATTCCTTGAATAGGAACAAGAATGGCAAACTGTAAACTGAAATAATTTACTGCCTGGCCAACACTATTAAAATAGTAGTTATAGCAAAAGTACAATGTAGAACTTCAAATGACAGTGAGTTTCATGAGAGACTATTCACATCAATGAAGAAAGCATTTTCACTGGAGGGAGAGAGCCACTGTAGTGAAGGCAGCTGCAGAATAAAGATATCCTCATCTGCTTAATGTCTTCATAGAAGCCCTTTCCAATCTTTATCTCTTTCTACTCTCAGTCTTGGCCCATGCCAACTCTAGTAACCTATCCACTGCAAACGTTTGCTAAGCGTGTGGAAACCGAGCCAACAGGCTGGAAGAAACTAAAAGAAAGGAAAGAGTTGTACAAAGGCTCCTTGAACGAAACCTCGTCAGGAGGATCGAGTCAGTCCTGGGAAGGAACTGCTTTTCAGCCTGACTCCAGTGAGACAAGTGAGTCTAAAGTGAAGAGGAATGCAGAATTCAGATTTGTCAGTATCCACATTCTCAAGAAAGAAAAAAAGCAAGGAAGGAAGTTGGGTGAACTAATAATACATGATTATAACCCCAGCACTGAGACCAAAGCAGGATTATTCCACGTTCAAAGCAAGCCTGGGCCACACAGTCAGTACCAAAACAGCTAGGGATACACAGCAAGACTGTCTCCGTTACGAGAGACAGACAAGTTAACAGAATTAAAGTTGGTTTTCAATGGGAGACAGCAAATCAGCTGATTTCTCGTTCTAATATATCTCTGATTCCATTTCTGTGGCTGGAACCCCCATCTAACTTTCATGACTTCTCAGACTGTATTAGAATAGCTCTTCTAGCTACTGACTTTCCCTTTCCAAATATGTGTTTTAGTCTCTACTCAGGCCACATTTCCTTCCATGTTACCAGTTTTTATGAGAAGCCTAGCCCTTTCAGAAGCTTTTTATCACCAACCCAGCAGATAATCATATTCTCCTCTGGCTGCTGCTGCACTAATTCTGTTCCTTGAACAGTCTGATTACTTATTGTTTCATACCACAATCACTTCTTTATTCAGCTCCAATAAACTTAAAAGGAACAACATCTTTCTCACTCCTACTCCTCCAGCATTTAATTTAGTTTCTGATATAGATAATAGATTTCTGTCAATGTTTGGTTTAAATGAAGTGAGCAATTAAACAAATGAGTAACCTCCTAACTAAGAGAAATCAGAAAACAAAAAAATGTTCAAATTTGTACTATTTCAGATAACCCTACTGCTCTTCTAAATACTAAGCAGCAAGCTGGGCAATCAACATTTCATTCTTACTAATGGAAAAATAAAGGGATTCAATAATTAAAAATTGAAAAACTTAGCAGCAGCTTTAACAAATTACATTCTAACAAATATCTAATACAGAAATGTCCATTTTCTGGAAATACAATTTTAACATACACTAACAGAGGCTTACCCTGGAAGAATATTGTGTCTTTTCAAGCCTGCGTCAGTACCAGAAAGGTATGTACTATAAGAAAGAAAGAGAGAGAGAGAAAGAGAGAAAGGGGGGGAAAGAAAGGAAGAAAGAAAGGAAGAAAGGAAGAAAGGAAGGAAGGAAGGAAGGAAGGAAGAAAGAAAGAAAGAAAGAAAGAAAGAAAGAAAGAAAGAAAGAAAGAAAGAAAGAAAGAAAGAAAGAAAAGTCCCTGCTTGTTACGGAAGTAGCTAAAAGAAGCATTTAGGTGTTTGTATTTTTTTAAACACATTTGGTGTGAAATATAGGGATTATTTAACGGTGTCAGTGGCAAATTGGGGACTTACACAAATTAAGTAGAGCAGGCTTCTGAACAAAATTGAAAGCAATAATTACTAATAAATTAACTCTAAGATTTATTAAATGGGCTCCTAGGTCAAAATTAATCCATCAACAATTTTTAACACTGGCATTCTCTATGAGCCAAAGCAATATCACCAGTACCAAAACCAGACTCTCCTGGGCCTCAGGAGATTCATAATGCAAGTGAATCATTGAAACCAAAAACTTTCTGATGTCAGGGAGAAAAATTCTAAGATTCACAAAATATGTCACCCTTACCCTAAGTACATACAACAAGCTGTACTTTTGGTTAAAGTTAGTTAGCAATCTTTTTTTTTTTTTTTTTTTTTTTTTTGAGACAGGTTTCATGTAGCCCAGGCTGGCCTCCAATTCATAATTCTGTCTCAACCTCCTAAGTGCTAGCACTACGAGCATGGGCCACCTTCCTCAGTTGGTAATCTTTTAAATGAAATAAATTTTTTTTTCAAAAACAAACTATTACTACATACTCCACTTCAGACATACCTAGTCAATAAAGTAGACTATCTCAAAACGAACTCTGATTCCTTGAGTAAATTTGTAATAGTCTAAACAGTAATTTGGAGCTTGGGAAAATACCTCAGTCAGAAAAGTGCTTGCTGAAAGCATAAGGACCTGAGTTCAATACCCAGAGCCCTTGTGAAATAGCTGGATGTAGTAGGGGCATAAACTTTGATCCCAGCACTGAGGAGCTAAAGACAAGGAGATGCCTCGGTCCACTGGCTAGCCAGTCTAGCCTAATTGGTAAGGTCCAGGCCACTGAGTGATTTTAAAACAAAGTGATTGCTGTCCCAAAAGGGTATGCTCCTGAGTTGCAGTACTCGAGGTCGTCCTCTGGCATGCACACGCACACACACATGCACCGCCCACACACACATAATCACTCTCAACAGGATTTAAAGAATCCAATTTCCCAATGTAGGGAAGCAACTAACACTAAACATTGCATATAAATGATAAGATTTTATACTGAGTAATTAAGAACCACCTTCATTTACCTTTCACATTCTAATACTTTAAAATTAGGTTGTTTTTGTTTGTTTGTTTGTTTTCAGTTAGAGAAACCAGGAGTTAAGCAAAGTCAAATAACTTGTCCCAAATGCCCCAACTGTCATTGCCCCTGAGATTACAATCCAGAATTATCTGACTTTACAGTCAGTACTCTTATACACATGGATGTTTCTTTTAGGGGTTACTTTGACCATAACCTCTATGTAGAAGGAGCATGGTTGTCCACCTACACAATGACCTTCTCACAACAACCCGAGTAAGAGCAAATAAGCACAACAAAAATCTGGTTGCTCAAACTTTATCTTTTTCCGTACTGTAATCGAATCCATATGCAGCTGTCCTTCACTGCAACCCAGACTGCCCCTTGGGTCTCCAATTATTACTCAAGTTTAATTCCTCATGAACGTTCTTCACGTGTGATTCACAAGCCTTTAAACAATGAAATGTTTGTCAAAATCCCATTTTCTCTAATCAACTGTTTCACTACATAATGACTCTAACTCCTAACGTTTTTTTCTGCTAGACTTCTTTCTGAATTAGAGCTACAGTTACCATGTAACTTCTCTTGCTGTGCATTGCTTCTGCAATTAGCTTCAAATGGCTGCGTAAACTTATCTGGAACTCTAGTACATTTTATCAGGGCAAGTAAAATAACATGTTCTGATCATTTTATATAATCCCAGAAACAGCTACTTTTATTACAGAGGTGTTTACTAAAGACTCAGAGAACTGATTATTTTCAATAATACACAAAGATTTGTCTTCCTGAACTAAGACTAAAGTGAGTCAAGTTTCAAATAAACTTGTATGAGTTTTTCTATAATCCCAAATTTTGACAGAAACCACACAAGTATATAAAACAGCTTAATAAAGTCACATACTATACAATTACAATTTATTTCCACCACCACATCCAAACACGTTTTTACTGTAGATACCAGGTTCAAGTTCACCTAAGTGCTCTTTTCTCACAATTACTTGTATACAAATTAAATCACTGACCTACGACATGGTTAGAAAAATGCAATGGCAAATCTCAGGTCTATACTATGATCCTCATTAAAGCACTTGCTTTACGTACTTCGTATAAATTTCTCATGTCTATGTTTTATTAAGCTGACAGATAAAAGTTAAAAGCCTGACCATTTTCTATACAGTTTCTAAAACCTAGCTTTTGAAGAAAATGTTCCAAATCACTATTTAATTAATTACCATTTCTTTTAAAAGCTGCTGCCTTTGAAAAGGTTTACTCAAAACAACTCCCTAAACTATCAGAACCAAATACTCAATAACAAACATGTACTCATGTATCTAAATTAAAACTGGCCTTTCAGTCTAAACAGGATTCTTACAATACAAAAACTGAAACAAAACTGAGAATGAATCGTGCTGTAAATACAGAGATGGGTCAGCAAAATTCCACATCCACCAAATACTTTATATGACGGTCATTACACTGAGCCCAATCTACGGTAAAAAAAAAAAACAAACTCAGGTCATGTAGAATGTTTACGACTGTTTCTTTTTTTTAACTTTCTAAGGCGTTTCACTGATCTCAAGAAGTGATTACGTACAGCAGAACTGGTTAGTTACAGCTCTATAAACTACAGCGCTGTGGAGTATGACTGTAGGAATCTGTAGACCAAATCCTGTTTATGGAGGAAAAGAAAGGAATCCTGCACATAACCACTAACGCTTCGGCGAGATATTCTGCAATAAACACCAGTACGGTGACCGGTGAGCGAAGACATAGCGATCGTTAGGCGGACAGTTCTTAAAAACACAGCCCGGGCAGGCCCTGCTGAGAAGGTGTAAACAAACCCATCTCCACTGCAGAAGGTACACAATGAACCTGCGGCAGGGTGAGGAGGCGGTCTCTAGCCAACTACAGACCCAGCGGGGCCCGGGAGAGGGAAGCGGCAGGGTCACGCCGCAGAACCCAGACCCTGCGCGGCAATCACCGCCCCCCGATTCCCCGCCGGCTTCTCAAAGCTGCGGGGGACCCCGGAGGGCCGAGCGGGCAGAGCGAAACGGTCACGCTGTCCACAAGAACCCGGCAGGTCCAGCATCTGCTGCGGGTGGGGGGTGGGGGGAGCAGGATGTGGTCGCCCTTCCCTCAAACATCCTCCAGTCGCCTAAACAACAACGTCTACCTCTCCTCCCACACCCCCTCGTCCGCCCCCGGAATTCGGAGGCCCGGGAGCGGAGGGTGCGCGCAAACACGCTCCCGCGGGGATCGGGAGAGCCGGGTCGCGGGCTGCCCCCGGGTCCGCCCCGCGCTCCCGCGCTCCCGCGCTCCCGCAGCCGCCCGAGGCCCGGAGGGGGCTCGGCCCGGGGACGCGGGCGCGGGGCCGGGGGATGGGCTCGGCCCTCGCTGCCCCGCTGGGCCCCCGGCCCCGCTCGCGCTCCCGCCTGCCCGGCGGCGCCCCGCGTTACCTCGGGTCAGGTCCAGCGGGACGTTCTCCTCGCCGCTGTCATTCCGCCCTGCGCGAGACAAACACACAAGCCCAGTCAGGAACCATCGCGGGCCGGCGGCGCCCCGACTCCACCTCGCTTCCCCCCAGACCCAAGCCCCGGGGGAAGGCCGAGCGCCGCCGCGGCGCTCCCCCGGCGCGGCCAGCGACGGCGGCGGCGGGCTTTACCTCGTATTCGGAGGTTCTTGAGCGAGCGGCCGCGGCCGATCGCCGCCATATTGACGGGTTTCAGTCACAACACCGGAAACCTCGCCCAATCGCGCGAGAACCCCTTCCCCTCCCCGGGCGCCGCTCCCGTCCCTCCTTCCCCGCCCTCCGCCCCCCCCCCACCCGCCCCGCGGCAGCGCCCCCGCCCCTCGGCGCGGAGGCTGGTCGGCGCGGACCCGGCCGGGGCGGGCCGCACGCGGGGCGCGGGCGCGGCGGGAGGCGCGTTTCCCACGGGGGATCCCCATTGACGGAGCCCGGGCCGCGGGCGGCTGGCCACCTGCTGAGCCGCCCCGCGTGGCCGGGAAGCCCGCGCCCTTACTCATCGGCTAAAATTATTTTTTATTAAGGGTGGAGAGGGGCGGGGGCGCGCCGCGCCGCGCACAGTTAGGAATGGCGCTCCGATCCGCTCCCGGGACGGCGGTGCTCCGGCTGGACACGTAGCGAAGTTTGCTTTGCGCCCACGCTCGGGCTGTAGAGCTAAGCGGCTTCGCGCCTGAGCTCGGGCTTAGCCGCTCTGGGCCGGGAGGCTGCCGGGGGCGGGCGGGGGTTGGCTGCGGGTCCGCCGGCCTCGGCCGTGCGACCAGTGCAGCAGCGGGGCGAGCGGGGCGGTCGTCCCCGCGCGGGACTCGTCCCCGGCGCGTGTCAGCGCCGTGAGGCCACGGGAGGGTTTCCTCTCCGCCCGGAGCCGGGGAGGAGGTTGGGCGCCTCGTCCTGGCTCGCTCTGACTCCTGCATCACTGGCTCATGCAGAGGTGGAGAGATGTTTTGTTTTTGTTGTTAATGCGCGCGGTTATGGGTTCTGCGGGTTTCTGTGCTTTACGCACTCTTTTGGCCCTTCACCCGGCAACTCTTTTAAACCAGATTACTTTAAGGGCAGGGTATTTTGTCTCCTCCAATTCCTCATTTCTCCATTCCAAACTTAAAGGTTGTTGAAGGGGGGTTGGGGGAGGTCTTGCCTTTAACCACTTCTCTTTTGCTACAAATGTCAAACAAAGACAAGTATCTCTTGGAATAAACACCTTCAGCTCCTCTGAAGCTGAATGTAATGTTTTAATGAAAAAAAAAAAAAGCAAACCAAAACTTCTCTAGAAACACAAAAACACAAGAAATATTGGAGATACTCCCCTTGTTCATAATAGTGAACAGTTGCAAACTTAAAAGCCCAAAGGTAGAAATTAAATAAATGTAGTAGCCATTTAAAGTGACTATGTTGATCCAGTATATTAACAGGTTATGATACTAAGCTACTACAAGATTCATGTATTTGTAAATGTCTGAGTACATATAAAGTTCAAAAGACCCATTATAAAATACTTTTATAGACATGTACGTGGAAAACAATCCAAGGTGTGTATCTGAACGTTAACCACTATCTCCCTCCTGCACTTTCTGTTCTCGCTTGTCACCTGCACCTCCTAAGTGATAGTTGACCTATGACAATGGTAGAAAAAGTAAAAACACTAGGAAAATAAACGTGGATCCCTGAGTTCTTCGGGTGCCACCCCACGTCTACATGTCCCTGGTCCCTCAGGATGAGGTCTGCATTCTGGCGTCTGCTCCTGCTATTGCAGTAAGATCTAAGGATCCAACACAACTACAGCGCTTTGAAGAAATATTTCCTGACACTGTCAGTACAGCTTTGGTAAATAACAAACTTGCTTCCTTTTTTTTTTATAGCTTTAAGTCTCAGTGGAAGTCATTTGCTCTATTTCCTGCCTCAGATGATAACCACAAAGCTTGAGGTCTGGCCAGGACTTTAAAAAGTTTATCTTTCATCCTGCCACAAGTCACCATCAATAAATACGATAGAGTAGAAACCTGCCCATGAGTTTTTTTTTTTTACCAGATTTTCAAATGATCCTTTTGATGCTATTGTTTATCCTCACCTATTTAAATTCTTTCCTAAAATGTTTTAAGTTCCAGTCTTTCCTGAGAGTGAGTGCAGCCGATGGACTTTGAATTAGGGAACTTCTGAACCTTTTATCATCATGACTCTGTGTTCTTATCTAAAGACCACTATTTACTTACTCCATCTCTTTGAGGAGGGGAAACAAGTAGACACACATACCCACGTGCACACACACATAAGATTTTTAATCTAGCAATGATACTATTTCGTTCCTTTGGCTCCTATTTCAGACATTTAGGTGAGCTAGGTTCTTCACATTTGCTCTTAAAGTGGATAGCTTCCTGATCAAAAGAACAAAGTCTTAATGTTTGCAATGACATTCAAATAGGAATGAGGAGTTTAGGTGAATTACAATAAGAAATACATTATACAATAATATGTTTGATTTTTAAACAATATCAATCATAACTGACCCCCGAACATAAGCTACTTATTTTTTTCTGTGATACTTGTTAAAAGTTTCCCTTGAGACTTGTTTTTCCCCCTTGTTTGTTTTAACTCACCCCAAAGACTTACTCACTTTGTTTACTTCTTACTACTTCTGTAATTTTATTTTGCCTCTAATCCAGCCACTGTGAATATGAGTTCTTCCTCTTCTTAGTTCTCATTTCCCAGTTAGGTTTCATTTACTGTGTCAATGAATGGTTGTTTTTTTTTTTTTTCCCTAATATTAGTCATTGATAAAAAATGTTCTGTTAGGTGGAGTCCAAGACCACACCTCTGAATGACAGCTTACGTGGTTTTGAAGATGCCGTGACTTCATTGCCAGTCACTGTCTGGGTTCAGTTCTCTCTCCTCTTACACACAGTTAACAATTCTAAAACTGTGTTTGATCAGTTTGAGGCACAGTTATAATGCTGAACAGAAACAAAAGCCTCCTTGCCAAACTCTTGGTTCCCTTTAATCTATCTGCTCTGCTACATAGGCCATATGGAGAGAAAACCAACTGAAAACCACAGTTTGGCGAGACTGTCTTGGTAACTTCTCTTTGTTGTCAAGCCTCACATTTTATATATAGATAAAGGCTGTTAAAATGACAAGACCATGGAGACGGTCAGACCAGTGGTACCACCGTTCTCCGAGTGGACGGTGAAGATCCATCAAAATGAAGTTAGATTTAAGGAGTATTTAAGCACTTTGAGGGTTCCTTTTACATTTATTCTGACCAAAAATAATTATTTAAATTTTATTTTAAGCAATTCTGTAAGACATAAAGATCCCCCACAACCTCACTGTGATTTCATTAGTGGTTGGGGGGGGGTTGATAGAAATCTGAGTGCTATTTTTCTTTGTTTTTCTCACAAAACAGTTTTAAATGAAGAATAAACCTATGTTAATGAAAGAGAAATTGAAAGAGAAATATCTGTACATTCATACCATCATCTGGAAGCATATACATTGTGATTTCTTCTTTTGTTTTTTGTTTTGTTTTGTTTGTTTGTTTGTTTTGTTTTTGAGACAGGGTTTCAATGTATTCCTGGCTGTTCTGTAGCTCACTCTGTAGACCAGGCTGGGCTCGAACTCACAGAGATCTGCCTGCCTCTGCCTCCCTGAGTGCTGGGATTACAGGCGTGTGCTGCCATGCCAACCTCACTGTGATTTCATTAGTGGTTGGGGGGGGGTTGATAGAAATCTGAGTGCTATTTTTCTTTGTTTTTCTCACTTTATTTTAAAACAAATTTTTCCTTGGATAATCTCTTGTAGGGTAAACTAGAGAACTTTTCTTGGCTATTATTTTAAAGTCAAATCACAAACACTTGTTTATAATACTAATTTGATGAGCACTGAACATGTCAAAATTGTTTTTTATCATTGTCATTAAAAAGAAAAACATTCATATACATATCACAATACATACATATGTACCTTTTTATTAAGTTATAAATAAAACAAATGAAATAAAAAATATTAAAACTTACTGCTTTACTAGTGGTAGAGATAATAGCAATTGGGCCAAAATATGGCTAATATTTTTCTATATTTTTCTTGTTGAACCTTGTCATAAAGTGATTCAAAATTCTGGTTCTAAAAGTGAAATTTAATAGAAACAAAATCTCACAACAATTAAAGCTAATAGCAGAGAACCATTCTATTGCCTACAGTTTTTAAACTCAAAACCCTGTTTTCCAGTTCCATCAGAACTTATATCAAGATTTTGAAAAAGTAAGTTCACTAATAAATGTCCATCTTTTTTTGTTTTGACCAGTTTCCCCAGGAAACTAGAAGAGAGAACATTTAGAAAATTTCAGTGAAAAGTAACAACATGGTTTCAGAACAATTCATCTAAAAGACATTACCAGATAGGAAGATTCTATTTCCATCATTTCTAAGAGTGAAATATAAAAAATTGTGACATACTTACATTTAATCGTTTTTAGAAAAAGAAAATCACAGCCTTTAACCCAAGTCTCTGTTGATAGTAATAATGTGCTTCGTTACTGTTACCACATTTGTCCAGAAGGGAAAGAGTAAATTTTAACAATCTCATAGGTAGCATGCTTTGGGAAGCCACTAGCCATCACAGGAGAGCAAACTCCAAATGTTTGGTTGGCACAAGTATTTTTATAGTCACTCCCCTTCTCATCTCAAACTGAAGAAACTAAACTGTAGTGAAAGTCTTGTTCTACAAAATGATCAGAGGCTAAGCCATCTCTGTGCTTGTTTGAATCTTGTTCTTTTAAAATTTCATTTACAGGAAGCGCTTTATTGACTTCCATGGAGCATTGCTCTTATGAAGGAAGTTATCAGCTGATAAGGATACTTGTTCTTGGAAACATTTTTTGCTTTGGTGACATGGGACTGAGAGGAAGAATTACTTAGATATTTTGGTTCTGAAGAGAATTTCACTGACACCATAAGATGGCATGTTTTGAAGCACCTAAGCTTCTTGCCAACTGCATGAAAAAAAAAATTCCATAATTGCTATAAATGTTCTGCCCTGGTTTACCAATGGAGCTGAGCTTTAGCTTCATCAACAGATCTTTTGTTTGTGTGCTTGTTTTACCTATTTTTTTTTAAACTGTAGCAGAAAGTACCATGTATTCAGGCTAGAAAAAAATTTTTTTTCTGTTTGAAAAGTACTGAATTCAATATTGTGCAACTGGTAACATCACTAAAAATATATGGATAGTATACTCATAATTTGCTAATTTTTAAAAATATTTTACTAATCAGGTAGCTTTGTAGCATCATTGGCTAACATTTCATGGGACAATTTATATTTAAGAGTTGAGCAATAGTGGTTAGTGCGTGTAAATTTCTATTTCACGTAATGGTAATAATTTCAGTTTTTAGACATTACCTCTAATTGCATCGTCATTTTTGTTTTCTTATAAGGAAGCTTTTAAAATGCTAAAATCAGAACCATCAGATCTGCCAGAGTCTGGAAGCTCTGTGTTTGCTTTCATTATTCTGTTACTTATATACATAGTTTCTTGATTTATATATGTGTTCTATGTAGCCCAGGCTGCCTTTGTATCTGCAGTCCTTCTTTCCCAGCGTCCTCAGTGCTGGGATTACGGGCACGGGCTACTGCATCTGGCTGTGTACGACTATTTAGACCATATACATTTTGTGAATGATGCTTTAATATCATTCTCCTTAGATTCGCTTAACTTAGTGTATAGGCATATGCTAAAATCGAAGGCTTCTCTGGGAATTCTTGTGATCTGTAGAATTCCTAATTCTTCCCTCCACTGGGATACTTTATGCCGATGTAGCATGCTCACCAAGCATCAGGTAAACTGCAGAATACCACTCTGTCTTTCTTGGAGGAAGGAAGCTTCAAAACCTCTCAAAATTCCTCCACCCACACAAAACAGAACAAAGCAAAACATAAAACCAAAATAAGGGATTCAAGATACACGGCTCAGTGGTACAGTGCTTTCTAGAAGAACCAAAAGCCTGAGGTTGATCTCAGCAGGGAATAGGGGGCACAGTACACTGATCTCAGAATAAAGAGCAGTCACAGATAGAAAAGAGGAAAAGTGGTGAGTGGACGATCTAGAGAGTAAACACCGTTGGCTTTGGCGTCTTGGAGGTCAGACTAAAGTAGTATGCTGGGTAGAAGAGGCAGAATTATCCTTGTGCTCAGAATTAGGAGACCGACCAACGTGAACCCAGGTTGGTAGTGCCCCCTGCCCTCCATCAGCGCAACTACAAGTTCTTTCGGGAGAAAATTCTGGCATGTACTGAAAACTTGAATCATCAAAATAGTGATCCGATAAAGAATAATTTATATTATGAAAACCACAGGGAACTGGAAAAACTCTATTATTTTTGGAAAAAAAATTTACACTTAAAGTCGAGTGATAGTTGGCTTTAGGCAGTGACTATCAGAAACGATATAAAGAACTCATTGTACAATGAACTGGTTTTTTTTTGTTGTTGTTTTGTTTTGTTTTTTGGCTCCACCCTTGATGGAGGAGTGAGCGTTGGACTTTCCTCCCCACAGTGCATAATTGTTGTTCTAGAAAGAAAGGTAAAGCAACTGTTCTTAGGTTTGGACAATGCACGCATGATGCTGTGACCTTGAGATAAAAGAAACAAAGTACTCCACATTCCCTCTGTCTTCTGCCTGGGAATTTGTTTTTTTTTAACGTAGCACAAAGTTGTGAAAACTAACACATCAGAAGTCTTTCTGGCTAGGAACTAAAATGACTGAGGTTGAGCTCTATGAAACCTTTACATTTGATGAGCAGAGTACCAGGACTGGGAAACCTCTACTATGCAAGAGACTCAGAAATCTGCACGTGGAGTTTCTTGCTTAGCTACTTAGGTTTAGAATTTAACAGGCTTTGGGCAAGGCTCTGGGACACTTGGCATGGTTTACTATTATCTTTGTTTGATGGATTTTTATATCTAATGTCATGGCATGTTGTGGGGAGATGAGGTAAATTGCCATGTTCAAAGAAAGAATCTGTTCTAAGAAAGCAATGTTCAATGACTTATCTATGTGGGAACGATATGGTTTGTTTTTTATTTCAATTTAATTTGTCTTAATTTTTTTTTCAAGACAGGGTTTCTTTGTGTAACCTTGGCTGTTCCAGAACTCGCTTTCCATAGAACAGGCGGCCCTTAAACTCATCCTCTCCCTCCTGAGTGCTGGGATTAAAGGTGCACACCACAATCATCTGACATTTTAATTGAATTTTACTATGTGTGTGTTTGCATGTATATGTCTGTGTGAGAGTGTGCACTTATAATTGGGCAGCAAGTGCTGTTAAGAGCCAACTCTCCAGCCCTCTAATTTCATTTTAAATGTAGAATAGTGCTTACTGGAGATTAGGAAGGAAGATCGAGAGAAGCAGGGTCTGACCAGTGCATGTAGTATGCCTGTGTTGAATTACTACCATGGCCTTATCTATACTTATAAGTAACTCATGTTTGTAAACACGTAAACAGAAGGAGATAGATACACTGTGACCCCTAATCAAATGAAGGCTGACATGACTGTATTAATATCAGACAGGATTCAGAAGGACAATAGTGCGGGACATAGAGAAGTGGTATGTCAATAAGATGATCAGTTCACTACTGAGACAAAGTCAGTCTTAATGTATGTGCAATAACAAAATTTTCCAAATCACAAAATAATAAAACTGCAAAGAAGTAAGGACAAATATTTAATATAGTTGAAAACATCAACTTCTTTTTGTCAGTAATTCATAAAAAGAATCTTAAAAATCAGTCAAAGTGTGATAGTGTGAATGAAAAAACAATGGTCTCTATAGACTCATATGTTTGAATGCTTGGTCCCAAGTTGGTGGAACTATTTGAGAAGGTTTAGGAGGTGTGGTCTTAGCAGAGGAGGTGTGTCCCAGGGGCAGACATTGAGGCTTCAAAGCCCGTTGCTCTCTTCCTTCTTCCTGCACGTTCCAGATGTAAGCTGTCCGCTGTTCCTGCCTCCAAGCCTGCAGTCTACAGCCATGGACTCTAACCCTTTGGAACTGTAAAACTGTAAATGTTTTCTTTTATAAGTTGCCTTTGTCAAGGTGCTCTATCACAGCAATAGAAAACTATTACCCAGGACATAGAAAACATTAACAACATCATCAACCACATGACTAAATGACATTCAGAGGGCAATTTGGCAGAGAATGACTGCACATTCCTTTCAAACACCCATACATTGTTCTCCAAGGTAGAGAGTAAGCTGGACTATAAAACAAACTAACAAATTAAAATAATAAGAAGCATGTGTGTATGCCCTATAATAACAAAATTAAATTAGCAATCAAAATTAGTTTTAAAGCCTGATAAATTTCCAGATATTAGAAATTAAACAGCAACCAGCACTCAAATAACACATAAAATAGAAACCAATGGGCAGACTAGAGCATATTTGGAATTAAATATAAATAAAAAATAGCATACCAAAGCTGATGGAACGGCTCTAAGCATTATATAATCAATTCAGTGCTTTCTCTTTTTAAAAGAAGAAAGGTCTAAAATCAATGGTTTATGGTTCTGTCTCAGTGAAAGAACAGAAAACTGAATCAAAACCAAGCAGAACGAAGTTAATAATAAAAGTAAGTGCATAAATTGAGAAAAAAAAAACAGTGGAAAACAGTAAAATCAAAATCTGTTTCACTAGGGTTGGAGAGATGGTTCCACTTTTAGGAGCCCTGCACTGTGCCACACCCACAGTGGCTACCCCACTGCTTCCAGGAAGCCCAGCTCCACGGGGACCTGACTGTTGGGAGCTCCAGAGGCGCCTGCCCTCACAGGCTTATCCCCATTCGGCCCCATTCACAAATTAAAAAACAAAACAAAACAAAACAAAAAAACTTTCTGGAAAAAAACCCCTAAAATTGATAAATCTCATCAGACTGATAAAGAAAATAGAGAAGTTACCAGTTAAAAACAACAGCAATGAAACAAAAGGTTTTATCACATAATAAATACTAAAAGCAGGGAAGGAAATATTAATTTCATGCCAGTGATTTTGACTATATTAAATGAGTCAATTCATTGAAAGACAGATAATGCTAACGCTTGCTTTCAAGATCAAATGACTCTCATATCACATCAAGAAAAAGGTCCCACAATAGCAAGCACAGTGCAGAGGAAAAACAAATTTAGAGACATCGCAATTTCTGATTTCAAGACTTATTTAAAGCTACCAGACAATTTTAGAGGACGAAAAAGCATATAAAATTATTAGCATGGAAATAAAAAACTCAAAAAATTATAAGCTTTGATGAATATGATGGAGCAAACCATTGTAAAGAGAAGAGCCTTATTAACAAGCAGTGCTGGCTTGACTGGATTTTCACCCATAATCAATGGATCTTGATCTATACCTCAAAGCTTACACAAAAACTCAGTCAAAATGGATCATAAACCTAAAGCTGTGAATGTCCAGAAGGAAACAGTAGAAAAAATCTTCATGATGTTGCCTATGATAAGCATTTCTGAGACATGATATCAGAAGAATGATCAGTACAGGAAAAAAATGAAAAACTGAGTGATTTTATCAGTAGGCAGAATATCCTTAGGAAGGACACTGCTGTAATAAAGAAGTAGCCAAAGACCTAAAGAAAATATTGAGGTCCTTTGTGGTGTGTCTTCTTTGTAGTACTGGAGATTGAGCCTGGGACATCACATGATTTGAGCTATATTCCCAGCCTGGGAAAATATTTGTAATCATATGTTTGATAAAGTACTTGTATACAAGATAACTAGAGAATGCTCAATGCTTAATTGTTTAAAAGAGAAAAAAATCTATAGAAAATAAGTACGCCAGCAATTAGACAATAAAATGAGTTAATTGAAAAATGCTCATTAAAGCGTCCTAAGCTACCACTGCATGCTTAATACAATGATTTAAGTAATGGTGACTGTGTGGAGTAGCTAGAAGTCTCTTACATCATTAGTTGGATAGGGATAGAAAATGATCTGGTGACTTGGGAAACCAGTTGGTTTGTTTCTTGTAGTTACACATTTTTTACATAAAATCAGGCAACACTGTGCCTAGATGTTTGCCCAAGTGAAACCATAGCTTAACTTTCAACAAAAATTCTCTGTGTGGATGTCTACAGTGGCTTTATTTGTAATTGCCAAATAAGCCAACAAAATTTAGAAATAGCCCAATAATCCTTTGATTGGCAAATAGATAGTGTTCAATTGAAAACTATTCATCATTAGAGAGGACTGCATTAGTAAATCATAAATCAATATGTACAAATTTCAAATACATTCTTCTAAGTGAAATAATTGATATCTAGTTATGATTTTATTTATTGACATTCTGGGAAGGTAGGACTAGCCGTTGAGAAGAGGAACCAACTACAGCACGGCATCTATTTTAAGAGAAATGAAATGCTCTGGATTTTGTTCACAGTGGTGGTGATAGGACTGCTTTTGTTACATTTACAGAGCTGTATGTTAGAATTCTTCTAAATGTAAGTTGTATAAGTAAAAAATTAAAAATAATGAAAATCATTAATGCAAAGAATGAAAAGAGCTGGTGTGAGTATGGGAACACTGAGCATTGACAGGGAAAATACTAAGAACAAAGAAAATGCAGAGCTAGACGGGATGACTCATCGAGCAATCCCAGAACTTTTGATGCTATGCAGGAGGAATACCTTCAGTCCAAAGGCAGGCTGGGTTACCTAGGAAAAAGACAAATTCAACAAACAAAATGTGGTACCTTAAGAGACTACATGTTATGTTTGCTTAGACATATGAAAGACACAATTTAATAAACATGGGAAGAGTAATATAAGCCAATCAGGATAACTATAATGAAATACTATACCTAGTACCTTAAAGTGAAATTACAGATCATCAAACATCTTAGAGAAGTTGAAAGAAGAGATAAAGAATCCACAGAATGTACAATTAGAATCATTGTAGTTTTCTCAGAAGAAAAAAAGAAGAGTGAGGAGACAAAGGGAAAATATCTTTAAATGTTAAACAAAACAACCACCACTCATGTCTTTGAGGCCCATGAGATGATTGTCAAGGACTTGCTGTACAAACCTGGGGGCCTTAGTTCAGTTACCAGAACCTACATGTGGGTGAAGGAGAGAGCCAACAACACACAGATGTGCTCTGATACCCCGCTCTATGCCTGGTTCATGTACCCACACATGCATTGTCCTCACAGGAACCCACCCACATACACAATGATGACTAAAGGATTATATTAAAAAATCCATTCTTGGGAAAATAAACATCTAAATAATTAAAAGATAGGGTTGCTGCCACACCTCAGCAAATAAAATGTAAAGAAGAAAGATCTTTGGATGGATAGCACAAAATACAAGCAAGAAAGACTAGCAAAGAAACTGATAAAAAAAAACATGTTGGGAAATTTAGACACACAGTTTTTGCTTAATATTTTTTAATTTTAGAAATTAAAAGAACAGAAATGCAATTCCAGATAATCATAGCATCTTAGTTACTTTTCTGTTGCTGTGAAAGACACCTGACCAAGACAACTTTTTTTAAAAAAAGCATCTACTTGGGGCATGGTTATAGTTTCAGAGGGTGAGTCCATGACTGCCATGGTGGAAAACATGGCAGCAGACAGGCAGGCACTGGAGCAGAAGGTGGAGGATTACATGTTAAGACAACAACCACAATACAGACAGAGCTAACTGGGAAACTTTGAAACCTCCAAGCCCACTGCCAACGACATACCTCTTTCAATGAGCCACACCTCGAAATCCTTCCCCAACTGTTCCACCAATTCCAGACCAAACAAACACATATATTAGCCTATGGTGTGTGTGTGTGTGGGGGGAACATTCTCACTCAAAACACCACACTGTACCTTATACAGGAGTCAGTAATCATAGTTATGTTCTTTCATTGTTTTGAGGGAAGGGTTAGATAGCTGATCAACCTCAGATTTTGTGAAACAGGAAGAGAAAAATGCAAGGCTAAGCATCAACAGAAGAAATGGCTTGTAGAATTTGCCTATAAGTAAGGGGAGAGTAGGGCGAATTTCTCTAATGGAGAAATAAACCAACCTCCAGGATAATATGAGAGTGAAGAGCAGGGGAGGAGAACTCATGAACAGGAGCCCCCACGTGAACATGGTACGTGTACTCCACTAGCTTCCTCCTCCCACCTAAGCTCTCCCCTTACTCCCTCAAATTCCCTATATAGCTAAGGATGGCCTTGAACTCCTGAGGCTTCTTGCCTGCATCTCCAAGTGCTCAAGGTATGGTATACCTGCCCTTGGTTTCTTGTTTCCAGTGAAGCAGTGAGCAGGCTTCCCTGTTAATCTCCTGCTGTTCAAAGACTCATAGTAGTGAATCGTACTTAAATATTTCAGACCTGGTCCTCAGTTTATATCATCTTAATGAGATCTGTAGTAATTGCTCATCTCAAATGCAAAAATGAGCTCCAATAGCCAATAACCTGGCAATAACAGATGTTTCCCTTTTAGCTAAGTTTATGTGACACTGTATTTACCAGCCTTTTGTTGTTGTTGTTTTTGGTTCGGTTTGTTTGTTTTTTTTGAGACAGGGTTTCTCTGTGTAATAACCCTGCTTGTTCTGGACTCACTTTGTAGACCAGGCTGGGCTTGAACTCACAGAGATCCACCTGCCTCTTCCTCATGAGTGCGGGGACTAAAGGTATGCACCACCACACCCGGCTTTCTAGCCTTTCTTGCATATGAATGTGATCAACTGTATTCTGATCGCTGGGGTACTTAAGAACCGAGGTTGTCTGAAACTTCCAGAAAATGTGCATAAAATGAGGGGTGAATGCTCACGTTCATCCCTCTTCCCTCTGGATGAAATCTGCACTGTAAAGAATCCTATGGAATTGGAGTTATGTGCCAGGCCCCCAGCAATGCTTTGTGATGACACATGTGAAAAGAAGTTCAGTAGGAAAGTTTGCTAAAAGCTCAGTCTCCAAGATTTCTTTATTAAGGACTATTTCTATTTGTCCTTGCCATACCAAAATTCCAAACCTCCAGAGGGTAACAAATGCTCATAAATCATATTGCTCATACAGTGGATGTGGGCATAGTAAGTGATGCTTCTGGAAAAGGGTTCTACAACTCTCTCCAAATCAAAACCCCAGCGCCAGCCCCAAGTCACCTTCCCCACCAGCACGCAGTGCTCTCAGGCCTATTCTTGGAACTCTTTTCTATACACAGCCTTAACTGGTGTTTTATTGCCAAACCTAGAGCAGTTGTGGTGCTAAGAAAGAGTGATAGGATGCTGCAGTCACTAATCTTCTCACAGCTGTGGTGAATATATCCCAACCAAAGCAAGTTAGGAAGGAAGGCTTTTTTTTTTTCTCACAGTTCAAAGGCGGAGGGCAGGGGGTGGGTGGCAGTGCTGGAGCTGGAGTCAGGTGGTCACTTCTCACCTGCAGTTGAGGAACAGGTCAGCCCTTGCCTCTGTCAGTTCCCCCTCTCCATTGCATTCCATCCAGGACCCAGTTCATGAAACTGCCTACACCTATCGTGTGCTTTTTCACTTAAATGAATCCAATCTAGAAACTCCTCAGGCACACCCACAGGCTCATAGATGTACACAGTCTCTCACAGAAGCTCCGTTTCATACTGATTCTGAGTTCGTGGAAAATTAAGGTTAACCGTCGAAGTTGCTCAGATGACTAATGTCATCTTTACAGTGACATCTTTACCAGTCTTTACAGGGGTGGTTATATACCTGCTTAGTTTCCACCATTGGCTGGATGCCACCATTTCTCCTCAAGGTTATAAAATGTACATCATATTCAGGAGGAGACATACTTTCTATCTTCTTGTCTGCCCACAAGGATAGAAGACAGAATTTAGAGTTATTGGGAGAAGAAAGGTTGAGGCAACAGAATCCGTAGCTGCCCTTCTCATCTCAGTGTCTGATTAAAATCAACTCTTTGCAGGGCACAGCGGTGTGCTGGTAAGCCACACACATCATGAGTTTCGTGTACTGTGGGTTGAATGAAAATAGCCCAATTAGGAGGTGTGGCCTTGTTGGAGGAAGTGTATCACCTGGGGTGGGCTTTGAGGTTTCAAAAGCTCAACCTTAGCACAGTGGTTCACTCTTCCTCCCTGTTGCTCAGGGATACAGATGTAGAACTCTCAGCCCCTCTCCAGCACCATGTCTGCCTGCACTTCGCCATGATGATAGTGGGCTAAACCTCTGAACTGTAAGCCACCCTCAATGAAGTGATTTCCTTTGTAAGAGTTGCCGTGTTCATAGTGTCTCTTCACAATGATAGAAACCCAAACTAAGACATGTCAGCCCAACCAGGAAGGTGGGGCTAAGTCATCAAAAAATGTCTGGCTCAACTTTGCTTTAGTAATATTATGAGAAGTAATGCCACTTTGATAATACCAAGATGGGTGCTGTTTCCAGGTGAAGGTTTCTGTGTGGTTCTTATCTCCTTTTCTTTTTGAACTGAGGTGGTCAGATTTGGTGACAAGTGCCTTTATCTGCTGGACCAACCATTTCCGTTTATTTTGTTGTTTGTGCTGTTGCTTCTCATCATCTTGAAGGAAAGAAATCAGCAGAGACACAGACACCTTAAGCAGAAGTTTATTTAACAAAGCAAAGGATAGTATACTCCACTCCAGAGGGAGATCTGAGAAGGTTCACTCAGGTGTGGGAATGGAGGGAGGGAGCTAGCAGCTCACAGTGTATCCTGATAGAGATTTTAAATACATTTTATGAATATTTATGAGCTTGGTATAATATTCACGAGGGAAATGCCGCTTTTCTCTTCTAACACCATAGCACACCAGAACTCTTTTAGGGTATTTATTTCCATGATCCTCTTAAAAAGTCTATGCGGCCAGGGGAGAGTTTTAACCATGGTGTAAATATTATAATGCAGTCAATGTTTTTTGAAAATGAGACTGTGCAGGTGTGGCTGTTGGGGACATTCATCAGGACCTTCGTTTCTGATATAATGGGAAGAGCCTAAAAGCTGCTTCAAGGAGTTAAACCACAAAAGCACAGTCTGATGATCAGGAAACAAAGGGGCCAGGCTACAGCTGCAGTTTCTGTAGTCATTTTGTACCAAGTTCCTTGCCTACCTAACTTATCTTATATTATGGAATAAGCTCTAAAATACCTTTTTTAAAAAAAAAATATGAGGGCTATTTAAAATTTTTTCAAGTCTTGAAGTGAAAAAAACAAAAAAAACCCAGGTTCTTTGATGAATACAAAGCTCACAGATCACAATTTGCTATATTCTTGTGGTAGAGTCCTGCCCTTTTTAAAAATGTCTTTCATAAATAATTGTTTTTTTGCCTTACAATTTTTACTCCTGGTGGGGCTTGATTTGTTTGAAAATTGCCCTTTATTTTATTTCCTTGGAAAATAAAAGTCAGTTTAAAAATATTTTTGAAGTGACAATTGCTGCTTTAAAAAAAGGTCCATAAATATTAACTAATTCCATGAAAACAGATATAAAAGTATCAAAACAATGAGTGTAAGAAGTCCAGGCTTGGATCTTATTCTAAAATGGGATTAGTTCTATATGGGCAGACAGACTGTGATGAACGCTCATGGTCTTATCAGAGTTGCATGTTAAACACCTGTAAGATAAGCTCCCAGAAGGAGCTATTCAGGCTTCCAAGTTGTGTTCTTTGGTGTGAAGGTTATCTAAAAGACTTTCTGCTATTAAAACCAAAACAAAACAAAACCAAAATAAACAAAAAGAAAACAACAAAATCCTAATAATTCAAGATATGAGACAACCTTACTTACATTTCTACTGCTGTGAAGAGGCACCGTGACCAAGACAACTTATAAGAAAAGATTTAATTGAGGCTCACACTTTCAGAGGGTTAGAGTCCATGACAATCATGGCGGAGAGCACAGTCCTGGAACAGCAGCTGAGAGCTTACATTTGATCTATAGCATGAAAGAGATAGGGAGAGAAGAGGAGAAGGAAGAGGAGAAACAGAAAGAGAGAGCTTACTGTGAATAGTGTGGGCTTTTGAAACCTGCAAGCCCAAGCCCAGTGACATACTTCTTTTAATAAGGCCATGCTTCCCTAATCTTGCCCAAACAGTTCCACCAACTAGGGACCAAGCATTCAAGCATATGATCCTATAGATATTTATTAAAACCACCGCAGGGTCCATAAGCTTTTCTTTTAAAGGCATAACTGATCTCACAAAAGGCAGGGGAGAGGGGAGCAGAGTTTGGAATCCTCTGGGGCCAAAGGTGGAAAGTAAAATGGTTAGTTGCAGCTCACTTGATTTCTCAAGGTCATTGGACAATACTCATCTGCCTGACACTTCCATAGGGTTTTGCTTATAGAGGAATTTTAATTCAGAACATGGCTGATCTGGCAAGAGATGATATCATACAACCTGCTAGGTTTGTGTGACCCAGCTGGAATACAAACATGTCTTTAATTCAGGAGACAGAGGCAAGCAGGTCTGAGTTCAAGGCCAGCCTGGTATAGAGCAAGCTTCAGGTAAAGAAAAGCTTAGATCCAAGTATGGTGGTACAGGCCTTTAATCCCAAACAATGTCAGTAAAGATTGTAGAAGGAAGTATCCATGTTTGAAAGTGATGCTTTAACTGAGTGGCAGAAATGGTGACAAATCAAAGAAAGACTTGACAGAATAGGGTTTTCCCAATTCTGTGGAGTAGAGGAAAGGAAAGTTACTTAAGGGCCAATGCAGAGAGAGAGGAGAAGCAGTTTTACTGGAACAGTAATAGAGACAGGTTGCAAAGAGAGAACTCAGGTGAAGACCAAATGAACCAGAAGGAGCCAATAGATAAGAGCAGGTTGCTGGAGTTAGTTTGAGGCCAAGCAGAGCAACTCAGTGGCCAAGAAAGAAGCCAGACTGCATAAATTAAGCTGGGAGAAGAGTTTGAGCCAAAACAGCTGAATTGAACAAGTCTGCCCAGAGCACAGTAAGAACAGGAAAGAGTGAGCTTATTAAACAGTAAGTCTCAGAAGATGAAAACATTCTAGGCATGGATTAGATTGTACTGAGGCCAGAAGCTTCTAGCACTAGGCCTAGGTTAGCAGAAGAAGGCAATAAGCCTCCAATACAATTGCCCTTTACACTCGCTACTGTTTATTTGTTTGGTTCTCTCACTCTCTCTTTTTGTAACTGTGTTATGTTTTGAGATAGGCTTTTGCCACATTGCCTCGGCTGCCATGTTGCCTGTTTCTGAGCTTGAACGGCCCCCTTGCCTCAGCTTGAGTAGCTGGCACAGTAGGCACTTCCCCTCCACACTCAGCTTTTGCATTTGGCTGTTTGCTTGCTTTTGCTTGTGTGTGCATTTTTTTATTACTTTATGGTTTGCTTTTGGACCTTTTGTTTCTTAAGTTAGGGTTTTACTAGGTATCTGAGGTTGTCCTCAAACTCTTAATTTCCCTGCCTCAGCCCTCTGAGTGCAGAAATTACAAAACCACATGCTGTTGAGGCTTGTGCCTTAAGAGTAATTCAAGAAACAGGATTTGGGGCCTATGCAAGGGTGAATGAAGTGTTCAATTGAGAGTGCTCCCGAAACTGACTCAGTCCAAATTTTTGTTACTGAGGTGATGTTGCAGCTGAAATTATTAGGGATGCTGACAGGATCTAGCCAAGCCAGGTGATGTGGAGAAGGATGGCTGTAGAGTCTGGTTCATGAAACACACACTTTTATGACCGGTTTTATTCTGAGTGAATCACTATCCTTGCAGAAATTTGCAGATCTATTCCTGGCAATTATCCTTGTCCTCCCTGTGATGTCCCTGGCAGGGGAACTCATGCCTCGGTGGCTGCATGATTTGGCTTCTAAGTCTGTTGTACCTGCAGATGTTCAGGAGCTGTATTTTGAGTCCAAAGGAGCAACACAGGCCGAGCAATCCACGGGAACTGAGGTTGGAGAGGAGAACCTCTACCAGCTGGTGGCTGAGATGGAGCAAAGACCCAGCTCCGCGAGCTCAGGCTGCCGTAGTCAGTGCTGTTGTTGCTCCAGGAGGAAGCTGATGCTGAGTGGCAGCTGAACTCATGTTTTTGTTCAACTTTCCCCCGTGTCCTCCATTTCCTGATCCTTGGAAATTGTTCCTGAGAGCACTCTCTCAAGCAGTCAGTCACACCATTAATTAATTAATTAATTCCTGCATGAAACTCTGCTTCTATGGTATGGTTTGAGTGTTGCCCTCCAAATTCTGATGCAGAACTAGAATCCTAAATGGGATGGCTTTTGGAAATGGGGGCCTTTGAGAGATGACTAGGTCATGAAGGTAGAGCTTGACAAAGAGGATTAGAGATTACTTTATGAGGAGTAGTCAGAGAAAGAGAGAAAGAGAGAGAGAGAGTAATTTATGGCATACATAATATTCAGTCAATGGTGTTTTATCATAGCAACTTGAACTAAAATACTGACTAAATGCTTACCATTGATCGTTATATTGACCAGATATAAAATCTGTGAGGGAGTGACTCTACTGAATTAGCTGAGGTGGGATGATGGACCCTAAATTTGGCATCATTCCACAGGCTGGGCTCTCAGACTGAATAAAAAAGGAGAGAAAGTGAGCTTTCTGCTTCTTGATTACAGCTGTTGAACAAGAACTCTCTCAGGAACTGGACTAAGGTTCACTCATTATATTCTGCTAAAGAATTCGATTTAATTCTTTGCATTTCCTCAGAACTTGAGTAAGGCTGAATTTAAAAGTAATAGGCTATTTAGTTTGGCAGGGGTAATTTTAGGAGACAATAGCATTCATCTGCTCTTGGTCATGGATTCAGTGTGAACAACTAACTATTGCATGCCACTGTGCCATGACTGTCTTATCAT
The DNA here is from genome assembly GCF_030254825.1 of Meriones unguiculatus. Classification (NCBI taxonomy): domain Eukaryota; kingdom Metazoa; phylum Chordata; class Mammalia; order Rodentia; family Muridae; genus Meriones; species Meriones unguiculatus. The sequence continues at coordinate 126,612,297 of NC_083351.1, forward strand.
GACAGATTACACCCTCAAACTGTGAGTCTGTAACAGGTCCCCACAGCAGAGCATAACCAACTCCACGATAAAAGTTCCATTCAGGCCATAAAATTCAACACATAGACAGCACCACTTGTCAAAATGAAAACAAACACCTAATCTGTCAACGTTTCTAGTTCTGAAAAAGTGTCTAAATGTACCAACCTTGCTTTCTGGCTTCTGTAGTTCCATTTCTGGATAATTGTTTTTGTTAGCTGAAGTATGTCAACCCACAACATGGTTTTTGTGCTTAAGAGCTCACCCTGAGAAAGGTGCTAACACTGATCCTGAACATTCAGTGTAGCTGCACACCTCCTGTAGGGATTTTCTATTGGCTTAAACCCATGTCCAAGCAGTCTTCTCTGGTGAACACTCCACAACAAGTCTAAATACATCTTTTTTTCCTTAAGTTACTCTCGTTGGATATTTTTTCTTTTCCTTTTTTTTTTTTTGGTTTTTTTAGGTTATTTTTATTCTTTTGTTTGTTTGTTTTTCAAGAGTTTTTCAAAAATTTCTGTGTAGCTCTGGCTGTCCTAGAACTTGCTCTGCTCACTCACTAGAACTTATAGACCAGATGACCTTGAAATCAGAGGTCCACCTACCTCTGCCTCCTGAGTGCTAGGATTAAAGGCGTGCACCACCACTGCCTGGCCTGTTAGATTTTTTTTTTTTTTCACAACAAGGAAAATAACCAACACATCTCAAGATTTCTTCCTAATGTCTATTTCTCCAAAGAAAAGATAATTTTTCCCTGTTGTTTCTCTTCTAAATGAATGTACAACAAGCTTTCTGTGCCTATTGTTACTGTGTGGTCTGGTTTTCTGGCATTGCATATTTATTTATATCTTGGAGGTTAGGTAACCACTACAGTTTAGCACATCTCTTTGAGATTTTTACATATTAAAAATGAGAAAATTCTGGTCCCCTGAGGTGTGTAGGAGGCAGCAGTGGCTCACTTAACATAGCTGCTCCCACTTAGGGCGAGGCTCAGCAAGTGCATTGTATTCACCGAACTATTATAACTGAATTCCATCCTGACTTTAGAAAGGGTTGCTTTAAGAAGTGCTGTTAGGGACATGATAGAGCAATACTTCCTAACTGATTACATATGTAAGATCAGTTGGTTAAAAAAGATGATGTGGTTTACATGTCTAAATAAAACTTGCTAACTTATCTGAAAGCGTTTGAAAAAATATCACAATGTCTCAAAGTCCCATTTCCAGGAACTGAGGTGAATGAGTTGATACTGGTGTCATAGAACCTGTCTTTTTTGTTAAGAACCTGCCCATTAGCTTCTGAGTATTATGTTCAGTAGAGCATGTCTGAACTCACAGAGACACTGTCTCTCAGTTCCTAGGTATACTGCAACTCACTACATAAACCCGGCTGGCCTTAAACTCACAGAGATTCACCTCTGCCTCTGCGTCTGAGCAATGGGATTAAAGGCTTGTGAATTCTATTTGGTTTTAAATCATAGTATTTGCAATGTCTTGGACATTGAAGAATGTGAGCGCACTAAATGTACTTTCTAAAACAGATTTTCTTATTTTTAATTGTGTGTGTGTGTGTGTGTGTGTGTGTGTGCATGTGCATGTGAGTTCAGATACTGAGAAAGGCCAGAAGGTGTCAGGTCCCACAGAACTGGAGTTACAGATGCTTGGAGCTGAAGTTGGGCCCTTGGCAAAAACAGTAAGTGCTTGTAACCCCTGAGCCCTCATCGCAGTTCCCACACTTTTACTTTTTAACACCCATTTGTCTATAATTACTTCTGGCATGACTAAAATGCATGGAAATCTAGAATCTAGAAAAGCTTGGTGACATGGGAGACTCATAAGCCATTGGAATTGAGTCATGTATCCTTAGGGTTTAGGTGGAGAACAAATGGTTAACCAAGAAGTCAAAGGAAACAACAAAGGGCTTGTTTACAAATGTGGAGGCAGTGAGTGGAAACTACCAAATAAAGAGAAATCTCCTGCAGCTGACACTGGGTGTGCCTTCAATCCTGAAGGAGCCAGGTGAGAGGGAAGAGATGAAATCAGAGAGCCAGTACTTTGTGGAAAGGTCTGTCTGAGAGAGTTGGAATTTCAGGGAGGTGAGGGCACAACCATCTAAGGTGACTCCCCCAAAATGGTTCTGAAGAAACCTTCCTCTCTGTAGCTCTGTAGCCATTGCCTGTGGGCCACATGAAACTGGAAGCTAGAAGTCATGTGAGCCTCTGGAGGGAGCTGATAAAGGTTAGGCTCAAAGGGCACAGTACAGCAGCAAGAAGGCTGGAATGGGGCATCTGGAGAGCTGAATGGAAAATATCTACAACAATTAGCAACTTACTCCTGTGCCCAGGGTTTGTGTTCTATAGTTTGCCACAGCCTTCACTGTTCTGTACCACGCCCAGACCAGAAGCTGAATACCAAGCTGCCATTGTGGAATCATAAACACCAGTGGTTTTCATCAGACACAATCATTTAATCATTGACAGATCTACCCAAAGTGAGCAGAGGATATAGGAGGACCATACTTATTGAGAAAAAAGGAGGAAGAATATGTAGGAGAAATACATTTTTGAGCTTAATATGTAAACAAAATACATTCTGATTTCCTTTTAAAACTAATTTGGGGACCAGAAAAAAGGCTCAGTAGTTAAGAGTACTTGCTGCTCTTACAGATGACCCAAGCTCGGTTCCCACACCTACCCTTAGTGGTAGAGTCATACCCTATAATTCTGCCTATAATCCAGTTCCATGGGGATCAAACATCTCTGGCCTGCTCATATACCTGAACCCATGTACACATATGTGCATACCTCATATATCCATACTTTTAAAATTAGGAATTTTGTTACAATTAATTTTAACTCTAAGTATATAATTTCATATTTTAGAAATAAAAGATCTTGAGACCTCTTGCCAGGCGCAGAATCTTATTTAAGGTTGTACAACTTAGCCGATCCTCTTAAGTAAGTGAGAGGGGTATGCTGACAGCCAGCTATCTGTCACTACCAAGTCTGCTGCGGTTGCACTCATCTTTCACAAGACTATGCCTCCCCTGGCGTGAGGAGCCTCGCACAGTGATGAGTCTGAGGGGGTCTTGTTAAAAGGTCTGCCACTTTGTCTAAAGGGAGACGACAGGTGAAGCATTTACCCAGAGCCTTCTCTGCTTGCTCCAAGCTTTGCCAAGCCTGTATCACATGCAACCATTTTCTTTGCTCAGTTTTGCTGCCTCTTCCTTTCATGGATACCAGTCCTTAAGGGACAAGTGGTAAGATATACCCCGTCCTACCATCTGTTTCCAGAAATCCCAGCTTGGACCACTATTGTGATCGTCTTGACCTTGCCAATGATCACTTCAGTGAATCTAAATTCAGCAGTAACCTATGTTTTGGGGAGTATAATAGATATAGCTGAGCTAGTCCTTCAGTTCATTGAATCTGTTACGGCATTTGAAATAGTAATTAAAAACAGTGGCAGCCTACAGATTTAACACATTCCTACAGACACGTGACCTGCTGACTCTTCCATTATCAAGTATATTAGTAATAGCTTCAAATACCACTTTATGCAAAGATATAAAAGCAAATCAGGCAAGAGTCCTTGTTTTCCTGAAGCTCTGTGTCTCGCTGGACACAGAAGATAAAGAGTAGACCCTAGTTCTTGGGACTCAGGCGTGGGTGGTGGGATAGTAGGATGCTAATGAGAAAGGATGTAGAGGAAGCCTAATCAATTGGGGTCAGAGGGTGACTCCCATCTGGCGTCCTATGAGATCGACATTAGATATTTTTCTCATTGTTGTGACAAAATATCTAATTAAAAAATCTGAAGGAAAAAAAGGTATGTTTAGCCCCACAGCTTGAGAGAGAGAGGCAGAGGCAGGCAGATCGCTGTGAGTTCAAGGCTAGCCTGGTCTACATAGCAAATCCAGGACAGTCAAGGCTGCACAGAGAAACCCTGTATCAAAAAAACAAAACAAAACAAAAAACCAGAATGGCCCCCATAGAGTCATAGCGAATGACACCTTTAGGACACGTGGTCTTTGTTGGAGGAAGTGTGTCCATGGGGTGGACATTGGGATTTCAATGCTCAGTGCCTGGCCCAGTGTCTTTCTCTTCCTTCCGCCTATGGATCCAGATGTAGAACTCTCAGCTACTTCACTGGCACCAAGTCTACCTGTATTCCACGATGTCGGACTAAACCTCCGAACTGTAAGCCAGCTCCAGCTAAAGGTTCGTTTTCCTTTAAGAGTTGCCCTGGCCAGGGAGTCTCTTCGCAGCAATAGAACCCTGACGGAAGCACTTACCGTCCACCATGTGGGCAAGGCAGGGCTGCAGAAGGGTGAAGTGTCCTCTCATTGGTTTCCACGGTCAGGAAGTGGAGAGAGAAGGGTGCTCGGCTGGCTCTCTCCTTCCCTTCAGTCTGAGGCCTCAGGGAGAGTGTTACCCACATTTAGGGTGTGTCTTTCCTCCTTAATCTTTTCTGAAAGAGGTGTGTCTCCCATACTAGGTGATTCCAAACCCCATCCAGCTGAAATTGAAGATTAATTACTACAAGGCTCTTTTTGGACAGCACATAGAAATGACTTTAAAGTGATCCTGGCAGAAGCCAAGCTGGGGCAATCTGGAGCCTGAGTGTATTTTGCGAACTTGAGAAAGGATGAACGGGGTGAGGAACTCTCAAACGCCGCTTCGGATTCGTATTTAGGGTTACTTACAAACGCCTTCCAAAATCACTCTCCCAGTTTTTTGAATCAGTTTATCTCAGGGTGAAGATACAAATTTTAATAATCTTTTAACTCTACTATGCTCGGTCTGGATTCCCTGGAAATCGGACACCACAGACGAGCTGAAAATGCGAGGGTTTTCTTTTGGGGGATGGACGGGAAAGAAATGGTGCTCTCTTTCTCGATCGATCTCTCTCTCTCTATCTCTGTCTGTCTCTCTCTCAGGAGAGAGAGCCAGCCAGGAAAGGTGGAGGATCCCGGTGTCAGCAGCGCATGCCTGCCCCAGTGAGGGCACGAGGAAGGATGGCTGGAACTCTGAGGAGGGGTTAGCAAGGGCTCTAGGGAGGCCTCAACTGAATTTGCTTGGTGAACAGTCTGTATACGTAGCCCTTACCCCTGTTATCCTTAGTACAGCCTGTAGGAATCCTGACAAACCTGGCGATGTCTCCCAGAGCACAGTAGTGGGAGCCTTTGGTTTATTAAATTTCACACAATTGGAGGAATCTGACACACGTTGTACTTCACCGGAATGAGAGGAGGAATGCTGAAATGGGTTGAAGGTGAAGCGATATTTGTGTTCAAGTTAAAAATTTCAGGTTTTCTTAGAGAAATATTTTAGTGTATTTTAAATATACAGAGAAACTGATTCACCATAGGAAAAATTAAAGAAGGAAAAGAAGGGAAGAAAAAAGGAAGGGAGAAAAGAGAGACATGGCAGAGAAGGAGGAAGAGAAGGAGGCTAGGAGGTAGACGGGAGAGAAGAGGTAGAATGAAAATGAAGAGAATAAATGGAGGACGGAGGAAGGAGAGAAGTTGGGGGGAAAAGGGGTCCTTGGTCACAGCTTTGATTCGTGTTGTGATGTCTTCCCTTTTAAGCAGTCTGAACACGGGTTAAATTTAAGTTTCAGGGAGTAGCACAGAATTGTACTCAGCTATCTATTTCTAAGACAAAATAGGAAGCAATGTATCAAGAGTCAGCAGGGAAGAGTTCAATTATGAATAGGACCCTTGATGATACATGGGTCCTGCAGATAGGCCTCTTCTGTAGATACAGAATCAAGTCTAGGGAGAGGAAAGCCCATGGCCTTGATGTGTATGAGACAGGAGGCAGGGTCACTTGCTGAAAAGGTATTTTATTGGCAACTCTTCTCACATGACAAAATTCTACACACAATCTACAACAAAATCACATTTAGTATATTAAAGTTAATACTTCAAATATATATTAAATAATTATTACACAAATCTCTCATAGGTGTCTGTCCATTTCTTTGAATATAAATCAAAGATGATATATTCTCTTGATCTAATTTGGGACTTTAGAACCTGACATTTGCGTTGAATTTGTACAAATCTTAATCAGAGAAAATGACTGGAAATGCAGGCAACATATAATTTATATTTAATGCCAGTGTTAGCAAGCAACCACTTCTATGCCATGTAATTTTTTATCTAGTGATAGAAGAAGTTCACCACCAAAATACATGCTGGCTAATGCCACCAAACTACTTCCTAATCAGAGGCTATTTGAGGTGAGTCATTTCCAGCCCAGAAGACTCAGAGCCCCGTGTCTTATTAATTGAGCTGTAGAAGCTGCTGACATTCTTAAAATTTCAAAGCAATTGGCTGGATGGTGATGGTGCATGCGTTTAAGTCCAGCACTCTGGAGGCAGAGGCGGGAGGATCTCTGTGAGTACAAGGCCAGCCTGGTCTACAGAGTGAGTTCCAGGTCAGCCAGGGCTACACAGAGAAACCCTGTCTCACAAAACTAAGCCAAAACACATATTAGAAATCCCTTTTGAAGGCTTTGATCTATTTTATGGATTTTTCAGTCTGTATGTACATGTTTCTATGTGTGAATGGGCATCTACATATGTCGTCCAAAGGCTGCTGTTCCTCAGTCATTGTCTGTCCCCTTGGGTACAAGTCTGTCATTGGTGTGGGACTCATCAATTAGGACGGAGAGGCTGACCAGACACTCCTACCTCTGCCTCTCTAGCATAGGGACTGCAAATACTTGTCACCAGACATGTTTTTTACCTGGGGATTTTTGATTGGATTCAGTCTTCAAGCTTGCCATGTAAGCACTTTACCAACTGAGTTCTTTCTGTATCCCATACAATTTTTGACTTAAAAAAAAAATTCAACAGGATCTCTCTTCAGAAGCTCCAAAAGATCTTTGCAATTTATATAGATAATATATTAATCATTATTTAATTAATGATTTAAAATAAGAAAAAAAACCTTCTGAAGTGTGCATCCTAGATGGGGGAACTATAAAAGCTTGAAATAATCGGTATGGAAAATGCTGGGATAAGCTGAACTGAATCCTACTCTATAAGAATGCCAGGAGTGGAATGAACATTGCCAAGGTTGCATTACTGTCAATAATAGAACCAGCATTAGGATTTACTAATTTTGAAAAACATTCCCCAGTCTGCTGTCTTCTTGGCTGTTGAGGCATTGTGTCTTGGATCATGGTGCTTAGTGTTCTTAGCATACAAAAGCCAGTGCTTTACAGTCTGAAATATATCTCAATATGGGGACCACCCCAGGCCAACCACTGGCATTCATTGCCCCATGTTCCTTCTGCTGAACAACTTTCTAGAAAAGTGGTTATAAACATCACTAAGTTCTGCAGAGGCAACTGAGAGCAAGACTAAACTCCCTTCTAAGAGACTTCACAGTAAAGCATCACTGTAAAATGAGAGCGAGTTTCAACATTCTTCCTTGCAGTGTTCACAACTGCAGTCGCCCTCCATTTCTCTAGCCAACAATGGTATTTAAACAGAGCACAGAATTCAACCATGTGTGTATGGATCCACAAAAATAAGACTTTAGACTCTTGAACTCAGGTTAATCTTAGAATGTGTGTGCAGAATGTGAAGCATGCTTATCAAATAATTAACGTGATTTCACGGTGAACAAAGTGGAACCAGTTTGATATAAATATTCTGCTGCTGCTCTAGTCTTCTGGAAAGTAGAGGAATTAACTCTTCCTCTTTTGGGTAGGTAATTTGAACAGATAATGAAAAGCAATAGGTTGTCTTCTTGTGAAATTAAACATTCCTTTGTATTCTTTTTTCTTCTTCCTTTGGAATGTCTTTCTTTTTTACAGCAGAGGAAATTCCCAACTGATGGTCTAAGAAAAGTGCCATTACAAGAGCAGAGCTGAAGCAAAACAGGCTCTTTAAGCCAGGTGTGGTGCCTCACATCTGTTATCACAGCCCTTTGGAGGCTGAGGCAGGAAGATGGAAGATGGCCTGAACTACAGAAAGAGAAACCCCCGCTTAAAAAGAAAAAAGGAAGAAAGAAAAAAAAGGAGACACTTAGTAACTCTTCTATCTCACTACTGATCTTCTGACATATTAAACAGAGTTCATTTTCCAAGTTTAAAATTTCAAAGCTTTATAAAGAGATTAAAATTTCATTTTGTACATTTGGTTTTTTTTTTCCCTATGATACCCAAGAAAATTCCAATTAAAATTCATGTTGTCCACTGACAGACACTGGAGAATGAACAGAGCTGACTGCTAGTCGTTGTCATAGATGCAACCTGAAAGAAGAAGAATACAGCTTTCATTGATTCACTCGTTACTGTTTATTTGGGCTTGTGCGAGTGTCTGTGTCTGTTCATGTCTGTGCACATGCACGTGGGTGTGGAGGACGACCTCTAAGGACATCCTTAGGAACCTGGTGCTTTCCCTGAGACAGCCACTCTCACTGTTTCAATCTCACCAGTTAGAGGGGGTCTTCCTGTCTTCCTCCTCAGGAATGGGATTAAAAACACTTGCCACCGTGCCTGTCATTTTCATGTATGTTCTAGCAATCAAACTCAGCTCCTTGTGATTGCAACATGAGCTTCCCCCACCAAGCCATTCTATTACCACTCTGTCTATCGTGGTTTTGGAGACAGGTTCTCATGAAGCCCAGGCTGCTCAAAAACTCCATAGATCAGTGAACAGGGCTTCCAATCCCTGAGCCTCCTGCCTCCGTATCTTAAGTGCTGGGTTTGAATACAGATTATATGCAATGCATCTTAAGATTTTCAAGTTAGAAATATGTGCAATTCAATCTCTCCAAATTAAGATAAAAAGAAAATGAAAACAAGCCCGTAGGGCATTTTCTTAATTAGTGAGTGATGTGGGAGGGCCCAGAACATTGCTGGTGGTGCCATCCCTGGGCTAATGATCCTGGGTTTTATAAGACAGCAGGCTGAGCAAGCCAGTAAGCAGCATCTTCCATGATCTTTGCATCAGCTCCTGCTTCCAGGTTCCTACCCTGTTTGAGATCCTGTTATGGCTTCCTTTGATGATGAACAGAGATGTGAAACTGTGGTGACACACGCCTTTAATCCCAGCACTTGTGAGGCAGAGGCAGGCAGATCTCTGTGAGGCCAGCCTGGTCTACAAAGTGAGTTCAGGATAGCCAAGGCTACACAGAAACCTCTTGTCTTGAAAAACCAAAATGATTTTTTAAAAAGTGTAATAGAAATTAACCCTTTCTTCCCAAATTGCTTTTGGTTTCGGTGTTTCCTCACAGCAATAGTAACCCTTACTAAGATACATTCCTTCACAATCCAGTTTCATCAACATGCCTAGACAGATTTAATTCTCCATCAGATAAGACTAAAGATTAGTTATTCTGGCATTCCATCACCTTTTGGAAATGAGATTAGTTAAGCATCAACAAACAAGTATCGCAATCTTAAAAGACTAAAGAGTTGGGGCTGGTGATGACACAGTCTGTGAAGAGTTGCTTGCAATTGAAGGAGATAGGGTTGATCTCAGAACAGATGTAAAAACAAAACAAACAAACAACAACAAAAACCCTGGCTGGAGCCAGGTGGCAAACACCTTTAATCCCAGTGCTTGAGAAGCTGAGGCAGGTGGATCTCTGAGTTCAAGGCCAGCCTGGTCTAGAGAGTAAGTTCCAGGCCACCAGGAGCTATAGAGTGAGACCCTGTATCTAACAAAACACACCCACACCCATACCCACACTCACACACCCCCTCCCACCCACACACGCATACACGTGGCTGCATGTGCGCACCTGTGCACTCAGGCCAAAGAGCAACATGCATAACTGTGCACATATTGTTGAGATTAATGCTTTAGGCCATCATTTAGAAGCACCTGAAGATTCTACTAGTGTTATCACTTATAAAATATGTACTTGTTAATTGACCAAAGATTTGTTAGTCTGATATTTCAGCATTTGCCAACTTTACATTTGTTATATTTCAGTATTTGTTCATTTGTTCAGTATTTGTTAATTTCATATTTTAGAGGTTGCAAAAATAACTCATTGTTAACTTCTTGCATATTTTGGTTGCTGTAGTATGAATACTGCTAGTTTTAAAACAAGGCCCTACTTATTGACCAAGAATATATTTTTCCATGATTAAAAAAAACCCACAAAAACCCTTAACTCATGTTATAATACAAAATTTGCCAAATAATTCTACCGTTCACTCCTCACATCTTTCATCTCTTTCCCGTTCTGGTTTTTTTTTTTTTTGGACACAGGGTCTCTGTAGCCTAGGCTTGCCCCCAATTTTCATTGTGTAGTTAAGGCTGGCCTTAAAATTCCGTGCCTCCCGCCTCCACCACCCAAGTGCTGGGATTACAGGCCTACCCCCTCATGGCTACCTCATATTTTTTCACTCTGGAGAATAAATACGCTTCTTTTCCTTAATTTCCTAACCTTGTGTGAAGACGATCCCCCGCCCCCATGACACCAGATCATTACCTTTCTTCTTATTTTTGAGAAATTCAAATTCTGATCAGATCTGATGGTTCTATTTAAGCCAGCAAGCTGTTTTTACTGTCCCCTGGTGGGCCCTGTATGAGACTTACCATCAGCGATGTCGTCATAGATTTCTCCATCACTGTAAACACAGAAAAAAAATTTCAGTTTATAGAAAATATCTTCCCAACATTAACATATAAAACAAGCCAGCACTAAGATGATTGCCATATATCAGAAGCATTTAGAGGTAAAAAGTGAGGGTGCGCATGTGCAAGTGGACAAAGGTTTTAAGTTTATTTCTCCATCTTCCTTCCCTGGCTTCGTCGACTCCTGGTTCATTCTATAAACAGAAGAGCAAACACATGCCTTGAGAACATGGACTATGCTCTACTGTGAGTGAGCATTGTATGGGCACAGGACTTCTGAACTCCCTAAGAACTGGGCTTTGGTGGCACACACCTTTGATCCCAGCACTGAGGAGGCAGAGGCAGGCAGATCTCTGAGTTTGAGGCCAGTCATGTCTACAGAGAGAGCTCCAGGACAGGCAAGACTACACAGGGAAACCTTGTCTCAGGAAACAGAACAAAAACAAAACAGAAAAGAATGGGCACAGAATTGAATAAACTGAATTGACAAGGCACAACTGTCTTCCACGGGCCTCAGTCCAAAATTGCAATGAATTTTAACATCTATTAGTACTAGATTTATAGCTTTATTTTTTGAGTTTTGAAAGTTCTAAATCTTAGATAAATGAGATATAAGAGTTGGTAGAGAAAACAGCTATATCACTTCCACTTATTTCTAGTTACAATGTGTGTATGTATGAAGCATAAAGTATTTAAATACTAATCATGGAATATATAGTCATCACAGAAGTTATTTTTATATTACTTACTGTGGAGATCACATCCACCACAGTAATTTTTGCTGCTTTTAGATGGTTTCAGGTTTTGCTTAGTCCTGAATCTTCATGGAGTAGTCTGTTAGCAAACATTGAGTCAATCTCATGCACGGGGAGACTTAACAACCATGAGTCAGATGTAAGCTTTGATTGTAAGAGCGTGTAGTCTAATGCGTGATCTTTAACCAAGAGCATAATATATTTTAAATATAAACACAGTCTGGAAATACAGGATACAGTTCTCAGTGTTGGAGCTGTGAGGTAGCTGTGTCACTTAGGGTAGACATGCTCTTGGTTCCTATCTCTGGCTTTATCATGGCAGCAGCAGCAGCAGCAGAAGCAGCAGCAGCAGCAGGCCCCTCCTTGCTGCCAACTGTGGCAGATGCTGTGAGCTCCCTACGTCATCTGTTTGGATCCTTTCTCCGAAGTGGAGCGAGATTTTGGCTAATGGAAATCTGACGTGAATGCAGAGGACAGGTTTTCCTATCATCTATTCTATAACATTTATTGATGCATCCATTTTCACAGAGAGTGAACCAATAGTCACTTGACCCCCTTTCTCCATTTTTCTCCCAATAATCCTGCAGCCACAACAGATGAAGATGTGTTCTTATCTGCAAGACACTCTTTTCATACAGTTTCCATCTTTCTCAGGACAAAGCTTAATCAGAAGTCCTGTGCCCACCACTGTAATGCATGTGCTGAAGAAGACGAAACTGTTACAGTCGTTCTTCTGTCTGCTCTCTACTGGTTTTGCTGACAGAACTCGTAATATGCTTGGTCCTACTTAGATGTGCGTCTTGTTGCTTGTGGTAAAATGTTTGTGAACCCTTGGTTCTTTCATTATGTCACTTTTACAAATATTTCTATTGCTGTAAGACTCATACAGATAGTGGGGTATTTATCTGTTCTGGGTTTCTTGGAGTAGAATCTTAAAGTGTTTTGGAGGAGTCCAAGGGCTTAAGTACCAGGATGTGAGAGACTATGCAAAGGTCTTATTCATAAGAATACAAGAGTCATTGATTACTATTTTTTTGTGTGTGTGTGTTGGGGCATACTTTCAGTAAGTGCAACCTAATAGAGGACCCTGCCTAGTGTGAGTGTAGAAAACTCTTCAGTTAGGAGCTGAACTATGAACTAGTAACTGGTGATATTCATACCTACGACACTGACGCTAGTTGTACAACACTAGTTGGCTCCAATTAGTGCAGCTCAAATACTGTAGTAATTAGTGAGTGAAATGCCAGCAGTTAATGAAAGGGGTAGTGTCTTTGCCCTGTGTGTCTTCTGTGTCTGCAGAACAAACCGATCAATGAGTATAGAAGACCATTCTCTGTGAGTGAGCCAGGCTTTCTTTCTAATTCAGACTAGCACTTTCAGCTTTGTTATTAGCACTATTTATTGATAGGAATATAATACAGTTTTTAACTTATTATGATAGTCCCATCCATTGCATTATGTAAATGATATCAGCACCTTTTCCCTTAAGGAAGCTATGTTATTCTTTTAACAAATACAGTAGTAGAAAGAAATGGCCTTACTTGTCCACCAGGTAACTCCGAAGGACATAACCATCTATAAAGAAAAAAGGAAATGCATGTTAATTACAGATACAGCTTTGAAAATATTTGATATTTAGTTTCACAAGCTTGCGTACAAGTGAATGATTGTAAGATAATATACTGAGGGTCTGGAGAGATGGCTCAGTGCTTAGGGGACACTGTGCCTTGTCCACAGGACCGTTTGATGCCCGTCAAATAGCTTGTAACCACCTGTAACTCCAGTCCAGAAGCTCTAATGTCCTATACTGGCCTCTGCAGGCACCCACAGATGACACACCCACACAGACACATCTTTAAAAAGCCAATTTCTTGAACAATTATACCTATATAGAACGTGCCGATAGAGGAATCTGATCATGTTCCTACTGTTATTTTCCCTCCTCTTAGCACATCCCACCGACCCCTTTCCTACTTGATTTGTTTCCTTTTTATTAATTTGCAAAGTCAGCATAAAAGGTAATTTCAATATGGTAGTTTCGTACATCTCTCCTTGCACCTTTGTCTAATTTATTCTCTCCTCTGGCTGCCTTTCTGTAAACTTCCTGCCTTTTTCTTGATGGTTTCCTCCCTTTTGCCAAATAGTTCCTCTTTCTGTTCTGATGTAACATGATTTCCATTATCCCTTTTTCTACCTCTAAGGTCCCCCTTTCCCCTCTCATTCCCTTCTTCCTAGGTCCCCTCCCACACACACATTTAGAAATAGGTTTCATATATGAAAGGAAGCATGTAACACTACCTTTCTGAATCACGTTTATTCTGCTTAATATGATCGTTTCGAGATCAGAGGACAACTGGCAGAGATCTCTTCTTTCCTTCCACTACGTGAGTAGGAGGGATCAAACTCACGGCTGCCAGGCCTTAGCAGTATGTATACAAAATTATAAACTGTTGATAAAGACTGGAATTTTTCTAACTTGAATTTTTCCATTAAAAAAAATATCCCCTGGAAGATTACAAAAAAATAAAGTTCATGAAAGAAAAATGTAACCATTCTTTTTTGGAAATTAAGGATTATTATTTGCTGATGCTTTTAGGTAATTTGCTTTTGTAATTAAATTAGATCTAATTTAAAATTCAGTTGTGATAAAATGTTGCAGGCCTGGTTAAACCACCACTAGCAGTCTTTTACATGACTAAAGTTAATAATTCATAATACACAGCCTAATTATAAACGCTATATTATCTTGCACTCTCAGACCCTTAGTATTCTCATTTATTTCCCTTGCTCAAGAATTCTAAGTTACAGCCCTCTCTTCTGTTGATGACCCCTTTCCAATGCTATTAATCAATTCTATGCTTTTTCTCTCCCTCTCCCTAGCTCTCTTTCTCTGTGTATAGGGGAGTGGAGGGAGGGAGATATCAGCGGCTGTGAATATTTAAGAAAAAGTATTAATATAAAGGAGGTCACAGGTAGGATGAGGCTCTATTTAAGTTCCATGATGATGTGATAATTTAGGGCTCACTAACTAAAATTGCATACACACACACACACACACACATATAGTGCTTTTACAGGATTACCGACTTTTAATGTAACACAGGCTTTACTGTCCAGTGCTTTCAAGTGCTAAAACTTTATTCTATTCCAGGATGGCTTATGATGGTGTCAAAACAAATGACTTACCATGAATTGTTACGTAATCTTAGTGGTATAGTTCCTAGAAACTCTTTTTTGTGTAGGAAGAAAATGTTCTTTTTGTTCGCATGGTGCATGTTCACTTACTAATATGAGATATTAATAGACAAAAATGAGAACTATTTCACTAAACAAAACAAAATCAAGGCTTTGGTGCAGAACAGCTGCTGTGTTTAGCCTTACAATACAATGAGTGCTGATATGTGCAGAGTTCTCACATGTCATACCAAGCTGTCATTCGGAACCCTTCTGCTCACAGAGCAGAGCACAGTACTTGGACAAATGTCTTGAGATACATGGTGGGGTAGAGCAGTTAGCAAAATAATCCCCCCATATGTGCCAGTCAGTTTCTTCCTAAAATGTTTGTTTGCTACGATGTCTCAGGATGAACAACTCGTGAGAAGACATTAGAAATGTGGAGTTACCAAGGAAATAGACAATAGTCTTGGAAAAATAGAAATAAACTTTATTTTGTATTTTCAGTTTTCCCTTAGTTGTATTTGCAGAGAATGTAGTTAGTTACTGAATTTGGTCTTCTACAATTAAAAAGATACAGTCATATTGTGTGGACTTGCCCAAGCAAGTGAACCAATATTACACTTGAAGGGAAATGAGACACAATGAATGACATATGATACTGAGTGTAATTTATTATTTTGGTGTTCACACGGACTAATCTATCTCCTTTCCTTCTTGGTCTCCTCCTATTGTTTCTAAGACTTCTTATTAAAGTGACTTTAAACATCTTATTGTTCATTCATTCATTCATTCATTTTACTTTTGAGGAGACTTTTCCATATGTTGCCCTGGATGGCCTTGAACTCTTGGTTTCAGGGGATGTTCCTCAGTTAGGCTCTTGAGTACTGGGATTTTAGCTGTGTGGTACCACAGATGACTTTTTAAGTTCCTGAATGAAAGTTTTTTTCAGTGAGCATGTATTGTTAAAAACAAAACAATTTAAAGGAATGTTCGACTAGTTTTGTGACAATGTTCAGCCATTTGAAATTTCTTTCTTTGATGCCTAAAGGAAACAGAACATTGTAATCACAAATAACTCTTTTTTCATGCCTCACTTTTTTTTTGTAGAAAATTTTTCTACAGTGACAGGAGATGGGAAAACTCTCAGCTTATGAGCATCAGATTGTAGAATGTGTGCAAATATTAGCTAGCAATTTTAAACATTTGAGAATCTGCCAGAAATATATATTTAAGTATAGAGGAATTTTAATCCAGCAACATGGTTGCTCTGACAAGGGATCATATCCAAAGACCTTCTAAGTCTGTGTGATCCAGCTGGAATGCAGACATGATACACACTTTTAATCCCTCTAGGTGGAATACTGACATGCCCAGAGTCACACCTTTAATCCCAAACAATGACATCTAATTGAGGGATAGACAAAGTAACAAATCAGAGCATAGGATACACCCAACTCTCAGGAGAACAGGCAGGAAAGAAAAGCTACTTAAGTCTAGGAGAGTAGCGGCAGTAGAGGAAGGTACAGTAGAGAAGACAGCACAATTGAGTTGAGTTGAGGTCAGCCGGTTGGCAGTCAGTGGGGAGCCCGGTGAGCGAGTGCAGTGCAGTGGAGTTGAGTTCGTTTGTGAGTTCATGAAGAGGCAGTGGAAGCCAGAGAATAAGAAGGGAGATTAGAACAAATTGACAGAGGTAGTTCGAAGCCAGGCAGAGCAATTCAGCGAGGAGCAGAGAGAAGCCAAATTGAGTCAGCTTGGAGAGGAGTTTGAGCCAGAACAGCTGAGTTGAACCAGCCAGCCAGAGTTCAGAAAGAACCAGAAAACGACCAGTTATTCAGCATTAAGCCTCTGGGATGACAATTACTTCTGGTGAATAAAAGGTACTTGTAAATTCAAGATGTCAGAGCCTACACAGTTCCTGCTTGCGAAAGCCAGTGGGTGAGGCCCGATTGAATGCAATAATGCCTGCACCAGTGGCTTTTGCCCCACAGTGACAAAGGGGCTCTCCTTCACGCCTTAACCCCTCAATTGCTCAAACGGAGAGTGAGAAAAACATTAGTTATGCTGAACTACAAAATAGCTTTGCAGGTCACGAGAAGATATAAAAATAAGGAAGTTCTCATTATAGTTCTCATTAGGCCAAGCCAGAGAACTGCTGCTAACCAGTTAAAATATTCCGCAGTATTTATGTCAGGCTTTTATCTGGTGGTTAGATTAGAAATCTAGAGTGTTCCTTGGAATCTACCAAACCCCACTCAAGGTGAGAGACATACCAGTGCTGGCAACTGGTACATCCAATATCAAGCACACTTCAATGAAGTTCTGTGTAAGCTCAGAGTCTAACAAGAGCAGCAGATTGGTGAAACAAATTACTCAGAACTTAAAGCACTGTCATGGGGAACGATGGGAGGAAGGATGCTTCCAGTTTTAGATGACACCTGAGTTGTTTTTAATGAATGATAATTGCATTCCAAGTCAAATAAAATAGCACAGTGGGATTGAACCAGCATAATTCATTCAGGGACCGACAGACATGTACTTTGTGCTTATGATGTCAATTCTAGATAGCAAACTGCAGTTGTTGTCCACGAGGTTAGATCATGAAAGGCATTTATTATATGGTAGCCTAAAGACTGTGTGGTCTTGAGAATATTTGGTTAACAGGTTAACAGAGACGTGAGTAGACTGGCCGAGAGTGTGGGAAAGATGGGTACTATTTACAAGGCCATTTGTGGTGACCTAGAGGAGGGTGGGTTAAATTTCTGCAGCAATCATCCCAAGTCTTAGTGAGTGTATGGAGAGGAGACCAGAAATTAAGATAATTAAGAATGATCAAGCATCCAGGCCAAGAGGGGAGTAAACAAGGACGGAATTTCATAAAAACTCAGAAAAGCAAAAAGTTTGAAAAGGCAAAAAGTGAAATTAAATAGGCACACTAATTCAATCATTCTTAAATAATTCTTAATCTGAAAGTCATTCTCAAATACTCTTTAGTGCCCCTCCCTCTCCAACTGCTTGAGTAGCCACTGAACCAAATTTCTGCTACTATCTGGCTATTTTGTTCAATTTACAAAGGGCTTTTCTCTGGCTTCCAGAACTCTTCATTAGCTTGCTCAACATCCTGAACACCATCACACCTCCTAGGAACATCCTTTAACCTTTTGTTTAATCTCCTGGATACATACCCAGTTTGCTCACTACTTGGTGACACAGTCACTGACAGCAGTCATAGCAGCATTAGAGTTCAAGACTGCAGACACCTGTGGAGGCCAGAAGAGGCAGCTGTATCCCCTGGAGCTGGGATTACTGTTGTTTGTGAGCTGCCTGACGTGGTGGGTGCTGAGAGCTGAACTTGGGTCCTCTAGGAGAGCAGTAAGACCTCTGAATGAGTGAACCATTGTCTAGTCCCACACAACAGTCACCCCCGAAATGAGGAAGTCAAGCTGAAACCGAATACAACCTAAAGAAAGTCTTTAGGATAAACAAAAAACACTACACAGCAGGAGAATTTACACAGTCATCTTGTTGAGATAAAACTTTCAGAGTATCTAGAATTGAAGTTATCAGTGAGCTTAGAAGTCACAACTACATCACTGAGAAAAAAATGTACATGAAATTCTTGACTTTAATGCACAGGGAGTTTATGCAATGTTTCTGCTCTCATTTTCCAGCCTGTATTCTGCACTCTCAGCCTTCACTGTTATTTCTAAAAGATGATGGAGAAAGAGTCTTCTCCAGGGAAGAACACACACACACACACACACACACACACACACACACACACAAACACACACCACTGGTTTTCCAATACCAAATGGTCAGCCCTGAAAACAGACATACAGATAATACTATACAGACTGAGTAGGCTATATTTACACACAACACACACACACACACACACACACGCGCGCGCGTGCGCGCGCGCCGCGCGCGCGCGCCAGCACTCATACACCAACTATTAAAGAAAAAGAGGCCATGAATTTGAATGAGAGCAAGGGAGAATACTAGGGAGAAGTTGGAGACAGAAAAGATAGGGAGGGAAATAATATAATTATGCTATAACCTCAAGAGACTCCAAAAGGCATTAAAATAGAATTTATCAATCTCAGCCTAGGAGAATGCTTGGTTTCTTAACGTGTCCCATACAAACCGCAGAGCAAAGCGAGTCGGAAGAAAGGTGCAATCTTTGCCACCAGCGTGGCTGTTAGAGGCACAGGGCGGTGTCGGCTGACTTACATTTGCCCTCTTCATTCCTGCAGAGAACTTTGGTGTCGTCGGTGTTTTGAATAACTTCAAGCACTTCCCCAGGTTTTATCTGCAGATCTCTAGCTCCCCACTTTTTAGAAGTTAAGGAGGATGCAACTTTCGTTGAATATAGGACTCGAATTTCACCATCGTACTGAAAAAAATATTCAAATTATTAATGTGTATTATTACAATAATTCATTTATTGACAGATTTATTACGAAGTTTGCTTGCTTGTGTTTTGCTCTGTAAATGCCTGTGGGGATTATCTACAATTTGGTAATTAATACAGGAAGAGCTCTGGTAAGTATGGGTTTGACTATTCCTGGAACCAGGAGTCCTGCACTGTGTCAACGGAGAAAACAAGTTGAGTATCAGCGTGCACTCATTTATCTCTCTCTGCTTCATGACATCAGGTGCATTGTCACCAGCTCCATGAAACTCCTGTCTCTGGGACTTCTCATGGTGGCCTGTAGCTTAGAACTGTGAGCCACAAGAAACCCCTGTCCTCCAAGATACCTGCATTAGGCTATTTTATCATATGTATGAAGAGAGTACCTCTCTATCCTTCAAGATGCTTGCATTAGGCTATTTTATCATAGCTATAAAGACAGTAACTACGTCAACTCAAACCTCACTAACATAACATAAGAAATACTTATAGATTATCACTTTATCAAAGTTTAAAGGACAGCAAAATTTAAATGGTTATTAGAGCATAGAGGATATAAGCATGCATGGTTGCTTGCTTAATTTATTATAGGAATAAATTATTTAAAACATATAGAACAAAGAAAAGTTATGAGAAATAACTATAATATTGTTAACCATACTTTAAAAGCATATATTTTGTCATTTTGAATATTTTAGATTTTTTTCATCAGTACTTTGACTCTGATTGGTATTAAATATTACACACCTTAAATTTTTTCCTGAGCTCTTTTTCTTCTTTTTCCTGTTTTTTTAGCTTCTTTGAATCTTTTTCTTCTGTTTTTGCTTTCCCAACATTAATTCCTTGACTAGGGTGAGAGAACACATATAAATCAATGCTTTAATAGAGAAGAATAGATCATAATGAAGACTTGATTCTTAACATTAAAAATTTCAATTGTGTGTTTTTTTTTTTGTGGCAGGGTCTCATTATATACACTGGACCTCATTATGTAGGCCAGGCTGGCCTAAAATTCTCAGAGAGCCATCTACCTCTGCCTTCCAAGTGCTGGCATTAAAGTCATGTGTCACCATGCCCAACGTGTAATAATAAATTTTTGCTCAATGTTGTGTTTAACTCAGTACTGATCATTATAATCAATGATGACTTTCTGACATATAGAAGGGGTTCATTAAAATAATACACATGAGTTAAACTATAAGTGAAAGTCTATTATATTGAACCAATAATGAAACTAAATAACATGAAATATGATGGCATATCATAGTTTCATGTGATTAAACCTAAACTTGAATATTTTATAGCTCTTTCTAGAAAATTGAGCGACAGAGATAATGTTATTAAAACGGCTCAAAAGATGCTTTTTTTAAAGAACTAAGTTATGTCATAAATAAAAGACATAAAACGTATCTATCTTAATATTTTCACACCTAATTCAAATGGAATGATGAGGGAAAAGATGGAGTACAGTGGCAGAGCACTCACTCACATACCACACCCTAGACTTGATCTCCAGCAGAGAAATAATAAGTGAAGGGAGGCAACACAGCAGACAGAAAATATTGGTTAGTGAAAAGCATTTATGTAAAATTACTATTTTCAGTATTATGAGGGAGCATCTTAGAGACAATAGCTAATAGACAATAAGTACCTTAGCCATTTCATTAAATTGTTCACTGGAATATAAAAGTTCAATACAGATGACTAGAAAGAAGTGTGAATTTCCATAGAAGAGAGTTTTTTTTTTAAAAGCACAAGAATATTTGTGAATAGTGAAATTTAACATTGATATTAATTTTCATTTTGATTATCTAGAAAAGCTTTGCTTGTGGCTTCTTGAAAATGTTTAATTGCTTTTATTTATTTATCTTAGTATTTATCTTGTTCACTGTGAAAAGAAAGAGGACCATTGCCCACCCGATATCCTGTATCTATCCTCAGGACCTCCTGCCTTTCATAGTCTGGGATTGGTGAAATTGCTGGCCCAGATTAGCTCTCTGGGATGGTCAGAGCATGGATGTATGCTGAAAATGCCCCACAAGCTATCTTTGAAAATAACTTATTCCAAAATAGAATACTGTGCTTAAAAACAGAATTGTTTTAATTCCTGAAAATAAGCAACTGGTAAGGAAAAAAACAGAAAACCAAAAACCACCGGTCATATCTGATCAAGTTCAGTTAGATGCAGCTTATTTTGCTCCAAGATAAAGGCTGGGATGTGACTCTCAGTTCCTGCAGAGCAAGCTGATGGAATGTGTGTGTGTGTGTGGGGTGTTTCTTGAGCACTATAAAACAGAAATATGTATTGAAGCCCATGACACATAGGCACAATGTCCTGGTAGTGAGGAATACTGAAATGAATGTTTCTAAGAGTAGATTTTCCTTCCGCAGACAACTAAAAGCAAGGGGCTCTCCTTTCATCTTGCTTTCTTGTTTTGCCTGTAGAACTTGATCTTCATTTGTGAACACCGGTACATTTTCCCTCCAGCTTCTTTGATCTTGATACTGTCCGTGGTTCAGTAAAATTGGCTTAATGTGGTAAGAGTCAATACTTGAAGTTCCCTCATGTGTTCTTAAGTACAGCTCAGTGGGCATAACTTGAGTCATTAATACTATTTTTTGTTTTTTAACTAATCAACTATACTGACTTTTAACTCATCTCTTTTTTGAGTGCACTGCCAAAGTTTTCTAGCTCTTGTACACAAATCACCTTACGTAGATATTAGAAAACAAGCAAGTATTCTAGCACACTATATTCTACATCAGAAGAATTTTTTCAAAAGGCGTTCCCTTAATGCTAAGTGATCTTTACTACTTTTCATATACTTTTAACCTTAAAGTTACAAGTGAACCTCAAGTAAACTGAAGTTATTGTTCACAGTTAACTTAAAAAAATTGATATGAAACTTTTGAGAATCTAATGCTTTCGGGAACAAAAAGTACATTAAAGTTCTCTTAAGTAACTAATTCTGTCATTTTTCACAGTAGAAACTGAGATATCATGACAAAGAAAACTGAGGAATCACAAAGGGCTGAGGTCGAAAGGAAGCATATTCAAGGGGAAAAAGGTTTGGGAAAAGGGTAAAAATAAGAGAGAAGATGAATCATTGAACTGGCTTGTGAGCAGTATGGTCCCAGTAAATGAGTGAATACAGACAGCAGTGAGTCACCAGCAATCAGCAGAAGGGACAACCAGCAGAACCAGAGTCAGGGGAAGGAATGAAGAAGGGAAGAAGAGAAAAGGTTAGGATAATTTGCTCACAAACCTAGCTCTGAGGTGAGAGCTGTGATCAGAAATAAGCATAGCTTTAGAAAAGGACAGCAGAGGTCACATGACTGCACACAGCACACATACACCACTCTGGATTTTTACTCCAGTTCAATGCTGTTCAAAAGTCTCCTTGTCAATACTTCATTGTAATGAAAGTATTTTTAATGACCTCATCTCTGCAGGTGGAGCAGGGAAGTCTGAGGTATCCACATCATCATAAACTTCTTCTCCCACATCTAATAAAAGACAGAATATCAATAGTGAAACACTGCTCATTTACATTTTGATGTAAATAAATATTCAGTGATGTTATCATAAGCTAAAGACTGCTCTATAGCCAGTAGGACATTTCTCAGTGTTTGAATAAATTTCTACTGAAGGTATTGTCTGCTTCTCAAAGGAAGGAAGGAAAGAAAGAAAGAAGAGAGGAAAAAGTTCCTTACCTTCTTGGGTGTGAGTATTCAACTTTAGATAATCAATAAGTGAACAAAGAAACAATGGAAACCAGTGAATATAATTACAACCATCATTATTTAGAAAAACAAAGAACTGTGTAATGACTCTAAAATTCCACCAGTTTGATCAACGCATGCATGGCAGGACTTCAGAACTGTGTACAAAGAAGATAACTCTTTGGGGCATTGGCAATAGAAAGTTAATGGGAATTCTATTATGGTATGGGAAGCTAGGGCACTCATCCTATTTGTATATCTCTGTGTTGATCTTATCTATCTATCTATCTATCTATCTATCTATCTATCTATCTATCTATCTATCTCATCTATCTACCTATCTATCATCTATCTATCCACTTATCATCTATCTATATATCTACCACCTAGCCATCATCTATCATCCATCATCTTCTTTCAGTGATTTGTTCCATTAATTTACACTACAGTGATAGTATGGTTGTAAATTGTATCACCTTCAAAAGCAAACCTTTCTTTTTCTCTGATTTATTTAAATTATGTGGTTGCTAGGAACTGAACTCAGGACCTCTGGATGAATATTCAGTGTTCTTAACCAACGAGCCATCTCTCCAACCCCCTCAAAGGCAAATCTTATTTCTCTAAATAATATACATCAAGTGATAAAAAATAGCATGGGTAGAAAAGCAGCCATGGGCTAGGCAGTGGTGGCACATGCCTTTAGTTCCAGCCTCAGGGTTTTGAACAATTGGTCCCCAGTTGTTTGGGTAGGCTTTGCAGGCATGGCCTTGTTGATGTTTGTCACTGGAGTGGCTTTGAGAGTTGAAAAGACATGTTCAACTACCAGTTTGAGCTCTGTTGTTGCTTGAGGTGTGATGTTGTTCAAGGTGTGAACCCTCAGCCTCTTACTCCTTACCATCAAGCCTTCATCAAGGTGTATCACAGTGTTAGAAAAGCAACTAATACAGAAGTTGGTACCCAGGAGCAGCTACTGCTGGGGCAGGCCTGATCATGCTGCTTTTGGGAGGAACGTTAGGATGTTTTAGCACAACAAAAGAAAAGTATCTAATACATGAATTTTCTTTTTATTTTTATGGGTCTGCTATTCTATTGTTGGGTAGTTGGAATCATCTAGGGTAAAATTGCTTGTGCAATGGGACATATTATTTGCAGTCAGGACTTAAAGCAGGTACAGGAGCGACACTCAGTGCTTCCCTCTACCTCATGTGTAAGAAATAATTTGTAAAATACACAATTAGTTTTTATTACATACCCGGTTGTTTAGGAGGAGGAGGGAAACTGAAAACAAAAGAGAATATAGTTAAAAATCAAAGTAATATGTATCTTGAAATTAATTCCTTTACATGAGCGAGGTGTGGAAGGCAATATTCTAGAGGTGTGACGTGGGTTAATCTGTAGATCATCATACCTTTCTTATCCTCCATTTCCCACTGATTTCTAACCATCAATTTGGAATTTTTTGAAAATAGTTTCGTTGTTCAAATAAAATCAAGAGTGAAGACAGTCGTTTTATGTTGCCCACAATCATTAGACCAATATTTCAGATTTGGTCATGTTACCATACCAGAATAAGTTAAAATGGACTCAGTACTTTGGAGCCTCGTGTTATCCATAGATCTGGCCCAAATTGTCTTTTTGAATCAAGGACTGAAATTATAGAGTCAAAATCAGCAGCAGTTGTTGGAATATGGCTGCACTTCTCCGGTATGTATATTTCTACACCAAACTGGAGAATGATGAATAAGAAAGGAATGCACATTTAAACTAGACAGGGTCAGGAGTGGGAGGGAACCAAGATTAGGTAGCATTTAGTTGAGGCAGAAAAAAATGTTTGCTTTTATTATTTTCTGAACCATGACAGGTACACACACACACACATACACACATGTACACACACACACACACACACACACACACACACGCACACACTTCTGAAAGATTCACGCATAGCACAGGAATAATCAATCACAGTACAATTTGAGGACATTTGCTCAAATAACCCCAAATCAGAACTTGGTGGTGTGAAAACAAGGCAAAATGTCTCTTCTTCTAACCCTAAGTAAAGGTTGCATTTGAGCAACATTGCTCAAAAGAAGACTTCTTGCTATCTGTTTGCAAAATTGTAAGTGTGTCATTTATTGACTGCTATTTGGTGCTTAAAAAAAAAAGGAGAAAACGAGGAATGCTGTGTGAAAACAACTTATAAGGGTTTCAGTTAAATGTGGTGAACACATTAAAAATGCAAAATAGAATGATTCCTTTGTACCCGAGACCACGATTAAAATTCTTTAAATTCATATACGTGAAATTTATGCTAAGAGGCTGTTTTGGGGCTGAAAGGGGAGAGAGAGTTTATGTACTAGTTATTTAGATAAATTTGAAATATTGAGAGTAAATCTCTATAAGTATATAGTTAAGGTAATTAATAAATTGCCATTATTGAACAGTTATAAAATTTTTCAATATTATATTCAGAGAAAAATTTTAATTTATGTCCTGTAGTTTAACATAATTAACTCAATAAAGAACATGGAGTTTTGAAAGTAGTCAGTATAACACACGACGTAGTAAAATGTAGGCTTCCAATCAGAACGGAAAGTTTTGGATGATTGTGCAAATGAGAGAAATCCTACTAAATGGTGTGTATTTGTGAATGACTGTATGTACTTGAGTATGTATGAGTGTGTGCGCACGTGTGTGTGTGTGTGTGTGTGTGAGAGAGAGAGAGAGAGAGAGAGAGAGAGAGAATATGCACAGGTTGTGTATATATCTTCATGCAAGTTTGCTGGAAAAAGGATCTTAGAATTACATAATTTTGAGTAACTGGGGTCCTCTGCTGTAAGTAGTGCTCACTAGGAAATGAGTGTAAGATGATTAATGGAAAATAACGGTAAAGTGGTGTAAGCTCATCGGGATCCACTCCTTGGTTACAGGTTATTAGTAGCGTTTAATTAAACCAATATTAGTGTAGTTATAGTGCACTGAAGGTGGTCAGCCGACTCTTACGATGAACCTTCATTATTGTCTGACTCAGAGACTTTAGGTTTCTCTCGAATACTTTTCTTTCTGTCATCTTTTCCCTTTAACATCTTCAAAATGCCCCAGGACCACGTATTAGTCTTCTCTTCAACCTGCAGCATGGATCTTTGGAGTATCAGGCATTGATCAGAATGCAACAATCAGCAAACCATGGAGACATTGTATGGACATTCAGAGCTTCAACAATTATCCTATGCTGACCAGTTAGTGGATCATCGTAGCCAATAATACGGTGCTGTTAAGTTTATAAATTCTGGTGAGTCAATATTTCTTTCAGTAGGCTGATCATTTTTTTTACTTATTCACTAAACATAAAGGTTTCTAAAACATAGAGCTAGATCAAGTCAGCTAGAATTAAGTTTAAAAGATCTACTTGGTATTATTTTTGATTAAAGTAAAATATATACTAGGTCTTAAACATGCTATTTTAAAATGGAAAGAAAATATATTAACTCAAAATATTTTATGAATTATTATTATAAAAAGAGGTATTTATTATTAAGCAAAGGATTAGATATTCAATACCCTTCTGCTATAAAAACTACTATAGCTATCAAATGGTCTTAGTTTACCTGAAACAGGCTCTTACCCTGTACCCCAGGTTAGCCTGGGCTTTATTAAGCAGCTAAGACTGGCCTTGAACACCCGGGTTCATTTGATCCTTCTGCTAAGCCTCTGGAGTGTTAAAATTACAAGTGTGAACCCTGACACCCAGCTGTAATTATGTTATTATACAGAAGGCATCACTGCAATGTGACCAATAAACTCCAGAGATGGTTGTAAAAGTAAATTATTGATTAATAGATAATTACTGACAATGTTTGTAAAAAAAAAAACACAACACTTAAAATTTGTCCTCTTTTCCTCTCATTTTTTCGTAATTGAAAATTTTCTAATCTACCATTTCATTTGCAATGTGATATAATTATCTTTGACTTACCCTTATTGTCAATTAAAGTTCACATAATTTTAGGACTGAATAAGAACAATATTTTCTTTTTTTATCTTATCTGGAAATGAGAACTAAATTTGCATATATGTAATATCTTTTTAAAAAAGAAAAAGCAATTCAATGATTATTCTTACCTGTTATCAGCATCCTCCTCTTCTATCCCATCATAAATGTCATCATCTGGTGGTGGCGGGAACATCCCTTTGTTTGGATTAGGAAGGAAACTTTTTGTCAGTTGTGCAATTTGGTTACATACAGGTCACTCTGATTTTGATACAGTTTCTCCCAATTTGATTGCAGAAAGCATCCCTCTTTCATATTTGCCATTTAAGGAGGAAACTAAATTTTCCCAGTATCACACAGATAGTTCATAAATCAGTTACTTTATGATTATTTTAAAGCATTGTAGGGACAAAGCTATAATAAAGAAATGAGTGATGATGGACACTCTGGACTTGATGTAAAACAGATGGGTGAGAATTAATATGAGAAAAAGTAATATGGTCTAGGAGGCAGAATTAGATTATCATGAAAAGAGAGAAGTGAGGAGGTGGTAAAAAAATTTTAGTTCACAGTGAGTAGACATTTAAGAGAAGACTAAGACACCATTTATGAAAATTAAATGGAATGGTAGGTGAATCTATAAACACTAATTGTAATCAAAAGAAACTACAAAAGGAAAAGTCACACACACACACACCCTTTTATGTTTTATTTGTTATGCTGTGCTCTTAGGAACTTTGCTATTAGACAAAAATTTACTTAACAAATATTTATTGGCTACTTTCTATGTGAAGGGAAATAACCTTAAAATATAATGTTCAGGGTGAGAATGTGGGCTCTTTGTTATCAAGGGGTCTTCAGGAGGCATTGTCAATGTAGCCGTACAGTTTGCACCTGGACAGGGGCAGTCCTGGAAGTCAAGGGGGAGGGGAGGTTTATTCTTAACTACGCTCGGAAAGTCTGCAGAAACCAAGGACCTTCCCAGCCCCCCCCCCCCCCCGGCAATGGGGTCACACTGGGATCCACAGCAAATCTGGAAGACAGAAGTAATGGCCTCACTCCCGGTTCTTTTTCCCTTTAGGATCCTACTGATTCTTTCATTTCCGGTTCCTATCCAGATACATAAAAACACTTGTGCACATATGACAAGAAAGCAGAAGAGAAACTGTCTAGGGGAACAAAGGAAATTAAGGGGAGGAGGAGGAGGAAAGGTGAGGGTTGAGGGGAATGTGGTAAAGTTCATTACACACTCGTACAGAAATGTTCTTATGGGAATCAGTACTGTGAATAGTGGCTATACACCAATAAAATTATAGTTTAAATGCTTCATTTAATGTACAAGCATATAAAAAATTCTCTTACTGTTAGCAAATTAAAGTGTTTTGTCATTAACCTACTCAAACATGTTCAAGACTACAAACAGAAAGCTTGAGCCTCACCTCCGTTTCCGCTCTGACTGTGGCTAAGAACAAAACAGAAATAACAAACGTGTGAATTATTTAGTTCTCAAAAAGGGAAATTCAAGTACTGAGAAGACCATAAAATTAACATTCTACTTAAAACAAGATGTAAGATATCAAGAGCAAGGAGAATGCATACATAGTGAGGAGGCAACTACATAACCAATAAGTAAACAGCAAGAAACAAAGAGTTATAGGACTGTGGATCACAACAGTCATGCTGCTTGAGTTTAATAAACTTCTCATTAGGCAGTTTTCTGTAATTATACATTATATTTAAAATTACTCTAGAAACTGTGTTATTTTAGGAGTCAATTAGGACAATTATCATTGCATTTCAATTCAACTCTTTTTCAGCATCTTAGTTCCACAGTATCTAGTTCTTAGTCTGATATTATCACTGAAATAGAAAAGTTTCTGGTTTCTTTGGAAACTCAGTTGTGTCATATGAACATGTTTTTTGTTTTGCTTCCAAGTGTGGGATGTGGGAATGTTTTTCCCCTGCCGAAAAGAACCCTCGTGAGAGGGTACGTGATGTTGGTCAGCTGAAAGCTACCTTGTGTGAGGGGCGCGGGTTTTGTGAGCTGTAAAACATCCCCTTGTGGACTTTGAGAAGGGTTAAATAGAAGCCCACAGACAGTGAGACAAGGCTTTCTGCATCTCTTCCCTTTTGCATTGCTGCGGTTCGAATACTTTACTGGTCTTCCTAAGAAAGAAACAGCCCAGAGAACTCCTTGGACTGCTTCGGTGGACTCTGGCCATTTGGGCGGAGTCTAGCCACTGCGTTCTGCTGCTGCTGCTGCTGCTTTGCTGTTTGACTAGACTGCTGGTATCCCGGTGACTGAGTTTGGTAATTCCCAAAGGATCCATCAACCCTTCATCAACAGGGAGTAGATAAAAAAAGGGCTACTACAGCCCCTTTTCCCTACTTTTCCTACCTAAGGTCTGGGGGTTGGAAGGGAGGTAAAGGCGTTTAAGAACCTTAAATAAAGTAGGTGTGTGAAAATCTAAACTTACACATTAAACTTTGTTTTAAGGAAAAAACTAATTTAAGTTGACATCTTGATGGCACTTTTATTCCTCTAAACCCAGGTTGCTTTTGGCTTTAACTTATTTCCCTAACAGTCAGAACTTTTTCTATTTTAGCTTTCATAGTTACGTGTTCTGGTCTGTATCTCCTTGTGTGAGTTGTGTGAGAGCCAAGTGTGGGCACTGAAAAAACTTAAGACATTGTCTACTTGTTCAGTTTTCATTTCATAGGAAAGAATTCACAGAACCTAGGAACATCCCAACCCCATTTTGACCTTTGGTATAAGGTACCCGAAGCAGAGTAAGTCTGATATTATCACCATACAGGAAAATTATATCCTGGTGCTCAATTTTAACGTTCCTTTTACAAGCCAGTAAGAAAAAAAAATCAGTCTGATACAGATCTTTGGTTAATTTAGAAATAAAAGCATACTGTCGTCAATGGAACTTTGTAGAAAGTCGTATCGTACAGAGAGTATGTACACCATAATCTAGATGTCGATTTGTGAAGTAGCTGACACACCCTCTTTGCTGTTTCCACCCTCGTATCTGTTTTCTCTGCCACTTCCCCGCATGAACGAGGCAATGCTTACAATTAATTGCATTCTGGACGGCGGATATTCCCGGTGAATGTGTTTCCTCTCGGGGATGCTCATATCTAAGACCTCAGGAATGTGACGCGCTAGGAGCAGGGCGGCCACATGTTCATTTCGTCCGTAGGGTGAATTTATTTATATTTGTGTGTAGTGCCTGCACTTGTTTGGTGTCAGATGGAATGCAGTTATTTTTAAGTGTTGTCATGAGAAACTACTAGGCAGGCATGTGGGGGAAGATGGCCTTGGTCTCCTTCTCCAAACAGGATGTTTTGTTTTTGCTCCTCCGCTCCGCGAAAGTGTGCTTATTTTTCTAGGAGGAGATACCACTCTAATGTAGTGGAGTGAGTAGACACTGGGAAGTTGGACCTTTAATTAATATTTAGAGATTGGAGGGGATTGAGATTTGACCTCTTTTTTTTTTTTTTTTCAGTATACCAGAGTTGTAGTGGAAGCCATTCTCTTCCCAGTTATATTTGCAAGCAATGGCAGGAAATGTATTTAGACTCAGAGATTTAAGGGTGGAAAAGTGTGTTTGTTTGTGATATTTTATGTCTTTGGCTTCGTAGTTTCTAAAATCATACCAGTTTAGGCATGTCTCTATTATCAAATCATAATGAATATGATAAAAGTTCTTTGTAGCAGACAATACATTTAACACAATTATTTGGCTCATTATGTTTCTAGTAACACTTGGTGTGTGTGGCCAACAAGTAAAATAAAAGACAGTGGGTGTGGCCTGGCCCTTGCGCTCACACTGGGTGTGTTAGACATGGTGGTTTGGTTTAGTGATGGAGAGCATCAGGTGACATGGAAGGTAAAATTGTGGAATCTTGAAATAATACATGCTGTCTGGCAAGAGGAAGGTGATCTGCTTACTGTCCGCCTGTCACACACCTGTCAGGAGCATCCTGCTCAGCCACATCGTCGTAGACCTCTTGGTCATCTTCAACAAGTCTCGACGGAACAGCATTGAGTGTGTTCTTCTTCAGCTTCAGAGAGTCGTAGTCAATCTCAACGGCAGTCGTTTTAATATAACCATCTACCAAAAGCAGAAAGAGGCCCAGGCAACCAGAACTCAAACACTTCGGAGTGACGCATAAAGTATCAGTTGCCCATTTAGTCTTAGAGCTTTCTCTTTAGGGCTGGGAAGGAGCCTAGCATACCCAAAACCTTGGACTTGGATCCCAGGCTGTGCATGCGCCTCTCGTGCATGCTTGCATGCATGCAAACAAAGGCAGTACACATCAAAGAAGTGTCTTTGCTTGCAATATTGACTTACAGACCTTCTGTGTAGCCACAAGTTCTATGTACTCTGTCAGAGCCTACTCTGTGGTACTCCACAGTGAGCCAAGATTCAGTCTGAAGATGCTAAAGTGACTTTTGTAAAATCTTACACTGCTTCTCACTAAATATTAGCTACACTTGCCATTTTAGATTTCTTTTCTCTCTCTCTCTGTTTATTCAGTAGCACATTCCTCACAAGAAGCACACAGGTCTGGAAGGATCTAACTCAGAAGGAACTTATTGCTAGGCTGATCGTATACTTTAGGAGAGAACCTATGACGATTATTCTGATAAATGCATTGAACTAACTCCTAAGGACTTATCATCACATCCACAGATTTAGGCATCTTGTAACTCTCATCAGAGAAGCTTCATCAGAGAAGCTGTTTGCAGATGAAAATCAGCAACTGGCAAAAGTGTAGAGGATAAGAGACTACAGAATGCCCAACTTTAAATATCTCAGGGATTTCGCTGAAGAGGGGCAGAAAGAGTTTAAGAACCAGAAATGGTGGATAATTACAAGGAAAGTGCCCTCCAGGCACAGCAGGGCAACTGCACAAACAGGCTCACAGCAGTTGTGACAGTATTCATAAGAGTTGTCAAGATCTAGACAAATCAAATCCCAGCATGAGAGAGGAGTCGAGCATGAAGTTCCACTCCCCAAGTAAGCCTGGTAATTGTCAGGAGAGGAAGCCTCCGTTTTCTCTAAGAGGACAGCCCCTGATGTAGACCAGGCTCCAGGGAAAGGCCACACATCCAAGAATATTTGAGTAGCATAAATTGGGGGGAAATGATCCAAGGTTAGTTGAAAAGAAAAGGGGTTGAATCTGGGATGAATTGGAGGAGGGAAAAAGAACATGATCAAAACATGTTATGCAAAATTCACAGAGAGAGAGAGAGAGAGAGAGAGAGAGAGAGAGAGAGAGAGAGAGAGAGGAAGAAATAAGAAAAAAGCAAGCCCTTGAAGTCTTGAAGACACTGGAAAAGGCACACTCACATGACCCCTTTGCAGTTCTGCCCAGCCATTTTCCTTCTGGGTTGTCTGTGATGCGGATTATTTCAATTTCCTCTCCTTGCTTGACGCTCAGTTCATTCTTTCCTCCTTTGACATCACAGCAAGCTTTTGCATGATGGATTACTTGAATGGGGCCTGTTAGCTACAAGAAGATGGAAACACATAACAGAAAACCAGTAAGAAATATAATTTTGAAAGACAATCAACCCACAAACAACTGTCATTCCTGTTAAATACTCTTATTCTTTTGACTGCTTTTGGGACTCTTTTCCTCCTAACTAGTTGCCTTGTCCAGCCTTAATAATCCTAGTTTTACTGAAACTTGATATACCATATTTGGTTGATATCCATGCAAAGGCTGCATTTTTCTGAAGAGAAATGGAGAAGGAGTGGGTAGGGATGGGGCTAAGAGTGGAGGAGAGAGGGGAACCTGGGATTGGGATTTAATATATAAGAGAAGAATTTTTTAAAAATACAAAAAGAAAGAGTTAAGGGAAATCACAGAGGTGCAGCAAGACTGACAAAGAACAAGTGAGCATGTGTTTGCCGTTCATGAGAGAGGGATAAGGATCTGATGAGCAAAAGAACTCTAGGAAAAAACATCTAATAAATGAGCACCACACATATACTTATGTACACCAGCCCTTTCTTTATTTCTTTTTTCCTTCCTTCCTTCCTTCCTTCCTTCCTTCCTTCCTTCCTTCCTTCCTTCCTATTACTTGTTTGAGTATAAGCTTATCATAAATACTACCTGCTACAAATAAGATAGCATTTTAGAAATAACTTCAAAGATAGTAAACAAATACTAGGCAAAGTTTTCATTATTAGTATTCTGTATATCTTGATGATTTATTAATAGGAGGAAAACATACTTTAAGGTATGAGTCCCTAGATCCTAATTTTCTATTCCCAAATAAGTATCTTCAATAGGGTGTCTCTCATCTTATGATTAATAAATATGGATTGTGACTTTGGGGGGAAGAAACTGTTTTATTGAGTCTATTTTGTGAATTATGTGACATGTTGCTTATATAACATCAACATGTCTTTAAAAGCTTAGGTTGATAGAGAACTAAGGTACCAATTATGAGATTTATTAGTAAGAGTAGAAAGGTTTGGGGCTGAGCTGGCTTTATTACAGTTGACCTGTTTGTGAGCAATCTGTAATTTGAATTACAGATCTTCTGCAGCTGCACTGGACTTGAATCCATGCAGTGTTCAGAGTGTGAATTGGCTACTTGTTGACATTTTCTTACTACTTCAGTGAAATACATATCGTTATGTCAGTTTTTGAGGAGGATTTCTCAATAATGTAGAATTAATTTTAGTATCAATAAACATTGATATGTCAGCCAAAAAAATGTTGAATTATGATATGCCATGATACTGATGGATTCTCATATTTGTAAACACAAGTGTCTATTAATACCTGAGTGAAATATAGCTTGTAATGTCCCAGACTTGACAAACCCTTGAGTTCCCACCTATTAATATGTCTTCTGTACCTGTTTTTCTTAACAACATTATTTGAATGAATGTGTGAACTCATGTATTACACATTTCCCC
Source organism: Meriones unguiculatus (assembly GCF_030254825.1). Classification (NCBI taxonomy): domain Eukaryota; kingdom Metazoa; phylum Chordata; class Mammalia; order Rodentia; family Muridae; genus Meriones; species Meriones unguiculatus. The sequence continues at coordinate 126,645,938 of NC_083351.1, forward strand.
AAACTAATCTCAAATCCTTGAAAACTATGAGCAATCTCTTATGAGAAGTACACTATATACATTTTCATGCATTAAATTAATTTTTACCTGAAGAATATACCAAGATGTGTATCTTGGTAGTCACTCATTCTGTATGAGTAAAATGTTTTACTTTTTACATTGCAATGGTAACTTTAATTGTACATAGGAACCTTCTTTAAAAATTTTATGAAAACTCATAGTAGGTACAGTGGCTTTTATGTAATATTTCATTTAGTCCCATAACAGACTATAGAAAAATGTCACTTATTTCCACTTTAAAAACAAAAGAATCTGAATCTCAGAGGAGATGAGCAATAAGCTTGAGAGCACAGAACTTGTATGTGCAGCTGGGATTGGAATCTCCATCTGTCCAAAGGACTGCAAGTTGGATTGTTTTCCTTGCATCATGCTGTTGAACTTTTGTTTTAACATAACAAATGTACTGAGAAGTTTTACATGAGTCATATTTTGTAATTCCATGAATCTAATCCTCCAGAGAAATAAATATTTAAAGGAATAAGTATTTAAAGAAAACACTATAAATTCCTTTAAAAGTGTGTGAAGAATAGTTTTGTAATTGAGATCATCACTCTAAATACTTGCAGGCACCGGAAACATACCGGTTGGCTTATGTCATTAAAGATGGTATAGCCAAGCGAGTTCAGTCAGTGGGCGTGGCGTAGTGGTGGTAGCCATAGAAGTGACACCAACATTACCAGAATTCAGAGAAGATAAAAGTCAGAAGTTGAGGCATTTAAAGAGGGATGAGAGACAGCAGGTCTTAGAAATCAGTAAGTGCAAAGCTTAAAGGTAAATGTGTAGCTCAGATCCAGATATCAGGGTCTCTAGTAGCTCAAAGGAATTGTGGTTCACCCAGAAACACTGTGTCCACCGCATCACCATGCAATGTGCCATTGGGATATCTATGCATGTGGCTCTAGACTCATAGCACACAGTAATGATGCAGTCATTTCCTCTGTCAACATAAAATCCCTGGGAACCCAATGAATTATAAGATAATTACATTTTATTTGGATTTTTTTTATCCTGTTTTATTTTGGATGGTAGAGATGGATGGTATATTGGGCAAAAAAATTATATTGTTTTAAAACAATAATTAAAGAAACCCCCCTAACTTTGTAAATTTTTCTTGTAATGTTACAGAAAGAAAGTTTCAAAATGATGCTATTGCTTTACCAGTCAGCAAACAAGGCCTTACTTTAAATTTCTTCTTTAATTCTTGTTCTTTCTTCTCTTTCTCCTTCTGCTCCTTTCGCTCTAGCTCTAACCTCTTCTTTTCTTCCTTTTCTCGTTTCTTGTCTCGTTCTTTGGATGATTCTCTGGGAATATAAATTGTTAAGTTGTGGCTACGTGTGCAGGTGTTTGTAGGTCAGGGTCTGGCATACAGAGAAGTATCTACCCACCACAGAAGACGTTCTCTGAAGAGGAGATGAGGCGAGAAGCTAAAGATGTAAAAATTCTGGAGGTGGGAGAATGTTTATAAAGCCAGAAGGAGGCCCATAGCTAGGACTGCCTTCTATGGCAGCCCCAACTCCTCCCCCACCCCTCAGTGCGCACCACAAGGAGGAAGGCATCTTTGAAAAAGCTCTTGTCCTTGGCAGGTTGGCATCTCACCCTCTCACTTCCTAGGTCATGCATGAGCACACGCTCACCATCACTCCTACAACTTTTAATTCAGAGACTAGTTTAATTTGGAGAACTGGTTGAATAATTAGGTAGAGAAAACTAAACTAAGATACATACCTGAGCTCAGCATTCTATTGAAAAGGATTACTCCTAGTCTCACAGTTTCTGTGGTGGTTTGAATAGGAAGGGCCTCCACAGACTCATGTTTGTGAATGCTTGATCATTGGGAGTGGCACTGTTAGAAAGTACGGCCTTGCTGGAAGAAGTGTGTCACTGTGGAGGCAGGCTTTGAGGTCTCCTATACTCAAGCTACGCCCAGAGTGGCAGTCTTATTCTGCTGCCTGCAGATCAAGATGCAGAGCTCTCAGCTCCTTCTCCAGCTCCTTGCCTGCCACATGCTGCCATGCTTTTCACCATAATGAAAATGGGCTAAACCTCTGAAATTGTAAGCCAGCCCAAATTATATGTTTTTCTTTGTAAGAGTTGCCATGATTGTGATGTCTCTTCACAGCAATAGAAACTCTAAGACAGTTTCTAAGAAATTCCTTGGCCTATTTTTAAACTCTATTGTGGAATCACTTTTCATATCTATCCAGCAGACTAGAACATGGGCATCTGGGTGGTATGCTAAGCCACATTCCACAATATCTCTGTGTCTGGATGAAGCAGGTATGAAACACTAGTAGAGAGAAATACAGATTCTAGAGTCTATTCCCTGGCTGTCTTTCAAGTGGCTTGTAGGTCTCACATGGCAGCTTATCGCCAGAGCCCTATGTAGAGTCCTTGGAGAAGTAAACCAATTTTAGTCCTTTGGAGTAAAATAACAGATGTCATTACATGCCAACCATTTGCATAAATAAAGCTTTTTCTTCCTACTATTTTTGCATAAACATGCGCCCTCTTACAAAACATTGTATTCATCTTAGAAGAAAATTCTTATGGGAATAAGAGCAATGCATACATGTCTTCATATGTTTCTCCTTCACTCTCTTGTTCCTGTCAAAAAAAAAAAACCCAGACAATTATTAACTATGATTATTCCAAAAGATCATACACATATTTCATTGACAAATTATTCTTTAAAATAAGCGTTTATGAGTTTATACATTGAAGCCAAATTTGCATATTTGAAAGTTTCTTTCTTTTTCTCTCTCAAATAAAAGAGACCTTATTCTCTGTCTTGCTCAGTCATTTAGCTGTGCAGCCAGACGTAAGTTCAGCACTACAGTAGCATGAGTCAGCACACTGACTGGCATATGTTTCAAGCATTTAAAGTAAGCAAGGTTAGAAATGGAAAAAAATACCATTGGGACTCATAAAACTCTTTATTTGTCTGCTTATAACAGAAGGAACTGAATCATAATAATTGTTAAACATTCCACTTTTAGAAATAGAAAAAGAGAAATAAAAATATCTGACCTCTTCTAGATTTCCAGTACCTAAAGGATTACAAAAACAAAACAAAACAATACACTGTAATTAAGAAGTATTTCAAAATTGATCAGTGGATAAAATAATACTTATATCAATTTAAAGTATAACAGAGCTTAACATTTTAAAGCACAATAAAATGTGTGCCCTGGTATTCATAAGATAATGCAAAAATAAAAAACAATTACGATACCTTTTATTTGCTTTATGTAGGCATAGTACGTTTGAAGTACAACAAGGAAAAATAATCACAAATAGTTCACATTTTTTGGTGCATTCTTTCTTGAGAATTTGCTTTTATGAAATAAGTCAAGGTGATTAAGTTTAAAAAGACTACTCAAGAGTTTACATGTTACCAGATATCAATTATAATCTAATGTTATGATTAATAAGACAATAATATTAACCCCAACCATAATAAAACAATAATGAAGTATAGCTTTAAAACACATAGCTAGGACAAAGGAATTGAAAAGAGAGCTATGCTGGATAGTTTTACATCAACTTGACACAGGCTAGAACTATTTGAGAGGGGGAAGCCTCAATTAAAAAAAAAATGCCTCCATGAGATCCAGTTGTGGGGAAGCCTATTGGGCATTTTCTGAACTGGTGACTGATTGGGGAGGGCTCAGTCCATTGTGTCATTCTTGGGTTGGTCCTGAGTTCTATAAGAAAGCAGACTGAGCAAGCTGCGAAGAGCAAGCAAGTAAGCAGCACCCCTCCATGCCTTCTGCATCAGCTTCTGCTTTCAGTTTCCTGCCCTATTTGAGTTCCTGTCCTGACATCCTTTGATGATGGACTGTGATGTGGAAGAATAAACTAAATAAACCCTTTCCACCCCAAGTTGTTTTGGTCACGGTGTTTCATCACAGCAATAGTAACCCTAATTAAGACAGAGACTAAGAAAAATTTACATATGGTCACATATTATATGCACACATATACCCACATTCCTATATACCTGAAATACTATAGGTATGCACTATAAATTAATAGGAAGTGAATAAATTATTTTGAATTCGGTAGGGAGAATATTGGCAATGTATATGAGGGATCAAGTCGTTTTCTACTAAGTTCTCAAAGACCTAAATGCCAGGGGCGATGTTTGTAGGAAAAATAAAATGAAGAGCTGTTTCATTTCCTACATACAAAGACTTTCTTAAAAAGTTAAAAGAACCATTTCCAAGCAAAAACAAACAAACAAACAAAAAAAACTAATGAGTCTGTTAATATCAAACTGTATTTGTGCTGGAGAAAAGACACCATGGACTAAGTTGATAGACAATAGAGAGACTGGAAGAAGTTTGAGGTTGGCATGGATGAGTATCTTGGATATAAAGGAACCCTGTGAGTTTGCCAGGAGAAGATCCTACATAAGCCAGTCATGGCAACTGGCCATCAAGGATGCCATGACATTTGACTCATTCAAACACGTAGTTCAGATTAAAAAAATTAAAATGTTAGTCCTTACCATCAGAGTGCATGACACCATCTGGATTTTCTTCATGTATAGGATTTCTGAAAACAAGAAAGAAAAAAAAACCATGAAAATAATGTAGATGCTCACCTTGAAATGAAAATATACAATAATATATGCACTTAACAATGATTAATAAGAAAAAAAAGAGGCCATGAGTTTGAAAGAGATCAAGGAAGGGTATATAGAAAGGATCAGAGGGAGGGGCAAAGGATGTAATTACATTATAAACAGGAAAATGACTGATTTACTGAATTAATGTTTGCTGACTTAAAATTCACAAATCACTGGAAGAGATGTTAGTCTTATGTTTATGTCACTGTGGATTAAAAATAAAAAAATATTGAGAAGGTTGAGTACAGCACCATCCATTCATAGTGGACACATTCAATGGGTCCATTGCTTCAGGAGACTGACATATTTCCCATTAGATGTGCAGTCAGTTGCTCAAAACTGAGATTCTTCCAGCATTTGATTGGTTCTCTGACACATACAAAGGAAGGAGTTGCTCCCACCCCTGACTTACTTCTCTTCCTCAAACAGATCCCACCCTGCTTTACTTCCATCAAGTGTTTGAACTGCGTGTGCTTTCTTCCCCTCAAGTGCTTAAGCTAATTGTTCTTAACAGCAGCATCACCACATGGGACTCACAAATTCTCAGTGGTTTATGTAGCCAATGATGTCTTCCATTCCTATTCTAAGACTGGTTAGTGAAGGTGTAGAAAACAGTCCATCTTTCTGACTCCGGACATTACAAATAACTAGTTGCCAGTCTCAGCTCTACCTCTAATGATCTCATCTTTCTAGTCTACTTTTCCTGTGTCATGCTTTCTGATGATACCCATTCAAAACCTTTACCACTCTCCTCAAAAATGCTCTTTTTTGCTCCTGGGAATCAGATTAAACTTGTATTGTGTTTTACTGATAAAACAGAAATAACTGAAAATTATTTCCGTCAAGATATATCCCCTTGGAACACACACTTCTATAGCCCATATGCACTTACCTTCTCCCCACCATTCTGCCCACCCATGTCCTGTTACACCCACCTTCTTAGAAGTTTTGCCCTTTTCCACGTGTTGTCATGTTATTTATACTCTCCTTCATTCTTATCCCTTAGGATCTCATTCTTGGCTTTCTCCTTCAGCTCAAGTTACTGTTACCCATAACAAGAGGTAAAATTTTCAGGGCTATTACACAACAGTTACTAGCAGATTCACACGCTCTATCACGCAGGAAGGCAAACAACCAAAATAGCTTCAGGAAGTCCCTGGAACTGAAAAGATTCACTAGGCTCTGCCTGCTTAGAGTAAACAAGCCAAGCTTCAAAGATGACCCACACAAGCAGAGCTGCAAAGTAGACTCTAAGAACAGCCCAGCTGCCCAGCAGAAGCAGAAACCAGCCCAGCTGCCTGAGAGAGGTTCAGACTAGAGGTTCAGAGTCACTTGGAAAGGACACTTTCCCACATGTGGAGCTGCCCGTGGGCTATGCAGTGTGCTCCAGGCTCCCAGCTTTGGTTAGCTTTACTCATGGTGGGGTGGGCTTTGGTGATGGAGCTATCTTTGAATCTTTTCAGTCCTCCAAGTAACCCCTCACTCATATTCCTGTACATGACCCAATAAAACTCATTGGTGGGCTGGAGAGATGGCTCAGAGGTTAAGAACACTGGCTGTTCTTCCAAAAGTTCTGAGTTCAATTCCCAACAACCACATGGTGGCTCATAACCATCTACAATGAGAGCTGGTGCCCTCTTCTGGTTCTCAAGCACACATGCAGGCAGAATACTATATAAACAAACAAACAAACAAATTAATTAATTAAAAAAACTCAATGGTATACCAAGGTGGATTTTGGTGGTATCTGTACTTTGCTCTGTCATGGGCATGAGATAAGTGTATTGTCTCCTCAGGAAAAGTTTTGTCCAACAACAACTGCCTGTTTGAATCTTCTACATCACCACAAGATAATTCTCTTTCCAACAGCCAAGTTTATTAAGCCTATATTCACTGGCTCTACTTTTTACCCTTCCCTCATTTCTTCATTGACCATTATCTGTCTTGTGTTGCCATGTATTCTTGAAAACTGCTCTAAAACTTCCTAGTTATCAGTTTCACTAGATTTGCTTTATAGCTCCTGACCATAGTGGCCATTTCCCCCCCCCCCCCCCCCCGGTTTTTGAGCCTGTTTTCATAAGTACTACTTCCTGGCCCACTCCTTGTCCCTCTGGCCACCAACCTCCAGTTTCCTTTGTGGGTTTATGCTCTTTTAGCTTCCCCTGTAAGCAATGATTTTTTTTTTCTCTATGTTCTCAGTTTGGCTTATCTTCATTTTCTTGTAACATCATGTAACATCTTAACATTCATGGTGTCCCTGTTGAAATCTCTATTTATGTAACCCAGGTCTCCCTTCTGAGTTTTAGAGACATGAGTACACCTCCATTGTTTCATATCTCTGGAGATATAGGAGTCTGGAACTCCCCCAGCACTACTCTAATTTGGAGGCCTTCAGCCAGTTTTGCATTCTCTCAAGAAATGAGGTCTCCATCTTCGCTGCAGCCTTAGCCAGAGCAGTTTTTCTGCATCAAGGAACAGCACCATAATGCACACATCCACTGAGGCTTCAAGCCATCCTTTTCTCCTCTTCTTCAGCCCTGCATAAACTAATCATCAGGTTTCTATAGTTAGTGGGTCTCATGATTCTCTTCTTCTTCCATCACTTTTTTCTTTTCTTTCTTCTAGTGCTTGGCAGCACTTTCCCCATCCCCACCCTGACAGGCCCTCCTCCAGCTTATGTGATCTTTATAACACAATAAACAACCCCCCTCTCTCTTCCCTCACTTTGTCCATCCAAAAGATTCAGTGGGTGTATTTCTGTCTTAGGAAAATTTTTTCTTTCAATTTAATTTTTTTTCTTGGTTTTCATTCATTTCCTTTTGGTGATGCAAAGGCAGGGTGTAAAATTGGTATAGAAAAATAGGCTTGGTGTGCTTTTATGCCTTGCTGCTTGCAGCTTGTCCTGTATCCCAAAGAGTCATAGCTCTGTATTTCCATTGAGAGTCAAATGTCTATTATAAGCCCGTGTTAAAAGAATATACTGTGTTGCTACAGAGATGGCTAAGCAGTTAAGAGCACTTGCTGCTCTTGCTTAGGAAACTTCTTTGTTTTTCACATACTCACACTGCCTTGCATCGGATTCTAATTCTAGTTCTAGGGGATCTGATAACTTCTTCCAGCCTCAGTAGACACTAGGCATGCATGTATATACCCACCTATAGGCAAAACCTTCATACACACAAACTAGAGATAAATAAAATAAAAAAATACACTGTAATCTAGAAACAAGTTTTACCCTAAACCAAAAAAAGCAAGCAAGCAAACAAACAAAAAAACACTAAGGAAGAAAAACCAAATGAAATAAAGCCAAATTTGCATTCAATTAGCAATCTTCAGGAGGCACAGGGGAAAGAATGCATAAATGTACTAACAGAGACACAACCAGCAAAACGCAGACAAAGCTAACATTTCAAGGAATAAAGAACAATTAAGGTGGTGGGTAAATCGACATGTAAAGAGATAAATATATGAACATATACATGAACATGGATTATTAAAGATTCTAGGCTTTCGGCTCTTAGTTAAAGTTAAAGCACACAAGTACACTATGAAAACTGAAAACTTGCTTTTGACAGAGTTCTACTCCTTAGCAGCTCAAGTTGGTCTTGATCTACTAACCTCCATACTCCAAATTCTTGAGTGCTGGGATTAGAGGCCTGTGTCCTGCTGATGACTATTTTCATATTTCATACTAACACACAGGGTCTAATTTGGAGGCACATCTACTGAAATGCCTATGGGTGAAATAAGACAATGTTTGTTATAACTTTTAGAATAACCTAAGAAAGGGAAGTGATGAAGGTACAGATGAAACAGATGAAAGGTGTTCACAACCCTGAGACGGGTACGGGACATTGGACATTACTGTCTCTGTCTTCTATACACTTAAATGTATTTTATCATACTTACACTTCTGAAAAAAATTAATAATAATTCAATCACAAAAGCTATTGGGCTCTTTAAAGGAACTGATTTAATTCCAAACCTTTTACAGTGTCCTGGGAGAGGTTTTCATAGTGAAGTCATTTGGGGAGATCCTTTAAGGCAGTGTGCTCAATCTGTGGGTCAAGACCCCTTTGGGGATCCAAATCAGATATTTACATTTGATTCACAACAGTAGCAAAATTACAGTTATGATGTAGCAATGAAATAATTTTATGGTTGAGGGTCACCACAACATGAGGGACTGTATCAAAGGGTCTCAGCATTAGCAAAGTCGAGAACCATTGATTTAAGATGTTTGAAATGCTTAAAAAGAAAATTCAGTATATTTGTATATGCAAAAATTTGTATATGCAATGTGAAACATCTGAGGAAGGTTCAGTCACTTTAACTTTCAAGCCAATATGTTTTAACCACTTGAAATTGAGTGGTCCAATCATTAATGAACAATTAATGTAGCTTCGTGCTCACAAATTTATAATCCCAGTACTCTGGGGTTCTAAAATTGCTAGGTATAGGCATGGAATGACAAGTTTTACAATCGAAATGTAAGTACTTAATATAAGTAAGTCCTTCACCTTAGCTTTCAGGAATAGAATTTTCAGGAATAGAATTTTACTGAAAACACGTAAATACTTTGGACATAGAATACACTGGCATTCCACCAAGCAAAAATGAATAGTCCTTTTCATGGCAAACAGGGCACAGGACTTGTGTAATCAGCTCTCGTCTCCCATTGCTTTATTTCTTGAATTCCCTCCCTTCTCCCTTCTTTCCCACTGATCCTAATCTTCTTTGAGACAGGGTTTCACTATGTAGCTGAAAGGGGCCTAGAACTCTCAATCCTCCCAAGTTCTGGGATTATAGGCATGTATCATCACACCTGGGCCATTTCTGCTTTCTCACATTATCTCCTTTCCTGTTGATACAGAAGTCTCACCCTCTCTGAACACTGTCTGTTCCTTCTCATTCTCCATGATTAGTTCATGCTTCCCTTTACTGGGTTAATTCTAGCTCTTAAAAAAAAACCAAATAAACAAAACAAACAAGCAAACTCCCAAAACCCAAAAAACAAAAGACCTGTTCCTAGTGTGTGTGAGAAGGCACATGAGTGGAGGTCAAAGGACAGGCTCTGGGGTTGGGTTTGTCCTTCCACCTTTTTGTAGGGTCTGGAGATTGGAATCAGGTGCTCACCCTGTATTCGGGCTTCTTGTCATCCCTTGCTGTAGACCCCTGACCTGAATCTTTCCTAAATAGTGCCTCTTCTGAGAGGTTATTCCCCAGCTCCAAAGCCCATTCTTTGCTGCTCCTGGGGGCTCTCAGCACACCTCTAGAGTGATAACTTATGCTACTTTGTAACTACAGAGTAAGCTCTTGCAGGTCTCTACTTATGACCAGACTGCAAAATCCTTGAGGAAAGAGATTGTCATTTTGTTAATTTACTGTATAGACTGTCATTTCAAAAATGCTTTTAGAGTAATTTCTGCCTTGCTAGGTCTGTATTTGTATCTTTAATGAACTGGTGATATAACAGCGATACTGAGTAAATAACTTTTATCACCAAAATGAATTCTTGCCATTTGTTTAAAAGGATATTAAATAATAATAATAATAAAAAACTCCTTTGGACATACAGTTTACTTTCTAAAACACCTGGATAGATAATAAATAAATAAATATTAATAAAACAAAAGGTATTAGCTCAACATACTTACTCAAATATTTACCACCCAGGAAATATGTCATTTGAACATATAGACTCAATATTATGCCATATAAAATTTATTGCCATTTATGTAGGTCTGAGTTTGTGCTCTCTCTCTATATATAGATATATAGTATTAAAATAACTATGAAATAGTGACAACAGTGGCATTGACAGTGGAGGATAAAATGGACCAAGCTGACGATAAGAAATAAGTGCAAATGTCCTGAAAGGACCCAAGTCCAGTTGCCACCAACTGCGCAGCGTTCAAGTCATAGAGAAAAGCTCCACAGAGAGATGAAGAAGAGAACAATGGAGCTAGTCAGAACCAACAGCAGGGACAACTGAGCAGGGGAGGGGGCAAAGGAAGAGAAACAACAGGAAGCTTATCGGTGGTGATAAGTCCATTGAAGCAGGCTTCTCACTGCCGTTCTTTGTTTTCAATCCACAGCCTGAAGAACTAAATGAAGTTCATTTACTATTGTGCCCATCATGTTAGAGAGCTATTGGGGTAGGGTGGGGCTGTCGCTTAGTGACAGAGTGCCCGCCTAGTGTGTGTGAGGCCCTGGTTCAGTTCCCAGGAAGGTAAAAGCAAAGGAAACAAGCAAAGAAACAAAACCACTGGGGTTCTCTACATCGTGACGCTTAGAGATGTAAAACTCTTGCTTGTTCCCCTGTATTTACTCTTCGTAAGTTTAGCTTTTAACCTTTTATTGCCGGATCTTTTTTGGAAGGAAGACATGATCTAAGTGACTCATCAAAGTGTTTTGTACGGAAATGGACCCCTCACCCTGGAACGTGTCTTTCTATACTTAACCTATGAGAAATTTCAAAACTATGACTCGTCTTAGCCAAAAACTTTCCAAATGGAGTTAGGTAAGGCTAGCCGATGTGCCAAGTCTCAAGTTCTGGAAGCTTCGAGGCACTTGTTAATTACAAGATCACACTGGAACATTCTTGTTTAAAACAATCCCTTCTACCGAGGAGAGTGGCTTCAGGAAGAACACTTTGCCCTTTCCTTTTCCAACCTTAGTCACTTCCCATTCTTTATTATTTCTCATTACCTCACTTTTCCTGTCTTATTACTATTAATAACCATAAAATGTGTTTTATATATATAAAAACTCACCCACTGGTTCTGTCTGAAAGATCAGCTTTATTGATACAGTTCTAATTCCTTTTAAAACAGTACGAAGAAATGTGTTACAGCAAAAGACATTGGCTTGAACATTACTAATGAAAAGCTCAGTCTTCTGATCCACTTCACTTCTTCAAGGTCTCATTACAAGAAAACGTAATGAGCTGTCTGTGTTCTGACCACTAGGTGGGGAAGCAATACACTGCATGGAACTTTGCTCCGAAAACTCAGCTTTTGAAATTATTCAAGATTTCCGGTTTCTGTTTACCTTCAGATCTGTCACACTTGCAGGATAAACTGATCTGAATGACATGACTACAAATTACTCCCCCGAAGAGCTGCAGAAGCAGGCTGAGCCGGCCCTACATGGTCGAAGTCCCTATCTCTCCAAATTCCTCCCTCGATCCCAGTTGGAGATTCCACTGTGCACCCAGGGAGAGCTCTAACCTTGTCAGTCATTTAGCTCATCCCTTACCAGAATGAAGCTGAGCTAGCCTCTGTTCCCCGAATTCTTCCCTGTCTACAGTACTGTTTTCCCCTTTATTGGCTACTTCTTACCAGATGTAAACATGTTGTCATTTCCACATGAGCTCAGCGTCATCCTTGCTACGTAGTATACTTGAGGCTAGCCTCGGTTATAGTTACATGAGATCCTTCCTCAAAATGCAGAATCAGAAATAAAAATTCTTTCCGGCCCTATGTCTTTGCTTCACTCCTAAAACAGTGTCTCTGTTGGCTCTTTCTAATTCCAGTGTGTGTTTGTGTGTGTGTATGCCAGTAGTTGAAGTCAGGTCTCTTCCCTTATCACTTTACACTTTATATTTTGAGGCAAGGTCCCTCTTACTGATTTCCAAGCCTTCATTTGGCTACACTGGCTTGGCCTGTACTCTACCTGTCTCTACCATACCCACAACCCTCCACTTCCTCAGCACTGGCATCACAGACACATGCTACACATCATTTTTTAACACGTGTGATGGGGCAAAACTAGGGTCCTCTTGCATGGGTGGCAGGCACTTCCTAGTTGCTAAGACCAAAGGCTTTGGAGCCACACATGATTGTTGTGAATTTTATAAACAAATCCAAATTCTGCTGTCCTGCCCTTCAAAATCTATTCGCAGTGCAGCTCTTTCTTGCCGCCTCCAGCGAGGACAGCCCATCCTGGTTAGACCGTCTCAATTGCTTGCCTGATTTCTGCCACTTTGAACTGCTTCTAACGCTGCCTGACATTTGTCCATCGACTTGAAGTGACTCTAATGAAACACACATCAAAGAGACTTGGTGCTGTGCTCCAACAACCAGGGGTTCTCATCCAACTTGTGGTGACAGTTACAGACTGTCACAACACACGGGGCCCTACAGTAGCAGGCCCCTTTCCCATTGCTTCCTCTCTTGCTGCTTTTAGTGCAGTCTCACTAACCTCTTCCTTAGACTTTGGACTCTTTAGACCTCTTTTCTCTCTGTTCTCTGCCTAGAACAGTCCCCTCCCACACAGCTTTACGCCTAACTCCCAGTTTCCTTGCATCTTTGCTCCCCCACCTCTCCGTTTAAAGTTGTAACAATATGCTCTGTATACCGTTCACATTTTACCCAACTCTGCTGTTTCCCCTCTCAGCCTTGGCACTTGCTGACCACTGCAGCGACTTCTGCCTGCTCGTCTGTTCCTCTTTCTCCTGCCCTCGCCTTAAACAGAGGCAGACATCTCTGTTTTGTGCCTAATATTCCCTGAAATCCAATTGAAAAGACACAAAGACGTGACTAAAACTTTCTTGAGTGACTTTTGTGTTGTTTTTTGGGTTTTGTTTTTTTGATACAGGGTTTCTCTGTATAGCTTTGGCTGTCACTTTGTAGAACAGGCTGGCCTCGGACTCAAAAGAGCTGCCTGCCTCTGCCTTCCTGAGTCCTGGAATTAAAGGCCTATGCCACCACGCCTGGCTTTTAATGACTATTTTAAAAGCCTAGTAGGCTTTGACTTGAGAATGGCCTTTGAATGTGGGAGGAGAACACACCCACAGGGACATTCTGAAGGGCAGGTCAAGAAGCACAGAGACACCTGCATCTTCTACTTTTCTACCCAGAATCCAACCCATAAATTTCCTATAAGCTCTTGAGCATGAGTATAACTGTCTATTTTGCTTTCGATTCCTCTATGTATTTATCAAACTTCCCCTTCCATGGGGGAAATTTTCTAATCTAGGTATTTCCACATTGTGAAAGTTACTGATAGGACTTTGAGACTGTTGATGCTTTCTCTTTTGAAGAGACAAATTCTAGATGTCCTTGATTTTCACACTTTTCTCTTTTTCTGCACATGATAATTAGCTTTTACAATACTCCAAGCATAGATTTTCCAGGTAATGTAAAACACCTGGTTTTTGTTCTTTCTATTTTTCTTCTAAGTATATGTATTTTATGAAGGTGGCAGATCATAGATGAGTCACTCTCTAAGAGGAGCCCTTAATGAAAGGACCACAGAAACGAGGCAAAGTTTATCACTACAGTGGACTTTGTAAATAACGGATGGGAATGCTGTTGCCTATAGGAATCTGAGCCCTTTGCCTTCCTTGCGATTCCTTCAAAGCCGGCATATTCACCAGCATCCGTGCTATGGCACTGCTTTGAAATCCTTTCTTCCTTCCACACCCTACTGAGGAGCCTCATCCTCATCTAGGGATGAGGTTTTCAGAGAGTCAACCCAGCACGCCCAGATGTGTCATGTTTTAGAGAATGTGCTGCCAAGGCTGGCCTGTGACTTACAGAGGAACACACTTTCTCTGTAACTCTGCACTGCGGTGAAAGCAGCCTGGTTGATAAAAGCGTTTTGCTCTGAGACTTTATCAGCAATGTGACTTATCTGAATGCTGGCTTTCCTTCTAGGTTCCTGGTCTTCTGGAAGCTGCCAGGCCCAACGAACCTATGAGACAGTTCCTCTGTTCCCTGTGGAAACCTTAACTTCTACCACTGGCCAACTTCTGAAAGCTGCCTGAGACACCCAGTGCATTTTCATAGCCACGTCTCTGTAGGCCCTTCTCAGGCTCCTGGACTTGCCTGTGTTTGGACAGCTCCACCTGCTGGCTGCTCCTGCTCCTGCTCCCTTTTTACTTAATTTTATCCCAGCCTCTCCTGTTATTGTACCCTGAGGCCTGTGAGTCCTTTTACATATGGGTGGTTCAGAGGACTACTGAAGCAGTGATACAGTATGAAATACCCTTTCTTTTCCTAATGTCCCTAATGAAATGATAACAGGTCTCCAAGCCTTACCAATTTTCAGGATTCATGTTTGAGCCATTTGTGAAGATTTCATACTAAAACCTTGCAGTACACAGAGGGCTCGCTGAAGCTGCTGTGTAGGACAGGGCTTTATTCAGAAAGTTTAGAAGTGCTAGGATCCTGGGCCACTGTGGTGGTACATACCATCAATCTCAGTGCTTGAGAGGCAGAGGAAGCAGGATCTTCCTAAGGTCAAAATTAGCCTAGAGTACATAGTTTCCTAGGCCAGCCAGGGATGTACAGTGAGGGTCTATCTTAGACAAAAACAAAACAAAACAAAACAAAAACAAACCCCCAAACAAATAAACAAACAAACAAAAAACCACAACTAAAATGTGAAATAAAAATAAATATATGAAAAAGAGAAACTCTGAGATCCAAAGTTAATGGGTTAAATTTACCAGAGGTTAAAAAAAAACTAAGAATAAGAAATATGATTTTATACATGTGAAAAGAAGTAATTTAGATCTAAATTAATTGTTTAAGAGAACATATATAGGCTATTTTAATTAGTCTAATATTTATTTAGCCTTAATATAGTAGTAGGCAAATGCTCACACTTTAATTTAGTAGCAGAACCTCCCAAAGTATTCAGTGTGTTTGGGTCTTCAAACAAACAACTGTAGACTATAGACTCAAATGCCTGGAAGAGTCTAATGTTAATATGCATACACAAAGCGGCCCACATAGAAGATAGGACCCACCAAACTGCCCATACATCCTTAGTTACCAACTTTAAACTCCTATGGAAGTATTATGACGTTAAAAAGAGTCACGTGTAACTCATCATAAACAGGCTTTCAATCACTGCTCTAAGTCGTAACTGTGAATCATGTAAGGAAGATGTCAAAGGAAGATTTTGTGATTAATAAGTTCTACTATGTGGATTATAGAAAAAACACCAACACATGGTGAAGGAGATAAGGTGAAATCAAATTACACTATTTTAATGGAATATCACTGTACTGGCTAGTTTTGGGTCAACTTGACACAAGCTGGAGTCATCATAGAAGAGGGGATCTCAATTGAGGAAATGCCTCCATACGATCCTACTATACGACATCGTTTTCAGTTAATGACCAGTGGGAGAGGGCCCAGCCATTGTGGATGGTGCCATCCCTGGGCTGGAGGTCCTGAGCTGGATAAGAAAGCAGGCTGAGCAAGCCCTGGGTAGCAAGTAAACAGCACCATTTTAAGGCCTCTGCATCAGCTTCTGCTTCCAGCTTCCTGCCCTGGGTGAGTTCCTGTCTTCAAGACTCTTGATGGTGAACTGTTATGTGGAACTGCTATCAGCACCAGGATGCAGGAGCATTGCTGTGACAGACTTGGCCACGTTATTTTGGGGAGGGTTGTAAAAGGATGTCAGAATTTTGAGCTAGAAAAGTCATTGAGTGTTGAAAGCGCAGAGCTGTTCTGTGGGAGCTTTGAAGATAAGAATGTACAGGAAATGAGATACAGGAGGGAGGATGGGACTGGGAGAAGAGGAGGGAGGGGCCTATGGCCTATATGTAAATTGAATTAATTAAAAAAAAATGTTGAGATCAGTGCGGACAATGGAGGCCTAGCTTGTGAATTTTCCGAGGAAAGCAAAGACTCTACTGGGCTTTTTGTGTTTAGAACCTGTAGTTTAGGTTTTCTGGAGCTGAAGAATCAGCTGTGATTAATAAGACACCAAAACTACTATAGCAAATCCTTTGCGTTGCTGGGATGCTTGATGTTGCTCAGCTGGAGGCGAGAAACTAAGTGATCAAGAAGCATGCATCACTGAAGTGACATCTTTTGGAAAGTGTTTTCTGAGAGTCAGCACACAGAAGGCCAAGGTTGTGCCTCATGCTGGCAGCTGAACCTGGTAGTGTGAGTCACTCGGGTGCAGCTGGTTTTGAAGGTGTGAAGGGGTCATGGAGACCGACTGAGGCATGCCACTGTGTGGAAGTGCTGGAGTTCCTGAAGAGAGCCCAGGAGAGGCTACTGGTGAAAGTGCAGCCCAGTTGCAGCAAGGGACTACAAGAAGTTTTGGAGACGACAGTGCCGTGGGATGAGCACCAAGAACAGCAGCAACAGTGGACTGGAGCCAGCCAGTGCCTAGAAGACAAGCTGTGTGTGCCACAGTGGGCAGAGCTGGAGAAGGAACCATGCCCAGAAGATTGTGAGTGGATATCAGACAATAGGACATGGAGTTATTTATAGGGCTGGAGTTTGGTTCAGACTGTGAGCGTGCCCTGGCTGGCTCTTCTCTCTTGAAATAAGGAAGCAGGCAACGTAATTCTGATTTTTACAAGGAGCCCACAGTTGAGAGATCTCAAACTTTAAAAGGAGCCTGTTCTCCCTGTCAACTACAGTACTCACTAAAGTACCGCAGACGCTTTCCGTAGACCATTCACTTAGCACCCAGCCATGCGTTTGGAAATCCCCGGCAAGACACTGGTGATGAAATTGTAAGATGATCCTCTACTTACTTGAGGTCAAGGGAGGGCTTAATGTTTCTGGGGGGCAGGCTGGGGACTGGAGGTTGTGTCGGATGAGACGCTGGCAGTGGTGGCTGGCTGGCTGGATGAGGTGCTGGAGGTGGTGGCAGGGAGGTTGTCGCGTAAGGCGTCTGGCTTTTGCTGGTACCTAAGAAGGAAAAGAATGGTAAATTAAGACAAATCTTCAAAACGTAAGGACTTACCATTCCAAACCTGCAGAAACAATTTTCAACAGAATATTAGAAATATGGCCCTTGTTGAATGAATGCTTTAAAGTGTCTAATATTTTAGCAAAGTTCCTTTTCTGAGTATTTTATAAACCTTCGTTTTAATGTTCTTGATTTTGTGAACAATTCTACACCAACTTTATACCATATTCTTCATGATTGTGCAAATGCACTTTATTTTTCCATTGGATCCGTATTTTAGAGCAAAGAGGCCTAGTATTCAATTTACTTTCACACTTTTGTTTTTGACAAGCTCTTTGAACTTTTAACAAATTATATTTTGTTTATGTTATGTTCTTTTTAAGTCTGGAAGCCTATTAAATCATCCCACAAGTAAATGATATACAATGTTAAAACTATACTGTAGATATTAAGAAAATTAAAGCATGACTCACCTATATTCTCATGACCTAGCAATGACTACTGAATTGCATGCATTTTTGAGCATTTTGATGCAAATGTATGACATTTCTCCATTCCAGGGTTGTTTCTGTTCATTTTCTCTAATGTGACTCTGTTGCCCTTTTAATTAATTAATCACTTTTTGATAAGGAGTTTTTCTGTGTAGCCCTGGCTGTCCTGGGCTCGCTTAGTAGCTCAGGTCGGCCTCGAACCCAGCTCTCTGTTACTTTTAAATTCTGCAACGTGGTACTAATGCTGGGATTTCTCTTTGCCAGCCTCATGGCTCTGATACACTGAGAGAATATTCTTCGGGGAAGAGCTGAATTACATGGGAGTAAATCTTGGCTTGGATCAGTTATTTCCTAGTGTCTTTTATAAAATGGAGCTAACAGTGATGTCACCTTAGATGGGTATTCTCTTCCGCTCTACAATATAAGGTGACAATAAATATATGATCAATATGTAAGTACAAAGCATATTGACAATAGTGTCTGGTCGATGGTTAAGCTTAGTGTTTTGTTTTTTATTTAACAAGTATCTATAGAATTCCTACAGTGTGCCAAGTTCTGTTCTAGGTACTAGGAACACAGCAGAGATAAATCAGCAATTTCTGAGGAAATATATTATACTTAAGTAATGCAATACATACGAGCTGTCATATAAATTGTGAGTTGTACCATGAGAGGTGGGAACAGTGTGTAACTGGACGTGATGGCCATTCTCTTCAGCTCTACAGTTAATGACCTGACCATGGTATACTGGAATTGGACCATATAAGCACATTTTTTTCATAGAAATTGAAAACACCAGGTTTCATTCATTATTTTTTCCACTATGTAGAGAAGATGCTGACAGTGCAGTTTAGACTCACGTGCACCACTCTCTAGTTGTCATATTATGAATAGCGTAAAATCAGGGAAATATTCTTAGTGCTTAGCCAAATATTTATAGTTACTTTCCAACTCAGCAAAACACTCGCGTCGTTCAAGAATGAATGCAGCTCTGATATGGAACTTTACTACCTTTGCTTACTGATTAACTGAAAATATCAATCAACATTTAGGTTGGTGCTGTATTAATTCATTGATTTCAACTATAGATTGGCTAGCGGATACAACAGTTGGTGATAGGGGATTTTAAGCAACAATTATTTATTTTGCTATCTCTATGTTCTTCCTTCTTCTGGTAACGTTTACTAATGCACATAAGCACACCGGCACACACATGTCCCCTGTCCCCCATGTTATTATCCGTTTCTCGTGAGAACTGGTGCTTGAACATTTGCCAGCATGGTGCCAAAATTTTTTACTTCCCCATGGGGAGGACAATTGCCTCAGCATCTTCCCTTCTTGCATTCACTCTTTTCCTGTTGCCCAATTCTCCATTTACTTTCTGACTTGATATTTTATGCTTTAAAAACGTTAGGGCCACCTAGTTTCTTTGAATATGGGGTTTGTGTCTCTTATCTCCCTCGCTTTGGGCTGACCCTTTTGAGACAGAAAGAGGATGCCACTTTGGAAAATGTGTTAATTTTATACAAGTTAAACACTGGTGCAGTTTTCCATGTTTATTGCTATGTTTCTTTTAAAGTACTTAATCCATTCAGTTATTTATATTTTACATAATGTTTGCTTGCTTTTATCCACTGAAATGGTACCTTTATCAGCAATATTAACCTTGGGGCTAGAGAGACGGCTCAGTGGCAAGCAGTGTGTGCTGCTCCTGCAGATGAATCTAGTTCCTAGCACTTATATCAGGGCAGCTCCCAACCACTTGGAACACCAGATCCAGGGGACCTAACAGCCTCTTCTAGACTCTGTTGGAGCAGCACACACACACACACACACACACAAAATAAATTAAATTAAATTAAAAATTAAAAAGAATAGTAATCTTTTTTTGCTTCTCACCTGGCCAAACTGAAAACTGAATCTAATTTTGCTAATTTAGCTTTTGTCTGTTTACATTTGAAAAAACAGCCAAAACCTACCTCACCAGTAAAGATATCTGAACAACCTTTGACAAGAACACAGCATTATATCAGTTTGAAAGTATGTAAAGGACCAACCAATTATCTTAACGAATAATCTTATAGGTCCAATGTGGTCCATGCAGCCTGGTATTGACTGACATGCTATTTTATGACCCACAACTGTGCTTATTAATTTGAAATGCCTCTTTCACCAGAGCATACATATTAGATTATTGGGCAGATGAAAAGATGTTTTTGCTATTTTAATTTATAAATAAGAGATTTACAGCCAAAAAGAATAAGCTGCTGTGAATGAATGTTAATAAACCATTGCCTACATACAATGATGCTCTGTGTATTAACCATCTGTGACTTATATTTTACGGAAAAAAAAGTTTGGCAAGCGGTAGCCATTAGCATATGAGAGGGAACTTAGGACTGGAAGGAAGAAATCACAGACAAGGGCTAGGCAATGTCAAGTCTCGTGGACCGGACCGGAAGCATTGAGACCTCTCTGCCTACACCAGTGGCCTGGTAGACCCCCCTGTCCTGCTTTCCTGTCACCACATGCTGTTCATTAGTTATAACAGCCAGAGTCATTTTGGAAGGGTGTGCTTGTGTTTTCCATTGAGCTTGGAACAGAAGGGGTTGAGTTTCAGTCGCTAGCAATCTTGTGTGCCACCCAGACAGGGCTTGCCTGAGAGTGCACCGAGGCCAGAGCAGGGCAGGACTCAGAGACAGAAAGGAAAAGGCCGGGTTTGAAATAAAGATGACCATTGGAAAAGGGTTAAAAACGAACTGTAAGACTTAATGGAGTACCAAATTAACTGTTAACTGGTCCTGTCCTTCACCATGCATTCAAGTCTTCATGCGATACACTAGGAGGTAGTAGTGAAATATTTCGCTTTGCAAAATCTATGGTCACTTTCAAATACTGCAAAAATTCATTTGCGTGTATAAAAAATGATTCTAAAGCAAAGCATCTTTTTTTTCCTGGGACAAAGAAACAAGAAGACTAACCTCCCTCTCTCTATATATACATATACATATCAGATATACATGAATACATAAAAGCACCTTCCCAACACACAGTGTGTAATGTGACCTACAGCCTGCCCTGGAACCTGGTTCTGTTGCGTGGCCTATGGGGGAAACACTGAGAAGCCTCTGACAGTATGAAATAAGACTAGTTAATTTGCATTTCTACACTTGAGGCCAAGGACTTTGACCTTGCTTACGAGATGCTCCGTCTGCGTGAGCATGCACATCTCTTATATATTAATTTGTAAAAAAAAAAAAAGCTTTGTACTTTGATAAGCAGCTGCAGAAGCACAATATTTCCCTTTATGATTTTATTTCATAGACTAAAACATCATACAGAATATAGGCACATAGGTAGATCCTGCTGTGCATCTCAAAGCACTCTTAAAACATTTAGAGTACTCTCAGCAGCCTTCAAGGGTATGAGGTCTTGGGTCTGATTTCACAATATTTTTGCTTGCCTTAATTCAGTGTCTTCTGTTCTTACCTTCAAAGGATTTGTAAACTGGGGTGCATGGGAAATTTTGCAAACCCATTTAGTTGAAAACAAAACATGGGAACTGTATTAGTAAGAAAGCTTTTGATGTGAAAGCCAAGTGCCAAGAAAATGTGAGGCAGTTTGAACAGTCCATCAAAATGGAAAGATCAGTAATACTGAAACATGAGAGCCACAGAGGTAGTCAAGGCCAAAATTAGGATGGAGGTGAAGAGGTAGAGATCAAAATGATTCTCATGATAAATGAGAGGAAAGAAGGCGAACTCTTCAGTCACATCTCTAGCTCCTCATCTTATCTGTGACTTTAACATCTGGAGCAGTGGATATCAAACTTCCTAATGCTGTGACCCTTTAATACAGCTCCTCATGCTGTAGTGACCTCCAAATATAAAATTGTTTCATTGCTACATTACAATTATAAATTGTAATGTAAATATCTGATATGCAGGATATCTGATATGTGACCCCTGTGAAAGGGCCATTCAGCCCCCAAAGGGATTAGGACCCACAGGTTGAAAATCACTGATCTAGAGAGTTGAATTATTGCTTTGCATTTTTAAATACTCAAAATTGATTTATTTATATTTGTGAAGATGCCCTTTCACCTATGTGGAAGTCAGAGAACAGCTTGCAAGAGTTAGTTCTCTCTTTTATTGTGTAGGTAGGTCTCAGGGACCAAACTTGCATCCTCAGGCTTGAAGGCTAGTGCTTTTTCCTGATGAACCATTTTGACAGCCATCTTTTTACATTTTTATTTTATTTTATTTTTATTAATTACAGTTTATTCACTTTGTATCCCAGTTGAAGCCCCCTCCCCCACTCTGTTCTAATCCCACCCTCCCTCCCTCTTCTCCTATGCCCCTCCAGAGTCCAATGATTGGTGAGGTCCTCCTCCCCCTCCATCTGATCCTAGTCTACCAGGTCCCATCAGGACTGGCTGCATTGTCTTCCTATGTGGACTGGTAAGGCTGCTCCCATGTCATGTGGAGGTGATCAAAGAGTCAGCCCACGATTTCATGATAGAGATAGTCCATGTTCCTATTATTGGGGAACCCTCTTGGACACTGAGCTGCCATGGGCTACATCTGTGCAGGGGTTCTAGATTATTTCAATGCATGGTCCTTGGTTGGAGTATCAGTCTCAGAAATGACCCAGATTTCTTGGTTTTGTTGCTCTCTTTGTGGAGCTCCTGTCCCCTCCAGGTGTTTCTATCTCCCCCTTCTTCCATAAGATTCCCTGCACTCTGCAAAAAGTTTAGCTGTGAGTCTCAGCATCTGCTTTGATACTCTGCTGGGTAGAGTCTTTCAGGGGCCCTCTGTTGTAGGCTCCTGTCCTGTTCCCTGTTTTCTCCCTCTTCTGATGTCCGTCCTGTTTGCCTTTCTGAATGAAGATTGATCATCTTACCCAGGGTCCTTCTTGATTAGCTTCCTTAGGTATACAGATTTTAGTATCCTATTTTATATGTCTAATATCCACTTACAAGTGAGTATATATCATGTGTGTCTTTCTGCTTTTGGGATACCTCACTCAGGATGATCTTTTCTATTTTCCACAATTTGCCTGCAAATTTCATGATTTCCTTGCTTTTAATTGCTGAGTAGTATTCCATTGTGTAGATGTACCACAATTTCTGTATCCATTCCTCAACTGAGGGACATCTGAGTTTTTTCCAGCTTCTGGCTATTACAAATAAAGCTGCTATGAACATGGTTGAGCAAAACGACAACCTAGAGATGGGAAAGGATCTATACCAACTCTATATTTGACAGAAGGCTAATATCCAAAATATATAAAGAACTCAAGAAGTTAAACAGAAACAAATCAAGTAATCCAATTAAAAAAGGGGGTACAGAGCTAAACAGAGAATTCTCAATAGAGGAACCTTGAATGGCAGAGAAACACTTAAAGAAATGCTCAACATCCTTAGTTATCAGGGAGATGCAAATCAAAACAACCCTGAGATTTTACCTTATACCCATCAGAATGACTAAGATCAAAAACTCAAGTGACAAAACATGCTGGAGAGGATATGGAGAAAGAGGAACCCTCCTCCACTGCTGGTGGTAATGTAAACTTGTACATCCACTTTGGAAATCAATCTGGTGCTTTCTCAGACAATTAGGAATAGCGCTTCCTCAAGATGCAGCTATACCACTCCTAGGCATATATCCAAAAGTTGCTTAAGTACACAACAAGGACATCTTTTTTTTTTGTTAACTTTTAAAAATTTCCTTTTTCAATAACAACTTTGTTGGCTATTTAATTATATGTAACTATAAAGGAAACTATTTTTACTAGTGATTTTATTTTTAATATATAAAATAACATGAATTTCAAATTTCACAGTAATTTAATAAGAATTTGGTGAATTTTTACATCTTGCCCATTTTAAAAAGGATGATAAATATTAATTAGCTGATGTTTAACATTTTCACAGATAGATAACAACTGCACATGTGATATTTTGACACATTGTATTCATTAAATTAATACACACAGGATATTTAGGTCATCTCTGATCTCACACATCTATTATTCTTTGCAATAATCATCCATTTTGGTTATTTTGATGTGCTGAACACAGTGTTTTAAACAGCCCCTTCTGTGGAACAGAGCACAAGCTCCCACCTGGTGAATCCCGGCATACCTGCAGCCCCTGTCGTCATGATGCCCAGTCTAGAGCCACCAGTAACCACTATTTTATTTTCTACTTCAACAAGCTCAGCTCTTGACACACTGTTTTCTTCTGAGTAGCCCTGAACTACTGAGTATCCCAGAACTCAATATGTAGGTCAAACTTGCCTCCAACTCAGAGATCCACCTGCCTCTGCCTCCTGAGTGACACTTCCTTTTTTAAAGGAAGAGGATATTCCACAAAGAAAATGTTTATTAAGGTAATTTGCCTGACTTGTGGTTTGTCTAGGAAGGTTCTCTATCCCTACTACAACTGTGGGGTTTTAACAGGGACAGATTAGGTCATCAGACCCTAGGCTTTGGGGAGAAGACCAGAAGGACCAGCTAAGAAGGGAGAGCCTTCCTCTAGGCCTGGACAAAGTAGGTGTTTTCAGGTACAACTCCAAAGAAACACACATGAAGGGACAACAAACTCTTATAGGTAAGAGTTAATCACAGTGGCAGACTGGACAGAGAGAATGGACTTAGTTGAAAAGTGTTTGCTACTTCTGCTGTGAAAATGACTGCTGTTGCCATTGCTCTTTTTGGAAGTCTAACTCTGGAGAAAGGAAGGGCCCTGAGTCATAAGACACCACAAAAGCCCAAGTTGATAAGTAAAGACCTAGAGAAGAGAATGATAGGGTAGACAGAGAAGAGAGGAGATCAAAGTACCAAGGAGTAGTGCAGTGCAGGAGGAGGAGCAGTGCATGAGGAGGAGGAGTGCAGTGCATGAAGAGGAGCAGTGCAGTGCAATGCAGTGCAGGAGGAGCAGTAGAGTCCAGGAGGAAGAGCAGTGCAGTGCAGGAGGAGGAGCAGTACAGTGTCAGGAGAAGGAGCAGTGCAGTGCAGGAGGAACAATGCAGGGCAGGAGGAGCAGTGAAGTGCATGAGGAGGAGCAGTGCAGTGCATGAGGAGGAGCAGTGCAGTGCATAAGGAGGAGCAGTGCAGTACAGGAGGAGGAGCAGTGCAGTGCAGGAGGAGGATCATTGCTGATAAATCAAATGAACTGATGTTGTATATTGAGCAGGTCTCTCTCCTGTTCTTTAATAAAAACAAACAAGTATGCACTTTCAATTACACAAATTAGCTCTGACTCATTTCTGGATGAAGGTTTACAAGATGAGGTAGAATTTACATGACCTCCTACAGTCCTCTGTCCTCTCTCACTGCTTACTTTTACAGGGCCTTTTCTATGCACATTCTAACCTCTGTGCATACAGAGACACCAATCTGATAACTCACCCACACAATCTGGTGTACTGAACATGCTGTTGTGTATGCTGGGTCTCTCTCAGTCTTGGTAACTGTGCTGGAATAATCTGTGATGCAGATGCCCCAGAGTTAGATTAGCCCTTCCTCCACTGACTACAAGCAAAGCTTCACGGAACATCTAGCTACATGCTCATGTATCTGCACATAGATAACTCAACCTTTTCTCATGATCGTCTTCATATATTCAGTGCACACGTAGATAATTGTGTAGGAAACTGGGAAATCTCTGAGAGTGTACAAAAATTTAAAATAGAAATAATCACCCCTATCCTCCTGCCTTTACCTCCCAAAATGTGGGATTAGAGATCTGTAATGAACTGTAGCTTAAATCTATGTTATAAAGTGTATGACAATATTCAGCCTTCACTTGTTCCTGTTTTCTTCAACCTGAGGTAAATAAAGGCACAGTTTAATGAAGAGAGAATATTTGTATAGATAGATATAACACCTGTCAATAAAAACTTATGGCATATTGGAAAAGGTAGAATAGAAGGCAGAGCATCCAGTAGGCAGAAAGGATTCTGGGATAGAGCCAGGTGCACAAGATTCACCCCTGGAAAGATGTGAGGAGGACACATGAATGGTACCTGAGCAGAGGTAACCAGCCACATGGCAGAATGTAGATTAGTATAAATGGGTTATTTTAAGATGTGAGCTAGCCAGAGAAATACCTATATGGCTTAGGTATTTGTGAATATTTTGAGTCTCACGAGTCATTATTCTGGGAGCTTAGGACTGAGAGGAAACACCACCACAACACATATTTCTTTAATTTTGTATCTGGACTTTCACTAGAATAATACCAGATTAGTAAGAACACCTTCTGTGTTAGCACGAAGATGTGAATTTTAATCTGAAGCACCCATGTAAAACACTGAGCATGTTTTCATGCACCTGCAACTGTAGAGCTGTGGGAGATGAAGATAAGATCACTGGTTTGCTGCAGCTTGCTGGTCACCAGCATAGCTCCAAGTTCAGTGAGAGACTCTGTCTCAAGGGAGTAAAATGGAGTGATAGAGCAGGACACCAAGCATCCTCCTTTGGCTCTTACATACAGACAAAACATTCCCTACTTTCTCAGCCCCACCTCCACACATATAACACACACAAACACAAATAATTATGAAGGACAATGGGGGTCTCTGTGAGTCTACAAACATCTCACACAGAAATAATCTGTCCTAATTGCCCACAGCTCCGTCGTATGTAACAAATGTACATACATAAAGAAATGACCATCACAAACAGGGCATGGTGGCTCACACCTGTAATCCCAGCATTGGATAGCCTGAGGCAGGGAGATACGGTGTTCTGGACCAGTCTGACCTATATAGCAATACTCTTAAGTTACAAGTCTGTCATTACATTATAAAAATTAATAATCAGTCACATTTACTGTTGGTTCTCTATATAAAATCCAAATACAGTTGGAAATTGGTAGGACTACCATGTAATTAAATGTGTTTAATAATCATTCATATTGATATTCAATCCCTTATTTCCTTCCCCTATATTCTTTCATCTTGTTTTAGAGACAGGCTCTTACTAGAGAACTGAGGCTGGCCTTGAACTCACAATCTTCCTTCCTCAACATCTTGAGTGCTAGAATTATAGGCATGTTCCACTATTCTCAGCTCCCCCTTTTCACTTTATATCAAATAAATGAGAAAATTATTTTCTGCTTCTTCTCTCTTCTCTTCTCTGCTTTATCGTTGTTTATCTAGACAACTACAGCAGCCTTTTAGCTAATCTTTAATAGATTTAGTTATTTGTTTATTTTTAGTTTATTTTTTATTCTTCTCAAAAGCAAGAGATCCATGATAAAATTCTGAAGAGTTTTTTGTTTGTTTGTTGGTTGGTTGGTTAGTTTTTAGCATGCCATGAAGCCAAAAAGACTTCTTTCAGTTTGTTTCAAAGTCTTTATGATCGAACATCTCCCTTTAGTAAGCTTTTCCATATCTCAATGATGAAAGAAGCTAGAAGATCAAGTGAAAAGGAAATCAATAGCTAACATGCTAATGAAAAAAATGCAGACAAAACTGTTTCTGTAACCAGCTTGTGTGTGTACAAAGAAGAATACCGATTCTCTGACAGTTACAGCCATGTGTGTTGCTTGTTCACACTTTGGCATGAGCCCATGAATGGTGGATGACTCTGGGGTCAGCAAGATTGATCATTAGTTTCACAGGAGGAAGAATTGTTGCTAGTCACACCTATGGTTTGTGGGAGAGGTGGGGAAGAAAGAGATTATAACTTAGGAAGAGAGAACAGAATGGAAGTTTCCTACATTGTTTGGCTTGTTTTTAAATATTTATTTTATCATTTATTGAGTGTGTGTGCATGTATGCCTGTGTGCACACACATGCATGTGTATGTGATATGACAAGCTGCTGCCATTCTGAGATGAGCCTGTGAATGTGGTAAGTGGGTTTGTGGTGGTTGTATGTCGTGAGGGGTTCCTTTCCAACTCACCAGAAAACATTCCATAACTTCTCCCTTATAATAGAAGTGTGGCTGTGAACATGTTTGGAATTGCTCTTCCAATTTCATAACAGGCTCAACCATTTCTGTGCCTTTTGCGTACAAAGTCCCTGCTGTGCATGATCCTTCTAAGATAGATGACAGCATTCTCAATTCCAGCTCCTTACATCCTTAAAGGATGCTGGCCAGGGAGTAGTCACAGAATTCACCTCAGTGGTTCCGATTGGTGACAGGACAGTTCCAATGTCTAAGGAAGTATTCGGGATCCCATGTGGGTGTAGGGCAAAGGTTGCCGTTAGTGGGCTTGTAGGTCTGTGATTGCTACCAGGATCCAATGACAAGAGTTCAGGAATCTGAAATTCCCTCAGTGGACAGAGTTACCATTTACAAAGAATATAGTGTGCCCGCCACACTCTATACTGGTGGCATTCGAGAACACTGAGCAGTTCCTTTTGTGCAGGAGATGCAGAGGTATGGCGTGCTGCTGGGTCAGGTACAGTGGGCAGTTAGCCCCGTTCAAATGCAGCAACCCTTCAATGGGAGCTCTCTCTGCTGCCCACAGTGGTGTCTTCACACTTGTCCTAGGAGAATCTCAGGTCATTTCATCATCTGTCCCAAGAACAGGCACATAGGGAGCCACACAGCCGCTTCTGTGATCAGCACCATTCTCACAGGCAAATCTTGACTTTTAGCTCAACTAAAAGTCTACCTCAGAACCCGCAGCTCTGGAAGATCACTGCAGCCAGGCTTCCTTTGATGCCAGTTATCGTGAGGGGCTTTACATTAGAAGTGCCAGTCTTTAAAGTGCTAAACATTGTTCACCTCTCAAAACACTCCTCAGACTGTGGGGAAGGAAACAAGGATTGTACCACTAGAGTTTTGCAGAAACGAGGCTTGTCATTAAAGTTAAAAATAAAAATAGCAGTGCAACTTCCTGATTTTTTTGATTCAAGAAGTCTCAGTTCTAGTGTTTTGGTTTGGCTTCCCAAGACTATTTTAACTAAGGTGGTGTAGGCTGCTGAAGGCTCTTGGGTGAAACCATGAGCAGGTTTTACCTCAAGAGACAGGCATAGAATCTGAAAGACAAGAGGCCCTCCTAACTTCAGGACTCAGCAGTTAGGATCTCAGGCAGGCTTTATACACCTCTGGAGGAAGGCATCTGCACATATGACCACGGTGCTTCTGACTGGAAAGATGTAGCCTAGCTCTGGACCTTTGGCCCAGATAATGGAGGGATATAGCTGTCTGATGTCTGGACCCACTTACCATTTCAGGCCATCCTGATTTTAATAACATTATACAGGGCCCTACAGGCGGGAGGCTAGACGGCTGTCTAGTATCCTGAGGACTGTGGCTAACCTCCAAAATGAATTGCTTTTGTTGCTAACTTTTTACTATGGCGCTCCTGCACACCCAGAGAGGCTTCTGTTTTCTCAGTGGAACTCAGTTCTAAGAGGTTTGTAACCTACCGCCTTCTCAGTGTACAGAGAGTTAGTGGAGGGAGACTCCGGGGTGTCTCACTCAATTTTCTCCTTTTGAAAAGAAGAAGGTGACTGAAGAAGCGACTTGGACCAGTATCTCCTGAGATTGGTATGATCGGGCCCAGAATGGAATCTCTCTTGATATTAAACCCAATTCGCTATTCAGTTTGACAGCTGCAGGCTGGTTAGATCCCGTCTGACCCATCTTTCTTAAACTGCCAGTTGCTGGAGAACTGGGACGTCATTTGGAAAGAACATGTTTCATCATTTGGAAAGAACATGTTTAATTTCTCCTGCAATTGCTGTACTTCACGTTTTGAACACGAGACGTGCTATTTGATTGATAGATCTGATTTTGGACTTCAAATCTAGAACCTTCTTGATCGTGAGGTCTTGAGGCTGAAAGAGCATGCGCACACTCTTTACCACGTAAGCTGAACAGCAACACTGCAGAACTGTCAGGGGCTGTAGCGATAGCCACTTCCTACTTTATCCGCTGACGTATTTCTGCAAAGCTGTTCTCAGCTTCCCCATCTCAAGAAAGTTTAAGATTAAGAACAGTGACTCCAAGTTTCCTTTTTTACATTTTAAAGGGCTTTCCTAGCAAATGCAAACCATTTGTTTCCGGTGAACTTGAATTGTATGCATTATCCATGAATCTTCGTTTTTCTCAAGTGTTATTAGCCCTAAGGTTAGTTCTGAGGGATGCTGGTCCTACTGATGTATTTTCAGAGAGAAAGACAAAACCAACTAAACAAAAGAGTATTCTATGGGCAGCTGTGACTTGGAAATGGCTGCAGACTGTATTCTTACTTTGATATCCACAGGTCTCTGTACAGTTGCGGTTTTGCTTGTCTGAGATGAGGTCTTCTCTATAATGGTTGCCCTGGACTTGCTTTGTAAGCCCAGGCTGGCACTGGACCCCCACAAAACCTGCCTTGGACTCACAGAAGTTTGTTCCATCATACTGGACCCTCAGTTGTGTCTTAAAGACCTTTTAATCAGAAAAAAAAAATTACCTCAGCTTCTCTTGGGATTTTCCAAATGTACTTTTCTTATTGAACATTTATTTGTAAGTCTTTTCAAGTCTTATTTTTCTTTTCCTGTGTGGGTGTTTTGGCTGCATGTAAGTATGTGCACTTCATGCATGCGTGATGTCTGTGGAGGACGGAAGCTGGCATAGAATCCTTTGGGACTTCAGCTGTGGCTGAGCCATCACGTGGGTACTGAGACTCAAGCCTGGATCCTGGGCAATAGCTGAACTGTATCTTTACCACCTCCTTCAACAATCTTAGTTCAGAGGTCAGGACTGTTTTGTTTTATTTTGTGTGTGTGCTATGTGTTATTTTGCAGTGTTTTAAAAGGACTGGAGTTTAGTCTCAGCTATGCTTCTAACCCATTTATTTGGTTAGGTTAAGTCCCATGACTGTTGAACCTTGGTGTTTTGTTGTAAAATGGAAAGGATCAGAATAGCCTGTGGCAGAGTGTGGGTGCTTAAACTTTTTGCCTGTACCAACATAAAGACAAGCAGGTCATGTATTTCTTGTAAAGAAGTTTATTTGTAAAGCTTTAAAAATATGTTACCTTGAAAATTTAGCATTAGCTCTATCAAAGTAGTTTTTCCTTAAATTTTTATTTCACTTCTTACAGTTTGTTTTTGAGACAAGGCATAACATGATAGCTCTGGCAGAAATTCACTCTGGGACCAGGATGGCCTTCAAATCACTGAAATCCTGCCTTTGCCTCCTAAGTACTGGGATTAAAGGTATGCACTATCATGCCTGGCTTGTTCTTTCATTTAAAAAAT
Organism: Meriones unguiculatus; assembly: GCF_030254825.1. Taxonomy (NCBI): domain Eukaryota; kingdom Metazoa; phylum Chordata; class Mammalia; order Rodentia; family Muridae; genus Meriones; species Meriones unguiculatus. The sequence goes on from NC_083351.1 coordinate 126,677,000, forward strand.
GCAGTAAGTTTTCAATTAAAATGTAATTACGTGTCCTCCCTCTCTTTTCTACCTCCTACTAGCCCTGTGTACCCTCCCCTTCTTCCCCCCAAATTCTTGAGGCGTTCCTTCTTTAACCATCATTGTTATCATAGTTGTTTTGATAGGGGTCTGAGCACCTCCTGGTTATTCTAGGAATGCCTTTATTTTGATAAATGTATCATCTTGTAGGACACACAGAAAATTGGCTAGAGATTCTTTTTTAGCCTTTTTAGCTTTGGCCCGGTGGAGCTGGTTTGTATACAGTGTTCTGTGTAAATGTACAGTGAATAACATTCTTACATGAGCTACGAAGAAAGCCTTTGTCAACCACATAAGATAGCTTTTGCAGAGTGCTTCCTGGGTGACAGACACTGTTGCATTAGCTTAGGCACGTCTATGCTCATTTAATCTCTCCTGGCCTTATGAAGTAAACAGCATTATTGGCCTGATTTCAGCTGAGGAAGTGGACACATTAACGTGCTCCAAGTCTGACAGCGACTCATGTAGAGCTGGGGTCTGAACTCAGACATTCCATAATCTGGCCACTGTGTATGTGTTCCTGTGAGGTAGCTGAGAAACAGGGAGTAGGTTTAAGGGGGGGGGGGGAAGAAGGCGATATATGAGACCTTCCTTTCCCTTTTCAGGAAGTAAGTACAGAGGGCTTATCGTTTTAGTAACCACTGAAGCCTCACTGCTTCTCCCGTGGAGACTCTACGATACACAAAAGATCACATCCAAGCTGTCCACTCACTTTATCTATTCTCTGCAGCCCCATTTCTTCCTCTCTCCTCCCTCCTTTTCTTATACTGTCTTTGGACTCAACATAGGCTTCAGTTCTTCCAGGAAGGCGCCCCGTTGCTTTTTAAGACCATCTGAGACATCAAACACTCAGTACTCTGTACTGGTTCACTTTAGTCCCCACCACATGACAGTTGAAATGCCCGTCTATTTCTCCGTGGCTCCTCTTAGAAGGGACGGGTCAGGAGAGCAGCGGCCCACCCACCCTCTCTCTCTGGGAATCCCTAGGGCCTAGCACAGCGCATAGCATGTTGCTGATGTTCAAACGGTGATTGTTGCTGCCCCCAGCTGCATCTTTTCACAGTGGCTTGTACTGCGCAAAATAATTATTCCTCACATACAGTTTCCTTCTTTCTGGTGCATAAATAGGTGGCTGTGCCGGACTCCGGGATGCCAATGGAAGAAGTGAGGATGCTGATTCCATTCCAGCTGCCTGCTTGGCCCTGTTCATGTGTCTGCCATGCCTCCAATATGCCTGACTGACTCCATTCTTGTCCCTTTCCTCCCATCTTTATATATTTCCAGGGGCTTCCTTGAGATCATAATAGGAATATACAGTTGCATTGGTAGATGCTCAGGGAAGTCTGTACCAGAAAAATGACCAGACCCAAAAGACTGCGTGGACAGAACCCTCACTGTCGCCACAATTATCCAGCTGGTTGTTAGGACCTTTAAGAGGCAGAAAGTAGTACAGATGGAGGCAGAGATATGATAGCCATAGATACAATTGCTGTGGCAGTTTCTATGGGGATGAAAAGCTTCCCCTATGGAATGCTGGTCTAGAAAGATGGACTTCAGTGGGGCAGGTGGCTCCTCGGGTGGGTACCATCTCCTTTCCATCCTTCCTGCTTTCTCCTCTTATAATTTTGCAATGAACTTTTTTACTGACACTATTTTCTAAGGGCTCCACTGCTCCACATTTTCAGTAACTTTTTTTTTTTTCAGCACAAGTTAAAGTGCTTAAATAAATGATGCTTTCCCTATACTTTTCCAGGACTGAAGCTGAGGTGGTGGCTCACTCAATGACTCAGATTCATTTGTTCATCATTTGTCTGGCAAGACCTTGGAAAAACTTGTGGATGAACAGGGCATGGTTCTAACTCACATACAAATGGTTTAGCACCACATACAAATACCGCTGTTCAGAATATACTATGACTAGTACAGGGAAAGATGTCAATCCAGTTTTAGAACTGTCGGAGCCGAGGCAGCTGGAGGCTGTCTATCACTGCTGTTTCGTAGTGCTCTGATATGAAGAAGGAAAAGGTCCACCATATGAGCTGCCCTACACTAGAGCCACATGTGAACACATGTGAACTACTTAAAACGTGACAAGTTTAGATGCAAAACTTGTTCAAGGTAGAATTATGTTTTTGGAAAAAGGAAACAAGCTACACAAAAGCCTAGGTGTATGCATACTATGTTGACAACGTGTGTTTGCAGAGGTCTTGGCATCTGGTCTCATGTTTGGTTACAGTCAGACCCGTAACTAAGAGTGATTGTACACAGTATCTTCTGTCTCAGTAGAAACAAGCAGAATCTGAACTGGACCTGTTGGAGCCATCCTAAGGATGACTATCTCTGTTGGGGAGCTTGATGGAGCTCTATCATGTAGAGAAAGAACACTGCCCAGCATTGTCCCTGTGTCTGCTCTTGTCCCTGTGTCTGTAGGCTGCTGGATGCCGGCTCTCTGGGACTTAAGCCAGGCCAGGACCTGGAAGAAGTTCTGGCGTGATTCATACCAATTCCTCGGTATCCTTACTTTTGCTATTCTTCCATTTTTATTTGGCCCGAGGTATCCCACAGGAAAATATGTTTCTAAAATAGCTCCAACCATGCTATTTTTATAAGATGTAAAAAGAAAAAAAAATCACATGCCAATTGAAAAGAAACTAACTGGAGTTTTACAACGAGTTTAGATGTTAAGTATGCATAAGAATCTCTTGGTGGGGCTGAAGAGATGGCGCAGGGGTTAAAGTTCCTTGCTGTACTTCCAGAGAACCTGGGCTCAGTTCCCAGCACTCAGTGGTGGTTGACAACAATCTGGAATTCTAGCTCCAAGGGACCCACCACCCTCTTCTGGTCTCTGTGAGCACCAGGCATGCAAGCGGTACACAGACATATAGGCAGGTAAAACTCCCATAAACACACACACACACACACACACACACACACACACACACACACTCACACACAAAACAAAACAAACAAGCAAACAAATAAAAACGAAGACAAAAACCCAATAAAATTTAAGCAACAAAACCAAAGAATCTCCCAGGAAAGTGGTTAAAAATGGAGGTACTTAGCCTCTAGATAAGGAGCTGATGAGAGCAGCTCCACAGAGTTAGAACAAGGGCAGGAGTCTCAATTTGAAAATTTGAAGATGCCAAAGCCGTTCTGATGGAGGGAATTTGTGGGTCACACTGGAAAAGCACTGCTTCTGGGGAGCAATTGATGCGAGGAAAAATTCACACTGGCTCCCATGTAAAGAATACTGAAAGAAATATTAGCTTTATCTAATGGCAACCTGAGCTATAGTTAAGAATTTACAAGGCAAATTTTGGTTTTAGAAAGAACAGAAAATTATTATAAACTGATTTTCTAGGCAAATTTTGTGACCATATGAGAAAATATAGTCATATTTTCCACATACACACACAAAAATCATTCAAAAGTTAGTTGCCAGAGTTTCAAGGTGAACTACAAGTCAGCCAAAGGAGTGATGGAGGCAGAAACATCCTTCATAGTTGTATTTGGAATAGAACAACACAAATCTGATACAATGAACAATTCAATTATATTAATCAAAACAGTGTTTGATATGTTTTCTTTTACAAATGGGGCATATTTCCCTTACTAAATTCAGTAATGTTATCTGTTTAAATCACTTAAAACTGTTACAACATGAACTTTTGAAAACGCAGTTAAACAGTTTGTTTTGCTGAGTTTCAACATGAAAATCCCAGGCTATTAGATCACACCCACAGATTACAGAAACCCTGACTTTCCTGCCTATTTGAGAACAATTCCCAAGGATTTTCACCCCGAATGTCAGTCTGTTTGGGAGAAAGAGTAGTTTTACATTTCCAGAAGAGTATAAGCATGTTCCTGAATTTGAAAACCAAGTTTTCATTAATATACTTCATTGTATCAAGATGCTGAAAGATTTCCCATCAGTTTGCCAGCACGACATAAAAATTCTCTTTAGCAATATATGTATTTGCTGATGATTTGTCCATTCCTCCAATTTCTTTCAGTGATAGAATAGAGAAAATTGGGTGTAGATTTTCAAGCTAGATAGACCTCTCAAAAATGAGAGATTAAAAAAATCTGTTATGACCTAGTTAACACACAAAAATTATATGTCCTTTAATATCAAACATTAATTGACCCCTGTCCCATGGATGTCTTTGAATATTGACATATTCATTTCTCCTCTAAATGTAAAGTACTTTAAGTAAAATCAATTGTGGTTCCACTTTAGCTGGCTTTGACTTTAGATTCTATGCTGTATTTGTACTTTAAATATGGAATCTCGGTCAAATTTTTTCTTGAAAAAAAATGTGACCTCTAACATTCCAAATAATTACTTTTGAGGCCCTTTAAGGAACACAAAGTTCTATTTGTTGTTGTCTGTTTAGTTGTTTTTTTGTTTTGTTTTTGAGAGTCCTGATGTCTTAGTTCTAATCTGTGTAGACCAGGCTAGCCTCAAACTCACAGAGATCTGTTGTGGGTATAAACATATTTTTGTTTTGTTCCCAGGTGTGAGATGTGGGACTGATTCAGATAGTCAAACAAGAACGAACAAGGCGGCTGCTGCTTTCCTCCTGTGGCCCCTGGTTGGTGTTGACGCAGTGGGACAAGAAGTTGGAGATCTCCTGAAAGGAGGATTGGACTGGCTTCAAGGAACGGGATGACCCTAACCAGCAGGTAAGAAAACTGCGTGCCCTCTTCCACAAACCCTTTCTCTATCCTTCCCTGGGGTGTTGGAAGGGATTGGGGTGGAGTAGGGAGAAAGAGATGTAAGTAAAAGAAATGTAAATAAAAGAGTTTTTTAAAAGTATGCCAACAGAGATCCATCTGCCTCTGTCCCCCGAGTGCTGGAAATAAAGTCATGGACCCCTGCCCCGGCGCACAGTTAGACAAAGCTCTCTCTTTAGATAGTGTAGTTTGCTGCTGAAAGGGAAACTATTTACTATGCTAAGATATTGTTTGTCCCATGACCCAGTCCAAGTGAAAACTTCAGATCAGCAATTAGCTTCACAGGATAATTTTCTTTCCCGTTACTCAGTGCAGGCCTTCCATTGATATCCGTTCTTGTTCAGCACCTGAGGAGGGGCCACTGTCTTTTCACATTCTGAGAGCCCAACCTTAGGTGTTGTCTCCCTCCTTCCCACTCTGGGAGGAAAGCAAAACTCAGGGCCTCACCCATGTTAGCCAAGTACATGCCTTACCACTGAGAAGCATCCCTACTCTGAGAGGATTATTTACCTATGATGTAAGAAGTGTTTTTCTGCAGTTAATACTTTAAAAAGTTAAATATCTTACAACTAAAATTTAGATAGTTGATTAAAAATTCCTGCTAAATGTGGCAGGTGGAACTGTATTGCAGCATAATCTGTTTGCTGTCAGCCTCTAGAAATGATGGGTAAGGTGCCTGAGCGTGCGCGCGCGCGCGCACACACACACACACACACACACAAAATTAAGGCGCTAACAAGGCTCTGAGGGCTTGTAATGTGCCAGAAAGTATAGAGGTACATTTTCTATATATTGTTTGACCATAATAATAATTGTATAAGAGGAATTTGTTCCCACAAATATGAAAAAAAATGAGGTTTGAGGAGGCCAGGTCCCTTTCACAGAGCCCAGCAGTTAGTGGAACAGTTTTTGCTGGAGGGGAGGCACGCCTCCCCTCCAGCAAAAAGATATCGTCAGGTCTCTCTGATGAGAAATGACTTGGAAATCTGCATCTTCAAAATAAAGATATGTTCTTATCTTTGTAATACAGCTTCCATTTGATAGGCAGATGTTCATACAACTGTCTATATGGTCGCCTATCAACTTCACAGCTTGAAAGAAGTCTCCTGGTTAAAAAAAATACAGCAACAATCTTGACAAAAAGCTTGTTTTCATAGTGCTGCCTCCATCTTCTCCTTTTATCACTAGGCGCATAAGCATGGGTGTCTATCTGCACCATCAAAGCCTGAGAGCACCTTCCTTCAAATCTGCTTCTCTTTGACTCAACTAAAAAGGCATCACAAAAGAAAAGTACTCTCTATCTTAGGCCTGTCTTTGTTTTCTATCTGCTCAGTTTTGTGTGTGTGCATGTTTCCTGGTTTTTTTGACACAGGGTTTCTCTGTGTAACTTTGGCTGTCCTGGACTTACTTCGTAAACCAGGTTGGCCTTGAACTCACAAAAATCGACCTACCTCTGCTTCCCTGAACGCTGGGATTAAAGGAGTGCACCACCATGCCTGGCTATTGACTCAATTTTTTAAAAGTGTTTTATAAACATAGGTCTCTTTCAAAGATTAGGTGCTTGATATATGAGAAACTATTGAGAGATAAATGAATGTTTTTGCCCAATGACGTTATTAGGAAAACTGAGCCAGTATATTTGGGCACCGATCAGAATCTGGACATAACAACCACCAATGCCTTTTCTGTTGCTGATCAGTTGGTCAGCTGGGAAGAGTGCTCTCCAAACACGGAGATCTCCCAAAGGAATAAGGGTGTGTGTTTGTCATCTGTGGCAGTACTAACAGTTATCCACAAAGCAGCCACTCTTAAAGTAATATATGATTATTCCCATTTTCAAAGTCAATTTTCTTAGGGCCTCCATCTATTTCTTTGCTTTGAATGCTGCTTTGGATAGCACCAATAATACTAAACATGGCTCTGGGTTTTGTTTGTTGGTTTGTTTTGTTTTGCTGTTGTTTGTTTGTTAAATAGCAATAGTACTGGTCACATAAAAGTCTTTGTGCAGGGTAGATCTTAAGACCAACGTATGGTAGAAGAGGGGAGTGAAGAAGAAAGATGAAGGGACTAGAGAACAGAAAAAAGGAATAGAGGAAACGCAGATGAGAGTGCCAAGAGTTCTTGACGACTAAATGGCTAGTTGCTCTTCTCTTCCAGGTTTATAGGCAGGTGGAGGGACCATTCAGCGACTAACTGTGTAAATGACAAATGAGAGTCATAGCTCTCTAAGGGTTCCACACTCCTTCAGACATGCCCAGAGCTCTTTGCAATTTAGAAACGAAAGCACTAATGTTGCCATAGCCAAGGACTCTTGGGTTACTGGTGTTCTGCCATCACAGTGGTCAGAGCTATGCCACCTTAGGCGGTATATATTTGAGTAGTATCTTTGTACTTCCTCTAAGTAAGCAAGTGTTTAAGACTAAGCACAAGGCAGTACCTATTTGCTCAAACATGTTACTCACTCATTTGCATGTTTTGATGTAATCACCAACTTCTAGTATCGTGTTTCAATGCTATTTTGTCTTTTTTTCTTGTCTGAGAAAAAAAGCCATTGCTTAGAAGTTCTTCCTCTCCCCAGCACCTCACTTCCCTCATTCCACTGTGGCCAAGAGCAGCCATTGTGAAAATCACCTGATGTTGGATAAGTACTCCCACCCCTGTGTCCACCCCAGACTTCCAACCCTAGACCTGCAATCCTATGTTACCCTAGATCCCTTGAACTCCGAGCATGGGAATATTTTAAGCACAACTTTAAGTTAGCATTTGAAAGACTAGAGCCCAATTTTGATGTTTTGTTTTTACTTCTGAATGGATGACTTGGTCAACCTTGGTTAGAACTTTAATTCACTTTTGTTATCTTTCTCCTGTTTAGTGTTCACAGCAACCAGGATATTAGGTGGGAGCAACCTTGCTACAGTTTGACTCAGGAAAGAACCTGAAAACCTTCAAGTGCCAGGGCTGGTAGCAGAAGGCTGCTTTCTGGCATTCTTATTTTTTAAGGATGTCTAGTCATTTAGCACTAAAAATAGGGAAAGGATAAAATAACCAGCTTTCTTTGTCAGTGTGGGACAGCTCCCTCCTGTCCTTGTACTTAGATGAATTACATTCATGCAGACATGCTTTGTCTATCAGATATTCATTTCTAGTAAAATAATGAGTTCTGATAACAACACAAAATGAAACCACTTCCTCTTGGCCATCCTTTCCCATGTGATTCTTCTGGGGCAAGAGAACTTGAAGTAAGAAACACCTGCTTAAGTACAAAAAAGGCAGTGTTAGAGGAAGGGTTGGGCTTGCAGGCAGTTGAAATGCTCTGAATAAAAAAGTGGAGAACATTTTTCTTTGCTGTTGAAAAGGATGGGTCAAGAAAATGCAGAAGAGGAAAGAGAGGTGAGCCACAGGAAGAGGTAGAAGCCTTTGTTGAACAACCCTTAGCTATCTTTGAAGAACAGAGGCAGCCACCATCCTATGTCATGTTTATGCTCAACATTAATGCCTCTGGTTCTAGAAACCTTCAGTACAATCTGTCCTGCAAGCAATGGGTTGTAGTAGTTAGGCTGCAGTGATACGTAAGGAATCTGCCTGTTCTCATGCCTGTTTATGACAGTATACAACACAGGACAAGGACGAGGCGATCTCCAAGCCTATCCAAAGTAGAAGATGGAAGAGACGGAGGCCATAGTCGTCCTTGAGAAACTGGGCCTCTTGGTCATTCATCAACCAGCACAGAGTGGGAGATATTTCTACATACTTCTACCTTGTGCTTGGAATTCACCTCCCTCCCCCCCTAATTTTAAGGAGCACAGGAACATAACTGAAATGTTAGCTAATCATACCAAATTTTTTTCTGTTTTCTAATTGAGTAACTCCGAACCCTGTTTACCTTTTGCATCTCTACAAAACTCAGTCATGATGACCAGAGTTTAACTCTGAGCACTTGTATTGGGCTGACCATGGAAGCTGGTTTTTCAGCTCCAAGGGATCTGATGCCCTATTCTGGCCTCCACAGGCACACATATGTGCACACACTCACACAGTCATGCATTTATGCATGAACTCACACGCACACACACATACAAACTAAAACAAAATAAAATAAAAATGATTTTTTAGAGAAAGAAAAATGATCAAAGAATAAGTCATAGTTAATAATGTGGAGACAAATGCGTGCATCCAAACGAATGCTTGTGTGTATGTGTGTGCATGCTTCTGAACAGCAGACAGAAGCAGAATTCCTGCAGAATTCAGTCTAGATCCTCAGTGACTAGTAATGTTGTCACGCAGGTTAATTTTGAAAAATCGCTTGAGGGACAATCAGGTCAAGAGTTGTGGGTGGTTAGGCCGGGCATGTGGTGATTACCTTTAACCCCAGCACCCAGGAGGTAGAGGCAGGAGGATCTCTGAGTTTGAAGAAGCCAGCCTGGTCTACAAAGAAAGTTCCAAGACAGCAATCAGAGCTACACAGGAAACCTGTCTCAGAAAAAAAAGAGGAGTTGAGTGTGGTCTGTGTGTCTGTGTGTCCCCATGTGTCTCACCGGCCCAGCAGAGCTGAAGGACCGTGGTGTGCATGGGCACAGCTGCAGGGCATGGCTGCTGTGAGCATGCAGCTGATTCAGTAGTGCAGCTCCTTTCTTTGGGGGAAAGGAAAGCCTCATATGGTTTTGGGTTCAGATATTTTTTTTTTCCTGAAACCAGATGTCGCCTGTTCGGTTACATCTTGCTGATAGTATCTATTGCTACTGGGGGCTCTGGATGGGGTTTTCCACCTTTGACACGCCAGACAGAATTAGGCATCATCTTTTCCCCTCCCTTTGGAGACAATTAAAACAGGATAGAAAAATGTTTCTTTTCTATATACCAGCAGTTACGATAACAGTTAAATTCTCCAAACATTTGGGCTTCCCCCACCCCTATTTCTCGTGCACTGGAAAAATACATAATGTAGTGTTCTCGAAGGTTCCCTGGGCTTTGGAAACATGATATAATTCTCATGTTTGTGCTTTCTATGAAAGGATAGAAAAAAATTCCAAAGGATTTTGAGAAATCAGGTAGCTGGATTTGTGTTCCTGGGGCATAAAATTTTGTTCTTCCAACAGCTGGAGTTAATCTTTCTGTTTTAGAAGCCAATTTCATTTTGTTATTAAAATACAAAGCATATGCACAAAGACATGATTTTGGCATATGAAACAAATCCATCATCTCAGAAATAGTTTTAATCAAGGCAGAGAGACAAAGGAGCCTTTAATGCCATTTATCTGGAGTCTACAAGTCAAACTATTTTAAAAGGTTTGTTTGGCTTGGCCTGGAGATTATTTTAGCAGATCTCATGCTAGAAGGCATCTCCTGTCCAGCGATTATGTAACATACACATCTATCTGATCTTCCTAGCTAGTTTTACTGGCTGACTTGGGTACATGCAATCAAAACTAAGTTGGGAAGAGCTTTTTGTATTTCATTATCAGATTTAGACTATTTTTGTCAGCTTTGGAGATTACTCATAGGACTCACTCATGCTGAGCTAACCCTCTTTCTCTGCTCTCTCTATCCATTGTGTACATAGATCTATATTCATAGTCATTTCCATGCCTGGCTGAGTTCGTATTTGATTATTAAGCTTTGTTTTCAGTTTCCTTCCTTTCATGAGAAAATTGAAATTTCACGATAATGCTTTTGGAATTTTATGAATTTGAACAAACTTGGAATAGACTAAGATTTGTCTCATAACAAATTTTCATACCTGAAAGGTAAGTCAGCCATTGGAATACCATTCATTTATGTTACAACTGGTCAATATTTTTGACATTTCACAAATGTGGTTAAAGTTGATATACTGCCCATTATTTTAGTACTATATCCACATATTACTAAGGCTTAGAAAAACACCAACTTCAGCCTTTTGACCACAGGAAGAGGTTTTACAATGGAGAAATCATGGCATGTTGCCATAAAATTTTATAGGAATTTCTGTTTTATAAAAGAAAAGCGATTGTCTTTTTCACATCATTCAGGGTGGATATCACTGTAAGAAAAGTGTTATCTGCAAATTAGTGGGCATATGCAGAGTTTTGAGCTAAGACACTATTAGAAGACTAACAGTGAGATGTGAATGGGAAGGATTCTGAAGGTCACATTTAGGACCAAACAAAGAACCAAGAATGTAAATATACCAATGACAAAATGGTCTAGGAGCCAAAGGAATGACTTTGCTGTCCCCACCAAAATGGCCCTACTCTTCTCTTGCCAGCTCTGCCAACTACTGCTATATTTGCTTTTCTCTGGTTGGCTGGTTCTCAAGGCATTTGCAGAACAGTAGTCAGTACTGGGAGCACCGTCTGAGTGTCATCGGTGAGTGATATCCATCTGCAGAGTATGCTAAGAAGCTCCAGGTAAGCACCGGCTAGTTTCCTTTCTGCCTGTTTAACTTAGTTTCTGAAGTTAGACAGCTGCTCCCTTTGGATATGTCACTGATTTTTGGAGTAAAGTATTTTTAGCTGGAAATAAATGGTTAGGAAGGGGAGCTACAGGATATCTCTCCTCTATTTCTCAAATAACAGTAAAAACAAGGTAAGAAAGACATCTGAGATTACTGGTTAGCCACCTTGGAAGGAAGGAAAAATAATGTCACACACAAAGTTTTAAGAAATTGTTGAGTAAGGAAAAAAAATGGAGAATTCTCATGCTGGCGGTGGCGAGGCAGGCAAAGCTCCTGACCTGTTTTCTAGGCCCAGAAACATTTTGTGAAGAGGAAGACAGTGATTCTAGAAAACAACAAACAAGAAAACCTGTGAATTTTTACTAATACATTCTACTTCAGAAGCAGGCTGAGGGGTAAGTGAATAGCCTGAGGAAGGTCAAGAGAAATGCGTAACAGAAAGGCTCTAAATACCACAAGAAGGATCAGTGGCTAATGCTAGCCTTGCAATGTCTGGGACGGAGCACTAAAGGAGAGCTCGGAAAACTAGGTCCCCAGCAAGGGCTGCCGTCATATCCCACTCCGCTTTCAAACACTGTGGAGAAATGCACTTGAAGCAATACTTAGATCTCAAATCATAGTTAGGTGGGGGGTCATATTATTGCACTGGATTAGAGCTTCTAGATGCTCATGTCATGCGTCTGCCAGATCAAAATTGAGGGTGATCATATAGGGAAAGAAGATGTCTGGAGAAGCCTGAGAACAACAGAGTGGTGACATCACTCAGGAAATAACTGGTGATCAAATGATTGACAGCTATAGCCTGGCTAAGTGTTTATACTTCTAGGACAAAGATTTTTCTAAAAATTCTGACAGAAAGCAAGAGAACTTCAAAGGAGTAAATTCCTGATAGCCTTCCTTAGACTTTTCCACAGTAAAAGATTTCCCAGAACCAAGAAGGGTAAGAGAATTGAAGTTAAGACTGGGCTCTAGTCTCAAAGTACACAGAAACCCAGAGAGTGAGAGCAGCACAACTTGGTGAAGGCCTCATTGCCTGCTTAGGCCGAATCACACAGTGAAGTAAGTTCAGGCTCATTTGTACACTGCAGGGCCCTGCCTGTGGATTTAGTGTCCCAGGTATTCCAATGAGACGTCCTTGGACTATTGTGGGGTCCACTTAAATCCAATATAACTCAAAACATCAGGTCAATGCAGGCATCAAACATTTATTGTAATCAAGTTGCTATTGATCCATCAGGGCTGCAGAACAGACTCTGAAGCAGCATTGTGATCCTAAAAGGATGCTGAACAGCATATTTAAAGGATGAAGCCGTAAAGCAAAGGGGTGAGGGATGGGCTATAGCATCGTACAATCATATTTTGACACACGTAAGGGCTTGAGCTAGAGAGTCTCCATCAGTCAGGATAGGAGTAGGATCCTGGGTCTGAGCACACGAACTTAGCCGACTCTGCCAGCAAGATGGAGGAGTTGTCCTTGAAATGCCTGGACTCAGATAGTTGTTTCCTTATAAGCTGTCCCTGAGATGGCTGGACTCAGACAACTGTTTCCTCACAACAGAAGCTGTTCAGCTATTGGGAAGTCCCCAGCTCCCCTTAGGCCTGGGACCTTGAGCTTAGTCTCCCCCTACATTAAATGGATCTGAAATGGTACTTAGAATAAGTTTCTTTTGCTTGTTTCCAACCTACTCTTGATAAACCTCATTCTTAACTTCCAAGTGTACAGCGCTATTGCTAACCATATAGAAACCCGGAAGACCATTTACCTCAAATCTTTAAGATGCATCTGAGCCTTGGATACCTGTTCCTAAAATGGCCTGCACCAACAAGGAGGGGGATGCTTCTATACACCAAGAGAAAGTATTTTCAGTACATAAAAAACCTATAAGGTCACATTACAAAGTAGATGTAAAAGGATAATGACAGGTCGGAAGGAGGCAGTCAGGTCTGGGGTCTGTGAAGAAAGTCTCATCCCTGCCTAGAAACAGAGCACCTACTATTGACGGAGCCTGTGATCCTTTGCTTTCCCCCTGAGGGCACTAAGTGGAAGCTTTCCAGATGAACTCTGTCCCAGTCATAGCCCAAGCTCTTTCTAAGGTTTGTTTTGTTTTTTTTTAAAAGACTTATTTATTTTACTTTATGTGCATGAGTGTCTTACCTGCGTGTTTGTCTGTGACCACACGCATGCTGGTGCCCATACATGCTGGTGCCCACGGAACTCATAAGAGGGAGTACGATTCCCTGGGAACTGGAGTAACAGATGGCTGTGAGCTGACAAATAAGTCCTGGGAAGCAAACCCAGGTCCTCTGCAAGAGGTTAAGTATTCTTAACCTCTGAACTATCTCTCCATGCCCTGGCTCAACTCTTCTTGATGTCAGGTTCCTGTCAGATGGATTAGCTGAAGGAGCAAATGTACTAGTGAGAAATGGGTGTGCTACTGTTTAGTGTTGGCCCTGGATTCATTCCTGTAACTGTTACTGTAGCTAACTTATTATTTTCATAGTTAACATAGAACAATTCGTGTTTCTAGTGTTAAGAACAAGACAAGAAAGGTTTGAGTCATTTTTTTTTCTAGTAGGTTTTCATTACCTCCTACATACAAATCAACAGCTGGGTCTGGAGGGGTGCTCAAAGAACCCAGACATTATGGTAAATAGTATCAGAAACTCGGGAATATCTTTTAAGGGAGTCAAAAGAAAGGTGAGTTTAGAGAACATTTTGATGTTTCATTAAAAAAAATAAGTTTAGGCTTTTAAAATCATACATGGTTCTTGTGGTAGGGGAACCAAAAGTATTATTAGCTCCACATTCAGAAAGCAATGTGATATAGCATGCTTATAGCTTATAGGTGAGACACCGAAAAAATCTCTTCAGGGTATGTGCTTTGTGTAAAATTCATTTTGTGTCAAAACTCCATTAAATTGAACGTGCTTCCAATCTGTTAAAGTAACTAGTTAACTATGGGGAGAATTATAAATTAATACTGAAAATGGATGGGGACAACAAACTTCTTAATTTCTTACTAACACACCTCTGTGGGAAAACAAACTAGGAAAGTGATGAAAATTCACATTTTTCCTATTCCACAAATGAGAGAATAATGGTAAACAAATTGCTTTCTGTTTTAATGGAGCTCAAAGTGATAGGTATAATACACACACACACACACACACACACACACACACACACATTCCCAGACAGGATTTCTTTGTGTAGCCTTGTCTTTCCTGGTTTCACCTTGTAGACCAAGCTGCCTTCAAGTTCACAGAGATCTGCCTGCCTCTGCTTCCCTGAGTGCTGGGATTACAGGTGTGTGCCACTGTGACCGGCTTATAATAATTTTGAAAGGACATATTATCACCAAAAGACAGAATAAAATATAGGAATGTGGAGTCTCAGGTACCACTGTGCTTGTTTCATCATTTCAAGGACTCCTATGTTTCATGAAAGGCAGCCAGCATGGGAGCTGGGGCGGGGATGGGAACACAGTCTCTGGAATCTGAGAGATATGAGGACCAGTCCTGGCCTGGCTTAGTTAAGCTACACTTTGGGTGAATTCACTAATTGTGCTGAGATAGAATTCCATTTCTTTGCTTGGAAAAAATACAGTAGGGTTGTTTAATGTTATATAAAAAGGCCTCTCTAAATGATAAAAATTTATCTAAGTATGAAAATGGAAAAGAGGTAGTGAGGCAGAAAAGAGTATTGGAGTTTTGAAAGCCAACAGAACAATTACATAGAATGTTGTTCATTTGGACACTATTGTAATTACTTTTAGAACAATAAAAAATAGTCTGCTTGGAATAAGCCTTTACATTCACTGCAAAGCATTTCACTCTAGTCAGTATTTTTACATTTTAGAAGATTGAAAAATCACCGTTTATGAACATCCATCTCTAAACCTAATTTTTTCCAAAGCATACAATCTTTTTTCTTTCTCACTTTATTGCAAATGAATGACTAATGTTCTGAATTGTACAGGCCACAAATATTTATCTCAATGCTCTTCAGTGTGTGAATTTCATGTCTAGCCAGACATGTTTATCACTGGCATTTGTCAGAGCTAGAGAAAAAGCTGTGAACCCAGAAAATCTAGGTAGCCATAGAAGATGCCTAGACATTTCCCTGCAAGCTACCATTCTGAGTTGAAGAACACACATCAAAATAGGTGAATTTTAGTTAATCAAGAAGGGGAATACTTTCTGTAGACAAACTGCCCTTGATGAGGCCAGTGTTGAAATAACAGCCATGGGAGCCTATCTGTGATCTTTCTCCACCTCTAGCAGAGTTTGATGGCTTCTCTTGGCCTTGGTCTGGAGCAGGTAGCACAATTTGGGGGTAATGACAACCCAGTGCCACTTAGATGTTACCTTCTTCTCTCTCTTATCTTTCTACTAGGCAGAGGGAGTCTGTGGGAAGACCTTGCAGAGAGGTTATGCTTAAAGCTGCTTTAATCAAACACATACAAGCAAGCACACACACACACGCACATACACACACACACACGCACATACACACACACACATACATACACACACGCCACACACACACACACACACACACATACACACACACACACACACACACATTTGTTTTGTTTTTTATTTTTAAGATGGAGTAGGCTAGGCTAGCTTCAAAACTTTCTAAGGTAGTCCCAAGACACTGAACTTCTGTTCCTCCTCCTTCCACCTGCCAAGTCCTGAGCAACAGGATTGCACCGTCAAATATAAATTTAGACCAGTGGCTCTAAACCTGTGGGTTGACCTTTTACAGGGGTCACCTAAGACCATCAGAAAACACAAATATTCACACTACATTCTGTAACAGCAGTTAAATTACAGTTCTGAAGTAGCAATGAAAATAATTTTATGGATGGCGTCACCAAAACATGTGGAAGTGCATTAAAAGTTTGCAGCCTTGGGAAGGTTGAAAACTGCTTTAGACAATAGTTCTATTTGGAGACACACAGGACTCGGAGTGGTATGGTTCCTTGTAAGTATCACTCTTTTTCTATCTTACAATTGATAACTGTTGCACACCACTTGCTAGGATATTAATCACCACAGGCACGAGTGAACTTTTCTCATCATGGCACAGGGTGACAAGTCTTTGCCGAGACATTCAGTACCAAATTCTACAACGTGCCATAAATATTGCAATGACACCTTGGGAAGAAAACCAGACTCGTCTTCTGGAGGGACAAAAAAAGCATCCTTGGTCTGCCTTAATTTTCCAGCTTTGTACTACTTTATAAACTGGAATAGTACAGACATTTTTGTATTAGGAAATTAAAAAGCACTTAAAATACAAAATATGAAGTCCTGTCTCCTACAATCCCTGTTACTCTCCTACTTGAATCTTGGGTTTTTTAGGGAACATGATAAATAGTGTAGATATTTGCAGTGATTTAGAAGAGGGTTTCCAACTTTGTGGCCTTGACATTTTGGCCTGGATCATTCTGTGAAGGGTGGGGGCCTGCTACTGTGTTGTGGGAGTGGCTCTATCTACAAAATGTCATTAGCATCATCTACTCTGGCAATTAAACACATCTCCCAGCAATGCCCACTGGCTTTAGAATTGACCAAATTTGATCAATTCTAGAATACTCATTTAGACATCTGCTCACTTCTCTCATTGGCTGTTGATGCACATCTCCCTCAGTCGACAGAAATGAAACACAACCAAGGGAGGAAATGCAATGGTTACCCTTAGACAAAATCAATCATCAGTAAAATGCATGAATTTCTTTCCCATTGTCCCCCTAACAAGTCAGTACCCCTCCTCCCCAGACACATTCTCAGAGAATGTTCAACTAGAACTTGAAAGTTTCTGCTTTTTCAGCCCTCCTCTACACAAAAGGGGAAAAAAATGCCAAAGGAAAATTGACCCTATACTCACATGAGTGTCAGTTACGCAACCATTCCTTGCTCTAAATTTTCCCTCAGAAGCTGAAACACTGTGCCGTGGGCAAACCACAGTTACCAGCAATGAGAAACAACTCACTGTTTGCAGAGTCAGCTTTTCGGAATCTGCTCAGGTCAACGTTGGGTGGTCTGCTCGGCTTGGCTGGAGGCGGGCCCAGGACGGACAGAGGAGGCAGCGGCTTCTGCTTTGGGGTTGCTGAATTCTTGTCTCCTTTTTCCTTCTCCTGGTTTTGGCCCCATGGTGTCCCCGCTGTCAGCTTGGAAGGGGCCTTAGGGAATCTGGCCGACTCTTCCTGATTAATTTTGTTCAAAAAGATGTTCTTTGTGACATCTGTTTTCCTCTCTTCATTTTTCTCTTCAGAGGTTTTGGAGAGCCCTGGGCTCCCTCTGCTCGCAGCAGGTTTCAGTACCACTCCAGGAAAGGGTGAACTTGATGTTCCGTGGTCTTTATTCTCTGGGTCTTCTCTAGCTGGTTTCAAAGGGCCGCCCTTGGACTTGACCCCTAGTGGCACTGGAGATCCTTTCTGGACAGGTGCGTTCTTAGAGATGCCCTCCTCTTCCTGCGAGTCCTCTGTACTAAGGGATGGCTTCTGGCCAAAGGCGTGTCTGGGAAATCGGGGTTTGGAGTCAGCTTCTTGTGCCGCTGCTGTGAACTTGCTCTTAACTCCAGCCACCTTTGAGAACCCTGGCTTCAGATCATTTTCTGGGACTGGGGGAGTAGGCCCTGGCTTTGGTCCTGGCGTCTTTAAATCAGACTCTTGGTTCAAATTGTGAAGCTTATTCCCAGGAGGCCGTAAAACCACAGGTTTGGTATCTTCTTTGGTCAAGTTGGTGGGTTTGGGGCTTACAGGTTTCAAAAACCCCACTTTGACCTCAGGGTCTCTAGAAACCGAGTTTGGCTGTGTTCCAAATCTTTGGTTCGCTCCAGTAGGTTTTAAAAATGGGGGTTTGGGCTCCTTGTCAGACTTCTCCTCATAGGTAGGTTTCACTGCCAAGGGTGGTTTTGTGGTCCCAAATTTAGGCATGTTGCTGGGTCCTGCGGGAGGGCTGGCATTTCCTTGGTTATCAAATAAATTCTTTCTTGATTGTACTCCAGAAGGCGAGTTTTGTCCCGTAACTTTGAAGGGCCTGCTGTTGGCGGATGCCTCCTCTGCAGGGTTACTTCCCGTGTTGAACTTCGCCATGAGGGACTTTACATCTGTTTTTCCATCCTACAAAGCACAGAGAACAAAACCCAGCTGAGATCCAGAAATCTTAGATGCGATTTAAAATACTATACCTTCAAGGGCTTCCTGATCTGTGGCCAGGGTGCTGAGGTGCCGCTGGGTGCCGGCATGCTGCTGATTGGTTGACCAGCTTTTGTAACATTTAAGTTCCTCTATGGCAAAATAAGTTGTGAGGGTTTCTTGAAAAGGGAGGGCTTAAACTTTGCTGGGCTTAAACTTCTGTTGTTTGTCGGGCAGAGGCTGGCTCATTTATCTTGAAACGTTTCTCTGTCCTCTCAGTCTGCCTAGCTCTTATTGGCTTCACTCTGACTCTGTAGTTCTCTACCTCGTCATTATTATTATTTGCTTCATTTGAAAACATGTGGAAGTGGCTAACAAACGATTTCTCCAACATTTTACTACTGAGACTCATGTGGAAACCGGACTTCAAAACGAAAGCAGACCCTGTGTATTCAGGCTACATGCTTTTACCCAGCAAAGCAAAGCTTTGCATCGTTGTGGCTGACGAGAGCTTTCCTGTTCCTGTTGCATTTAAGGTGTGTTTGCTGTTAGGGAGGTGTTGCAGAACATCCCAGACCTTCTAAAAATATCAGAACAAGGTTCCCTTATTATTTAAAAATAAGAATGCTACGGTTTGACTGTGTGCAGACTAACAGGCCATGAGGTAGAGGCACAGGTCAGAACAGAATATAGAGGGCAGTAGGCCAGCAGCAGAGGCTGGCTGGGAAGTCTCATTTTCAGATCTTTCTCTCAGTCTTGCTCTTCCACAATGACTTTTGTCAGTCCTCTGAGGTCCTGCCTCACCAGCCCTCCTCACAAGAATTAGGAAATTATGCAACAAAGACGGCAGATATTGGCCTTTCTTTGTTAATGTAGTCCAACTGAGCCTGGGAGGATTAGTAGTGTGTTTGCTCCTTCTTTTAAAAATTAGGCATTTGAGGCTGGCATGTGGCTCATTTAGAGAGAGAGAGAAAGGGAGAGAGAGAGAGAGAGAGAGAGACCTGCCTAGCAAAGACGGCTTGGGTGCTCAGCACTCAGGAAACCAGGTGTGGTGGGACCCTCTGTAACACCAGCATTTAGGAGGCAGAGACAGGGTGATCAGAAGTTTATGAACGTTAAGGTCATTCTTGGCTACACAAGTTTGAGACAAGCCTGGGCTACATGAGATCCTGCTTCAAAACAAAACAAAACAAAACAGAGCAGGAAGAACCTCCAGGTACATCAGCACAGGATTCTGAGACTTTACAGAGAAAAAGCACGAAATACTACACAGAAGACGTAGCTCAGTGTTAGAGGCGGTGCTCAGCATGGGCACACATGAGCGTGCTCAAACACACACGCACATGAACACATGCACACACACATGCACGAATGTACACATACAGGCACACACACATACACATGCATGCATTAACACACAAGGGTACACACACATCAGAATTTTCTCTCTGCTTTGAAGGAACTTTCTGAGAGTTTTTTGATCCTCCGCTTCTCCTATAGCAGTATAATTTGTATTCTTTATGTATAATTTCTTTTAGGTTTATAAGACAAGGTGGAATTGTAAAGTGATTAAAAACCTAGGCTTGCGAGCCAGGTGGCAGGGAATATTAATGAGTTTTCTTATCTCCTCCATGCACATGTGTAGGTGCTGCTCTTAGACAAAGCAAATGAGTGCACAGGACCGGCGGTGTATAAAGCACTAGGGAGCACCAGCACATCAGAGGACTTCCTGTTTTTGTGTAAAGAAGAGAGCTTAGTAATCATCTGTTTGCCTTGCTTGCTGCGCTGCTGGGAAACAGCACTGCTCTGCTGCACCATCTTGCTCATCGCAGGGGAAAACCCTTGAAATACCCGTGGCCATGGTCAGACACCAGGCCTTGTTTTTAGTTCTGAAACCATGGAAGTTGTGGACGTAGAGTGGAAACTGTAGTCTTGGCTGCTAATCCAGACCCAGGAAACCCTGCGGAGTTATTGACTGTGGCTCAAACCTTGACTTTACCACATAGCACAGCACCTAGCAAGTTACTGACTTTTCCGTGTCTGCTTTCTTCATCTCTGGGATCAGAACTGGAATTCCAGTTTTCATTGGGTTCTTGTCTTGATGAGGATTAAATGGGCTCACGCAAGTGGTTAGGTGTTTAGCTCAGTGGTAAAGTTGCTTAGCAAACATAAGGCCTTAGGTTTGTTTCTCAGCTTCAAACAAGCAATATAAACAAGATGGATCAAGAATTGAATGTAACTCCTATGCTCTGATTTTCTGCCATCGTCATTGTTTGTAATTCATAACATTGTCTTTTCCAGATCAATCAAAAATTGAAGTTATTTACATAAACGTGTCTCCCAACAAACCCAGTTGTGAATTACACACAGAGTTATGATGTGTGTGTCTAATTCAGCAGTACTCTTGAGCGTTTTTACTGGAGCCAGAAAGATGGGGTAGGAAGGAGCAACAAGTTCCTCTCTGGGGCCTCTTGAAGAAACAGTAAGTGTACCGGAGCTCACCAGTGTATTTGGTACATCAACAACCTGACACCACTCAAGCCACACAGTTTCGCTGTAGTGTGGTTTGACCAATTAGCACTGTTACCAAATGAATTAACTAAGATTGTCAGCCCTTAGCTTCAATTTTAACATCAATGTCATTGATGAAAGAAAAGGCAATAATGATTAAACATTAGTATTCTAACCTTCTAATTTCACTAAAATTTGAACATTAAAAAAAAAAAAAAACGATTTATTTATTGAATATACAGTGTTCTGCCTGCAGGTGTGCCTGCGTGCCAGAAGAGGGCACCAGATCTCATTACAGATGGTTGTGAGCCACCATGTGGTTGCTGGGAACTGAACTCAGGAACTTTGGAAGAACAGCCAGTGCTCTTAAGCTCTGAGCCATCTCCCCATCTGCCACACATTGAACATTTTTTCACTGTTTTTACTTTTAAAAGGGGTGAGGGACTGGTGGGATGGTTCAGTAGATAAGAGTGCCTGTCACCAAGCCAAATGGCCTGAGTTCAGTTCTCAGGATCCACATGGTGGAAGGAGAAAACTGACTGCTGAATATTGTCTTCTGACCTGTCTACACACGTGCCAACCTCACACATACAGGCACACAAAATAACTAAAAATGTCTAAAGGTAGGAACAATGTCTCAATTCATGCTAGAGGGTAAAGTATGTTGTTTTACTCCTGACCCTGACGCTAGGATGATCACATGTCCTTACTTATGTAACTCCTATGCTCTGGGAAGTATCAGGGAAGTACAGATACAGACCAGCTCCAGAATAAAGTCAGGCTCTCTCTTGCTTCCAAAACCAACCTGTGTTAAAAATAAATTTCTGGGGTAGGCTTCTGCATAGAGGGCCTCTGAAAGACTCTACCCTGAAGGGTATCAAAGCAGAGGCTGAGACTCATAGCCAAACTTTGGGCAGAGTGCAGGGAATCATATGAAACAAGGGGGCGGGGGAGATAGAAAGATCTGGAGGGGACAGAAGCTTGTGGTCTTTTCTGAGACTTATACTCCAACCAAGGACCATGCATGGAGATAACCTAGAAACCCTGCTTAGATGTAGCCCATGGTAGCTCAGTGTCTAAGTGTGTTCCCTAGTAATGGGAACAGGGACTGTCTCTGACATGAACTCAGTGGCCTGCTCTTTCATTTCCTCCTCCTGAAGGGGTGTATTCAGCCTTACCAGGCCACAGAGGAAGATAGTGCAGCCAGTCCTGATGAGACCTGATAGACTAGGCTCAGATGGAAGTGGAAGAGGACCTCCCCTATCAGTGGACTGGGGTAGAGGCATGGGAGGAGAAGAGGGAGGAAGGGTAGGATTGGGAGGAGACAAGGAAGGGGGCTACAGCTGGGATCTAAAGTGAATAAATTGTAATTAATAAAACAATAAATAAATTTAAAAAACAAATTTCTGCTTCTGAGTTACCTTACTCAAGATCATCCTGAGTGAAGCAGAAAGACATGCATGGTATATATACTCACTTACAAGCGGATATTAGCCATAAAATACTAAAATCCACAGACCTAAAGAAGCTGAATAGCAAGGAGGACCCTAAGGAGGGTCCTCATTCTCATTCAGGAGGGCAAACAGGAGAGACACTGGAAAAAGTGGAAGAGAGGAAACAGGACAAGAGTCTACCGTAGACCAACAAAGCCAGCAAATTTGAGCCCGTGGAGGACTGCAGAGACTGATGCACCAACCGAGGACCATGCATGGAGAGGACTTAGATGCCCTGCTCAGATGTAGCCCATGGCAGCTGAGTCTTTCTGTGGATTCCCTAGTAAGGGGATCAGGAGTTATCTTTGACATGGACTTGGTTGCCTGTTCTTTGATCACTTCTCCCTGGTGGGGTTAACTTGCCAGGCCATAGAGGAAGAGGATCCAGGTAGTCCTGATGAGACTTGATAGGCTAGGGTTAGATGGTAGGGGAGACAAATATTTCATTTCTGTAGACTATGGGAAGGTATAGGGGAAGAGTGTGGGACCAGGGGAAGATGAGGGAGTGGGCTTCAATTGGGATATAAAGTGAATAAAATATAAAAGAGAAAATAAGAAAAAGAAAAGAGAAAAAAGAAAATATATTGTTAATATAAAAAAACAAAATTGTAGTAACCTTTCTCAGTTCCTTCTCTAGAAACAACCATTTACACACACACACAAATAAAAACATATCCTTGCACACAGATCCACTTATCCACCTTTTGTTTCAACTTTAAAACTGTAAAACAAAAACAGACAAAAACAAATCAGAAGCCCACACGTCTACACTTTGCTTTCGTCTGGCAACCATTTGGGTTGCATATTTAGTATGTATATTGTCTACTCGGTGAGATGCAAAAGCAAGGACCTGATTTTATTTTCCTTCTTCTCTGTAGCAACATGCCTCCTCCCATGCAAACATTCTTTTCAGGCCTGGAATCTTCTCCCATAATATACTTTCGACACACCTGCTGATGGACTGATCAGAGTAGTAGGAAAACTGTTTCTTCACCTCTTTGGTTGACCTCAGCCATGAATCCATTCAGAGATCTCTATTCCATTGCAAAATGGCTGTAGTGGGTTCCAGTCAGCTGAGCCTCCAAGGCTGGTGTGAGTGTGAGGCCCCTTCTCAACAGGATGTGGGAACTTGCCTCTCACCACAGACCAAGTTCCTGAGGGCAGGAGCTGGCTGCTATGGAGGGCAGGGGCATGAGTGGGAGGAGCTGGTGGCAGAAGCTGCAGTAGCAGCCTTAACTGTGCCAACCCTTTCTGACATACGGAGGTGGAGATGCTTTTGCCATGTCCCACTAGCCAACAGTGCCCTATCCCCAGAGGCTTACGCTGTGAGGTAAAATGTCTTCTGAATCATATACCTGGCATCCATGGGCTCTCCCAAGGTGGTGTGTCCTTGCCTACTTCCCTGTGGTGGCCTGAATACAGTGTCTGAGGACTTCTGTGGGTATCACATTGTAACCCTGGCTCTGATGCCACCCAAGGCCCCTGTTATCCAGGACCTTTTCCTTCTGTCTGCCTTGTGTAAATGGGTGGAGAGGAAGAGAAAGCTCAGCTGCCCATCCCCCCCACTCCCAAATGCCTTGCATTCTTGAGCAGGATCAAAGACTAGGAGCTTGGAAAGCTCTATAATTCTCCAAATTAGAACTGTTGGGCCTTTTCTTCCTTGCTATTCTATTAGATACCTCCTGCACACCTACTCTTTTTCTTATTTATTTTTATTATTAGTTACATTTTATTAACTCTTTATCCCAGTTGTATCCTGCTCCCTCATTCCCTCCCAATCCCACCCTTCCTCCCTCATCTCCTCCCTGCCCCTTTCCAAGTCCACTGATTGGGGAGGACCTCCTCCCCTTTCATCTGACCCTGGTTTATCAGGTATCTTAAGGACTGGCTGCAAAGTCCTCCTCTGTGGCCTAGCAGGGCTGCTCCTCCCTTGGAGGGTGGGGAGGTCAAAGAGCCTGCCATTGAGTTCATGTCAGAAATAGTCCCTGTTCCCCTTAGGAACCCACTTGGTTACTGAGCTACCATGGGCTACATCCGAGCAGAGGTTCTAGGTTATATTCATACATGGTCCTTGGTGGAGTGTCAGTCTCATATAAGACCCTTGTGCCAAGATATATTTGGTCCTTGTGGAGCTCCTATTCTCTCCAGGTCATATTAACTCCCCCTCCTTTCATATGATTCCCTGCACTCTGCCAAAGGTTTGGTTATAAATCTTAGTATGTGCTTTGATACACTGCTAGGTAGAGTCTTTCAGAGGCCCTCTGTGCCTTCAGCAAAGTGACTAGATACAAAATCAACTAAAAAAAATCAGAAGCCCTCCTGTATACCAAAGACAAAAGGACCAAGAAAGAAATCAGGGAAACAACACCCTCACAATAGCCACTAATAACATAAAATACCTTGGGGTGACTCTAACCAAGCAAGTGAAAGACCTGTTTAAAAAAAACTTTAAGTCTCTGAAGAAAGAAATTGAAGAAGATATCAGAAGCTGGAAAGATCTCCCGTGCTCATGGATTGGTAGGATTAACATAGTGAAAATGGCCATCCTACCAAAAGTAATCTACAGATTCAACGCATTTCCTATCAAATTACCAACACAATTCTTTACAGACCTTGAAAGAAAGATTCTCATGTTCATATGGAGAAACAAAAAACCCAGAATCTCCAAAACGATCCTGTACAACAACAGATCATCTGGAGGTATCTCCTCCATCCCTGATCTCAAGCTGTACTACAGAGCAATAGTAATAAAAACTGCATGGTATTGGCATAGAAACAGAAAGGAGGCTCAATGGAACCGAATAGAAGACCCAGAAATAAACCCACACAAGTACGGATACTTGATTTTTGGCAAAGAAGCCAAAACTATTCAATGGAAGAAAAGACAGCACACCTACTCTTAAGTTGGTCATGACTTCCAAAGGCTTGAGCATAAATAATGGCGGAAGTTAAACACTACTTTCTGTGTGCTTATGATGTCTTTCACACTATTAGTTTTTGACTCCTTGATGAGAACAGAGTGAGGTGGGCTGCAGACCACACAGAAGATGACAGTATAGATTCTATAGATACTCTACAATAATGAACAGTCTTAAAATGGCCTGTTTTGCTTTTCTAATCTCTCTCTTTCTCTCTCTGTGTATGCATGTATAAATAATAGGATGATATATTTTACAGCAAATTTCATCTACATCTACTTAGGATTTTTAAAGTTCCTTTAGCTTATATTATCAAAGCATACGAAATGAAAGATTATCTTTGAAGAATTTACACTTCTAACTATCAATTATTGATAACTGTAAGAGGTTTTCATACATATGTTGTTTGTTGCTGATTTGATTCTTGGGAGAATTATCATTTATCGTATAATACAGGATAAGTTCTTCCATTCTTCTTGCTCCCCACCCACATTGTCTTAGCCTTCAGTTACTCTTGTTTTTTTTTTTTTTTTACAAAAAACAGCAGGAGAAAATTCATTTTGCTAAATACATCTAAAAAGTCTTATTGACTGAGAAACTCTCTGATATGGAAAAAAGAGATGCTTTGCTCTTCCCACCTCCTCAGCTTCCATATTACTCCCAACACACACAAGCACAGCACACTGACACATTTCCAGGCGTTCGAATCCTTTCTATCACCTGAAAAACAAAACAAAACAAAACAAAACTCAACTAATATGGGAGATAGAGGAGCTTGTGTGGGGTTTTCTTCCCAGCATGTGAAAAGATCGGAGACAAGAGCTCTGCCCAGACGGCAGCAAACTGAGACAGCTGGTGGCGGCCACTCAACGAGAGGGACGCAGAGTTTTAAGCAAAGCAAAAAACAGACATTAAGTGAAGGGTCTGGGAGGTTCCAGAGCAGAAGCAGATGGTCATTTGGACTATGGCTCTCCAGAACGTGACAGTGCCGGAGGCACCTCTGACTCATCTCAACCTTCCTTACAGGCCCCGTCCCACGCCATCTCTTTCCTTTTGACCGAGGAGGCACATGCAGTGTTGAGTGTCAGCCTTCAGTAATCACCTGACACCTCCTGCTCTTTCCTCCTGCACAGTGACAAGCCCCTGCACGAGCTGGATTGCTTCCTTCACCTTTGGTGTTACAGAGCTCCCCTCCGGATTACGCCCGTTCTCATTAAAATTGTGATGTTTTCCATTTCACACTTTCCGCAGTATACACCTTGCTCCTCTCACCTTGCTATCCTCTTTCCCATACCTTTCTCATAACTACTCCGGGTTCTCATTCATTTCTCCATCCATCCATCCATCCATCCACCCACCCATCCATCCTTTCATCCTGTTTGAGAGTTCTAGACTTCTCTTATATATGCACTGAATCTAATTTATCTTGCTTTGCCACTCCCTAATTTATTATGTATTCTTTATTCCAGGGTGTGAGGCATCTCCATTTATTCCTGTATTCAGCAAACATTGATGTAGTCTGGTGTCTTATTGCTAGCTCTCTTATTAGAAGTAATCACATCATAACTGTGAAATTTCATGACACGAGGTAGAAAATTCTGACATGTGTGACATTGTGCAGTCCCATTTATACAAGGTACTCATCGGAGTCAAATTCACACAGGCAGGGTGGTTGCCAGAGGCTGGGGAGAAGGGAATGGTGAGGTAGTGCTTGATGGATGCCCAGTTTCAGTTGTGAAAGATTAAAATGTTCCTAAAGGGACAAGTGAGAGTTGCACCATAATATGAACATATGTGATACAGAATTGCACATTTAAGTAGTTTAAGATAGTTGGGCTGGGCAAATGGCTCAGTGGCTAAGTTACTTGCTGCTCAAGTGTGAGGACCTGTGTAAAGGCTGGGTGGGGCTAATGGCTGTCTGTGATCCCAGCCTTGGGAGAGCCCCAGAGCAAGTTAGCTATCCATAGGAGCCCCATTATTAAGCTTCTGGTTTGATTCTGAGACTGATGACTAAGGTTGAATAGCTGTGGTATATCTCCCACACCAGCCTTGGGTTTCAGGCAGATCCCCCCTCAGTCTCTTTGTCTCTCTCTTCTCTCACTTTCTCTCTCCCCTCTGTCTCTCTCATACACACAAAGGAAAAAATGACAGATTTTATGTTAACTATGATTACTACCATATGAAAATTCAGTAAAATCAGTGTACTTGGAGATGTATTAAGTGGGGTGGATAATAATGGGTCACTATCATGGATATGACAAGTCAGAAACTATCTGAGAGGTGTAAGTATAGGTGTCAATGACTAAAGCTATTGACTGACATGGAAAATACAGGTGTTTTGGGTGGTGTCCTAGGACAGGACAGGAGGACAGGGTAAGCAAAGGATAAGAAGCACAGTCCTTCCTTCCTTCCTTCCTTCCTTCCTTCCTTCCTTCCTTCCTTCCTTCCTTCCTTCTTTCTCTCTTTCTTTCTTCCTCCCCGCTTTTAGCTCCCTTTAGTGGCTAGAGGAAAAGCCTTATGGAAGCACCGACTTGTCCTCAGTGTCTCTGCAGAAGCAGGATTGAGCCCCCCAGGAATACGGGAATGTCACCTCATAAACCCAGTAGAAGATACTGGTGGAAGTTCAAAGCTGGACATCAAATCCGGCTCAAGTGTGGTGAATGTCAGCTTATAAGATAGATGGAGGCTCCAAAAACCAGCTGCTTTTAGGAGACAGTTGGGCAAGAGGACCCCAGTGCCAGAATGGTCTGATGAGAGAACTTGAGAGAGGACATTGTAGGACAGAGCTGTTGGAGCTTGCCTCTGTCTGACACCCTGCTTTAAGACTTCCTTCTGTTGTTACAAGCCACAGTTAGTGGTACTTTGTAACAGAAATCACTAGAAACCAAAATATGTGCCCCCATCTGAAATACCTTGTGCTAGATTTCTATGAGGTTCAAAGTGCTTATAGGTATGAGGTTTAGAGAGAAAGACAGTGTAACGAAGGTTTGGTTTCTTTGTAAACCCAGTTATGTTATGTAAATGTGCTTTGTTTTACTCCCAACTGTGAGATTTTAGTTTGAACTTTAGTCTGTCCACAGCTGCTAACTGTCTCGTGCAGGGTGTGGCTTTTGCCAGCTGGTAGGAGCCTTCTGCATGTGGCACAGAGAGGGGCATGATCTAGGATTCTGAGAGTATAAATATGAGAGCCCAGAAAGAGAAGGGGCCATGTGGTTGTTGGTATGTGGTATGTAGCAGTTTGGAGAGACCCGAGAGAGGGGGACAGTTTGGAGGAGACAGACAGAGAGAAATGCTTCAGGGGTGGAGAGGCTTGGAGAAGACTGCTGTCTATGTTTGCTGTTGACAGAGACTGGTATATCCCCCAAAGACCCACTGACCCTAAACTATTAGGAGAAGTAAAGGGGCCTGCACTCCTTCTGCCTACTAACCTTTTCTCTCTTGGGGGTTGGAGGAAAGGAATTAGAAATATAAACAGCCCAAATAAATTAAAGTTTAAAAAATGAGTGCTGCAGGACAGAAAGGGCTTTTTTAATGATTGCATTATGGGGTCACCGTTGATTGCTAATACCTGTCCCTCAGGTGGCATCCAGCTGTACTTGGTGATCAGTAACAAGCAAAAGAGTAGCCTTGGTGACATTAAATCTGCCCAAGCAAGGTCCTATGTTGTTCTGACCTGTTCCTAGGATGCACACCCCAGCAAGGTGATTATCTGAGTGAGTCAGTTCTGTACTATTGCTGAAACAAAACACCTGAAGAGAAAAGGAATGGTATAGTCTATTTGGGCTAAGAAGCTATGATGTCAGGAGGAGGAGGCACCTGGTCACATTACATCAAGAAACAAGGAATGATGAATGCTATGCACATCTCAGATTCCTCCTTTTTTGGGGTCTGTGATCCCAGCCCACAGAATGGTCCCACCTCAATTTAGGCTAGGTCCTCCCTCATTAATTAACCTAATCAGACAGTCCCTCACAGATACGTCCGGAGATTTGTTTCCTTGGTGATTCTGAGTTCCACCTGGTTGATAGTTAAGACTAACCTGTAGAAGGGATCTCTTGTGAATTGTATGGATGCAGCACCTGTCAATTAAAAAAAGAAAGGAAGTAGGAGGTGGAACAGCCAGCAGGCAGAAGGAATTCTGGGGTAGAGCCAGGTAGGCGAGATTCAGCCTGCAAGATTCTAGGAAGATGGACACATGGTGCCTGAGCTCAGGTAACCAGCCATGTGGCAGAATGTAGGTTAATACAATGGGTTATTTTAAGTTATGAGCTACTCAGAGAGGAGCCTAGGTATCTGTATAATGTTTAATGAGTCTCTTGTGTCATTATTCCAGAAGCCAAGGGATGGAAGGAAAAACCACCCAAAAACAAGTAACCATCACACAAAGTATATGCTGATCTTATACAGCCTCGTCACATTCCTGGTTTTCTGTTTGTGCAACTAGGTTGGTTAGCAGAGCTATAAGAACAAGGTGAGTCTGGGGTGGTCCATATTACCAGAGAATCCCCAGTCTAGCTTCTGATAGAAAAAAAAAATCTTTTAGCTTCTCCAGCTTCCTGTTGGCTTCTCACCTCTGTCTAGACACATACTTGATTTGTTCTGGTGGCTGATGCAGGGGCTATTCTAACCCCTCCTCTCATACTCAACAGCTGCACAGTAGTTAAGAGTAGGCTTAGCCCTAACAACAAAATGTGTAACATTTGGCTTTCTAGTTAAACCAGTTTACTTGGTGACCCTATAACAGAGTCACAGTGTCTGAGAAAGAAACAGAACCTTAAACACTGGGCTGTTTAATGTCCCACACTTTTCTAGGAAAGAAGTAGAGAAACGGATCTGTCCAGATGGCCCATGAGACTTCACTCTGGGTCTCTGTCTTGCTCATGCACTGCACTCCTCACCATATTCATTGACAGCAACTGACAGATACCATACAATCCTGTAGATTGCTTTCTTGCTGGGTGCTGGGACCAGGAGATTTTTTTGGAGTGTCACCTAATAAATCTATGCTTAACTCAATACCCATTTTGCAGATAAAGAAGCCAAAGCACAGACATTTTAGTTATTTGTCCACTGCTCACAACTGGCACATGGTTGGGCATCAACCAATCTTAGATCTTTATGTTGAAGCTACAAACTTCATCCAAACCTCAGGAGCCAGAGAGAGCCCAAATCTTCTAATGAGACAAGTTTATTTTATTTATGTTCTTGTTCTTAGAAACTTTGCCTCGGGGGCAGCCCCCAGCATAGCCTCAGAAAAATCCATGGCTCTGGCACATTCCTGAATGTCCTTGCTCCAGTAACTTCTGATGCAAGCGGGATGCAGGGTGCTGCAAACTGCATCCCAGCTGCTTAGCACTTCCCTGCCACCAGGTGCACTTAGTCCTTGGGCCACTAGATGTCAGTATAACCGCTCAGTGAGGCATCGCCTTTCCCCAGATACTACTCGGGAGGAAGGGGAGGGAATGAACTGAAGAAGCAGGGAGGGAAGCAAGAACCCAACAGGAATTAAAGAGGTGGAAACGACAAGGCGGTAGAATTGACTTGAATCTGTGGAAATGGAGTCTTTCCCAGCCTTTCTTCCCTGTTTTGAAATAGGAGACCAGCTTTCTCACAGTGTTCCTGAAACTTGCTACAATTCCTTGGCTATTAATGACTGGCCTGAGTAGAAGGTTTAAAGAATGGGATTGTGTTGGGGAAAAAAAAAAAGACTTCATCTCTCTCCCTTTTACCTGTTTTTTTTGTTGTTGTTATTTTCTTGGGGCATTCGACTCACTGCCGTCTGTGTCTCATCTTTCACATGGCTGTGTGGTCTATGCATATCTCCTCAGTAAGTTCCCCTCCAAGCAGGAAGAGAAAGGCTGTACCTGACTACAGCTTTGTTTGTTGGACCACATACTCTTTTGTTTCTCTGTGTGAATTAGTCTGTACCTAGCAGTACCAATAATTTAGCATTATGTATTAGCACTCAATATACAACTTTATCCCAACACCAGACCTATGAGACCATTAGTAAAGACGGAAGCTCAGAGACATTATATGGCTCTTTCAGAGTTACACAACAGATAGGAGCAGAGTCTAAGGTCCATTCTCTTTTAATGATTTCAGCATATAGTTACAAGGAAAGGAAGGACAAAAAGTGCCTTACATTCTTCAAAAGCAGCAGCCACAGTGGTGTGCTCAGAGGACCAAAGCCTGCTACCCAAATCTGTAGTCACTCTCAGTGTCTTCCTTGGCTGACCCGTAGCTGTTAATCATCATCTATCCAGGTTGCCAGGGCCTCCTCGGAGAACCAGGGTCATTGGCTTTGGCCTTTTCCCTTTGTCTGTGTGGGAATCTCACAGAAACCCCATGCCCTGACATATCTTAGAGTCTGAAGGAAACGGAATGTAGCTTCCCCCGCCCCCATCTTCAGGACAAACCCACATTTGTTAAGAGACAGGATGAAGCAAGTCATTGGTGTTTAGCTCTGCAGGCAGCAGGGTCGTGCCTCTGGCTCTGTTGCAAGGCCAGAGGTTGCAAGCTCGTGAGGTCTGCAAGTGATAGACACGCTCCTGGCTGCATTTTTTTTAAATCTGCTTTTCACCCTGCCGGCTAAGATGAGCTGAGATTTAGCATTTGATGTCCACCACCTCTCTTATTTTCCAAAAGAATATGCCTTTCTTTCACTTACTCAGCCAGCACAGTCTGTCCTGCCAATATTTAGAGGAGGCATCATTTCCCGCTGTAAAGATCTGCACATTGAGGCGAAAGAAGAGACCTGGGCATAGTAGTTACCTGGTTGCTGCAGAAGAAGGTAGGAAGATGGATAGGCTCATTTAAAGGGTCTTCCTGGGGCCCAGGCCTTGGATCCCCTTACTGTTAGCTGCTGTGTCTATCCTGCCCACAAACTCCAAGAGCGGCAGCGAATTCTGATGCCTGGCAGGGCTATGTGTAGGGAATGGCTGAATGGGCTGCCCCTTCCTCCCTGTGCCAGGCTGACATACACAGAAAAGGTCAGTTACGGCCTCAGGACATTGGGCAAGAAGAAGGAACAGGCGGAACTAGAAAGTGCCTACTTAGCCCAGAGACTTCTGCTGACATTCCCACCAAGCACGTGATATTCAAAAGAGCAAAACCAGAGTTCCACTAGCCACCACTGTTTGCAAGAGCAAGAACTTGCAAGGACTCTGGTTCCAATATCTGCCTGTATGCCTGGAGCTGTCACCATGCAGCGGAGGCCAAGCTGCTATGTTCTTGATTGGGAAAGTCCCCTCCCTTACCCCGTGTGTACAACTGGGGCCTAACTCTGCCTGTGGTCTAAAGATGAAATGGGGTGCATGTGGGTGGTATGAATGCTGGAGGGCCCCTTGGACTCATTTCTTTAAACGCTGAGGAAAACTAGGAACTAGATGATAATTCATGTTAAGAAGATACAACTAGGATTTTTAGCAAATTTTACTTAATTTCTTCCTTCCTTCATAACATTAAAGACAAATGTACTGTCCCAAGGCCAGCAAAGTGTACAAAGTAAGCTGGTCTTCTCTGTGGCTTGTGAGCTTGTAGAAGTCACACCAGAGATGCCTACTGTCTTCCCAGGAAGATCTCTCCTTCACAAATTAGGGAACTATCTCAGCACATGTGGCCAGTGACCTATTTCAGAGAGCTCTCAAAGCAAGAAATTCTTATATTCTGAAAAGGTCTGTAAAATGGACAAACAAAAGAAGGTAGTATGAACTTGTTCTCTCCCTCTGTTCCCCACCAGCTGTCAAACAGGATCCTCCTCTTTTTCCTTCTAAGGAAACTGGAAGCTACACTCAGGGGACGAAAGTCTATTCCTCCATAGGGTTCCTTTGAGGATCTTTACAGTTATAAAAGCGTATCCTTTCTGGGTGGTGTTTTGACAACTTCTTCAACGTATCCGCCTGCGAGCAGTTTTTCTTTGTGTACTAGATATGCCAAAGGAGGATGTTCCCTCTGTCTTTCAGGATAACATGTAGCGCAGTGGTTCTCAACCTTCCTAATGCTGTGACCATTTAATACAGGTCCTCGTGCTACAGTGACTCTGAGTCATAAAATTATTTTCATTACTTCATTATTATTTCATTCCTTCATAGCTGTAATTTTGTCACTGTTATGAATTGTAATGTAAATTTCTAATCTGCAGGATATCTGATGTGCGGGGTCCATGACCCACAGGTTAAAAACCACTGACCCACAGGACAGATGATGCACCATAAAAAAACATATTTTTTTTGTTACCTGGAATCCTTCTTGAGACAGTGTTAACTGAAGGCAGAGTTGGAAAGAATTGCTTGCATTACGCCCTAAAAGAAACTGACGGGCTGGGGGGAGGGCCTCAGTGGGTAACGTGCAAGCACGATGAAGTCTGAATCCCCAGAACTCAGATGAAGCCAGGTGTGACAACATGTATCTGCAATCCTAATGTTCCTGTGGCAAGATAAGATGCTCTCAGTCCTGCAAGCCTGGTGGATATTGTGCCGAACAGAAAAGAGAGCACGTCTCAAACAAGATAAAAGGTGACATCCATCTCCAAAGATGTCCCCAGGCACGCCAGTGAGCCTGCTCACCTATGATCTCGCTCACACACACCGCAATACACATTACACACGCTTACACACCATACACAAAATAATTTTAAAAAGAAACTGATACATTACATAAGGTTTTCATTATTTTTGTGCTTACTTCCCAGTGAAAGCATTGATAAGTCACAGGGAACCCTGGGCAAATGAATAAATACAAAGCCACTCAAAGTTTTCTCAAATCAAATGCTAGACCTCCCATCTGCTACACATACACGGGTAACACCTCGGTGCTCCTGGGGATTTTTATTAAATGTCCAGGGCTCCCACCATCACAGGAGTGACTTTAAGCAAACGACGGACGTCTCTGTTTCTGTGTGCCGGAACAGTAAGCCTAAGCCCATCCCATGCTGCTCTATTACACAACACGAGGAAGTGGGAGCTAGTATAGGAGAGCTAGTGAGTCGGAAGGCTCAAACGCTTGCTTAGGATATCAGAATTCCTTCCTTATTACTCTTCTACCTCTAACTCATCCCGCCTTCACCCCTTCTCAGGTTAAGAACTCTTAGCCCTTTCCATCCGACCAGGAAAATGAAGACGGTTCACATCCTGCCTGTCAATGTGCTTGCTTCTCTGTTTCCACGTTAGATGGAGCACTTATTATTGTTGTTTCATTTTAGCAATGGTAACGTTTCCACTTAATGAAAGCATAGTAGTTAATATTCTGGGTCTTTAAAAATAGTAACCAACCTGAAACTGACAGCTAAGGCAGTCATATTTCAAGTGCAGTGATCTGGCGCTGGGGACCACATTAGTTCTGCTGTGCATTGAAAGCCCCCGCTGATGTGTTTGGGAGTGAAAATCATCTGGCCGAGAGTCTGGCCTTCAGCACAGTCCTAACGGCTTTCTTTGTGCCAGGGATCTAAGTGCAGGCTGACAGCCCTGGCCTCCCCTCTACTTGCTCAGCAAAGAAGTGAATTTGGCAGCAGAGCCACATCTTCCACCACCAAAATTAACACATAGCAGAAGAAGAAGTTTACACGAATCTATGTCTCAGCGAACACTCATGATGTCTGCACACTGGTCAAAAGCTCTGTGAACCACGTGGGTCCGGATCATCGAAGGAACACACACCTCCACTGAGCTTACCTGGTGCTGAGTTAGGCTGCATGACCCCCAGACCCACTGTTAAGAAAGACGAGACTACCACCAGGGCATTAGCCATGAGTCATACTGGGCAGACTGCTCAGACCCTGAATAATCATTAGGCAATGTAGCTCATGCCTTAGTTGTACATAAAGGAATTAATGCTCAACTAAAAGGAAGCTTGATGGTGTTCAATCAGAGGATTGACCTCTTGCAGGAGCAAATTGATACCCTATGGCAAATCGCTCAACCTGGCTGTCAATGAAAGTATGCTGAACTTTGTGTCACTAGCATACAACATGAGAATTTTTCCTGTGCTGCAAATCTGTCTAAACAATTGTCGAGCTATATTTTAGGTAATTGGACTGGAGAATTCGATACTACGATGGAGCAGCTGAGAGTGGCCATTGTCACAGTAAATTCTACCAGAGTGGACGCAGGACTAGCCACAGGATTATCAACATGGATTGCTGCAGCCATGAATCATCTGAAGGAATGGGCGGGCATGCGAGTGTTAGCAGGCCTTCTGGTGTTGGTCTCCTTGGTTTGCCTGTGGTATATATGCAAGATTAGAGTCTCACAACAGCGTAATGCAGCCATGATCATTCAGGCCTTTACAGCCATTGAAGCAGGACATTCTCCCCAAGCATGGTTGGATACCATAAAAAGCTAAAATGATACGCTCAGGATGCGAGGCTATGCACTGCACTCAGGGTCAGCCGCTTTGGACCCAGAGAAGAGCATGTCTGATTGCATGCGGGTTGATGCCCCAGGTCCTGCCTCTGAGAAAAAGGTATCGGACGGGTCTGATGCTCTTTGGGTGGATGACACCTAAATGAACATCTGTACAAAGTCCCAATTTATTTCTAATATCAGAGATCAGACCTCTACTCTTGCCTGATGCGTCTAAAACAAAAAGGGGGAACTGTAGAGAGCTGCGGAATGCTATGCCTTAAAGATGGAGCTGGTTTCCGCCTTCCACCTTCCCGATGGTGAGTGCTCTCTGTCACAAACAACTCCACATTTGGCTAAGGCCGAGGATCTGGCTTGCTTCCATGTATGTGGACCTATCTGCATTGCCCCCGTGGCACGCCTGGGTCGGCTACCCAGAGGCTATTTAAGCTGTGGGCTGGCTTTCCCCGGGGTCCGAGGATTGTTCAATGTTCCTGAATAAACTGCATTGGAAAAAAAAATAAAAATAAAAAAATAAAAAAAATTAAAAAAGAAAAAAAAAAAAAAAGAAAGACGAGACTGACTATGGAGGACTGGAGAACAGACATGGGTTCTGCTGATTTTCTTTGACTTTTGTGGCCACTTTCTTTTCTTTCCCTCAAAAATTCTGCATACAGAGAAACATCACAAGCCACACCAGGCAGGATTGGTCCCTATGAAATGTGGGAAAACAAACAAACAAAAACAACAACAAAACTGTGGCTTTTCTCTGCTGTCTTTCATCCTTTCTTCTGACCTCAACATTCTTCTTCTCATCTGGACTTTCCTTTGCTTCTCCAGAAGGAAATAAACTCTCTAGGCAGCTTTATGGTTTCCCACCTCCGAGCCTCTGAAGATTGTAGAGATATATTTGCATTGGAGAACAAACTTAAAAACTTCTAGGGCAGGGGCTGGGCATGGAGAGTTGGCTTAGTGGTTAAGACACTGGTTGCTCTTCCTGAAGACCTGGGTTCAGTTCTCAGCACTCTTATGGTGGCTCACAGTCTACTGTAGCTCCAATTCCAGGGGATCTTGATGCCCTTGTCTATCCTCCATACACACACACACACACACACACACACACACACACACACACACACATATATATATACATATACATACATATATACACAAATATATTTATTATTTATATTTTGTTCATATATTATATGTAAACAATCTATTATTGTATGTATATACATATATAAACAAATCTTAAAAAATAAAGCCCAACATGGGCAGAAGAAAGTTTGTGAGGCTTCAACCCTATACAAGAAACTAAATGCAACTAAGAAATGCCGAATGCAGGAGAAACACCCTTCCGACAGAAAAGCACACAAACTGCACAGATTGGTTATGGCAATAACAAATGTCAGCCCTGAAGTACATACCTCTAAGTGGGATTATACAGACCATTTAGGTTGTATTTACGTATTGAGAAATATATACAGCAATAATATATATAGCAACAATTAATTTAAAAAAGGCTATGAATTTGATAAAGAATGGAAGGGGGCTGCATGGAAGGATTTGATATCTGAGTTATGATCCCCCTGCCATGAGCTGTTTAATTTGTATTATCTACAGTTTTTCTTTTCACAAAACATGTATGATTTTATGAATATAGTATTTGATCAAAATATAAGGAAAATAAAAAAGACGAAACGTTTAAAATAGAATATTCAAGAATTGTAACATTTTCTTCACTGTTAATGAATTGTCTTGACAAGATTTTTTTTTGAGTAGGTAAAGGAAATCCGTCCGGTCAGCAGAGGACACAGGGATGACTTTCAACAAAACCACAGTGCTCCCTCCCCTTCCTGCTGGCTCCACCCTTTTGATTTGGTTAGCAAGTTCCTTTACTGCTTTGAGAGGCCCTCTCTGCGCTCTTACCCGCCACTGCTCTCCACGTTCTGTGTCAGCCTCTTGTCTTCTGTGGGTCCTCACGTTCCCTTGTTCCCTGCTGAGACTTACTCCTGCTTTCCTGCTCAGGTGAACACGTACAGGTAAATGTTTATCCGCGTGTCCAGTCACAACTCACCTAGACACATGAGGTAGACTTGAACAAGCTGACTCACAGTCTCACCTCCTGTCAGCTTGTCCCTGCCTCTCGGCCTCCCAAGGATCTTGGGAATTTAGCCCTTCCCTTCAACCCCTGAGCACTGCACTTCTCACTTCCTGTCTGTAGCATTCCCATAGCTTCTTACAGTACTGCTCTTCTTCAGAAGGGATCCTTTCCCTGAAGGCCTGTCATCATGATCTTCCTGTGATAAACGAGTTATATTGCTTAAAGCATTTCATTGGCTTTCCAACACTCATGGTAAAAATAGTTGGTTTGTGTTTATTTGTTTGTTTGTTTTGTTTCTTGAGTTCTGTGTATTGAACCTATGACCTTATTCATGCTAGGTGATCACTGTACCACTGAACCATATTCCACATTCCAAGCCTTCAAAGGCAAGTGAGGCTTTCTATCATCAATTTGGAATACATCTACAGTCACATGACATCCATTTTTTTTCCCATCCATGCGTGCCTCCTCCTTGCCTTCACCTGGATTGCTGGACATCTGCATTTAAACCCAGTACACATTTCATATAGTATATAATAGTATATATTA
The DNA here is from genome assembly GCF_030254825.1 of Meriones unguiculatus. Taxonomy (NCBI): domain Eukaryota; kingdom Metazoa; phylum Chordata; class Mammalia; order Rodentia; family Muridae; genus Meriones; species Meriones unguiculatus. Next base: position 126,715,299 of record NC_083351.1, read on the forward strand.
TATAATGTACTATATATAATATGTAACATTATAATATTATATATCCACATATGTGGCTTGATTTTTTTCAATTCTAAATCTGAAAAACATCAAATCTTCAAATAGCACTCTTTGGATCTAGTCCACACTGCGTACTGTTGTTTATTTTTACTTTACAATTATATTTTTTCTCTACTAATTTATTTATTTGTTCACTTTATCTCCAGAGTGTGGCCCCCTCCTCTCCTCCCAGTCCCCCTCTTTAAATACCCCTCCTCCCCATTCTCTCCTGTCCTTCTCAGAGAAGAGGGAGGTCTCCTCTGAATGCCAACCTGCCCTGGCACATTAAGTTGCTGCAGGACTATGTGCATCCTCTCCCACTGAGGCACAACCCCCCCCCCCCCAGAATAGGTAAAACAATCCTATACAATCAAAGAACTTCTGGTGGCATCACCATTCCTATTCAGAGCAATGTACTACAGAGCAACAGTAAAAAAAAGCTGCACGGTATTGGCATGGAAATAGACATAAGGATCAATAGAATCCAACTGAAGACCCAGAAATAAACCCACACACCTATGGACAGTTGATTTTTGACAAAGAAGCCAAAACCATACAAAGGAAAAAAGGAAGTTTGTTCAATAAATGGTGCTGGTCTAACTGAATGTCTGCATGTAAAAAAGTGCAAATAACACCATATTTATCACCCTGAACAAAACTCAGGTCCAAGTTGGGTCAAAGAACTGGACATAAAACCAGACACACTAAATCTAATAGAAGAGAAAGTGGGGACTAGCCTTTAATTCATTGGCACAGAAGACAGCTTCCTGAATAGAACACCAGCACCTCACTTCACATTTCAGCCTCACACTTGAGCCACCTTTTGCCCCTTTAAGGTACTTGATGCATCATGTGGAACTATTTGGTCTTGGTTTTCATTAAACCTGATCAGGAGTTCAGTATAGTTCTTAATATGTCTGTCTTTAGAATAGGTAGTCCTTGGACTTCAGAGAGACCCTTGAGACGACACAACACAGGCTTTTAGCATTGCTCTTGATTGTCCGCCTCAACTAGATGGTAAGACCCTGTTGCTGAAGACACCACATACTTTGGTTGCAGTTCCCAGAGAAATCAGAATTGAACTAACTAGGAAACTCTTCCTGTTGGTTAGCTTTCATGGTCCTGAGAGGTGCTAGGCAGGCTACTGAGAGAGAAAGGACTTCAATGGTCTCACGTAGTGCTGGCTGCTTCGTGCCATAATATCAACCCTCCGAGCAAGACATGCTAACTGGAGTAATAGTAGTAAAACGGCCTATAGGTGTAACCCATCACTCTCTTGATAGGATTTGAGGCCTGCTCCACGGGAGGGCATTTATGACTGGACTATAAAGACAGTCCAAGACCACGACTAAAGAAGTAATAGGACCCAGTGGAGAATCAATTTATGTGTTTTTTTTCTAGATGGGCATGTTGTCCTACCACATCTAAATATTTATATTATATGCATAGATATGTGTTCCTCCCAATTTTTGTCAGAGAAGAGTCTTATTGAAGTGGGTAGTGGTGAATGCAGAGATGTGTTACTGTCCAAAGTGGTGAGAATGAAGTACCAGGAGAGCATAGAAGGAGCATCGGTATAAACCTCCTCCAAGGCTCAGGGGCAATCACGGCAAGGGGCACAGCAAGAACGTAAGAACCAGAGCATGGGAGGAGTGCAGCGAATTGCTGTCTACTGGACATATAGTTGTTGCGTACATGAACTCATAGCAGCTGTGGTTACCTATCCAAGACCTGCGTGATATCACACTAGTTAAAATTTCAGCAAGGCGTTATTGGCAGCTGATGGCTGCTGAGAGAGGGAGAATCATTTCTCTCTAGGAGTGTGGCCACTGGAAGGTTGCCATGCCCCAGTGATAATCCAACACTCATGTGCATATGGGCAGTAGGAACTGGGCTCTGTGGGTTTAATAATTGTACAGTAAGCACATGAAGTTGAGAAGGAGATGTGCTGGAGGGTCCTGGGGGAAACTGAGGGTGGGTTAAAGGGTAGATGTGATCAAGATACATTGCATCTTGATAAATAAGTATATAATAATGTATTTATAATATACAAATAAATAAAAATTCAAATAGTAGCAAATGTGTATTTAAAGCATTAAAGAAAATTTATGCCAATGGCAAGGTTTTTAATCTTTATTAGATCTTGACTTGGAAAATTAAGAATTATGAAATAATTTGGACTTAGATGAAGACATTTCAAGATAAGCAATCAATAACATAAAATTATTATGCTTTACAGGTTTGATGATCATTTTGTAGGAGAAATGATCATGAGAAAATAAAGAACTAGTTATTCCATTTCACATTTATATACTATGCTCAAGTGGTTCAGGAAAGCCCTTATGTAAGAATATATGATATGTCAAAATGTTAAAAAAATAGAATGAATTTAAATGACGAGGATGAGGAGTTTCAAGTATTATTGTCTAAGCTTTTCTGTAGATTTGATCTAGAAAAAACAAAACAAGACAGAAGAACAATAACAATGAAAAGGGAAATGCTGGCCGGAATGCTTTCACAGTCGGACAGACGTCTGTTGTCTATGAGGAGTCTAATCCTATAGTGACCTACAGAGCTGGCTTGGCTTGCTGGAAGTGCTCCTGTAATTAAGGTCACCTGCCTGACTCAGCTGGCCTTTGCTTTGCAATCCATTATGTGATGAACCTTCAGAATTTTCTTTATGGCTCATTCTTCATGGAATTGTTCCTCTTAAAGTCTATAGACTGATTTTGAGAAGTCCATGTGAGAAGCAGAAAGCAAAGTTTGCATAAGATCACTGTCTGTCCTTGACATACATGTAAATGCATCTCCTCCTAGCTAGTGGCCAAGTAAAGAGGAGGAAGACTGAGCATCAGGAGATGACTTTTTTTCCGGGAGAAAAGACATATCTATCTTCCAGGGCTTGGTTCCTGGGCACACCATCATGATGAGCAAAACTGAGTTTGGTAGGTAAACTAGGGAATCTAGGTAGGTAAACTAGTGGAATCCCAGTAAAGTTGTAACAGTCTGTAGCAAGTAATGGTGGCAAATGGGCTCCAGAAAGAATAAGAATTGAATTCTACCTTTAAGTGCATACTGTTTTATATTAGAAAGACCCAGGTGCTGTTGAGATGGCTCAGTGGTTAAGAGCACTTGCTGCCCTTCCAGAGAACCCAGGCTCATTACCCTGCATCCACATAGTGACTTACAACTGTCTGGAAATCAAGTTCCAGGGGAATCTTACACCCTCTTCTGTTCTCCAAAGACACTGCACGCCTGTGGCGAATGCAGATAAAACACTCACACATTAAATAAGTAAATAAATAAGTAACCGAGAAAATGTGACAGATCCTCATCAAGTCTTAGTGACAAACACATTGTTGTCACATATTATGGCTTAGCTGTTTTCAAAATTGTTCACACATATCAAGAAACCAGACATTGTTTCAACTTCTCAATGGAACAAAGATTTCCCTGTAGACATGTACCAGAGATACTCCAAATGGAGAAACTGTCACCTGTAGCAATATACTGCTGGCATTTTCTTTTCCGTCCAGATCTGAAGGAAGAGGAAGGAGAGCACCAATGCTGAGTTTTCCTGAATACAAAGAACCACACATTTTAATTTTACATCACCAGACTCGGGTGTTTTGGATATGGTATTTCCTCCTTAGTTCTCAGCAGCAGCAGAAAAATGTGAGGCAAATTAAACACAGGACAACAAAAAGACATGCAATCTTTCCTCTATAACATACATTTTCTCTTTCCCCTTTTCTCATTTTGGAAGCTAAGAAAAATTCTGCTCTCACAATCTTCCCAGCTTTGTGGATTCTAACGTTTCAAAGCACAACTTTAGCATCACAATTGACAGTTCCTTTGTACCTTTAGCTAAGTGTAGCTTTCTCTAAAAATGCATGAAAGTAAAATAATCTACACAGCTGTTTGTTACCATGGTAAGTCTTATGTCTGTGGTGGGGGACGAAGGCCTGGGGCTCTCTGAAGACTCTAAGGACTCAAGATTCTGGAATGGTAGACTGAGCCCTTTTGTATTGCCAAGGTCAGATTTGAAAGGCAGAAGGGCTATGAGCCTGGCTGGGACAGGGCTGAGGGCACAACATTTCTTGGGGGCAAGAAAGGCCAACAAATGGCTACCTGTCACAATGATAAGCCCCATCTTTCCTGAAAGCCAGTTTGTGCAGAGCTGACAAGTGCATACAGAATGAAAACACCCGAGGAGAAATTACCATTGTCTCCATCCAAGAGAAAGGACAACAGAAATCAGTAACTCTGCTGGCTGGTGTATCAGTTTGCAAAGACTCTAACTAGAATTCATGAGGATTAACCATCTCTAAAGTACTTAAAAAAAAGACATTTATTTTTATGTATATGAGAGTATGTGTCCATATGTTATGTCACACGCAGCATAACATAAGTGTGGTCAGAGAACAACATTAGGAGTTGGTCCTGTTAGCCCGTGAGCTTCTGTGGGAAGCTCTTGTTTTTGCCTGCCATTTTCCTGTGGCAGTTCTGGGATGACAGACCCACAGCACCTGGCTTTCACGTGATTTCAGAGGGTCCAAACTCAGGCTGTCAGGCTTGTGTGACAAGTGCTTCTATCTGCTGACCATCTGTCTCCCTGCTCTCAACTCTGCTTTGCCATGTTCCCAATATAACCAATCATAGCCATCTTATAGAGAAACATGCAAAATATTACCCACAGAATGCTTACCTTTGGAACCCAGGATGTGAAAGCATATTGTTTTATATGATTACAGGAAAATGATAAGAGGTCATGGCTGTTTGGGAAAACAAATTCATGGTGCATAGTCAATATAGTGTAAGCCTCAAGGAAGCAGAGTGGTCCTAAGAAATCATTACAAGATGGTGGGGCCTGAAAAGCTACTTGAAAGATCAGTGGCATTTGGTGGGATGGGAGAAAGAGTTAAGAAGGAAGTGCCAGGAGGCAAACAGATACAGAGAGTGGTCTTTTCACAGAGGCCTGGGGAACTGAAAGAGGGAAGTCTAAATTCCCAGGGACTCAGCACATCTGAGCTACTTTCTCTTTGGTTGAGTTTTAGTCACCAGACCACTGGGACGTTAGCCTTCCTGTGAAGCTTTTGAGGGGAATCTAGGGAAGGCTGGACCACTGAAGTAGTAGCGCAGTCTGACCATGGTGATGGCATTTGAGCAGTGATGGCAAACCTGCCTCAGACAGAAGGGAAGCAGTACAGACACAAAATGATATGTCATTCAAGTATGTGGCTCTAGGCTCTTGAGAAAAGGATTAATAGGGAATCATGAACAACAGTGAACTCTCTCTGAATAGATAAGGGTTAAGGAAAGAAGGAGGCGGGATGATATCTGTTTAAAAGAATTTATTTGTGCACCTTCCATTCTCTTTAATAGTCATCTTTGATCAAAATGAACACTGTAGTGGCTAAAGCTGTAACTCAATGGGTAGATTACTTTATTATCATAGACAAGGGCTCATGTTCCACCCCTAGACCTCAAAAACAAAGAAACAAACAAAAAACCAAACAAAAACCAAAACCATTTATTTTGTTATATTTAAAACATTGATTTGATGTAAGTTCTACTGTTGTCATTAACTCCAAAATATAAGTCTTGTGAAAGTAAAAAGCCAGTAAGCTTCCAGGAATATGAGACAAAGTTCAGGCAGCAGGCTAGCATATTCCTTGTAATAACATTATATTACTCCTTGTAATAAAATAATACATATAATATATACATATACATATATACAAGTATTTGTAAGTATGTATATAAAATGTGTCATAATGCAGAAATATATGTATTTATACACACAATTTAAAAAATGATAATCATTTGCTATTACTACATAGCTAGCCTCAGTCTAGGCTGCCAATAGTTCTAGCCATCTTCTCAAATTAAGTTAAATCCTCAAATTGAAATTAAATCCTCATTTAAAACTACTGTAAACAGAGGATCTTAAAGTAACCATTGCATATAAAATGGTTTGTATGCAACAGGAAAGAGCTAGCCAGAAAATATTTGGTTGAGCAAATGAATGGTTTGGTTTATGGGGGTGGAGGGAAGTAAGTCTTCATTGTAGCCATCAAAAAAAAAAAAAAAAGCTGTGAGCAATTAGCTGATTGCATGTAAAAACGTGGTAACATTCCTAACAGTGTCTGGCTCTCCGAGAAACACTTCTCTCCACTTTCCCCCTTCTTTTGTAAGCTATTGTCTAGGAGGCTATTTACCTGTTTGTACATTCCAAATTCTAGAGCCTTGATCTTAAGCTCTTTGATCTCAAGTTGGCATTGGATACTTAAAAACTTACTGAGAACCCCAAAGAACTTTTAATGATATGTGTGATTGCTGAGAAGATTTTTATTTATTATTAATCCATTTAAAAGAATAAATCAACAGGATCCCAGGAACCACCAGAAACTAACTCCAAACACCTAAGATAGCCCAATGGGTAGAGGCGAGCATAAAAGCTCAACCAACAAAAGACAGAGCAATATGGCATGGCCAGAATCCAGTTATCCAGGGGCAAGTAGTTCTGGACACCACAGCATAACTGAAATTCAAGTAGATGACCTAACATCTATGCTCTTGAAGAGGATAACAGAGGAAAAAAATAAAATGCATAAAGAACTAGAGGAAGATAAACTCAAACATCTGTAAAGAAATAGAGGAAGTTGCAGCCAAACAGTTTATGGCCTTTAGAGAGGAAATGCTTAAATCATTGAAAGAAATAAAAGAAACAGAGGATTGTTCAAACAAACAGCTGGAGGAATTGAAGGAAAAACAGGAAAATACAGTCAAACAGGTGAAGGAAATCAACAAAACAGCTCAAGATCTGAATAGAATTGGAAAAATTAAAGAAAACACAAATGGAGGAAATTGTGGAGAGAAAGAACTTAGGGAGGAAAACAGGAACTACAGAGGTTAGCATAACCAATAGACTACAAGAGATGGAAGAAAAAATCTCAGGTGTGGAAGGTACAATGGAAGAAATAGATGTATCTGTCAAAGAAAATGTTAAATCTAAAAAATTCCTGACACAGATGGTCCAAGAAATTCAAGACAACATACAAAGACAAAACCTAAGAATAATAGGAATAGAGGAAAAAGAAGATTCCCTGCTCCAAGGCCCAGATAATATCTTCAATAAAATCATTGAAGAAAATTTCCCCAATTTAAAGGAGAGGCCAATAAGAATACAAGAGGCCTACAGAACACCCAATAAATTAGACCAGAAAAGAAAACCCTCCCACCATATAATAATCAAAACAGTAAGTATACAGAACAAAGAAAAAATACTAAAAGCTGCAAGGGAAAAAGGCCAAGAAACATATAATGGCAAACCCATTAGAATCACACCTGACTTTTCAACAGAGACTATGAAAGCCAGAAGGACCTGGACAGATATCATGCAGACCCTAAGAGAACACAGATGTCAGCCCTGGCTACTGTACCCAGCAAAATTCTCAGTCCTCATAGATGGAGAAAACAAGATATTCAATGACAAAAACAAATTTCAACAATACCTACACACAAATCCAGCGTTACAGAAGACACTAGAAGGAAAAATACAACCCAAGAAAACTAGCTACTTTCAAGAAAACACAGGAAATAATTAACCTCACTACAGTAAAACAAAAAGGAACCAAGCACACAACCTTATGATCACAGCCAACATCAAAATCAAAGGATCTAACAGCCACTGGTCATTAATCTCTCTCAACATCAATGGACTCAATTCTCCAATAAAAAGACACAGACTAACAGAATGGATGCGTAAACAAAACCCAGCAATCTGTTTCATACAAGAAACACACCGAAGCCACAAAGACAGACATTACCTGAGGGTAAAAGGTTGGAAGACTGCTTTCCAAGCAAATGGACCCAAGAAGCAAGCAGGAGTAGCCATTCTAATATCTGATAAAATAGACTTTCAACCAAAATTAATAAAAAGAGATGGGGAAGGACACTTCATACTCATCAAGGGAAAATTCCACCAGAAAGACATCACAGTCCTGAACATCTATGCCCCAAATACAAGGGCACCCACATTTGTAAAACAAACAGTGATAAAACTTAAACCACACTTAAAACTTAATATGTGGGGATCACACATAGATCCCCACATATTAATAGTGGGAAACTTCAACACCTCACTCTCAACAAAGGACAGGTCAACAAAACAGAAATTAAACAAAGAAGCAATGTCTCTAACAGAGGTCATGAATCAAATGGACCTAACAGACATTTACAGAACCTTACACCCAAACACAAAAGAATTTACAGTCTTCTCAGCACCTCATGGAACGTTCTCCAAAATAGATCATATACTTGGTCACAAAGCGAGCCTCAACAGATACAAGAAGATTGAAATAATCCCTTGTATCCTGTCTGATCAACATGGAATAAAGGTGGACCTCAACAACAACAGAAATAGCAAAAAGCCTACACACACATGGAAACTGAACTTACTACTAAATGACAGCTGGGTCAGGGAAGAAATAAAGAAAGAAATTAAAGTCTTCCTAGAACTCAATGAAAATGAAGACACAACACACCCAAACTTGTGGGACACAATGAAAGCAGTGCTAAGAGGAAAGTTCATAGCACTAAGTGCCTTCAAGAAGAAATTCGAGACAGCTCATTCAAACAACTTAATGGCTCACTTAAAAACCCTAGAAAAAGAAGAAGCAGACACATCAAAAAAGGAGTAGATGGCTGGAAATAATCAAACTCAGGGCTGAAATCAATCAATTAGAAACAAATAAAACAATTCAAAGAATCAATGAAACCAAGAGCTGGTTCTTTGAGAAAATCAACAAGATAGACAAACTTTTACCCAAGCTAACTAAAAGGCAGAGAGACACCATCCAAATCAACAAAATCAGAAATGAAAAGGGGGACATAACAACAGACACTGAGGAAATCCAGACAATCATTAGGACTTACTTCAAAAGTCTATATGCCACAAAATTTGAAAATCTAAATGAAATGAACAATTTTCTTGATCGATTCCACTTACCAAAGCTAAATCAGGACCAGGTAAATCAATTAAATAGTCCTATATCCCCCAAGGAAATAAAAGCAGTTATGGAAAGTCTCCCATCCAAAAAAAGCCCAGGACCAGATGGTTTCAGTGCAGAATTCTACCAGACCTTCAAAGAAGAGCTAACTCCAATTCTCTTCAAACTATTCCACAAAATAGAAACAGAGGGAACATTACCAAACTCATTCTATGAAGCCACAGTCACCCTGGTACCTAAACCTCACAAAGACCCAACAAAGTAAGAAAATTTCAGGCCAGTCTCCCTTATGAACATTGATGCAAAAATACTGAACAAAATACTTGCAAACCAAATACAAGAACACATCAAAGATATTATCCACTATGACCAAGTAGGCTTCATCCCAGGTGTGCAGGGGTGGTTCAATATACGGAAATCCATCAATGTGATCCACCATATTAACAAACTGAAAGAAAAAACCACATGATAATCTCCCTAGATGCTGAAAAAGCATTTGACAAAATCCAACATCCATTCATAAAGTATTGGAGAGATCAGGGATACAAGGCACATATCTAAACATAGTAAAGGCGATATACAGCAAGCCTATAGCCAACATCAAACTGTATGAAGAGAAACTTAAAGCATTCCCACTGAAATCAGGGACAAGACAATCTCTCCATATCTCTTCATCATAGTTCTGGAAGTCCTTGCTAGAGCAATAAGACAGATGAAGGGGATCAAGGGGATACAGATTGTAAAGGAAGAAGTCAAATTATCACTATTTGCAGATGATATGATAGTATAAGTGAGTGACCCCAAAAAACTCCAGCAGGGAACTTCTACAGCTGATAAACACCTTCAGCAAAGTGGCCGGATACAAAATTAACTCTAAAAAATCAGTAGCACTCCTGTATACAAAAGACAAAAGAGCTGAGAAAGAAATTAGGGAAACAACACCCTTCACAATAGCCAGAAATGACATAAGGTACCTTGGTGTAACCCTAACCAAGCAAGTCAAAGACTTGTATAAAAAAATTTCACGTCTCTGAAGAAAGAATTAGAAGAAGATATCAGAAGATGGAAAGATCTCCCATGTTCAAGGCTTGGCAGGATTAACATAGTAAAAATGGCCATCTTACCAAAAGCAATCTATAGATTCAATGCAATTCCCATAAAATTACCAACCAAATTCTTTACCTGGGAAGAAAAATTCTCAAATTCATATGGAATAACAAGAGAAACCCAGAATTGATAAAACAATCCTCTGCAATAAAAAATCTTCTGGAGGTATCTCCATCCCTGATCTTAAGCTGTACTATTGAGCAACAGTTACAAAAACTGCAAGGTACCGGCATAGAAACAGACTGGTGAATCAATGGAACTGAACAGAAGACCCAGAAATAAACCCACACACTTATGGACACCTGATTTTTGACAAAGATGCCAAAACCATACAATGGAAAAAAGACAGCATCTTCAACAAACGGTGCTGGTCTAACTGGATGTCTACATGTAAAAAATGCAAATAGATCCATACTTATCACCCTGTACAAAACTAAAGTCCAAGTGGATCAAAGACCTCAACATAAAACCAGACACATTAAATCGGTTAGAATAAAAAGTGGGGAAAACCCTAGAACTCATTGGTACAGGAGACAACTTCCTGAACAGAACACCAACAACACAGGCTCTCAGAGCAACAATCAATAAATGGGACCTCATGAAGCTGAAAAGCTTCTGTAAAACAAAGGACACTGTCATCAAAACAAAATGAATGCCTACAGATTGGGAAAGAATCTTCACCAACCTTTTATCTGACAGAGGGCTAATATCCAGTATTTATAAATAACTAAAGAAGCTGAAAAGCAGCAAACCAAGTAATCCAATTAAAAAATGGGGAACAGAGTTAAACAGAGAATTCTCTGTAGAGGAATATCGAATGGCAGAGAAACACTTAAAGAAATGCTCAACCTCACTAGCCATTAGGGAAATGCAAATCTAAACCACCCTGGGATTTCACCTTACACCCATCAGAATGGCCAAAATGAAAAACTCAAGTGACAACACATGCTGGAGAAGTTGTGGAGAAAAGGAAACCCTCCTTCATTGCTGGTGGGAATGTAAACTTGTACAACCACTCTGGAAATCAATCTGGTGCTTTCTCAGACAACTAGGAACAGTGCTTCCTCAAGATCCAGCCATACCACTCATAGGCATACATCCAATGAGGCTCAAGTACACAATAAGGACATTTGCTCAACCATGTTTGTAGCAGCTTTATTTGTAATAGCCAGAAGCTGGAAACAGCCCAGATGTCCCTAAGTGGAGGAATGGATACAGAAATTGTGGTACATCTATACAATGGAGTATTACTCTGCAATGAAAAAATAAGGAAATCATGAAATTTGCAGGTAAATGATGGGACCTGGAAAGGATCATCCTGAAGAAGCTGTCTCAGAAGCAGAAAGACACACATGGTATATATTCACTCATATAGACATATAACATAAGATAAACGTACTAAAATCTGTACATCTAAAGAAACTAATTAAGAGAGAAGACCCTGACTAAAATGCTCAATCCCCATCCTTAAAGGCAAAGAGGATGGACATCAGAAGAAGAAAACAGGAAACAAGTTAGGAACCTGCCACAGAGGGCCTCTGAAAGGCTCTACCTTGCAGACTATCAAAGCAGGCGCTGAGACTTATGGCCAACTGTTGGGCAGAGTGCACGGAATCTTATGTAAGAAGTGGGAAATAGTAAGATCTGGAGAGGACAGGAACCCCACAAGGAGAGCAACAGAACCAGAAAATTTGAACACAGGGGTGTTTCCAGAGACTTATACTCCAACCAAGTACCATGCATGGAGATACCCTCGAGCCTCTGCACAGATGTAGCCCATGGCAGTTCAGTGTCCAAGTGAGTTACATTGTAATGGGAACAGGGACTGCTTCTGACATAATCTGATTGGCCTGCTCTTTGATTACCTCCCCCTGAGGGGGGAGCAGCCTTACCAGGCCACAGAAGATGACAATGCAGCCACTCCTGATGAGATCTGATAGACTAAGATCAGAAGGAAGGAGAGGAGGACCTCCCTTATCAGTGGACTAGGGGAGGGGCAGGCGTGAAGAAGGGGGAGGGAGAGTGGGACTTGGAGGGGAAGAGGGAGGGTCTTATGGGGGGATACAAATTGAATAAAGTGTAATTAATAAAATAAAAAATAAAAAAGAATAAATCAGTAAATAACAATAAGACTATCACTTTTGTGAAAGCTATATTCCCCCAATATACAAGTTAATATGAGGCTCAGCTTTGTTTTGAGGTTTTTGTCTGGTATGATAGAAAGCAGCTGCATCCTCATGTTTGGTCAGCATTTAATCTAACGTGACATTGTTTTGGATGGTATCTTTGAAGATATGGCCTATAGATATGTTGTTGGAGAATGGATATCTTCCTTGCTTTTTCAGATGGTTATGCAGTCTCTGGGAAATCCCACTGAACACTCATGGGAATGAGAATCTAGAAGATGAGTGACCCCTTTGCATTAGTACATAAGCACCCTGGACCTCATGGATGGCTGGAGAGGGAGTGGGCAGTTTCCAGCAGTCTTGGAACTTTCCTTGGAGCAGGGCTGCGCTGGCCCTTCTCTGCTTGCTATGAGGTCATAGCTTTCCAGGATGCAGGAGGTTTCCTGTTACCCATGGTCTTTATGTGAGCCATCTATAAACTCCAGAGGCTCATGTCCAGGTCTATGAACAGCATCTTCCCTTCAGTTCCACAGTCCCTGCCTTTCACCCCAGTGCCATGCCAACTGCTGCGATTTAGGCACTGGCTGTTGAGCTTGGTGCTCTGACTTTCATCTCAGGACCCGCATGGTAGAAGGAGAAAACCAACTCCCACGGGCTCTCTGACCTCCACATGTGATCCCCAGCACTTGCATGCATTCACAAAACAAAGAAGAAAATAAATGTAATTTTAAAAATTCCAAATAAAAGTAGAATATTATTGAGGCTTGAAAGACTTAGCTTGTGAATTTTAGTTGATTTATATTATTGAGACTTGAAAGACTGCTGAATCTCAGTTGATTTATATGTGTAAACAGGTGCTTATTAATCATGTCCATTTGAGTCATATCCTCCTGGGTGACAGGACTTATAGTCTGACTCTACCAGTCCTATTGTGGGTTTCATAAAATTTAAAAATTTGTCTATCTATCTATCTATCTATCTATCTATCTATCTATCTATCTACCTACCTACCTATTTATGCATGTATATGAGTGCTCTATTTGCATGTACTCTTGCATGCCAGAAGAGGGCATCAGATCACATTACAGATGATTGTGGGACACCATGTAGTTGCTGGGAATTGAACTCAGGTCCTCTGGAAGTGTAGACAGTGCTCTTAACCACTGAGCCATCTCTCCAGCCTGTTCACACTCTTTGAAAAAATTTGTTTTTATTATCTCTCTCTCTCTTTTTCTTTCTCTCTCTCTCTCTCTCTCTCTCTCTCTCTCTCTCTCTGTGTGTGTGTGTATGCACATGGTTGCATAAGAGTACAGGTCCCCATGGATGCTAAGGCTTTGGATCTCCTTGAGCTGGAGTTAAAGGCAGTTGTGAGCAGCACAGTGTCAGCACTGGGACTGAACCCAGGTCCTCTGCAAGAGCAGCATGCGCTCTTAATCACCGAGCCATCTCCATAGCCTCCACAGTTCTTGATATCCCAAAAAGGCAATTATAGAATCACACACTTCATAAATACAAGCTTAATATTCAATTTAAGCTCCCTGTAAGAAAGGGGGCTAATATGATGAGGAGGGTGAAGGTCTTCACATTCATTTTATAACTGGGAACAGAGACAAGATGGTGCCTTTAAAGAGGGAAATGCAGCGAACACCCCAACGAACAGCTTTTTCTCTTTGTAGCCAGTGTAGAATTCTAAGAGTTTTCTTGAGAAATGAACAAAGATGACATTTTCCTCCTTTGGGCCTAGAAAGGGGTCAGCACACATTTTGAAAATAAATATCTCTTAGCTGATTTGATGCAGCTGTCATCCACAGCTGTGCAAGCAAGGACAGCGTGGTGTCAACAGTTTGCCACAGATTTACATTTTAGCATTTGGCAGAATTCATGAAATGTAGACTACTTGTTTTAGGATCATTTGCTTTTCTTTCTGCTTTTTAATGATGACTTTTAAAGTTCATGTTACAACACCACATAACTGGGCAGCCAGAGAGGAGATGCCAATTTTACCCTACGAACACTTGTTAACCAGCTCTTAGCACATCTTAGTCACTAAGTGTATCCTGTGAGGTGAGTAAATGATGAATAAAATCCTCATATAGGAGAAGTATTAAATAGATATAAGACCAGCTGACATAAATGACATCAAGCACGTCTCTCAGTAAAAGCATTGATAAGTTTCTAGAGCAATGTTGTTCAATATCTTGGACAGATTATTATTTTTGTAAAAACAGCTGTGTTCTACAGCTCTGTGGTTCAGAGTGGTAGCATAACCACATCCCCCTATGGAGCACCTGATATGCATCTAATGCAGCAGAGGAAATGAATCTTAATTAGTAACACATTTGAGACAGTATCTTGCTATATTGTCTCGAAGTCCCACTGGACATTCTAGACTTTAAAGAAGGTGGAAGATTTCTATACTTTGAATATGAACTAGAGCCTAAGGTTTTACTAACTAAAGAAATATAGGTGGGCCGCTAGATTTTAGAAGTTCCTTCCATAGTAAGTCAAGTTACTCATTTTGTTATTAAAGCTTAAGTTTGGGTTGATGAAAAGATTAATACACAACTTCCTTCAGTCCAAAGCTAAGAATATATTTGAAGACAATCACTAGAAGACCAATGTACCTTTCGAAAACCCACTGGACATTGTAGACTTTAAAGAAGGTAGAAGATTTCTATACTTTGAATATGAACTAGAGCCTAAGGTTTTACTAACTAAAGAAAGCACCCAAGTTTTTTGATGTCATAATATTCTATAAGCTGAAAAATTAGGCTACAACATATCTCTGATAAAAGAGCCCATGAAAATCAAGATAAGATATGTCAATCAAATCTCTTGAGAACATTGTGGTGTAGCTCATGTGCGCCAAAGAAACTATAGTGCCTCAGGGGAAATTCAGAAATTGAGATCTCATGTTTACAGAGATAAAACGAAACTTTAAAAAATGAAAGGGATACAGTTTACAGTTAAAAGTTCCCAGAGCGGTTGGATGGATGGAAGGAAAGATGCGGACAGTTTAACAGTCAAAGAATCAATAGACCTATAAAGAAAACTCAAAGGATTACTGCTTCATAGCATCTCTTAATTGACCAATGAGAAGATGTTATGAGCTGGGAGCAAGCTGAGCTCACATCTGCTAAGGGCCATAGAAAGAATGAGGTTTAGGTCAGGCTGACACGCCAAGTGTACGCTTTCTGATGCTTGGGCTAGTTTTGTCTTTGGCTAAGTTACTTGACTTGCGTTTCCACCTTTCCACCTGTTCTGTGGGGAGAGTACAGTTAAGGTTGAGAAGATTAGCAGAAGGCTTAGCATAGCAGGAACTCAAGTCTGCATGAATACCCCAGGAGCCCTGACTCTTGATTATCAGAAGAGCCTCAGAACGCAGAACGGATATAAGCAATATGGTGATGCTCATGGGAAATAGTGACAGATTTGAATGGGAGCTGCCAGGTGAAAGAAAATAAATGTACCAGGTAAAGATAGGTCCCTGTAATCTCTTTACTTGAAGTTCTGATAATGGATTTGGGTTATTCGTCATAGATAATGCGAAACAACTGAAGGCGAATGCCCCAAACGGAAGTGTGGCTAGCTTAGCCAATGGAACCACAGAAGGTGTACTCCAGGGAGAGGCAGACAAAGCAGGTAGGGGTTGTGATCAGCCAAGCGTGAACGAATGGCTGTGACTAAAATAGTAGCTGTATAAGTGAAAGTGAAGAGGTGTGTTCACTTGTCAACCTAAAGAACGGATTCAACCTGAGCTTGTGAACCCACGTAATTAAGGGTTCAGGGCAGTAGAGATCTTGATCCACTAAGGCCTGTGGGAAATACTTTCCTCCCAACAAGCAAATACTGCTAGATACAAGTAGCCTCTCTTTGGTCAACTCATCCGTCAAGCCATCATTTCCTGTGTGGTGTGGCATCAGGTGTTCTGGCAGTCACTAAGTTAAGGGACTTAGTACCAGACTGAACGTAAGGAAAGAAAAGTAATTAAAATGATTACAGTACTTGTTCTTTTCGATGAGACAGAGGCTGAGTGTGGGTAGCACCCACTGGTAGGCTCAGCTGTTGGAAAGCAGGAGCAGGAAGATCAGAGACCCAAGGCCAGCCTGACCTACATGCCAGCATAAACCGTGTGCCAGCCTGGACCATGTGGCAAGTATGAGGTGAACTTCATGAGATCCTGTACTGAAAGCAAAATCAAAGCTGAGAACCCAACCGAACAAGAACAAGACAGTACCTTCTGCTGATAGTATGAGTGGTTTTTTTTTTTTTTCCTGAATGTTTTTACTTGCTGTGAATATAGAATATTCATGGAAATAAATAGCAGGGGAAGAAAAACTCATAATAAAGAAGACAAAAATGGAGGTTTCCTTGGACTCACAGGTCATCTGTATCCAGAGTGGAATATAACCAAGTGTGCTTGGCTCAAATATCACTCAGAGGATGTGGATTAATGAATGGAATGAACCTAGTTCTACATCTTGCCTTTAAGTCTGTTGGATGAATTATCATCACCCTCATCTTAAACAAAGATATAGAAGCATTCTGACTTTGAAAAATTGTGCAGATATGGGAGAGCTCACTGTTATCTTGACTGACATAATCCAGACTCAGGATGATTTCTTGCCCTGACTTCAAAAGATAAAAACCAACAGTGAATGCAACTATGTATAGATACTTAGGGCCATTGAACTGCATACTTTAAAGAAAGGTCAGGGGGAAAATTTAATACGATGTGTTATAATTAAAAGGTAAGAAGTATTTTAGGTAATTGGACTGGAGAATTCGATACTACGATGGAGCAGCTGAGAGTGGCCATTGTCACAGTAAATTCTACCGGAGTGGACGCAGGACTAGCCACAGGATTATCAACATGGATTGCTGCAGCCATGAATCATCTGAAGGAATGGGCGGGCATGGGAGTGTTAGCAGGCCTTCTGGTGTTGGTCTCCTTGGTTTGCCTGTGGTATATATGCAAGATTAGAGTCTCACAACAGTGTGATGCAGCCATGATCATTCAGGCCTTTACAGCCATTGAAGCAGGACATTCTCCCCAAGCATGGTTGGATACCATAAAAAGCTAAAATGATACGCTCAGGATGCGAGGCTAAGCACTGCACTCAGGGTCAGCCGCTTTGGACCCAGAGAAGAGCATGTCTGATTGCATGCGGGTTGATGCCCCAGGTCCCGCCTCTGAGAAAAAGGTATCGGACGGGTCTGATGCTCTTTGGGTGGATGACACCTAAATGAACATCTGTAAAATGTCCCAATTTATTTCTAATATCAGAGATCAGACCTCTACTCTTGCCTGATGCGTCTAAAACAAAAAGGGGGAACTGTAGAGAGCTGCGGAATGCTATGCCTTAAAGATGGAGCTGGTTTCCGCCTTCCACCTTCCCGATGGTGAGTGCTCTCTGTCACGAACAACTCCACATTTGGCTAAGGCCGAGGATCTGGCTTGCTTCCATGTATGTGGACCTATCTGCATTGCCCCTGTGGCACGCCTGGGTTGGCTACCCAGAGGCTATTTAAGCTGTGGGCTGGCTTTCCCCGGGGTCCGAGGATTGTTCAATGTTCCTGAATAAACTGCATTGAAAAAAAAAAATAAAAAAAATAAAAGGTAAGAAGCTAGAGAGACGGCTGAGTGTTTGAGTTCTGACTGCTCTTATGGAGGACCCTGGTTCAGTTCCCAGCACCCACATCAGGCAGCTTATAACTGTGCATAACTGCAGTTCTGTGGGTATCTGATTGCTCCTGGCATCAGCTATATAACACCCACCCCCATGTGTTACATATCAGCACACAAGCACACACATATACACACATACACACACCCAGAGAGAGAGACATGAAAACCTT
The DNA here is from genome assembly GCF_030254825.1 of Meriones unguiculatus. Taxonomy (NCBI): domain Eukaryota; kingdom Metazoa; phylum Chordata; class Mammalia; order Rodentia; family Muridae; genus Meriones; species Meriones unguiculatus. Next base: position 126,733,444 of record NC_083351.1, read on the forward strand.
TTTTAAAAACTAAACAGTATTTACTGTAAAATCATACATGTGCCTGTATGTGTACATTGTATGTATAATATGCAAAATATATGTGTATATATGCACGTATCTATAAAATTACTGTGGGGTATATAATAATAGAAAATGCTTTACACTGTCAGGTGAAGTTTTTGCAATGCAGAAAAATCAAATTTAGAGCTTCATGCACATCAGGAACGGTACCCCGGAGCCACACAGTCCTATTAAATGAATATGTATTTTCTTCCTTTGAGGCTGTCTTTAGAAATTCTCTCTACCTGGGTGGTGGTGGTGCATGCATGCCTTTTATCTTAGCACTTGGTGGGGGGCGGTAGGCAGAGGCAGGTGGATCTCTATGAATTGGAGGCCAGCCTGGTCTACAGAGTGAGTGAGTTCCAGGAAGGCTAAGGATACACAGAGAAAAAGAAACCCTGTCTCAATGCCCCCCCCCCCAAAAAAAAAATTCCTCCAGAGGGAAAATCATGCTCCAGCTGGAACTGAACACAGCACTGTTTACCTAGGGTGGGTCTGTGGCTTGCAGTGCTTAGTGTACTGACTCATTTGCCTGATGAGAAGGGCAGCAGGAGCAGCTATTGTGGGAAGAATACTGCACAAGGACAACGAGTTCTCTTGTAGTGGAATGGGGAACTGTTCTCGGGGTGTAGGGAGAGAGAAAATCAAGTCCTTACCCCCAGCACACCAGCAGGCACTCTCTGCACAGACACAGCTCCGCGCCCTGTCTGTCCAGACTGAGTGCTCGAATGACCCAGTTAGTTTTGAAAGCTTCCCTAAGTCCACAGGAAAGGCATCAGGGTAGGGATATCTATCTTATTTACCTTTGCCTTGACAGTCTTTTTTAATTGAAAAAAAAAAAAAAGGTTTTTGTGCAGTATATAATATGTTTTTCCTTTCTCAGAATTTCTTCTAGGTCCTCCCCACCTCCCTACTCACCAAATTTGTTTTTTTTCCTCTCCTTAAAAACAAGCAAAAACAAACACACACACACACCACAAAAAATGAAAACCAAAATGTACAAGTGAGAGGCCAATATGGCAAATAAATAAAATGAAATGAAAAGCCTAAACAAAGCAAAATGACAAGAAAAGTCTACAGGAGTATCGTTGTGGATATGAATATTTATATCCACAAATATTTATATTTGTGCTGGTCAACTCCTCCTGGGCACAGGGCCTTCCTGAAGAGTGCTTAACATACCCAGTGGGTCCGCTGGGACCAACTCATTTTTTCTTTCCCAGTTGATATCTATTACCGATAGTGTCTTGGTTACGGGTGGGAGCCCATGTCCATGTCCCCTGTCTCAGCTGACAGTTAAATTTGAGCCATGGCCCTTCTGAAAGGGAGGCCTGATAAGGGAAACCCAAGGACAGGCCCTTGGTTGACAAGCTCTTTTGTGGGTAGAACACACTGAACATTCCTCCACCTGTTGCTGGCTTTGCCGACCACACAGCTGCTCATGGCGACTGGCATAGTGCCACTGAATCACTCTCCAGGGGCCATTGCCACCTATTGTGTAACTATTTAACAGCCAATCAACAATCAAGACAATAGCCCCAAGCATGTCCAACAGGTCAACCTGATAAGGATAACTCTTCACTGAGGCTTCGTTCCCAAGTGGCTCCCGGTTGTGCCAAGTTGACACCTCAAACTGAAGAGCGTGCACAGCCTTCCATCTGCTTTTTACCTCCGTGTCTTCTATTTTCTCTTTCTCATGTTGCTTAAAGTCTGGAGTGAAGGATGGGTGGAAAAACTGAAGGGAAGTGAGGTCACGTTGAGTGCGGTAGGGAAGAACTGCCCTGTTTCCTGAGTTCTCGCTTCTAAGCGTGTTTCCACAGAGGGGCCTTTGGCAGTGTGGCATAGGATGCAGACCACTCGTGAGAAATGCAGCCCACGGGAAGAGCAGGTGCTGTGGAAAAGAGTCTGAGCGTGCGGTTTGTCTGGATTCTTCCTGCTGCAGCTGAAACTTTTCTTTCTGCTGGGGGGCGTCAGTTTACAACCATTTGCTCAGAGACTTTAGTTTGAGGTCCAAGCCTCCTGTAAACTTAGTTACAGCCACAAAGGGAGTTTTCTTAGGCTGAGGACTTTGTTTCCTTCTCTCTCGATAGCACCCACAACCCCCAGTGGCCTGCATTTCCCAGTCATCCCCAAAGAGCCTTCTCAGAGCACCTTAAGTGTTGTTTTATGTTCCAGATGCCTACATCACTTCTTTGTTACTATCTTCTCAAGTTAAAATCATCTTCGACTCTCTTAGGTAGCCTCAAAGTTGTCAGTCTATTTCTGTTTTTATTTTTTAATTTTGTGAAATTCTAGAATAGAAATTTAATCATAAAAAGCATGCACTTTGTCATGCTCGCTCTTTTTTTATAAAGTGTGTTTGAGAGAGAGACCAAGAGATAGAAGGATATGGTGGCAATTCCCTAATGTGTATAGGAACCATTGTGACACGCACACGTACATGCACTTACATGCTCATTCAGTCAGTTTCTTGGATAAATGGGCAGTTACCAAACATTTGGCAATCTTCCTGTGAATGGAGGTTGAGGTGAAGAGATGGTGAACATAATTGCTTAACTGTTCCTGGAAATGAGGCAACAGCTGTTTGATGGTTTACCGTGGTGAGTTGTGGAACAGGCTCCAACTGAGGATTCACTGTTGCCCCACATGGCCTATACCGCTCCTGGAGTGGGAGTGGAGGGAAGGCAGGCCTGCTAAGGGAAACCCAAGGACAGGCCCTTGGTTGAGTGGCCCAGAGCAGTCTTTGGAACAGGAGATGATGTTACCAGTTAATGAGGCTCCTGTAAGAGGCTAGGGCATTTGTTTCTGCTCTGGTTTTCTTTAAATACTTCACAGCAACCATGTTCTGACAAAGAGAGAAAGAGAAGGTTTGGTGTTCTCTCTTTTGTTTCATTTGTCCCATGCCTAACCCAGAAGGAAAATGTAAGCCAGTCTGCCTACATGTGGAGTGGACAGGCAACATGGGGGAAAAGCGAGACAACCTCAAAATAGGTAGGGGACAAGCAGACGTGAGGAGATGGGTTTCCAGTGCCAAGGGGAGGCCCGACTTCCCACCAAACAGGAGAGTGCCGCTTTAATTTTTAAATTATTTTAAAAAAGTTTTATGTGTATGTGTTCTGTCTGCATGTATGTCTGGTCGGTGCCTGTGGAGGCCAGAAGAGGGAACCACATGCCCCGGGGCTGGAGTTGTAGATGGTATTGAGCTTTCCGCGTGGTTGCTGGGAATTAAACCCAGGTTCTTCGGAAGAGCAGCCAGTGCTTTTAACTGCTGAGCCATCTTTCCAGCCCAGAGAGCTCATGCATGAGAGCTATCCTGCCCTTGTGTGCTGTGCAGCAGACACAGAGGCAGACACTACATAATAAAGACCACTCTGTATCCAACACTTAGCCTAGGGATACACCCACAGCTTTTTTTGTTTATCACAGCAGTAACTTGGCCTGATTACCTAATTTCCCTCCTATCAGTATTCCATCCCATTTGAGTTCCTGTTATAGTGAAAATGGCATTTCCTTCCCCCAAGAAATCCAACTTATACTATACCATTGACACACACACACACATTCTCACCCCCACCCCTGGAAAAGCACAACCCAGTGCCAATGTGTGGGGGCAGGTTAGCCCATGTGTAGTGTTCCCAGACACGGGAATATTTAAATGTGAGAAGGGTGTTTCCCATGTGAAGCCAAGTAAAAGGGTCACATGACAAAAGACAAAAAGAGCTGAGAGAGCTGCAGCATCAGCTCATTCCAGACAGACTGAAGCAGAGGAGTGGGCACAGGAGCCAGGTGACCAGGTATCAGCAGAAGCTCGGCCCCTCACTATGAAGTCAAGGGCACGGGGCTTCTCATGCTTCAGTATTCTGTCTCAGGATGGAATGGCGCCGGCAAAGGTGTTTAGCTCATGAGATTATATCAATGTATGTCAGACACCAGGGAAGGACACACAGGCCCAGTGAGTCTTGACATATACAAAAGGTTATAGTTTCCAGCCACCAGCTTTTGAAATAATGTGAAGACCTTCTTCTACTGTCCTTGTGTGGATTTTTCACAACCACCAGCACTTTCAGTCCCAACACACAGGTTATATATGGAATATTTATCATGCAGTTTAATGCACATTTTAATATATAAGTCCAACATTATGATTTACCTTAGCTTCCAGTTAGGCATGTGAAAGATTTAAAAAACTGTAGTTTGGTACAGTGCAGCAAATGATGTCCAAGCCTCCCTCTTAGCTTTTCACAGAAAGACTTCCGTTCAAAAGGAAAGCTCCCCTCACAGCAAGGAGACAACGACGTATTCTAATGGAATACATGAAGTATCATTTATGTCGAATCGTTATTCTCCCTCCCCCCCTTTTCTTTGTCACGTTCTCCTTGCTGGCCTGATCTCAAACTCACGGCAGTCCCCCTGCCTTAGCCTCCCACTTTCTGGGATTCTGGGAAGGCGCCTCCATGCCCAGCTTGAGCATTTCTTATCCTAACGTATATATATAATTCGTGGGCATTTTCCTTCAGATTTCAGCGGTGGTAGTTCATCAACATATTCTAGAGTGGAACAAACATATCCAGGCTTACTGTTCGCGCTTCCATTTAGCAAATGATTTCTGAGCGTCTGGGGCTGCCAGCCTCATGCTATGCTCCCAGGAGTTTTGCGCTGTACTTATAAACACTTGTACATTTGCCCCGCTGGCAAAAATTAGTTTTCTTGGCCTTGGGCTTACTTTTTAATTTTTCCAGCTCTCCTGGCTTTTCCTGTTTACAAGTTTTGGGATTTTGGTCTCATGGCTTTGAAGAAATCACGGCAAGCCTTTGGCTGCTCAGTTGTATCAAGACAAAAGGGGAATCCTTGTTAAGGGGATCTCTGCTTTCTGGACCTCCTCCAGATCTGGGAGTCAAATGGAAGCCTTTCGTAGTGCTCAGTCGCCTCCCACCTCAAGGCCCACTCACTTACTGACTGACGTTACAGCCCCAGCAAAATCCCAGGTGTTTCCAAGAAGTTGGCTATTTCTTTGTAAACAGGAAGTTGAGCCCGTTAAAACCATTTCAGAGGCACTAAAACCCTTCCAAGGTGATTTTACTTTGAGGCTTTCGAAAGCATCTGCACTCACGTTTGAAACAATTTAAGAAACACAAAGTAGCAGTATTCCAGGGCAGGCATGTCACAGAACAGTCTTCTGACATATTGAATCATTGGATATGCTTAAGTACTCACGAAGGCGGAGTTATCTTAGCCCGAGTGGGTTTTACGGAGTGGGAACTAGAGGTCCTGAGAGCGTAAGTGCTCCCTCAGGGTAGAGCAAGTAGCAAAAAGGCAGACTCTGGGCTCACACAGCAGGCCTGGAGGCTGTCCTCAGTCACGTCAGGGCTCAGCGTGAGCGTCAAGAATACACAAAGCTCACCGCGATTTTATTATTTCTCTGCACACTCTGATCCTACAAAGATGTGGTAGTCTACGAATACTGTATTAGGGAGTCATAAGGTACTTGGCATGCAGACAACTGTCTGAATTTTAATCTCCATCACTTAAACACTGTGGATACTAAGACAGTGAAGACCATCTTGAAGTGAGTCACCTTTACTGCGAGTGGACCTAGAGCTCTGCAAACACCAATATGTTAGCTGAACTTCAAAAAGGAAGTCTGTAGAGGATTTGCTTTGATACTTTAATTGCTAAGAACTGGTGTAGTTATAGATTCCCAGCCAACTTTGAAATTTACCGCACTAGGCCAAGTTCTTGAACCTTCTCAAAACTGCTAAATTAATTTCTTGACTCCATTGTCCAAGGGATTCATTCTCTGAAGCCTGCTTGTTTTAAGGGCTGCATGGAGATTACTGGAGTTTTCTGCCTGTGCTCAGTGTAGACAATAGTAAAAGCTTTCTTTTGCTAAATGCAGTGTGGGTCAGGGTTCATATAATAGCTAGCATGTTCTCGAAAAACAGGAAGGATAAACAGATTTTCTAGAGGTTGACTATAATGGTAGAACAGTCATGAATCCCTCATTACTGTTTTAGTGGAATGTGGCATTTTTGATCCTACATCTTAAAGATGGTGTTATGAAAGTGAACTTCAAATGTGTGAACAAAATCAGGTTGCCTAGAGGATTTTTTTTTTCAAGAGTATAGTAAACAACTAACACACACACACACACACAGAAGTGAGTGTGAGCATGTGTTGGAGGGACATGGTTGGGACAAGGATGACTATTTTATTTTATGTGTATGTTGTTCTTCATTTTTCAAAGAATTATGAATGAAGGGAAGAGATTTACATATTAGAAAAAAGTTGCAAGTAACATTGATGAACCTATTTTACCAGAATCAATGTTAATTAAGCTTCTGACACATTGGGGCTGGCTTAGAGGCCTTTGAGTCAGAGACATGTTGGCTGAGGACCAGTCTTCTAAAGGTGGCTGTGATGGTGGGGGAGACAGAGGACAGCATGATCAGGGTTTAGTTGTAGAGCCTGTCTAGACTCAGTGGTATAGCACTGGCCTAAATGTGTGAGATCCTGTGTTCCTGGGTCCAATAGTACCCACAAACACGCAAATATCTACAAAACAAAGTGAACCGCAAACACAGCCCTTCAGCAGTTGAAATGTGTTATCCAGAAGGAAAGGGAATGCTAAGCGACTTAACTAACGAAGGCATCCTTGACAGTCGTTTTAGTTGTTTTCTTATTTCTGTGACCAAGTACCTGGTAATAAGCCACTCAAGGGCAAGAGATTTGTTGTGGTTCATGCTTGGAGGAGTACGGTGGTCTATCACAACAGGGAGGGGTTTGTGGCAAGACGCCCGAGGTGGCTAGTGACGCCCCTTCGCTGGAAACAGAAGGTGATAAAGGCTGCAGCTGCAGCTGCCCCCCCCCCCCCCCGCATTTTCTCTCTCTCTTCCTTTTATTCAGTTTGGTCTCCATTCTATGGTACAGTGCCACCATGTTTGGCCTGGGTCCTTCCCCTTCTGTCAAACCTGTCAGGAAATATTCTCAAAGACATGCCCAAAGATGTGTCTTTTAGGTGACTCTACATTCACCCAGTGACAGTGAAACTCTTAACATAATACCACCCAGTGTAGTAGCCCCTAGCCACTTGTGTCTATTTAAGTATTACAATAAAACGTTCAGGTCCTTGGTTGTGCTAGGCACGTTTTAAATCAGTAGCTACATGTATGCAGTGGTAGTGGCACTTGGCATCAGAGGCACATGACCTCCGTGGCTACGTGTGTGGAGTGGCAGTGTGAATACATGACCTTTCCATTAGGGGAGAAATTTCCCCTGCTCGGTGTTGGGGACCTGCAAACAGGAGGAGACAGTTAAATAAATATCTGGAAAGATCTGGGCCCACACATAGGGAAGGAGCTCATTCATGCCACCTCTTAAGTTTAGACCTTACCCACTAGGCTAGAGATCAGCAGGCTTGTTCTACAACTCACCAGGTAGTAAATATGCTGGTCTCTTGGGTACATGCAGATTTTGCCAAAAACAAATACAGCACTGCTCCTGTATCATAAGAGCAACTACAGCAATATATAAATGAATGACTGTGGCTGTGTCCCAGTCACGCTTTATTTGAAGGTGGAAAACCCTGTCAATGGGCTGGATTTGATTCACAAGCTATATTTTGTTGACCCCTCCCTTAGGTCAATGGAAGCCATATGTGCGTTAAAGCCAGAAAGTCATATAATTGCGTGCCTAGAAAGTGTATTCTAGTAGCAGAGTGAAGATGGATTTAGGGAGTGTAAGCTGGAAAATGATAGCAGTCTGGTCAAGGAGGATGTGACCTTAGTTCTGAATGTAGCCTGTGGAACGTGATTGGCGAGAAGGCAATGTCTGGGTGCTGGTGTCAGGGAAGAATAAAATGAAAGATCTGAGAGACCGCACTTTATGTTATAAGACGTAGAGAGGGGAACAGATTGGCGAAAGATGACTTCATCAGAGTCAGGGGACATGTGAGGGGTTGAGCACGTGCGTCATCAGCAGAGGCCTTGCAGCTGAAACTTCTAGAGACAAAGAAAACCCAGAATGGAAGAAGCAGGTGAGGAGGACCAAGATGTGCTTGGGGCATTACCAGATAGAAGGTACAGCGTAAGTGGAGCTGAGCAGTTGTTAGATGCTTGTAGAGAAAAATAGGGAAGAATGGAGCTGGAGGAATCAAGATCTGCAAATGGTGCTGAGGGAATCAAGAAAAGATTTGCAAATGGCATGGAGAAGACTGAAAAGATACCATTGGGTTTAGCAATTAGGAAAAGTTTTTGAACATCACTCAGAATTGGTTTGTTTTGAAAAACAAAAGTAAAGGAGCAAGCACCGGTGTCTGGCTCTTCTTTGTTAGGAACTGCATTAGTGGGTTGGTAATGACGGCTTCAAATGCTCTTGTTTTCTTCTTTTTGTAATAGGTCACATGAAGGTGGGCAGATAGTGAGCCTCTTTCTAACCTCATTTCATAAAGAACATGCAGCAGTTGTTCTGTGGATGCAAAGGCAGGCGGGATTTAGTTCTGTGGCTCTAGGAGAAACTTTGGAAACTTTTTGGATTGACTGCATGTTTTGAATGCTGTGAAGTGGTTTGGAACCTTTGTAAATTTACAGTTGGAATTCAGAGTTTAGGTTAAATGAAAGATAAGACCAGAAGCTTAAGCTGGGGTTTTTAATTGGCCTCTTTTTTTCACTAAGTGTTGTTACATATATACTCCTAAATATGTATAAATATTTCATTCCAAAGCTACTTTAATAAATAGACTAAGAACAGATTTAAGATAGAATCATTGGATCGAGTGTTCTGTTTTTATAATTTTTTTCAACTGAGTGAAGTTTTTTATTTTTATTTTTTAATATTAGTTACAGTTTATTAACTTTGTATCCCAGCTGTATCCTGCTCCCTCATTCCCTCCCAATCCCATCCTACCTCCCTCATCTCCTCCCTGTCCCTTTCCAAGTCTGCTACTAGGGGAGGACCTCTTCCCTTTTCATCTGACCCTAGCTTATCAGGTATTCTCAGGCTTGGCTGCAAAGTCCTCCTCTGTGGTCTAGCAAGGCTGCTCCTCCCTCGGGCTGGGGGTGGGGAGGGAGAAGGGGAAAGTCAAAGAGCTAGCCATTGAGTTCATGACAACCTACAGACTGGGAAAGGATCGTCACCAACCCTATATCTGACAGAGGGCTGATACCCAGAATATATAAAGAACTAAAGAAGTTAAAAAACAAAAATGAAGTAATCCAATTAAAAAATGGGGTACAACAGAGAATTCTCTGTAGAGGAATATAGAATGGCAGAGAAACACTTAAAGAGATACGCAACGTCCTTAGCCATTAGAGAGATGCAAATCAAAACAACCCTGTTTTTATAATTTAATGGTCAAAGAAGTAGTCATTGCTTGATGTAAACATTTTAAATGATTTGTAACAGCCTTTGAAGAGGTTTAAAGCAGAAAAATATTTTATATACTTTCTGGATGAATGTATCTCACCAAATGTAGGGCAATTTGTTCATAAGTTTTTTAAATCTTGAAGAAATGGACAAAACCAGGCTTGTCCTTTATTGGAAATGCTTCTTGGGAAATTAAAAGTTATTTGATCCTGGAAGAATTGCTTACCTCAGAGCGTAAAGGTGAGCACACGATGTGATGTGTGCACAGTTACTCTCATCACGATTACTCACATTACGGGGAAAAATAAAGTAGAACTACACTCATAACTGCTCCTCCAGCTTGGGACCTATTGGAGCTCCAGGAGCACCTGGAATGCAGTGGCAACTGATACACAGTTATGGGGTGACTCTGTGGGGTTCCTCTTGGATTCCTGGCTGGACTCTGTCCTGACTTGAAAAGTCATCTCCAGTACACAGAGCTAGTCTTACGCGGGTGGAAGGCTCTCTAAAGGGAAAAGGGTAAGGAGACGCCGGGATCTACACTGAGTAAAACTACAAGCGAAAGTTAGTTACTGTGTGTTGTCCCCTTGTTTTCAAGTCTGAGATGACGGAAGTAGTATCACATGTAGAACTTTGTAAGAATTTTAAAAATGCTACCATCAAAGTTACTTAGAAAAACGCATGGGAAAGATATCAATAAATCCATAAAACCACAAAAAGAGGAGCTTCGATAGAAAACATGGTGGAGGCGATCCCTAGTAGAGAGTATATATTGCATAAAGTGTACACATTGTTATACATTATTATTATATATTATAATAATGGAAAAGTTTTATAATCATACAGACCTAAAATTAAGTGACTCAAAAATCTATAATATGCAATAATCATACAAAAACAAAATCAGGGTAAGAAAATATAAACAGGTACTGTTTTAGATTCACACATAACTCATTTCATAATTTACAACAAACACCAAATAGATTTTAGTGTTTAGAAGAAAAGTCAATAGACTAAAGACTATAGTATTTACCCACAAATATATTATTGTTTTTTTTTTTAAGAAATTGCAACACAGAAGACCAACGAAAATAAATGATTATAACCCCCTTAAAGGATAGATTTGCAGTCTGTGCCCTAATGAACTAAAATACAACAAGACTTTCTCTATGAGAATATCACTTAGATGGTAATAGATATGTTCCTCAACTGTAAACGAGTAGAAAGAAATATGGACATTAGCCAGTATAGCAGAAGTGTTCAATTCAATAGTAATTAAAGGAAATTGACTTAAAGTAATTCTTTTATTCACTGAGAAGTAAACCTAGAAAAAAAATCTTAAATTTCATCAGTTAGTCTATGTATGCATAAACTAACAAAATGTAATCTCTGTGATTACCTCTTGGATTTAATCTAAGTGAACAATCTAAAGTAAGAAAAACAATTATCTATATGTATGGACATGATTATTTCAGTTTTTCTAACTGGAAGAATTTTGGCAGCCACAACTATCTAAGAACATCTTTTGAATCATTATGGAATGTGTTATAATCAATATAAAAATTGTGAACAGAGGTGTGGTGATACAAGCAGATCTCTGAGTTCAAGACCAGCCTGGTTTACAATATGAGTTTTAAGACAACCAGGGCAGCACAGAGAATCTCTGTTTCAAACAACAACAACAACAACACATAAGTAAATAAATAAATCATGAACAGTGTATATCAACATAAAAAATATGTTACCTTTAAGAGATAGATAAAATGATTTATAGATTATGATAATGGCTGGGCAGTGGTGGTGCACGCCTTTAATCCCAGCACTCAGGAGGCAAGGCATTTGGATCTCTGAAATTGAGGCCAGCCTGGTCTACACAGCAAGTTCCAGGTCAGCCAGGGCTACACAGAGAAACCCTGTCCTGAAAAAACAAAACAAAACAAAACAAAAATAAAATATGATAATTTAGATGGCTATAGACAAAGATTTAATGGTTAATGACATAAGGGCAATAGCTACACCTGTGGATGTTTTCAAATTACTTTTGATGTATTTTAAGTAATATACACAAAAAATACGGAAGAACAGTCAATGGAGTAGAAACAATTACCATAAATTTCTCTCAATTAAAAAAGGCCTCTCAGCCTCTGTGCCATCTCTCCAGCCCAGAGGTTAAGAGTGCTGGCTGCTCTTTCAAAGGTCCTGAGTTCAATTCCCAGCAACCACATGGTGGCTCATAACCCTCTATAATGTGATCTGGTGCCCTCTTATGGCATGCAGGCAGAACACTGTATACATAATAAATAAATCTTAAAGAAAAAAAAAAAAAAAGACTGCCCAAACCATACATCTTAAGAGAAGGGATTGTAGTATCAATTTATCACAATTCACTAACAGTCTTGTACTAACCAACTGGTGACACCACGTAGAGACATCTGGAAGACTAAATGTGGAGCGGCAGGGTCGCTTTGTGCTCTGTCCACTAGGTTGGTGGCATTTCTTCTGAGCTCAGAGAACTAACAGGATAAAGTACTTTAGCCATATTTTTGATGCAGTCTGACTTGGCTATTTCTGGTTCCTAATTACTTAACACTCTGCCCTGCCCCGTACCTCACACCAGTCCTCTCTCTTTCCAGATCAATGACCATGTCTCCAGGAACAATCTAAGAGAATCCAACGCACTGAAACGTTCACAGTGTAATGGTGTCTACGGTAAAGGGAGCATTTGATCACTTGTTAGTGATTGTTTGTTATTGTATTCTTAATTTTAAAAGTGTGAAAGGAATTTGAACCTTTTGTATCTCAGAACAATGCTATACTTAAAGGAAAAAGAAACAATCTAAGAAAATTCCTAAAGAAATGAGCACTTTTTACTCTGCAGACTATCGTGCTGTCAGTCTGTCCTCTGATAGTATCAAACCAGAACACTCTAACTGGAGAAAGAGAACTGATACAAATGCCCCAAGGTAGGTATACAAAGATCCCTTTCCATTGTGACGTTGCTTTTTCAACTTTTAATTAATGGAAACCCTCTTATCCCATGAAATAGGGATGCCCGCAATCACTGCCGGTACCTATCTGGGGAACTCAGAACCTTCATTGCTCTTCAGACACCATGGCTGTGACTCAATATTGGGACATATCAGTGAATAAACCTAAGCAAAACTGCATCAGCACTAGCTTGAGGATAAAGATGGTTTTGATTTTATAAAATAAGAAGTGCACTAAGTTTGGACTTAATGTTTCCCATCATGTCACACACATTTGATGGACACTGATGCCCTCCCTTGCATCTGGAACGGGAGAATTTTGTTTTCAATGGTGTCATTACTTATTAAATTGGAAGCACAGTCTTGCCTTAATGAGACTAGGCTTTTGTAAAATTAGGAGTCTGCCAACAAACACATATACTGTCATCCCAGCAAATGCACGATCACATAACCAAATAAATATTAAAGGCACCTAATGAGAGTTTCACTGATGGAGAAGGGAGAGCTGTAGGCAGGGTGTAGCCAGTCAGGAGCCATTAGGGTGGGTAAATGAGCAGGGGGAATTTTCATGAAGGAGCGGAGCTGCTGCCAAGTGTTAAGGGAAGTTTCACACCTGTGCTGGCAGAAAGGAAGCGTGGAGACCCGGTGCCAGAGAGGCCGTAGCCGAAATGGCATATACTCTGTCTAATGATACCTTTTCGAAAAACATATACTAAAATGTTAATAGGTACTTTCTTTGAGTACTTGGACTTTTGTTTTCTGAAAGAAAAAGTGTCCTTATTTTTTTATGCTTGGGGAGAAAATGTGCATTGCTGTTTTTTTCCCCCTGGGTGGCGAGATGGCAACTGTATACATGTATGGGTTAAGGGTATAGAGCACAAAGTATTAGATCTACATGTAGACTTCTGCCGAGTCTATGTGATAGTTCTGCTTCCCCTCACATTTTGTTATAAGACATTTGGAGCATGTGCATGAGTTTCATTGAAGCTGAGGTTGAAATCTGCCACCTAGACCACACAGCTCGGCGGCTCACTCTTCTTCAGCCCACCCATCCATTTATTTTCAAATTTTTTTCTTAGAGAAGATGGACACCTCCCTAAGTAAATTTCAGACATCAGTATCCTATCTGGTATTACTTCTGAACTATCCCCAAATCCCTTGCACACATAGATTCTCAAGACTAGCTCAGAACCTGCCAGAGGCTGGTATATACTCAATCTGATTTCTAATTCTAGACGATAACTCCCATGTACCAAACCAGCAGCCTATTCAAGGGACAGGCTTTACCAAGTCTTACCCTGATTCTGTTTATCCAGAACTTTGCACTGTGTTAACTACAGAATATTAAATCCAGAAACATGAACTGCTTGGGGTTTATCAGGTCCATTGTTTTCAGGAACTAATCATGGAACATGAAGAAGGAACTGTGTACAATCCTTATTCAGGTTTGATGATTGAGACTGACTCAGACTGGTTGTGAGGGAGGAAAAAAGAGAAAGAAAGAAAGAAAGAAAGAAAGAGAGAGAGAGAGAGAGAGAGAGAAAGAAAGAAAGAAAGAAAGAAAGAAAGAAAGAAAGAAAGAAAGAAAGAAAGAAAGAAAGAAAGGGTTTCCCAGAATGGGAAAGCTAAGAATTGATGATGAAGGCAAGGCTTCTTCATTCAGCTTCTAGTGCCCAGGAGCCCGGACATTAATCCAGCCTCTCTCCTGTTTCTTCTCCACTGTGGGTTGAGCACTCTTAAGTTTTGTTGTTTGTTTGTTTGCTTGTTTTTTAGACTAGCAAACAGTATATATTGTCAAACAGAAACATTTATTACAGATACCTATGGACATACTACTTATAGCCATTTAGTTAAATATAGTTCTCAGTGAAAACAGCAAGTAATTACAAATGCATAGCTGTGTTCGTTTTAGGTTTTGCAAGTGTCTTTGCCCAAGAATGCACCATTCTCCCACGTCTAGCTTGACTACTTGCATTTAATAAACCCAAGGAAAAGAGAAACCCATTTCGCATTGATCAAAGGGTGGATCTGGCATCAGCTCCCAGGAATGTGCCTGCTGCCCATTTGCAGAGAGAGTAAACTACAAATTAAAAAGAGGGACTTACCATGTGGAAAGGAAGAAGAGGGAGGGAAACAGTGGTGTAACTCCCTCCCTCTTGCCTCGTTCTGTTTATCAATTTAACAGTACTTGTCCGGGTTAGCTGACTCTTCCTGCTGAGGTCTGAACCACCTGCTGCGGGTACGCTCAGTGGCTTCAGGTGAACTCTGCTTGGAAATTAGAAATTGCAGCAGATCCGCCCTCATGGTCATTTCTTGGTTTAAACACGGTTTGGAAACTCCCTGAGTCACAGTCCCCACCTCCTAGGTGACTAAGCTGAACAATGTGCCTCTCTCTGGCCTGCTGTGTTGGGGCAGGCATGCTCTGCCACAGGAAAACTCTCCTCTGCTCTGAAATGCTGCCTCATGCGGTTATGGGCACATGTGATAAAATTAGTTTCTCGGATGGATGGCTGTCCTCTTGTTATAAACCCAGCTCTCCTTCCCCCGCTGTGTTGCAGTGAGTACCAACCACTGCAACAAGTTCAATGGACTACTTCGTCCACTGACAAGCCCAAATGTATTCACGCGCAGTAAGCCTCCAAAATGGCTAAGCTGTTCTTAGCACATTTCACTAGAATTCTTTCATCTAGAAGTCTGTTGTAAATCAAGTGGAGCAGATGTTTATTTCAACTCTACCGCTTTTAGTCTCTGCCAGGATTTACATAAGGATTGAATTTATTGCTGGCTTATCAGTTGTAGCTGAACACCAAGGATAGAAGGCATGAGTCTCAACTCAGGTTTTAGAATTCCATACCTGAGATTAAGACACACAAATTTTTTTTTGAGGAAATTTTTTTTCCCTGAATTTTTTTTTTGAGGAAAAGGTCGTTTTTGTCATTGTTCTAAACGAGCATATTAACATTTTTGAGGTGAGAAAAGACCTTTTACAAAGTGAAAGCTCTCTCCTCTCTGCCTCTCTATCTATCTATCTATCTATCTATCTATCTATCTACCTACCTACCTATCTCCAAAGAAACATTCTTTAACCTCTTTAAAATCCCCCTGCCTTAAACACTTTGACTCTGGTCTATTTTATGGCTTCTTTGCACTTTTTACCGGCAAGCAAATACTTTTGGAGCGTTTTGCAGACCATTTGCTTATGTCAGTCATCATTTAAAGGCATTCACTTATAAATCATGCCATCTTTATAATATTCCTATTCAGTAGGTATAATGATGTATCCATTTTACATTTGGAGAAACTGAGTCACATAAAACTTGGTTGTTCAGAGTCACAGAGTTAACAGTGAACAAAGAATTGAGTTTTAGTCACATAAAGCAAGCCCTGGGACGTATCATTTAAAAACCTTTTCCCACTAAAAGTAAATTGTTTTTGCTTAGAAATCTGTATGGAAGAGAATCAAACTGAACTGAGCAGTAAACCATCAGCTAAAGCACACATTGGGAATTAAAAAAAAAAGTACCTGTATTACTAGAAAAACATGAAAATTTCTGGGGCTGAGGATGGGCTGAAGCAGCTGTTGCTTTAACATAGAGCAGATAGTTCAAACATGTGGCCGGACTGGGGACCACTAGTTCAGAGCTTCCTTTAGGCAAGAAAGGCAAATTCAGCAGTGGAAAGCCCTAAATGTCCAGTGTCTTTGTGAGCAGTATTTTCTTCCTGTCACTATGGATCTGGCTCTAGTTTGGGGTCCTGAAGAAGTAAGCTAAGCACAGAGCAGAAGTGGGAATGCAGAAGATACAGACAATAACAACAAAAACCTATGGATAGAGCTTTCTCATATATTTGTCACAACATTTTGAGGTGCAGGAGCAAAGCCATTTTCAGAAAACAGAACCCAAGATTTTCAACAGCTGAAATATAGGTTTAAGTTGGGTGTGGTGACACATGTCTTTAAAGTTCTAAGCCAGACTATTCTTCAGAGCAAGTTCCAGGTCAGCTGGAGTTATAGAGTAAGACCCTGTCTCAAATAAATCCATCATATGTGCAAGTAAACAAATAAGCAATATGTAAGCTTACCTTAGAGTAAATGAAAAATAGCAGTTTGGGAATGACTTTAAGAATGTAGGCTCTACAAGATTCCTTATGTTTTGCCCAATGTTTGGCTGTGAGTCTAAGCATCTGTTTCAATCTGCTCCTGGGTGAAGCCTCTCAGACCACAGCTATGCTAGGCTCCTGTTTTGTTACTTCTCTTCATTAAAGATAGAAGCACCTGGAGGTGCCAGGAACTCTACAAGAAGACCAACAGAGCCAACTAACTAGAGGCCAAAGATGCTTGAGGAGACTGAAGCAGCAACCGAGGACAATGCATCGACTGGACTTAGGGCCCTACACAGGTGTAGCAGATGGACAGCTCATGCTTCAGGTAGGTCCCCTAGCAAGGAGAGTGGGTGTTTTCTCTGACGTGGACTCTTGTTGCCTGCTTTCTGATCACTCCCCTCATGGTGGGGCTGCCTCACCAGGCCACATGGGAAGAGGATGCTCTCAGTTATTGAGCTGGAGGGGGTTGGTAGGAGGGGCTCTCCTTATCTGAGGAATAGGGGAGGGAGGAGAGGAAAGGGAGAGAGAGGTTATGACTGGGATATAAAGTGCATATGTAAATAAATTAATTAAAATTAAAAAAGAATGTAGGTTCCATAGAGAAATATAATAATACTTAAAGAATATTTGTACAAAAGTATGCAGATGTTAGCAAGAATGTACAGTTAAGGGAAAACCAATTTTTAAAAAATGGAAATGAAAAGTTTATTGTTGCTACAAAGACTCAATACAGGGATAACACTTTCACTGGACACAGATAAGATGGGCAACCACCTTCATCTCTATAGAGCTAAGACTCCAAGAACATGTGATGTTAGTGATCAAACTGAGTGTCCTGGATAGTTCCATGTCAACCTGACAAGAGCTAGAGGTATCCAAAAGGAGGGAACCTCAACTGAGAAAACACCTCTGTATGATCTGGCTGTAGGCATTTTCTTAACTAGTGATTGATGGGAGAGGACCAGCCCATGCTGGCTGGTACCATCCCTGGGCTGGTGGTTTGATACGAAAGCAGCCTGAGCACAGTCATGGAGGCAAGCCAGTGAGCAGCACCCCTCCATGGCTTCTGCATCAGCTCCTGCCTCCAAGATCCTGCTCTGCTTGACTTCCTGTCCTGACTTCCTTCAGTGATGAACAGTGCTGTGGAAGTATAACCCAAATAAACACCTTTCTCCCACAACTTGATTTGGTCATGGTGTTTCCTTATAATACCAGTTAACCCTAACTAAGAAAACTGAGAAAGTTCTGAAAAATTGGGAATGCTGGTCACCCTAGAAAATAGGTTGAGGAAGAATGAGTGAATTAGAAGATGAAGCTGGTAAGTCAATTTACAATCCATCTAGAGAGATAAAGAAGTACAAATTCTGAAGAAGCCATTGGAACCATTGAGGATAAGTTGGGACATAGTGTTTCTGTAGAAGGAATTCTGGACAAGAAGATTACAAATAATTTGGAAATTGAAAATAATGACAAGAAATGAAACACTGGGAAATAGATAAGCGCATTGTAATTGGACTCCACAGCAGTGCAGTGGGTGGACCCACTGCCTCAAAGCGATGAGGATGGATTAAGAACATAATAATGCACAGTAAAAGGAAAAATCTTAGAAGCTCTTCAAAAACACAAACAGTATTATATTAATATCATTTATGCTAAATAGCTATTATATGCTATTTCATAAGTTACCCGTAGATGAAACAAAAGTATAAAAGCCTGACTATGAAGGCTAGAGAGAGGCTACTTTCCTCTGCAGAGGGAAGGAGAAACACAGAGCCGAAAAGGGGCAAAAGGCAGAATTTAATTATTTATTTTCATTTATTAAGCAGGTGTTGAAGTGCTAATATTATTAAGTATAGGAGGTGAACATGGGATCATTTAGTATACCGTTTAATTAAGTGTATATTTAATTTGTATTTCTCTATTTTTGAGATAGAATCTCACTATGTGGCCCCAGAAGGACTTGAACTTACTCTCCTCCACTTCTGCCTCCTCATTGCTGGGATTATAGAGATGTACTACTTCATTTCGTGGTGTCATGTATAATAGAAGGTCACAGAGGAAACAAAGGTCAGATAGAATGCGCACCCAAGAACTAGGGAAGTGATAGCGAAGTTACCAAACCGAGAACTCCAGGACCACACCTACTCGCTTCAGATCAAATGCAATGTGTCTCAACCTGTGCTCTGAGAAGCAGCTCTTGTTTCATCCCACAGGAATTGGCAAAACACATGCATGAAAGACATCAATCAAAGATTAATGTGTTCGTGCTTGGTTTAAAATGTGCTTGGTGTTGCACAGGAATGTCTAATTTTTCACATACTTGGCTTCTTGTAAACCGTAGGGAGTTTGGAGTCCAGTCCTCATGGGAACCTTCCAGCTTTGATTTCCTTGGAGCACCATCTTCCAACTGGGCCTCCAGTGAAGTCCCTCAAGATGCTTCCTGGACTTTCCTAAGAACCATTCAACCTCAGAACCTGTATATGTATCCTATAACTTGCTGACATTCAAAATGGGGAGGGGGGCCTGGGGAAGGCATCATTTTGAGGAATATGAGGAAAAACTGGTGATATTTGATCATTAAGCCAAGGTCAAGGATATCCATCGAAAGGATGTACATCAGTTTAAAAAGAGCACCCTCAAAATGTGAATCAGCCCACAGCACCCACTCTTTTGCTCAGCGCTCTTCAGTGACTCTTGTGGTATACAACAATAAAATCAATTTCTATGGCATGAATGACTGTGTCCTTCAAAAATTCATTTGCAGATATTTCAACCTCTGAAGAAGTGGTTCTGAACCTGTGGGTCTGAACCCCTTTGCGGGTCATATACCAGATATCCTGCATAGGAGATATTTACATTATGATTCATAACAGTAGCAAGATTACAGTTTTAATGCAGTAATGAAGTAATTTTCTGGTTGGGGTCACCCCAACATAAGGAACTGTATTAAAGGGCTGTAGCATCAGGAAGGTTGAGAACTGCTGCCCTAAAGCATTGTATTAAGGGGTAGGGACTTTGGGAGGTGTTTATGCACGAGATGGCTCCCCCCTCGTGCATAGGATTATTATGAAAGAGGACAAGTGAGCTTGCTTGCCTCTTCTACCACTTGAACAACAGTAGGAAGTCAACAGTCTACAGCTTGGTTGGGGCCTGTCACCAGAACCCAGTCCTGCTGATACCCTGATCTTAGACTTCACAACCTCCAGATCTATGAGGTACAGATTTCTGTTGTTTATAACCATGCAGCTAAGGCATTTTATTAGAGCAGTCAAAATAAACTAGACACCCTTCAAGAAATCATGTGACTATGGCCTATTTCTTAACCAAAGTTTGTCACTCTTTTTCCACCAACCTGATGTTTGAGACCCAAGCTCAATCCTAGTTGGCATTTTTTTTTTCTTTCAACTACTGTTTCTTCAACTGGCAATCTTTAGCCTCCTTCCCCATGCCAAATTCTTTTCACTAGGCCCCATCTCATACTGCCACTTTACTGATTTGGAGCGGAACATTGAGCTTTAGAAGCCGCTGCAGGATTCCAGGTACAGTTGGAGTGGAGAACCGGCTCTGTCTTAAACCTGTGCTGCATATATCCAGAGACCAGCCATCTGTCTAAAAAGACAGTCTCCCTCTGTTCCTTTCTCTTTATTTCTTTCTTTTGTAAGAAACAGGGTCTCTTCGAAGCTTTGGCTGTCCTGTACCAGCTTTGTAGACCAGACTAGCCTTGAACTTACAGAGATCTGCCTGCCTCTACCTCCCCGACTGCAGTTCCCTCTGTTTTCTAATTCAGCTCCTTGATAGCTTCTTTAGATATTAGAGTGTGCTATGTTGCTGATTTGTTTCCTTTGTGGTTGTTCACTTCCAAAAAGCTGCGACTCTCTAAGCATGGGCTTGTGACCTCTTCAGTGGAAGCAGGGAGCTAATCAGAAACACAAATTCTCAGGTCCCACTCTTGGCCTTCCTGGGAATCCCAAGGTGAATGAAGTCTGAGAACCAATCAGTAAATGGAAGCTTTGGGAATCCAGGACTCCATCTGTGTTGTCCATACATTGTATGCTGGCTAGTAGAGCCTAGATATGGAGAAAGGGCCTAGCAAGCATTTGATGGATGGAAGAGTGCTAACATACCTCAAGTTAAAACTCGTGTGTAGACAGAAGGCTAAATGCAAGAAGTGAAACAAGCCAAGTGCCCCCAAACACAACCTTTACTCCATTTCTCAAAATCTTCAAAAACTATGCATAAAACATCTTTCTGCGTGCTATGAGCATTAAGAAAAACTTTGTGCACCTTAAAACATCCGCTTCTCTATTTTCCCATACATTTTACAAGTTGGGCGTACCTAAAAATACTTCTCATGTGAAAAGGTATCATCCTGTTACTTCTGTTTAGACCTGCAAAATTACCTACTCTGCCTAAGGCCAGATTTTTGAAATGTTGGATCCATCACCTTCGTCCTTTCAGTTTTAAATTCTAGAATCACATTACAAGGGACAGCATCAGAGAACACTCAGACTAGCTCTGTAGCTTTCCTGAGCTGCTGGAAGAGAGTGTTTGGGTCAGGATCCCTTATAAAGAAATGAAGAAAGTGAGCCTGGACTCCTGTGCCCCTTGCTAGGTGGGCCATGAGCTCAGTGGTGTAAGTCTGTAGAGCC
The DNA here is from genome assembly GCF_030254825.1 of Meriones unguiculatus. Taxonomy (NCBI): domain Eukaryota; kingdom Metazoa; phylum Chordata; class Mammalia; order Rodentia; family Muridae; genus Meriones; species Meriones unguiculatus. The sequence goes on from NC_083351.1 coordinate 126,754,583, forward strand.
CAGACCTCTGGAAATTTGATGATATATTCATCCTCACATGGCATCAAGCGCTTTTGTGCTCCATTCATACAAATCTCTGTCGTTTCCTTACCAATAAGTTGTTGGGAGAGGACAATAAAAGGCAGATGTCCCAGTAACCTCTTGGGGCCATCACAGCTGGCAGCACCGAAGAGCTTGTGGGAGGGCTGAGGAGGGGAGGTGATCAGTTCATCTTTGCCTCTGAATTCTGGGGCAAAGAAACACAAAGCCAGGTATCCACTATTTCAGAATCTCCTCCCAGGGACACCTGAGATATTTTCCTGGAGCTAGTACTCTGAAAACAGGGAAATTCATGGTGGTCGTGACAGAAGCAGGTGTGGCTACTGGTTTCTTGTTCTGATTAAGAATGATCACCTTTGTGAAGAAGTTTTCTCAACTCCAGGAGGCAGACCTGGGTTCCCCCACCCGTACACCATGGAACTGCTTTCTAGAATGTTGCAAAATGTAGAAAATTCCAGGCTTTGAGGACAGAAAGATTTGTGTTCATATCCTAATCCCAATATTTAATAGTTGTGTGGCTGTGAGTGGATTATCTACTTACTTTCTGAGACTTAGTTCTCCTAGCTATCAAATGCTCAACGGCAGTAATATGGTTTAGAATGAAAATGCATCCCGTAACTCACAGGCTTGAACATGTGGTTCTCACTCATGGAGTGGTTCTAGGCTGTTATGGTACCTTTAGGAGGTAGGGTCTAGCTGGAGGAAGTGGGTTACTGGTGTGTGTGCGTGTGGGTAGGTCTTATGGGTTACACACCAGCTCCAACTCCAACCAGAGTGTTTTTGCTTCCTGATCTACTGAGATATGATTAACAGCCTCACACTGCTGGTGCCGGGAACAAGAGCCTGTCCTACTACCAAATCTTCTCCTTCATAATGGACTACATCCCCTTAACTGATGGTCCAAAGTAAGCCCAACTTCCTTCAAGTTGTTTCTTAGCACAGTGACAAGGGAAACAACAAATATAGGCAGCCAATGTCTTTAAGAGTTGTTACACAATTTAATAACTGTGTCTCTGCCCCTCCAGTTCTAACTACCAACATCACTTTCTCCTTGGGATCCTAGGAAATGTCTATATCTGCTTAAGAAGCTGTGTATTGGGGGCTGGAAGGAAGGAGACCAGCTAGGTCTGCTATGTGCCTTTGTCTCAACAGCTGTTTTGTAATGGCACCTCTCTGGGTTCATCAGTCCAGTAGGAAAATCCCTACCCACGCCGACATCACTAGACGGAGAAACAAGCCTGGAAGTTTAGAGACATGAAAAAGCAGAAGAATGGGAAATGAAGTAAATCTATAAGGAAGAGCAAATGCACATTTTCAGATTATACTATCTTATCTCTCAAGGAGAACGTTAGAGTCTGACTGTCATAGTCTGTCAAAGGTAATGCTGTGGAGAGATCAAAAGTATGATCTAGATAATCTGCAAAGACAGGTGTGTATGTACAAACATTGGTATGCACAAACAACCTTGCAGTGGGCTTTACTTACTAGGCCATTGTCAGGAGCAAAACTTTAAATGTATCCTCAAGAAAAGAATTGGTACTGGAAATCTTAAAGAAATGTTTTTTTTTTTTTTTTTTGTGTGTGTGTGTGTTTTTCTCCACTTGGCCATTTTCTGATAGTTTTGTCAATAGAAAATCATCAATAACATGGCAATCCTTTCTCTATCACAGTAAGGAAAAAGGGGAAAATGACACAAAAACAACTGAAATGTCCAATTGTGATATCCTAAAGGAAGAGAGGAAAATAGAAATAATAGGGAAAAATACCAGACATCTCCACCCCTATGAAAATGATTAGGATAAATTATGGAATAGTACATAATTGTTTAAAATGTCTATCACTAAAAAAAGATACTATAACTTAGATATTAGTGAAGTTATTTTAAATTAAAACACAATGAGGAATAGCTTTATACACTATAATAGCACAGAGAATTTTACTTACACAACGTGTATTTAAACTGATGAAATTCTAGAAGAATATACACAACATACACAAACTTACAGATTTCCCTTAGGACTATAGACTTCTTTATTGTTTCATTCATACACTTTTAAGAAGCTGTTTAATAGGTGTTACTTTTACATTAAGAAAATGACAATTCTGGAGAAATAGCTAGTCAGTTAAGTTTTTCCCTCCTCTCCCTAGTTGTCACGTTGCTTTCCTTTAGACATTCATAGTCTATAGCTTTGTAAACCAGAGTACCTGCCTTTAGTTTTGAAGAAGGTATCAGTGACCAAATAAAGCTCTTTTCTAAGAATCTTAGACTCAAAGGCTCAGCATGGAGAGACTGCAGGACTGATAAGTGACACCCGTTATCATAGCCGCTGGGAGGGCTGTGTGCCACCATTTCCTCAGTTTGAACTCCCCTCCCCTATGACTCTGCAACTCTCACCCCGTCTCTCTTCCTGCTCACTCTTTCCTCCAGTGAAAGGTTATATTCTCTGACCTCCGCAGTTTCTGCTTCAAAAACTTCTGGATGAACCCTTTGCTTTCCCCAGTTACAACAAATGTGGGCATCTTGTTCTCAGAATCTGTCTTCCCAGTGGGTACCACCAAAGGAAGTAACTGTCTCTGTATCAAGAGAAAGGATGGCACATTCCCAGTTCTTGGGTGGTGGGTGATAGGTGGCAGAGATGGTTATAAGGTTAGAAAATAAAGGCTCTCTTTAGGGACACAGTGGCACACACCTGTAATCCCAGCTCTTGGGGAGACAGATCAGGTGGATCACTATTAGTTCAAGGTTAGCCTAGGCTACAAAGTGGGTCCAGGACAGCCAAAAATACACAGAGAAGCCTTGTCTCAACAAACAAACAAGCAAGCAAGCTAACAAACAAACGGCTCTTTCCTGAATCAGTGAGCAAAATCCTACACAGTTTGGGGAAGTTAATTTTTTATAGGTAAATAATGAGAAAACTGTGAAGCAGAATATAAGTATTGTGGCTTGGCTGCATTCTAGGTTAAGCTAGTTTTTGTGGTACACCTGGGAACCCACTCACTATTTTAATGTGCTCCAAATAACGGCTTTCCATTAACTTTGGGAAAGCAGCCTGTCCCTAAGGTTTGAATTACTTGAATTTTGTTTTCTTTGCTTAATTAAAATAGTGAAATGGATTTTCAAACAAAATAATTCCTGTTCCAAAATCCCCTATGATTCCAAATGGCACCCCTCAGCAGTAATACCGTCCAACATACACCTCAGGAATCTTTGTCTGAGACCTAAAGTCCTTACCCAGGAACTGCAACAATGGTACTACTCTGTCACACAGCTCTCCTCAGCGTCAAGAATTCAACTTTTCTTTCTGTGAGACAGACAGACACCTTCCGCCCTTCTGACAGCTAGAATCAGAAAAGGGAACCCCTGAAGCCTCGATCTTAAAGGGCATAACAGGCACAGCAGCTTCCTCAACACAAGGACACAGTGGGCAAGTGACAATTCCAAATGCAGTGAGAACTTGGGCGTCAGCCTCCCTCTGCCCCAGTACAGGAGGTCAGCGTGTTTCCCAGGAGACCATAGAGAGGCATGAAATCTCTGACTTACCATGTTTGCTGGAAAGAGGCGACACGCCTGGCACTCTGTGACCCTGCAGATGCTGTGACTCCGGCAGTGAATGTGCAAGTTAGCTGTGAAGAGCGTACTTCCTTTTTCTGAGCAGTGTGGTCTAAGTAGCCTTCACACATTGATAGGGAAGGCTCTATTTGCATTTTATCTCAGTTCAGGAACATTCTATGACTGGCCACGTTTCCCTCTGTCATAGTTAGTAACACAGAGAAGGGGTAGATGAAGCTTTGAGGTCTGAAAGATTAAAACCAAGTTTAAAAAGTGTCTGGATACTAAATTCTCATTGTTACTAACCTGATTTTATTTAAAAATTCCTATTTTTGGACATATGTGAATGTATATATCTGTTTATTATCTATCTACCTTCATCTATTTGTTTATGTATCTGTCATCCATCGACTATCTACCAATCATCCATCTAGCCATCCATATTTATCAATTTATTATCTATCTCTCTATCCATCGGTCTGTCCGTCCGTCTGTCCATCTACCATCCACCTATGGTGCACATTAAAATGTTAGCAATGACTGGCTTGACTGGACAATAACAAGTAATTTTTGCTTTTTTTTATTTTTATTTTTTATTTTTTTTTAATTTTTGCTTTTTGTACAACTCTGTTCTTCAAGTTTTCAAACCTGAATACATACCACTTCAATAAAAAATGACCATAAAATTACAAAGAATAAAAGATTGTTTTTAGCTTCTTTAGTTCTTTATATATTCTGTATATTAGCCCTCTGTCAGATGTAGGGTTGGTGAAGATCCTTTCCCAGTCTGTAGGCTGTCCTTTTGTTCTGATGACAGTGTCCATTGCTTTACAGAAGTTTTTCAGTTTCATGAGGTCCCATTTATTGATTGTTGCTCTTAGAGCCTGTTCTGTTGGTATCCTGTTTAGGAAGTTGTCTTCTGTGCCAATGAGTTCTAGGCTCTTCTCCACTTTTTCTTCTAACAGGTTTAGTGTGTCTGGTTTTATGTTGAGGTCATTGATCCACTTGGACCTTAGTTTTGTGCAGGGTGATAAATATGGACCTATTTGCATTTTTCTGCATGTAGACATCCAGTTAGACCAGCACTATTTGTTGAAGATGCTGTCTTTTTTCCATTGTATGGTTTTGGCTTCTTTGCCAAAAATCAAGTATCTAAAGGTGTGTGGGTTTATTTCTGGGTCTTCTACTTGGTTCCATTGATCCTCCTTTCTGTTTCTATGTCAATACCATGCAGTTCTTATTACTATTGCTCTGTAATACAGCTTGAGGTCAGGGATGGAGATACCTCCAGATGATCTGTTGTTCTACAGGTTCGTTTTAGCAATTCTGGGTTTTTTGTTTTTCCATATGAAGATGAGAATTTTTCTTTCAAGTTCTATAAAGAATTGTGTTGAATTTGTAGATTGCTTTTGGCAGGATGGCCATTTTCACTATGTTAATCCTACAAAAGCAACAAATCAAGGAATACAGTTAAAAATGGGGTCCAGAGGGCTGGAGAGATGGCTCAGAGGTTAAGAGCACTGGCTGCTCTTCCAGAGGTCCTGGGTTTCCTAGCAACCACATGGTAGCTCACAACTGCCTATAATGAGATATGATGCCCTCTTCTGGCATGCAGGTGTACATGCAGAAAGAGCACTCATATACATAAAATAAATAAATTTAAAAAATGGGGTACAGAGCTAAACAGAGAGTTCTTTGTAGAAGAATATAGAATGGCAGAGAAACACTTAAGGAAATGCTCAACGTCCTTAGTTATCAGGGAAATGCAAATCAAAACGATCCTGAGATACCACCTTACACCCATCAAGAATGGCTAAGATCAAAACTCAAGTGACAACACATGCTGGAGAGGATGTGGAGGAAGGGGAACCCTCCTCCATTGCTGGTGGGAATGTAAACTTACACAACAACTTTGGAAATGAATCTGGCACTTTCTCAGACAATTAGGAATAGCGCTTCCTCAAGATCCAGCCATACCTCTCCTAGGCATATATCCAAAATATGCTCAAATACACAACAAGGACATTTGTTCAACCATATTCATAGCAGCTTTATTCATAATAGCCACAACCTGGAAACAGCCCAACGGAGGAGTGGATACAAAAATTGTGGTACATTTACACAGTAGAATACTACTCAGCAATTAAAAACAAGGAAATCATGAAATTGCAGGGAAATGGTGGGATCTAGAAAAGATCATTCTGAGTGAGGTATCCCAGAAGCAGAAAGACACACACACACGATATATACTCACTTATAAGTGGATATTAGATATATAATATAGAATAAATATACCAAAATCTGTTTATCTAAAGAAGCTAAGCAAGAAGAAGAACACTGCGTAAGCTGATCAATCCTCACTCAGAAAGACAAACAGGATGGACATTGGAAGAAGGAGAAAACAGGAAACAGGACAGAAGCCTACCCACAAAGGGACTCTGAAAGACTCTATCCACCAGTGTATCAAAGCAGATGCTGAGACTCATAGCCAAACTTTGGGCAGAGTGCAGGGAATCTTATGAAAGAAGTGGGAAACAATAAGATCTGGAGAGGACAGGAACTCCACAAGGAGAGCAACAGAACCAATATATCCGGGCACAGGGGTCTTTTCTGAGATTGATACTCCAACCAAGGACCACTCATGGATATAACCTAGAACCCCTGCACAGATGTAGCCCATGGCAGCTCAGTCTCCAAGTGGGTTCCTTATTAAGGGGAACAGGGACCATCTCTGACATGAAATCAGTGGCTGGCTCTTTGATCACCCTCCCCTGAGAGGGAGGAGCAGCCTTACCAGGCCACAGAGGAAGACAATGCAGCCAGTCCTGATGAGACCTGACAAGCTAGGGTCAGATGGAAGAGGAGGAGGAACTCCCCTATCAGTGGACTTGGAGAAGGACAGGGAGGAGATTAGAAAGGGAGGGTGGGATAGGGAGGGAATGTGGGAGGGGGCTACAGCTTGGATACAAAGTGAGGAAACTATAATTAATGTACAAAATTAAAAATTTAATAAAAAAGAATAAAAGGATCCAGAACATTTAACCAACCACTTTAAATATATTAAAACATATGCCATGGAATTTAAATGGCAGCACTATTCATTAAGTTTATCACAGAATGCCATTCATTTTATTCAGAAAACACAGTCAGTGTTAAGCTCAGTGATGAATTTGTTAATTGTAAAGTAATGCCTGTTAGTGTCAAATGCTTCCTTCTCTTACCTTGCTAACTACATATATTCTGAACTAGCTATAGTTCAGGAGATTTTTTATCTCTTTTGCAATCAGCCACCCTAAATACATGCTGATTCATAACTTAGCTCTTTTATTTTGAGTGTAGAACTTTCTACAAATTCTATAAATGATGTTCAAGGCCAAAGGTCATCCTCGATTCTACAGCAAAAGAAAGGTAGCTGAATCATGAGCTCTGGGCTACTGGTTTCTAGCTCTTCTTTAGGCTCTAGGATGTTTATTCAGTATAGGGTCACCAAGTTTCTTCACTAGACACCGAGCCAACTTTAGTCACTACCATGTCCATACTAAATAAAGCCTTAAGCAAAAGTATGTTCCTTGTCATTTCTTTCTTAATATGAAAGTACGTCTAAGAACCAGTGATTAGAAATATCGATAGCTTCTGGAGCAAGGGAGCAAGGTTATGGCAGGGAAGCCAGGTCTGGAAATGGAATGGAGTCTGGTGATCGCCCTAACAGCTTTAGGCTTTGTAAAGTGGGGCGGGGCCTAAGGCGCGGTACTTATCTTGGAGGGTGGTCAGCAACTAGAACATGCGCAGCTTCTGATGCCCAGTGGACAACCAGTGAACAGGAGGACTCGGGGCAAGGCAGGCTATGGAAAGCAGGCTTCTAGATGGGACACATTCGGACCCCGAGACAGTGGGATGGAACCATGGTAACAATTTGTTGGAATCATCACAGTTAGGGTTGAAAATCATGGTTCCTAGCTAGGCTGTGCCCCAGGCTCACTTGGAAAGCTTTTAAAACATGCCGCTATGGGACCTTCACCTCAGCCTCTAAACCAGGCTCTGCTGGGTCAAAACCCGAGTATCAAGACTTGCTGAAACCTCCCAGGGGAGTCCAATGTTTTTGAAAGCATTTCTACCATGTGCAACAAGAAGGCTTGTTCTTAGCCCCACGTTCTCTTCATACAAGTTACATGATAATCAGAAATTTAGCAGTCACTGGTTAAAAGTGTAGCCAGTTAGACAAGCCTCTGGGTGTGGGAACTTGCAGCGTCATTTTTAAGTCATCTGAATTCCATTCTGTGCTTATCTGTAAATGCAGATTGAGGTAAATTTTTGTTGCTGCTGAAGTTTTAAGGAAGACACTTTGGCAGAGTCAGGAAAGGCAAAGGGTTGTGTTTCCCAGCTCTAACAATTCAGTATGTTTTTATTTTTTATTTTTGGAACTTTAGAAGGTATGTGAAGCATTATACCTGGCAATGACGGGAGATGTAACGGCTGTATTTTCTGTGAAGTTAGTTAAATCCATCGGACCCTAAGTGACGTGATGAGGCAGGAAATGCATGAGAGATGTGTGTCAGTGTCATGGTGTCATCTTCAAAAGATAAAATTGCATTTTCTCAGCCTGAGCTCTGAAATAGTTCCTCCTCCCTGCAGGGAGGAGTTGGCCAGGGAATGCAAAGTGCTGATAATTCTTCAAACAGTGGGTACATGCTCTCTTTTCCTATTTGCATTGCAGGAAATAATTTTCTTTTGCTCAGGCAAAGGAGAAATAAGTCTGCATCTCCAGTAGTCGCCATAGTGCCTACATAGAAATGGTGAGGCCCTGAGACACTGAGCTATCAAAGGAAACCAACAATGTAAAAGAAAAAAAAAGTGAATTCACAAGTAGATGAAGGAGAGGGCAGTGACAAAATTTAAGTAACATTAGTGATCATGTTTTTAAAGCATTGCTAATATTTTATCAATTATGTCATCAAAGGAGCATGGTTGACAATACATAGAAGATCGGGGAAAGTTATAATTTCTGATAGCATCTCTTCTTTATGACCTGAGTGGCTAGCATTATTAAGAGAACAAAGAACCAGCCAGCTATTCTATGTGCCCAAAAATAATATGCCTGGATGGAAGAGAGGAAAACAGAGGACGGTGGTTGTCACCTCCTCCTGGAAGCCTCCTCGGACACTCTTTCTCCCTTTCTCTGTCTCTTGCTGCTATGCCCCAGATAATGCCTTTTCAGTGTGCTTGCCTTTTATAGCTCTCCAATTATGTCACGTGGGTTGGGTGAGGCTGCTCACTAGATTCTCATCTCCTTCACAGTGAGAATTAATTTTCACACTAGCCCCTAACCCTAACTTCAGATCATAAATCAGTTTGTTTTAAAAAGACCTGATTGGGCTCGTAGGTTCTTTTTTTGAATCTGATTAAAACATCACATGGCTTTGTATGTTAATGCTGCATGTATAAGCCACCACACAAAGCCCATCTTGGGAGATTGCTCAGCTAAAACAGAACCGTACGCTGAGGTGGTGGCATTGCTGCTGTTTGACGATAAATCGAAGTCAGGCATGGTTCCTGACCTGGCTTCCCACCCCCAACCCCCACAGGCAAGGGCAGCTAAAAATTATTAGTTTATATGCTCGTGTCTTTTGATTCACATGCATTTGAACTGTGCAAAGAGCAACTCGGACCCTGGAAGTAGAGTCATAGGAGTTCAAAGAAATTCTAATGCCACTGCTTGATCAGATATGGAAGAGCCCGGAGGAGGGAAAACCAGAAGAGGCATGGTGAAGGAAGCTGAGTCAGAAAGGTGGGCACTTCCTCAATTAGGCCAGTTCTCTTTTAGGTTTTGTTTTAAAAGTACAAGTCTTTTTTTTTCTTCTTTTTTTTTCTTTCTACTTTTTTAGGAAAGCAAATTGTAATTTAGACTATCAAGAATCTAGGAACCGGAGGAATGGCTGAGCAGTCAGGAGTATTGCTTTTTCAGAGGACCGAGTTTGGTTGCCAGCCCCCATGAAAGGCTTTACAGTCCCCTGTAACTAGGTCTCCAGGGGAATCGGGAGCCTCTGCCCTCCACAGGCACTTGCATTCATGTGTACCTACCCACATGTACACACACACATTAGTATTTTGGAAAAACCAAAATAAAGCTTTTAAGGGGCTGGAGAGATGGCTCAGCAGTTAAGGGCAATTGTTTCTCTTGCAGAGGACCTCGGTTGAGTTCCAGCCTCCACATCATTACTCACAACCGTCCACAGCTCCAGTTCCTGGGGGTCTGGTGCTGTCCTCTGATCTCCAAGGGTACCAGACATGCATGTGGTTCACAGACATACATGCAGACAAAACACTCATATGCATACAATTAAAATAAATAAGCCTAAAAAAATCTATTAAGAACATTCAGTCTGGAAGAAAGAACTGTAATTACTCTCAGTGACAAATGAACTCACCGTTTGGCCAAAGGGGACTTCTTAACCTTTGAGCCATCCCTCCAGTCTAAAGGGGAGTTTTTATTATGTTTCAATAGGAAAAGAAAGTTATCTTTAAACTCCAGAAGGGCAAAAGATAGCTGTCATTCCCACACAAACTCAGGTGACTGTTTACTAAGCTAAAGCGGGACTACAGCAAAGCAACCCTGGCTTTAGGGAGCCTTCATCACCCCAACGAATGTGGCCACAGCTTCTGTGTGTGTGCTGTTTTCTAACTCATGTCTTACCCTATCCTTGGGTATTTGGGGACTTGAATCTCTATGTCCTTCCTTTCTTACTTCTTCTACCCATATCTATTCATCTCTGAAACACAATCTAAGAGTAATCTCTCTTTCATATAATTGTGTCCTTCATTTTCCCTGTTAAAGAAAAGAAAAGAACTGATATACACACCTTTGAGGTGTCTTTACTGGCTTGGAAATGATGATCGGTCCTTCAGTGGGCAGAAGAGAGAAAAGGTCCCACAAAGAGTGGATATTTGCATGTTTTGTTCATCTTTCTCTCCCTCTCCTCCCCCCACCCTTCTTCCTCTCCCCGCTCTCCACTTATTCCTCTTTCCTAGGATCTTTTCTTCCCAAGTTTCTTTACCAACAGGAAGGATCATCCACCAGAATTGGAACAGAAGCAGCTGTGCCTTGTGGTTTTACAGAACAAGAGAAAGAAGAGAAGGGGAATATATTTATTTTTTTAATCATATCTTAAAATTTGAAAACAGGAATAAATTTGTCTTAAATGTTACCAGAGTTTATATCTTGTGTACTTTTAGAATGTGATTACAAGTTTGTTTCAAATAGTGCATTTTAAAGCAATCTCTGGATTTTACCTTTTTCCTTAAGACTTCGTCTCCCTTCTAACCCATGCATACTCCCTATACCCTAGATTCACGGCCTTTTTCTCCATTGGAGTCACTACATTTCTCAATGTAGGACCCAGCGGGCGGGAAGCCTCTCTGTGCACAGAGTCATTCAACCTGCTGTTAATGTATCCATACGTGGCTGGAAACTGCTGGCACTCTTCCCGGTGGTCAGAGGGGGAATGTTTCTATACTTAATTCTGAGGTGCGAAGGCACTATGCCTATCTCTATACCACCAATGCATTCTCTTTAATTTTTTTTAAAATCATTTCATGTGTGTGGATGTTCTGTCGGCTTGCATGTCCATGTCCCATGTGTGATCAGTGCCCACAGAGGCCAGAAAAAGGCATGGGAACCCTATTCCTGGAGTTACAAATACTTGTGAGCTGCCATGTGGGTGTGAGGAATCCAACCCAGTTCCTCTGAAAGAGAAGACACTGTTATGAGTTGCCGAGCCATGTCTCTAACCCAACACTAATGCACTCTTACAGGTTGTTTTGGAAGTCAGTGGTTTTACTTAATATTACTAGGAGAACCTATAATGTGTCTTTAAAAACAAGTTTATTAGAACCTGATTTTCAACCATTTCAATGTCATTCTTACTGTCTTTTCTTTTAGCCCATCCTTGGATTTTTAACTTTAGGAAGCTGTCATATATTTTGGGAAAAAAAAATTCATTAAATCGAAGAAAGATACTAGAAAGATTTGATAACCACCTGCAAAAGAGAGGACTAGAGCCTGATATTATATCTTATAAAACCTAGTTATATCTAATACCTAAATAACAAAACTAATGATGCTATAAAACACTTAGGAAAAAACCCTTGGGGAAAGTGTGATCACACTGACTTTTGGGTTTCATGCTTTCTTGGATATAACATCACTATCTCAGTCGACAAAAGAAAAAAAATATAAAATTAAATGATTGAGGGGCTTTTGTCCATCAAAGGACACTGTCAAGAGAGTAACAAGAGAACTCCAGAATGGGAGATAACATTTGTAAACCAAATACCTGACAAGGAATTAGTACTCATAATATAAAAGAACTTATTTAAGTAAACAATACAACAAACTGTCTGATTCAAATAGGCACAGAAGTTGAATGCATTTTTGTCTAGTAGTACACACAAAAGATGTTCAATATCACTCTCACTCCCACTGTCTAGCTGTCTTCCCTCCATTAGACTTAACAGATTTTTTGCTTCCCTCCATTAGACTTAACAGATTTTTTGCTTTGCACGGATCACTGTTGGGTTGTTTCTGATGTCTCAAGAGTGCACCCTGCTGGAAAAGTACTTTACCAGACAGTCCACCTTTGAATTTGAAGTTAGAGGATTGAATCATCAAAAATGAACCTGGGCATGAGCGTGTAATTCAGCAGTAGGGCACTTGCTGAGTATATAGATAAAAATAAGGTAATAAGGGAGAGAGAGACAGAGAGGGAGACAGAGAGACAAAGAGAAAAAGACAGAGAGAGGCAGAGAGACAAAGAGAGAAAGACAGAGAGACAGAGACAGGAACAGAGAGACATACACAGACAGAGAAAGAGAGGTGAGAGGAAAGGAAAAAGGGGAATGGAGGGAGAGGAGAGAAAAGAGGAGAAGAGGAGAGAAGAAAAAGCATGAGTATGAATATGAGTGTAATGGACCTAAACCATCCCCATGGTTACCATTTCTTTCTGGCCTATGATAAATGAGTAAGCTGACCTTAGGAAGTCTGATCAAATTTCTTTCTTTCCTGTTTGACATTTGAGAGCTTGTTACAAGGCTCCAGCAGGAGAGCAGCTACTCTTACCCCCTTCACTGAAGACCAGGCTTCTTCTGTTGGAGAAGGTTGTTCTCCTTCTTTGTTTGACTAAGCGTCAGAGGGACACACATGGAGCATTGAGGGAGGGAAGGGTCACCCACCTAGCCAGCCAGATAGCTGAATCCACTCTGGCGGTCAGTGGAATGAGAGAAGTGGCAGCCAGATCACACTCACTGTCTTTGTTTGACTTTTGCAATTCCGAACCATCAAAAGAATTCTGAGCAGCTACTCCAGTTGCTTCCCTCTATCCAGAGGCTCCCATACCAAAACCTCTCAATAGTGGAGTAAGAACAGTTCAGGTTTAATGTGTATTCAACAAATTCCAGTTCTTTCTGATTACCCCAGTTTGGTACAAAATACAGAACTTCTTTTGGGTTCACTGGACAAAAGTCTCAAGGAGCCTGGTACTTCAACTGCTGTCCCCACATCAAACTTAGTATTCTGTATTACAGTGCATCTCATAGCCAGAAACATTGTTGTTTACTGTTAAAAGTCTTGAAAACTAATTTAAAATTTCATTTTTGAAATTATTTACAAAAATTTCTCAAACCCCAAAGTTCTCAGGGTGGAGAGATGCTCAGTTTAAAAAAGTGCTCTCTATGTAAGGCCAAAGGACCTGAATTTGAACCTCTGGAGCCCATGTAAAAGCTAAACACTTGGTGTGAGTAATATGGCCCCAGAGCTCTTATGGAGAGAGGGAGTCAGAGACAGAAGAATCCCCCGAAACTCAAGGACCAGCTAGCCCGGTGTAAGAATAGAAACCAACAAACCAACACAACAGCAAATCAACCCTGGATTAGCCGCATGTGTGTGGGTACACATGCATGCTCAATTTCTCTCTCTCTCCTTCCCTTCCTTCTTCTTTTTGTTCCTTCCCTCCCTCCTTCCTCCCTCCTTCCTTTCATCCCTTCCTCTCCTCCCCCCTCTTTGTCTGTCTGTCTGTCTCTCTCTCTCACCCCCCCCTTGGACCCTATAACCATCTAGAAGGAAGAGTACAGCCAGTTCTGATCAGCTGCTCTGGTGGGCAGACTTACCTTACACAGCTCAGAAGTCTTAACAACTCAAAAGTAAACTGTATGAAACTGCTGGAGTTTGTGCAAAACAGAGGCCATTTCACAAGATTTAATCTAACAACTTTGGTATACGTACCGTAGCCCTTCCTCCCAGACATGTAGAGTTAAGTTGGACATCAAAGCCTAATAAGAGCAGAACACTGTGCATGTGGTAGGTGTTCGGCATCTGCCAAATGAGCACATGCTCATATAAATGAACAAGCAAATGAAACAACTACGTAAATAAGAGCTAAATTACATGGTACCGACTTGGTAATGGGGCTGGTGGAATATATTAATCATACGAAGCAGCTTGGCAATTACTTAAAGCCTTTTAGAACAACATTCTGTTTTTAATTTAATTTTGTTTTATTAGCAAGAGATTGGCATTGCCTGTGGGAAAAAAGCAGTCCTGGCATGTCTCACTGCTGACTCTTCATTAGGGAATAAAAAATGGAAGTGTTATAGGCATTAAAGAGGGGGAAAGGCACTGTAGCCTAAAAGAAGAGGAGACTTCAGAGGCTGGGAGGATATCCATGAAGCAGGCTGCTTTCCGATTGGCAGTGAGGGTTCCCTCCAGATTAGGATGCTAAGTTGGAAAGTCCTGGGGCTTTTGTCTTTTTGTTGTTCCTTTCATGTGAACCTGGGTTTTCTTTGTTTTCTATGGAAAACAAAAGGATGCCAAATCTTTATGTTGAATAGGACTTCAACTTTGGGCCCATACTTTCATGCAGATGCTCTTCCCCCTTATTCTCCGTGTGATAATAATGAACTACAGTAGCCACATACTGCAGCTACAGTGCTGTTTAAGACACAAGTATGAGATGCATTTTCAAACTTGGAGATGCTCATGCAGAGTCGAGGTACTGGATGCTGGAAAGGACAAAGGGAAAGCGTGGGGAAAATGCATTAGCCGAGAATCAGTTCCTAGGAAATTAGAAAGCTTTCGCAAGAGATGTTAATTGGCTTGGGTTCAGAACTGAATGCTTATACCCTGCCTATAGATTAGAATGACCAGGAGTTAAAATAAAAAAGGACAGATAGAAAGGAAGGAAGCAATAAAAGCACAAGAGAAAGTAAGGGAGAGGGAGGAAGGAATACAGTAACTAGAATTCTAGAATTTGTTTTTTCTGTTTTTTAAATATGTTTAAATAACAGAGGTGGATGATGTTACAATGGCACATGAGGACTGATTTGTCAACCTTCACGACTAGTAATATATTTAGACTATATGTGATCACAGCATGGGAGTTTATTAGAAAGTAACTTAAGAGCTCATTTCATATTAACTAACCATGGGATGAATATTCTTGTCTGAATATCAAAATCTCACCTTAAGGCTGTTTTTGTTTCCAGATTTCACAGGCGATTCCCGCAAATGTGGCTGGGCAGGAACAAAGGCACTGTCCATCTAGAAGAATCACTGTTCCTCCATTTTGACATGGTTGGCATTTATCAACACTGAATTCATCCAGATAGTCTCCCACAGCTCTTTCCAAATTTTGTTTCTTTACATATGCATCTTTTATTTTCAGAGGAACCAGATTATATATAGGGGACAGCTATAAGAGAGAAAATATTCAATTTTAGGTCTTTGTCTACAGAGAACTTGTAAAACATCCATCACTCAGTCATTGACTTCTTAATTCATTTGTGCAGGAAGCTTTTTGAATGCTTACAGCCAGATACGGTGTTAGCCTTTGAAGTTACACTAGTGATCAAAAGTAGTCATGATACATGCTCTCATGGAGGTTACATTTAAAAAGAAAAAGAATGAAAGAGGGCATATGTTGTCAAATTATCATCAAGTAAGTGAGAAGGCTGAAGTGGGAGAAGAATTTTCAATACTTTTAAGGAGGAATGGGCTCACATCCAGAATGTGTCGGGAACTACTAAGGCAGAGTACGCCTTAGTTATATAGTTTTGGCTAAGTAGTGCTCTAACTCATATTTCAGCTCTGATCTATTTATTTAGAAGAAATAAACCTCTTCCCAATTCTGCCACATTGGCACAAACAGGGTAAGCATGTGGTAGAGTTATTTTGGATTTTGAGGAAGATATTTATCTTGTTTTGCCTTCAAAAGAAAGCCAAGGCCAGATAATCTAAGATACAGGCATAGAGGGCCATGGAGGAAACAGTTTGGATAAAAGTATCTAAACAGTGTTCAAAGAGATAAAGATGAAGGACACGTGGCAGTAATAGTTTCAAAGAAGCCTAAATCTTGGAGTCAAAACTACCACAGGCAGGCAGCAGAGTCTCAGTGTAACCCCTCAAGCCTCTCTGCACAGCTCATCAGAGTTGGTCATAAAGACCAACTTTATCTTCTATTAAGAAAAGGTTTTGAGTTTTTCTCCTAAACTTGCTAGCTCTCTTGTCATTGTGGATATATTAAAGTGGATATATTTTATCATAAATTTGCTAAAGCATCAAGTTTAGACTGGAGATTTAGCTCAGCAATTAAGAGCACTGGCTGTTCTTCCAGAGGACCTAGATTCATTTCCCAGGACCCACATGGCAGCTCTGAATGTCTATAACTCCAGGTCCAGGGCTTCTGACACCCTCACACAGATATACATGTGGGTAAAACACCAATGAACATAAAATAAAAAAATAAATTAAAAAACATAAGTTTAATATTAATCGCATTTATATCTCTTCCAGTCATCCCAAATAATTAGCAATATGTACCAAACATGGTTTCATAATAGAATGAAAATTACTTTTTTACCCCTATGCAAGAGAGTTAGAGACAACTTTCACTCTGCCATTATGGCTGTAGCCTACAGAGCACTAACGTTTGGCCCTTAAAAACACTGGCTGTCAGTAACACCCAGTGGATATCTAAGAATTCTATAACTGAATGAAGTGACAGGTTTGTTCACCACTCATTATTACCTCATGGCATTCAAGAAAGTCTAAATGTAGATCATTCATTTACTCAAACATAAGAATGGTAAAGGGAAATAAAAAAGGGAGAAAGAAACGCTGAGAACAGAAAAGCTGAGGGGCAAAAGTGATACTAATGAACAAAACTCAAGCCAGGACACATCCCTTTGCACCAGGTGTGCCATAAATTTGGCTACATCTTCTAGTTCATTGAATAACACACAATGGAATCTATCAATCCCAGGCATATGAGAAAATACACCTGATTTCCAGGAAAAACAAAATGAGATTAAAGACTAATATTTCCCATGAGTTCCCATAAAGGGAACATTGTATTATATAACATCTTTTTAGAAAATGAAGCAGGCTTACATAATCTTGTTTCTTATAATGTCAAAACAAAACCTTACAGGAAGCCAGTGAATTAAATTACAGCTCTACTTCTTTAGCTGCTATTGCTTTGGCAGAAGTTGTAAGCTTTCTATCTCTCTAGTGATCTGCAATAGAGGTAGTTTCTCTCTGCTGACATTTTAAGGATTTGATTGTAACAGTGGAGATAAGAAGGAAAAAAAAAATCAAAGTTCAGCTATTCTGTGGAGACAAAATGTAGAAAATATGTGTCAGGATACAAACAGGCTGAAGTGGGATTAACATCTTTTCCTGAAAGTTGACAAAAGTAAATACTGAGACAATAGGCCAGTCTCTATTCTTTGTATGGGGAGAGGCCATGAGCAAGATATTGGGATATTGAGAGCCACAGGCTCTAACTAGTGTGGTACCATCATGGTCACTGCAGTATAGTAAACACCATATATCACTATCATCAATTGTTTTACTTAGTATAATGTGACTTCCTGGTTGTTTTTCCAAAACTAACCTGACAACTTAAATATGCAGATCACTGATTTGCTGCAGAAGATTAAATACAAATAACTTCATGGTTTAGAGTGGTAGAGAATCTAGTGAGTCTGTATGATCATGTAGAAACATAATTATTTTAGAATTAAGAGCATCTCTAGTGTATGACATGTTGTATACAGACAACAGAATCCTCATCCTTACAGAAAGGAGAACTAGTGAATACAGACTGTTAATGTGATTTTCATAAAACTGTGTTTGCTTCTCAGTTTCTCTTTTAATCTGGCTTTCACAGAAATAATTGAAACTCTATTACATTATTTTAACAATCTTCATAGCACAAGAACTAAGCAGTTATTAGTCTATTCTTTTTTCCTTTTATTAATTACAGTTTATACACTTTGTATCCCACCTGTAGCTCCCTCCCTTCTCCCCTTCCAATCACACCCTCCTTCCCTCATCTCCACCCATGCCCTTCCCTCAATCCACTGATAAGGGAGGTCCTCCTCCCATTCCTTCTGATCTTAGTCTATCAGGTTTCATCAGGAGTGGCTGCATTGTCTTCCTCTATAGCCTGGTAAGGCTGCACCCCCCTGAGGGGGAGGTAATCAAAGAGCAGGCCAATCAGTTCATGTCAAAGACAGTCCCTGTCCCCATTACTATGGAACCTACTTGGACACTGAACTGCCATGGGCTACATCTGTGCAGGGGTTCTAGGTTATCTCCATGAATGGTCCTTGGTTGGAGTATCAGTTTCAGAAGAGACCCCTGTGCCCAGATTTTTGGTTTTGTTTCTCTCCTTGTGGAGTTCCTGTCCTCTGCAGGTCTTATATTTTCCACTTGTTTCATAAGTTTCCCTGCACTCTGCCCAAAGTTTGGCGATAAGTCTCAGCATCTGCTTTGATACCCTCCAGGGTAGAGGTTTTCAGAGGCCCTCTATGTCCTGTTCCCTGTTTTCTCCCTCTTTTGATGTTCATCCTCTTTGCATTTCTGAATGAGGATTGATCATCTTACCCAGGGTCCTCCATCTTGCTTAGCTTCTTTAGGTGTACAGATTTTAGTATGTTTATCCTATATTCTATGTCTAACATCCACTTATGAGTGAGTATATCCCCTGTGTGTCTTTCTGCTTCTGGGATACCTCACTCAGGATAATCTTTTCCAGTTCCCATCATTTGCCTGCAAATTTCATGATTTCCTTGTTTTAATTGCTGAGTAGTATTCCATTGTGTAAATGTACCACAATTTCTGTATCCATTCCTCAACTGAGGGACATCTAGGTTGTTTCCAGCTTCTGGCAATTCCAAATAAAGCTGCTACAAACATGGTTGAGCAAATGTCTATTCTTAACCCTCTAAGCTAATTTGACTTCCTCCCAGTGTCCATCCCAGAGATACTGCACTTTGTAGCTTTCCTGCTCTAGCTCCTCTCCTATTTTCTTGAACCTCTCCCATTGCTGAAACCCCTGCTCCCTCTTATAATTCCTTCTCCCCTGGATGGGAGAAAGTCCTATTCTCTCCCCTGCTCAGTGATTGGCTGCTTTATTGGAATATCTGGGGACAATATAAGCTGCTCTATTGGAATATCAGGGGACAATTAGAGAGCAGTGTTTATACAACATTGAGACAGGAGAGTCTTAGAACAAAAATTGCAGATATTGATACAGAAATTAGCATTTGACTTACACAATAGCCTTATGCCTACAAAAGACTGTAATTTGTTGCTGAAATTAGTAACCAATCACACAAGGTCCATTTCCACAAGTTTTATGAGACCAACACTCTTTAAAATCTATTTCAAGTCAAACTTCATGTTTTTTACTTTCTCGCTTTGTGTGTGTGTGTGTGTTGAGCACAGGTCCTTGTATATACTGAGCAAGTGCTCTACCATTAAGATGTATTTGAAGATCCATTTTTATCTTTGAGACAACATCTCATTAAGTTGCCTAGACTATCCTTAAGCTTGTCATTCTTCTATTTCATCCTCCTGAATAAATGGGGTTATAGATAGGTTTTACCATACTGGGCTTGAAGGTCAATTATAACTGTATAACTTCTCTTCAGGGATTAAAAAAAAAACAGAAAAATTCAATAAAAATGTAACAGTTTATTCTTTTTAAATTTTTTCTCTCTAAGAAGATGTATTTACAAAGAGGTGCTTGGGAGACTACAGATGCCCTTGATGGGAATTAACTAGGCTTTCCATTTATAGAGGACGAAACTTAGACACTAGAGGAATGGAATCTTCACTGATCTAAAGATCTGCATAGTAAACAGAATACAGGACATGCTGGACCTAGCCAGAAGCACTGTGCTGACTGAGCTGTCTTGAATATTCTAGTAAATACAGTGGGAACACTGCAGCAGAGCCTTTAATCCCACAGACGTGAAATGCCAGCTCTTTCGCTGTTTACAACCTTCCAAAGAACAGCCTTGGAACCCTCTGTAAAGGACAGAGTGAACTTGGTTCACAGAGATGAGAGAACAAGCCATCTTAGATGTCATCTGCCTGGGTCTTCAATTCTTTTCTTGTTTAAAATCTCTTGGCACAAAATTTTATTTACGGAGTCCATCATGATGGATTTAAATAAAATTTATATTTAACAAATGGGCTTTGATTTTATTTTCTTATTTAAGTCAATTTCTTTTTCACTTTCATTGTGTCTAATTCGGAGGAAATACCTTCACTTTTTTGTTGCTATTGTAGTTGAACCCAAAGATTAATACAAGCTGAGCAAGTGCTCTATCACTGACCTACATCATCAGTCAATCTGTCTGTCTGTATGTATGCATATGTATGTATGTGTCTATCTATCACCTATCTATTATTTCCATCCCTCCTTCCTTCCTTCCTTCCTTCCTTCCTTCCTTCCTTCCTTCCTTCCTTCCTTCCTTCCTTCCTCTTCCTCCTTCCCATACCTCTATTTTCAATTTTGAAACAGAGTTTCTCCAAGTTGCCCAGGCAGGCCTTGACCTTGGGGTCTTCCTGCCTTAGCCTCCCAAGCAGCTGGAGTCACAGTGTGGGCTACGCACCTTACGTGAAGTTATGTGTGTACGTCTGCTAAAGGCTTTATTTCTGTAACCAAAATGCAGAATTGGTTGCATTTCAGTTTCTGAGTTCTTTCATATAAGTGAGATAGTTTGGGCAGCTCTAATGAACTCTTTAAAGACAACAAAATAGAGTGAGGAAGGAAAATTCTTCAAAAACTAGTATTATCAGAAATTTCAGCAATAAAACCGACATTGTGAGCAAAGATAGATTTCACTGGAGAGGAGAACCCATAAGGCATCATGGAATGCTGAAAACTATACAAGCAAGTGAAAACTGTTTTCTAATAACACGGGGGGGGGGGGAAGTAGCGAATAACATACTTTTTTTTTTTTTGTAACTGGAAAGATGCATACAAACAGCAATGGTATTTACTTCTTTACAATGGAAACATAGTGTTCCCACTTCAAGAGTAAGCAGAAGATTGCAGACTCTCAGGGTTTCTGATTGAACACTATTACAGTTGTAGAAAAAGGGAGGCAGGTCTGGGCATTCACATCTGTATCCCTAGCACGTGGGAGGCTAAGGTTTGTTGAGAGTTCAAAACAAGACCAAGCTAGAGAGTTAGACCAAGCCTTGTTAAACAGAATTAAAAAAAATCAGAAAAGGGGCATATCTATAATTTCAGCTACTCAAAAGACCAAGACAGGAGGATCATTGAAGTTCAGAAATTAGAGCTTAACTGGAAAATCAGAAAGAGAGAGGGAGGAGATTGATTTTCTAACCACAAGAGTTACTCATTTTTGTTTTGTTTGTCAAGGCGTTATGAATATTCTTTTCATAATGACTCTGAGATGAGGGTCTCCTGGGTGGGAAGTGATGCATGATACTCAGAAGACAAGGGGAGCCAGAGGTCGACCAAAGAGAACCATCCATTCTCTGTG
Organism: Meriones unguiculatus; assembly: GCF_030254825.1. Taxonomy (NCBI): domain Eukaryota; kingdom Metazoa; phylum Chordata; class Mammalia; order Rodentia; family Muridae; genus Meriones; species Meriones unguiculatus. The sequence goes on from NC_083351.1 coordinate 126,776,025, forward strand.
CTTCCTCTGTGCCAAACTGTGCTATTGACTCTTTATGAACACTCTTAATAAACCCTCAAGAGCGCATGGAGATCTGCAGAATTTAATGTTGTAGAATTCAAAAATGGCTCTCACCTTGCGAGTGACAGACAGCAGCAGGAATTTATCCATGTTGTCTGACACTACACTATGCCTTCCTTTCCTACCATTCTTCTTTCCAAGGAAGCCACATGAGGGCATTTGCATACACCTCTGTCTTATAAAGGCAACTGTTATCTGAACCCACTGGGATGTGTAATTAGAAAGCAACAGCATCTTCTGTCTTAAAAGAAACGTTCCTTACTTTTTGACTAATGAGAGCTGGAGCATCATTCAAGGACAAGGCCCAGTTGGCGAAGTCAGTCACATCAACGGTCTTGGCTTCTCTCGCAAGCTTTTCTTTCAAGAGAACTGCATATTTACTGCTCCCTCCTCTTATGAATGAAATAACATCATCTATGATGTTATCGCGGGTGATGTTTACTGGAAAAGCAAAGAAGACTTGAAGAAAGAAGCATTTGCAACTCTGGTCAGTTATTTGAGTGGCATTTGATAAATGTGTATTAATATCTTTTTAGGATAGCTTAGTGTATTTGTTGAGCTTTAATTGTAAATGTTGCTCACATAAGTCTCCCCACCATAATATATGAGGGCAAATTTTTCTCAACAGTCAATTATAAATTTTTATTATATTTATTTTGAAAATTATTGGTGCAAGATAGATTGATATCTCATATAAATAAAAAGTATATATAAGAAAATTAACATGACTTTGAATGTATTATATGCATTTTGAAAACTTACTTACCTTCATGATTACATTGTATATAATGAGCTTTAAATTATCTTGCTATTATAGAAATATTAGTACCTAAAAAGAATGATATGAAAAGGAAACTTGTTCCCATCCCCAAATCTTATTCCCTTTCTCTGTTTCTCTTTAAATTGAACTTTAAACAGTTCTAAACTTTTAGAGTCATGAAGTTTTAGAACTGAAAAGGAATGAAGAGGTGTTTTTTTTTATCCTTCGTCATTTGCACAAATGAGAAATCTGAAGTGACAGAGAGGAGTGAGTAGCCTACGGTCATGTAATCAACTCCTGGAGTAGTGGTGACTCAAGGGCTCTGTTCCTTTGTTAGTCAAAACCTCATCCGCAGGTCCATATGCTTCAAACAATGTCCATTGTCCCCTCTACAGTACCTTCACTGTCAGCTGGCTCTTTAGAGATGAATCAGAGGCATTTTGAAAATTTTCAATAAAAGTTTAATAAAAGAATACAAACAATTTCATGTATTTCTAATTTGAGAAAGAAGTGAAGTCTCCAGCAGACATTTGTACTTGTGAATTTGCTGAATATTAACAGAACATGATGCCTGTACCAAGGACATCTAGAGGTCCAAAAAGGCATTGCAGCGGTTGGGTGCTAAGGGAAGGTTACCTAATGAAACCAACTTGAGGGTAGAGTGGGGAAGATGATTTAGGTCTTGTTCTTTGTACTGGACACAAGATCCTATATAATTAGCCCGTTTCAAACCTTGGAAAATTAAGGACAGAAAGAAGCTGGTTCTCAAGAAACTTTCCCACCCGTGACTGGTTTTCTACCACCACCACAAAACATACACAAATACATGTAATATGAGTAGCAGCCCCTTGAGCCGTGAGCCTCCTTGCACATCAGTGACACTGACTGGTGTGTCTGTGGGCTGCCTGTGCTCATAGTGACTGAAGAAAAACAAAATAGTTCCTAAGAAATGATCTTTGACATTTCTAAATGAAGGTGGTAAAGAGTGCTGATCGCAAGAGGCAATACCCTTAGCTATGGGCTGTTGGCGCTGCCTTCCTCAGTCTAACCAATCAGCCCATACTTACCAGTTTTACCACCAGTTGTCTTTATGCAGTCATTCTTATGAGCAGCCGCCGTGAGTGACGCATCATCAAGGATGAAACTTTGAGGGAGGTGGAAAGATGCTTCCGCTTTAAAGCCAAGACACCGTTTGACGTCATTCAGTTCGACACCTGCATTATAAATTTAGATAAAGATTATTTGATATTGTTTACTGATATCACAAATAAAGTCTAATTTTATTGTTCCCAGATATCATTATTGACTAAAGGTAATATCTTGTCTTTTCTGCCTTGTCTTTTTATTGAAAGCTAGTGGCATCCTTTCACTTGACTTGTCAGCTTAGTGGCAAAATACATATTACATTTACCACCTGCTTAAAAATGGTGTAGATCAGCCAAGGTGGTTTTAGTAAAATCCTTTGTGATACTCAAGGGAGACAGCAGCATCTAACATGCATTGGATGGTTATTATATGCCTGACATCACTCCAAATATCTTGTATGAGTTAGTTAATTTAATTCTCACATTAACCTTATAAAGTATCACTGAGTTTCATTTGCGTCTATAGAACCACAGAATAAGACTCAGTTGTTTTGGATAGATGATTTGAATATATAGCAACTTCATTTTGTCTGATACTATGAATACTCGCAAAAACCAATCTTGATGGCATGTGCCTACCCAAGCAGTGATGCCCTGAAAAGTCTGTAATTTATTATAATATATTTATAGATACTATTGCATATATAATATATATGCTATCTTATATAACTCAATAGTTCCTTTGTTTTAATGCCAGACTTTAGTGAGTCCTTCAGCTTTTGTTCATATTTCTCTTTCTGATGCTCCCCCATACATATACTCAATACATATGCTATTGTTTGTTATAAAAGCCACATATTTTATTTTTAAAAGAAAGGAAAACTAAGTTTAAAACAGAGTTTAATTCAACTGCTATGTAATTCTTGTACATTTGAGGGACAGCTGAAGAATTATCTGGTATCATTTCCAGTGAGAAGGGAAAAAGTAGGATTTAAAGAATTAAAGAGAAGGGGGACTTGGGGAAGGGCATGCGTGAAGAAGGGGGAGGGAAGGTGGGACTAGGAGAGAAAGAGGAAGGGGTTTATGGGGGGATACAAAGTAAATAAAGTGTAATTAATAAAAGTTAAAAAAATAAAAACAAGATACCCATGATCATAAAAAAAGAGTTAGGTTATGTAAATTATTTCTCATACCTTCTTCTACATCTCAAATAATATTTCCATAGAAACTATATTCCAAATAATAGTCATTCCATGCTAATATAATTTGGTGAATTTCTCAGTCATACTATTGAGTAGTTTGGGAGCAAGTGAATTTATTCAAATGTAAATCAATTAAGGATTTGATAGACTGTTAGATTCTCTCAAAGAAACAGATTATTAGGTTATTTCATTTTCAGAGTTTACTGAAAGGGGATAATGAAACCAACAATATTCCATCAGAACCACACTTATAGCTAGAATTCATTTTCAAGCATACCATTCTCTTTCATGGAGGCTTTATCCAAGACGTATATCAGTTCATAGAGTCCTCCCAGAGACCCAGAGCTGCTGTAGTGAGTCCCATAGGTTTCCAGAAATCCAAAATATTCTCCCTTTTCATAGGAAACTGGCAGAGCTTTTATATCATCCAGGAAAGTTTTCGTCAGCATAACATCCCGATTTCTCATCACAAATCTACCCAGCTGAATCATTCCTTTCACGTACATAAACATTTTTCCCTTTGTTGAAGGAGAGAAAATCGACTTTCATTACTATCATTCTAACAAATCATAAACCGAGGAGAGTAATACCTCAGCAGTGCCTACCAGGGCAGACCACATCAGAACCAGTAAACATGAACTGTTGTTGGTGATGTTCAGCAACTGAAACTCTCAGACATGGCCGGTTGGTCACTTTGATGACCTGCCTGGTAGTTTCTCATAAAATTAAACAGTCATCTGCCTTCATGAGCATGAGTTTCTCTATTTAGTCCTGGCTGTCATGGAATTCACTCTATAGACCTGGCTGGCCTTGAACTCAGAGATCTGTCTGCCTCAGCCTCCCCAGTGCTGGCAATAAAGGCGTGCGCCACCACAACTGGCAGCAATGCCACTTTTAAATGCATGCCAAAGGGTATGTTTCAGAATTTCACAGCAGCATTAGCCAGAAGAGCTTCAAATGTGAAAGAGCTCGAACATCCATCACCAGAGGAGTTGCTAAACATATAATGTTATATCCACACAAAGGGAGTTTGAGTAATCTGTCAATGCAAACACTACTGACACATGCAACAAGTAATCCCAAGTACATAGTGATTAAAAAGAAGTCCTACACAAAGAAATGCATACGGCATGGTGTCCTTCATAGTACCAGATAGAATTAAGCTGTCACAATGAAAACCTGGTTAGTGGTTGCTTCTCAGTTGGTAGGGGATTGACTATGAGGGTCACCATGGCATTTTCTTGGGCTGGTGGGACGTTCTATCTTGTTTGAAGATGTAGGTTCTATGTTTGAAGACATGGGCTGTGTGTTTTTTGGTGTGGATTTTAAGCCCTTGTGGGTATATACCCCAACAAGAATCTTACAGGAACTTATTTCATACATAACAAACGATAATGAGTTCCATCTTCTGATCTGCCCTAGTTTTCAGCGGCATCTTAAAGGTGAGCAAAATGGATCAGGATTCTTTTCTTTTACTACTGTCAAAAAAAGATGCTTCTCTTGGGATTTAAAGTAAAATAGATATGATATTTTTTTGGCTCAGCTGATCTCAAAGGTAGGTCTTAGATCATTTTCATCTAATTTGGATGTTCTTCCGTTCATCTTAAAACAACAACAACATCAAAACCCCATTCTTTTGGCTTCACAAGCCTCACCAGCTGCTACCCATTTCCTAGCTAGCCCTCATTAGACACAGCATTGCCTGAAAACCTTTTTTATACTTTCCTTTTTTTTTTTTTTTTTTTTTAGAGAAGGAGTGTGTTGAAAATGACTCAAATCCTCAAATCCTTGAGCATGCTAGGCAGACACCCTATCACTGAGCTATATTTCCATTCACTAAAATCTAATCCAGCCATTCTGCAGTCCTGACAAAGACAAAACCAAAACCATTCTGGTCAAGGTTTCCAAGGACCTTCGTTCGTAATCCTAAGGCCAGTGATTACCATCCTCATTTTTGACCCATTAGCTCACTTGGCAGAGTTAATTGTCAGGTCCTGGAGCTTATAAAGCTGCAGAAGATGAACAGATCACCATGGAGATCTTGTTAACATGTGCTTCTGACTTTTGTATCTGGGCGGAAAGCAGCCTGGCTTCCCATTGATATAAATGATCTGATCCAGGGACCTAACTGAGCAGCAAGGTTCAAAGGCATTATACCTCTTGCTTTCTGGTTTTCTCTGCTTGTTTCTCCTTTTACAACATTCTTTAAATTGAAGTTCCCCAAATTTAGCACTCATTCTTCTACTTATAACATGTATTCTAACCATGTTCTCTGTCCCACAAAGGCCTCTGATTTTAAGCATCATCTGTATGTCACAACCTCTTAAAATGATAACTTGAGCCCAGATCTTTTCCTAAACTCTAAACCCTTAACACCTGCTTCCTACCTGACACCTTCAACTGAACACTGAACAGGGCGCTCACATTTAATCTAACTAGAACTAACCCTGGTCTTCCTTTCAGCCTCCTTTGCTTGAAAGGTCCCCCATCAGCAACTCCATCCTTCAAGTGGCTTAGGCTCTAAACACTGCAGTCAGATCTAATGGGAACTATCCTATCTAGAATTCTGTGTCCCATCTGGATTCCTGCACTGGCTTATACATCACCCCTATGCTCATTCTTCGAAAGTCCAACCAATCTTTCCCCAACACAGTGCCCAAAGCAGCTGTTTTAGGTATAGCAATGAATGTCAACAATTGTGCTGAAACCCCCTTTGCAAAGAGGAAATTCACCCTTTACAGTGAGCTTTGAGGCTCTGTGTGATCCAATTAAAATTCCCTTTCAAATCTGTTCTCTTTCTTGTTCATTGTGACAGAACCATTCCATTAGACTCTTCATACCTTTGAACCCAACTTTAATAGTCCTTCTTCCAGATACACTGTCTTTAATTCAGCTATCTGGCTACATCGCCCTTAAATATTTTCTCTGATCTTGTCTTTTCAATGAAGCCCACCCTTGAGCCTTCCTTTTGGCGCTGTTGTCTGCTACCCACTCACCGATTTCCCTTAAGCTTCTCTACCTTTCTCTTTTCTCTATAGCACCAATCAATTTCTAAAGATTGGATAGCTGCTTTCCTTTGTTGTTATATTTATTGTTTTTGGCAGACACCCTCAGCCAAGCTTTCAGCTGCACAAAGGTATGATTCTCTGTTGGCTTGATTAAAAATAAAAAAGTATTCTAAGTATCTAGGAAAATGCCTGGCCTACACTGTGAGTCTACAGTTAAGAAAGCAAGGAATGGGCTAAAAAAATTGCCAGCTCTGTACACGTTGAGGCAGTGTGCAGACTCACACAAACTAGTTGTACAATTAAGCACAATATGAATATTGAGAATGAATTATTACTCTCAATATTATTCTGCAGATGAAGGGTCTAAGCAGGTGATGATGCTATCAGGAAAGGAAGAGTAAGCGTTTGATCAGTATCCCACCAATGGCAAAAGAGTATGTTATATTTAGTCTAAAGGTGGTGAAATGAACTTTGAAATCTGCATGAAATATAAAAACAAAAACTTTTAAAAAAAGACTCAGTCTAAAACTGTGATTCCAAAGCAAGCAGACTGATTTTGTGTGCAATGTATACAGCGTCATTGCTTGGGAAATAGGCTGTACAGCAAACACGTAGGCATCACTCTGATGGGCCATTCGATAAATAAGTAAATCTTCCAGATTAATTCTTCATCGTATTAACTAATAATCATGATGCTTGTCGAATGGGATGCTCTGACACTGATATCTCAGCCAAGCAGTGTGCTCTGAGCTCTTAGAACACACTTAAGTCACTAATGCCCAGTGTTGGCCTCACTGACTGCTACTGGCATCTGAGCATTCCCTGCCATGGCAGTTTGCGTCCTGTTCTAGAACAATTTGCTTCCTGTTCTAGAACAGTTTACTTCCTGTTCTGTGAAGATTTACTCTGCTTTACTTTCATTTCCTATTACCTCAAAGAGAGACTGAGGTCACTTGAAATATGTCCTATCATACTCTTTATATGAATTATCTAGTTCTTACCGTCTTTGACAAATATGTTGATAATCGTTTAAACATTTGACCCTTGAAGTACGAAAATTGAAAATTAGTTGAAACTTCTTCAGGTTTTGAGTTTGAAGAGTTTTTTTCCGGGAAAACTTCTTCAACTCCTTTTATAGGTGCTTCAGTAATTTTAAATTTTAGAGCTAAATTTACATTAAAATTCGAGGTCTTTTCTTGGATGATTTGTTTGAATATATGAATCTCTTCTTCATAATTCTCAGTTCTGAAAATTTTATCAGCCTTGGTCTGAAAATAAAGAAGAGCTGTTAAAAAAACAAATCTAAATGAGACAGCTATTTAAAAAGTAGTAAAGGAAGGAGTTTAAGCTGAAAGTGCTGGAGTCACATTTTGTGGTTCAAGTACAGAGCCTGTGTTTCAAATTTTATTTTTTTGTTGTTGTGATAAAATACCCCAACAAAAACAATTTTAGTGGAGAAAGGACTTATTTGTCTCAGAACTGTATCACTGTGAAGAAATCTAGGCAGGGATCCGAAGCGGCTGGTTGCATCCCACCCGTAGTTAAGAGCAGAGAGAAGATGAATCAATGTATACTTCTGCTCAGTTTTCTTCCTCTGCTGTAACATCACTGAGGACCTAAGCCCTGAGAATGGTAGCTTTCTGCATCAATTAGCACAGGTAAGACCATCTCCATAGCCATGCCAATAGGTGATTCTAGATTATGTCACGTGAACAGTTAATTACAACTGGCCATCACAGCCCCTCCCCTTTTAACTTGGCACACGGACACATCACCTTTAAGGTATAACCTTCTAACCCTTGTCTGCAAAATTCATGTTTATATAATAACGTAAAATATAGTGCAACCTTGTAAAAATCCCCTGCCTTCAAAAATTCAGACAGGTTAAATATTCAAAGTCTCTTAATTCTAAGTGCCTATGAAATAATAATAATAAAAAAAAATCAGCCATGTCTTCCAACATATAATTTCACAGAATAAATGAACTGGGATGTAAAACAACCACATGCAAATCTGTTCCCCAGAAATTCAACAGGGAAAAGAAGCAATTCCTCATTGAATACGCTTATATTCAAAATCTGGGATTTGTAGTACAGTCTGGCCTCCAAAGGGCTTGAGTAGCCCTACTCTTCCAGCCCTGCCACCTGGAGTGTCACAACTTCTCTCCTTGGCTTAGATCAGATTCATTGCACACCTGCACCTCTCCTTAGCAGAGCTATGGTACCAGATTTCAAAGTATCCTGGAGCCTCTGTTGAAATTGAGGCTTCACCTTCATAGCTTCCTCCAGCAGTTTATCAGGGCCTCTCTGCACGACTCCCACCCTGCCACACAGTGCCTGGCCTCAGCTGCTCTCCATGAATCCCTCAATATTGCACACTTGATGCTTCAAAACCTGTACGATGTGAGTGGTGTTTACAGCTCCGCCAAGTGAGGGCCAGCCCTCTAAGATCTACCCTGGCTCCTCTCGGGCCACAGCTCTGCCCACTTCTGAGTGCTGACCCCGGGGAAACATACTTCTGTTGTCCTAGGGCAGCCCTGGGGGCTTCTCCACAGTGCCAGCACCAACCTGAATACTGTAGTACCTTGATGGTTCCTCTGTCAGACGAATCGGTCCAGTATTTTTATATTCACTTTCACTCAATGTCTCAGGTCACAGGTAGAATGAACCCATATTTTTGGTCAAAATACCAGACAAATGGCCTCTAGCTCAGTTCCCAATAGAGTGTTCTCTGAAGCATCACGTCATGTCTCTACTGCCCACATTCTTAACACTACTGTCTTCCTAGTGCCTACTATGGCCCACTAACCCCTACTACCAGATTTCCTAACCCAAGGTTCCAAACTCTTCCATACGTTCCCATCATAAAATAGTTCAGGTAGCAAAAGAAGCACATATGTTCATCGCAACAATAATCCCACCTTCTCAGAACCAATGTTATTTTACTAGAATAATAATAAAAATGTAGAATGATACATTATAAATTACATATTTAAATTATATTAATTGGTATTAATGTATTTATAATATAGTCACAAATATATTTATAATTAATATTAATACAATTAAAGATATTGTGAATAATTTTATAATTTGTAAATAAACAAATATAGGATAATAATAAAAATAGAATAAAACCCAGTTTTGTTTCTATTGCTGTGATAATGTGCACAGACAGAAAGAAGCAATTTTAAGGTTGTGGTCTAGCATTGTGAGGAGGCTAAGGCAGACATTTGAAGCAGCTCATCATACCTGTAGTCAAGGGTGGAGAGAGAATGAGTAGGAATGTATGCTTACTGCTCAGTTTCTTATCAATATTCTTCTACAGCTCAGGGTTCAAACCCAAGAAGTAGCGCCACCCACTTTTATGTTGGGTCTTCCTACATCAAATAACATAATTATGACAATCTCCCACAGACCTATGCATAGACCAACTTGTTCTAGAGAATCTCTCATTGGGACTCTTCCTCAGATGATTCTAGATGGTGTGATGTCAGTTATTAAAACTGTCACCACACCTGTGATCTTCAGGACATCACTACATACACTGTGCATCGTCTGATTTCCAGAAGAAAGAAAAAGAGATACTTATCAACATTTCATGAGATTCAATGAGAAAATCTGTATCAAACAATACACAGCAAGATTTCAATAATTACTCTTTCCCCATAATATACATGTTGCACAAATTCATACACATAAAATATAATTTTTGTTGTTGTCATCTCTCACTCTCATCTCAAATACGAGCTTAAATATCATGTGTTTTCAGGAAGCTACTTAATCTTTTAGCCTCGTAAGTTTTTAGAATATATGGTTTGGTGGATCCTCTTTTTAAACAAAATAAAATAGAAACCTCTTCTGCTATAATTGCTTATTAAATAGACCCTCAGTGGAGAACTGTAAGAAGTCAGGCTTCTGCCTGCTCTATACTCTCACTGTTACAGCTTCCCTACTGAGCAAACTGTCTGTGTGTGGAAGGTACGAAGAAAATGTATTAACTTCAATATGTAGAGTGATAATAAAGCTAATAACTAGCATTTATTGTTTGCTCTGTGCCAGATGCGGTTAAAAGTGTTTCATGTACATGTGGAGAGGAGTGACTTCAGGAATATGACAGTAATACACTCCAGAACTGGTCCTCTTGCAGAAATGCTAATTTGAACATTTTCCACAATACAAATATATTCGCGAGAGCTAAGAACACCAGAGATTGAGAGATCACTCAACCTGAGCACAGCATAACAATAAGAAAACATGCGTGAAAGAAGACCATGCCTCCACTAGCTCAACCCAGAGAGCAAACTGTGGAGAAGCCCTCTTCTGTAAGGAAGAGGAGTAAAGCAAGTGTTAGACCTTGCCTTGGACTACAGCAAGATAACACAAAAATCAGATGCCTGTGGCCCCAGGCTCTGTGGATTGAATCTCCAGCCTGCTCTATTGACAGGCAAATTCATGGCTCTGAATCTGGATCCTAACCTGGATCCTCATAACTCCAAATGTCAGGTTAACCTAATGGTCCTAGGACACAGATCTTTTCTTGTAAAGCCAGCCTCTAGGATTGTTTCAGTGCTAGGCTGATTCCTCTAGTCCCAGACTCCAGAGTGAACTGAGGATCCGATTGCTACACTTTCCTGATATAAAAGGCACCACTTAAATTTCTCAGGTCCAGACAAGTCACTTCTGATACAAGACACAATATAACCTAACCTCAGCATGCATTTACAGCCTTGAGCCCCAGAATCAACCGGTTCCAATGAATATAGGTCCCTACTTTGTGTAGGCCAGGCCAGGTGGTTCCAGGCTACCAATGAACTCCTTTAAATTCAAGCTCTGGGCTCATAACAGGCTTTTGGTAGCTTCAGTGGCAGCTTGGTTTATATACCCTCAAATTTCATGCCCATCCTGTGAAATGCTGGCCTCTGCAGCTTTAGCTTTAGGCTACCAACTCTGGGCAAAGCACCCATCCAGTTTTCCATTACCATGCTTGTGCTCACAGCTTCCAGATCTAAGCTGACCCCGTAGCCTCAAGTACTAGGTCAGCACCGAGTACTTGAGTGTCTTTAGTCTTGACCCTCGTGCACAAGGCTATGCTCTCTCCCAGAGCTGGTCTGGCCCACATAGTTGAGGGTCCAGGTATGCTAGTATGATTCAGCCTTCAGGTTTGTCTCAGAAAAAGCTTAATTACAATATAGTCCACAAAGAAAAATATACATAATTAAAACTAGCAGTTTGACACATAAATAGAAAACATTAAAATGTTTAGTTTTATGAGATTGAGGTTAAATTGTTAACATTGTATAAAAGCTTGTTATAACTATAAGATGTTTTATGAAAGCCTTGTGGTGAGTCATGATAATTACAAGGCAAAAATCCATAGTGAAAAATCACAAAACGTAAAGAGTCAAAAAATCACCATTAAACAAGCAAGCAAGCAAACAAACAAAAAAATCACCTAATTCAAAAGAAAGAGGGGGAAAAAAGAACAAGGAATCTTTAAAACAGCATGAAAACAATGACATGGCAGAGGTTAGCCCTTACCCACCAATAATTACCTTGGAAATAAATTGATTACATTGTCCATTTGAGAGATGCAGAGTGGCTCTGTAGATAAAAACCACAGCCCTGACCACATGCTGCTTGCAAGACACTCACCTCACTTCTAAAGATGCCCATTGATTGAAAGAAAGGATATACCTCATACAAATGTAAACAAAAGTGGAACAGAGGTAGCCAAACTTGTGTCAGATAAGATAGAGTTTAAGTACTGTGCAAAGCGATAAGGAAAGGCATTGTATAATGATAAAATCGTTAATTCTTCAACAAGATCCACCAGCTCTAGGTGTGTATGTGGCCAAAATCAGAGCACCTAATAATAGAAAGCAAATGTTGGCATGTTCTGAAATCAACTTTTCACTTCTCTTTTCCTTTGCAACATATTTTCCTGTGTGATCTCAGGGCCTTTTGGGAATTCAGTGATCACAAGAGTGAAGATCACTTTCTGGCATTCTCCTTGCCTTCAGATTAGTCCTATCTACTCTTTGTATGATAGCTATGTACACACCATAGAAAACCTCAGACTCAAAATTATCAAAAGTCAATTGTTCTTAGGACTCATTTCTACTTTAGTAGAGTTCTCATACATCTAACTCTCATATCTCTTTTGATGCTCCCCTGTTCACTGAGGAGGGATTTCCTGACATTTTGTCTGGTACGTGTCATTTATTAGGCACTGTTCCAGCATTTTACAATTATTAGCCCTTTTAGTACACCCCAAAAATTTATCATCACTTTGCTGCATATAAAACACTTAGATTTAACATGGATTGCCTAGTAAATGAAGGAATTTATCAAATTCTAACCAGGGAGTCTTAATTCAGAATTAGGCAGTTATCTCCACTCTTTCTTCAGTTGATATACAATGACCTCCATGCTTACATGTGCTGGGTTCACCCCTCTATCCATAGTCTGTGTCCACCGCAGACCCAGACATGCGTCATGTTATCTCCTGCTTGGATTCTATCTCTCCTTTCTCATTGGCTGTGGTCATCTCCCTTTGAAACTCCTCCTTATAAAACAGAAACATCTAAAATGACACTCTGACCATTTTGTTGTGCTCCGTGGCTTCGTCACCATCTTTGGCATTAATTAACTCAACGTACTCAAAATGGCATGAATTTCTTTATGATTTGACTCTGCTTCTGACTACAAGTTGGAACCCATAAGCATTAATTTATAGATCATAATTCTCCTTATTACAACAACTTTTAAAGGGAAAGTCTTCATATTTATTCCTTGGGAAATATCAACATAAAACAAAGAAATGAACATGTATACAATCATCTTTATCTGTCAGCTGTCAAGCTTTCTAAATGGACTCAAGCTGCCTGGAGAAAGACTAACGGAAGTGTTCATCAAGCCTCTTCATGTTGTTGTCATCTCTAGGGACAATTTGTCATCTAATAAATGTTCATTTGATTGAAGTTTCCTGCCTTCATTGAAAATATCATCTTTAAAAATTTTTAAGTCATATTAATAAGATAAATGATAGTGTATCATTCTGTTATCCATTTGTATGGAGAAACTCTTCATGACACCTTTACCAGCTTTCTATACATATTTTAGTTTGGGTTTCTCTTCAGTCTTCCAAAATTGAGAAAAACTAGAGGCTGAAAGATAGTAAGATTTTCAATAGTATTTTAGATGAGAAAGGTAAATAAGATAGTATTTTTTTATGACAAAAGCCTGAGGCAATAACAGTGAGGATGGAGAATATAAAGCTAAAGTTATAATTAAAGCTTTGCAATTGATCAACTACTGTGCACTTTGAAGTGTGTCTGTAGGGGAAGGCCTGGAAATGCTTTCAGGATTTAAGCTCAGTGATAAGGAAGATACTGCTCCCATCTACCCTTAGGAATGTTGACTGTGTGATAACTGCAGACAATGAGAGTAACAATTACCTAGTTCAGAGGAGGATATGAGCTAGAAACAGCGTTTGTAGCTATCAGAACTAAATGAATGCTGAACTTACAGGAAAGAGAAGCATCAGTGATTCAGGGAGAGCTCAATTGAAGCAAACAGAAAATCTGGCAACACCAAGAAGTAAAGACTGCCTGGAATAAAGACAGCTCCAAAGAAAATTGAGCCAGATTTGGGGAGGGCTGGTGGCTGTGAACGTCAGCTGGGGTTTTCAGTGGTTCTGGGATGAAAGGGGTGGTTATAACCTGAGTGTACTTTGTCAACTTCTGGTTGGCTCCCCAGTCTTACATGTTTACAGGGACCCAGGTTTAAACAGTACAATAAAACCAAAACACCTGATTTAGGCCTACATAGTATTCATCAACTACAAAGAGAGAGCGAAAGAAAAGCAGGTTGAAAAGGATCTGTTCTGTAAATACAGTCATATTTCCACATTCCTCAGATGCTCCTGCTCTGCTTCTGAGTTATAAAAGTGGTCACTACACATCATAAACTTGTTAAATAACCACTAATGAAGTTCCTAGCCTGGGTTAAGTCTTTCACTAATCATGCTCTAAAAATAACCAATACAAGTGTTTATTGAGTGCTTGGTATGTGAGAGATTTATAAATTCAGATCCCTTTATAGCCATGGGGTATGCAATGCTATTTCTGTTTTCTACATGAAATACTGAGTCACACAATAAGTACTTTACCAAAGACCCCGTAGCTCTGGAGCTGAGATAGGGTTCCTACCCATGAGGGATGGGTTTTAAACCACAGAAAATTTGAGACAAGAAACATCAAGTTATTCTCTCAGTAACTAAAGACAATAACTTTTTTGCCAATGAGTAACCTAAACAAGGTTTAAAAATTAACTCATATATGTTGTCAAGATGGATCAATGGGTATTTGTGTTCGCTATCAAGGCTGATGACTTGAATGCCATCTCTGAGACCCACATGGCAGAAAAGGGTAACCGACCCCTGCAAGTTACCCGTGAATTCTGTGTGAGCTCCACAGTGTGCGCATGCACTCATGATAAATAAATGAAATGTAATAACAACTCATTCAGCAGACAGGAATCCGTGAGTATGCCCTCTGCACATGCAGTTGGTAATAGACAGTAAGAAAGTATACTTAACTTAGGTTTTGTACTGATTCGCAAAATGCGGAAGATGTTTTATTTTACTGAGCATTCGAAACTGAAGAAAAAAGTAAATTAAACTACAGATTTTCACTCATAAAAAATTCCCATTTGTTCATGCGTAAGATGACAAGCTTGGCCACTTACTTTCCAAGACCGTAACAGATCTGTCTAAGGCGGCCACCACCACTCAGAGCACCAAGGTGACACAGGCGCTTAGCAAGGCCTCAGCTGAAAGAGCTCTCTTCCCTGACTGATAACAAATAAGAACCCTTGTTCACATCCCTGCCTACTTTGTTTTTTTATGAGCCTGATGGAAAAACTCATTTGGAGGCACTAATCGCACCCGAGCTAATCAAAAGTGATTATAGATTTTTATTTATTCCACATCGTGTGAACGTAGATTAGTCTTGCAACGGAAAGCTTAATGCGTTTGATTATGATGCTGTTCCAAATATCCCATGGGTGTCAGTAATATACAGGGCAGAAACCACATCTTTCGCCTTATATCTTTCTAGAGGTGGGACAAAGGTGTGTTTACTCTCCTGATGTTCATTGATGTGGCCACCCAGCCCTGACCATTTCGTATCATGCAAGTTTTGCCTTTATACAGAAGCTGCACATGCCAAGCCACTTTCCCCTGTCAGTAATGGCCAAAGGTGCCATGTTTTCTATATTCCATTTAGAAAAGCACTTAAATTTTTTACTGTCAGACATAGTGCTTCGTGCTTTTAATCACAAGAGCTCAGAGGCTGAGGCAAGTAGATCTTGGTGAGTTTGAGGTCAGGCTGGGCTATATACTGAGTTTAAGTCCAGAAAGTCTAGATAGTAAGATCCTGACTCAAAAAAAAAAAAATTCATTTATGTTGAGGCACTTTATGCCACGTGGTGCATGCGTGTAAGTGAGAAACAGCTTGGGTGAGTCTGTTTCCTTCTTCCACTATGTGGACCCAAGGATGAAACTCAGATCTCCAGACTTGGTGAAAAGTGTTTTTACCAGCTGAATGATCTCACCAGCTCAGAAAACTACGTTTTTTCGATAGACTGTTGGCATTCACTCACAAAATTTTGTACTCACATGAGGCAAATACGATACTATGGAAAAAGACCATAACCTCCAAATTTCCTCCAGGTTTGTGGGAAACTGTTGACTTTATTCTAGATTTACAGGTGCACGCGATCTAACAGTGTGGTCTAGATATGAGTTAACATCACAGGCAAATAGGATAGCTTCATGCTGAGATGGTTATTTATGGTTGTTAAAAAGTCTGTATGTACTGTAGTGTGGTGGGTGTGACATCAGCTGAAAGAACTTTCCAGAAACTCAAGAAAAAAGACGCAAAGGGAAGGGCTTTCTTCTCGAAAGGCTCAGTTTGATGAACAACTGGCATGGAAGCAGTTTGATCATTTTGATCACACAAAAAGTCTGCTCTAATTTTATTTTTAGTCATTTTAGCACCCTGGCTGATTCTTTTTTTATAGAACATAGGTATTTTTCCCAAATCTTTATCACTAGGGCTATGTTGTTAGGGCTGATGAGAGACTACGGTGTGTTTCTGAAGAGGTCTAAGATACATCTCTCTGTCAGCACCACAGTCGCTTTCAGTTATTACCGCACTGAAAATTAAATTTAGCAAAACATCTTTCAGCCAAAACAAAACAACATGTTTTCTGCTGAGGTGACTTACTTCATAGGCCAGAAAAGCTACATTCCAGGGTTTGCGATGGTATTTCAAAGTGTTGCCGTCCCGTACCCGGTCACAGAGTCCGTTGTAGAACTCATTGTCGAAAGGATTGCCCAGGGGATCCATCCCTAAGACGTTAATTCTGAAAAGAAGCAGAATGGGGTGATACGGGTAAATGCCGCCGTTAACGCAAGGCAGGCTTGTGTGGCGGGGAGAGTGAGACAGCTTCGGTTCGTGTCACTGTCATCCAACATGGGTGGGGTTTAATCAGGAACAGAAGCGGGGGCTGTTCTCTTTGGAGCTGTGACTTGGCAGAAAGCTTGCCTTAGGAGGGTCTTGTCAACTCTCTGGCACCTAGGGCACTATTAGAGCACAGAAAAGAAAAGGCAGTAAGTAGGACACATGGGACCCTCTGGCTCCTGGAGTCTTAGTGCTAAGGCTGTACCTCTTACCTCACGTCCAGGAACGAACCAAACGCCAACGCTGCAACACCAACTATTTAAAGTATTTGAGAGCAGAACATCCCAGGGGGGCAATACAATTGTATGCAAGTAATTTTTCATCGATGAATCAACATCAGGTCTCTCTCTCTCTCCTGTTCTCTTTATTCATAAGCCCTCCTCCAGCCATCTCACTGCTTGTCCAGAATCTCACCATTCCCCCTGGATTATATTATTCCTGTTAGACTTTCCAAGATGAACATTCAAAAAAATTTTCAGCATCTGAGCAAGGTATTCTCAAAAGTTTTATGCACCTCCGCCACCACCCCAACCAGCAAGAATATTTTTATCTGGCAAGCTTTAATGCACAGATAGAAATATTGTTAGCTGTAAAACAAAAGTCACATTTGATTTCTAGGGTTAAAAATGGCATCTGCACGAGAAACTGTTATCCCTTTGTGAAGTTCACCTTTGATAGTCTTAGGAGCACAGACGTCGCTCTGTAGGTGGTGGACATAATAGATGGCTCTTAGCCCAGGATGCCAAAAATGGACATTCCTTCCACACACTTCTGACTCCCCAAGCACAAACTTTGTCCATTGTTCTAGATCACATACCTAACTTCAATTAACAGAATTATAAATCTGTATATTAGTTTCACAAGCTATTTGTCAGAGTGTGGATGGAGTACTGCAAGCCTGTTGCTAATGCAAAGCAAAACAAAACAACAACAACAACAACAACAACAAAAATAAAGCTGGGAATATGAGCAATGGGTAGGTTAAAAAATCTTCAAAATTATAGCATATTTTAACTCAACATGAAGCTACCAAAGAAGCAATAATGTGGCTCTATACCGGAAGGATAGTTGATGAAATTGTTTGTGGAAGTTGAGCTACAGATAAAATTAGTTCACTGTCTAACCTTCCCAAAAGAACTTTCCCAGCAAATGCTAAGGCTCTGAAGTTCTAACACCAAGCTGAAGATTAAAGTGATTAGCTCAAACAAGTCATAGGCAACGTAGCTGCTTTGCTTTTTTTAAAATGTTCTCACTTGCTTGTGTTCTGTTTTGTCACTCATGTCTGAATCTATAGACCTCCCCATGGCATCATGGGAAGCTCCATGCTCAACCACATCAGTTGCTTTGGCCAATGGCATGTAGTGGAAGGTAATCTCTAGACACTAAGAAGCCTCCCGTATTTCCCTTTGCTTTCCTCGACTGGTGCCATCCCCTTGAGAAGGTTTTCTTCTGATGATAACTGCGACTTCTCTTTAGCTCTGCTGCTCCTGCAGCCCCAGCATCTCACCAAACCACTGTGGAAAGCAGTGCCAACCCAGGCATTGCAGCTCAAAAGCAGAGCTGCCTGTCAAGCCCTGTCTTGTAATTATTCAGTTCTTGTCTTCAGTCACAGAGGGCTCGATGCAGTCCTTCTACCTTGAAGTCATGCAGCAGGCCGTGGAAAGAATGGATGATGTGTTTGTTCCTTAAACGGAACTCCAACTACACGTTACATGATGGTGACCCTTGTGTCACCAATGCACCTGCATTAGAGAGACTCCTGAAGTTAACCTTTCTTCCAAATGATTAACTTTTGGGGGGAGGGGCTAATTACTACATCTTTGTGTTTACAGTAATCAGGAGGTAGTATGAATACAGAAAATACACAAATGGCACCCACAAAAATTGCTTTGAGGTTGGGGGTGGAGCATATGATTAATATATATTTAAAAATTACTGTGGGAAGAGTATATTGCATCAAATAAGTAGTATAGGTAAATGCTGTATGAGGTCCATGTTATACAAGGAAAAGGTCATCATGGGGAGATCATCAAGGGAAAAAGTTTGGTTTTGATGGATATGCAGACTGGGATGACTATGGAAGCACGGGGGGATGTGGGCAAGATCCCACATGCATCACACTTAAGGAGTAGTGTTCTTACTTGTGTACTTTCTAAAGAAATTTGATTAGCTAAGTCTTCCTCAGCGGTTTTAGTGAGGCATCCAATACTTTTCATTCTAAGCTTAAATAGTTGCAAAAGATATAATCCCACCAGGCTATGAATAGTTACTAAAAATATAGTTACTATTCTACACTGAAAATTAAATCTACTTTCTATAAATGGCACAGTGATGGTGCAGATTGCTCTCCCACAGAATTTTAACTTAATATAAAATATAATATAATTTATATTGACTAATCATCACCTTTTTATGCTTTGTACCAAAAGATATCAGCTGAGTATTTTAAGTTTTAAACATCCCTTGACCATTGAGTGTCATTGTAAGTGGTCATTTTTTAAGTCATTACCAAACCAAGAAAAACTGTGTTAGAAAGCTATCCCAGTGGGATGAATGAGCTTCTTTTCAAATTAATAGATAATTTTCTGTATTTGTAGATAAATGTTACTTAGTACTCATAAGATACAGGATTCAGCCCCAATATTACTTTTTCTTCCCATTTTATGGATGTAAATGATGATAAATTTATTCACATAAGTAGACAAGAGTAGAGGTGTTTTGTTATAGTAATGGCATTCAATTCTTTGGTCTTACACGTAAAAAAGAGTGCACACATAATAGTCTTTTATTAAAAATTATTTATAGTCCATTAACTGATTATTGGTTAGGATTATTTTTAAAAATGAAGACCATTTTATTCCTAAGGCATCAGAGTCTAATTGAGCGCTAAGATCTGGAATTGGGTCTTGGGTTTTCTACCATTTGGTATTAGTGAGGTGGATGAGAGGCTATTTGGCTTTTGGAGGTGGAAGGTAGATATTAGGTGTGGAAAAGCTGCTAGATGCCTGGGCGCATATATCACAGTTGATAGATTGTTTGCTTTACATGAATAAAGCTCTGGGTTCAGTCACTAGCACCACATGCATCCTGGAATGGTGGCACAAACTGGTGATCTGAAGTGACATAGCAAGTTTCTGTCTTAAAAAAATAGTACTGAGTTTAAAAAAAAAGATGTAAAAAGGACGAAAGAGCTGCATACTCACACTTACTGATTTTATAAAAATACGTACATATGGAGATTGAGTCTTATTGTTCGACCAGTTGCATAATGAACAGTAAAGGAAACTATTACCTTAAAGCTTGCTTGACACTCGCCTGGAAGGTTCTTGTGTACCCTTGGCTATGTAGAGCCTGGTTTTGTAGGATATTGTTTAACAGAATAGCACTTTGACCAGTTGGCTGTATCCACCTGGAAAGCTACAGAAGCCAATAAAGTCGAAAGCACTCCTAAGGAAGAAATGTTTCAAAAACCTTTGACTTGATTCCACTCCTGCAGAGACAGCCAGTCTAGTCTAAAATGAGCCAATATTTTTCTGCCAAGAAACATGAAAAGTGCTCATGAACAGAAAAGTCATCACCTAGGAAATTTTAAGAAAAAAAAAAAAAAAAAAAAAAAAAAAAAACGTGTTCTTTGGCAGTATTTAGAGATGGCTGCTTCCACAGCTGTCCCAGAGCCATAGGCAGCTTCGATTCACCAGGTGAACTGACAAGAAAGCTCCCTTCACAGAAGTGGAGTTAGGCTTAGATCACATAGAGAAAATAATTCATTACATATTGTACATCATTTCCAGCTGGTTTTGATTTGTGCTTTTTCAATGAACACAATAAGGGTTGGAGGACTTCCCTGAATATTTGGGGAGGATCTCAGATGCCTACAAGACAGAAGTCTGAACCATTTGCAAAGACAATAGAATTCTGCCAGAGTAGCAACTTATATAAAAGAGTCCTTCAAATGGATAAAGATTAATTAATTACATCATGTCCCTGTGACTTGCCCATGTAGAGGGTCTGTATGGATGAAACAGTAGATTGGACCCATCATGGCTTCCGAGACTTGACTGTGGAGAAGCAATTTCTAAGCATGTTGCTCTGACTGGCTTCTCTCTTCCTGTGGTCATCTCAATGAGGAGTGCGTCCTCATTGAGCACTTGACGCACTTGAGTACCTGTTCCCCAGTTGGTGGTGCTGTCTGGGAAGGTTTAAGGGTTGTGGCCTTGTTGGAGGAAGCTTGTCACCCAGGTCAGGCCTTGGGATTATATAGCCCCTCTCTAATTTCGGTTCTCCATCTGTATGTTTCTTTTTTGAGGTAGATGATATAATCTTTCAGCTCTCTGCTTCTCCCACCATGCCTGCCTGATGCCTTGTGTTCCTGCCATGACAGACTCATGTCTCTGGAACTATAAACCCAAATAAATTGTTCATTCCCTAAGTTGCCTTGATCTTAGTGTTTTCTCATAGCTACAGAAAAGTAACTAATGGAGTCTTTGCCACCTTTGCCTCACATGTAGTCCAAAGCTAATTGAGGATTTTTAATGGAGTTTTATTGTAAATGTCTAACATTTATAAAGTTGAAGCTTATGATCAGATAACAAAACATACTATCTCAAAATTTGTAGATATTAATGGTTGATTACCTAATTCAAAGTATTCTACTGTTCATATTCTATATCTATAATCTATCTACCTACTTATATATTATATAATGTATAGATTTTATTATATTAATATATTATTTATAATAGATATATATTTGTATTTAGAATATACATTATATATGTTTATATTATATATAATATATAATATTTAGTAGGTAGATCTTAACTATATTTATGTAGTTCATATAAACATGAAAAAGAGAGAGATGGGGTCTTACTGTGTAGTCAAAGTTGCCTTTAAACACATGATCCATGAGCCTCAGCCTCCCAAGTGTTAAATTTATAGGAATAACAATAAACAGCTACTTACGGAGTTTTGTTTTTTATTATATTTATTTATTTAGTAGATGTGTGTGTTTGTGTGTGTTTATCCGTGTGTGTTTGTGTGTGTTTATGTGTCATGGAGCAAGTGTGGAGGTCAGAAGACAACCTGCAGAAGCTGAGTCCCAGGGATAAAACCTAGGATGTCAGCCCTGGTAGCTAGTGCCTGTAACCATGGAGCCGTCTATGGTCCATGGACTACCATTTTGGGAGCTTAGTTTTGCAAGCTTGCAAAGAGGAAATTGACTACAGGGCTTTGAAGCAGTATGGGGGCATGTAGGGGTCGATGTGGTGAGAAGAAGAAGGTAAAGTGGTGTAGAGGGGGAAATACGGTTTCATGTCATACAGAGAAACTTGG
This sequence comes from Meriones unguiculatus, assembly GCF_030254825.1. Lineage (NCBI taxonomy): Eukaryota > Metazoa > Chordata > Mammalia > Rodentia > Muridae > Meriones > Meriones unguiculatus. The sequence continues at coordinate 126,798,002 of NC_083351.1, forward strand.
GGTTAGTGCTCCAAAACACACGCCAAATGGCTTTAATTATTTCACTTAGTCCTTATTTACAAAATGAATATAAAAGTGCCCCTTACAAGGTCACAGGATCATTACGACAATCTGTAGGGACAGGATATATAAAGGGATTCTGAAAAATTCAAGATAATTATGCGAATGACGGTAGTAGTTTATATAAAGACTAAATTTGTTAAGGGTTTTTGCTCGAATTGTAGGGGATTCAATAAAAACTGCTGATAGATGGATTCTGAAAGGACCTACCTCATTTCCCATGTCTGCAGCTAATCTTTCCCATAGCTGGGTCTCCTCCTCAGCCCTGATGGCTCAGCCTCATCATATTCCCCAGCTCTACCCCTGACTGTAGTTAAAGTTCTAAGGGCTCTTTGCCAGTTCTCTAGGATGCTTCCTTATGAAATTTGCTTGCAAATGCCAAGTTACAAATTTTTCTTTTCCCTCAACAAAGGAAACCAATAGATTATGAATGATTTTTTTTTCAGTTAAGCAGGCCAACATTTCTGTATTCCTTTCCCTTTAGACAGCTATAAATTTGCATTGAGTGAGAATAAATAACACATGTGATTCTCTGTTTCAAGTTATTTCATTGAGATTCAAAATATAACGTGTTTCCCCCTGAGGAAAGATACAGAAGGGGTTTAGGATAATTTGAGCCCATAGCAATCTGGTTAGAAGGGTTTTGGACAACCCTACATTGTTAACTGCCATTTACTAAGATGCCTGGCCTAAGACAATCCATTTGATTCACAAACACAGCTTTTAAGCTAAGGGCCAAAGGCACTGTGGGTAATCATTGAAAGCCATTTGGGTAAGATTTTATGAAGTGAATAAATGGTGTGTGAAACATTTACCTTGTGCCTGACCCTTAGTATCATGGAATTTTGTTCTTACATTCATTAAATGGATGTTTCCTCTGACTGCAGAGAGACATCTTTCCTTTTAGGCAGATCCACTAAGGATCCAGTCCTCGGTGCAGGGCTTTTTGGCCTCAGGACCACCGACACTGTGGGGCTGTATGTAGTAGGATGCTCAACATCAGCATTGCTAACCTCACATCTACTGCCAACAGCACCTTTCCACATTGCCCTCCGCAAGGACTGACAACTCAGATGCTCTTTAGACACGCCTAAATGTTTCCTGTTGGGGAATCACTGTACTCAAGAATCTCTGTCACTATACTTTCTCTACTAGCTTTGCTCTTACCTCCTCTGCCATCTTTTTTCTTCTCCTCATCTGCATTCTAATTTTGGAATGAATTGGATTTCCCGAATTTCATCCTAGGAACTTAAGTTTCCATCTAACCCGGTATTACCCATGTTTCAGAAGGTCCCTATGAACAGATTTTTACTCATTAAATAATTCACCTGTTTTTATCTACCTAACAAGAAATTATCAAGCATTTATTTTGAGTCAAGAATGAAACTAAAAGAATGAAGAAACCTGAGCCAGGTGCAGTGGTGCATGCCTGTAATCCTAGCACTCTGGGAAACAGAGGCAGGCAGATCTTTGTGAGTTTGAGGCCAGCTTGGTCTAGGACAGCCAAGGCTACACAGAGAAACCCTGTCTTAAAATAAAATAAAATAAAATAAAATAAAATAAAATAAAATAAAATAAAATAAAATAAAATAAAATAAAATAGAATAAAGAAACCTATTACATGATAGATAGTAAAATAGAACCATTTACTTCTGTCGATGCACTGCAAGATGTGAGAACAACTGCATCTCTGTCGGGGACAAAGTTAGCCAGCTCACACTAAGCAGTGAATGTCTCTGGAATGCCTTCCAACCAGAATGGAATAGAAGAGGACCTCAGATTTGTCATCTTCCCAATTCCTGGAGCACAGATGTCCCTAGAATCCTCTCTGCTCACTGTAGTCCTAAGTTCTAAACTTCTAGACTTTCGCGGTCACAGTCCTGAGCCTCTTCATTTCTTTGTGAAGAATGGGTTGCCTGTCGGCTCTCCACAATGAGACCCCAAACCCTGTTACCCTCTGGCATCATAATCTAGTCTTTTGATGTTGTTTCTTCTAGTCCAACTCCATACTTATAATCAGGTATCAGTTCAAGAAACATTCCAGTGGAAGGTAACCATCCTAGGAATTCAGATGCTTCAATGGATTTGACACACCTGCTATGGGCCACTTAATTCGAAATGTTAACATGTCACGTCTGTTGCTGTGGTCTTGCCGACATTTGCACATGAGATGCACTATCTCCTACTGACTGACAGTTAAACTCATTCAACAGACCCCTTACCGAGGCCTGGCAGCATCCTAAAATAGTCTAAATGTAACTAAATATTCTGAGGGCCTTCCATGTTACCTCCCAAAACATACAGACCAAAAGTTTGCATCATTTGCACTCTTTATACATGTCCTTGCATGTATTCTTTGTCAAGGTGAAAGAGTCGGAATCCATTTCCACTCATTTTCACCTGGAAAGACTCAAGGAAAATACAAACCCAAAGCCTGCTGTTCGTCCCAGCTCAGACTCTTCTACCACTCGCTCACGGCACGGGGGGCGTGGGTCACGGTCACAGTCGTCCTCGTCTGAAAAATCTCCACAGTCGTTGTCACCGTTACACAGAAGTCGTCTCTTTATGCACCTGCCTGCAGTCCAAAATCAGAAAACATGCCGTGTGTCATGGTAAATTCTCTCTCCTGCTGAAGGCAGCGCGGGCACTCTAACATTGGAAGTGAGTGCGAGACAGGCTCGCCCTTGTTGGAGTTGTGTCTACCTATGAAAAGGTGTTTATTTATTTTCACTCACAAGCGCCCACAGAGGTCCACAGAGAGAAACTGGAGTCTCAGATTACCTGTTCCACATTCGAAGTCATTCCCACAGTTTTCCTGCACCTCCACACATTCCTTCGTGGGTTCACAATGTTGTCTGTCTCCCAAACTATCAATACAGCTTTTCCCATGAAACTGTCCAAAGGCTACAACGCTTCTTGAACGAAACTATAAAAAAACAAACAAACAAAACAGAGTTGAAAGACTGTATTTCCTGAAGCAACAGTGGACTGTGGTCTTAAGCAGCAGTTCTCCACCTTCCCAGTGCCACCACCCATTAATACAGTTCCTCATGCTGTGGTGACCCTCCTTGACCATAAGATTATTTGTGTTGCTACTGTTATGAGTGATGTAAATCTCTGTGTTTTCTGGTGGTCCTAGGCGACTCCCGAGAAAGCGTCGCTCAACACTCGAAGGTGTCGTGACCCACAGGTTGAGAACTGCTGGGGATAAAGCGACGCCTACACCACTGCAGGACTCACACGCAAAGGGCCTATGATTCTGACAGAGAGGTGGAAGACACTGCCACTGATATCACTTAACTGGGCCTGCTCGGTTGTGCAGTCTATTACATGCACAAACCGTCGCCGACACTTACCCAGCCCACTGTCCAACATGCCACTCTCCTGGTCAGATCAGTCCCGTTCGTTTCAATGATTACCTCTTTCTGGTTTGGAATTTGTTTCTGGGAGAGTCCCTGCCTCATAGCCGTTTCCCTGAAGACAGCAGTTTTTAGGAGCTGGGGTAGACAGAGTCAAATACTTACCCTTTGTTCGAGGCAAGGATCACATTGTGACCAGTCGCTCCAGGGGCTCAGTCTGCAGTCTATCGGTAACAGGGAGTCTCTTTGTCTTTGCTCTTCGCTATAATGAAGACTAAAAAGTAGCAGTTTAAAATGGCCATTATGTATATTTCCTTCCAAGAAACCTTCCAAAACCAATTTCAGGTAGTTACTACCTTTCCCTTCTTAAATCATACTGCTTATTCATATATATGTATCTATACATGTGCATACATATATGTATGTGTGTGTAGGCATATGTATATATACACACATCTATGTATACATATATAGTCTATATGATGTATGTACATATATTTGTGTGTATGCATGTTTGTGACTGTGTCTGTGTGGATACGTGTGTGCACATGTGTGTGCAAGAGATTCTCAGGTGTCTTCCACACTCATTCTCTACTCTATTTTTTGAGACAGGGTCTCTCTCTGGATCTAGAGTTCATAGATTTAGCTGAACTGGGTATCCAGGCAGCTCTGAGAATCTATTGTTTCTCTCCCCTCCTGCACCCCAGTTGACTTAAACATGCACCTTACCATAGCTGGCTATAAGTAGTGGCCCCGGGGTTTGAACTTAGGTCTCTATGCATGTGTTTACTTTGCCAATGGATTTATCTCCCCAGCCCATGTCATATTCTTCACAGTGTCTCTCACAACACTTGAACACATGGTGTTTTGTGTTTTCAATTCACTCATTTGTTTAGTTCTACCTCATCAACAGCAGCAGTAACAATGGCAGTGAGGACAACCAGCAAGGTGTCCTGAAGGGTATTTGACACTGACTCATCTTTTATAAGTAGGTGATGGACTCAACGGAACTAGAAGTCTTGTTTCCCTTTCTTTGTGCATCTCACTCACCCCCTGAAAGACTGGCAAGCCTTGGAGTTGCCTGGCTCTCTTGCAAATTTAAGCCAGCCAGTCCAGACATTCCTGTAGGAAACACCTCATAAATCAGCACCCCGCTCCAATCCATGCTTATGTTCTAAAATAGATGCTGTCCTGCTTCACAGTTCAAGACTTATTTGTGATCTTTCTGAGTCTCAGCATCATGTGTTTTATCACTTACACCATGCTCTTCATCCAGACACGATGCTCGGTCTTACGCCTCAGGCATTCTAGCTTTGAGCTTTATCCCAGACACCATTTGTGTCTCTTCTTGTCACAGCCCCACCTCGGGGCTTAACCCATTAAACGATAAGAAGAGACAAAGCAAAACAAAAGCGAAACTCTCCAACAAGAACGCTACAGATGCTTTGCCTCTGCTTCCCTAGTCTGGCCTTCTATCAAGATCTTACACCAAGAAGAGGTCTATACCAGGAATGCTCTAGAACTCAGCTCCAATTTGAAGCTGATGAGATGGGTGTCTCTTCCATTTTAGGCTATTTTTCATAATCATCTACCTCCAATTGTGCAACAATGTATTAAATAAGCCAATAAATGAAGAGGTAAGCCCCTCTCTCCACACTCCTGTTTCTTCCAGCTATTTCATCTCTGCCCTGCCTTTTGTGCTAACACATTTTAAATATTACTATAAATACCTTTATATCTCTTTCCCAATAAAGCTCATATTCTTCAGCTATCTATGTTCCTTGAGCCATTTCAAAATTCTCCATGCTTTTTTTTCCTCGCAAATTTCTTGGAAAAAAAAAAAGCCTGCACTTTGGTTTATCTCCTTACCTCTCAACCATTTTCTAACTTTCTTGTCCCATGCATGCTGCCCCTGCTCATCAGTGATGACTGTCATGTGGCTCACTCACTTCCTCTTGGTCCTTATTGGCTTCCTCTCCCCCTCTTCTGCACTTGACCACTGTTGTTTCTTAAGACAATTATTCAGTATTTCCTTTTATTCTGTTCTAAACTCCGTGGCAGTTTCCTAGCCCTCCATGATGACGTGTGGTCTTCTCAGCCCATTCCTTTCTCTCATCTCCCCTTCTTCTGCAGAAACTCTTCTTCACAACCAGTCCTTCTGCTTTCATATCTTCTTTTGTGTGTGACCCACTCAGTTCAACTAAAGTTGATTTCGTGAATATGGGCAACTTATCTCTGGCTACACCACTGAGAAAAATGACTCTTTTTCTCAGAAGCCATTAACTGACAACAGTCCCCCAAGAGAAGGACCCTCCCCATCCACAACAAGGTACCCAGTTTTGTTCAGGGTTTGTGCAGATAACCACAGCTTCAGTGAGTTCCTGTCATGTCCAAAAGACACTTTGTTGGACATCTCCCTATCCTGTGGCTCTTACATTCTTTCCTCCTTCTGCAATGTTTCACAATCCATGAAGGGGATAACATAGCTGTCCCTTTTATGACCAAATGTTTTGCCATTTCTTTTCTTAGGCTGAGCCACACTAGACTCCTTTTCTTATATCTTTTCTCTGCTATTTTTATTTGCTCTACTCTGCTCTTCTCCTCCTCTGCAGTCCTTCATATGCTGTTTATTCATTGAGGTGTTGTCATTGAGGTACTCTTCCCTCTTCTTTCCTCCTCTCTCCTCTCCCATCCTCTCTTCCCCTCCCCTCTTCTTTCCTTACCTCTCTTCTCCTCCTTCCCTCTTTTCACCCTCCCCTCTCCTCCCTTGTCTTTCCAGATCCATGGTTTCCACATGTGTGCTAATGACACCCAGGCAGGGATAAACGTGCTGTCCAGACATCTCTCCTGAAGTTTAAACTTTGGCATCCAATTCTCAATTCTACATCTGTACTTGGACATCTTCATGGCCCATTGACCTCAATGTTTTCCCAAAGGAATCCATTATTTTCCTTTTCTTTCAGGGCCACTCTTTCATTTATGAGTTATCCTAGCCAGACACTGGGTGTTACTGTCTAATTCTCTATTCCCCCTCCTCATCTCTGACATTGAATCGAGCACTGAAACCTGTTGTTGGCAGCCTTGTAAATGATTTTCCAATCCATCCTTACTTCCTAATATCTTCCAGATGTTCTTCTGATCCACACTAATATAACATCTCTTCTAGCTGACTCTGGTAATTTCTTTCTTACTTTGTTTGCATACGGCATCCAGAGGGATCATTTAGAAAAGCAAATTTAATGTTATCCTGCCCCTACTGAAAACTCTCCAATAGTTACAAAGACTACATATGTGACAAGGCTCAAGTCTTCCAATATGGTGTGGAGAATGACTCCCAGAGATGTTTAAAATCCTTGGACCCCGAATATGTTATTTACACAGCAAAAGAGACATTGTAGACACAAGTCTTTGCTTTTTAGTGGACTCATTCTAATCACATGAGATCTTACACTTCATTGAAATATAAAGAAAAAAGAGGCAGGAGAAATGCAAGGCCTAAAAGAAACTTTATCCATTACTGCTGGCTCTGAAAATGAAAGAGTAGGACAGTAAGTAACATTAAAGTCCTTTTGAAAAGGTCGTATGAAAACCTAGTACTGTAGATGCTTCCTATAATATGTACATATATAATAGGAGTTTAAGTGGAGTTACCCTATAGTAGGGAGACACCACCTCAACTAGACATCATACACTATCAAATAAAACAGTCAGTACCAGAAATGGACTATATATTTTGAGTTGTTGGCCAATAGGGTCTCCACAGAGTGAAGCTTTGGTCACTCTTGATAACTTGACAGTAAGATTTTATTGTCAAAACCATTACATTCTTATTTGAAGCCTAGTTGGTATTCAACTGGTAGCTTCATCTTTAGAGGGCAAGCATCCATAGCCCTGGAAGGTGTTTTGTACACAACTGAAGGAGAAAGTAATCATCAGTCTTACCAAGTTATGAACATTGTGAACGACAGTAAAGGTTTGCCTCGTCAGATCTGTTTGCGGTAGTGGCACAAATACTGTGGGAATAACCAACCACTTTTTTAAAAATTGGATTTAAGGCCAACACACACTACCCACGATTAGCCCTAATTTTCTAGAAATATAGGTTAAAATATGTAGTACATAGGCCAAAATTCATAGCAGAATCTATTTTTAAACATATATTTGTATATGTTTCAAGTTGCATAGTTGAAAAATTTTCTGCTGGAAATTTTCCACTAAAGCCTCTTTGGAACTGAATTATCTTAAAAATCAGTGGAACACTCTGTATTCTATGCTGGTTACATTTCATAATCTTGAGACATTAAAAATAGTAATTGGGGGGTTGATAGATGGTTTAGTAGTTATGAGCTATTATCGCTCTTCCAGATGACCCTAGTTCAATCCCCAGCACCCACATGATGACTTACAAGCATCTGTAATTCCAGTTTCAGGGGACTGCATGGATTTTGTCTTGAAGGTCACAGGCATGCAGGTGGTACACAGACACACACACAGGCAAACCAACCATATGGAAAATAAAAACAAAATTAAAAAGCCTTGTGGTGGAGATCTAAATCAATGGTAAATGCTTTACTAGCAAGTGCAAACTTCTGAGTTTAACTTCTCAACATCAAAATAAGTAAGTAAATAAATAAATTTATATACTTCTCTCATATTATTGATTAAATCAGTTTCTCCAGGGATGAGTTATAGATAACAGTGCTTTGGAAAACTACTTAAGTGATGCTCATGTTCAAACAATGTTCAAAAATACTTTCTGGTAACATCTCGTGGAAATCCGTGCTAATTGAGAATGAGGAATAAATGTAAGTTTGGGAGTGCTAATTGTGTCAGTATTACCCAGACTTGAGTTCATTGTTGGCTTAAATACACCACTGAACTGACCATCAGTGTTTTTAAAAATTACATTAGGCGTTGTCTTTTGACAACACGGTGATCCATTTCAACATCTTGTTGCCTGAAACTTGACAATTTGTTCTTATCTATCCATTACTCACTTAGGTGAAGATGTTAGCATTTTGTTCCAATGTCTCTTCAAGGGTGGTCACTTCTTTGGTTTCTGAAACCACCTTATAGATCAGAGTCCTGAGATCTTTATCTTTCAACTGCCTGCTCACAGGGTATGGTGCGTATGAGAGAATCATGCTTGGGAGTTCAAACCCTCTGAAATACTCCAAATGGAGCCATAGTTCTTTGTTGGGAAAACTAGATCCTAAGCAGTACCTGGGGGTGAGGGGGAGCTCCGTTCATCTCCCCACACTTTGGTGACTCAGCCCAGCTGCAGTGAGCCTGGCCTTGCTTGTATGTAGTTCTCTAATGCCATTTGCATTAATAGCCTCATGCTAACCGTGTGCTCACTTACTCATTTCCTTCTTAACATCTTACTGAAGGACTCTTTCTGTCTTAACAGTTTAACTCACAGTTTGGACTTAGTACAAAGCACCCAGTCATCACCTTTGATCTTTTATTGCTCTCATGGACTGTGACTTGAGTTCATTTTTTGCATAACTTATCCTATCTTCCAAGGAAGATGTTTTTAGATCACATGCTTGCTCTGGGCACAGTGCTTACACCCGCTGTAGATCTTAAACTTGCTGTACTAATTTTCTTGAGTCGCTCAAACAGTAGAAATTTAATTTCCTCCTGCAATTCTAGAGAAGGGAACTGTAAGAGAAGGCCTAGTAGGGCTGGTCTCTGCTGAAGTATCACTCATGGTCTTGTAGAAGGTCTTATTCTCTTTTTATGAATTATTTTTTAATTTTTATATTATAATATAATTATATCATTTCCCTCTTTCCTTTCCTCTCTCCAAACCGTTACATACATTCCTCTTTGTTCCCTTTTAAAGTCATGGCTTCTTTTAATAATTGCTTCATATGAATATACATATATATTCCTAAATACGTAAATACATGTAACCTGCTCAGTCTGTGTAATGTTACTTATATGTATGTTTTCAGGGCTGACCTTTTGGTTTTGGATAGGTAATTGGTGTGCTCTTCTCTGGGTAAGATGATTTCTCTCACTCTCAGCATTCTCTAATTGCCTACAGGTCTTTGTGCAGGTTTAAGGCTTCATGAGCAATTCCCCATGCACTTCAGCAAGCCTATTGGTGTCCTTGTTTAGGCAGTCATGTTGGTGAGACTTCCTGGGTCTAGCTCTTGATGTTCTTAAGAGACACAGCTTCCTAGCAAACTGCCTGTTTTGCTCTTACAAATCAGCTCTTACAGTCTTTCTGCTCCTGTTCTACAGTGATCCCTGAACCTTAGGCTTGAGAGTTGTGTTGTAGTTATAGCCTCTGGGACCGGACTCCATATATCTCCATGTAGTCTTCCCTCTGTGTTCAAATTTACTCTTTTTATTTTGTTTTGTTTTTCAAGACAGGGTTTCTCTGTGTGTAGCCCTGGCTGTCCTGGAACTCTATTTGTAGACAGGCTGGACTTGAACTCACAGAGATCCTCCTGCTGGGATTAAAGGCATGCACCACCACGCCCGGCCAAATTTATTCTTTTTCAAGATACTAGTTATATCAGATAGAGTGTCACTCTTACTCACATTTTATTGTAATTATATTTTAAAATGCAACAAAAATACTCACACTGGTAAACTGGTAAATAGTCATACTGGTAAATCGACATTTTGATTTTGTGGTGACACAATTCAGCTTATGAACTTCAAGTTGTCTTAATGAAGCAAAAACATATATTTAAACCCCTAATTATATGTTGTTACTTTTATTTCTTATATTTCAAGTTTTTAGACAAACACCTGTTTGTTTGTTCATAGAGAGGCTATTGCTACAGTGTGCCTATGAAGGTCAGAGAACAGTGTGTCTGGGTCGCTTGTCTTCTACCATGTGGTCATGGATACTCGACTCAGGTCATCAAGCTTGGTGTCAAGTGCCTTTACCTGCTATTCCATGAAAAGCTTTATTTCACTAGTTTCTAAGCTCATTTCCACATAAGCATTTTATATTGACTTTGAGTAATAAGTGTCCTTTATTTTGAGTTACAGATGGGAAATAAAAATGAAGAAGTGCACCACTCATTCCAAGTCAGACTATTACAGGTTTAGAAAGCACTTGGTTTACTCCTGTCTTTTTTTTGCTTGTTTCCTTCCTCAACACAAACTGTCTTTGAAATAAGCTGAGCAGTCACGCCTTGTTCAATAATTTCTGGATGGAATAGCCTCAAGATTCTTAGACATTTTGAGACAGTTGAGTTAGTACGAACTCTATTTTTTACGTGGCCACCCAGATAAAGCGCATCAGTTGGACAACCTAATTCCTGCCTGGATCTACAGCTGGCTTAAAACAAAATGATGCTAAGTGGGGCAATAATAAACTGAAAATTGTCTTAGTCCCTGGTTGTTTCGTCCTCGTTGTGTCAGGTGTCTGGCTATCCCTATGCACAGTAAGAGAAAGACTCTGAGAAATGAGCCAGGGAGACTAAAAGGTTATGCAAATAGAATGTTACTGAATAAGCATGCTGTATAAATATTAGGACAGGAGACCAGTGACCTCGAATTACTGCCTTTCTTCTACCCTCTGAGCCTAGGGCTACCTCGCCAGCCTCTTTAACTGGCTCAGCAGATAATCCTTTGTGGCTTGAAGACTGCTGCCTGTGCACAGCCCTCACCACTTGTCTGTCATCCTGCTGAGCTCTTAGGCTGAGCAGAGCTGTGTTTGCCCAGCATTTCCTGGGCTCTCAAATGAAATGTGCTTATCAAGTACAGCCTATCTTCAGGCTTCCGACCTCAGTTGGGAAGGCACTCCCTAGATCAATGCAATGCCTATCAGCTCCGCAGGGGATCTAACTTCTGGCCAGAAATTCATTTAAGGAAGGTCCCTGTGGTGTTTTTTTTTTTCTTTTTTTTTTTTTTTTAACTTCCCCTCCAGGAAGAGAAGTTTCCAGAAAAAAAAAAAAAAAAAACCACTGTAGCTGCTCACATTCCAAACAATGTACTTGGCCCAAGAAGGAAGACATCCGCTGTATGATGAATCTTTAGCTGTGGGGAGATTTCAGCTAATGGGACTGTATGCTAAATAGATAGTTCACGAATAGGAAAAGATAATGTCACTGAAGCACCCAGAGGTAACATTTTAACGCACTTCCCTGAGTTTATAGAAGACTTACTTTATACATTCCCAATGAATCAGCCTTTACTGATGGACCTCAGACACATCAGGGCTAGCTCTAGTAGCAGCAGGTGTGAGACATATTTCGTTGTGGGCGAGAAATGAGAAGCACATTTACCCTAATGTGATAGGCAGGATCTGTTGAGACACAGGTTTGGAGGGAGCAAGGTCTGCCTTGGGTGCACAGCTGGAAAGCTCTGGAGACTGGATCTCCTGGTAGCCTGGTTCCTGAAGCTACACTCCAAGCTCTTATTTCCCTCTCAGACTGGTTGTAAAATTTGCCATCCTCCCAGAGAAATGTAGGAGATGATGGTTTGCTCAGGGCCTATTCTGCTGGGAATGCGCCTTGAGGTGAGAGTTGGAGGCCCCCAGCAGTTTACTGTTGTCAAAGCTCCAATGAACCGTGGGACATTCCCGGTAACTCCAATCCTTCCCCCGAATAAGGAAGCATTTCAAAGCAAAAAAAGGCAGTGAAATCATTATAAGAAGAAAAAATACCTGATGTTTATTGACATCTTTCCACATGCTTGGGACAGAAGCTCAAAGTACTTTACACATGTGATAACACAATGATCACACGAAAACACTACTGGGTGGATTTTGCCATCATGAGTGTATGGACTAAAACGTGTTTCCTCCAAAACTGAAAGATATGCTGCGGTCCTAAGACCTGGTTGGCACCTGAGAATATCAACTTATTCGTAAATAGGGTCTGGGTAGAGGTGATCAGGTTGAAATGGATCATTGAAGTAGGCCCTAATCCAAAACACCTGCTGTCCATATAAAAAGAGAAATCTGGAGGCTGGAAAAGCGTCTTGATTGGTAAAATGCTTGCTGTGCAAACATGAAGACCTAAGTTTCGTCCCAGAACTTGTATAACAAGGCTTATTTGTTTGGGTGGCATGTGTGGAGGTGGAGGGAGGGAGAGAGAGATTGAGAAAGGGAGAGATTGTTTTGAGGACCCACCATAGATAGATAGATAGATAGATAGATATTGATATCAGAGACAAGATTAGAAAGCCAAAATATGTGAAGGATTGTAGGCCACCACCAGAAGCTAGGGAGCCCCAGAGCAGTGACAGAGTGATCTTGGCTCTCTCAATATCTTGATCCCACACCTCTGGCCTCCAGTCTGGGAGACAGAAGGCTTGTTTAAACCAATTAATTATTGGATTTTGCTATGGCAGCCACAGGAACCAATGATAACCATGGGTTACAGATCCGGGAACTAAAAGCAGAGTCGTCCATCCCAACCTGCACACCTGGTGGACAATGGTGGCTTGATGTGTGCTGCAGACATCTTGCTCCTTTCTGACGAGCATACCTGCTTAGAAACACTTTGGCATGTTGCTACTGTTATTTAAGTAAATGGTCTCACATAGTTACTGAAGTCTCTGAACCCTCCGTGAAGGAGGGTTCACCCTCTCTCCAAGGGCACAGCACGGAGTGTTCCAAGTGGGGGCATTCTGGTACAGACAGCAGGGTATGGCTGTGAGAGTGCAGGGTGTTCAGCAGAACTGGGGAGCGAAACTGCTAGCATCTGGGGCCAGCCAGGGGTCTGACTGGTCCTGCCTGGAACAGCTGAGTGTGACCAGACCCAGTGGTGTCTGAACTTGAAAGCAATTGTGGCTCTCCCAAAGCCTTTCTGTTTTAAGCTACAGTCCAGAAATGTGGGTTGTTTAAGCTTTTAAAAACCCAAGAGAGGGCCAGGTTAAGAACAAGAAGAAAGGAGCTTGTGGTAATTGTCTTTGCACAAGTACCATCTGAGTTAAGATACCCGGAAAGTGAAAATATTTTTTAAGAACAGAGTGATACTGCTTCTATAACGTGGGCAGAGGAAGCAGGGAGAATGGAGGAAAGCCTGGCTGAACCCTTTATCCCAGGGCTCATGTGGGTCTGAGTAGCAACCCTGTGATTCTTCTGGAAAACGTGATCTTGAACACAACCCATTTTGGTGGGTGAAGCCCAGGCTGAATGACCTGCATGAGCTGGCAAAGATGGCATAAGCTGGCTAGCCCAAGTAAAAATAGACTTTGGTTATACTTAAGGGAGTTGGGCAGAGGTCAAGGTTAATGCAGACGGAGGAACAGTGTCCAGGCCTATTGTTGGCACTGGGAGTCTTTCTGTTCTGTCTTCAGAGAAGAACAGGCTGTTCCTGGATGACACAGGTTTGTGTCTTCTTCTGTGATATCTAGGTGGAAGGAAGGGGCCTCCTGCAGTCATGATCTAGCAGTCCTAGGTGGTAATGGTGTCCAGGAGGCTTTTACAGCCTCGTTGATTTATTCAGTGTATTTGGCATGGTGTCATACCCTGTCTCATGTTGCCGTCACAGGATGCCTGATGCTGTCAGGAGAGAATTTTACTCTATTCACAATTCTGATGACTACAAGTTGCAAACAGCATGGCCCAGGCATCTGGAGAGGATTCCTGTGGTTGTATCATAACATGGTTACTAAAAGTGAAATAGGAAGGGCCTGTGTTCAGAAGGACCACATGTGTAAGTGAGGAAACAAGGGTTGGAGGAAGAGCCTGGCCGGACAGACCTGTTAGGAGGCACTCCTGATAGCTAGGCTTGGCCCATTCCTCAGAGATTGTCCATCTAGGACTCTGGAATCCTCAGACCTTGTACTCATTAAGTGCTCCCCTCCTTCTGCTGCCACACAGCCTTAAGGATGCTCTCAAACGATGTGCAAACCCACAGCTTATGAATTTTTCAGCCCCAAGTAGGAGCAGTTAAAAAGGAAATCAAGAGGCCATGCTGGAAGCGTAGTCATTGGATTTGCAGCATGGCGTTTCTTGGGTAGAGCAAATAGACCCTACAACCCAGCACACAAAATGTGGGGCACAACAGGGGATGTCACAGAAGAGAAGAGAAGTGGTTAATGTCTGTCTGATCTGGGGGTGGGGGCCAGCAAAGAGCCGAACAGCCAACAGTTTAAAAAGTTATAGGGTTTTGAGATAAAGGACAGAAAAATTAACTTCCTTTGTTGCAAACTTCTCAGACTGTAGACACTGATCAACAACTGATCTGTTACAAACTGGCGACAACCAGTTTTATTTCCTAATTCTAAATATTTGAACAGAATATCTTAGTCCTAACAGTTTGGTTCCTTCTTTAGAACAAAGTCCCAGAAATATCAGCAGGCTTCCGTAGCAAACCGGCAGATAACACCCTGCCTTTTTTCACATCTTTGGAAAGTTTAAATCCTGGGCGTTTTATACATCACTGTTTAACTTTACCTTTATTTTTCCTACTTGGCCGTTAAGAACTGGAACCTGAGACAGCAGATTGCACCGGAGAATTCCAGAGATAAACAGCCAAGCAGTAAACTCACCTGTGTGTGGGTCCTGGTGCCCAAGCATTGATTTCCAAGGCAAAGATTGCAATCACTAAGGTGATGATTGCACCTGGGGACATGCCGCTCCTTCTAGGCAGCCTGGAGTCTTGTGAAGGCTTTCTCTGCAACCAGAGGACGGAGGACGAGGAGCAGTTATGGCCTGGATATGTTCAGGGTTTTGTTTGTTTGCGTTGGTTTGTGCTGCCTAGGTGTCAAAGTCCAACCAATGGAGAGTCATTTATTGTAATTCCTGACTGTTACTTCTCTTGCTGACAAGGTGTCTTTGTACAATAAACCAATAAAATAAAATAAAATAAAATAATAAAATAAAAGCAATCAAACAAACAAAATCCTAGCATTTTTTTTTCCCTTGGGAGATGAAGAAAGAGCAATAATTTATGGGAGAGGCCTATGGCCCATGGTTTATCCTTATATAGACCTAGGCTGATGTGTAGCTTCCTCCCCCATGAGCAAGGTAAAGTGTGGAAATAAAGGTTTTTTTTTGTTTTGTTTTGTTTTGTTTTCAGTTTTTCGAGACAGGTTTTCTCTGTGTAGCCTGGGCTATCCTGGACTCACTTGCAGACCAGACTGGCCTCAAACTCACAGACCTACTTCTGCTCCTCTAGTGCTGGGATTATAGGTGTCATGGGCCACCTCTACCGACTCACACCTCTTTCTTACACGTGCAGTGGATTCTTTGAAAAAGTACAGTGTAAACTCCTGGTAGTAATGCAATCACACACTAAAAGGATAGACTTTTCCTCTGCCATGAAAAAGATTGCTTGCCCGACATCTCCACAGGCAGCGCTGTGGGGAGGGAGGAGTTCTGGAAGCATGTGGACCAAGAAACTGCTCAAAAACTGGTTACACCTGGGATGTTGCAAATGTGAAACTCTGTCACTCCTGATCTCACTCAGAGTTAACTGACAGGGCTTCTCAAATCTTTCTAATGTATGGCCAGCATTGGGACTGAGAATACACAATTTGAGAGATAGAGAGAAAGAGAGAGATCTGATGGAGATTTGTGGGTAATGTATGGTGACTTTAAAATGTCTCATGACACCATACTTATCTTTTGTTTTATTTGTTTGGAACAGGGTGTGACAGGGCAGTCCAGGCTGGCCTGACACTTGTAGCAGCTCTTCTGCCTAAACCCAATTGCTAGACCTACAGGTATGAGTCTATGCCCAGCTGTTCCTAACACTTTTGTCTTGTTGAGACAGAGTTGTCACAAACTCTCTCACTTCATAGCTGAGGATAACCTTCCACTCCTGACCACTCTGCATCCTTTCCCCAAGGGATGGGATTGCAGGCACCACTATGCATGGCTCTCTGACACAGTTTTTAGGAGACATTCATTATAATTATTAATTACAAAAGAGCAGATCTTAAAACATTAGTATATGCAAAAATAAAACAGATATCTGGTTCAGGGGATGACAGATCACAGAACAATAGCTAGCTATCTTAGGACCCTGTTACATATGCTACTGATAGTACTGATAGTACCTCCACCTTTTCCCGATACTTTACTCTGTCCATGTGAAGAGCCTGAGAACTGACTGAACTATTTCACCCACTTAGGAGCTGACTGTGGAGCCCATATACTTGCTTGATGTATAAGCCATGCAAAATTGTAAAGTAATAAAATGATTCTTACAGGTGCCTTGTTTGCAGAGAGACACTCTCTATGAGCCTTAACTAATGATAAGTGGGTGGCAGCTGGACTCAGTCCAGATCTGTCATCGATGTCATAGTGCTTGGGAGATTCCTGTGTGGTGTCTGTGGACACTCTCAGCCTGTCTATAGGCCTAGGAAAATCAAATAAGTTAGCCTGGGATGCTGTTTTATGTTAATGAGATGATGATAGTTGATTAGACTGTGAGTCTTAAATCTGGTACGTTTTTACAACCAAATATTGCAAAATCCCCTCTCCTGAGAAAGAGACTGTCTTGAGGGGTGGAGGAGAAAAGGATATCTTCATTGATTTGGTTTGAATGGGAGGATATTCTAAATTGCTACTTGATTTTATCATCAAGCTATATAATGCAGCAATATGAGTAAAATTTAACAACAATCTACAAATCGATGGTATATATTATATACGTATATACTCTATGAAGAACAAGGCATTTTTTTCTACAATGCATTTTTTCTACAAGGCATTTTTTTCTTAACTCTTCCTGGCTTTGGATGTCTATCATGTATCTGACACATTTTGAAATGAGGCATGTGCTTTGTGTGTTTCTTGGAGAAAGGGAGGGTTAGGATGAATTAAACTGGGAGGAGCAGAAATAACATCTTTATTGGTATAACATGTAATAACCACTAGAGATGAAAATGGGAACTTTATAGCATGCAGGCTGCATGCACAAACAAATTTAATTCTCAATGGCTCCATCACACAGCTGACGAAAGGCTAAATACAGAGGTGCTCAGTCTCCTGGAGGGAGGAGTCACCGGGGTTTGCACTTGCTGTGTTAGGCCTTCCCACCACCCTATGGGTACTGCTGTTTGTATTTTAATCGGCTCATGCCATTTTCATGGAGCATGGTGCTGTGAAGATGCCTGCCCAGTCTGATCCCTCTAGCACAAGACCGCAGTGGGAAGGCAAACTGGACTCACTCTCTAGTTCTAGGAGTTTCTGCGCTGAAGAGAGCTCATAGTTTTCTATCAGTAAGGAGATTTTCTTTTTTTCTTTCCTTTTTAAAATCCCATTTATTCAAATTTCCTTGGGCACTCTGTGTGTTGCTGAATTATACTTTCACATAACAATGTGACACCTTTGCTCATTAGGAATGGCAGAGACACATGGATCAGTATTCTTTTTTCAAGGTCTTTTTCTTGTTAATCATAGGCTCTCTTGAGTGCTATGGCCAGGGATATGAGGTTGGGAACCTTGGCGCATTCTGTGGCTTCTTCAGGGCCTCCTCAGTGCCACCAGGAAGTCTTTGCACTGTCTCTTGCAGCAATGACTAAAAAATGTAACACGCCTGTGAATGACATGCATTAACAGATGAAGGCATGACTAGAGATCCACAGGGCTACATTTTGTACATTAAAGTTGTCTTCCCTCAAATTGGCCATCAGGAACTGTATTCTGTTCTGCTGTCGCTAACTCATGTTCCCTGAGCATCACACAGAGGTGCACTCTTCAGTGAGCTGGTCTCTGTCCTCGATGCTTACTCAATTTTCGCTTGAAATGTCCATTCTTAAGATTAGATCCACCTTCAGGTGAAGGCGTTTCAGAGTGTGGCCCATCGAATCCCCTTTACCAGAATCTGTTCCTTATTTTAAATGTTCTTAAATGTCGATTCCTAGAAGAGGCAATTGACTATGTACATGCACTCACACAGGCAGGTGTGTGTGTGTGGTGTGTGTGTGTGTGTGTGTGTGTGTGTGTGTGTGTGCCTGTGTGTAAATTACTTTCTTGCCCTGGGGTCAATACACCTATTCCTTGTAGCTTCTCTGAGTATTTCCTGCAGCCTGTTCCTTCCTGATGCAGGCCAAGAACTGCCACCCAGACCCCAGGGTTTTTCTCCTTTAATCAAAAACAGGTATCGTCTCCAGCTTCTAACTTTGTCATTTCCTAACACTTATGTCCCAAAACAATCTCTCCGTTCAGTGAAGGAAGCAGAAGGCATATGTTATGTCAACCCTTCCATTCTCTTCCTTTCCTTCTCTATTAGTTCCTATGTCTAATATACTCATCTCCTCTGGCAGTAGATGGAAATTTCTGTGGTGTTCAATAAATATGGGGGGTGATGGTACTTGGACACATTCTAAACATATCTGTGACTCTACTCCAGCCCTTTACTCTAGTCCTCTCTTTTACAAAAACCAACAAACAAGCTAGAATAATAACTGAAGTCAATCATTGTAAAAGTGAATGACTGGAAAGAGGATTGACATAAACCCAAACAAACAATGCCACAAGGAAAACAGAGCCATCAAGACTTTCATAACTTGTTTTTTGGTTGTTATGTCCCTTTGACTATTACAGCCCTCTTTGGCCACTGAGGTGCCCACGTCGTGTTTTCTGTCAAGACCAGCACTCCTTGACTTCCAAAAGGTGGAAGTTTGTAATTAGGCCTATTACTCCAGCAAAGCAAGGACAAACAGGTTAGGGTACTCATGAAGCAAGATGACAAGAGGCTGGCCCTGGTCCATCAGCATCACTGTGATTAGGACATGTTAACAGATCTGCTGCTGGTATGTAACCTTGTTCATAGTTATGTGTGGCAGATGAACTTAAGAACATTCTAGTTATTTTTAGCAGCAAAGAATTAGTTAAAAACATGCTTTTTCCCAGAAAGCACCAGGTGTATCCTTCTTTTAAATGGTGATAGTGCAAATATTTACCAGAACTTGTGGGCAATTCCCATCTTTCAGTAGAAAACTTTATTTTGAGCCAATTCCAGGCATTGGGGTCAGAGTCCTCACTCATCAGGTAATTCCAGGTCAATGACATTCCTGAGTTAGCTATGTCCTGTTTTTTCCCACCTTGCTTTCAGCACAGGAGGAGAGAACAAGATTGCTTGACTTGATGAAGATTCTGACATTGTGGGAGAAGAGTCCCTGCTACAACAGTTTTGCCATAAAATATCCATTAGAAAACCCTCCTAAGCTGATAGAGCAACTGCAGCCATGTTAAAAACCTGAGTGCCAATTTCATGAGCTGTAATAGTTACAGATTCATCACATTGGATTATATATCAGCAGAATGAAGCTATTTTTTCATAACTAGCATTTTCCCATGAGCGGTTATTATATAATATATAATTATTATATTATATATATTATGTATATAAATCAGCACTTCTCTCTTTGTGTCACATTTGCGTGAGAAATCTTAGGTTTTCCTCGCTGCTAACATTCAACTCTTTGTTTATATATGTTTGATGCTTAAATGACGCTCTAGGGTTCTTACAAAATATCAAACTTTCAGGATAGGTCTAAATATCGTCTACCAAAGAGTATGTGGGTTCTCATTTTTCAGGGCTGCTCCAGTAAGCACCTCCCTTTTTGTTCAGCAATGGTTCTTACTACATTGCATGAATGTCTTCTTGTACAGGAGTAGTGGTTAGCCCCCAGCACATGTTTACATATCAAGCCACATGGAAATATGACATGAGTTCAGATAACTAAACACACAGCATAATACCTAGGCAAACGAGCTAACCTGTGCAGCGTGTCCCTTCCTGCCCCCTTTAGCTTCTCCTCATATTCTCTATACATTTCACCTCACTGTTGTCAGAAAGAGACCAATTGTTTTCAGTTAAGGCAGGGAATGGGGGTGGGAGGAGAAGACAGATGATCCAAACATTCCATAACAGTATGCTCCAAAAGGTGGTTCCTCCCCCTGTATCTTACTCTTCAGAGCTGGATTTTCCGGACCCTGCTTTAGGATTCGCTCCAGGTCTTTGTTGAAATGAGATCCTTGAACTTAAACTAGGACACCATGATTAAGAGTGTCTTCAGCTCATCACCGACTGACCTGCCTTCCTGATGCTGTAGGTCTACTAATGGACTAGTGCCCACCCAGACTAACTCTTCCACATGTGTTGTGGTGGGGTGAAACATGACTTAGTAACAGAGCAGCAAAGGACAAAATGCACGGACCAATACAGTCCAGTGAACATCATGGCTGGAGCAACTTCTAGCTACCAACTCTGTGAAACCCACAGGATGAAAATTCATGTAGGTGTGAAAGGGAAAGACACTGAAAGAGACTGGATAATTTACCTGTGTTTCTACATCACAGACTTTCACTTTCCCTTATCATTGTGACAACCCAAAATGTGTATAACTAGCAGTTTCTCACCTTCTATCTGGTGTTTTTTTTTTTTTTTCCTTGATAACAGTCAATCCAAAAGTAGGGGTCAAATACCAGAATAAGCTAACAGTGACATGAGATTTTCGTCATTCCAGTTTATTGGATGAGTAAATTTGTAGCTTTATTCACATACAGAAAAAGAAGATGAGTATGTACAAAACAGTCATGTTGATTGATTCTCATTTTCAAAGCTCCAAAAATCTAGAAAGAGTTACCTCCAGTGTAGCACATCTTTAGGTATTTGGGATTTTAAGCATGATTTCAAGTCTGTGTTTATAATAACTGAGTAGGAAGTCAGACAGGAAAAAAATGTATGCCATAGATAATTAACTATTAGTATTAAACAGAAACTCACAGGACTCCAGCTTGTACTGCTTGGGCTAATAAACAGAGCCTCACAGGCCAGCCTCATGTTTAAAACCTGAGCAGTTATTCTATCTCAGTGAAAGGTGAAATTGTACTAATACCCCCAAGAACCTGAGCATGAAGGGTCAAGAGAGAACATTAAAACCAAAGAAAACAAACAAACAAAAAAACACAACACAAACTAACAAAAGGACTAAAAATAAAAATGTACTGCATAGGTTTCCAGGGCTATGAGGGAAATCTTGCAGGCAGGTTTTTAGTGACAACCCCAACCATTTGCCCATCACCCTCTCTCCTCTCACTTATTGTTGTCTTAATAACTATGTGATTGTGGCTCCAAGAAAGTTTTCCAGTTGTTTGATAAAGTCCTACCATGACCTCCAGTGAGGGCCCAGTGTGTTTGGTACAGTCACATTTAGCTTTCAGAGTATAGTCTGTCATTGCTGAGCTGAGTCCTGTCCTTCTCCTGTGTTAAATTACTCTAAGGAACTTTAGTTTAAGAGACTAGCCCTCCCGTCCATGGGGAGGATGGAGATGGCGGGCCTTCTGGAGTCTAGCCCCTGGACTACCTACGGCTGGAGGGTGTGTGTATACTTTTTGCCCCACGAAAATCTGTTCCTGGTATATTGAAGTCATTGTTTATACTAACGCAGAGCAAAATGGACTGAAAGAGAATGAGAGGGAAAGACAGGGAGAGATAAACAATGCTTTCCTCTCATTTAAACTAGCCGGCAGGAGATTAAAAATGGAATAGTCCTGGGAGAAATAATCACAATGAAAAGAAATTATACCTTTTTTTAGTAATGCACAAACAATCATCTTTATTGAGAAAAAAAATCACATGAAATAAAATTAGGATCTTCAAGGAAAATTCAGGCCATAAGATCACCAGGTCAAACAGCTGCATAATGTCTGGAATGAAAACAATTTGAGGCCCCAGGGATGGGGAGTGGGGGAGGGGGATTAATTGTTTCATTAGCTTTGACTAATGCGTCAAGTTTAGAGTTAGAATTTTCTCCTCCGCAAGTCAGTTGTGAGCACCTCTTGGGACAGGTTTGGTAAATGATGCAATTAGCTGGGAAATGATCATCTTGAAATGGTCCTAGTTTGTATGTGAGAAGTTAGTCTTGCTTTTGTTTTACTCAGTTTTTTTTTTCCTGAGTGGAGATGGGAAGCAGGTGCCCTGCTGTCCCATTAATAGGATGTTTAGGTTTGTGCTGCACACCGGGAACCCAAATGACTTTGAGCTCTGCGGATTTGGACATTCACTCAAGGCAGTGTGATATGAGGGTTAGGGTGGCTGAACCTCCCAGCTGAGGGAAGAAAGGAGAGCATTCTGGAAGGTTCTAGGGGCACAAGAAACAAGGATTTGGTAGGGGAGCTACTTCATTTATATTTGAGCTAGAGAGTTTCGGAGCTTAATTTACGTAAAGCCATAGCCTCAGTTTAGCTTTAGCCTAGACAGAAAGTGAAAGGCGTTTTACAAGTACAAGAGGCAAAGACGAGTAAGGCAACAGGTAATACGTCAAAGCTGGAACAAGGACAGAAGTCAGATGTTTCTGGCTATCAGCTTTGTCCTTGACTAAAGCCAGTCTTTTGTTCATCCGGATAGCCAGCGTTACAACTTCCTGGAGAAACATGGAAAAGAATGGTTAGAATATTTGGGTTGAATATCAATGCATTACGTATTAAAACACTGTTTTCAAATGTTTGCAATGGCATAGCCTAGAGCTGATGTGAAGATTGGACAAAAGAATAATGTACACCAGATGTGGTAGTGCGGGCTGATGACCTTAACATTCTGAAAGCCATGGGAAGAAAAGAATGAGTTCAAAGCTAGCTGAAACTAGATAATAAAGCCAAGGCTAGCCTGAACTATGGAGTAAAGCCCTGTACCAACCACATCTATACCTGTAAGGAACTATCTGGTTCAGAGTAACTGAACTGGGAAGACCCACCCTAGATGTGGGATGGAAATCCTGGGATGGGAATCCCAATTAAGTAAAAAGCACGCTGAGCAGCATTCATAACCCTCTGCTTATTGACTGATGATGAAAGGTGACTGACGAGCTAATGCCTGCCCCTGCTGCCATGACTTTCTCTGATGTGCTTGGAGCCCTTCACTTCTCAGGTTGCTCCTGTCAGGTATTTTATTGCAGCCACATGATAAGTAAATGATACATTGCCCAATCTGGTTGTTGTTATTAATTTTGGCTGTTAATCTCTGTGCTTAATTTATCAATTAGATTTTAAGCACTTCTGTATAAGGAAAAAAAAAAACTGGTTGGTACTAAGTTGTAATTCACGGTTTCAGAAATCCTCAGGGAGTTTTGAAATGCATTCTCCATGGCTAATGGGAAAGCAATCTTGTTATTGATAGAGGTGAGGAATTTATCTACTGTAGATGAGTCAAGATAGGGGTTAGGCTTATTTGGATGAGAAAATATTGGAATAAAATGAGTTTGGATTCATTTTGCTTATTTTATTGTTCTATCCTTTCCAGGTATGCATTCTCTAATGTCTTCTCCCTTCAACATTATAAAATTAGAACACAACTGATGCCATATTATTGTTGAAAAGAACAGATTACTTGACACTCTGGCAGAGATTCAGCTTTTTTAGAATAAAGTACACTAGAGATGGAGCAGCCAAGCCTCTGACTCATTCTTCTCAAGGTAACATTTACGACCGTCACTGGTATCAGAGTGAACACATCCCAACACCAGGACCAACCTGAGATCACCCTTGAAGAAAGAAATGGAAGAGAAGTTGTATTGTCATCTGTTTAGCTGACTTTTCTGATGGATGAATTTTAATCTTCAAAGGTTGAAGGTTCCCCTTCAACATGAATCTGTTTTTAAAAGTAGGTCTGGGAATGTAGGTTGGGGGTTGATCTCCAGGACAACATAAAACTGGGTTTAGTGGTACATGTCTATAATTCCAGCACTTCGGTGGTGGAGGCCAGAGGGTCAGAACAAGGTCATTCTCCACTACATGGAGTATAAGGCCAACCAGAGATACATGAAAACTTGTCACAAAAATAAAACAAACAAACAAAAAGGCTAAAAGTGTTAAAAATATATGTTCTATTGAATTTATTTCTGCAGAGAACTGAAGTATCAAAAACAAAGGTTAGAAATTTATACCTCCTAGCTAGATTATTGTGTGACAAAATTATTTTTCTAAATGACCAACTTCATTGATATTAAATTATCAGAGTATTGATTTGCATATTGATTTCTCTTAAATTACACATACTTAGCCTCTTTTCAACTTTAAAAATAAAATCTTACCCTTTACCCTCTCCATCACCATTTCTCACCATACACCCACTGTGAGACAATGCTAAGTAGGTTCTTCCACTTACAGAAGCTAGGCGAAAGGATTTCCAAAAGGGCTCCTGTGGACATCAGAAGATGCGGGCTGAGAAGCCCCCTAAGAGGTGAAGCCAACACAACAAACACTATTACAGTCATAAGAAAAACACATAACGGAACCTCAGCTTCCTTTAAACATCGCTTAGATCATAAGCCAATCAAACATTGTATACTGTTTGTTCAAAGTCAAGGCTGGGGAGAATTGCCTTTGTCTCCCTCAACTTGGAACAACTGTTTTAATGAGCTATAGAACTATTGATGGGAGATTTAGAATTTTAATCTTCAAAGGTTTCTAATAGACTATTTTGATTCAGCTTCTCCCCTCAGGTTCTCACAGGCAGATTAAGTATAATACAAATAAAGGATTTTGAGGGCATTATTCCTCCAGTTCAGGGGATGTTAAGTACCTGGGAAACATAATCTCAGCCCAGCTTGGTTGGATGTCTGCACTGTGAGGTTTCCTACAACCACATCATAGGCAAGCAGGCATTCTCATCAGAGAGTTACTGCATAGGGAAGGTGGCCTGAGAACGCTCTAGGGGTGTATGGCACGTGCTTCCGGGATTTGCTACTTACGGAGGGCTGTGATGAGCTGAAGCCTCCTTTAGAGAAAGGGTTCTCAAGGGAATTGTCAACAGACTTGGTACCCGAGACGGCACCTTGTCTGGGAGCTGGCTTTGGTGGTTCTGGAAGGCAAGGGACCCAGGCAGTTAGAACACAGACTTTGCTCACACACAGCACGTACACCCTGGCCGGCATAGCTTTGAAACTTAATTCTTTACACCAGTGGAATTAAAAAAAAATCACCACATATACCAGACCTTTGTACATCCAACACAGAACAGAAGGCTACATGTATACTTTATCGTAAGTGGAAGACACTCAGAAGTGCCTTGATTTTAGCCATGGAGCGGGAGCCAGGTTATCATTCAGCTCTCCAAATGTTACAACCATCACATTTCTATAGATCTTTAAAGCTCTCTCAAGAACTGTCATTAGAGGGCAGCATTGGGCCAGTCCTTGGGGTTGGCTGCGGTAAAGGACTCTTGTTACCTCTATAGCCCTGGGTATCCGAAGCAGGAGATAGGCTATTGATGGACATGGAAGGTTCCATCCATGGAACTACCAATGGAACTGGACGGCAGCTGAAGCATCAGTTGGCAGATAATTAGGCAAACTTACCATTAATCTTGTTCAACAGTTGATTGGCATCAAAATCATCATGATCTACGTGCTCCTGAGGAATGCCAACTTTACTGTTGAAGTAACTAGAGAAGGCACTTGAAGTCCCCGAGGGAGGTAGCTCTCCCTTCCTTGAGGGCAGGACAGGTGGCTGCCGCAACTGGAAGTCCTTAAACATTTCCTTCACTTCCTTGACTTCTTTATCCCCAAGTGGGTCTAAGCCAGTGAAAGCATCACTGGGAATGTCCTTTAGTGGCCCATTTCTGGGCGGTGGTTGAGGAGGTGTGGCCATGCTGGCAGAGGACAGCATAGGAGAGGACTGAGTGGACATGGCAGAAGGTGGGAAGATATTACTCTGAAAAGGATTCCCCAGAGGGCTTGTGGATGACCAAGCATTGGGTGCCACGGAGGGGGTAGGACACCAAACTGCAGAGGCTGGAGGAGAAGTGGGGGCTGCAAACGTCGAAGGCTGATTCCAAACTTGAACTGCTGGCGTGGTGCCAAAAACGAGTGGCTGACCAAAACCTTGAGGCTGGCCACTTATTATGGCTCCTGGGACCACAGCTGTAGGAGGGCTGAAGACAACAGGTGTCCAAGGTCCTGCTTGGGGAGGTGACACTGGAACACCACCTGAAGGAAGAGGCCGAAGGGCATTAGCAAGAGAAAAGCTTGAAGAGGAATTTCTTATTTTATTTCTATGAATTTTATGAACTGTACAAAATAATGGATTCAATCATGACATTTTCAAACATCCATGTAAGAGACTTTGGTTGCATTTGTCCCTTTGATAAGGATTCTTGAATTTTAAAAAGCATGGCTTTCTGGGTGTATTTGTAGACATTTCCTAAGGCAAAAACACTTTATGAAGTTTTGAAGCTCACTCAAAAATAGAGGCCTCAGGTCATTAAATCCCCTAAAAGGTTAACTTATCAGCACTGTTTAGCTAGCTTGCAAATGGTTGGTGCATATTCTTTTTACACCTTTTTACTATCCTCCTTAGAAGACTAATACAACCCATAAGTTCCTAATAATTAACAAATGAATGCTGATCAAACAGGAATCATGTGCCTCCAACACCCAGAATGCAATTTGCCATCAGCAAGAACTGATTTGTCAAGTGGACAAAGCTGAATATTCAAGTCACGATTATTAAGTAGTTAAGATAATCCACTGTGATTAGTTAATTAAGATGTCCACTTTGCATTTAGCAGCTGGCTCTTGCTGAGGACTTGGAAACCAGTTATCATGAATGGGCTTAAAGCCTCGGAAGCAGCTCTCCTGTTTCAAAGCCTCCCTGCTTCTTAATACTGCTATATACAGGGCAGATAAAATTTAGTGAGGCCAACATAGTTTTAGACTTCTACATGTAAAAATGGAGGAAAGGCTGTTGTCCTAGGAAAGCTGCTTCAAATAAAAGTGCTTCCTGCCATGTGTCACTCACTGAACTTTGCCAGAAGTTCAGGCAGAGAAGTTACAAAAAAGGGAAGCAGATAAAGTATCAGAAAGCAGAGCCTTCTGGGTAACTGAGGTAGCATGGGTAACCTTCCTAGGTAACAGAGGCCTGAGTTAGGGAATATTATCTCCAGGGTCAGTCTCCTTGCCACATTCTTCATGGTGAGTCATGAATACCTAACCCTCTCCAATCTCTATCCCTTAGATTCATGCCATACATTCTATCCTAACACACAGGACACTCTCTCTCTACTCTCTCTTCCCAAGTGCACTAATGAAGCAGCATCACCAATGAGCAAGACCGTAGCACACACCATCCTGCAAAATCCCTGTCCAGCCTCATCCTCATTCACGGACGCTGCTGTTCTGCAATTGAAAACCTACTTGTTCCGAGAGTATAGAAGTCTTTCACTACCCATTTTAGCTGACTCAATCAAGAAAAGGCTTCAAACTTGGGATAGGAAAGACTGGTTGCTGTTTGCGTTTTTCCAGGAGAAGAACTTTGAAGTGCGGTTCAGGAGCCGACATACAGAGATCTTTCTTGATCATTTTGATATTGGATTCTTCTAGTATCATGAATGCTGGCATCTGGCCAGGAACACATCTGCTCCACTCACACAGAACAGACACCTTACTTGATCAGCATGCCTGTTTCTCAATGAGGGAACTTCATAATCAAATTGTGAAGTTCACAGTCCATGCCTATAGGGACAAACTCATGCCCCTTGGCCCTTACCCTAGCACCTTATTCTTCCATTCTTCCATTTTGATCTCTTCACAGCAAGGCACAAGAAGCTACTACTTGTGCGATGGTAAGCCAATTCACACTAACTTTATAGACACAGGATCCAGCACTTATTTGTATATGGAATATAGTCATAAAAACAGAGACACGGTTTCTCTTAGATTTTCTAATATAAGCCCTACAAGTGAGTTTAGCTTGAACAAAATTATTGACAACTATTTCAAAACAAATTAATATTGTAAATGGAACTAAGGGTCATTCACTAAAAATTTTAACCACTTAGATTGCATAAATAAACAAATAAATAAGCAAGCCGGGCAGTGGTGGTACATGCCTTTAATTCCAGTACTTGGAGGCAGAGGCAGGTGGATCTCTGGGAGTTTGAAACCAGCCTGGCCTACAGTAAGTTCTATGACAGCCAGGGTTACAAGGAGAAACCCTGTCTCAGAAAAAGAAGAAGAAGAAGAAGAAGAAGAAGAAGAAGAAGAAGAAGAAGAAGAAGAAATATAAGAAAGCACCCATTTATAATCCTTCATTTTGAACTACTTGTCTTTTTTTTTTTTTTGTGAAACTGCTTAACTCTAGCCATAGATCATATCAATAGGAGTGCCGTTCTGAAAAAAGAAAAATATTACATTTACCATGAAGTAAATGCTTGGCAAGTCTGAATTCGTGCCAGCCTTCATTCCCATCTCCCAGACTCTACTCATTATGTTTCTAAGACATTTATGGCCCAGCTGGAGAAAGTAGGGACAAAGACTGAAGAAAAAGAGAGTATGGGCAGAAAGCATTAATTTTACTACCTTCTGAAGCTAGATGAAAACACAGGGTACGAGTCAGAGCGGAGGGCTCAGCTTCCTCTAATGTCTCCCCCTCTCCCCCACCCCCCAGATCTCCAGAGGAGACATTCCCCCAGCTGGGTCTGGCGGAAGCCAGACCTACAACCTTCCATGGTTTGGCTGAGGATCATTGCCAATGGACAGGGGCTACACTGTGGGGCTCAGTTTGAGTTCCATGTCCAAACTTGGAAGAATCATCAGTATTCTGCAGTTGTATTCCCCAAGGCCTCAACAGGGGCACTTCGCCAAAAAGCTTCACTTCGTCTGAATAAATTAACAGTTATAGGGTCCAGCTGTATCTTCAGGCTGACTTGTTAAATATTGGCTGTAAGAATTCTTCAAGGCATTGATATTAGACTACAGAGCTCTGGGATGGGATCTAGTCGCAGGCCCTGAATGCAAGTTCTCTGCCTTTCTATGAAGGGAAGACACCAGCTGCTTCACTGTGGATACAGGCGGAAAAAAAGCAATGCCAGAGAGGAGGCTCCCAAAGGGCACAAAGTACTTAAAGAGAGCTTTTTGGTGTTATAGCATCCAAAAGAAGTCTGTAATCTACTTCTCGCACTCACCTGGATTTCAATCACTCAGCAGCAGTAACCTCTTTCTTATCCCTACTCCAGATGTGTTTAGACAGACTTATGATGGCAGAAACAAACTGCTTTGTTTCTGCAGGATAACAGCAAAGGAGAGATCAAAGGAAATAAAGGAAGAAAAAAAGATATTGATGACGAATTCTGTAGAGAGTCTTTCTTGATCCATGGTCCCATACCTCCCAAGCCAGATTCTATTTCAGTTTGCACAGGTGCCAAGAAGCAAGCAAGCAAAGGGGATCCCCAGCAGGACAGCAAAGACTATTGTTGGGGTTTCTGAAAACTAAACTATGGAGCCTGAAAAGAGGCTGTGGAGAAAGGGTGACAGGACCAGCCCTCAATCAGTGTCCCTTCACTGTCATCGGTGGCAGAGGCTCAGTGGACCCATCAAACCAGAAATACATTTTAACACAGCCGATTGTCTGTAAAACTTCATCTATGCTCTTTCTAGCTTTATTTTTTTTCTAATATTTACCTTTTAGCTCTATTCAGATGCTCTTCTAGAAAAATTAGTGATTATTAATTACTAAGGTGAAAGAATTCAAAACCAGATCAGGATGTGCGCCCATTCCCCACCTACTCAGGCCTATGGGCAGAGCCGAGTCCAGAAGTCTGTGAAGC
Source organism: Meriones unguiculatus (assembly GCF_030254825.1). Classification (NCBI taxonomy): domain Eukaryota; kingdom Metazoa; phylum Chordata; class Mammalia; order Rodentia; family Muridae; genus Meriones; species Meriones unguiculatus. The sequence goes on from NC_083351.1 coordinate 126,827,904, forward strand.
CTTGTTTCAGGCCTACACCTCCCCTGGGATTCATGAGAGAGAAACCTCTCTCTCATGAGAGAGTCTGAGAGAAGCTAGAGCTCTATCTCTCACAACCGGCGGCACGCAAAGCATAAACACTCCTGCTTTTACTCTGCAGACAGCCCACAAGGCTCTCTCAATTCATCTCCTTTTCACCATTCTGTACAACTGTCTACTAAAAGCCACTGCCAGCTGTTCAGCGACACACAATACTCAAAGTGGACTTCACGTCACGTGGCGGCCCAGAGAACTGGAAGGGGTAGCGTCTGCGCAGGCGTAAACGTGGGAACAGCGCTGTGTGAGATCTCCCACCTTACGCCCAGCAGCAAGGAGAGAACCTTCCTCCCGTGTGCCGTCCCTCGCCCGTGTGCCGTCCCTCTAAGTGGCTGCAGCAGAGGAACATCTAATTTCCACTCCAGGAACTTACCTAGACCTGCAAGGGTCCCCATTGGGGCAGGGGCACTTGTTTTGAAGAGATCCAGAGGGTTGGTCTGTGGGGCTGCAGGCTGTCCTGTGGGAGATGTCTGACCTGGAGGTTCTGAGGCAAAGATGTCTGATGCAAGCAAGTCATTTGCTGAAGACTGACAAAAATGGGGAAGGACGGGGAAGAGTTACTCAGCAAGGAGGCAAACACGGCTTCCATCTATCTCTTATTCTTTACCCCAAAGCTGATGTCCACGTAAAGGAAAACCTTCCATTATTACTGGCGAATGATTACTTACACTAAAGTAAATAAAAGACTGAGGGCAGGGTATAGGGTGGGTTTGGGGAGGGAGACAAAGGCACAGATGGCTGCAGTGGCCAGACTAATGGATGCCACCTTGGACTTGCAAAATAAAATCTATTTTTCTTGTTTTATTCTTTTGTGTAAGTCTGGTCTCCTTATTGGCCACAGCTTGAAGGCAGGAAAGAAAGGGCACCATAAGCATCCTAAATCATTTCAGTTGTTCCATTAGCTCTAAATCAGTTTCAATGGAAATGATAGCACTTTCACTGTTAGGTAAATTTGCACATTCCTACGAGAGCTTTAAAAAGTTTCCTACAGATACTGCGCTTGGAGTCACGTTTGAATTTGAAGTTGGTAATAGTGGTTGTGTAAGTTTCTAAGTCAATGGGTTATTAAATCAACGTTTACATTTAAAAGAGGAGACAGACTTGAGAAGTTTATACCACCACCATGGACATCAGTGATAATGGGTGTGCAGGACATGGGTTAGTGTGGGGACAGGACCAAGGGAATCACAAGAACCCTTCACCCTCCCATCCCGGAACATGACAATCAGACTTACCAGAGGTACAGAAGCATAGCAGCATTAACAATGGAAAAAAACAAAACAAAACAAAACAACAACTTGTGTTTAGTTTAGTATTAAGTGACGAGACATGCAAACGGAAAGCAGAGGTGACAAACAACTGCCAGGAAGCTTGGGAAGAATGCTGGCTAGAGGGGCATATTCCTGGAGGGCGGATGAGCCTCATCCCACCTTCTACTTCACAGCCACACAGGAAACTCAAAAAGCAGCAGGAAAGAGAGCTTGCGTCAACCACCCTCCGGTACCGCGCATGCACTGTGCTAATGGATATTGGAAAAGACAGTTCACCTTAGCAGTCCTTCTGCCTCTTCCTGGTTTGGTACTTTGTGGAGGTGGGATAATAGCTATGGAGTCACGCGTGGAGGACTGGACAGAGCTTTCCAAGTCCTGCTTTACGCCATTCGGTACCGAGAGTCCTTTGGGAGGGCCTCCCACAAAAGGGTTCGGGGAAGATTTGATATGGAAGCCGTTCTGTTCTCTTTCAGATACCCCATTTTGAGTTCTCACTGCTTGCTGGGTTTGCGAACTTGGATAGGGCCATGGGCCTGCCTGAGCTTCCTGTTTGCCAGTCCGGTTAGAGATCTGGTCAAATTGTTGCCCAAAGTAATCAGTACCACCGTTCAGGGGCCCTTTACTCAGCGGAGTAGACAAGCTACTCAGATTCGCTTTCTTCTGATCTGGAGATGTGAGAGAATCAAACGAAGAGGGTGCCGATTGGTCTGGCTGTGCAAAAGGATCATCACGGAAGGGATCAGGATTAGGGGTGGGAAAGAAGTTGAGATTGGCAGAAAAGGCATTTTCAGGCAAGAAGGATGCCTGAGGCTTTGGTCGAGGGAGAGAGCAGGAGGTGACGCCATTTGTTAAGAATGGATTTTCTCTTAAAGAGTTCTGATTGGTGTCGATTTCAGAGTTTAGATCCACTAACAGGATATCTTTGCTTTCCTAGCACATTTGGGGGAAAAAAGAGAGAGAGAGAGAAAGTGTTAGTCCATGTTATAACTTCAAATGAGAAAACTACATCAAAATGACAAGGATTACCAGGATTCCTATTAGAATTTGGGACTATTACCATCTCCCATGAACTCCCTCAGTGTTTACTAGCTGTGAACTAGTTCCTCACTCAGCTAGTGGGGTCTGCCCTTCCTTCTATGAAATCTTGTTCAATTCATGTTCCCCTTAGTTCAAACATTCAAAGGGCTAGGTTCATTATATGCACTGGTTCAACTGATATCTTTGACTTTTAAGTCTCACACTAAGTATTCTGAATACACTGTTTGGACATATGAGCTGACTTCAGAAACCTGGGCCAGCTTCCTACCTGAGAAACACAGAGTCCACGGTCGTTCTGGCTGTACTTCCAGAAATCTCAAACATTACCTCTCTAAATGAGCAAATTCATTGGTTCATACTCATAAGCACAACGTGTGTGTACGCATATGGTGCTGGGAAGTAAACTCAGGGCTTCAGATATGCTAGGGAAGCATTCGACCACTGAGTCACATTTCAGAGCTCCAGATTTCATAGTTGTGGTTGTGATGAAACTTAAAGTCAAGTGTACTTCCTTCCTCTGGGGGAAAACAAGAGTCTCCCTTTTTATCTTGGTCTGCAGGTCTGGCTCTTTTAACAGACAAAGATCTCACTGAAGGTGCTAGCCAAGGTGGACCTCTTCTCTTCTATAGCATCCTCATCCCTTCTTAGACATAACTTCTGTGTGTGTCCTTTTGAACACGACACTCAAAGTAGGGATCACAACTAACAAATCACGTACTAACATCATGTTGTTGTACATATTTTCAACACATAGCTCCTATTTCCTCTGTTATGTTAGCTGACTTTAAGGTCAGCTAAGAACTAAGAAAAAAAGTGCGGGTTCAGGGTGTAACCTGCAAAATGCCTAACTCTACTAATTCTATTTCTTCTCTATTATATGAGAAAAAATAGTTGTTGTCTGGTTTCTCCATTTGTCTTACGAAAATTGTCAGCATCAAAGCTACCAATTTAATCAGCTTGACATGTTTTTTATTCCAATTCATATGTAATTATGACTTACCCTAGGAAAGACCTTTTTGACTGACTTTGATCCATTAAATACTTAACTGTGTCAGCCATAGATTATAAACAATAAACACTGTCCAGCTGGAAAGGAAGCCAAAGCAGACACCTAGCATTAACCGGGTGGAGTATTATTTTGATCACAGGGACAAGAACAACTTAAAAGAAATCTGAACGTTCTAAACTAATGAGGACAAAAAGGGTTCAAAACTCTTTGTTTTTTTTAAATAAAGGAAAAAGTTCTATTTCTCTCTTGTGACCATAGAAGAGGCAACAAAATCAGGCCCAAGCCATATTCTCTTTTTACTTTGTTTACTGGAAAATATAAAATCAGTTTGTTTTTTTTTTCTCCTTAAAAGCCTGCTTTTCTTTTTATAACTAGAAGAACTCATCACAAGAAAGAACTTAAATTTAAAAGCTTTTAATCAAACAAATGAATTGGGAGACTACTTAATGAGGGGATCTTTAAGCAATCAAAAGGCAGGAATAAGATGCATTCCAGAAGCTTGATTTCAGTATTATTTGTTTTTTTATGAGCCACCTCTAGGTTAGCACAGTTGGGTGTTCACAGCTGGCAGAGTTCTCCTTTCCAGACACTTCAGAACAAGTTCTTTGGACACCAAACAGGAGCCACAATGTTAGACTTCTGAATAGTCAGCCTACGAGCAAAATGTATAAGGCTGTCAATCCAAACTTAGGAGTCTAACTAAAAGGCCACAGTGGGTGGACAGAAGATGCTTTATCTACTCCTGTGGTCAGAGCTTCATCTGGGCTTTGTTGGACTGTTTGGAGTGCAGATACTCCATTTGGATACCATTTGAGCACCTTCAGACAGTAATGAAAGTGTATCAAGTCGCTTCAGCAGGGAGGTGCCTAAGTAATGGGATATGACTGCTCAAAGGCAAGATTTTAAAACTGAGGTCTCCAGCTCTTCTCTGGGTAGCTAGCCCCACCCTCCATCCCAGGAAGGGTTACTAACCAGTCAGAGGAACATCTATTTTGTGTCCTCTGCATTTGGAGTCAATGTGAAAGAGTATGTTGCCAAAATCCAACCAGCACATAATTAGTCCTATTAGCTTAATTTTTTTAAAAAAATACTTGCCAGATAGTATTTATTTTGATTAAATTTATTGTTTTAACTTATTTTAAACTAAAACTCAAATTTCTACAAAGAAAACATTTTAGTTTGCATGAAATTGAATATAAAAATAAAGATTATCCCTGCTGTTTTTTCACTTTGTATGGTAGACTGCTTCAGAAGTCCACAAAAGCCAATGAATGAAACAATAAGTGCCTTCTTGCTTCTTCCTCTGCAGTTCCACCTGTGTCTTGATAACTGTTCTCTCTCTTGAAGTGCCCATTTCAGGTGACACTTGGGAAGAAGACTACACAGATACCAATTTCCTTCAAGGAAGGAACTACTAATAAAGAACTGCCAGGACTGTTGAGGAATCCAAGGAGCTGAGAACTAGGATGGTCCTTCTAGCATCAGCTAACCTAATATGTCAAAAATCTTATCCTGAAAACAGTAAGAAGCATTACACAGAACGAAAGCTTTCACAGACAAGTAGAGAAGGACTCACTATTTGAAAGACTATCCAGTAAGCTCTAACTCCTCAATGGTAGGCTTTGTGAGGACTTTAAGATTCTAACACACAGTGTGAATCCTATACAGGTATACAGAAAAGAATGTACAAAGTCCATGCTTCAGTTGACTTGTGGGTTTATGCCATGAGGTTTTGCCTGCTGGACTTCTCTGCAGTACTCTGAGAATTGAGAATCTTTCCCAAACTCTCTCTGACTCACTTCAGTTCCTGAGATCTTCTGCACACTGCAAAGGCTTTCTTGATAAATTTCCTGATTGAAAAACCTTAGGCAGACATGTCCCCCATTATTGTGTATGTAGTAGTTCTCTGCTTGTCTAGTTGTTGCCTTCTTATCCTTAATGTTCAAGTCTAGAAAATCTTTTCCTTAGTAGCATTATCCGAGTCTGCATACTATGTGAACATAATGTAGTTAGTATCATCTGATTGGCTTTGTCAGTAGTCTTAGCCCACTCCCCACTAGACAGAGCGGTTCACAGTAGCACTAATGTGTATCGTGCTTGCTGCTCTGCCTGCCAATAGCAGGTGATCAGGAAACTAGGAGAAAAGTAATAGAAGCTGAGGGAAATCATTCACAGTGACATGACTGTTTCTGCTGGAGGCCTGTTTTATAGAGGATCTGAAGAAGAAGCCATTGATTAACTGATATTGAGAAGGCTTGCTGTATGGTAATGCTTTAGAACGAGAAAATTTCTAAAATGAAGAGACTATTGCTAATCATGAAATGAACCCTGATTAACTCTTATTTAATGTCAAACTCATGCTGCTAAACTGGAAAAAAAAGGAGAAAAAAATGAAGAAGCTAAGGCGATTTAAAATTTATCATTTAAGAAGCATACTTCTTTCAAGTAGACTCATGCCGAGAATTATAATTCAGTCCCTCCTTCTGACCCCAAGTTATTACCAAGAAGGATTACGTTGACTGGCTAGGAGCACAGGTTCAACCTCTATGCCATACTGATATGTCTTAATTAGTAATGGTAGGTTGCTATGGTCACCTAAGGTTCGAATTATTTTTCTAATGGCCACTGCTATTTCATGAGGAAAAATCAAGACATTCCAAGTTTCCGTGAAATGCTCACACTTTCTGGTTAATCGTAAGTTTGGATTATAGTTGTTATTTCAATCATATTGCAAATTTAAAAACAAAACACTTACTGTTGGACTATTTAGGTCAGGAGGTGTAGACATGTCCCCAAACAAATCCATCTGGTCAACACCCTTGAAAAAGTATTTGGATTAGATTCAGATGTGTCTACTAAAAACAATTACTTTTTCTATCATTGTAATTGTTTATGTCCTAAACTACAGAAAACTGATGTGACGATTGGATTGTAGTTGATTTCATACAGATTTGATATTAAGCTACTTATATCAGGGAGTATATATAGACTTTTCCCCAAGCACATCACTCTGGCCAATACCTTAAAGAAATACTATATTAGATACCAGTGACTTACTCAAATAGTCATTTTAGTAGACTAACATAAAATTATAGGATTGTATAGAAAAATATTGTCCCAATTGAAATTTCCTATGGATTCAATATAGGTCCAGTATTAGCAACATTTATAGGAGGTAGAAACCCATGTTCAAATGAATAAGAATCGCAAAACATCACAAACATACCAGCTTCAGCTTGTTAGCTTGATCATCAAGGGTCATTAGAGCCTCCCTCCCATTCTGAAAACAAAAGGCAAATATTAAAAGGTTTAGTTGATGAAGTATCCCCATAACACTTATTTTTTTTCTGCCTTATTACTCCCATTAAGCTGTTACAGCCTGGTATCTAATAATTTAACTATTTATCTTCCATGGAAAGATTGGTCCCTAGCCCTGAGAATCTAGTCAGGAGAGAAGAGTGCATTTGCAGATAGCAAACATGGCTTCTACGCATCCCACTCATCACAGGAAATAAAGAGGCAGTGTTACCTCTTCTGCTTTGTTGGATTCTTCAACCTAAAAAGAAAGATGCAGTCAGTGAGCTTGGTACAAGAGTTGATAAGGGAACAAACACAGCCACATTCAAAGGCAAAAGGGACAAAGGCTTGTATATTTTGCTATATGTCCCCTCTCCCCCCATCATCTAGATACTGGTTTTGAACACTTCACAGATATAAGCTACATTGCTGTGATGGTTTGACTAGGAATGGCCCCCATAGACTGGTGTGTGAATGCTGTCATGATGATAATGGACCTAACCTCTAAAACTGTAAGCCAGCCCCACTTAAATGTTTTCCTTCATAAGAGTCACTGTCGTCATGATGTCTCTTCATTGCAATAGAAACCCTAAGATAGTTGCTCTGTTAAGTCATGTAATTACTATGAATATTATAAGGAGTCAGAGACTGCAAATCAGATGTTCTTAACACAGAATCTTAAGAACTGTCCTACTAAGAACAATAGACAATTCTATACTTGGATGGAGAGAAGCCCAGCTCTTCAGACATGGTATACAACACTAAACATGGCCCTAGGTATAGTTTTAAATACAGAAGAACTTCCATCAAACAGCACTTGCCTTTTTCTTTTCTTCTTCCTTTTTCTTTACATTATAGATAACCTGAAAAAGGTCTTTAAGATCGACGACTAATGGTTCAGCCTGAAACAACAGAAAGCATTTTGTTCCCATCTTCTTTCCATGCCCATAATCAGTTCTTATTAATATTTTTTATTTATACTTGAGATTATTATATCCTTCCCTTATTTATAGAGAATGACCACTCTCAGTAAATAAAATACATAGGGTTAATGAATGTTTCATTAATGTTAAAAACAGTTCTCACAATAGTGGTTTTTTTCAAGTATCCAGATAAAACTGCTTTTGGAATTTCTTCAAGGTTTCTGGGAATAATCCAATACTGTCCGAAATTCGTTAGTAGCTTTATTAGAAAATCTATTCTCACAATTATTTTGCCACACACATGAGTATCATTGACATTTTAAGTAGATTCTTAGGCTAAAGTTATTCTCTGAATGATTATTGGCCCAAAGAACCAGTATGGGCCTGACACATTATTTTCAGTAAATTCTGTCAAATAACAAACACTTCTATTCTCAACAGAGGACCAGTACTCAGGCGTACTGTGTCTTAGAGCTTACCTGTTGCCCTGTTTTAATGGCAAAAAATTGATGCTGGCCTTCTCCTCCACACACATAACCAAATGCTCTATTGTCTGTCACATCACGAGCAATGAAGGAAATCTTATTTACTGGATGTTCATGCTCTATTACCTTAAAAGGGGACATAAAAGAACAACACTGAGTAATATGGAATGTACTTGCTGGCTATCACAGCTAGGTATTAGAAACATGTAAGACATACACAAAAGGTTTAAAGCCCTTGAAAAAAGATATTTTCATCTTTGTTTCAAGGCAAAAATCTAGATTTAATTTTGCTAGAAATGGCTACAAAAGGAAGGACAACAAGAAAACAAAAGTAGAAAAACATCCTTTCTAAAAATACAAGTACTTGACTTTCTTTCTATTCAAAAGATATAATGCCACATACAAGGAAGAACTGAGATAAGTTCAAGAATTTATGAAGTTGAGTGAGACTAGGTAGGCCTTAATGCAGCCTAAATCAAGCTGCATGTGATGTGGCCTTTATAAGCTCTGGGAGTTTGGGGAAGGTCATTAGTTTATTTCAAGACCAGCTCTCAGGCAACACAACAAGACAGTATCTCAAAACCAGCTGACCAAATGAACAACCTACAGAGCAAATACCCTGATCTGAGCCATTCTGTGCAATAAAAGAACAGGAAAAACCAAAATAAAACAAAACTTAAGGCCTATCTTCCTAACTAAATGACAAACTTAAATGAGCAGCCTAACCACACTGTACAGTGGAGTTTGACTTGACAGCTAAGTTTTATTCTACAAGGCACTAGGATTTGTCAAATGAAGATTTTTATAAAACAAAATGATAGTGTTATATGGTTTCTTATGAATGTTATAAATCTATATCCATTATTTATGTGAATATTAAAATTAACTTGCCAAAGGAATTATATTTGGAAGAGAAGGAAATGATGCTTATGAAAGAAACCTGCTACCATTCTTTGTAGGACTTGAGATGACAAGTTGTCAAGAGCTGAAGGATAATGATAAAGTCAATGTTGCCTGAGGACCAGCAAGCTGAGTGGGCATTTACCAGGGTGCCCTGACTCTTAGTCTTGCAAACAAATTTTCCATATTAGATAACAGGTACCTCTTGAAAGGGATGAATAGACATCCTATAGCATCTTGCTATGAATAGTGTTTTATAGCAGATTTACTAATGACACTTTAAGTGACTGAATCCTACAATGTTTTATAGAATGAAGGAAAAAGTGCCACAGAAGACTTGAAATACTTTTGTGCACTGATCAGAATAAAGTAAACAAATAATAAAGAAGCAAGAGAGATTTTGTGTGATAGAACAATAGCTACCACAAAGAAAAAGAAAGGAAAGGAAAAGTATAAGTGCAGTCCAGAAAGTTACATCTGCAGGTTGGGAAGGACAGGAGAAAGACAGAGGGAAAACATTCCAGAGGTTTTGAACTAGCTGTCAAATTCACACACGATCAGTCCACTGAACTAAGTTAGGTAACCAGATTAACCTAGTTCAGTCTGAAGTTCGAAACAAATTCCATGCAACAGGGTAGCACGCTTGTGTTTAGGGGTTTATTCACATCTTTTATAGGAAACGAGTTCAAAATAGGATTCCTTGACGCCTCTCTTTCTATTGTCTATTTTGGAGACATAGTGCATGATTTTATTCTTTTCCCTACTTTGAGAAAGAAAAGGAAATTGCCCACTGAAAATCAACTATGGTCAGACTCAGGTGGTCCACCACTGCTAACAAGCACAAATTCTTACCCCAGTTTTCTCATCAATAATTTTTATGCCAGACAGGGAAATGTTGACCCAGATCCTTTGCTTGTGTTGTCCCTGAGACCGACCAGCTGCTGCCATTCCCTGGTGAGATTGGGAAAATAAGAGAAATGCATTTTAAAGTATGATGAAACTTTGAAAGGCAAACTGCTTTGTTTTCAACTTGGATGGCATCTAAAAAAGGATCAAGCACTTTTCATCAAAAGTAATAGGATGGAGTAGAAGATATCTATGTATGTATGCATGCATGTATGTATGTATGTATCCATCCATCCATCCATCCATCCATCCATCTATCTATCTATCTATCTATCTATCTATCTATCTATCTATCTATCTACCTATCTTGTAGGAATAGGGATTTAGTTCAGTGAAAGTGTGCTTGCTAATATGTGCAAGCTAACAAATTTAATGTCTCTAATACACACTAATACACACACACACACACACACACACACACACACACACACGATGACCCTCCTAAACCTTGTGCTGTTTAATTAGGTCCACATAGTAGCATCGTACAGAAATTTAAAATTCTGAAACACTGGGCCTGGGGAGATGGCTCAGTTAGTAGTGTTTGTCACAAAAGCAAGAAGACTCAAGTTTGATTCCCAAGAAGCCACATAAAAATTACTGGCATACACCAGTAATCTCAGTGCTGGGTGTGCAGATACTGTAGTATCGTGTGCCTTGATGGCCAGCCTCTTTATCTAAATTGATAAGCTCCAGGTTCGTTGAGATACTCTTTATCAAAGAATTAGGCAGGGGATAATAAAGGACGGCACTCATTGTCAGCCTCTGGCCACACGCGTGTGCACACATGCACAGTAAAAATCCCAACACACTAAATGGCCATAGCTAAGGACCATCAGTTTTCTGCTGGAGTCCTGTACTTTACCTGAACACCTTCTCTGTCAGCAAGCACTCTTTGACCTCTTTTAAGGTTTCCATTACTTTGGAATATGTGTATGTGTGTGGTCTACATGCATGTGGAGCGCAGCAGATGATACTGAATATATTTCTTGGTTGCTCTCTACTTTATATACCAAGGCAGGGTGTTCTCATTTGAGCACAAGCTCACTGATTCTCTAGTCCAGTCCATCTTGCCATGGGAATAGTGTCTCTGCCTCTGGAGTACTGGGATTTCAGATGGGCTGTGACACTTGCCCAGCATTTTCATGGGTGATGGAGATTCTAAATTCTGGTCTTTTCACTTGCAAGGCAAGAATCTTACCCGCTGAGCCATCTTCCTAGTCCTTATTCTGTGTCTTCCATGCAGAAGGAGATATATTCACACACAACTGTCCACAGCTTTTAAAATCATTTAATGAGAGAATCTAGGGATGGGCTTTGCTCATCCAAGTGCTGGGCTTACTCACATGAAAGGGCACTCAGAGTCTTGCTAGCCTTCATTAAAGAGGAATTCTAGAACAAGACTCAAAAGATGCAGAGTTAACCATGGCTTCTCTGAAAAGAAAACACTGGCAGATCACTATGTGAATACAAAACCTTTTTCAGTAACAGAGATGTGGGTGATAGGAGCTAACAGAATTCCCTCTTTTAGACTCTGGTTGGAACAGACAATGGCTTCTTTCCCTCTTTACCTTGAGTTTCATCATAGAGTCTTGGCTCATTTTGTCTCCTCTTGCATCAGGCACATCATCAATACCAATTAGCTTGGCCTTGTATTTCACACCATCACCTTTGAACCTGGCCAGCAGATACTCATCTGTCTTTTCAGAACCTACAAAATAAAAAGAAATGCAGGATAAAGCTTATATTTAAGCGTCGCCCTTAGGCATGATCATATGTGCTAGGTATCTCTCTAAAATGAATACCATAAATCTTGATTACATTGTAATTGATCATACACTGGATTTCCAGTTTCTTATTTTTTCAAGCAAAATCATGTTCCATAATGTTGGGTATAGAATTGAAATTAAAAGGAAAAAAATTAAAACACACACACAAAAAAACATTTCCTCAAGACACAAAATGTCGACGAGACATTTCATAAGAACACATGAATTTTGGGGCTGGAAATATCCAAACTTTTTAAAGTTTTCAAAAAACTTTATCAAAAATTATCAAAAAAGTTATCAAAGTTTTAAAAAAATGTTTTGAATAAATTTTAGCATAATCTGTTTAATAAAAAACATAGCCCAAACACTTCTCCAATATTTTGTATCATAAATAAAACTAAAGTGAGTTGAGGGTAAATCTCTATGACTATAATTGGATAATTAGTCCTTCTTTGTATTTTCTTTCTCCTCTCAAAAGGCCTCTGCTGTCTCATTCCTAGAGCTGAAGTAACAGCCAAAGCAAAGAGGAAGGACACAGCACCTTCTCCATCTCTGGCAGACTAAGGATATGGACACTATCTACCAGTGTTTAAAGCCAAAAGAAAAGTATGTAATGAAATTAAATTTGACTTTTCAAAAACTGATGTTAGCAAAAATAAAAGTGATAAATAAATTACTGAAAGATAACTGCACAATAGCTATGGTTGAATAATTAATCATACATTTAAACAAATAACTATTAAGAAACATATAATCAAACAAAAGGCTATGAAAATTTCCTAACTGGAACTGTTGGTACAACCAGATGTGCAGAAATAAGTGTATGTGAGGCAAACCATTTACTTCTGCCAAAAAAGATTCCTTCTTGGGACTGCAAACCATTTACTTCTGCCAAAAAAGATTCCTTCTTGGGACTTGAGACTAAGCTCATGAGGTAGCCAAATAGGATCCATTTGCCCATACCTTTCTTCTTTTCCTTCTTTGATGGCGCTTTTGGTGCAGCCTGTTGGTCAGGCTGACCGTTGGTTGTGTTTGTCTCTACTTCGTTAGACATGACAGGAAGACAAGCTGAAAATCCAGCAGCAGACACTCACTGGCAACAGACAATCCCCAATCGGCAAGTCTCAAATGAACATAACCCACGACTCACACCTGTGGGTAGAGAGAAGGTAGAGTGATGCAAAAAATACAACAAACCTAAACTCCACACCATCATCGTCCACAGGGGCCAGTCTGTTGCCTGTATACGCTTACTAACTGCACATGCTTGCCAATCCTTCTCTGTTAGAGTGACCTCTGAAAGCAGGGCTGTTCTCTTTGAAGCTCCCAGAATGGGAAAAGATTGTTTGGTAAATTTTTCTTCAAGCGCTTGATTTCTGGTAGCATTTAATGATTACCTAGCTCAGCAACTTGTGTTAGAACTTTGGCATACGAATCTATAATCAAAGATAGGGATCACAAACTGGTTAGGTTTCATAGCAAAATAGAAACATACCTGCTGAGCTTGATAAGACTGTAACTGATGTCAGAAGGCGGATGCTAAGAGTTTCACTTATCCACAGAACTGCTTAGACAGGCAGTTGTGCTCTGGGGGTATAGAAGAAGACTTGCTACACCTGGCTTCTGTCCCCAGTGCTCCCCCGATGTAAAAAGAGTAGAGTTATCATTTAACTGATAGACTTAAACATCTATTATTATTATTATTCTACATATGAGCTCCAGTGCTGTATAGCATACTTTAAATACCTCCATAGGTGTGTGGGGGGGGGGGGGAGCAGTAGTGCTGGGAATCAGCCTGATAAGCAACATAAGTCAGACTCAGAAAGGTAATCTTTGTTTGTTCTCTCATATGTGGTTATGACAGATTAGCAGAATGAGGACTTTTGGGGGAAGGAAGAGAGTGGGAAACAACAGAAGAAATTGTGAGGGGAGAAAAAAGAAAATATTATATACCTGTTTCATTTGTGGAGTCTATATTTAAATATAGGTGAGTCTTGACTATGTATATGTGACATATAGCATGCATATATGGCACGAAAGCATGAGGAGGAATAGTTAGAAGGGCAGAAGCGGGCAGGAGAAGTTTGGATGGGGGAAGATAGTGGGAGTAAATACGATCAAAGCATAATGATCTATACATATGAAACTGTCATAATAAAACACACTATTTCATATGCTCTTTGAAAATTAGTAATATAAATAAATGAATTCCATTCTTTCCGTTGACATGCTTAGTTAATCAGAGAATTTACTGGTGTCTCTTGTACAGTTCATTAGTGTATTAATACATGTCTTTATGCTATTATTCAGCACTAGCGTCTTCAAAACAGTTGTTCCAAGCTCTTGTGACGCCTCCCTGTTAATTACATTAAAGAAAAAAAAACAGCCATTGCAAGCACACAGTGTCTTGAGTACACTGGTGTTTCAAAAGATTCTCTTACCACAGGGTGTTTCTACAGAATGCCCAGAGGAGCTTGAGAGGGCACACATTCTAAAACTACAGACCAAAGGCAGCGAAGAGACGTGGCCTGCTCTAGAATTTTACTTTAAGACCATCTCTAGGCTGGGGCACTCCTTTACCACAGAAGCCTTCTTCATTCTGTACCGTGCGCCCTGTGTGTGGTAACACTGTGGACCAAACCTACCACATGGGAATACATGCTGTTTTGTAGACATGAGAGACAAAGAATAAGCCTTGATTTTTTTTTGTTTAACTCTTAAAAATCCTCAAGAGCCCTGTATGATAGCATTAATTCATCTTCCCAAGGAAAACCAAGGCACAGAGTTTTCACTACCTGCCAAATGACAGAACTAGATTCTATCCCACACATTATGGTTCAGTGTCAGATTTTCTTGACATTCCATTGACAAATCCTATCTTAGGCATCTCATTCTGTAGTGGCCCCTAAGTGTATGTCTAGGATGTAGTCTTTGCAATGAAATGGCATTGTGATGGGTTTCAGAAGGGATCTGAATCCAACGACACATGCTTTTATTTTTAAAAGTTAGCAAGATGTTTGAGGGACAGAAACTCACAAAGCAGATATGAATATGGATCCAAAAGAAGGCTTGATGTGATGTGTCGGTCAGTCAAGGAAATCCACGGGACAACTAATATTGACCTGAAGCATGGACATAGCGAGGGGTTCTACTTCACAGCTTCCACAAGGCACCAAATATGTCACGTCCTGATTTTGGACTTCCTACCTTCAGAAGAACCGTGGTAATAATTTTCTCTTGCATTAAGCCACTTGGTCATTTGTAGTGGTTTGATATAGCATGCCTTTCTTGAGGCTCTGCATCCCAGCTTGTGTTCACTGATTTAGATTGCCACAGGGTTTCTTTTTAATGGTAAATTTTCTCTAAATTAATCTGTGGAAGCTCCCCCACCCCTGAATTTAGGCAAAGACTTGCTATTGTCATATTTCCTATGTAATGCTCTTGAATGTTTTACTCCTGATCATCTTCACCCGCTGTTCTTTTCACACCTGGATGCAAGCCCCAAGTTCACTGTTTCTTTGTGAAAAGCCTTTGGTTTTCCCTCCTTACATCTTCCCATTTGCTGAGGCGCCTCTGGTCCTACATTCTGTTCCCTTCCATTGTTCTGCTTTTCCCCTTAAATAGTAGGTAAGACAAGTTCTTCTCTGAAGCTCTCTCCTCTCTTCTTGTTTTTCTTGTGCTTGTTCTTGTTCTTCTTCCTCCTCCTTCTTTTTCTGAGACCTCCTTCTTCTCTGTGTAGCCTTGGCTGTCCTGGGATCACTTTGTAGGCCGCACTGGCCTCAAACTCACAGAGATCCACCTGCCTCTGCCTCCTTGAGTGCTGGGATTACAAGCGTGGGCCACCACACTGCAGCTTCTCCTTTCCCTTCTAAATGTGCCTGTTCATCACATGGGCTCACACAGAGCTACTTCATGCTTGCATCCTCAGGACCTGTCTTCTCAAAAGGAGAAGATTTGTTTGGCATGTGGGAGTCATTCATATGGATAGTAGCCTGGCAGTGTAAATTTTCTTCCTTATTTATCATGTGTGTGAATTTGTGTGTATTACCAATTTCTAACTTCTCACAATTCTGTACTTTCCCTATAGTATATATGATTTTTTGTTTGTTTGTTTGTTTCAGAAATGTAATGAGAAATTTTTTTCTATGCGGTGCTGTGACTAAATTCTAGAGGGGAGTTAGTGTAGCTCATAGGGACAAACTGTCTTCCAGGAATAGATGTAGTGCCTGTTTGGACTTCAGAGCTTTCCATGGTGTGGTGAGGTGGGAACCTCTTCTTGTATGAAGAGTAGACTCATCTTGCAGGATGGTAACACCTTTTCTACTGCAGGAAAGCAGTTAAAACACATGTAGAAACAAACATCCCTGTGGACGGTGACTGGATAAAGGGGTAGCCTGTACCAGTTATTAAAGTGCGTCAGCTTCAAAACCTCCCTCTTCCATCCAATTTTGCACCGTGTGGCCCAGGTCTCTGCAAACACTTCTGCTTTGCCAGCTGGTTGCACATGAACTCAGCCAATTAGAGATGCCAGCGGGAGATTGCCAAGCTGAGAAAAGGACCAAAGCTAGCATCTCTCTCTCCCCTCTTGGACTTGCACATGTAGCTTCATCATGTTCCTATTGGATGCACCAGCGTCAGCCGTCACTGTCCTCTTCAGCTTCGGGATCTCAGACACTCAGAGCACAGGGCTTCAGCACGAGATCAGCATCCTCCCTTCTCAGAAGTCTGAGTGCCCCCAAACTCATAAGCTCATGTCTGCTCGTGTTCTAGTCAGCCCTAGGCTACATCAGTTTTCTGCAGTTTGCTTATTGGATGAGATTTGGTGTGTCCTGCCTTTATCATCTCAATTATCCAGAAAACAACTTTATAACTAGCTTATACTTATCATTAAGTTCTCTTAACATCACTGATGTGGGTTGGACTCCAACTGATACTGTGGACACACTAAATTTTCTTGATTTTATGGCTGAAGAACTATGATTTCAGGATATCTTAAATGTGACAAAGAGTTTAAATACCCATACTTAAAAAAATACACTAAACAAAACAAAACAAAACTGTATTATTTGGAGTTTGGGGACTCTATATCTGTATAGTAATGTGTATATCTGTCTTTAATATGCTTTTAATTCCTAGTCCAAGTACATGGGTCCTATGAATGTTCCCCAGAATAGAATGCATTTTATTCTGCTTTGCGGAGGCACCTAGCACACCTGTGGGTGTCCCTTCAAATCTCCTTTGCTCAGGCCAGTGTGACACTGAGTTCAACCATGCTCATGTGGACAGCAGAGGTACAAGATCCAAACTAGGTGGATTTTATGGCTGAGAAAGTATCATGGACATTAGAATTTATTGTCCATTCCAGAAGCTTACTATCACATCCAACAGAATATTGTATCTGACAGGAAAAGACTTAGCTAGCTAACCTACATATTTTTTTAAAAGACTAAGGTTATTCAATTTAGCAATTTTGACACCAAAAATTTAATATTTTAAAGGAATCTGAGAAGTGTCATAAAGCACTCTGGTGCACATCCAGAGGAAAGGGTGGTGACATGGCATGTGGGTTTAGTCATAACATACAAGACATGCCAGGGTATAACTCAAGGCCACTAACCACATCAAGTGTTGGCTTCCTGAGTCAAATTAGAAAGGGCTGAGGTGACTAGAAATACCTGGCCATGTGTTTTTATAAACAACTTTTTTTTTTCTCTTCAGACAACCATTTTGTGGGGAGCAGACATGGAGGATTGAACCTGTACATGCCAGGAAAGTGCCCCGCTCATATTTCACTCCTGCTCTCTTGTCTTTTTACTATAGTATTTGAGTCAAAGTCTCACTAAGTTGCTTCAGCTGGCTTTAAGCATACTGTGGGCTTTGAAATGGTCAACTTCCTACCTCAGCTTTCCAAGTATTGAGTTACAGGCTTATGCCACCAAGTTTAAATAAGGCAGAATTTGATGGCACTGCTATTGTTCTAAAGGTATTGGGCTTCCTTTGATTGTATATCATTTAGAGATAGTTACAGTAACCAAAGGGAAAAATAGGGAAGAAATACTTTATTATAAATTTCTGAAAAAAAATGGATGTGTATATTGAATTACATATATAGTCTTTCATTTACACCGTGATTCTATGGCTCTTGTGATCAAGGAAGGAAGAAATTACCTAGGAGCCACATAATGGTCAGTAAAAGACAAGGGTTACAGATGAAATCTCAAAGATATATATCAGGGTCATGTACAGAGTTATTTTGTCTAGTTTTCTAGAACAGGATGTTTTCTTCATTAAAAGATTTAAAAGAGAAGTAAGATCATATACTTGGAAAAAATTTGAAGAATCTAAAGTTAGCCTATATCCTGGGGTCCTTAAGGAATCATGTAAAACAGAAAACAGTAGGAATGAAACTTTGCTGAGCCAATAAGATTAGCTTCCACTTGGGTGAAGACATCTAAGTTGGATTTTGGACTTCAAACAAATCTCCCTGAAGGAACGTGGAAATGGCCTCCTTGCATATCACTGCAGTCAGATGATTTTGGAGCTTGCAACATCATTCTTGGTTTCTGAGAAGCTCTAAGAGGTGTACCACGGAAGGATGCATGAGTCATCTTTGAATGACTATGTCGCTTGCACTAATACAAGTCAGCTATAGTTTGTTTTGTCCTTAAAGTGACTCACAGAATTTTGCAACCTGGAAAAGCCAGCATAGTGGCAATAGTTAGCCTAGGCTTTATAAGGGTAAAAACATCCAGCTGGCACCTTCTTAGAGTTGACTGCCCTTCCTTCCAGTCAGCAGGACTTTTACTGGTGCCTCAGTGGTACTCCTTAATTATTATGAGGTTTTAAAGCGACAGTACGACAGTTTCACAGGTCTTCAGATCTGAGCCTCTACCCGACCTTTTTACTCTAATTATACAGAATAGGCAGGACTTTTTTTTTTTTTTTTAAGTCACAATGCTAGAATAACTTTGAGTGAAGGACTTGACAATAGCCCCATCCCACACATAGTAAAGAATCTTATTTCAAAGTTCAGGGTAATATGGTATAAATACCTAATACATTCAACATTCCATATTCAAATGTTCTATATCTATTAGTTCAAAATATGCTGATCAAAAATACCTTAAAAGGGCAGAATGCATGGAATTTTATGAAAGAAGGGGGATATAGAAAGACATGGAGGGGACAGGAGCTCCAAATGGAGACTAACAGCACCAAAAATACCGAGCCCTGGGGGTCCTGAAGAGAGTGATACCCCAACCAAGGAAAATGCATGGAGAGGACTTAAAACCCCAGCTCGATGTAGCTCATAGACTCAGTCTCCAAGTAGGGTCCCTAGTAAGGGGAGTGGGACTTTCTCCGGCATGAATTCAGGGTCAGGCTCTCTGATCACCACACCCTTGGGGGTGGGGAGGTGCAGCCTTTCCAGGCCAGAGAAGGAAGACAATGCAACCAATTCTGATGAGACCTAATAGGCTAGGGTCAGATAGAAGGGGGGGAGGACTTCCCTTATTAGTGGAAGAGGGGAGGGGCATAGGGGAAAAAGAGGGAGGGAAAGTGGGATTGAGAAGAGACAAGGGAGGGGACCATAGCCAGGATACAAATTGAATAAATTGTAATGAATGATAATAATAAAAAATCTTAGAACCAAAAAACTTTATCTGTACTGAAAATGTACAGATATTTTAAAAAATTATTTCCTAAATAAAACTGTATAAAAACTATTTTCCTAGCAGTTACATTATATTAGGTATTATAAAAGTCTAGAGATGATTTGATATATACTAGAGACATATACTAGATAATTTCAAGTAAACCATGTACCTATGTACATGGTTTTGAACATCAGAGATGTTTGTGATTGTGCGGGAGAGGAGGGATCCTGGAATCAAGCCACTGTGGACACAGGGGAATGTCTATAAACCAAGATATTAAACCTTTACCCTGAAAACTGTATAAAAAGTGCCTCTATTTTGGGAACAATAAATGCACTCTTCAACACAAAACATAACCATGATAAGCTGTTGAGTTCAAAAGTGAATTTGGTTCCCTCCTTGTAACGATTTTTCATCTGCTGTTCTCAAATCCCACCAACCTTTAACCTCTATTTTCAAAATTCGCAATCCCAAGGGCTTTTAACATAACAGTTACAATCTTCACAGAGAGGTCCACGAAGTGGACATAGTGAAGGGAAGCAAGGAGACTTAAGAAGAGAGCAGCATGAACATTTTTGCCTCCAGGACTCTGTACTGCACAGGGAATGCACTTCCTTGTCACAGGTGCCTCTTCCAGCCGGGATGTGTAGCAGGACATGTGAAATGTTACCCTGTAAGACAGACCTCAGGACCAACAGGCAGCAAATACCTTCTCCGCTGTCTTTGAAGTAGCCTCTGAGGAAACACACGGAGATGTACCACTAACGTCTCACACTTGTTGAGTGATCTCCTCCCCTAACTACTTCCGTCCTTATGATCTAACATGACAGTCTATTCTGCAAATGCAAACGGAGCAGACAAGCGAGCTTTCCGTGGATCACAAAGATGGCTCAGGGAAAGGCGGTTATTCAGAAAACCTGGTGACCTAAATCCAATCCCTGGAATCCCATGTAAAAGTGGAAGGACAAAAATGACTCCATGGAGATGGTCTGTGACTGACACACGCTATTTGGCACACATGCAACTAACAAACCACACCTACACACACACACACACACACACACACAGACACACACACAGACACATACACATACACACACACACACACACACACACACACACACCACATACACCACACTAATAAAAAATAAGGTTACCAAAAGATTGTTGCATCTTCTTGACTTGGGTAATTATACTATGTTAATGTATAATTAACTCAAAAGAGTCCCGGGAAGACGTTCTTGTAAATATTGACTGCTGTAGAGTCCTCACACCTGTGTAATATACAAGTTAGGCATTTCTGTGCAGGTTATGCGCTTATAGTGAGCATGCGCCTTGGGAGTTGATGGTGCAAGACCAAATCAAAATATAAAGTCCTGAACTAAGAAACTGCTTTCTATACTTAGAAGCAAGACAAACTAAAGATAAGAGTTCCCCAGACAATCAACTTTGGGCAGAGGAGAGAAAGAATATCATTTCAGAGTTTGACACTGAAAGTCTCGTCTATGTGGGGATCTGTTTTTTAACTGAAGCAGGAGGATTGCTGTGAGTTTGAGATCATCCTGGGCTCCATAGTGAATACCAGACCTGCCAGAAATATAGAGGAGTCTATAAAAACCAGTAAATGAAATCAAGACAACAAGCCAATGTTTAACAAATGCAGTGATGGTTAAGCTACCACCCAGTGTCCAGCGGGCTGTGTTGTTCACTATTGCATGGTAGCAAACACAGCTTTTCCACAGCAGGTGCTCCGGCGGTTAGCAACCTGAAACATGGAGAGACACTCTCTAGTTAGTGACATAGGTGAAAAGGTGAGAGGGTGTACCAAAGTGCCAGCCAACCATCTCCTGCCTCACTCCGGGTGAAGAGCCTACAAATGTATGTTCTCATGGGACACAGGGCCAGGAATTATTCTGAGTTACTTCCACCTAGCAAAGAAGATGTAACAATTAAAAGCTGCTGGCATACGGCTAGTACCAGGAAAAATCTAGTTTCCAGAAGGAAACACTATTGGACTATTCTTAGGGAATATATGTGTCTGTTTCTAAACTTTTTTTTTTAAGCAGATTGTGTAAAGCTCATTACATGGAGGCTCTACCAAGAAAATCCTCTGGGACTAGGGGTGTAATGTATCTGAGCCAGAGGGTGCTGCTAACATGAAAGTCCCCAGGGTCCATCCCCTGTACCACAACCCAACCCAACCCAACCCAACCCAACCCAATCAAAACAAAACAAAACAATTGGTTTAGTAAGCACAGCAAGAAAAACAAACAAACAAAACCCAAGAAAACAATTTAGCTGAGTGTTTTACAGTCTTCTCTGAACAAAAACAGAAAAAGAGTTTAAGGGTTTTGCAGCATCTCATTCTACATGTCACTGAATTCTCTCCCACCTCCAGCCCAAGTAGCAGAATTCATATTTGGTCAAACTGGCCTTTGGGTCTCGCTGTTTTGGCTATGTCTGAGACACAGCTCACCGATCAAAGACTTTAAATTTAGTTCTCAGTTCAGGACAGTCTCTACTATGTAATTCATTGGCCTTTCTTCTTCTCCTCTCCTTCTTCTTCCTTTTCTCACTCTCTCTTTCTCTCTCAGCACGATAAGCTCGACTTTTGAAATTTGTAACTTTTAATATTTTTGACTAATTTTGACCTTTCCTGATTTTGTGTCCAGCCCCCAACTCTTTTATTTTAAAAACAATTTTGTATTAGCAAAATCTCCCTTCGGAGCTAGAGGAAGTGATCAGCATAACTGCTGTTTGTGGGGGTTAGCTTTTAAAGGAGCTTCGTGAACCTGTATTAAGGCCCAATTCTGTAGATTAGCCATGCCACCCAATGCACAAGGGTCAAGGATCGTCTGAAATTTATTCACAGCTTAGACCAAAGTCTCACGTTGATGGTTAATTTTCAGCTGTATTTTTACTCAATTGTTTCAGTACGCTGATGTTTGTCTGTACACTCAACCTTTTATCTGCATTAGCATGGAAAAACCAGAACAAGCAGTTTTGCTAACCACAGACTGCTCCAGTCCCTTGGGAAACCTGGATACAGTTAATATGCCTATCTGAATAAAACCAAGCAAGGAGATCTGCTTCATGTATTGAGATTCTGAGAAAGAGGGTAGTGGGGGATTCTGAGAAAGAGGGTAGTGGGGGATTATCCTCTGTTCTTTGGCTCATTCGGAATGGGAATGTTTTCAGTATGGACATGAGGCTTAAGGTGGATGTTAGTATAGCCGTGGTCAGGTGAGGTGGCCCTGCCTGTAGTTTGGCACTTGGCCAAATGAGCTGGATCACTTTGAGGTTGAAGCCAACCTGAGCTATATATAGTGAGACCTTGTCTCTAAAACACAAAATGAAAACAAAACAAAACAAAACAAAACAAAACAAAACAAAAAAACCCAGAAAGCCCAACATGCTTACATGCATGTTAGCTTCAGTATCCTGACCAATCACTGTGGGAGAGGCGATGTGCTACCACTCCCAAGTATGACCTCCTGTAGCTTAGGTGAAACAGGAAAACCGGAATCCAGCCCTGTCCTGTAATTCAATTCTACAAGGAGAAGGAAGTGGCATTGAAATTTTGGCTTATGGGAATCAGAGGCTTCAAAAATCACCTTTGCCTTTGTTTCACGTTGTTAGCACTCATTGTTTGGGCTTAGTTCTGTCATGGTTTCCCTACACCCAGGCTGTGGGCAGCGCACCTTGCTTCAAGTGAGAGCGTAGTGGGGCTCTATCCGCTGTACAGAACTGTACAGAGTCAGCAGTACAGAGCTCTGCATTGGGGATTATTGGACACAGATTTCCTTAACAATGCAGTGTCTGTTTTCACACATGCTTTTGTCCCCCTTGGCACTGTATATCAAGAGCTATGCGGGAAAAGAGGTCAGCAAGGTTCCCACTGTAACTTGGAGCTCAAGGGCATTGTACTGAGATGGATCTTAAGCTACATCATTCCTTACTACTTCTTGTCTTCCATTTAGACATATGCGGACTCACTCATGGGACAAGCCTTGAGTGACTCCTTCAAATTCTGAGGTAAGGCTCATAGGAAAGAATGTTATGATTCTGGGAGAAAGGAGAACACGGCTTTCTGGGGAGGCGGAGGCTTGACACAGTCTGCTCTTCCTTGCATATTTTGAACTTTGCAGCTCAAAGGTGCCTGGGAACTTGAAGAGCAAGTTTGTACCTTGAGCCAAAGCACTTCTGGGAAGAGGCCAATGAATTAAAGTAGTCTGACTCAGGTGGTGGATAGGGAAGGAAGAGTTCCTCTGGGGTAGATGGTGAACAGTGAAGAGCTGGCTCAAATGCCAGGCTTCTCTCTAAGCCCAGTGACAAGAGATATTAATCCTTTGGGCCTCTGATATAGTCGTTAATCAGCAAGAAGCACATTGTGAATGCTTTTTGACTGGAAAGCCCATGGGAATGTCTCAGAATGTCCCTGAGTCCTTGTTTTACCTGCTGTGAAGTTGTTGCAGGACCAGCAAAATAGCATACCTATCTCTGTCACTTGAAAGCTTTCTTCAGGGAATAAAAACTTAGCCAAGGAACTTGCGGTTGGTAGCTGCGGTGGGATTCAAAACTCTGTACTATGGTGACTGTGGTAGAAGTGAGCACCAACCAGATTTTAAAAAGTGAAATCATGTGTTGGACATGGTGGCACAAACCATTAGTCCCAGCACTCTGGAGGCAGAGGCAGGTGGATCTACAAAGGGTTGAGGCTAACCTGGTCTACAAAGTGGGTTCCAAGACAGACAGGTTACACAGAGAAACCCTATCTCAAAAACAAAACAGAAGAAAAGAAAAAGAAAACAAACAAAACAACACACACATACACAAGCCCCGAAAAATTAGGATACAGGAGTTAAATAATTCAACTTTAAAAATATTGTCACAGAACAGTTTTATGATGCATGCTGAGAGTTGTTGGTGTGTGTGTGTGTGTGTGTGTGTGCGTGTGTTTGAAGCCAGCCTGGGCTACATAGCAAAACTATTTCAAGGTAAAACAACAATGCCAACAGCAGCAGCAACAACAACTTGAACAGAAAAACTCCATCTTGTATTATCAGATAGTGAGTGATACTCTGTTTCTTTCTGTGTCTTCCTCATCCTAAATCCTGGCAGAAAAATTTCTAAAGAATGAACAACTTACATGAAGAATTTGAATATTTTTCTACTTTAAAAAAATGTAACTGCTGACATACACATATCTGGAATCTATCACAGGGTATTTGGGCAGTCATTTGAATAGAAATCTCATGGATCAGATACAAAACCACAGTGAACACATAACACACGTGGCATTTGGCATCTAACTGCAACAAGGATATTGTGCTTGAACTTTGCAAGACTTGTCTTCACAACAAAGACTACTATAGAAAACCACAACCAATCAAAATGCAGAGTTGTGGAGCCCAATCCCATCAGATGTATCTACAAAACACCCCCGCATGTAAAGCTCAGGAAACGCTGAGAGGGGGCAGAAAGAAAGATTGTTAAGGGGTGAAAAATCAGGAAGAGTATGCCTTCTAGTAACATCAGAAGCTATACCCGTAAAGTCTCATCAACATGACAGTCCAAACTTGAGCTGAACAGGAGTATACCAACAAACATGCCAAACCGCAGGGGGTTGGGGTAAGGGGTGCCCATGAGGCCTCAATTCTACACGCAGAACTACGGGCAAGCAAGTAAAGCTGGGAGTTGGAGAAGCGGTCTTCCACAGCTAAGAGCACATCATTTGTTCTCCTGTGCCAAATGGTCAGCCCTGAAAACATACATATTAAATAGCATTATGTGGACTCAACAGGTTCTATTTAGGAATATACATGTGTTTACAAATATGTGTATGGATGCAATAACCATTGGTGAAAGAGAGACCATAAATTTGAAGGAGAGTGAACAGAGTATATAGGAGGAATGAAGAGAAATTAAATTACAATCTCAAAAATTAAAAACAAAACTGAAGAGTCAAATGAGGAAAAAGACTCATCCACACAACTATTGGATTTCTGGGAATAAATAAGAGTATTCGTTTTTTTTTTTTTTTTTTTCTTCTATGATCTGCTCACATACCTTTCTAAGCTGGGTGAGAAGCGTCTACCAAAATTCATCTTCCTAGCCCTCAGCTAGTTTTTAAATAAAATCATATTAAAGAACTTAGCAGTTTGTTTTCAAGGCTATTCTGGACGTAGCTGTTTGTTCGCACTTGAAAATAGCCCCAAAGGAGGTGCTGTGCTTCTGTGTAGACCTAATGACACAATACTCAACCCTCTGGAAGTTCTCCTAGGATGAGTGTGTACACAATCCTAGTAAACACATTTCACTCTTTATTCAAGTACCATTAGTCACCTTGGAACTCTGTACGAAGGTATGAGTTAAAGAAAGCATGATGCTTAGAAGGATCTGTGTTTGCAATCTTAGGTTATAAATGCTGAGCCACACACAACAGCAGAATTACATTATGATCTTATAACCACACCAGGGTGCTTTAAAAGAGGAAAGTAAATTATAAGCTTTTCCTCTTCCACAAACCAGTGCAGAAAAATACTGCGTGATATTTGGTTTCTTTCTGGCTGAATGCTATAAATCCCAACGAGATTTCCCTTCCCAGGCAGAGTCCCACATTCACATAATCCAGAAAGCCAATGCTTCAGTGTGGCTCCACCTTTCTGCAACTCAGGTTTCAGACACATGCTGGGTTTTTAAGAGTTTGAAGGAAGAAGGATCCAGCTGCCTTGTCACATCAGTGCAGAACCCTCGGACTGGGATGTGTGCAAAAATCGTTTATAATCCGTGGAACTAACTCATGTGCCTGCTACATTTCTATGTCTAGACCAGCCTTCTGGAAGAAGGCAGCAGTACGCTTCCATAGACTCAGCCCACGACTGTTAAGTGCTGTCATTCTGACACGCTGTCTCTCAATTCTAGGTGGCCTTTCTGGTAGAATGCGCCCTTTGTTTTGGTGCTCAGTCTACCCTTACGGCTGGCAATAACCTTCCATGAGAAACTTACTGGCCCACATTTCCTTGTTTGATATAATCTATTCTAGCTGGGTAAGGCCTTGCCAACAAGGCATCAAGCTTCATTTCCAAGAGTAGTGGTGATTGTGCTAACTTTAGTGGCTAATAATGCTAACTTCAATGGCTAATAATTTTTTTAATTATTAATTTGCTGTTTCCTGACATCTCCTGTGCTCAGAATATTAAATATCACTTTAATGAAAGTTCCTAATGATTCAGATAATGTTTTGAACAGGTTTTGTTGCTTTTAAATAAGATGAAACACAAAGGAGGTCATTAAAAAAATCTAGGAGCTGGGCATGTTGGTGTATACCTTTAGTTTCAGCTTCTCTGGGGGCCAAGGCAAGGGGATTATTTGAGCCCAAAAGATGGAGATCAGCTTGGGCAGCAAAGAGATTTCATCTCAACAAAACAAAGCAAAGCAAATTAACAATTAACAAGAGACTTTGTTTTCTGAGTGTTAGGTTTATAGAGGGAGCAGGGACCTGAGAACTTATTATTTTATATTATATATTATTATATTAATACTAGAGTCCTAGCATACTGAAGGTTAGAAAGCTTCTGCAGTAGTATGTAAAAAGCCAGGAGAACTCTTCTTGAAAAAATAAGACTGTGTAGGCTCATTTGATATAGCATGACTCCTGACCAAATTAGGCAGGTCACTAGATAAGAAATGCCTGGTAATATCAAGTTCTTGAATAGAAACTTGCTTCTTGAAGTAATATACTCAGCTTACCCCTGTCTCAAAATTTTGAAGTGTATGATCCAAAAAAATGTCCTGAAATCGCTAATCTAATTGCCTTCAAACTGCACTTATAGTTATTTAAAACAAAACAAAAAGCTGCTGCAGATTGAGTACAAGACAAACTACAAGGTATATAAACACAATTGCCAAGTGTGGAAAGATAATTCAAGGGACCTTAGGCAGGACTGGTTTCAGGACAGAGCAATACCTGTGATGTCCTAATCATTAAAACAACACACATTATCTAAATAGCCTTCAGGGATTCAGTTTCTATGTCATCTTAAACAAATTGGTTGCATAATCTCAACAAGAAAGAGAAAAATGGATGGAGGTGTTTCAGAGAACTAAGACTTCCCAGGAAATGAAGACAGAGCTCACTGGCTTTCCTTTCTGATTCTAACTTTCTAAGAACCTTAAGAATTACCTTATTCTGTACAGGTTTTGAAAAGTTTCTTCCAGAGTTCAAAAATAGACTTACGTATGTATATATATTATATGTCTTCTAACAGTATAATCGCACGCACGCACACATGCACGCGCGCGCACACACACGTGATATCCTAGTTATATCACTAGACAACAGTTTAGCAGCTCAAATCTCAAAATATTAATTTTATTTGCTGTGGGTTTGTTTGTTTGTTGCTTTTAAAGGAAGATTCCTTGAGAAGATATTAACCAAATATCATTAAAGATACTAGAAAATTTAGAATATATGATCCAAAAATGTCCTGAAATAGTTAACCTAAGTGTCTTCAAATTGTGCTTATGGCTATTAAAAAAAAAAAAAAGCGAAACAAAATAATAAACTGCTGCAGATTGAGTACGAGATGAAATACAAGGTGGAATATAAGCACAATGTGATTTCTTTTCCTCCCTGGTCATCTAGATAGCATCCTACAGATTGATGTGTCTAGTGTAGACCAGGCTAGCCTGTAACTTGCCTGAGACTTACCCACCTGCCTCCCAAGTGCAGGGATTAAAGGTGTGTGCCACCCACCTGGCATGATTGGTGGCTTAGCTTTGCTGATATAAAGAAATACCCACAAAACACGTGGTTTCTCATAAACCTTATACTGCTGGCCTGCTAGATCCTCCAGCATCAAGAGATGGGAATTCCCTAAGTGCTTAACACACTTGAAAATTAAACGTGTATATTAAATCTGTCATTTTCTACACTTATGCTTGTGCTGTTTGAAAACGTGCTATTCAAAGTCACTATCAACCGCAGGGTCTCAAAGTCTTGGCTCTAACAGGGGAGTGAAAACAAAGCCCTACAAAATGTGTAACATTTTCTAGTTACTAAGAATTAACTAGAAACTGTGCTGCATATTTTTCCTTTTATATTAAGCTGTTGTCTGTAAACCTTTCTAGCATTCAAATCTTTTAAATGTGAAAGCCTGACTTTAAGGCAAGAGAATAGTCAAAAACCTGACACAAACAGGGCTTGATGTCACACTCTTTAATCCTAGCACGGGGACACACTGTGAGGATCACTGTGACACCAGCCTTGTCTATATAATGAGTTTCAAGACAGCCAGGGCAGCACAAATGAACACATACACACACACACACACACACACACACACACACACACACGACTTAGCCCTGAGTGCCTGTCTACAAGAAGCAGATAGTATGGGGTAATTTTTTCTCTGGGCTGTTGAACAGTCACTTTTCTGACCTGGTTTGTTACCTTCTTAGGATCCTAGGGACTAACCCTCAGGGCTGGGGTAGGAGGGTTGGGGTCCTACTTAGTATATTGTTCCAGCACAAGATGAATTGATAAGAATGGTTCTTTATCGAAGGTACTTTGACGGGCTTCAGCTGAGGCCTGTTGGCCATTGATGATCTAGATATCCCTGCTTACGGTGAACGAAAAAGGCTTCTGGTTAGAGCACACAGGAACACCAACTTCAGTGAGTGACTTTTAATGGATGTTTCCTTGGTTAGTAAAAACTGCAGTGTTTTAAACAAATGTTCATTAGTTTGCATGCTCTTTCAGAGCACTTTCCTCTGCTCTTTGAGTTTCCAATGACCTGTTGCAAGATTCTGTACCTGTTAAGCAAATGACATCTCCACATTTGCCAGAAACATGGGGGTGAGGTGGAATCATGGATTAGACTGGGGTTCCATTTGTAGCCTTTCTTCATGGTCCCTATTAAGCTCATCAATTTAAAGTAATGAGTTGGTTTTGCAAGCATTAGGTAAAGTCTCTCCATGGTAGCAACTGATTTGACTCATATTTTGTACGTACTTTTAGTATCAAAGAATGTAATTCCATGATTTGTTTCCTTAGCTGAACTCTATAGCCCTATTCAAAGAGAAGTCTTTTTTGAAAGCCACTATTAAGTCCCTAATCCAATCTTTATTAAAAAGGCTCAAAGTTGTAGACAAGGGAGTTAAGGCATCCTCAAAGGTTGTGATGGAACTCTTCCAAACTCGATAGAGACTTTGAGGGCAATCTGAAATTTGGTGAATGTTTATAGTCTCTTTGTTAGCTAATAATGTCTTCCCTAAGCAACCTTGTGTAGAAACAGGCAGAAAATTAGGTCTACCAGAAAAATAAAATTGATGGGGAAAGCTGACTTGCAGGAATTAAGCATCCTTGTTTCTGATGCTTTGGAGCAATGTGGTCAATGAAAAAGATTAAACCTCTTCCTTCCTTCCTTCCTTCCTTCCTTCCTTCCTTCCTTCCTTCCTTCCTTCTTTCTTTCTTTCTTTCTTTCTTTCTTTCTTTTTCTCTTTTTTAAAAGCTGGGTGCAATTTGCACAGGCCAGAAAATCTGTTTTGGAAAGAAGAACTTTTAGCAAGGAATAAAGAGTATTTATATCAGCTGAGCAAGGATACAGGACTGATGCTCATGATGCCAGAAGAAAGGTTGAGAGTCAGGTCAAGCTGGATTATGGCTAGCTTACTGCACTCTTTTTTGTCTAGACAGTACTGGGGAGACTTTGAGGCTGAGTGACGGCGTCGAGGTTGGGGTAGTGACAAATCTGAGTTCATGCAAGAAGGCATCAAAGAGTCAGATAGCTTTGTAGTATGATAGCTGCATGGACTTGCCACTTTGAGTGATTCAATGCTGCCAGTTTCTTTTATTTAAATACTTGACTAATCTTCTGGAAACAAAGCTTTTTACTCAAAAAGGTTAAGGTCTAATAATCTCAAATGTCAGATTCAAGGTTATCCCTTCTAGACAGGCAATGATGCCAGTGACCCTTAGACTTCAAATAAACTGTGCCTAAATGTGGCTTTTATGAAAGTCAAAGGCTATTATATATTACACCCTTTATTCTATGATCCATCTTATCTTTAAAAAGAAGTGCCCTTAATGCCTAATTTTATCAGTGAAATGACATTTTGAAGTGTCAACTTAGAAAACAAAACAAGGACATCTTTTGTCAGAGGCAGCTATTGATCAAAATAACCATGGTCACTGTGAGTTATTTGAAACAGTGTCATGTTTTCCCATTTAACGTTTCTTATCTAAACATTGAAAATCTAGAAACATCACTACTAAGAAAACGATGGTAAAGAAGGGTAGGCCATTTCTAATTCTTTTATAATTAAAGTGTGACATTGGACAGTGTGTGCTTTTGTTTTTAAAACTAAACTTCCTGGAGACCTGTTAATGTATCAGATAGCAATATTTAAAGTTCAGGTAGAACTTGGAACATTACAATGACGGAGCACATGCCTAGGATGGTAGCATGCATGAGGAGCTTGGCTTGATCCTCAGCATCCAACAGCGAAAATTAGGTAAGTCTCTTAG
This sequence comes from Meriones unguiculatus, assembly GCF_030254825.1. Lineage (NCBI taxonomy): Eukaryota > Metazoa > Chordata > Mammalia > Rodentia > Muridae > Meriones > Meriones unguiculatus. The sequence goes on from NC_083351.1 coordinate 126,858,759, forward strand.
GATCTAGTAACACAATCAGAGAGCACCACCCTCTGAGTGCCTCTAGAGCCTAGGCAGAGTGCAAAAATAGCATTTTGACCATCTAACTGATGCCTATATAACTTCTGGGAAAATCTCCCAATAAATTAAAAACTCAAGCCAGGCGACGGTGGCGTACACCTTTAATGCCAGCACTCAGGAGGCAGAGGCAGACAGATCTCTGGGAATTTGAGGGGAGCCTGGAATACAGAGTGAGTTCCAGGACAGCCGAGGCTACACAGAGAAACCCTGTCTCGAAAAACTAAAAGAAAAAAATTAAATTGAACAGTAAGGTTATTTTTTTAAACCTAGTTCATTCTTATTTATTTGTGTCGTGTATGTGTGCGTGTATGTGTGTGTGTGCGTGCATTTTAACATGTGTGTGCAAATCCTTGGGAAGGCCAGAAGACACATAGGATTTATTCCCAATAACTAGAGTAACAGGTATGTGAGTTGCTGGACATGGCTGCCAGGGTCTGCACTTCAGCTGAATAAGCACCATCTTCATCACTGAGCAGTATGTTTTGACTGAAATAATTAAACTTTGAAAAACTGCTTTGATGGTGGGATTTTGAAGCTAGCTAGGCTATGACCTATTCATGGTTTCCAGCTATGTTCTTGGACACACTGAGGAGCAGGGTAGTAATGAGTTGGCAGTCCAATGCCATCAGCATTTTAGAGAGGCTAGTGGAAATTACATCTGACATCACAATCCAGCTGCACAAGCAAATTTTAAACATTAACTTTCCCACTGGGTGTGGCGGCTTATGTCTACAGCCCCAACGCTGGAGTCGGGCGGGATGAGCTAAGCCAGGAGAAGGTCAGCTTGGGCTACATAGGATGTTTTAGGCCACCCCAACTGCAGTGCCAGACCCTGTCTCAAAACTTGCAAGCAAAGCAAAACAAAATAAATAAATTTAAGTTTCTCTCATTTGAGTAGAAAAGCAGTTTTTAGCCCAGACCTGTAAGTCACCTGTACTCTCTATTTTGGTGAACGTATGTAGACACTGAAAGAAAGGGAGAATGAAAAGCTGTCTTTAGATGAAATGCCAGGCTAAACCCACGAAGGGAGGTGGTTTTTAGCGAGGGGGTTCCATCCACCAGAGAAGCAGATCTTCATGCGTTGACCAATACTCCAGTGACAGGCGTTACACCGACCACTGGGGAGCTCCGCATCACTTGGAGAATTTTTGCAACACCTTGTCCCCCTCAGGACCCGAGCACGAGTGGCTATTGTTCGTTATAAATCACTTTTAAAGTTAAAACAGGGTTCCAGAAACGTTTTACTTATATTAATCGATAAAGGGAAGCTAAAGTTTTCCTTTTCGGCTCAGTCTATAACCAATAAGAAGTCATAAAGGAGAGCGGCTTGAGTTACTTTTTCACCTGGCTGTTGTTTATTGAATACCTACTATGTGTCAAGCATTGGATGACGCTATGGATACAATGACAAAGAAGACATGGTCTTTACTCTTAAGGAACCTGTAGCATAGGACAAGAAAGTGTTGGTTAAAGTTGATGCTAAGTCTTTTGGAGGAGATGTTTCCAGCTAGCATGAAAATCTTTGCTATCAACATTTAGTAAGGAACAGAAAATTTAATAAGGAAAAAAAAAAAGAAATTCTACACAACAATGGTACGAGGCACCCTTAATGTATAGATTATCTCGCCAACTTTTTTTTTTTTTTTTTTAAATCTCCAGTATCCATACTACAATTTCAAGGAACATGAAGAATGTTAGGTTAGGGTTAGGGTTAGGGTTAGGGTTAGGGTTAGGGTTAGGCTGGGTCGTTAAAGAGTACCGGTCGTGTTTTCAGCAGTTTCATGAACACCAGGAGGAAATGTTACATTCACCTGGCAATCAGTTTCACCAATGGAGAAATGTGACTGACTCAAAGGAGATGTCTTAGTACCAAACATGTTATTGGATTCTAAAATCTTAAGAAAGTCATTTTCAGGTGAGACAGACTCCTGAACTGAGATTTAAATGAAACAGCTCTCAGGAAAATGTAGCCCTTCCTTATACCCCACCCAACCCTGGTCCCTCAAACTAGCTTTGATTAAAGGGCTCTAGTTACAAAAGCATTAACCTCATGTTAGGCCACTCTTACCAGGAAAGTAGTGTATGCTGGCACCTCACAGAAGCTTCCACAGATTCTGGCTGCAGGAAGTCATAGCAGGACTGCATCCATTATTCTGTACAAGGGTTTTCATGCCAGAAGGTGAGTGTTAGCATCACTGAACATGGGCTGGGAAAAGACTTACTACAATTTGTTCTGCAGCTGATGTACCTACCGAATCCACAAGAGTATTGTCTATAGCGTGGAATGAAGCTGAGAGTTCATCCTAAATTGTTCACATATCTACTTCATCTGGCCAAGTTCTGACTCACTGCTTTTCACAGTTTCTCCTTTGTTTTCATGTTTCTCATCCTCTCACTTTTCTGACTCTTCACTGAGTTCCAGCATTTCTCCCCAGCCTTGCCTCATTGTTGTATTACTTCCTATATGTATCTGGCTCATGATACAGATGTTCTACACAGATACTATGTTATTTTTTTACTATACTTAAATTCCTTAAAAAGAGCAATGACTAAATACTTCCCATCTTTATAAAAGAATCCGATGATAACCCAAGCTTTAAGTTCAGTCTAGTTGTACCAGGATCAACTTTTTTTATGGAGGCATTCTGTAGAAGTGCCTGCTGGACTAGCCTTCCTGACTTTGTAACAATCAGCTTCACTACTCAGTACCAACATTTGTACATGAGTTGAGCTTCAAAGCCCTTAACCAGGCTGCAGACATATGCATTCATAGCTACCATCTCTCTACATAACCATTCTGTTTCCCATAACAGAGGCAGAGCTGTGTTTTATGCCTTTTATGCCTCTGATGCTGATGTCCTAGCCTGCATCCCTGATTGCTTTCTTCCACTTAAATTCCAATCTGCCATTCAAAGCCTCTCCAAAGTATATGGTCTCAGAGAAGGGTCTACTGGTCTCTTATTCAGTGTATCATTTTCCCACAGTGACCATGATCTAATGTTGCTCTCTGACTCATGCACAATTCTTCCCTCAACTCAATAAAGCTTTTGAGGCAAGGGTATTGGTTACCCTACTTTTCTAGGCTTTATATAGTCTGGTAAAGAGCATAGTACTCTAAAACATTAATACTCATACACAGAGGGGAGATGGTAATGCTTACTTGTAACTCCAGCACTGGAGGTTGGGGGTTGGAGAGACCAAAGGCTGGAGGGTTGGTGAATTTGAATCCACCTCAGATTATACAGTGAACTGGAGGCTAGTCTAAGCTACATAGCAAGAACCTATCTCAATAAATAAATAAATAAATAAATAAATAAATAAATAAATAAATAAATATATGACAGCAATACCCATTTCCCCCTTTGTTTCTTTTTAAATTTAATTTAACTTATATATTTTTTATTACAATTTATTCACTTTGTATCTCTGTTGTAGCCCCATCCTTCATCTCATCTCACTTCCACCCACCCTTCCTCTTCTCCCCCTATGCCCTTTCTGTGGTGCCCTATTATGGGAGGACCTCCTCCCGTTCTATCTGACCCTACTTTATCAGTTCTCATCAAGGCTGGCTGCATTATCTTCCTCTGTGGCCTGGCAAGACTACACGCCCCACCACCACCACCAGGGGGAGGTGATCAAAGAGCTGAGTTCATGTCAGAGACAGTCCCTGTACACCTTACTAGGGAACCCACTTGTAAACTGAGTAGCCAATTGGCTTTCTTTGAACAGGGGGTCTTGGTCCTCTCCATTCATGGTCCTTAGTTGGAGTCTCAGTCTCTTCAGGCCCCTTTGGGCCCACGTATTTTGGCTCTGTTGTTCTCCTTATGGAGTTCAAAAACTCAATGGATGATGCATGCTGGAGAGGATGTGGAGAAAGGGGAACCCTCCTTTATTGCTGGTGGGAATGTAACCTTGTACAACCACTTTGGAAATCAGTCTGATGCTTTCTCAGACAAAAGATGACCCACCATTCAATAAGGACATTTGCTCAACTATGTTCATAGCAGCTCTCTTCATAATAGCCAGAATCTGGAAACAACCTAGATGTCCCTCAATGAAGGAATGGATACAGAAAATTACACTTATACAATGGAATACTACTCAGCTATTAAAAACAAGGAAATCATGAAATTTGCAGGCAAATGGTGGGAAATAGAAAAGATCATCCTGAGTGAGGTATCCCAGAATCAGAAAGATACACAGCGTATGTACTCACTCATAAATGGATATTAGCCATATGATATAGGATAAACATACTAAAATCTATAGTCCTAAAGAAGCTAAATAACAAAGAGGACCCTAGGGAAGAGGCTTAATCCTCATTCAGAAAGGCAAATAGGATAGACTTCGGAAGTAGGAGAAGACAAGGAACAGAACAGACAGGAACCTTCCACAGAGGGCCTCTGAAAGACTACCCATCAGGATATCTAAAACATATTGAGACTCATAGCCAAACTTTGGGCAGAGTGCAGGGAATCTTATGGAAGAAGAGGGAGATAGAAAGTCCCCTTTACTTCTTAATATTAAATCAAGCAAACCTTTGCCCTGCTTTGCTGGTAGAATTTTCTTCAACTGCTAAGCAAACCAGACTCATCTTGCTGTTTTAGACAGGTTAACTTTTCTGAGTCAACATGTTTTTCTGCTTAAATAAAGGATCCTCTCAGCAAATAAAGAGCTGACTTCCATGAGCACTGTGCTCCATGTTTTCTTTCTACACATTATCATCTCTCTGGTCTACACCTGTGCTCTCTGTGCCACTGGTCAGAGTGGCCAGAGTTATTTGAGCATACCTTGTTCTTTCCCACCTACATGATTCCTTGTTTACTTAACATCTTTTCTCCTTTTACCTTTGCATGTTTGACTTCCTTTAGTCCCTTAAAGGCCAATTCCATTATTACAACCACTGACTTTGTGTCTTCATTTGAACCCATGTAAATATCCTATACCACTCAATTGAAACAAAATTCTGTTCAATGATTACCATTTTTCTCTAAATTTCTTTTACTTTGTTAGGGCAGGATTTCACTATGTTGCCCAGGCCAGCCTTGAACTCATGTTCTTCTTGCCTCTGCTTCCTTAGTGCTGGGACCATAGGCATGTGTTACCATGTGGGCATTTTCTTTAAATTTCTCTACTTCCTCCTCCTCTTCTTTTGAAACAGGGTCTCTCTACACAGTCCTGTCTGTCCTAGAACTCACTATGTAGACCAGGCTGACCTAGAACTCACAGAGATCTTCCTGTCTTTGACACCCAGTGCTGGGATTAATGACATGTGCCTTCATACCCAGCTAAATTTCTTGCAGATGCTAATTAGCATGTTTCTGCTAGCGTGCATAAGGTAAATAGGTGCATCCAATTTTGAATTTCAACCAATGTTTAGTTATTAAAACTCCAGATAGCCATCTATCTATCTATTTTCTGAAGAATCCTTCCTTTAATTCAGCCTTTGCCATAGCAGAAATAAATATTGAGCATCATTAAGTATTGATGGAAGGGCCATGTTATTAGCTATATATTTGTTTTCTTCTTCAAAAATGTGGTGGCATTTATAATACAATTTTTGAATGAACGGGGGAACAAACAAATATGAAGACAACAATAGCAATAGAGCTGCAGTGATTTAATTAAAGTACTGCTAATATTTCCCCTTAAAAAACAGATATTGGAAACCCTAGTGTGTATATTCACTGTGATTTCTGAACCTGACTCAGAGGATCATGAAAAACTCACTTGATCCTTGCAACCCAAAGCCAAATGGATCCAGCATTCTTCTCTAAACTATTCAATGCCTCTGTCATAGTTGCAAATGCATCTGGCTTTATTCATAACACTTATAAATAACATAAAAGCTTATTAACATCTGAATTATGTATCATAGAAATTAGAACAGACTTTGGTCCAAAACAGAACAGTTAAAATGTTAAAACTAGTTGTGATAGTGCATACCCATGTAGCCCTTGGGAGCCTGAGGTAGAAGGATGAGAAGTTTGATGCCAGCTTGGGCTAGTGAGTGAGATCCTGTCTCATAAAAGAAAGTAGAGAGAGAAAGAAGGAAGGGAGGAATGAAGGGAGGGAGAGATGAAAGGAGGGAGAAATGGAGGGAAGAAGGAAGAAAGGAGGGAAGGAGATGGAGGGAGGAAAAGGAAAAAGAAAAGTGAGGTTATATAGGAGAGCAACTATGCCCCATATAGGAAGGAAAGGGTTACTTTTTGTATTCCAGATCTTTAGGTATAGATCAATTCTAGACTTTAAAAAGATTCTATTGTCCCGACCACACCAAAGTAGAATCCTGAAGGTTAGCATTTGTTGGTCTCTTCTGGTTTATGAAATATTGCTGTATTCTATTGCTTGACCCCCCTGTCTAATGGTTTCAGAATACGAAGAAAAGCCGGTCTAATTCTCAGCCTCAGTGTGTTCGGTATCAGAACTTAGATTATTTAAAATTCTCCAACAACAAGAATAAGAGCATTTCCCAAACATCAGCCCAACTATTGCACTGTGAATAGCCGTTCCAGAGGAGCTGTTTGTCTGTGTCAGCGGCCACCCGCAACAACTTTCCGTTTCCCTGTAGTTGTAACTTTGAGTCAGCTAATTTGACTGCGAGGAAAAAGAAAATTCAGATGTTACACCTTTTAAGTTGTGGAAAAGCTGGTTTGTGGACATGGACATTTGTAGTTCCAGCTTGTACTCTGGACTACTAACCCTGTCGACGTCAGAGCCAGAATTCTCCAATCTACTTCTGGATGACACTGTTGTACACTTCAGTAATGCTGGATCTCTGTCCCCACCCATCATTCTTAGGACTGTTTTTGCCAGGTGAATATGGTAACTAAGGGATAGGGACACCCAGTAGCATAGCCTTTATTTATTTTAAACTGGGAATCAAATCAGGGCCTCAGACATGCTTCCTAAGAGATCTACGAATGACTCACATGCCTGGCTTTTATTGCTGAGACATGCCAGGGGCTGCCATTCCATTGCAGGTTGTCAGAACTCTGGATTTTGTGTGTATGGCCTCACCTGATGCAGACTTCTTCCTCAGTCGCTACTCACTGGGGTTGTTTCTCCACTGCCAGCTCAGCACCACGAATCACACAGATTCTTCAAGTGTATTCAGAGAAACGCTAAAACTCTGTTCATCTTCAGGATCTGATGTGGAGCAAGCTGGTCAGACTAATGGAAACTTTTTTTTTTTTTTTTTTGAGACAGTAAGATGCTGATGCCTTTAACTTCTGGTCACCCTGCCTCCACTTCTCCAATACTAAGATTACCTATAGTGTGAGATACAATTAGTTCAGCCCTGGGGATTGAGCCCAGGGCCTTGTATATGCTGGATAAGCACTCTAGCAACTGAGCTATATCCACAGCCTAGATTCATTTTTCTATAGAAGGTATATATAATCAAAGTTAAATGGAAGAATGGATTGATCCTTCCTAAGACACACAGCTCTCCAAGCACAGTAGATTTATTTACAGTGGAGGCTCTTGACTCTGTTTCTGGACATGGTGTGGAAAACAAATGGAAAAGTTATATGGGCTAGAGAAAAACATCTGGTTTAATGGTAATGATGTAGTTTACTAGAGTCTTTTTTGAGACATCTTTTTAAATGAAGAAAACAATGTGGGGATACTGGGTAAAACATTGTAGGTATGCATTTTCTAATATTTTTGCAACCCAAGATGCAGCTAAACATAATTATATTCAAATGGCTTCGCTCTATTATTTCTGAGAGTATAGGAACTGAAGTATGTTGTAATGCTTTCCACTGAATGACTGAGTCATATAGCTGAATTATAAATGTTACTCGTTGATCAAATGAGAGGTTGTAGAATGTAGCTGGGTGAGGCCTTCTGGCACCTTGGTTCAGTAGATCTGGGGTGGAAACCGTACTCTGAGAACCTGTCCCAGAAGAGCGCTCTCTCGCTGTGAAACACACACTAAGTGTCCAGCCTTGGAAGGTGACTTCATTTGTTACAAATGACAGTTTATACAGCCTAGGAAGATCTGAGTGTATTTCAGCCTAACGTGTTCCATCATATCACTAAGGCAAAACTGACTAGCTGTTTACCAAGAGAAACATCTTAAGCCTTCTGCCACTCAAGTTTCTTCCAGGTTTAATAGCATTTAACTTCATTTTTTTTTCTTTCCTGTAGCGTTGGGGGTTGGACCCACGGTTTTATACACATAGGCATATGTTCTACCCTTGCAACACACTCTTAGACCCTACAGTGTTACAGACCCAGTATTCTAGAATTCTTACTTCCTATTTCTCCCCCCCCACCACCCTTTACTCCAACATTTCTTGAAAATCTGAGATGATCGTCACACTTTTCTGCTTCCTGGTAACTTCCCTAGAACTAAACCTTAAATTGGCATGTCTCATTTCTGAGAATTCTTACCAGCTGTATCAGCCAAAGGGCACTTGCCCCCAGCTAGTTTGTACAGGTTAGAAGAGGAGACTGGAATTGCCAAGCTAACTTCTGTACTGAGGTAATGACTGAAATGTTATAAGCCATTGTGTTTGTTATCTAGGTAATGTGAGGGCTAGCAAAGATTAAAATGTTTATACTGGAATTAAAAGAAGTTTGAGGGACGAGGAGAGGGCCATATGAGTAGGAAGAGATTCTATTCCATTTTTAGACCAGGAAGCAATTTGTTCAGATTCTGCTTGCCCTAGAGAAGACAAGTTTCCTTCCAGGGTGGTGGAAAGATGCAGGAAGGGGAATAACCATGGCAACCTGCCCAGCTATGTGGACCAGGATGGTACTGGGGCCCCAGTGTCCTGACCTAGTCACTAGTTTAGTCTGGGGGGTTCCTCCCTGTCCCACTTCCTTGGTTAGAATGCTGACTGTAGGAGAAGAATCATTCTTTCTCTGTAGGGAGTCTGAGAAAGTGTGGGTAAGACTTAAGTGAGACCAGAGGTCATTCTGACCAAACCAAATAGCAAGCTTCCATGCTGAGAACAGGGAGTAACTGTCTGTTCTAGCGTGAACACAAGCAAATGCACAGGCTTTCCGAGTATTGAGTACTTGAATGATTAACGTTTTTCAGATAGGTGGGTGGTATTCTGTTTTGATTAAGAAATTCTTCATTTGCTTTCAGTGTCCACAAAGACACTTAATTGAGTTGTTCAGAGGGCAGAAACAAGCAGGCAAACAGAATAAAGTATTGTAAGGATGTAGATTAACTTATCTTCCCAGCAACCCTAAGTACTATTGTTCTTCTCCAGATAAGAAAACAGAATCACTGAAAGGTTATTCTGTATACCCAAGGTCACTTTACTAGCAGTTCCGCAGATGCTTGTAACCAATGCCCAACTGTGCTGTGTCGGCAGAAGGAGGGACAGCACCTAACATATGAATACACAGATGGCTAAGCCTTTAAGATACCCAGCACCATTTGAACTTCTAATCAGGAGTTTGGGCGTAGTCTCTAACAGGAGACCTGGTCATTTGTTTTACTCTGATTGATATGATTAACCCACTAGCATATCTTACAATAATTTAGTTTCCCTTAAACACACTTATCTGACGTGAACACTGTGTTATCTAAATGAGACCTGGGTCAACTTCTGCAATTCAGAAATAGTACTTCAACTTTATAACAATTACAAATACAGGGAGAGCAAAAACAAAACAAACAGCAACAACAAAAAACCAAGTCCCGCCACTCAGGTGTTTTATATTGCCAATCTGGTTCCCATTCTTATTCTGTCCAGTGTAGGGAGACTTAAATTGTAGGCTACCTCACCCCCAAGGCCAGTTCCCAAGCCAGTCATCCAGCTGGGGCAACTTATGCCACTAATAAACTCCCTTCAGCAGCCTTTTCACACATTCCAGCATCCTAGCTTTGTCTCCAAGAAAAGCAATGATGGACTGAATCACACAGTCCTTTCCCAGCTAGCTTGATCAAAGTGGTGGCAGGCTTAAGCTAGGAGCAACTTCCTCGGTGGTCTCACCAGGAGCGGTTCCTCACCAAGCTTCCTGATGGCCGCCAGCCACCCAGTGAGTTGTTTTCCTGCTCTTTTAAGTTTTAGGGAACGGAGGTATGGCCAAGCAAACCAGAGCAGTGGCTCCCAAAGGCCCTTACACCATCACCATGCCAACAAGTATCTTAAAAGTAATACCCCCTCACCCCCAACAAGCAGACTGGAATCCATCTAACTCCTGGAGTAGGACAAGAAACAGGCTCAAATGACGGGAATTTAGACTTTTAGTTTAACCCTGAAAATTAAAATAAGTCTTTATCAGAAATATCAACTCTGAGTTGGGTGTGGTGGTGCTTGCTGGAATACCAGGCTAAGACTGGGAGTTCAATATCAGCCTGAGAAGAGATACGCACTGGGAGTCTGACTTAAAACACCACAAGAAAAAAAGGAAAGAAGGAAGAGGAAAACCAAAACCAACCAACCATCCAAAGCAAGCAAGCAAGCAAGCAAACAAACAAACAACTAACCTCTGGATTTTGTTCTGTCTTCCCAATCAGCAGGGCCTGAAAATAGTGCTGTGGTTATCTCTGCAGCCTCCTTCACATCCTCAGGTGGAGATACCTGGTGTGGTGTCAGCATCTCCAGTTCTATAAATACTTGTGCGCTAGAGGGCAAAGGTGGATGGCATTCCTCCCATTCCTGCACTCCCCTGGTTAAAATGGCCTCTTAGCTAGGTGTGGTGGCCTCCACCTACAATCCTAGCCCTCAGGAGGCAGAGGCGGGAAGATGAAGGGTTTAAATCTCAACTGAGGTACAGAGTAACGTCATCTAATCATGGATTAGGGAAGCCGCTCCTCCGTGGCTTGCTAAGCATGCCCAAGGTCCTGGGTTCCTTCTCTAGGATTTCAGGTGAAAGTCATGGAGCTCACTAGTCTAGGAACAGACAGTTTCTAGGGTAATGATTAGACAAAAGGGCTTGAGTTGGCAGTATGGAAAGAAGGGATTTGTTATTAGTAAAAAGTAGGGCAAGAATCCAGGGAGCTTTAATACAAAGTGACTTAAAGCAAGAAGAAGCCGTCTGAGTCTGACCTGCAAATTCAAAGAGATCCCTGCACCTAACTGGTGCTTTCTCAAGGGCTCTTGCTTCTCTCACCATCTGAATTGCATTCACTGCACCATCACTCTTTCCAGAGATAGCTGTTTTCCTCAGGAAAGCCTGAATCCCCAACACTCCAGGATTCTCAAGCCAGTCAACTCCTTTCAGCACTGCTGTGCCTTGCCTCAATTCAAGGGAATGGAGAGAGGTAGTTTCCTGGGTGGGTGGGGCACGGAGCTAGAAGAGTGGCAGCCTAGCCCAGGACAAGAGAACACCAAGACAAGTCATTTGGTGGCAGCGAGTCCCAAATCCGGGCTAGTCCTTTCTTTCTGAACAGCCAGCCGCTGCTTCTGTGTGCTGAGCCCAGGCCTCAAGACTGTGAGAAGGACAGATTATACATCCCATCAGAGCTATTCCAGGAGCCTCGTCAGCTACCCCCAAGGCATTTTGGCAAATTTTCTGCCATTATTTAGGTTGGAGTTGTATCTGCCTCTGTCTTCCTCCACTCTCCTGCTTTGCCTGATTAGGGCCAGAAATTTTTTCATCAAGTCACTTTATAGAGCAACAGCAACATTTACTATTCATGAAGTTGCCCCTCCAGAATTTTTAAATCTTTCCATGTGTCTGGAGGCTCGTTTCTGCGTGTCTCGGTTTACAGAGTGGCTACCTTCCTTCCAAACACAGGCTAAGAAGAAAGAGGAAAGGGTGGGGAGGGGGCCAGGGTGGAGATAACATCCAGAGTCTTTAAGTGTTTTTAATCCAGTTAAATTTCCCTTTTGATTCACGCATCTTCCATTTGAAACCGACCACAGAGCTAGAGACTCGGGATTAAGTGAAGAAGGAGAAAGGGCAGGAAGAAATAATAGAGTCAGCTCCGTGCTGCAAAGAAAACCGCTATATTGACTGGGGAGCCAACGTTTTAACATTTTTCTTTTCGTCCCTTTTCTCAAATTCTTACTTAATCCTTCCAACTAGCTTACAATAATCAAGAAAACAGCATCTAAACGTTTCAGAGATTTTAAACAAGTTTGTTAAGTCGCTTGGGCAGATACTTTCCTAGGAACGCTGGTGTACGACAAAGTTAATGCCCCTGTGCTGTCAGTCAGCAGAAAATAGCTCCTCGGAGGCACAGACCACGTCCCCAGCCTTTGTCACAGGGCAAAACTGAACACCCTTCAGGAGTTAATTAAGGTGGTCAGCAATCACACCAGCTTCTCCTGGATGTCCCCAAAGCCCTTAAATACCAGGGCGCTTACATACAAAACACACACACACACACACACACACACACACACACACACGGAGGGGGTCGTTAAATGTCCCAGGATGGGCGTCTGGAGTCCGACCCCAAAGGTAAAACGCATCCCTTGGAAGCATTCCACAGATGTCAGGCCACAAACCCGCTGCTCTCCCCCGAGTACACTGTCTCATTTGTAAGATTCCCCACTGCCCAAGGTCTGCAGCCAAGACAGGGGTGGGAAGAGAGGAGCCAGCAAAGGAGAGAAAGAGGTCGCCAAAAAAATGGAACCAAAGGGAAGGAGGATGGCAGAGCTACTCACGAGCTGACTAGTGCCTGCGCGGAGCCAGCATGACTTCCCCGCGTCCTGAGCCTCCAGGCTGCAGCGCCGAGGACACGGTGGGTTCCGCTTAAATAGCCGCCGGCCGGGAGCCTCAGAGCCGAGGCCACTCCCGGAGAGAGAGAGATATGGTTCTAATCAGATGCTGGCAGCTGAGGACTCCCCAGGAATGTGGCGGGATGTTTTTGCTGCCTGGGCTTGGTAACTCCCCCTCAACGTGTCTGAGGAGTCTTCCAAACTTAACTGTTTATTAACTCGGGCTGCAGCGACCTGCGCCTCCTGCGCTCCGTGAGCCCGCCGGCTGGGGGCGATCGCAGAGGCCCAGAGAAAGGACGGTGCACCCAGCCCGGGCCGCGAGCGCCACGCCGACTCGGGCCAGGAAGGGTGCACGTAAGGACAGGAAAAGGGAAACTCTGGAGGAAAGGGGTGGGGAGTTGCGTTTCACGGATCCGTTCCCTGGATTGCCACTTCAAGTGGCGTGGCACGCGAACTCATCCTAACCCGCCTGGGCCTTTCGAACAAAGAGGTGCCTTTATTTATTCCCTACTTGGGAAGGTGGGTCCCAGGTCGGATCTGTCTGTCTTTCCTAAAGCTGAGCGTGTGCCTGGGTTGTAACCTATAAAGAAATCACTGTTCTTTAGTTGCGAATGTGGATGTGTTTAAATAGGAGGGAAACCTATGTGTGACGTGGAAAAAGATGCACGTATATTGAAATTCAACACCGTGCGTGGCCATATTCTCTCCGTTAAACGGGCCTACATGAAGCAAGTTACAGTCCATCTCAATGTTCTACATGTGTGATATAAACAAGTTATATGCTGGACATTTTTTCACTGTGTACCCACCCACACGTAAGATAACATGACTGTCTGCTAGTTTCTACAGCATTTCTTATCCCAGCATGAAAAACATGAGACGGGAGAAGAGATGTTGAAAAATGTCTCCATCGATGCTCAACTGTGGATGGCCTGGCAGAGCAGACCTCTGGAATCATACAGAATCTTTCGATTTCTTTTCTGCAAATTTTACAGTCAGGGATAATTGTCAAATATCCAGAGAGGCAATGGCGCTCTTTAAGGACTTAGAAAATTACACTTTGGGAAAGACCTTCTCTCTTTCCTTCCTCTTCCTCCTCTCCCTCCTTCTCCTCCTCTTCTCTGCTTTCTTAATTTTAAAAACTATTATTCCTCCTCTTGTCTGTTTCTCTTCTCCCTCTTCCTCTCTTTCCTTCCTCTCTCTCTCCCTCCTCCCCAACCCCTACCTCTGGGAAGCAGAAAGCACTGACTATGAAAATGACACATTGTGACTTGGATGGAATGGGTTATTGATTGTATAAGCAACACAATGGATTCGCATCGTACCACTGAGAACCAAGGGTTCAAATCGGGCTTATGGCATACCAAGGATGTATTTTGTGGTCCATGCCTAGCCCCAGCTGCAAAGCCACTGTGTAATTTGAGGTACCTCAATGTGAGTGGCAGTTTCTGCTTGCAAGTAGGTCAGGCTTGGAAAACCCTTGTGCAGGGAGAGCAAGGGATACAGAACAGCACAGCTGGCCAGGGTGCTGCTCCTCCTGGACCTCTGTGTTCTCTCCACACCTGGGTATGCAGAGGAGAGGAGGTGGTGCTGGCAGCTTTCAATATTCCTCCGAGGTAATTTTCTATGATTGAAAAAAAAAAGTCTTTCTGTGAATGACAAGAGGTCTACTTTTAGTTCCAAGGAGATATAAGACATAGTCGAGAGCTTCAGTTCTGTTACCTCCGAGAATATCACACTTTGTTTCTAAAATCCAGAAGTCTAGAGGACCGGTTTCATTTCAAAAGGCTCAAAACTCAGGAACAAAAAGGTAGTTCATTCAAGCAAACAGGGGCCTTGATAATACAAAAGAACCAGATCTGACAGAAAGGTGTGTTATTTCTCAACTTAGAAGTGCCCACTCTTGCTTATATCACTATCTATACAGTTCAAAGACTATTGCCAAGATAGTTAGCTTGTGCTCACTGAAAGGAAACCAAAGAAGAAAATAATTTCATCTGCTGTGAAGTGCAGTGTGGAGAGAAGATGTGGATCCAAATAGCGCGTTTGTGAGCAGAGGGCTCCAAGTGGCTGCTTAAAACGGACACCCTTGTTTTAGACAGAGCTCTAAAGAGCCGCCGTGGGGAGTTCTGGTTTGAAGTGTATTTTTATATCTCTAGGGTGCTGATATTGGTCTTGGCAGTAGCTCAATGTCCTGCTCACATTATGTAGTGAGGAAAAAAAGAAATAAAAATAAATTTAACTCTTTTTATCCCTGGAGGTGCTGTTTCCTGTCTCTTCGAAGTTGTTAACCCTTTGGTAAGTCTAGAATGAACATCTCCACATAAGAAAAAGCTTTTGTTTTCAAAACAAAAACCCACAAACCAACCAACCAACCAACCAACCAACCAACCAACAAAGCCCAAGCAGATGTTCATCTGTGTAAAGCATGCCTTTTTTTTTTTTTATCACCGCCAAAATTTGTTTAGAAAACTAAGGTAGGAAAAAATTAAATGCAGTGTTTTAAAAACCATGGTATCCACATAACGATTGTCGCTTGCACAAAACCTGCCTGTGGTGGGGTGGGGTGGAATCTGGACTGTGCTCCCAGCCTAGAAAGGGGTAGTTAATCCCGTGACAGCTTGCTGAAGAATGCAGAGTTTATTATTAAAGTAATCTCTTAAGATTTTTCTGGAATGTGCTTCCACAGCAGCTCTGCCTATGCAGGCTATCCTATGTATGTCTTTTCTTCCATGATTAAACTGTCAATTCTTAGCTCAAAAGTCTAGCCATTTCTCTCCTACACCTCACTCCTGCCCCTTCCTGCATTGGCCTTACTTAAACCACCCATTTTGAAGCTTGTTTTTCATGAACTGTAAATGGTACTCTGGAATTGGTGTCTAGGAAACTGTACACTTTGACACTTGCTTGACACATAGAGATGTTCTAACCAAACAAAGTAAGCTTGGCAAGATGTCTGCAGTTCTACCTACTCCAAAGGCTGAGGCAGGAGGATAATTAAGTCTGAAAGGAAAAAACATACTGAACAAGAGTTGGCTGGGTAAGATGTTTCCTTCCTCTTCCCCATATAATTTTTTTTTAAATAAAGGCTGTCAAATGAGAAGGGGAAAGAAAAGAAGAATGAAAAGAAGAAGAAGAAGGAGGAGGAGGAGGAGGCTGCTGTTTCCACAAAGCATCCCTTGCCCTTTACTGATCTTATATACTGCTCTCTCTCTCTCTCTCTGTCTCCCTTCCTTCTTCTTCCTCCCTCCCCCTCTGTCTCTGTCTATCAGAAAATATTCTAATATTCTGAAATTTGAAAGGTGCATTACTTTTGTTTGTTTTGCTGGTTTCTGTCATTTGTGTTCTTTCTTACATCACTTACAGTGCCACAGAATTCAATCTTTTCACAGGTGATGTGTAGTAATAACAAAATTCTATTGCAGAATACTAGTATACTTCTAGTATACTTGGGGAAACTGGAACACTGTGAAATGAAGTAAGTCTACAGTTCAATATTGGGCCAGCAAGATGATGCCGCATGTGAAGCCTGACAACTGAACTTCCATCCTCAGGACTCACAATTGAAACAACTGAATCCCAAAAGTTGTCTTCTGGCTTCCACACACATGTGAAAGTGCACACACACACACACACACTTCAACCTATTATACATTTCTATAACCAATCACACTTTGCTACCTATACCCCTGTATGTAATGATGGTCAACAAAGGAGGAGAAGTACCTTAATATAAATTTTCATTCAATTTGAACAATATTGCCTTATTTGGCAAGCAAGCTAATATGAGCTATCAAAAATATATTTAACATTGCAAATGTAATATTAATTCATATAATCCTGCAAGAATATTGATAACAACCTCTTAGCCAGTTCTGTATCTTATGAGAAAGAATCAATGCACTAGACATAAAGCAAATACAATATACAAGAATGCTAATTGATTTATTATTCATAGAAATAGGGAACTGGGAAAAAACTATGTCCATCAGCAGGAAGGAATTAAGTTATGATTCATACACATTGTGGAATCACAGGCAACCTCTTACAAGAACAAATTGAAGCTGGATCTTATAGTTTAGAACTTTTTCTCTTGGGTTTTCCTGGGTGGAAAAAAAAAGCAGAAACCAGAAAGAAATTTTAGGAATTCCTATTTTAGTAATAAAAAGAAAAGCAACACCAATGGGAGTTCTTTGTGTGCGTGTATGTTAAAGACTATAAGGAAGTGGGAACTAGGCTGAGATATAGATGATCAACGCTCTGGTGGAGGGAGAAGTAGTTGAGGGGAGAGAAAAGCATGAAAGTCAGGCATGAAAGGCAAAGGAATGAAAGTGGTCCACAGACAGAGATGCACTGCATTGGTGCATCAAAGTGAAATAGTATTCGTGCAGGTTTGTGCAATCCAGAAAAACATATGATATAATAAAAAAGATTAAAAAAAAAGATTCAGGAGAAATTCTCCCCAAAACATCCTTGTGAAGGTACACTCCTAGGTTTTTGCAAAAGTGAATATGAGGGGTAGAAGGATAGCTCAGTGGATATGAATGTTTTTTCTGTAAGTATGAGGACCTGAGTTCGAATCTCTAATGTACACAAAACAAACAAAAACAGGCTTGTGTGGCTGGGTATGCTTGTTATTGGAGCCTTCAGGGTTGGGGATAGAGACAGGCAGATGCCAGGAGCTCTGTGGCCAGTAAGCCTAGCTGAAACGCAGTTTACAGTTCTATATGTGGGCCCATGAGATAACACACCCTCAGAAACAAATGCACCCATCCTACACACACCACACACACACACCACAACATACACTCTCAGAGTATTCATTACTATTCCTAAGAGTGTTCAGGCTTCAGAATTCAGAACCGCCTTTGAACGGTTAGGGTTAGCCCTATGCGCAGGCTCAGGGATCCCCGGTGTGCGAAGTACCTTGAATCTCTTCGTTCAAGAGCACGTTGGTGTGCTTCTGCTGCTACCGAGGTCTTGGGGGCAACACGTTGGGAAACAGTGTATTTTAACCCGAGAGGTCAAGAGGCAATGGGTTTTGTTGTTCTCCGCGGGATGAGAACAGTGGAGAAAGAGAGGGAGCTTCCTGCATGACCAAAGCCCCATAGCTGAGAGGCAGTTTTCCTTTTCTGTTTGGCTCCCTGAAGCTCCAGGCAGGATCCTGGCTCAGGTGATGACGTGCAGTCCTGCCTCTCACCTGTCAATGATTGTTTTCAAAACAGGAGCTGATAGCAGCCATTTGTGTTGACCTAAACCAGCAGGTTTATCTTCTCAGCCCTGGCCCCTGCTATGGACACAGCCCCATAGGGCCCCAGCCATCTTTTTAAGACCTGGGAGAAGCCGGTTTTATGATTGAGAGGACGGACCAGTTGTCAACTGTGTCTTGTTCGGTTTAAGACGACCCAGAAAAGAGACCAACTCATAGACTTCTGCTTTTTCTGAAGTTGTACGGTGGTTTGACCTCACAGTTTGCAGTGCAGAAAACTGAAACTGCATTAGATACACAGTGGCCTCCGTGATTAAACAAGGAAGGACAGAATTTGGGACCAGATCTGGGACAAAGTGCTAGTTCCACACCCGAGAGGCATCTGAGTCTACCTTTCCACTTGTGTTGTACAAGGAACCCGCTTGTGCAACATTTGTTCCCCTACCTGCTGATCCTGTTTTGGCTTTTGCTGAGAATCCAGTAAATCCATACTCATGAAAAGATTCTAGAGTGGCAAAAGCGAAGTAAGCAATACAGAAAAAACAAGTGAAACCCACATTTTTACTAAAAAAGATATTTATTATTAGAAAATTATTGCTGGGTGTTGCTGTCACACACCTTTAATCCCAGTGCTTGGAGGCAGAGGAAGGTGGTTCTCTGTGAGTTTGAGGCCAGCCTGGACTACAGAGTGAGTGTTCAGGACACCCAGGGCCACACAGAGAAAACCCTGCCTCAAAAAACTAAAGGAAAAAGAAGGAAAGTGGGTAGATAAACATTGAAGGCCATCCTCAGTTTCCTCTATTGCTACTGTGAAGAATGGGGACAGACTGTCTACAGCCAGTCAGCTTGATCCGAAACATCTTTGACTGACCCCAGTAAGGTGCATGTGATTTGTTAGGCAGCCTGGACTGCTTTAGTCACTTCAGCTCTGAAATACAACAGCCACTTTTGAACCTAAAACCAGTGCCTCATAATGTACTCAGTGAAAGACTGGGAGACAGTTTTTTTTGTTTTGTTTTGTTTTGTTTTGTTTTGTTTTTTTAATTTGAGAAGAGGGTCTCTCTATGCTACCAGAATGGGGCTCAAACTTCTGGACTCAAGTAATCTCCTGCCTTCCCGCATTGGGGGGCAGACTGTGGATGCATACTATTGATCCCAGCTAAAAAATGTGTCTCCACCCTTTAGAGTCTCAGCTGGCTGCTCTGGAACTCTTTCTGTGGAGATCACTGTCAAACTTAGGGCATTCTTTCTGTCCCCATCTCTTATGTGCTGGAGTTACAGGTGTATGCCACCACACTCAGTGACTAAAAGTCACTTCGTAAGCAGAGAGCGGAGTTAGGCCACTTTTTGTACTCCAGAGTAATTTGGCTCCCCAGTGTTTAGAAACCCAGGCGTGTGAGCACAATTCCTGGGGAAAGCACAGTGTGGCTTTTACTGGGTCGTCAAAGGACCTGCTACCATAAAAGTTAAATTCCACAGAACTGTAGGTTTATGGCCACTCCACATTTTTTCTGCCTACTTTTAAGGGAAGATTTTATCTGGGCCCTTTGTTCCCATCTGATATGTATCTTCACAACATCACGGTCAAACAGGTTAGTCCAAGCGTTCTGGTTCCTAAGCACAGACAGACACCTTGATTTGCTTCATTTCAGAGTTACAGACTGCACTGGAAGGTAACCCAAGTCCTTGACTAATCTAGAATTATTCTGCTTTTACTGTCATGTATAGCCTATAATTTTAATGGTCAGTAGAAGATGTTAGAATTCGCAGTATACTTTTCTGTCATGAGAAAGACATTGCCAGGTGGAAGGGTATCTATAGCAGGGCCATGGGACAGGAAGAGGACACTCACAGCAATAAGAACTGCCGAGAGCTGTCCCAGTCTAGCCTTATCGTAATGGGTCTGGGAAGCCAGGACAAGACTGACTTCAGGCCTGCACAGCAAGTTGAGAAAGAGCTGGGTAGCCATCCTTCTGAATATCTGAAGGCTTGCCACGAAAAGTGGGTCCCAGCCCTCTCCTCATTCACAGACAGAGGCACATGCTGAGTTGACTAATGCTGCCCTAAAGATAATGTTTTCTTAGAGTCGCAGAATGTTCTTTCTTTGGAAATAGTGAGTTTGCACGTGTGATTAGTGAGCGTGAATTTGCACTCCATTCCATAAAGACGCTTGTGCATTGTACGAGGTAGGAAGGCCCCTCACTCCTTTGGTGAGAATATCTTGCCATCTTATTTCATTGTATTTTGAATTTAATCTAACTCTAGACACAGCATGCTGAGGTACGAATCCCAGCTCCATGGCTTAGCAATCTTACATCACTGGAGGAATAGCTCTGACTTCTAAAAAGAGAAATACCAAAGCGTCTTCCCTGAGTGCTGTCAGATTAGATAAGCTAAGGCATCTAAAGGGTTAACAGGACTACTCAGCACCTAGTTCTATGCTGATGATAACACAAATGTTTTCAAACATTTAAAAAGTTTAAATAAATCAAGTACATTTGAAAATAAGCTTACCTCCAAACCCAGAAATGTCACTTCTCAAACAGCCTCAGGAGAATTCCCATTCATTTTCCTAGAAATGTTCAAGAATTTTACCCAAGCGTGATGGCACGTTCTTGTAATTCCTCTACCAGAGATACAGAAGCATGAAAATCAGAAATTCAAGGCCAGCCTGGGCTACATGAAACTCTGTCTTAATAAACGAGAGAGAGAGAAAGAGAGAGAGAGAGAGAGAGAGAGAGAGAGAAAACAGCTTGAGTGTGGTAGCAAAACACAGAAACAAATTGTGGTGCTGTGGTACAGTGCCCATGGGAGACATGCTCTCCTCACTATAACACAGTGATATAGATGGCTGCCCTGAGCTGTTTGTGTTGGCCTAGATGGAGGGAGTAGGCAGATCAAGGTATCGAGGCAGACATGAGGCATGATTCCATTTGCATGTGGTTTAAGATACAAAAAAGCAATTAACTTAGCAGTTCAGATATTCATACACTCCACATAAAAAGGTGTTGGTCAATAAATATTTGAAAGAGTTTGGCTAGATGGGGGAGTGGTGGCAAATAGAATATGGAGGAGACAGACAGACAGAGAGACACACACAGAGAACATCGCTCAGTTTGAAAATCTGATTTCAGTAGATTTAGAACATAGGCCTGCTGTGTTTATTTCTTTTGGGGGGTGCATGCTTGTATGCTTTTTTTTGAACCCAGGGCCTCTGTCTCATGCATTGTATTACTGAGCCATCCCCCTACTTCCCAGCTCTGCTTTAGTCAAGCCAAACTGAGTCCTTCTGCTTCTTGCTTTTTAAAAGATGACTTTAGTGAGATAGTAGGAGTTTCACAGTCAATTATAAAAATAATATGAAGGATAGTGCTTCCAACTCTAGATTACCTGTCGGTTAGAAGAAGCACAGGGGTAAGAGAGCAAGCTGAACTTACTCCAGCCAAATCCAGCATGTGGCATGTTCTACAGAACAAATAACCGCTTCCCCAGCCACTCCAGGGCATCAAAGGCAGTGGAGAGGAGGAAAAAGCACGCTACTCTGTGTCTTATCGATTCTAATTGTTAAATTAGAATTTAACAATTGTTAAATGGTATTTTTGAGAAGGAGAAATGGAAATATCAGTATTTGTGGGTGAAATGTGATATGTGGATTCTACCCCTATTCTGGGACTGAACCCAGTGTTTTGCCAGACAAGTGCTCTACCACTGAGCTAGACCCCTAGACCCTAAACCCTTCAATTTTCTTTAAAATATCTCAGCCCACCCCCCAAGACCTAAAGAAAACAGAAGAAAAGGAAAACCAGCAAAAAAAATGCATCAAGGTTAGCAAAGCTGAATTATTGGCGATTGTGAATGGGATTCAACATAGAATTCTGTTGTTTTTGTTTTTGTTTTTTTGTTTGTTTATAACTGAAGTATTCTGTTATAGGAAATCAAGGTCATGCTCTCACTGTTTTCACATGGAATTCATTCTTTCTTTCCTTTGGTCCTTGTCGTTTTCCATCTGCTAGCTGCTGCTGGGTTCTCAGCTGGACACTAGAGATGATTTTGTAGCCTCATTCTGTAGACTTGTGTTTGCCTTTCTTTGCCAGTTTTCCTTCACTGGTAGAGTTTCACTGTGTGTATAGAGGAGCACCTCCTAGGGCCAATGAAGAATAAGGTGGTATTAATCATTCAACATCAGGTCTTATTGGAACGTGCAGGCTAAGGCCCTTGGGAGGCCCTATGCTTCTGAAGTACTTGTTTCTCTGGGTTACTGATTTCAGTTTGAAGTCAGGTGATTTGAGAAATGACCCAGGCTTTCCTGTCTCATTTACACTGCAGGAAGGGAGGAGAGCAAATAGGTCCAAAGTCTGTTGGTTTCTGGGCCTTAGGAAGACGCGGGCAGGTGTCGTTATCATGTGCTTGTCTGATCAGACATTCCAGAGTCTGTTTTTCACCATTCCGGCTTCGGGAAGTCAGGACGTCCGTTCCCCCCCTCACCCCCCCCCCCCCGGCACAAAGCAAGTTCCTACAAGACTGTCTTTCAGAGCATCTTTGGAAGTCAGTTATCTACATTTTGACCATGTGATGGACATTTGATGGGAAGGGGCTTTTCTTTTGTTTCTTGTTGCATAAATGTCAGAAGTACCTATATGGCAGGGTAGGAACAGGTAGTAGACAGAACTTGGTGACAATTTCTTTCTTTTTTTTTTTTGTTTTGTTTTTTGTTAAATGTTTTTTAAGGACAGGGCTTCTCTGTAAAGCTCTGGCTGTCCTGGAACTCACTCTGTAGACCAGGCCTGCCTCAAACTCACAGAGGTCTTGCTGCCTCTGCCTCCTGAGTGCTGAGATCAAAGGTATGTGCCAATGCTCAAGGCAGACAATCTTGCTAAAGAGGACACCAATTTTGAATTAGTCAAGTAAAATTTTATAGTTTAATAAACTCTAATATTACTCAAGTTTGATTCTTGTATCTGTCTTGCAAGTTACATCATTATGTTCCTGTCTAGCAGATGATGAAGTTAGATCTCAGGAGCAGAAGTTTTGCAAAGCAGTATGCACATTGCTAGTGAAATTGCCAATATTATGACATTATTTTCTGACTCTTATTATCCTATCTGAGATCTTTGTAGCTTTTGAGATGGGACCTGCAAAGCATTTTATAGAGGAAGATGCTGGGCACAACTGCAGTTCTGGCTGAGAATTTGCGCAGAAGAATTGAGATTTTTGGGCCAGCCTGGGCTATGTAACCTATTTCTGTAGTTACTGTGAGCTACAACAGATACCTGTCTCAAACAAACAAACAAAAACAAACAGAAACCCAAGCATCTAGTCAATCCAATGCTTAAAAATAGTTTTTAAGATTATAATTACATCATCTCCCCCTTCCCTCCAAATCCAGCCATGAACCACCACCACCACCACCACCACCACACACATACACTCACACACACACACACACACACACACACACACACACACACACACACACACACACACACACAATCTGCTCAGTCCATATAATGTTGTTGTGCTTGCCAATTGCTGTGTTCCTCCCTGGGGAAGACCATTTCCCTCTTTCTCAAAGTTCCTCAGCCGCCTGTAGTTCTCTGTCTAAGGCTGAGGCCACCTGATTTTCTCCCTTTCCATAGTAGTGTGCCTATTGGTGTTTTGTGTGTTCAGGTCATGTTTAGGCGGCCATGTAGGTGAGGCTTTATGTGTGTAGTTTCTGACATTCTTAGGGGACATACCATCTTATAGAAAACTCCCTAGCTGTTAACAATCTTTCCACAACAGAAATTCACAATTGATCAAAGCGTAGAGTTATGGAACCCAGTCCAAACTCATATACCTACAACATAACTTCTATACCCAAGGCTCAGAGATCATTGCAAAAAAAGGGGAGTGGAAATAAAAGATACAGAGGAATAATTCAAATTTTTAAAAAAAGATGTGAACGTTCCTTTCCTAGTTTCCTTTTTGTGTTATATACATTATTATTATTTATTACAGTTTATTCAATTTATATTCCAACTGTGGCTCCCTCATCTCCTCTCAATCTCACACTCCCTCCCTCCTCTCCTCTTATGCCCCTCCCCTAGTCCACTGATAGAGGCAGTCCTGGTCCCCTTCTATCTGACCCTGGCCTATCAAGTATCAGGACTAATTGCATTGTCTTCCTCTGTGGCCTGGCAAGGCTGCACCCTCCAGGTGATCAGAGCACTTATCACTGAATTCATGCCAGAGAAAGCCCCTGCTCCCCTTACTAAGGACCCCGCTTGGAGACTGAGTCTATGGGCTACATCTGAGCTGGGGTTTCAGGTCCTCTCCATGCATTGTCCATGGTTGGGTATTCGTCTCTGCAGGGACCTCAGGGCTCAGGTTTTGTTTTTTGTTTGTTTTTGTTTTGTTTTTGTTTGGTCTTGGGCTCTGTTAGTGTCCTTTTGGAGCTCCTGTCCCCTCCAGGTGTTCCTACCTTCCCCTTCTTTCATAAGATTCCCTGCACTCTAACCATAGTTTGGCTATGAGTCTCAGCCTTTGCTTCGATACCTCGATCAGCAGAGTCTTTCAGAGGCCCTCTGTGGTAGGCTCCTGTCCTGTTCCCTGTCTTCTCCTGCTTCCCATGTCTATAGCATTTGTCCTTCTGAGCATCTTCCCTAGAGTCTTCCTTGTTGTTTAGCTTCTTTAGCACTACAGATTTTAGTATGTTTATCCTATATTATATGACTTATTTATACACTTATGAGTGAGTATATACCATGTGTGTCTTTCTGCTTCTAATTATCTGCAATGTGTTCATTTGCTAAGATGGGATTTGGCTAAGGCTTTTTTCTTTGGATGTATAATATCTAAGGTATTATAATGCAAATTGTTTAATGCTATAATGTAAAATATATAAAAGATACTTTGCCTGAGATATTTTATTATTATTATAATTTTCAACACATAGTATTACTTAGTTTCTCTTGTCTCTAGAACTTTTTCTTCTTAAACAAATTGGGTCCTTGTGATCTAAAGGTGGCCCCTCCTAACTTAGCGCCCATAATGTTTGGCTTAGGTAGCATACGTCTCACAGTGCTGTTAGGCCAGCGCACTTATGTAAAAGAC
Source organism: Meriones unguiculatus (assembly GCF_030254825.1). Lineage (NCBI taxonomy): Eukaryota > Metazoa > Chordata > Mammalia > Rodentia > Muridae > Meriones > Meriones unguiculatus. Next base: position 126,883,758 of record NC_083351.1, read on the forward strand.
TTGTCCAGAAGAGACTTGGAGGGAACGTCAGTGTTTCATGGCATCTGGTTCTTCTTAGCTGAGGAATGGCCAGCAGTCACAGCTCTGCTGAGGGAAACAGAGAGACACAGCTTTCCGCCCTAGCAAAGAGAACACTGTGAGGGAATGGAGGTAAGGGAAAAAAGGAAGGAGGCTACAAATCAAGGGGAAAGCTTGCCCTTGGGTCAGAAATCGTACAGTGCTGATGGACTCTTTTTGGAGAATTTGCAATTCGTTTTTATTGAATAGTCTCCAGGCTACACTGTAATGTAAATCTGAACTCATTAAAAAAAATCATGTATTTTAAAAGCAAAAATATTCTGTTAACTAAGGAAGAAAATGCTCATTACTTAAGTGGATGGATATTTTAAAAAACACAATCTAAAAATACTCAAAGGAACACAGATAGCAGTGAGGAAATAAAATCATAGGCTAACTCATTACAGCAAGGGAGGTGAAAGTTTTATTTTCTCCATTTTGGAACAGTTATTTCTGTTTGTTTAAAGAAGCCACACTGCACTGGATTGTAGCTTATTTGTTGTCTAGTACTGGTATATCACACAGCTTATCCTGTGACAGTGACAAACCTAGAGTCTCAGATCTTTAATTTAATGTCAAATTAGCATTCTTCTGATTTGCAAAATGCCTGTATTATATATCATAACAAAATAATACTCATGATGAGAGTATTGTATGAAAACACTCTGTTTTCTCTGGGGAGATAGCTCTGCAGGTAAAACATTTGCTGTGTGAAAGTAAGGACCCGAGTTTGGATCCCCAAAACCCATGTAAATGTTGGGAGGTCACTGTAGCCCATTTGTTATTCCAGCAGAGAGGAAATGAAGATGGCATTACCAGGACAAAACAGATAGCTAGCAGAGTTAAACGTGTGAGCTATATGTTCAAATGAAGGCCTTGCCTCAATAGATAGATGGACAGTGATAGAGGAAGAGACCCAACTTCAGCCTTGGTTTCTATTTGCACATATGTGCTGTGACACCCCCCCACACATGCAACCACACATACACATAAGTGTGCAAACTACACACACAAAAACGCATGAAATAAACTTCTGTTTTGAAACAGCTCATGTTACTATATGTTTTCAGTTGTGCAAATAAGAATTAGGCATCTCCGGGTTTTGCTTTCAATGTATTCGTAAAAGGTGACAGGTTTTGAACCTCATGCATGTTAGGTAAGCACTTTACTACTGAGTCACCCCTCAGGCCTCTGAGTTAAAGATCATACATTTTATGGCACTTTATATAGTTAATGACTTTTGTTGTTGTTATTGTTTTCCAAGACAGAGTCTTACTATGTAGCCCTGGCTGCCTTAGAACTCAATAGGTGACCAGGCTAGCTTTGAATTCACAGAAATCTCCCTGCCTCTGTCTCCTGAGTTCTGGGATTAAAAGCATAGTCTATTCCTCCTGGCACAGTTCATACTTTTTTTAACTGTCCTCACATTGGAAATGAAAGTCCAGGTAATTACATATTATGTCTGTGGAGCTGGAATAGACATGCCCCAAAACACCTGCTGATATGAAATTGAAGGAAGATTATAATCTGCTTAATAATAATCCTAGATGCTTAGTTTAAGTGTTTTAGCAAGTAGATAATACGACCATATTAAAAGAGCTCCTAATATGTCTAGCAAATGATTAAATTTAATAATTATTGAATTATACTGTTATACTCTCTAAAATGTGTTTACACATAACCACCCTTTACTTGTAAGCAATACATAGACCCAACTCCTGGACTATGTGCCAGTGAAGACAGGTACCTAATTAAATGTGAGAAGTGTTTACACAGAAAAAGTTGTGTCTTTTTAGGAACACAGAATAGACAGCTATTTTTCTAATATCTGTAGAATTCTTCATAAAATTTTTCTTAACATAAGTCCTAAAGCTCATCACTTATATTTCCCTTTCAGCATTGCAGAATTCTCCAGCAAGAAAATTAGCTTTTCTCAAAATTGTTGATTTTTTTTTTTTGTTACACCATATTATATGAAACTAACTTAATGAAGCAAGAAACAGTTCATCTTGGGGGATACTATTTGGAACTCCTAAACACTAGCTTTGGTTTACATACAAGCACCGGCTTTCCCTTCAGCATTACGTATTCGGGGAGGTATGCTCTGCAGGGAAAGACTACCCTATACAAGCCAGTGAGGCAGTGCAACTTGCTGTTAAGACTGTAAACGCCAGCTAATGATGGTTTGGAAGGTGACACTCTACAAAAATACCTCAATCATCCTGAGCAAGACTTGGAACAACATTTATACAACATTAACTTTGGGTAAAAGCAGGAGGGTTGGGCATGTGAACAATGGTGCCTCTATTAGAAGCAAGCCTAAAATGAGATGGAAATCATAGCTGTTTTCATTTCCCTTCCTCTGTGCTCTCAGGAGGAAAGGAGGGAGAGGGAGAGAGAGAGAGAGAGAGAGAGAGAGAGAGAGAGAGAGAGAGAGAGAGAGAGAGAGCCTATTAAGCAAGAAAGCTGAATCAAACAGAAACTGCGTGGACATATGTTAAGAATGCTGCTTGCATATGGGTATGTGCATGCTGGATTCTAGCTAGGGAGGATTCTCTCTGTCTCCACTGTTTCTGCACCAGCTAGAAGCCAAATAATGCTTAATCACTTCCATAAAAATGCCCAAATTATAAAAACATGCATGAAAAAGGCAGCAATAAGAAGAAACATGCCAGATATGTTATAGCTGACCACAGACGTCATTCACAAAACAAGCAAGTGGCCTAGCCAGGAATTTTCCAAATTTTTTTGGGGGGAGAGGGGTGGTGGTGGTGCTGGAGGGTGTGTGGGGGGGTGGGGAGAAGTTAACTCCCACACAGAGAGCTTCAAAATAGATGAAGAAAATGACCCGTTAGTGTGGAGACCCATTCTACTGATTTATCCTCCAGTTAAGACTGTTTCTTGAATTAAAATACAAGTTTACAAAGGCTGTGGAATATACAGCAGCATGTATGCAAATAGTAACAGGACACTTTCACAGAAAGGAAACAGTTCTGCATTCTGTGGAGGAGACAGGCACTGCTCTCCCAACCTGGCCCAACTGGCCCTGGCTTTGAAAAATGTTTCCACATCAGACTTCACAGACCTTTCTCCCCTTTCAGTGTTTTTAGAGGATGACGGAGTTTGTCCAGCAGGAAATACTGGAATAGGTTTGGTAAGATTTCCATTTCCCCATCACTGTCTGGGACAGTGTTATTGGGACTACCATGTGTGGTTACTGAGTCCCTCTAAGAAGGCTTTGGGGCATTAGACTGTCAAAAGGTTTAGTGTGAGTTACATTTGGAGAAAGCTAAAAGGGGGGAGGCTGCATAAATTACAGAATTTTTTTTAAGTGGTATAAATAGAGGTAGTTTATTGAGAGAGAAAAAAAGTCATCCCGGAGCAGCTGAAAAGCCTTCCTTTGGAATCTCAGAGAGCTCAGCGTCAGGCTGGGGATATCACTCAGCGGTACCATGCTTGCCCAGCGCGTGTGAAACCCTGCTTTTGATCCTTAGAACCACAGGGAGCAAAAACAAAACAAACAAACGAATGACTAAAACACGGACAACAGAAGTAAAAACAGCATGGAGAGGACCTAGACCCCCTGCTCAGATGTGGCTGATTGGCAGCTCAGTCTCCATGTGGATCTCTGAGTGAGGGGAGCAGGGGCTGCCTCTATCATGAACTGAGCCCCTGGTAATGCAGCCTTGCCAGACCACAGAGGAAGAGGATCCAAGCAATCCTGATGAGACTTATCAAGCTATGAGCAGATGGCAATAGTGGAGAACTCCCCCTTTCAGTGGACTAGGGGAACGGGATGGGAGGAAAGAGGGTGGGATGGGGAGAGTTGAGGGAGGGGGATTCAATCAGGATATGTAATGAAGAAAGTGTGAAAAAATTTAAAAAGTAAAAAAGTAAGAAAAGGCAAACTCAGGGCTCCTCTAGCCACGCCCCGCCCCAGCACATACTCACATTACATCTACAGTATAGCTCCCTGCCCTAAAACCTTAGCCCTGAAGACTTTCCTCAAAGGCAATTTCCTGAAGCTTTTTGCTGTGTCATTTAGGCTCAATAACTTTTCTGTTTGATCCTCACCAAAAGTGACACATTACAGAATCCAGTCTCTGCTGGCCAGCTCCTGGGGACTGATAGCACTGCTTAGAAACAATGACTTAAACAAACCTGCATTTTGGGTGATGTGCTCTGAACATGGATGGAGACCTTGAGTTCCGTGGGTCTCCCCGGGAGTCTTCAGGGAGATGGCAATGCCTCTCCCTGAAGACTGTGATAATTTCTCCCTGAAGAAATTACTGTGATAATTTCTTTTTTTTTTTTTTGTCAGTGTCTGTTTGTCTATGCCCTTTCGTGCCTGCCTTCGTTTGATAACACACCAAGCTTAACCTCCTTCCTTGATCAGTACACACTAAACCCTAACATGAAAATCATCTGAAAAAGTCTCTGTGCTAGTGTTAGTCTTATGTGAAAGTGTGAAAAAATAGTATTTATTCAAACTGTGTGTGTGCACAAATACATACACACAAATGCCAGTGTAAATATGTATCCAGTAAACTTAATAGTTAATATAGCTTAAAATATAAACATATGTTGACATGTATGGTGCTGTTCTGGTAAACAATAGGCTGAACATACAGAAGTGATATCCTAAGATTATGTGGAGATGTTACTGATCCTCCAAAGCTTGTGATGCTTATTTAAGCAAACCTGCGACATTACCAATTACTTAAAAGTACAGTATGTATAATTGTATAATTACATGCTACTTGAAATTGATCATAGCCAGGAATGGTGGCACATGCCTGTAGTCCGAGCTCTCAGAGAGGCAGAAGCAGGTGGATCTCTGTGAGTTCGAGGCCAGCCTTGTCTACAGAGTGAGTCCAGGGCAGCCAAGGATACACAGAGAAGCCCTATCTCAAGAAACCAAAAAAAATATTCATATATAAATATGCTACAGTTTATATCAAAACTATGCATTTATATCAAAATTCTATTTTTCTGTTTTTATTTTTCCAGTGTTGGGGATTGAACACCAGGGCTTTGAACTAGCTAAACTATTCTACCATCGAACTAGAATTCCCAGCCACTAATTATTATTTTTATTTCATTTTTAGACAAATTTTATTGTTTCATTCTATCTCTCTGTCTGTCTCCCTCTCTCTCTCTATTGTGTGTATGTTTGTATAGACACCAGAGGTTGATGTTGGTTTTTCCTCAATTACACTGAACCTGGTATTCATTCATTCATTGTCTGTCTGTTTGTTTGTTAACTTAGCTAGTTAGTTTTGTTTTTTGAGTCAGTTTTTGTTTTTTGTTTTTTGTTTTGTTTTGTTTTGTTTTGTGTGTATGTGTGTGTAGCCTGACTGTCCTGGCACTAGTTCTATAACCAGGGTGGCTTTGAACTCAGAGCTCTGCTTGCCTCTGCCTTCCTAGTGCTGGGATTAAAGGCATGCACCACCACTGCCCATATTTTTGTTACTTTTAAATTAATTCTTCGAGAATTTTATACAATGTGTTTTGTACTGTCTGGTAGTCTTGCTGGGATGGTCCCATTAGAGTTTATTTCTGAAGTTTACAAGGGAAAATAGAATTCAGTTGAGTGTAGAACACTAGCCACAGGCAGTAGGGCATGCCTGTAATCCCGGCACTCAGGGAGGTAGAGGCAGGCAGATCTCTGAGTTCGAGAGCCAGCCTGGTCTACAAAGTGAGTCCAGGACAGCAAAGGCTACAGAGAAATTCTGGCTCAGGGGAAAACAAGAAACAAGAAAAACAAAAACAAAAAATGCAAAACAAAACAAAAACCACTGGCCCTTGCTTACCCAAGCTATTACAAGTGCAAAGATCCCCAGCCTTAGTTGTCACTTCTGTTATGTAGTGACAGATACAACAGGGTAAAACAATACACCCTCCTGAGCTGAGAGTGGAAATGCTAGTCTTTAAGCCTTGTTCTATACATGAAGCCTTTCAAGTTTTGTCAAACACAGTTTGGGGGAACTGAGAAGGTAGGGTAAGGGTGTTTCATGGGCTCTAGTTTTTTCTCAAATATAACTATTCCATTTTGGTCTATGACTGGAAGGTTTGACCAACATCCCCAATATAAAATCACTGAAAAGCAAAGACTAGATGCTGCTATTGTTCCGCACGCCTGACTACCAGGTCCCTCTAACTTAGAGCCTTTGCCTCTCAGTCTGGTTACAGCATGCTTATCTACTTATGGTTCAGAAAGTATGCTCACGTTATGCATGAGCTAAGAGGATTCTTTGAGCTAAAGCACTGCAAACTTAAACGGCAAATGCAGTATTTAGCGAAAGAAGGAAGACTGAACTCACATGCTTGTATTACTCAAGCTCCAAGCCCTTTATCTTTTGCCTTTCAACTTTATCATAAACTGGGTCACTCTGTTACAATAAGGGGTCTCAGAGGTCTGCCTTGCTCATTTAGAAAAAAAAAAAAAAGAGCAGGAATCGCCTGCACTGTTCCCATTCTTCAAATGAGACAAGTCACCACTAAATTTACTAAGTGAATAAAAGGCCATCAACATAGAAGGCAAGAAAACAGGATAGGGCCTTTGGCAGGTTTTCTACCTGAGCACACCACTGAGTGGTGAAACATGGGAGATGTTATAGCCATCCCTTTAAGAGGGCAAAGAAATCAAGAGCTCACGTACTTGTAGGGAGCACAGTAGAAGCAGTTCACCAAGCAGAACTATAGGAACAGCTAGAGTGACGGACACGGAAGAGGATGCAAGACAGACCAGTGAGTAGACAACATTCTTTGAGGATGGAGCTCAGAGGACCTGCTGCTTCCAAGTGCCCACTGCTCACCATAAATGGAATAGTACAGTCTGTATTACTCTGACCTTTCCTGTCATTACCACCAGAGACAAGAACATTATTTATTAACTAAATAAGTGGGGAAAGTAGTTTAGAGGTTCAAAAATATGAAACATAATAAAGGGTAAAGGAAATACATCAAACCAAGAGAATTTTTAGAAGTCTGAATATGGTATAAATGATTGCTGTAGTCTGATATCACTGCTTCCTTTCCCAGTTTCCTTCTTCTCTTCAGGTACAGAAAACCACAGCCAGGAAGATGTTCTCAATAGAAGAGATAAGAGGATTACTTTCATATTATAAATTATAATGTCATACTTTTGATGACAACTATAGAATTTTCATTCGAGATAAGGTCTCACTATGAAGCAATCCCAGACTAGCTTCAAACTCACGATCTTCATGTCTCAGGTTCCAAAGCCCTGAGGTAGAGTTGTGATCCTCCATACCCACCTCTGCACAGCTTTTAGCTGGTAGCCTTTTTTTTTTCCTTAGTGGTACACACAAATAACAATGTTTCTCAGAACCATGATAGTCTTAGAATGGGTGAATCATGGCCCATGTTAAATAAACAGATAAAACATCTATACTATGTGATGTGACAGAACGGAAGTGGAGTTCTGGATGGGAATTACACTAGGTGTGGAGATCAGTAACTCTAAGAGGCGTGGGTGCTTTCATCTTTTCTTTTGGAGATAAAGGAGGGAAACATTCATGGGGGAAGAATGGGAGCTGGGTAGGCAAGTCCTGCTCTCTTTTCTAAATGAGCAAGGCAGGATGCAGACCACTGAGGCCTTACTCCAACAGGCCAACCCAAGGTCATGATAAAGTTGAAATGCAAAAGCTAATTTGACCAAATGTTTGCTTGTATTAGTATAACACATCTTAACTAGCCTTCACAAGACACCATGCCAGAAGGAGGAAAAAACATTGAGAAGAAAACACAAGGGATCTTGTTTCAGGACGTGCCACCAGCCAGTTAAGAAAACTTGGAAAGTAGAAGCCCTCCAGGCTTATAGGTCACAATGCCAAAACCCAAACCCAAATTAGCCATTGTTGGGTAAAATCCTGATTTTTGTGAAACCTAATTCCAAACCAGCCACGGCTGGTACAGTCAAGTAAGGGTCAAAACTTTTTTAAAGAACTACAAAAGGCTCAGTAGGAAAAGAAACTGCTGGTGACTATCGGAGAGGACAGGTTGTAGCAACATTACATGCTCAATTGTACTTAAAAGTACTCCTTTTGGCAATCTGTGAGAAAACCCAGAGTAAGTATCTACAGATAACAGCATTCCTGTTCCTCACTTCTGTGGTCTACATGAGACACACATGAGACACAACGGCTCAGCCTTAAATAGAATTTAACTGATATTCTGACTGCATGCACATCTCTGCTCAAAATTTTTTCATTAAGATCTCAAATTTTAATTTGTTTTTCACATCTGAGGATTATGAATCTTAATTTTCTTAATCTTGAATTTTATCTGGGCTTCCTAAATTCTAAGTGGGTAGCCATGAGAAACTCTACAAAAAGAGTGAAAAAGAAAAAAAAAATCATCATGAAAGCAGAGATGTAAACAAGGGACCTTAAAAACATGGGTTCTAGAAATATCTGAGTGATAATCCCTCCTAATACTAAGCAAACTGATCTTTGAGATTAAACTACACATTCCCAGGAACTGAATCAGGTGTTTCCTCCTAAGAAAATCCCATCTAAGACCATGGGAGGCTCTTGTTGCTTGTCCAGAGATATTTTGTTAATATATAAACAAGTTGTTAGCTATGAGCTGTTCCTTTGTGATGCTGAGGATCAAACCCAGGACTTTGCACGTCCTGGAACTAGACCTTACCATCTGAACTACACCTCTTTCCTCTAAGCAGTCATTTTTAACCATGTGCCTGTTATGGCTGCACTACTTCTGTGCAGGTGGAACTCTCATTTTAAATGATGCACTTTTTATCCTTTACTGTAAACTTTTTAATAAGCTTTTATTATCAGAGAAGTTTCCCTTAAACTGGAGAGAACCAGAGAGCAGGAAATGGAATCCATCTGGACCTTTCTCATGTCTAAGCCACGCCACTACACAATTTGGTCAGAAATGCTACCAATACCAGGGCGGTCTGTCTAATTAGGACTAACATAGACTCAGTTTGATATTTTGACAGTAGATGCAAGTCCAGGTGATTCACAGCTACCCTTTCCATAAGATCAGCTCTCCCGAGAGTTCCCAAACAGTTGTGTTGTTGTTTTGAGCAGCTATGAAGAAGAGTATTGCATGAATTGGTGTTTCAATCAGATGGCATGCATCGACAAATTGAGTGTTTCTTGCACACAGATGGGCATTGTAGCTGGTAACTAACCTATTTGTTTACTGAAGGAATGATGGATGGCATACATTTATTAATGCCGCTCAGACCGTGTAGCAAAATCTGACAGAGTTACTGTGAATGAAACAAGTCGTCACGATTTTATGGGGCCCTTTGACACAGAGAACCCACGTCTCTAGTCTCTATTGAGACAGCCTAGGAAAGCTGAGTTCCTACCAGATTCCTTGGACTAAATCCTCACAAAATTTCCCTTCTTATTTTCAAGACTTCCCACTTTTCTTTATACATGGAATAAATTGTCTTAGAAAAAAAACAGTTTTCTCAGGAGAAAATATTTTTGAGACATTCTGGAAATGAGACTTGAGCCTTTAAAGAAAGGTTGCAGAACTTATAATTATATCGAGTATTTTTTAAGTGGTGGTTAAATTGCATAATGAACATTTTCTGGTGACAAACAAATTTTCAAAAATGAGTATCAGTGAGAATATAGACACTTCAGTTTACTTTTCTATACGTATGTACAAGCGTGTAGGCACGTAGGGTGCATGGGCCTGTGGACATAAGTGTGTGGAAGCCACAGGACAGCCTTGGGCGTCACACCAAGAAATACCATCAACTTCCTTTATGACAGGGTCCACAAGGGCTGGAAGGATGTCTCAATTCTCTCATGGGCCAGAACTCACCGATTATGCCAGACTGGCTGGCCAGTGAACTCAGGGATCCTCCTCGCAAAAGCTAGGACTCCAAATGTGTGCCACCACACTTGACATTTTTATACGGGTGCTGGAGTTCGGACCCTAGTCCCCATTTACTTGCCCAGTATACACTGGAGATGGATCACAAAATGCTCTGTGTGTGCCTTTATTATTTCAGTTCTAATTAGTATAATTTAAGTTTTTTTGTTCCAATACATAGAAATACTTTGTTCTTTCTTTTGGCTTAAAATAAGGCTTTCTTTCCCTGCATGAGCTTTTGAGTTTTTTCTTTTAATCTGTTCAGTTTTTCTAATGCAAACACTGCTGCGGTGCCCGCTGTGAATGACAGCTTTCACAAACACATGCAGCTATGTGTGTGTAATACATTTTACAATAGGAATACCAAGACCAAGGATTTTAAAACGTGATATTTTTTGATAAATTTCCTTCCACTAAGATAGTTTTAGTGTATGTTCGTGTGTGTGTTTGTGTGTGTGTGTGTGTGTGTGTGTGTGTGTGTGTGCGTGAGCGCATTTGTGTGGAGGCCAGAGGAAAACCTCAGGCTTCATTCTTCAGGCAATGTTTACGTCTCCTTGACACATATTCTTTCACTGGCTTGGAGTTGGTTATGTAAAGCTGAGAGGCCGTTAAGCTCAGAGCTCTGCTTGCCCCTACCTCCCTGGTGCTGGGATGATGAGCTTCTGTGTCATGCCTGGCTTTTTACATTTGTGTTGAGGATAAAGCTCAGGTCGTCAAGCGTTCAATGCAAGCATGTTACTGACCGAAGTATCTTCCCTCCGCCCAGCCCCTGACCCAGTTTACATTTGCAGTTACAAAGGAAGGTGATTACGTCTACCAGTATTGTCATTGACGCTCAGTGGTGGGGATAGAATCCAGAATTTTGCACACACTAGGCAAGTGTTACACTCCTAAGCCATGCCCTGGATCATGGTAGCACATGTGACTTTTGCTTTTCTTAAACCTATAAATGACGTATATAGATTCTTATCTTTTTTTTAATTGTTTATGTTTCATTTTATCACACAGTAGCCAAGTTTTTAATGGCATGTGATGATTTGTATGTAAAACTTCTCTCTCTCTTTCTCTCTCTCTGTATGTATGTGTTTGCATGTACATGTGTGTGCATGCATAGTGTGTGTCTGCTTAAACATCAGGGACCTTCTTTTATCTCTCTACACCTTGTTCTCTTCTTCAGACAGTCTCTCCCTGAATCCAGAGCTCAGACTAGCCCAGACTGACTAGTCCAGGTGGCCAGGTAGCTCCAGAGATCCATCTGTTCTCCCAGCATTAGGGTCACAGGCTTTTACATAGGTACTGGGGATTAGGCTCCCAAGTCAGAGGTTTTACTGAGGCATCTTCCTGCCCTGTGCAAGCCTCTTTAAAGATGTGTTTCTTAATCAAGAACTCAAGTGACAGCACACGCTGGAGAGGTTGTAGAGAAAGGGGAATCCTCTTCCATTGCTGGTGGGAATGTAAACTTGTACAACCACTTTGAAAATCAATTTGGCGCTTTCTCAGACAATTAGGAATAGTGCTTCCTCAGGACCCAGCTATACCACTCCTAGGCATATATCCCAAAGATGCTCATGAATACAAGGATATTTGCTCAACCATGTTTGTATCAGCTTTATTCCAGACAGAATCTGGAAACAACCCAGATGTCCCTCAATTGAGGAATGGATGCAGAAATCATGGTACATTTACACAATGGAATACTACTCAGCAATTAAAAACAAGGAAATCATGAAATTTTCAGGCAAATGGTGGGAACTCAAAAAGATCATCCTGAGTGAGGTATCACAGAAGCAGAAAGACACACACAATATATATACTCACTTATTAGTGGACATTAGACATATAATATAGGATAAACATACTAAAATCTGTACACTAAAGAAGCTATGCAAGAAGGAGGACCCTGGGCAAGATGCTCAATCTCCATTCAGAAAGGTAAAGGGGATGGACATCAGAAGGGGGAGAAAACAGGGAACAGGACAGGCGCCTACCAAAGAGGGCCTCTGAAAGACCCTACCCAGCAGGGTATCAAAGCAGATTCTGAGACTCATAGCCAAACTTTGAGCAGAGTGCAGGAAATATTATGAAAGAAAAAGGAGATAGAAAGAACTGGAGGGGTCAGGAGCACCACAAGGAGAGAAAAAAAAAATTCTAGGCACAGGGTTCCTTACTGAGACTGATACTCCAACCAAGGACCATTCATGGAGATAGCCTAGAACTCCTGCACAGATGTAGTACATGGTAGCTTAGTCTCCAAGTAGGTTCCCTAATAATGGGAACAGAGACTCCCTGACGTGAGCTCAGTGGCCTGCTCTTTGATCACCTCCCTCTGAGCGGGGAGCAGCCTTACCAGGCCAAAGAAGAAGACAATGCAGCCACTCCTGATGAGACCTGATAGACTAGGATCAGATAGAAGGGGAGGAGGACATCACCTATCAGAGGACTGGGGGAGGGGCATGGGTGTAAAAGAGGGACAGAGGGTGGGATTGGGAGGGGACGAAGGAGGAGGCTACCGTTGGGATACAAAGTGAATAACTTATAATTAATAAAAAAATAATACAAAAAAGATTTGAAAAATTTAAGTTTAGTGTTTCCATTGCTGTGATTTGAATAAAATGCCCCCAAAATGGCCTGTTGTCTATTGAGAAGAGGTGGAACATTTAGGAGGTACTCCCCAATAAAGATAAAGCTTCAGGGTTGTCTTTAATGAGGATGTTGGCTTCCTGGCCTATTTCTCTCTCTCTCTCTCTCTCTCTCTCTCTCTCTCTCTCTCTCTCTCTCTCTCTCTGTGTGTGTGTGTGTGTGTGAGTGAGTGTGAGTGTGAGTGTGTGTCTAAATGCTTGCCAAGACTCAAGTGTGGAGGTAAGTATGGAAGTCTGAGGACAGTCAGCCTTCTCTTTCTGTCATTTGGGTCCTGGGGATGGAACCCTGTTCATCAGGCGTGGCAGCAAGAGTCATTACCCATTGAGTCATTCACTGGTCTTCTAAGGAATTATTTAACCACTTATATGGGACATTTGAATATGTACAACTACATTTGTGCATTTAGTTAAATAAATCACTTCATGCTTTAACATTAATTTAATAAATTTAATATTTAACTTATTAAAAACTTATTGTTACCATTTTAACTCTGTGTCCGTACACGGGCCTGTGTGTGGAAGGTTTGTGCACATGAGTGCTGGTGGCATCAGATGTCCCTTGGAACTAGAAATGGAGGTAGCTGCTAGTCACTCAGCATGGTGACCAGCTTGGGATCAAACTGGGTCTTCTCCAAGAGCAATACAAGCTCTTGATGGCTGAGTCTTTTCTCTAGCCCCCAACTTCTTGTAAAGTGTGTTAGCTGTTTAACTGAGAACTTCCTCAGCTGGGTGTGCTGGTATGCATCTCTAGCCCTGGCACTCAGAAAACTGAGGCAGGAACATTGCCATGAGGCCAGCCTGGAACATAGTTTAAAAAATAACAAATATAGAACAAAAACCAAACGAACCCCATCTCAAATCTTAATATTAAAAAAATATATCTTTGTTTTGCTTGTTTGTTTCTGGGGATCAAACCCATGGCCTTGCCTGAATTCAGCCATGGAGAACACCCCACCCACACAACCATGGAGAAGGTCCCACCCACACAACAGGGCTTTAAAAAATAGTTTATAAGTTAAAACCAATGTTATGTTAAGCTTTCATTACTCATTTATAATTTAAATCATCAAGTTCATCTTCATTTTAATAAATAAGTCAGATTTCTTTAAACACTATGAGCACAGTTATTAAGTATAGGTATATCACTAGAACCGTTAATAAGATTGTTTGGATTATACTAGATATTTAGATACCTAATTCTAAACCTTTCTGAGTTTGATGAACATTTAACTAGTAAAGAAATTTTATATCCAGCACCATTTTTTAAATACCCTCTCCAGTAAGACCTGGAGAGTACAGGAGCTCCACAAGGTGAGCAACAGAACCAAAAAACTCTGGGCACAGGGGTTTTTTCTGAGACTGATACTCCAACCAAGGACCATTCATGGAGATAACCTAGAACCCCTGCACAGATGTAGCCCATGGCAGTTCAGTGTCCAAATGGGTTCCATAGTAATGGGAACAGGGACTGTCTCTGACATGAACTGATTGGCTTGCTCTTTGGTCTCCTCCCCTGAGGGGGTGAGCAGCCTTATCAGGCTACAGAAGAAGACAATGCAGCCACTCCTTATGAGACCTGATAGACTAGGATCAGAGGGAAGGAGAAGAGTACCTCCTCCATCAGTGGACTGGGGGAGGAGCATGGGTGGAGAAGGGATAGAGAAGGTGGGACACAGAGGGGAGGAGGGAGGGAGCTACAGGGGGAATACAAAGTTAATAAATTGTAATTAATAAAAATTAAAAATGAAATACCCTCTCAGCCTTCATGAGTTGAATAACAAGTTGACATTCAGTTCAGACCATCACTGAATTCTATAGGATGCCCTGCACACATTTGAGGGATTATAACAGGACTAACTAACTGGAAGCTAATCATTTCACCCTCGTAGCACTGGTGGCTAACATCAAGGGTCTGATGGAAGGATTTTGTACCTCTCACCTGGGATACTCACCTCTGAGTTTTTTTTGTTTTTTTTAACAAAAATTTTCTTACCATACTCCAAAGTTTGAAAAACTTGGTAACTTTTCACTATATATTCAACTTAATTCTTCTGGGTATTTCTAAACTTTTTTTTTTCATTCTTCTGAATATCAGTAGAACATACATGTTTTGTCCTGGTGTTCTTTCTTTCCTTCTTTCTTTCTTTCTTTCTTTCTTTCTTTCTTTCTTTCTTTCTTTCTTTCTTTCTCTCTTTTTTAAGCTGATAAACTCATTTTATTCTGTATTTTAAAAATCATTTCTTTTATATTTTTGCAATTACAATATAATTAAATCATTTTCCTCTTTTCTTCTTCCCTGTCATATTGCCATTCTTACTCTCAAATTTATCAACTATATTTAAATTAATTGCTGTTACATCCATATACATATACAGTCACAAATACATAAAAATAGCCTGATGAGTCTGAATACTGTTTGGATGCGTGTTTTTAGTGCTGACTATTTGGCATTGGAAAACCGTTTACTGTGTTCTCCCTGTTCTCAGCATTCCTTAGTTGCCTATATTTCTTTGTCTAGGGTTGAAGCTTTTCTTATCTACGTTGTCATGTTTATTATTATCCTGGGTCAGCTCATGATGAGGGAGTCAGGACAAGGTTTCACAGTATCAGAAGGTGCTATGGAATCTTCCTAAGCACTGAAGCAATCAACAGTCCTATCCAGCTATGATGCCTATGGACCACAATAATAACTAGCACGTCATAATAATCGTGAAGGGTGCAGTTGTGGCACACATACTTTGGCAGTAACCAACAGCTCTCTAGTTGGACTTAAGACTCATTTAACAAGAGGGAAATTATGCCTAGTACTGGAAACCTAACCAATTACCCAGGGTTAGTGAAGTCATGGTTCTCGGAGGAGAATCTACAACCACCACTTTACTAGGCCAACATGTTCTAAATGTATTTATGTATTCCCTCGTCAAGTAAATTTCTCTTTGCATCAGATGGAGATCATTACAGAAAACCACAGCTAATCAAAATGCAGAGTTGTCTAGCCCAGCCCTAATGGATACATCTATAAAGCACTTCTGCACCGATGGCTTAGAAGACCCCGTGGAAGTGGGGAGGGGATTGTAAAAGCCAGAGATCAGGGACTATGCTGTGAAGTTGTGTCTTCTAGTAATATCAGAAGCTACACCCATAAAGCGTCTTCTAGAATTCCTTTATTGTTATAGTCATTCTGCTGCCAAAAATAAGGCTTCAGTCTTGGCTGTAATTTGTATATGTTCTAATATCTTTGGGCTAATCACTTGCGATCTGATTAAAAGTTCTCATGCATCTTGGTAATGTGGTGAATTGAAGGTCATGCTCATAATCATTTGCATGTATTCAAATACTCAAGAAGACCTTTATCCAATGATTCCCATTGAAACACCAGATTAAAAAAAAATGGCTTCAAACAAGTCTGACTATGTAGCAAAACACCATCTCTAAACAAAAACAAGGGGTGCTATGTAAAGGCCCATCAGAATAGAACAGTTCTGTTATCGGTTACAATTACAATATTTAAGAAGACTAACATAGACCCATGTCTGACACAGCTCTGTTGACCAAGAACCTGAGACCGGATAGACCACAGGCCTAAGGGAAAAACAAATACTATTTTTAGGGCAAAAGAACAGAGCAATAAAATGACTTCTAACAACATTATGCTCTGCCTGTATAGATCAGTGTCTTGCTCAGCCGTCCTCAGCAAAGCTTGTACTTGCAGTAAACGGTAATTAGCATAGAGGCCTACAGCTAGACAATGTACAGAGTGAGAGATTTCTAAACTCTCAGTCCTACATAGGATGTCCTCATCCAGCCCCTCCTGTCGGGCTCAGGGAGCCTCGCTGAGGAAGAGCTGGAAAGCTCGTAAGAGCCAGCGGGGATAGATGACTGCAGGGAAACACAACATGATTAATGGACATATGAACTCACAGAGACTGTGGTAGCACTCACAGGTTTTCCACAGATTCAAGCCATATGGGGTCCCAGTGTGAGGGGGGTGGAAGGGCATGTGGACACGAGCTCGCTACCCAGTTCAACTGACATCTGCTTGCAAAGGAAGATTTAGCTTTTCCCAGAGGAAGTCCACTGGTATGCTAGCCACACTGAAGGGGTTAACATGCCTGGCACTAGATGACCAAGACAAAATAAGCCCAATGCTATGTTTGGAGACTTTCGGTCTCATGTTGATTTGTTCGGACATGTTTTTTTTTTTCCTTAACGGACTTTGGCTTTTATGTTATGGTTCCCGAGTTTGTATTTTTATAGTGTGCGTGTGCATGTGCGCATGTGTTTTCATTTCTGGTTTGTTTATTTGCCTGTATGTTTGTTTCCTAAAAGGGAGAGCATGAAAGGGCATGGACTTGAGGGGATGGAGAGGTGGGAGGGGGCTGGAAGGAGTTGGGGAAGGGAAAACCATGATCAGCATATATTCTGTGGAAGTTTTTTCTTTTCTTTTTTTAAGATTTATTTATTTATTATGTATACAATGTGTGTCTGCATGTACACCTGCACCCCAGAAGTGGGCACCAGATCTCATTATAGATGGTTGTGAGTCACCATGTGGTGGCTGGCAATTGAACTCAGGACCTCTGGAAGAGCAGCCAGTGCTCTTAACCTCTGAGCCATCTCTCCAGCCCTGGACTTTTTTTTTTTCAATAAAAATATTAAGAAACCAATAACTTAGGATTTAGCTTCGCATTCCAAATGACCAAAGAGGACATGTTTTTGGGGTCTGACACATTGGCTTCTGGCAAATCCAGGACCACACCCCTGCGGCTTTTCATGATCCTTGAATTAACAATCTGAACTCACTCTGTTGTAGAGGAAAGAAATATGTTTGGGTAGAAACAGAATTATCCTGGTAATTAATTGCTCCTCTATCAGTATATTCACCTAATCATAGTGTGATGTGATGAAAAAAGTCTAGAGTATTTGGTAATAGATATATGTATTCTCTTGCTTCATTTAAGTAACTAAAATTTATATTACTGCACATGTACTTAAAATATGTATTATTGAGTCAGTCAGTATGATTTCCACTATTAGAATTTTGTTTTTAGAAGCATAAATATTTACCTGTTTTAATTAGCATGCTAGCAATTTTTTTTAAGATAAATTCTCACTATGCTGCCCAGGATATTAGAATTCTCTGTCCTCCTCCTTCCTTGTTCAAAACACATCACTGTGGTTGGACACAGATAGGGTGGCTAAGTGATATCTAAGAGAGCTCTTGAGGAGTGTAGAGCTGCACCGGGAGGGAATCTTTGAATCCAGGGTAAGTGTATGCACTGTTCCCCTGTTTTTACCAAGGATGAAGACACACCCCAAAAGTAGTTGCCAAGTTCAACTTATACTGCTTTCATAACCACAGAGTATTTACATGAAAACATCAATTTTTCCTTTTAAAGGAAACCAGCTTGTGACACTGGAACGCATTGGGTAGGATTCTGGGAGCTCAATCTTAAAGACAACATAAATTGGTTTAAATGTAGGAATGTCTGGGAGCCACATTTCTAAAAATATGGCATTTTGCTTCAAGGCTATGTTACACTGCTGGAATTTTTGGTATAGAAGAGAGCTGAAGCCCTTGAAACTTTACATAAATGTTTTTAGAGAATATCCATGATTTTTGATTGAACAGAAGATCTACTGTTTGGATACAATTCACAAATATTTCTGAGACCATAAAGAGTTGGGAGCCACTAATTATTTCTATGTACACACAAAGGCTAGAAGTATTTTCCTGCTAACGCGTGTGTAATAACAGGTAGATCCTGGTTAGAAGCCTCTGCTGGACCCAGGGCATTTAACCTACAATCTAGCTAAGGCTTAATTTCTTTTTCATCCTAGAGAGATTGCAACTGTTTAAAGAACAATAAAGATTTCAGCAGGGATAATGATAGACGCTGATTTTTGTAAGCTATAAACCTATATCTACATCTCTAGAGATATCAATTCCAGACATAAAAAATAACTGCACGAATGTTTTGATGATTTCTCCCAATGACATTAACGTTTTATTTGTTTCCTGGGTCAAGGTCTGGCTATGTAACCCAGGCTGGTTTCAAATTCCTGATCTTCCTGCTCCTGCTTCTCAGGATTTAGGAGTACACCTATGCTCTATCATACCCTGGTAAAATAGCTCATGTAACCCAAAAGACTGTGGGAATCAAGTCTCTCTAATGTTTAAATAAACTTGACTCCATTCTTCATGACACATTTTTACCTTTCTCTAGTAAATTTAGGGATTGAGTTGGGGGCAGCATGGAGAACACCTTCTTTTCCTGCTGTGTTTCTGTCGCCTGGCATTCTAAGCTTGGATAAAGCCAATTGCTTCCCTATTTTCTGAAAATGTTGATACGGTTGGTTAGCTGGTTTTCCTGTGGTAAAGGAGGGGAGCACAGTGAAAGCATTGCAGAGGACGTTAAATCAAGACTGGGCCATCTGCTTAGTAACCATCACCGGGTTGTCCCATCAAGCCTGGAACCCTGAGATCAAGGCTTTGTTTCCCGCCCTGTTTTTCAGCTCCCTTCTTCCTTCTCCACTTCCTTCCCTATTTTTTGCTCTTCCCTATTCTGAACATTGGGTAATTGTCAGCCTTTTGCGAGGAACAACTTACCTAATGGTTACCAAAGCCGTCATTTTCTACACTGCGTTTTTGGGGCACAAATCTCATTTACCCACTCAAAGCAAACTTCTAAGTTATTGTTTTTCTACAAAGGTAGTTTGTATCTTCCAGAGCAACTCTGTACAGCTAACCTATTAAAATAAAGTTTCTTTTAAAAAAAATTACTCAACACTTAATTTTCCCTTTGTATGAGTAACTAGGATATCTTCAAAACGTTCTATTCTCCCCTGAATTGAATCCAGCTACCTTCTACGGATGTACCAAACACACCCTTGTTTGTAGTTAGAGCTTGTTTTGAATTTTCTCAATAGCTTCTTCCTGTGTTTTTTTCCCCCCAGTTTTCAAAATTGATACTTCCTTTGCAAAAATAGAGTTGGCCTCATGATCTTTTGGGAAGTTAACATTTTTCTTTCTCGTCTCTAAATTTACTAAGCTCCCCCCCCCTTTATCAGGATCAGAAAGAAATAAATGAAACAAAGAATCTTCTCTCTGCTGTCAAAGCCACTGTCCACTCCTGACAGTTCTTTTGAACCAGAAAAGGCGGCTGCTAAGCACACAGTGATCCATGCAAGCCTACACTTCTTCTGGAAGTTGTCAACATTTGATTTGCAAACTGTTCTTTATTTATCAATGTGTTTTTAAAATGAGCTTTAGTCTCTATTAATGGTAATGGAGCAAACATTTTATTCTCTGAATATATATATATATATGTATATATATATATATTCAGAGAATATATATATATATGTATATATACATATATACATATATATATACATATGTATATACATATGTATATATATACATATACATATGTATATATATATATACATATATATGTATATATATACATATGTATATATACATATACATATGTATATATATATATACATATATATATATATGTATATATATATATACATATATATATATATATAACATTTTGAATCACAATGAACTGTCTCATATCCTTCAGTAGCTAATAGTTTTGTAGAGTTCTCCAGAAGGCAGTGATTCCAAGCAGGGTAGCATGGAATGAATGGTTCTCCTTTGGAGAACTAGAGGTATGGAGGGTCTCATTAGAACAAACCAAACTTGAAAACTGTCAGGAGGCTGGGGGTCATAGATCAGTGGTACAGTGCTTACCAGGAATGGGCAAGGCTTTGAGCTCAATTGCCAGCACTATAAAAAACAAACAAACAAATAACAAAACAAAACAAAAACAGAACAAAATAACCAAATAGAAACAAACAATCGGGAAGGAAGGTGAGACTGGGAGGAGAAGAGGAAGAGGCCTATGACAGAGCTGTGAATTGAATTAATTAATAAGAAGAAAAAAGAAAAAAAAAAAACGAAGGAAGCAAAAAGCGCTTCACAGTTTCTACATAAAAGGACAAGATGCTTCATTGGGAACGGCTGTGAGGACACATTTAATGGCTATGATGATGTCAGGAGCTTCCAGAGGGAGAAGGGGGTCCACATGAGAGATCATCATGGAGGTAAAATTCGAGAGGCCAAATTCTAGAGCTGTAGAAAAACAGCCTTAAGTTTAACTAACTAAACACAAACGACTTGTACTGCAATCAGCAGATGACCCCCACACAATGCCTGAGACAGTCTCCTCAGAGTAACTGTCATCATTCGCTCTGGCAGGTAGACAGGGAATGGAAGATCATTTGGTAAAACTAATTTAGAGTCAGTTGGTGTCTTTACCCTCATTTCAGACCACATACCAACTGTGACCACAACTCCTCAGGAAAGTAGTTTCTGGTTAGTATACCTTCACTTAGGCTATGGCAAAATGGCATAGACCATCAGGCAATCTGTCCTGCATTCTAAATTATCAGAAATGCTGTCTATATTAGTAAGATGCTGTAGCACTAGCCTATGGCCTCGGACTAGCTTTGTAAACACACATACCCATGAAATGCTTCTGCTTGATCTTTAAAAAGGTTTACTTTTGAAAAACGTGGTTATTGCTAGTGACTGTCACCCTTTCAAGACCCATGTTTAGAACAACCACTGACAGATTGTTTGGAATGATTTCTGACTTCATCCATGTGGCAGGCAATGGTATTCAAACCCATAGTTTAAGTATCCACTTACGTACTAATGACTCGTACATGTATAGCACAGGTCAAATTTTTCCCCTAGACTTTGGACTCTTCTAGGCATCACTTCTCATGCAGTGATGTCAATCTGAACAGAATTCAGCCAAGCATGGACTCATCACACCCAACCTAAGGTAGCACCTACATGACCAGACACATCTCAGCCGAGCATCCTGTTTTCACTGCCGTAGTAGCATCATGTTGTTCCTTCTGTGTCTTATTTTATTTTATTCTGTTAATTTTTGAGAGAAGGTCTTGATATGCAGCCTAGGATGGCCTTCAATTCACAATACACGTGTCTCATGCTTCTGAGTACTAGGATTCAAGTGTGTGAATTTGTGTATGTATGTGTTATGTAAGTGTGTGTATATGTGTGTGTGTGTGTGTGTGTGTGTGTGTATAATAACTATCTATCTATGCATGCCATATCTTGTCCAGTAAATACCCGGCAAGTTTTAAATGTCCAATAATTTATTATTAAATGAATACAAGGAGGAAATATTTTTCTGTAAGATTTCAACATGAAAGATAGATTTTTCCACTATGCGCACACTGTAGCTGGAAAATAAAAGATGGGCTCTTCATGAAATCAGCAGTTGGGATTCTCCACTTTAGACAGTCGGCTGAGCCATGTGGGAGGAGTCTCCTGTTACATTGTTTCCTGAAGAGGCAATTGTAATACTTCTTAGATGAATACCTGTTGAGTCAGTCTTACAGTTGTGTTATTTCCTAAGCCCACATTCTTCTTTAATAATAACCTTACTGAAACAGTATAACAGGATTCTAAAATAGTATAAAACTTTTTTTGGCAGGCATGGTGGTGAAGTGCAGTCTCAGCACCCTTGAGGTTGAAGGGGAAGATTGAGTAAAGGCCAGCTGGGACTACAGAGTGAGACTTTGTACTAAAATCAATCCCCAAAATACAGTATAGAGTGGTTTTAGTGATGAGTAAATGTTTCTATAATCTAGAAAAGTTAGGAAAGCCTGAACTGCCTCAACACCCACCTGAGAATATATATGATTTTTCATTGCAGGGTCTCACACATGCTCTGGTATTGAGAAAAATTCTTTGCTGCACACTAATAATGTTTAGCATAAATTTAGCACAAACAAATTAATTAATACCTTAAGCACTATAGATTTTTAGAGTATCTCCATCAAGACTATTAGACTAATAATTCCACTAGCAAGAGAATATTAAAGTTGTAGTTTGGGATTCTCCATCTACTTTCAGTTAACATATATGGAATTTACATAGAGCAAGAAGTTCCTCCAGCAATAACATCAATACCAAAAAGAATTCTTTTTTTTTCTTTATTAATTACACTTTATTCACTTTGTATCCCTCCTGTGGTTCTCTCCCTCCTCCAGTCCCAATCCCTCCCTTCCTCCACCCTCTGCATGCATGCCCCTCCCCAAGTCCACTGATAAGGGAGGACTTCTTTTCCTTCCTTCTGATCCTAGTCAATTAGGTCTCATCAGGAGTGGCTGCATTGTCTTCTTCTGTGGCCTGGTAATGCTGCTTCCCCATCAGGGGGAGGTAATTAAAGAGCAGGCCAATCAGTTCATGTTAGAGACAGTCCCTGTTCCTATTACAATGGAACCCACTTGGATACTGAACTGCCATGGGCTACATCTGTGCAGGGGTCTTAGGTTATCTCCATACATAGTCCTTGGTTGGAATAGCAGTCTCAGGAAAGACCCCTGTGCTCAGAATTTTTGGTTCCGTTGCTCTCCTTGTGGAGTTCCTGTCCAAAAAGATATCTAACCAAATAAACTAGTCTTAATTTGTCTCCAAGGTGACCACTGACTTCTTGAACGAAGACAGAACTATATCTAACTATATCTAAGGCCACATTTGTTGAAGACTTTTGGGAAATATTTTGTTGTTGTTTGTTTGTTTGTTTGTTTTTCAGTACTGGAGATCGGATCTTGGTCCTCACCACATTCTAGGCAAATACTCTCGCATGAAAGTGTAGGACTAGCCTTCCAGTTTACTTTGGGGGACAAGTTGCCCTGGTTTGCCTTGAAGTCATTCTGTAGTTAGGATGTCTTTGAACTTGTGACCATTTGGCTTTAGCCTCAGGCTTAGCTGACTAGCGGCACCAGGTTTGATGGAAAGAAGATTTTAAATAAATCCATTTTAATAGCATTTGCTGTTTGTAAATGTTGCCCAGTCTCTGTGCCAGGCCCTTCACTCTACATTTAAACTTATTTGATCGCATTTCTTCCTGAGCCTCCACCTTCTCAGTTTGTATTACCATTTACCTTTTCATAGGCAAAGTTGTGGTTTTATGATACTCTGAGAGAATCATATTGCTTTGTATTATTTTCATTCTTTCTTTTATACACATTCAGAGATTCATCAATGATGATAGACACATTTTACAAGCTTAGAAAAATTTCAAGATAATAACAACGAAAGCAAGGTCTAGTTATGCAGCTCAGTCTGGCCTCCACCTTATAACCCTCCCGCTTTTCTTTTCTGAGTACTAGAATTCAAGCAAGTATCCCTCCATGTATACATACACATATGCACACATATACACACATATGGACTACCTATCAGTGCATGCCAGACTCATGTAGGTCAGCACTTGGCACGTTCAACGTGTTCAGTGAATTATTATTCAACAAATGCAAAGAAGAAACACTTTTTTTCTATAAGGTAACAGCAAAAAACATTTGCTTTTACCCCAGTATTTTTTTCCCCTTTTAGTAGTAGGTAGTATAGTCACTTAATTTTCAGGTTTGCCAAAAACCTAGGATGCTGAAAAAAAAACAAACAAACTATGGTTTCTTGGTTCTCAGGGAGATTCTTTCCCCTCCAAAAATGGTTATAACTAATTTGTAGTGTGCGCCTTTCTTACACTTGCTATTGCCATTCATGTAAGGGCATACATAGACACACGTAACACATAGTCACACGGTAATGATACAGGTGTAATGTTTGAATCTAGTCTGAGTGTGAAAACAATTGTTTATGGAGTGAAGTGGATCTGAAATTTACCTGACATTAAAAATATTAACATGTAAAGACATTCATGGTAATAGCCACCAGAATTTAAGTTACTGATAGATGCCAAACCCCTCTATAAGGCTATATGTGTGTGTGTGTGTGTGTGTGTGTGTGTGTAATAATGCAGTTGTGATTCACCATAACCCTTCGGGGTTGGCACTGGAATTTTCACATTCGGAAAACAAAGAGGAAAGCTGATCCACTGAAATCCAGTCTAGCCAAGAGGGTGTGGTTGACAAGCGACAGTCTTGATGTTCAGTCTATGAGCCCTGGCTCTTAAATCTAGCTTTTGTGGTGTGAGGAAGGGAACTCTAATATTTAGGAAGTGCCCAGGAAACGGCACATGGTGGCTCAGGTTTCAGTTCTCACTATGAGAAGAAGTGATTACTGCTTGCCACAGCAGACAGAAAACCACTCTCTCCCAAAGGAAGCACAGCTGCTGGAGAAGGCACAGCAGGGCCACCATCAGCATTTATGAGACCTGTGGAACTTTGGAAAATCAGTTTAGAGAAAGGGTGCTTTGAGTAACAGTGCCTTGAGCAGCAACATAGACCTACACATAGGGAAGAGAAGCAGGAAATGGATATTTCAGCCCAAACCAGTCATCATGGCAATTAGATCACTGAATTCACACTAAAGAGCATCAGAAGGGATCAAACCTGTTCCTACAGCTCAAAGCTACACAGTCCAAGTGCTGAGTCTAGATGCAGTCAATCTTAGTAGATATTTTCATAATCTTAAAGTGCCTAGTGAAAGATCTTCTTATATATTGCTAAACATTAATTAATTATATGCATATAAACTTATATGCATATAATGTATATGCATATATGTATCCTGTAGATACATATGTGTTATTATCAACATCTGATAGCATATTAAAAGGCTCAGGTCATCAATAAATATATTTTCATGAATACAGAGATTCTATTTCTCTTACATTTTATCCTTCTCACCTCCGGGGTCCTTGTATGATTGTCTAAATCTTTCTGTGACATCACTGGGTCTCACAACAGTGAATGCATATTGCCTTCCATTTATCTATTGTTTTTTTAGATACAAAATCAGACCCACACTGCCAGGAATGACCTCCTTACTTTGCCAATTTAACTCAGATTCAATAAGCTCCTTTTGGAGGCTGGGGTGCAGGGCAGTTCCCTGAGATAACGTCCTTTCCTCGCCCACCTCAGTTCCCTCTTGGAGGTCATGCTCGCAGCACTTTGCCGTCACGCACACGCCACTCCACACGCCGATGCGGGTCATGCAGTTAAGTCTGCTAACTGACTCTTAAACTTTCGCCCTTGCCCAGCTTCTAGAGGGATGTCTGACATAAAGCTAACTCTCAAAGCACAGTTGTCTGCAAAATAATGAAGTGAAAGCCCTTAATTGTTTCGCTACAGACTCACTGACGTCAATAACTTCATGGTTGGTAAAGGACATTCCCCCTTCCTGCATTCCGGCTGGACCTGTACGACACAGTGTACCCGAGCTAGGGCTCTTTTTAAGTCCAACACGTTCTCTCATCTCCAGGCGTTGTTTAATCTGAGTCACGTAAGCGTCTCTAGTTTCGGGATACAAACCATTTCGTAGGAAGAGGAGGAAAGAACAGGCCCTTTACTGTAGAGGCACACAGCCACTCTGTTTGAACCTCTTCCGGGGCCGTCCTGGCTGTGCTGACTCACGTGGTGTTGATGGTTACTGGAGCTTACATCGTCCCTGCTCAGAATTGGGGCAGGCAGCTATTGAGTTTGGGAAGAGCCACTCTAAACCACCAACCATGGAATGTCATTCTTCTTTTCCTTCCTGGTCTTCATTACTTCATCACTTTCTTTTACTTTTTTTTTTAATACGAAGAAAAATATTTTTATTTGTGTATCAAAGACTCCAAGGTTGAAGTTGGTGCCAAGTGTATACCATTGTTATTTGTTTGTATGTTTGCTTATTTATTTTTGGAGGAGTGGTAGCTGTGTGTGTGTGTTTCAATATGCTGATTTTTGAACTTCTGCACTGAGAATCCCCTGCCTTAGCCTCTTGGAGAAGGAACTATAGGTGTGTGGAACTGTATTGGACTCTGTCTCCTTTTATTCTTTTCAGATTTTACTTCTGCAAATTAGAGGGGATATTATAACATATAATATACAATATTTACTATTTAATATATAATATTTGATATGTGATATGTAAATAATATAATATAAAGATATATATCGTTTTTGGTTCTCTGGATCTTTCTTTCCTTGGCTGTCAGGTTTGGTTTTTTTTGTGAATGGAGCTTTTAGGCGATCTTAAGAGTAAACAAAAATGTCGGTTGTCTTCTTAAAATGAAATTATGTCAAAATACTATTATGTTCCACATATACATTCAATTTTGTCTCTTTACAGGAAAGGTGTGGCAATTCATAACACTATTGTCTTCATGCCTAGCATTGTGCTGGCTTCCCCTCCCCTTCATTCGGGGACACCCACTGATTAGTGTCCTCAGGGAGTAATGATTATACTTTGGCTAAAGTAAGTGCTTAGTAACCATGTCTGAAGTAGAAAAAAAAATAAAGGCAAATGGATATTTTCTGGTACTTTTTCTTGAGCCCTCACTAGATCTTCACACCATACCTTCTAACTAGAGACATGGGCTCCTATACCATCCTGGTCTCATGTTTCCTAGTCCTATAGTCCCATTGCTAGGACTCCATTTGTCCATTTGTAGAAGCCATAAACTCTGGAACTAGCTGAGATTTCCCTGTGTCTTCCTATGTATGACCTCCTCTTCTAACATTCTCGTATGTCATTTCTGTCTACCATGGCTGCTGCCCCAGTGCAAAACCTCTTCCTGTACCACAGAGTGGCTGCCCATCCTTTTCCAACATCTCCATTGCTCCTTTTGCTACCATTCCCTTCAGGTTAAGTTACTCAGTGGATTCCCTTCCATCCTAAGCTAGAATCCTGGATTCTCTACCGGAAGACCAATCATGCTCCTGTTTCAGTCTCCACCCATGTGACACCGTGACTCTGTTATGTTCCTTTCTTTCCACTCCCAATCCTGGCTGTGTTACCCATGTGGACCACACTTCTCCGGACACACATCCTCTGGCCTAGGCGTCCGTCCCCCTTCACCCTAGAATCATTCTTCCGAAATCTGCCTTATTTTGGGATCCTCTTCCCTGGTAACCATTCCTAGGTCAGTTCCCTCAACATCTTGTCTAGTCATTAGTTTATTCACTAATTCGATGAATTCAACAAGTATCCAT
This sequence comes from Meriones unguiculatus, assembly GCF_030254825.1. Lineage (NCBI taxonomy): Eukaryota > Metazoa > Chordata > Mammalia > Rodentia > Muridae > Meriones > Meriones unguiculatus. The sequence goes on from NC_083351.1 coordinate 126,911,336, forward strand.
TAAGTAACTCTTCTGGATAAGACTGTGCCAAGAGCTGGTATAAAACAATGAGAACAGCGCTTGTAGGTTTAATCTCGTTGTCTAGAGTAGAAATCACAAGCACAAGTCTCTCACATTTCACAGAGCTTTTTGTGGGTACAAATGGACACTTACTGTGTTTATTAGGTTTCAATACATTTCTCATATATGTCTACACACATACATATGTGTTTATATGGATATATGGATATGCATACACACATACATATATACATATGTATGTATGTTTGGTGAATACAAGGTCTTTCTCTCTGTTTTGCTTTTAGAACCCAGCATTGTAACTGGCATAAAACTGACATTAAGTAAGCATATATGATGTCAATGGATTGCAACTATTAGTCCTGAATGCCCACATTAAGAGTTATATGTCTTGTGTAGGCTCATGAGAGTTGTTTTTTTTTTTTTTTTTTCGGGGGCTGGGGGGATGTATCCTCTTATGTAGTCCAGGAGGCCTTGAGCTCACAATCCTACTGTCTCAGACTCCAAAGTGCCGGGATCACAGGTGTGATTCAGTAGAGCGTAAAATGTTTTCCCCATACTCTTATTGTTTCACATGTCATAGCCTTGGCTCAGTAGGAAAAGGCCCTGGTCTCCAGGCTTGAGGAGCTGAGTTCAATCCTGGGGACCCATAAGGTAGGAGGAGAGGACTACTTCACAGAAGTTGCCCACTAGCCTCTATGTGTGCCTACATACGTGCTCATAGGATAAACACTAAGATGTAAACCAATATTTAATGTTTACTCACCAACATTAGCTCATCTCAATAAATTTTCCACATATTAAGAGACGCCTCTTTAGAGAAGCAATTCTGAAGTAGTTTGAAGCATTCCCTCCTGCGGTGATTAGCTCGCATATTAATCACACTGGCTTTTTAAAAAATTTTAAACCTTATTCAAAGTGTTTAATTTTACATGTAAATATTTCTCTTAATCCCTCGGTGGCCAATGTTCTAAGACAGACCTAGGTTTTTAGAACTTAGGTATATTGCGCGTGCTTGCTGCTACCTTCTCCTGCCTCTTTAAACAACAGCATTCCTCAACTTGTGTTCCAAGATTCAGTGGTCAAATTCTCCAGGAAAGACGATCTGAATGTGGAGAATAAGCATGTCTTCGTGCAGTGTAGATTTAGATGCCTTCAGCCAGCTGTTTCACACAGAGAACCTTCAATTGTGGAGGGCCATTGCGCCATCAGAGTATTAGCTATTTCAAACACATTTGATCGTGGGACTATTTTACGCAGAGGCTGTGCTCAAACTTTCCCGGATGCACTCTTTTTTTAACGGAATCAGCCCTACTCTATCTAGGCCTGTAGGTCCTTATTTAGGTTTCTAAAGAATGAATAGCATCAGTTTTCTTTGGAGCTCAGCTCACACCTGAACCAACCTGGGTCTAATTTAACTCAGCAAATTGTGATTCTATGTGCCTTCTGCAGTCACTTAGTTCTCTCGGCCCTGTCAACGGGGATTACAATGTATGAGCTAGTGTGGAGAGATATTTGGGAGGAAGTCCCTATTGTGATTCAAGACCCCTATAATACCGGCACCTCCCCAAAGCAGAAAAGAGGATTGTGAGTCACACAGAAGGGGGGAGAGTTAAGAATCCAAGGCAGGCTCCTTCCCTTCCCAAAGCAGTCCCCTTCTCTAGCTATATCATCCTGACCTACAAGCAGTGTTTGAGAAATTCACTAAAAATAACATAACTATCTTATGCAGAAGTGAAGATAAAAGCCTTATAGAAATCATCTTGGCTCTCTTGTTATTTCAAATCCACAGTGTTCTTTGTCTTCCCGGAGCTGAGCTTTCACCCACCACCTGTCTTGGACACCGTGCTTTGGGGAATCTCTCAGATGAAAGCGCATCTTCCTCCATGCCTCTGCCTTCCTGAAGAAAGCTGTAAAATGCAGAAGTAGAACCCACTGCTCAGCAGGATTCATAACTTGTGCCCGCAGTTTATTTATATTGGTGGCAGATGTGATTTCCTTCATGGGCTTCTTAGAACGGAGAGATGTATAGAGGATGTCATTAGACTTCATTTATGCATAGCCAGGGCAGCTGAAGTCTGGACAGAGTTAGTGGTTTATTTGTCCAGAGTCAGATCATAAATATTAAAACAAATAAGTATTAAGTGATGATGTCTAAAGGAGTAGTCCTATTTACTGTGAATCTGCCAGATGATATGGTTTTTTAGTATGTGTTATGTATTAAGCTTACTCTTAGATGCCTCTCAGACTTAAGAAAAGCAATGGACTCCTAGGTGAGACACCCAGGATACAATCATTCTAGTGCTAAGCTTCTTCTCACCATGCAGATCCTTGTTTCTATAATGTGACTTCATCACGATAAGCAGGAGAAAGCAAGTCGGTCTCATCATCGTTGACTAGGTCAGCTCAAGTAAGTCTTGAAATCATTAAAGGTTATAGAAGATGCCTTTGAAGGAAAAGATCTTGATTTTTAAAGTTATGTCAGAAGTTACAGATGAAAACAAGGGTAACGGTGTTTTAGAACGAACCCACAGGCAGCCTCTCTCTCTCTAAATAATCATTTGCACAGTCTAACATATGTTCTTTTGAATAACCTCAGCACTGAGTTTTCTTCGGAAAGCAGACTAAACTGCTCATAGTTTAGAATCTAGTGTGCAGGCTGACTGGGTTGATAGCATTTAATATGATGCCATGGGACTGATTTTCTTGAGTGCTATGATCCACAGAGTCACACAGTCTGACCGCAAGCCACGCTTGGCCACTTGGATGAGCAGTGGTATCCTTTCGCGGTCAGACGTGCGTAGGGTCTGAGAGAGTTTGGCTCAGCCACGGCTGTTGCAGGAGACAATTCTAAACAGTTGCAGAGGAATACGCTGCATCTGTACTGTTGCTCGTCGCGGGCGAGTGTGAGATGATGAGGACCGGCACACTCCCTAAGTGATGTTCCCTTTATAACTAATACAATCAAGCTAAAGTCGCCCGTGAGTCTGAAGAGAAATAGGCTGAAATTGGGTCTGCTGACAATCACTTAACAAAAAGACCTTCTGAACTATTATGACATTCGTTTTCAGCTCCAGTTTCCTAGAATCTAGTCAAGTAGCACACTACTTTTCTTCCACGGTTGTACTATCTTCCTGGAAGACTGTGTTTTAAAACATTTATCCAGTGATGATTGTTGCTGTTTCTGACAATGCTGTGGATCGAACCCAGGGACCAGGGCATGCCAGACTGAAGCTCTGCCACTGAGTCCTCCTTCTATCCCTACACGTAGAAACGGAACACATTTATAGGCATGGTGTGGATTTTGAGTATACTTTTAAGACAAATAAAGATCCCTTTGTAAGGTTCTTCTGTGACTCTCCCTACATTTGTTTTCCTCTCTTCTCCTTAATTCTAACTAGGTGCTATAAAATTAGTGCATTTAGAAAGCAGGGGCAACCTCCTTCAGCTGCTTCCTCATTTTCACATATTGTTCTCTGGAGTACAAACTCCGTTCCTAGGAGATCCACAAGGTTTCAGTGTCCAGTGTCTTTTTCTCTTTGACCATATTGGTTGTGCCCATCATTTTCTCTGCTAACATTTCCTTCCTTCCTTCCTTCCTTCCTTCCTTCCTTCCTTCCTTCCTTCCCTCCCTCCCTCCCTCCCTCCCTCCTTCCTTCCTTCCTTCCTCTTCTTTTCTTCTCTTCAAGACAGGAATTTGCTTTGTAGACCAGGCTGGCCTCAAACTCAAAGCAATCCACCAGCCTCTGCCTTCTGAGTGCTGGTATTACAAGTGTGCACCACCACCCCTGGCTTCACATTTCTTTTTGAGCTCTGATCTTCTTCAATATTTGATCGAAACTCACAGTAGAGTCATTTTAGGTGGTTTTGATTGATGTGCACAGATTTTATCACACACTTAGGCTCAATCGTTTGTGCAAAATTTTTCAGAACTAGAAAAGCTGAATATTTAGCTGGGATAGATGAAATTTATGTTCTACTGGGTTAAGAGGAAAAGTCTTTTTCTTTTTTAAAAGGCTGGGTTTATCTATGTAGCTCAGCATGCTCTGGAATGCAATCCTGTAGCTTCAGTCCCTCAAGTGCAAGGACAGAGGGTGTACACCCTCTATGCCCAGTAGCTATGAGCTGTTGATTCCATCAGCTGATGGATAAGACCAAGGACATATTAAGTATGTCCATGTAGTGCGGTTTTAAAACCACCTACTATCTCCTCTGCCTGGGACAGACAGATCTCATAGTGTTGACTTTGGAAATACTAAGAAACTCTCAAAAGTACTTTGAAACACCCAGAGACTGTGTACTTTCAGCAATGCTGTTCGCTGTAAGATCACTTTCCATTCTAAGGCAACTTTGGAAGAAAACAAGTCAACATCCATCCACACCCACCAGACTCTAGCAGCTTGACAGAAGCCAGTGGCAGGTGGGAAGTTGAGTTTTCCTCCAGTAGAGGAGCCTCTGCCTGAACAGGAAGTGTGTTTGGTCTCATAAGGCCTGGAGACAAAAAAAAAATGCAAAGAGGGAATATTTCTACTTTTTCGATTATAGTGGAAGGCTGGATCAAGAGGCCTGTAAAACCACAAAGAATAAAATACTGCTGGCCACTGGAAACAAACACAGTTAGAAATCAGGTGGTCCATTTCTGCCCCAGGATTGTGGTGTAAATTGGACCACCTCTAAGAAGAAAGGTGATCTAGCGGATGTGAAGGGAAAAACTTTTGAAACATTGATCTGTAGAGAGAGAAGAGTGAAGTGATAGATAATGGTACAGTTTAGGAATCTTACTTGCAATTCACTTTGGTTTGAAAGTCCAACCATTTAAGCTTGACAGTGGTGGGTGTCTATAATCCTAGCCATCAGGAGGCTGAGGCAGGAGGTTCTTGAGTTTCAGGCTAGCCTGAGCTGCATAATGGAACCCAGTCTGAACCCTACACCACCCCCAAACACAAATAAAATGAGAGTATCTTTGATCTTTTCTTTCAGGCTGGCATGGCGTGAGCACTCACAGAGTATATCCAGCAGCCAATTCCAAAAGCTCATCAAAGGCATACCTTTATCAAAGCAGCCTCACTGTTTTGTAAATTTAACCAGGGAAAAGCATTTAGAAATCAAACTTGAGTTGTTTTGCATCAAGCAAGGTCAAAGTAATATTTTCAATAAAGATGAAATCACCTTGGAACCCAGTAGCCTGACCTGGCTAAAGTTTCAGCTTAGTAAACCCAAATTATGTGTATCAAAACTATTTCTAAGACTCTGGATCATCATCTGAAGAAGGTGCTTTTCCTTAAGAGAATCCCAGAGATAGAGATTTCCATCCCTAGCAACCGTATCACCTCTACCACCAATTTCCTCATGTACCCACTCCTTCCCGTGAAGACCCATTAAGTCTAAGTGCTTCCCATGGCATTTATCAGGCATGCTTGGTAACCTCTGGCCAAGGGCACCAAGCCGGGTCATTCATGCCACTGGTCCCCCATCTTTGGCTGCACATGATATCACTTAAATTCATAACAATTGCAGTGTTGGGTGTTTCTTTCCTGGAAATTCTGATTTAAGTCATCTGTGACGTAAGCTTTACAGAAGCTCTATATGTAGTAAGTTCTTTCGTGGAGCCAGGATAGAGATCCACGGTCATGACCCAACCAATTCACTGTTTCTATTCTGAGTTATGCTATATCCAATTTGCATTCTAAAATCTTGACATTCAACCCTTTAAATCTTTATACAGCACAATTCACCTTCATGATTAACAACCCTAAAATATTATGCATCATATATTTTTATTTTTATATAAAAAAGACTTTTTGGTGTTGCTTTCAACATAGGGATTCTTTGTGTAGCCCTGGTTGCTCTAGAACTCACTCTGCAGACCAGGCTAGCCTCCAACTCAAAGATCCACCTGCCTTTGCCTCCTGGAGTACTGAGATTAAAAGTAAGTGCCACCACACCCAGCATATTTTTCTTTGACTGCCTCCTTTTTGTTAGTGTATTGCTTAGCAAAAGAACCAAATATTGAGAAGAATAAAATAATAATATAATTAAATTATATATTTAATTATTAGTATCCAATTCCCAAAATGTAATTTTTAAAAACATACTTTCTTTAAGAGTGTACCTACTAAGTGCACAGGTCAAGTGAGTGAGGGGAGCTCATCAGAGCAGATGGAGACACTCTAAACCCTAAAGCCCGACTAGGGGTAAGAAATAGAAAAAGGATGCCTCAGTCATCCTAGGTCATTGCTAGATGCTCTAGCTCTCCTCTGGAGCTGCCCTGTGAGGCCTGCTGCCTGACTCAGCTGACTGTACTCTCTAATACTCCCCTGTGGACTGCCCGGACACTGCCTCCATCAAAGTACTTGAGTGGATGCATGCCCTGCAACATTGGGGTCTTGGGTCTTGTCCACCTCCTGACTATCTAACCTCCCCAAAATTTTCTTTAACTTAACAGAACTCATGCTGATGACTTCATGAGTATACAATTCTGCTAATGCCTTTGGCCAGTGGATCAGGCTCAAAACATTAAAACGGTCTTTGTGGGCTGTCCTGCAAAGGTTGTGTCATCTAAAGCCTTTAGACTTGACTGGGTCCATGGAGATGACTGGAAGGAAGTGTGAAAATGTACTAATATGGTCGAAACCTTGGGTAAGACGACTTCAAGAACATTATGATTTTAGTGTGATGAGGGCATTACCATTGTCAGCTGCTTATGAAAAGTGTGCTGGGAATAAGGCAGTTAGAATAGCCTCTTGACGAACAAAACCTCTAAAAGTGTTTTAGGAAAGGGAGGGTATGGGAAGGGAAGATGGCATGGATTCAAAGATCCTAAAATAGAAGGATAATTACTTTAGGAAGAAAAGATAAGATAGGTACATGTTAGTCACTGTTCTTTTTTTGGTTGTTGCAATAAAGTGACCTGAGGAATTAATTCCCTGTATTGTTAATTTGCATTGATTTCTAGAATCTTAAAAGGTAATTTTAAAATAAAAATGCAAACTCCGTAACAGTGTGGGACTCAAGTTATTAACTTGCATTTGTTTATTTTGTAGTTGGCCAAGAGTCCACTGTTCAGTTAAGCTGCTGGCTTTACACTACAGCTATGAAGTTGTCCACACTTCTAGTTCACTAATTGTTAGCATATTAATTAACATATATATTTATTTTTAGACACATATCACCACTGCTTGACCACCTTGCCTTGTGCCATTTAGTCACAGGAATGACTGATACACTTGTGATGTTTGGAACTTTCATTTTGTCGATTTGCTTGGATAATAAGTATTCTATAGTGATTGTGCAAGGTAAGTGCCGAGTGCTTAATAAACCTCAACTTTCTGATCCACATGACAATTCCATGAAGTCCTTTTTGTTTCACTTTCTAGAAGAGAAAACTGAGGTACAGTTTAAATGTTAAATTAATAACATCTTTGAGCACAGCATACCTGGTGAGTGATGGAAGTTGGCTTGGCAGCTGTGTAGACGGACACAAGAGCAATGTTGTTGATCACTAGGTTATCTTGAGTTATGTTTAAAAAGCTTCTCTTAGTGGACAGATCTCTGGCCTGTACTTCGACCTCACAATCCCTGGAAAGTTTCCACTTGACTCATTCCAGACTCTCACGCAGGATGCAGAAAGGACACTTAGAGCTGAAGTGTAATCACAGGCATGCTTTTGTCTTAGTTCCAAATGGACTTCCTTTAGATGCAGTCTAATCTTTTATTCCCTGATTTTTTTTCACTTGTACTAGAATACTGGCTCTTCCCCAAATGGAGGCCATGTTTTCTTTATTATAAAGATATCATATGTTCCTTTCTTAGTCAGTTGTAAGATTATTTGTTTCTCTAGTGTCGAGTGTTTTATAAAGTATGAGGTCTCTCTGTGTACTTGATTTTTCTTGGCTAACATTTAGCATAATCACTTACACATTAAAGGAGGTAAAAGTTTAATTCATGGCAAGAAAAAGTAAAAACTAGGTTAGACAAACCCCTTTGTGGTAGGAGTTAGGTTATTCAGCTCATGACCCAAATATGGTGCACAGACTCGTGTCCATTGGCCCACGAGACACTTTTCATCACCACTCATTTCTTTCTTGACTACACCACCCACAATTTTCCAGTGACTTTCTCTGAGATTTGCCAAGATTCCTCATTTTCCACTCATCAGTTGAAATTGATTCACAGTGTTTCTGTACTCTATCTTCTGACTTAAGGATGTCATGGGGTTTGAAGTAATGATTACAAGCTTGTCAATAGGAAAACAAACAACCTCCCCCAACACATTCACACTGTTTTCTCACATGGTATAATAACAGATAGCTTCATGACACCCAGAATGTGGTCACATGAACAATACATGAAAAGAAAGAAATACTTTTACAAATTAAGGGAACAATAATGAAGGAATTGGTGGTGTGTTTTGGCAAAACATTACCTCTTTATTCTGAAAGAACTTGGGAGACATTTCTGGGTTGAAAATAGAGTGTGCAGGGAAAGAAGAATCCTCTAGACCTGTTCCTCTTCACACACACCCAATGTCGACATGCCACACAGCAAACAAAGACACCCTACCACCCCCCTACATATATACACCTGCAACTGCCTCCACGGGCCTCTACCGGTCTTTATTTTCTTCAGGTAGATTTTCTACTTCTTCCCTTCTCCCACAAAGAGGAGCCCCAGAGAAATAGGTGTTTAATTTCAATAACAATTGTATTAAAGACACTTTGACTAATTTGACACAACACCTTTACTTAGAAATAAGTCATCACTGAGACCAGAGAGTTAGGCTGGGGCTTTGTGGTTTTTGTGTCAGTTTCCTGATCCTTAGAGATGCATAAATTAAACAATTCAAGTTAAGAAAGGAGAAGTCATCCAGTTTGTATCACTCATTGATCCAATTAATTGGACAAATGCCAACCCTCATTTTAATTAATGCTGCAATGCTTTTGTTTTTAATATATAATAGTGCTGTGCAGGTTTCTGGGGTGAAAGGTGCTCCAAGGCAACTTTTCTCTTGTTATGTTAACAACTTTTGTTTTCACAGTCAACTCTTAGAAATTCAGAATGACAGAGCTGCTTTAATCCTATGACCCAGTTTTTCTGGAACTATCCTGAGTTGAAATAGCTTGCTCCATCGTTCTCATTTAGAAAAGCAGACCTGATAATGCTGTCTTGATGCAGAAGGGCATCAGTGTTATCACATCTATCCAAGATGGGCTTCTGGAGCACAGACAAAATCCCCTGGGGTTTATGTGGAAGGTTCCTATAGAGTTATTGGCTATGCTCATTGTATCTTGGATGCTGAGTTTGAAAAGAAAAGGAAACAAAGCAATTTATTAAAGCTTTGCCAGTATGCAGGCAAACCATGCTCTTTTTTGCCACACAAACTCAAAAAGCAAGGATTTCTCTGAAAAAGAAGCCAACCACTGAGTTCATGTCAGAGACAGTCCTTGTTCCCTTTAGTAGGGAACCTACTTGTAGACTGAGCTGCCATAGGCTACATCTGAGCAGGGGGTTCTAGGTTATATTCATGAATGGTCCTTGGTTGGAATATCAGTCTCAGAAAAGACCCCTGGGCCCAGATTTCTTAGTTCTGTTGCTCTCCTTGTGGAGCTCCTGTCCCCTCCAGGAGCTCCCCCTTCTTTCCTAAGATTCCTTGCACTCTGCCTAAAGTTTGGTTATGAGTCTCAACATCTCCTTTGATACACTGGTGGATAGAGTCTTTCAGAGGCTGTCTGTGGTAAGGTCCTGTCCTGTTTCCTGTTTTCTCTTTCTTCAAATGTCCATCCTGTTTGTCTTTCTGAGTGAGGATTGATCATCTTACCCCGTGTCCTCCTTCTTGCTTAGCTTCTTTAGGCATTCAGATTTTAGTATGTTTATCCTATATTATATGTCTAATATCCACTTATAAGTGGGTATATATCATGTGTCTTTCTGCTTCTGGGATACTTCACTCAGTATGATCTTTTCTAGATCCCACTGCTTGCCTGCAAATTTCATGATTTCCTTGTTTTTAATAGCTGTGTAGTATTCCATTGTTTAAATGTACCACAATTTCTGTATCCATTTCTCCACTGATGGACATCTGGGTTGTTTCCAGGTTCTGGCTATTATGAATAAAGCTGCTATGAACACGGTTGAGCATATGTCCTTGTTGTGTACTTGAGCATATTTTGGATATATGCCTAGGAATGGTATAGCTGAATCTTGAGGAAGCGGTATTCCTAATTGTCTGAGAAAGTGCCAGATTGATTTCCAAAGTGGTTGTACAAGTTTACATTCCCACCAGCAATGGAGGAGGATTCCCCTTTCTCCCCATTTTCTCCAGCATGTGTTGTCACTTGAGTTTCTGATCTTAGCCATTCTGATGGGTATAAGGTAAAATAACAGGGTCGTCTTGATTTGCATTTCCCTAATGCCTAAGGGCATTGAACATTTCTTTCTCTGCCATTCTGGATTTGATATCTTAACACCTTGTGTGTTTGTTAAAATATATTTGTGCCATCCCTAAACTGCCTTTATATCCAGCAACTACTCATAAGTTATTAAACTTCTATTTCCCTTTTAAGTCAGTATTGTGGCATTTTTCTTGTAAGCATAAAGAAATGTGTAAGAAAATAGAATTGCTTAAATCTGCATGTATCCTAACTTCTTTGGTGATTGGGAAACTGTGTAGGAAACTGAAGAAGAGAGACAAGTAGCAAGAGAAATTGCATAATTGTTTCCCAAACACTAGATAATATGCAATCCTTTGTTCTAATGACAACCTATGATCTACAGAACAGGAAAGAAAAAATGACTGGTCGGTCTTAGAGAGAAGGAAACTGAATTATAAAGTGTGGATATAAATTCTCAGAAGAGTTTGTCTTAGAAGTTCACTGTTTATGAGTGGGCTGTTTCCTCTAATCCCTGAGTCATACTGGTAGCTGCCTAATGCATTTACTTATTTCTTCATTCTGCAAGTTGTTCACTGATCACTTGGTATGTGATAGACATTGTTCTACCTTTTTGGGGGTGGGTAGGCACATTGCTCATCGGCACAATATTTGTTCATGGGGAGGAAGAGGTTCTCTCCCTAGCAAACCATGAAAAGCAGTCAGAAGTAGAGCAAAAGCCAACAGAACCAGGTAAACACACTGGGTGGAGAATTTTGAGAAAGACACAAGCTAAGTCTGACTTCAGGGGTTTTGGATTGAAATACTGGAAGTATCCAGCGGGTCCCTGGACACTAAGTAGTTTTCTGAGTAATACACTTTCTTGGCTCCAGAAAGAGAAGGGCAAATGCGATTACCAGGAAACATGTTTTGCTTTCTGCTCTTGAAAAGTGTAGATTTGATTTGGACAAGACCTGTGATGATATTGACCATTGCTTTATCTTGAACTGATACACTACCTTGAGAAGAGAAGTCATACAAAAGAGGTTTCAGCAAGAATCTTCAACAGCAGTGTTTATCAACACTTACTGAGCATATTTGTAAGTGAATATATTCATTTGCCTACATCATAGACTTAAAAGTTAATGGACACAATGTATTCTATATTTGAGTTCTGAAAACAATTCTTCTTGCTTGATTCCACCTGCTGGGTCCATAATTGTTAGCTCATTCCATTCATTACTATCCCTTCCTCTCAGGTTGATGAGAAATGTTGTACTTACAAGGATAGCTGCTCAATATTATGTTTGGTGAAAACCATTGTACTTTATAAACTTAGCTGATAATGTAAGCACTTGTAAAGCCATTTGAAAGTGGTTTGTAAACTATAAGCCAATCATAGCTTTTTCCTCTATACTATTTTAAAAGTACTTTAATTACTCTTTGAGAATTTTGTACAATGTATTTGATCATATTTACTGCCATTACTCCCTCTAACTCCTCCCAGAGAATCTATAGACTTTTTTTGATGTTTGAAGGAAGCCCCGAGACTCAAAAATTTTACACAATCATCAGTCAGTCAGATCACATGGTCAAGTATTACTTGTATTTTTCAACTAGTAAAAAAGGAAATGCAATGAATTGCATTGTGGAGCAGTTCTGTTATTATAAGCACAATGAATTTGCTTGTAAATTAGCTGGGATTTATTATAGAACAGAGGTTTGTGGCTACTAGAAGTAAGATGATATGAAGACATGTAAGTTGTATGTACGTATGTATGTATGTATATACACAGTTGTTGTTTTAATTTAGGTTTTGCTATGTGCCCTTAACTGACTTGTTATTACTATGTTGCACAGGCAAACTTTGAACTCTTGGCAATCTTCCTGCTTCAGTCTCCTGGTGCTGAGATTACACTCAACACCACTGTCATTGGCTTTATATCTTTTATCTGCCCCTACCCTCCCTTCTTGTTTGTTCCTCTTCTCTCATCTCCCTTCCCCTTCTCTCCTTCCTTCTCCTCCTCTGTTTCTCCTCTCCTTTTCTCTTTTCTCATCTCTTCTCATCTCATTTTTCTCCTCGCCCTTCTTCTCCCATCTCTTCAGTTCAACTATTTTCCCTTCTCCTCTCCTTTCATTTCCTTCTTCTTGACCTGATGTTTTGCTATGTAGCACAGTCTGGCCTCCAAGTCACAAGGTAGCTCGAACTCTCTTCAAATTTACAATCCATCTGCATCAGCATCCTGAGTGCTATCACTGTAGATGGAGGTCACGATGCCCTGCATTTTCTTTAAAGCATGTTAATTAAGACTCTATTAACATACTAGAGCCACAGTGTTGGAAGAAACTTTGCAGTCATCTAGCTCCATAAATATGTCTGGGATCATGTGCCAAGTCTGACAGATTGATGGATGCTCATTGGAGCTCTGTGCTAAGGAATGTGCCAAAGCCGCTTCTGGGGAGAATGGAAAGTTTAATGTAAAAATGAGCAAATGGCTGTGAGAGAAGATGCAACATGTCACTGCACACTACACACATTCATTCCAGTCTCGTTCAACCTCCCACTTGAGGGAAACTTACCTAAGGACTCACAGCCTGTCAGGGGGCCCAGGAGTCACCATCTCTGATGCAGTCGTTCCTGGGGCACTATTTAGATTCAAGGCTTTCTCTGCTACAATAAACACTCAGTCTTGCCTAGCTACACAGATGTGTAATGCGACTGCTCAGGATGCTGAGGCAGAAGGATTCTCAGAAGGAGAGTTCAGAGCCTGCTAGTCATTGTGTACCTACCTCTTTAAAATTAAAATATTCCCTTCTGGGTATCAGGAGACTCCTTAGACTCTGAAAGCTATAGGAAAAATGTGAAGAAAACTTAGAAAGTCCAAGTTCCTTGGACTCAAGGAACCCCTCCACGAGGTATCAACCTGGGAACACTACAGAGGGGCAGGATTGGTGGGCCTGCCTACTACCTGCAGCTCTGAAGTCATCCCATTCAGTGATACAGCTGCCTGTTAGTCACTCATGTTCCTGAATGTAACCCTTCACTCACTAACCAACTCATTCACTGGTTCACAAGCTAGAAATGGGTAGAATACCTTTGTTAGTCTATGAGTTCTTAGTCAGTCCCTGTCTGGGATGGTCACGTTTCCCCAGAAAAGTCACACAGTAGCTGAGCCACAGAGTAATCTCAAGGCCAAACAGGGTAACTTAGTGAGATTGTCTTAAAAAAGAAGAACAAGAAATCGAGGTGGAGAGATTGAGAGGGTGGGTGTAGCTTTGCAAAATACTCAGAAAGTGCTAGTTTGGGTTTGTAACACCATGAACAAAGCAAGCCAGCAAACAAATAAATAAGCAAATAAATCAAAACATCACTGTGCTGAAGACATGCATACGCACTTTTCTATATGCTAAGAACATGAACATTAAAATTCAATAGCTTGCAAACCAGACCTCTCACTAATTAAGGAAGTCTGAATTAATGAATGTTTATGACATAGACAAGGAAAGTTCCTTAGGCTCTTTTACGAGCCTTTAAAACAATCAGTTTCTTCAATATTTTTAAAACTACTATGATTTGGCATGAAATAGAAACAGTGAAATAAAAATTCCATTTTATAGACTACTATAGAGTGGATTTACAATTTATGCTGTGGTTTACAAACACTGGCATAAAGGATTTTTTTTCTCTTTCTTCTGAGCGATGGAATGTAAAGGAAATGTCTGAAAAACAGCTGGAAATGATTGCTGAGCATTTTCAACAGTCCTGTGAAATACCATGAATTCAGAGAATCACTTCAGAAGCCTGGGACCGTATCCCTCAGAAGATAACTATGCATTGGGTTAAGCCTTTCCCCTGGCCTGTTGTTGGATTAAAGTTCATGGACTTCAATTAAAACTGTCCTCTAACACTTGAAATAAAATTCTGTCTCTTTGCTTCTTGACTACTTCCTATCCCTGCTTTGCCCAATTTTTTAAAAATTTGAAGCACTAATTAATTAGTTAGTCAATTAACTTGAGGGGTCTTGCTAGCCCAGGCTTGTCTGGAACTTCTAGTCTTATGTGACCCTCCCTTCTGTGCACCCTGACCTGGGAATAGAGGCGTTGGCCATCACTCCTTCCTCCTCACCTTACATCAATCCAATCTTCCAGGGCCTATGCTATGATTCTTTCATTTGAACATATCCTAATTCATAGATGCAGCACCAATAGAGAACCATGACTTCATTCTGCACACACAAGATGAAATGTTATCCAGCCCTCAAAACCCAGTGCTGTCCAGCACAAGTGAGGGAACTGTGAAAGGCTGTCTGTATACGTCTTTTTATTATACCCAGGATTCCTGGGTGATCTGCCTGGGGAAAGTCCCTGAAGAAACTCAATTCTGCAGACAAACGCTCGATGCTGGGGACATAGACTGCAGCCCAAACATGCATAGCTGGTCATGTCAGTCTCTGTCAGCTTGTGTCCAGATAGAAAACGTGACTGTGAACGGTAGAAGTCAGAGAAATGAAGGAAATGTTAGGAGGCAAACCAAGGCAGGATGGGAACTGACAGCATTGCAGGATTGTTCAAAATGCATCAGAGCAGATCTGGGTAAGATGGCACAGCCCCGCCTGTGAGCTCAGCACTGCAGAGGCTGAGGCAGAAAAACGGCACAGTTCAAAGTCAGCTTGGCCTACATAGAGAGACCCATCTCATAACACTAGAATAAAGAAGTGACAAGAAAACTAGTCTAAAATATTATCATGCCAGGCTTTTGCGTGTTTGCCTTTGTCTCTTTTTTGCTTGTTAGTTTGTTTTTGTTTTGTTTGAGACAGGGTTTCTCGGTGTAACCTTGGCTATCCTGGAACTCACTCAGTAGGCCAGGCTGCTGAGTGTCCTGAGTGCTGGGATTAAAGGTGTCAACCACCAGCCATGCCAGGTTTTTAAATTACAAAATCCCCAGCCTCATCACAGAGACCATGGTGATGAACAATCCCAGCTCCATCTAGATGCGTTAACAATTTACCTTTCACCCTGCAGCGCGGTGAAAGAATAACTTAGGACTGGAATTATTCAACCAAACCAGGCCAGGATATGGCTGAACAGAAAACTGGCGGAGGCATTAGCATAGACTCTTTGATCTCTTTTCTCTGAACACAGTTTTCTGTGTTTCAGAGGAATAAATGACAGGATGAAATATAACATTCCTCTGGCTGCTATACATTCAGGTGTCTTAACTTTAAGAAAATCATAAGGGCTTGCTTTGTTGATAGAAGAAAGAGCTGATATTTGTGCTGCAGCTTACGCAGCAGACGACAAAAATTCTGTCCAAAGTTCTAACAAGAAGAGTGGGGGAGGAAAGAAATGGACTACTTGCTTAGGTTTCTCCCACTCCACATGTCTCCTTGTGGACATGCTGCCCAGTGGACCCAGACACTCTATTCAACTGCAGAAAAAGAAAAAAAAAAAAAGCCAGATCTTAAGAAACAGAGAAAGCAAAGCTGCAGGAGAAGCCTTGTCAATTTGACACCAGCTTTTCCAACTCTCAGATGAATTCCCTGTTACAGATAATGAGTCTTGTGCAGTTCCTTCAAAACGTCTTTGTCTTATGGTCTGTCTCAAAGCATGACAGTTATTCTTTATGATGTCACGTATTAAGCTTGAGCAAATAGGGTGTTTGATTATGAAGAGTCAAAGTGCAATGCGAGAAAGCAACTGAGAAGCACAATAAAAATGCTTAAATTGGATGATGAGAAACATGCAGTTGTAAGTGCACACAGGATTAAAGCATCCCTCTACTTTTGGAATGAATTATTAGGAAGCAAATGTTTTGAATTGCAAACATGTGACACAGTTTTAGTTGCTGTTTGTCCCTTTTCCTGTCTGGCTGCTCCCCTGGCCCCCCCCCAACAGAGATATTTTTGTCAATGTTGTGGTGCTACATTCTAGTAGGCCACATGATGGGATTATCACATTCATATGGGGGAGGCCAGAGACTACAAACAAACAAACAAACAAAAAACAAAAGCAGCAGCAGCAACAACAACAACAAAAAACTAAAGCCAGTCCATTCCCCAGTCAAGAGTTTATAATGAATGACTTCTAGATTGTTTTTGGACTAGCTTATATTTAATAGGCAATAATTGTAAGGAGAAAAGTAAATATAAATAAATAAATAATAGTGATATGTTATATAATGAATGTCAGCAGATGAATAAAAGACAATTGGAGAAATACAAAAAGATCTACACTGCTGAAAATGTCAGACACATGGGAGTGGAAATGGGGAAGGCCAGGCAGGTTGCTTACTATTTAAAGAACCTGGTGATTTGTATCTGATTACACAGATAAAATGAAAACATAGAGAAGGGTTTTATTTGTTTGTTTGTTTGTGAGGCAGAGTCTCACTGTGTGTATAGTACCTCTGGCTGTCCTGGAACTCACTATGTAGTCCAGGCTGGCTTTGAACTCACAGAGATCTGCCTGCTTCTGACTCACAAGTGCCAGGATTACAGGTGTGTGTCACTACATCCAGCTCAGAGAAGGCTCTTAAATGGTACCAAGTACAGACTGCTGATGGAAAGAAAATAAAAATAATGAAGTGGGCTAGCAGTTCTCAACCTGTGGGTCATGACCTCTTTCGGGGGGTAACACATTAGCTATCCCACAAATCAGATATTTACATTATGATTAATAACAGTAGCAAAATTACAGTTGTGAAGTAGCAATTGAAACCGTTTTATGGTTGGGTCACCACAACATCAGGAAAGGTAGTAAAGGGTTGCAGCATTAGGAAGGCTGAGAACCGCTGAACTAGGCTTTTAAGTAAGAATTCAAATGGGTATTCCTACGTAGGACTCGCTTCTCAGAGCCCATTGGGTTCCCCTGTATACTCACTTTGCCAAGGATAAAGAAGTTACTGCAATATTTTGCCTATTTAACCATTTTAACTAGACTGCCTGGGTGACTCTCAGTGTAACCAGGAACAGAATACAGCTTCTATCTCTGAATTAAAAATAAAATTAAACCGAGGGAGGATTTTTGACACACAGCTTGCCTTGTTCTGGAAAATCGGTCTATTTCTTAGGTTAATGGTGTTTCCTAATTTTAGAATTTTCCTACATCAACTCTTTGGCTCTCGAACCTCTTTTATTTTCAGTCAATAAGGGTTTGCTTCCACGATGCAATTTCAAATCCCACATTGATATGCTGGAATTTTCTTTTTTCTTTCCTTGCTTTCTTTTAAACATTTTAAGCTTGTGACATATTCAGTACATTCAGAAAGAATCATTTCTATCAGTCAGTGACTGACCTAGTGATAATAAAGACAGAGCCTTCTGCCACACTCAGACAGATGGAGAAACAGGAACCCAGACCCCTCTTGTGAAGTTTTTCCTCATCACAGTATCTATTTTACTTCCATATATTGACTTTCATGGTATTCATTTCTTTCATTTTAAAAAAAAAAAAAATAGTTTCATTACTTATGTGCATGTCCTCAAAACCACAGTCGCACCCATCCTACTGTTTGAACAGCGAGAAGGTATCCACACTAGATGCTCCTTTTTGTCTGACTTCTTTCACTCACTGTTTGTTGATCTTAGAGCCTGTGCTGTTGGTGTTCTGTTCAGGAAGTTGTCTCCTGTGCCAATGAGTTCAAGGCTTTTACCCACTTTTTCTTCTAACAGGTTTAGTGTGTCTGATTTCATGTTGAGATCTTTGATTCACTTGGACTTTAGTTTTGTGCAGGGTGATAAGTATGGATCTATTTGCATATTTTTTACATGTAGATATCCAGTTAGAGCAGCTCCATTTGTTAAAGTGCTTTTGTTGTGAGTTTTCCCTGCTTTGGGCTGTAGCCTGCTTGATAGCTTTGTTCTGCACTATCTCAGTGTCTAAAGACATCAGCTCCTGTAGGGGCTGTTTCAACTGTCATGCTGAGCCTGCTGTGAGCATTCTTGTTCTGCTCTCTTGGGACATGTCTCTCCGGCATTAGGCTGTGCTGTGAATGCTGAGTCATCTGTCACACTCAGCCCTCTGCTGCTGCATCCTGTAAAGCTGTACCCACTCTCACCCACAATGCCTGGATAGCCTTCCAGAGCACTTAGAGTATTCAAAGGCTTTCCCCTCCATCTCCTCCCTGTTTCCTGACATTACATTACATCTATCTATCTATCTATCTATCTATCTATCTATCTATCTATCTATCTATTTTTAATCAATACATTGCTTTAATGTATGTGGATTTAATTTACTCTCTTTTCTTTTTCTTATTTTCTTTCTTTTTTCTTTTTCTATCCTTTATTTATTTATTTATTTATTTATTTATTTATTTATTTTGAGACAGGGTTTCTCTGTGTAGCCTTGCCTGTCCTAGAGCTCACTCTGTAGACCAGGCTGCCTCAGTGTCACAGAGATACACATGTCTCTGCCTTTTGAGTGTGCTGGGATTAAAGGCACATGCCACCACCATCACCATCACATCACCAAGGCCAGGCTTAATTTACATTTCTTAGATTACTAAAGAGGTAGGGGATTTTTTTTTTTTTTTACTGTTTGTTGGCTATTTGCTTAAATATTTTTTGTGTATATATGATACATCTCTTCAAGTCTCTAGCCACTTTTCTGTAAGATTGCCATTTTAATAATTTGTAGGGATTTTTTAAAAATTGATTTTCAAACCTAATGCTTTTGTTGTACTTATAGATTATATTATAACCTAAGTACATATGTAAATATTTTATATAAAATAATTATATCTATATGCATTTTTACTTCATTGTTGTTTAAAAAAGGGAGGATGAGACTATTTGAATCAATATCATGACTGACAGGGATTAAGAGGGCAAAGAATGTTAAGAATTATTGACTGAGAATTTAGCTTAAGTGTTAGCATGTTTGCCCAGCATGCATGAATCCCCAGCACACCATAAACTAAGCACACTGGCACACACTTGTAGTCCTTTCACTCAGGTGGTAGGCCCTAGAGCATCCGAAATTTAGACTCATTAGCTCCTCCAGAGTGAGCTCAGGGCCGGTCAGGAGTACATGAAACCCTTTCTAGAGAAACAAAGTAGTTATTTATGTCATTGCTGTTTTAACTCCATACCACCTTCTTTTATTGCAAAACTGTTCATTTCTGATCATGTGAAGAGGGCTGTGCCCCAGAAGGACAAAAGAGGATTCTAGGCCCAGCAGGCCCTTAAAGGAAACTAGTTACCATCAAAAATTTTCATGTTTTGATTCAAACATGTGGCTCTGTGATGGGCCATGAAGAGTCAAAAAGACTCCAGGTCCACCACAGATTCAGATTTCCCTCTGATATTTCCTTACAAAATCCCTTTTAGCACAGGCCTCCTTGTGGTTAGCTCTCTAGCACCTACTTTTAATATTCACAATAATGCAACAGACAGAACTTCAAGGAGATGACAGAAAATTTGGGAGTCCTGGTTCCTCTTTAAACAGGAGGTACTTAGGACGGGTGGGAATCGTAAGTCTAGAAACCTGCACTGCTGCTCTGATCTGTGCAAATGTCTTCCCTTCTTCACTGTTATATTTATTCTGGGTTTTGCAATCTCTCTTTATTCATGAACCTTCGGTGGCATGCAATCTTTAATTGCTGCTTTTGCTGCTCAGCTTCACATTCAAAGTTGAGTGTCAGTTAAGAGAAGCATGAGGGAAAAAAAAGCAGGATTTGAAGATAATTCCCTTGTATTCTTTTCAGTAGCCATTCTGTCTTCATGATGGCGTGAATAAAGCGTTTGTTACAAATCATTATAAACGATGTTTTATATGATTTTGAAAGTAAAAGTAATAAGATCTATTTTAAATTCAATTTATCTTTAGAGAAGAAAAATAATCTGCCAATGAATAAGTACAGCTAAAATAGATCTTAACCAAATAGCAAAGCTGTGTCATTTTTCAGGAAAGTTTGTTATTGGGGCACATAAATAGGAACAAAATGGAAATTGTCAACCTGTGGTCTAAGACCACTGTGACTTTTAGGATTTCCTAGGCTGGACTCTAGGCTGGTGTCTAGTAATTTTAGAATGTAAATACAATCACATTTATGTTTTCTTTATAGCCGAGGATAAAATAGCGTGTAGCCTTCATTAATGTCTCATTAAAAACAACATGTCTTAACAATGTTGGTTACTAGATGTGGATAAGGATGTCATATATTATACTGAAGTGATTTGTGGATTAGAGATATCAAAGAAATGCTAGAATCATCCATATAAATACTTATCCAAGAAATAAGCACCAAAGCTTGTACATGATAGTTCTAAAAAAGTTTAAGAAGGAGCAAATGAGTGAATAAATAAACAAGTAAGTGAGTAAAAGATCTTTTTTTGGCTCTAAGTACTTACCCTAGACACTGAGTCAGAGAGCTCTGAACATTTAACCTAGAAATGAACCCATCTTTCAATCATATTGAGGGAAATGGTGATAACTAATGTGATAATTTAGTAAGTTTGAAAAAGAAAATAAAATTGGAAAAGAACAGAAGCAGAGAGTAAAGAAGAGGGAGAGATGAGAGAGAAGAAAGGAGAGAGAAGATATGAAGGGGAGGATGAGGATGGTGAGAGGAGAGAAAAGGAAGGAGACTGTCTTGGCTCTTTTGACTTTACTGTGCCTATCCTTGTCCTCAGCTATCATGAAACTCTGATATACTTCATATGCTTGGGTTTGAGGGGGTGGTGTCATGTGCTTGAGCTCTAGGGGGGTGGTCTACTCTTCTAGAAAATTCCTTTGTGATCCTCCATATGATCAGTGAAAGCAGAACTTCTTATGCACTAGGAAATGGGGAGTAGCTACTGGGAAGATGTCATCTTTGGCTAGACTCAATAACTGCCACCACCTCATGACAGCACACTTTCAACAGCCACAACTAAAGAAATATTTGGAGTAGATTCGGCTCAGAATCATGAAAATGCAATAAAAGGTTGAAAAATTAAAATTTTATTTAAAATTACCCAGCTGAGGGAAGACAGACAGAAATCATGAATTAATAAGTTGTCTATGTTAGAATGAGGAATAATATGCACAGTGAAGGTTGCAGCCCAGTATTTAACATAGAAATGAAGGCATTTAACAAATATTTATGAACTGAGATGTAACGTGGTTTCGGCATTTAGTTTCATACAACTCCAAGGATTTCAGAGCCACCACATTGGATAGTTAAAAGTTTAATTTTCTAAAAGTGGTAGCTCTTGCTTGATAGAGGAAAACTTTTTTTTTTCAATGAAGTTTATTCAGGAACCTTGAACAATCATCTGACCCTGGGGAAAGCCAGCCCACAGCTTAAATAGCCTCTGGGTAGCCAACCCCAGCATGCCACGTGGGCAATGCAGATAGGTCCACATACAGGGAAGCAAGCCAGATCCTCAGCTTTAGCCAAGTGTGGAGTTGTTCTTGACAGAGAGCACTCACCATCGGGAAGGTGGGAAGGCGGAAACCAGCTCCATGTTTAAGGCGCGGCATTATGCAGCTCTCTACAGTTCCCCCTTTTTGTTTTAGACACATCAGGGAAGAGTAGAGGCCTGATCTCTGATATTAGAAATAAATTGGGACTTTGTACTGATGTTCATTTAGGTGTCATCCACCCAAAGAGCATCAGAGAGGAAAACTTTTAAAAAAGAGAAAGAAAATGTATAGCAACTAAATTACAAATTGAATGTTGTAATGAGCAAAGGTATTTGAAACACAAAACAGTTTTAAAATTTGATGTCTATATATCAGTTTGAAAAAAAAAGTATGAATCCTTTCCCATAGGCAAAGTTCCGAAATGAAAACTTCTCTAGAAAAGCCCCCCAAAACTTGCCCAATCAAATATGACTCTTTTGTTTTGTCCTTACTTTTTAAGTTGTGAGATTATTTGAAATTGGTGTGAGCATAAACTGGTACAGTCTTTTGCAGGGTAAGTTGTCAGTACCAAGACCAATCAATGTCTAAGTTGGGTTTTCCAATTTTGTTCTGTAGACCATGGGAAACTGAGACATATGAACAAATCTTATGTGGGCAACGATGCTTGTGGCATCATCAGCATAGAAGCTCAGGTGCTCACCAGTGGCAAAGAAAAAGGGAAAAAAGGTTAGGGATGCATCTGACCAGTAATTGTCGTCATAGCAGACAGCTCTTAGAAGGGTTAGAAAGGTTTTACTTAAATGTTTTAATCTTATATTCTCTCTCTCTCTCTCTCTCTCTCTCTTTTTTTTTTTTTTGAGATGGGGTTTCACTTTTTGAGATGGGGTTTCACTGTGAAGCCCTGGTTGCCCTGGAACTCAGGGCAGGCCTTGAACTCACAGAAATCCACCTGCTTCTGCCTCCCCATTTCTGGGGTTGCAACCCTATTTTCCATCCTTCCAAACGTTTGTTTCAGCTTTTCATAAAGCATGCATTTGTTACTCATAAGAATTTGTGGAAGCTACAGTGTTATCTGAGATTCATTGTTCAGCGAGTGGAAGCATCATTGATTAACACTGATTTCACTCACTGATTGTACTCTTATTTCTTATAGTACTGGGGCTAGGACCAAGGCTTCAAGATGTTAAACTTTGAGTGGCATTTTAATAAAATTCTGAGCTGGTGCTGCCACCCTTCCATACTAGCAGAGAAACCTCAGGCTCATGAATTTTCCTATGGTGATACAAGTAGGTGGTGGCATCAAAATGACCAGATTCCAGAGTACCATACCTAATACGTAGTTACCCGAGGAGTAGAAGAGAATCTGTAATACAAACTAAAGCAAAATCCTCCACAAATATACAAGTCAACCCTCAACAACACTGTGGCCACAAAACGTCTGTGAAGATTCCAATTGGTAAAAGAGACCTCTATAAAAATGTATACTTCTACACGTGACTTTGACACATGACTAGGCTTCCCAAAGTTTATGTCAAATGTCACTATAATGGTTATATCAAAATTCCTCACATGGGGTGTCCCAGTACTTCACTTAATTATATGGAGCTAAGTACTGTTTCCTTTCTAGGGAGGAATTGATGCCAGGGGTGTAGGATTCAGAGAACAGCAACTCCAGACAGAGTGAGCAGAGTTCAGGGAGCACAGGCTGCCTTGTTTGTGAGGACAGCACAGGTCTCACTTCACCGGCTAGCCATGACTCAGTCAGCCTCTGCAGTTTTATAGGGATATCTGGTACAAGTGCAGGGTGGATCAAGGGACCTGCATGTTCTCCAAGTAGCTCTCCTTTGCCCCTGGTTTCTCAGCATCTGGAAATACATATCTGTAAGATCTCTAACTTAAAATCTGAGGAAGGATTTAGAAAGAGAGAGAGAACCAAGGAGCATCTGCCCACCCTGTTTAGAGGAATTCCTAGCCTTGATTGCCCATTTTCTATCTGGTAAGAGTTACAAAATTAAACAGCATGTCACAGCAGACATGGTCAAGAGTCAGAGCTCTTTGAAAGTTTTACTGAGCTTATGGAGACTTGGGGTTGTAATAAATAAGCTCCTTGGTAGAAGGATTTGTAACAGTGACCTCAGAAAAGCAATAGTGTGCCATTCTCTCTTCCTTATAGCTTCACATCTACAGAACTTTTCTGGGAATATTGTAGCAAACTTTTGAGTCTAGCCTCAGAATACACTAAGATACAGTCTCTGTATCTTTCTTTTGTTCTTGCACTGAGTGCTCCAATAAAAAGTCTCCCAACCTACAAAAGTGTAAAATGTAACAAAGACTACATCTCCAAGGATATTGTCTTATTTAATCTAAGATAATAATCTCCTGCTGGAATGTGAATACTGATCAAACAATGCTGGAGATATTATGGAAAATGGGTGTTGAAGCTAAGCTGAGTTTATTTTCAATGCGGGGGACGTGGATCCTACAGTAACTTTCCACTGTTGTATTTGTTCCTATTATTCCACATGGATGTCTGCGAGAGGACAGTGACATGCCAACCATGAAAGTAACCCTAATGATCATTGTCAGGACTACAGCAAGACTGGAGAATCCCTGGCCTTAGCAGCAAACTATATGGAAATTCCAAAAACTCAGTAAAATTAAATAATATTTAAGTGCAACATTTTAAAAAAATCAACATAAAAGCCCTATGCTGAATGAAATCTCTTAAAAGCTAGAAGGAATGAATATGTTAAAAGTTCAAATAAAGTTATGCTCAGAATACTGTTTTATGCAGTTGAAGTTGGGTTGCAAAGAACATGAGTCCATCCTGAAAGACTTTCAAACCTAAGAAAAGACCAAGGGAATTGCTGAGGAAGCCCTGAGAGTTCTCACTGAGCAGCCAAGAAAGGGATTCTGGATGACTACAGTCACATACAACTCATTTTATTTTGAAAGTGCTGGCCAAGAAAGATTTATGTCTTTGACTCAGGCAGTCTCCTTCCTCTTCCACAGCCCAGTTGCTAATCTTGGGAGGAGATGTGAGCTACCTCCATCCTTCTGCTTTCAAAGCACTTTATGCATACTTCTTTGGAACCAGCAATGCATTCTCTCTGAGGGGTTGAGTGTATACTTAAGCAGACATGAGCTCAAGAGAAAAAATGTTTATTTCAGAAGAAGAACCATCCCATAACCACATTTCCCCTGATGTCTGATACATAGACTCTGGCCAGGGAGCGTGGGTGGAACCATGTTCCTCATGAGAAGACACAGTGAGCTCTACTCTGGGTAGTGACATGGCCACATATGCGGTTGCTGCGATGCCTCAGTCTATTTCAATAATATATGGGTGGCTCACTGCCAAATCCCAGTAGGTTCACTGCCAGGACATGGAGGGTAGGAAGCCTTTCTCCACCTACTTCCAACCCCAAACAACTATGGTTTCTCTGGGCGTTCATTCCATCACCTTCTCCCCAAGGACCATAGAGATTGAGAGGCATATGATTACTGAAAATTTGCACTGGAAGCTGAGGTCTCAACGGATAACTCAGCCGCCTTTCACATTCTTTCTATGGAGCACTCAGAGTGAATGGCAGAGCTCTGTTTCTCTTTTACTGAGTCCAAACACAAGCTATACAGCCTTCAGGTTGGCAGTTTATTCTTTGATCAAAGTTGAACCCGTTCATAGCTTAGTAGCGCGATGTACAGGTGTTCTCTCAAATCAAGATCTTCTCTGAAATATCCACAGCATTGTGTATATCACCTTCTTCAGCAACAGATGAATAAATGGTAGCTGTATCCAGGCCTTCAACCCGGGGGATCCATGTGACCAACACACACGGTAGACGCATCCCTGACTGCTTGGAGGAAACAGTAATCATAGCTCATTTTTTTCAGGGTGTGTTTATCCCACATGATATTACTGCAAGACTCTAAGAATCCTCTGAAACAAGAAAAGTAGAGGAATTTCTTATCTTCTAGGGAGAGCTGCTCTCTATGTTTCGGGATATTTTTATAAGTCAACTTGGAACTCTTCCAAGGACTTCCCTGAAGGATATTTCGTGGAGCGTTTTCATGCTGAATGGCAATCCAGATGCTTGTGACTAGGGTGACTACATACTCAGATGTAGAGATTCACTCCATTTTATTCACTCTGAAATTCCACACAAAACATCTTCATCAGAGTATTTGTTAAAATTGCACTGCCTGATGCAATGAATGAATGAATGAATGAATGAATGAAATGACCACATTTCATAAATTCAACTTGAACATGTCATAGTACAAGTAAATAGGTAAATAGTTCTTTGAAAAACTGAAAGGTATGGGCTCACCCACCCCAACATCCCTCTGAGGGAACTGTCCTCTTAGAAGGAAACCAGAGTGGCCCTACCTCTTTACTGTCATTTTTAGCTTTTCTTTCTACCCCATCTCCATCTTTTTTGACTCAGCCAACCTGCAGAACCATTCTCTACCAGGAACCCCTGGCCATCATTGACGGATGACAGTGTGAACCTAATCCTCATCAGAGAGGGTTCTTCTTGCAATAGATGGGAATTGACACAGAGGCTCACAGCTGGACAGTGTGCAGAAGGTGAATGATATTGGAGCACTCAGTCCTAAGGAGGATGTCTTTATCAGTTTCCTCTCCTCTGGGCTCAGGAGCAGGTAGAAAGATTGTAAGAGCCTGATGTGGTAGATGACTCCAAAGAAACAGCATCTTCCAGCAAAATAGGGCTATTTCACATATGAACTCACAGCACATACAAGGACAACCTGCTCAAGTTCAAACCAGACCAAATCCCGGCACTGAGAAGGAGAAGGGGACACAACATCGCACTTATAACCAAGAAGCTATTTACAGCTGATACTTGATGGGAAGTGAGAAATCAGTGTTCTCTAAAGGAGAGTTACTAGGTATATCAACCCCACTTCAGGGACGCTTCCATGCCCCAAAGTAGTTGGGCAATACAGACTCCTTATTTGTTGGGTGTCCTTTTTGTTTTGCTTTGGTATTTTTTTGTCCTATTGTTTTTTTGTTTTGTTTTGATTTTCATTAGGGGGAGTTGAGAGAAAGAGCATAATAGGAAGATGGTAATGTAGGGTAGTGAGGAAATTATGAAAGAAATTGGGGGAGGGGAAGAGTGTGATCAAAACACATAATATGAAAACGTTTAAATAAAAATAAATTATTATTTTTTAATTGGGGGATGTAGGAATGATGAGATGGCTCAACAGTTAACATTTACTGATCTTGCAAAGAACATTGTTTCAGTTCTTGGCACCCACACAATGGCTCACAACTATCTTTAATTGCAGTTTCAGGGCATCCGAGGCTCTCTTCTGGTCTCCTTTCTTAGTTTGAGTTTTATCTCTATAAAGAGACACCATGTCCTTGTCATCTCTTATAAACAATTAATTGGGGCTGGCTTAGAGTTTCAGAGGTTTAGTATATAGTCGTCATGGTGGGAACATGGCAGCATGCAGGCAGACATGGTGCTGGAGGAGCTGAGAGTTCTACATCTTGATCTGAAGGCAGCCAGGAGGAGACTGTGTGCCACAGTGGCCTGAGCTTGAGCATAGGAGACTTCAAACTCACTCCCTCAGTGACACAATTCCTCCAACAAGGCCATGGCTCCTACTAGTGCCTCTCTCCATGGGCCAAACATTCAAACACATGAGACTATTGGGGGCCAAACCTATTCAAACCACCACACCTCCCTGCATACCAAGCGTTCACATGATGAATTTACATACAAGCAAGCAACACTGTCATACACTTTAAATAAAAGTAAATAGACTTTTAAAACTAAGATTGAGTCTCATTTAATTTCCTGTGGACTGATGTTAAGAGGGCATGAAATGGATCCTCTCTGGACTTTGCCTTCTTCTTTGTGCTTGTGACTTGAGAAAGTTTGTAAGGGCCATAAAAATTCTGAGTGTTTATGTTTTATTTTATTCCAATCAAGTGCCTGATATACAGCTATGCTTGTGATTCACAGGTTCAGTATGTATGATCTAGTCTGAGAAACAGCCAAGCAAAATAATAATTATGACATCTATTACTTAGAACTGATTAAATATTCTGATTACATTTATCAAGTCATTTATTTCCCATACACAAAGATGAGATTTGTATTATTGTACCCATGACACAGGAAGCCGTGACATGAAAATTCTATCTGTAGAGCTAGATCTGAAATCAGTTTGGGATTAGGGTCTGTGTTCAGATATTACATCTCTTAAAGTTATTTACTCACTTGCTTAATGTGCACTTAGTGTTTTATTTGCATGTGCTCCTGTGTGAGGCTGTCAGATCCCTTGAAACAGAAGTTCGAGGCAGTTTTGTGCTGCCATGTGGGTGCGGGGGATTGAATCTAGGTCCTCTGGAAGAACAACTGGTGCTCGTAACTGCTGAGCCATCTCTTTGCCCCAGATATTACATTTATCCTTTTATCACTTTATCACAGCTGAGTCTGTGTTTTCCCTTCCCTTTACCCTACTGAAATTACTGAAAAGTAATATAAAATCAGGATAAAATATAATATAAAATAGACAGTGACTTCTAGGATACAAGTGTGAGGAGCTTGTTCTTCAGCCAAAACAACCACAATGAGATATATTCCCAGCTCAGCTCACTGTAGGCAAAGTGGAAAAGTGAGGCCCTTCTGCTGTACTGCTCAAAGATGTCCCGTCTTACCTTTTCTGTTGCTTAGCTTTCCACATGACTCTAGGTCATAGATACTGAATTTTTGTCAAGTACAACCAAAAGATCAGGAACTCTTTTTTCCTTGACCAGAACATGGGTAGACTCAGTGACCAGACAGACTGTTTTGCACTGTAAGTACTGAAGCCCAGATTCATCCCAGCTTTCTTGTAGGGCCAAGATTCTCCACCAGAGGAGACAAGCTGAGTCCCAGAGGCTCCTGTTCCACAGTGGTTCCCAATCTTCCCAATGCAGTGACCTTTAAATACAGTTAGTTCCTCGCGTTGTGGTAACCCCCAACCATAAAATTATTTCACTGCTATTTTATAACTGTAATTTTGCTACTGTTATGAATTGTAGCAAATGTCTGATATGCTGACTATCTGATATGTGACCGCAGCTTGAGGACCACTGATCTGGAATCTTGCTAAGAATGTCATTCTGAGATACCTGGCAATGACCTCTACTCTTGCACTAGAGCATACTCCCAGAGGTTTTGCCCAAGGGAAAAAAGTGTGTAAGAACACAATTTAAGACTCCTTGTCAAAGAGCTAACTTTATTTGCAGCAGAGCATGGGGAAGCTCAATCCCACCTATCACTTATCACAGTAGAAATTTGGGTGGTTGTTACAGAGAGATTAAGAGTTTTAAGAGAATAACAGGACAAATTATAGGGTAGACAGCTTTTGAAGGAGGGCTATGGAAAGAGAAAAATAAGGAGAGTCCTTCTGGGAACAGAATAAACTTTATATCCTACTTTCAAAACATATGCTCACAAACAAACTCAAATAGAATGCATCAGACTGTGAAATACTTTATGCCATAGGGTACTGCTGAGAAAAAGCAATTAAAAAAACTGTCTCAAATACACAGCTCTGTCAAGCAGAAAAGAAATTCAGAACAGACAAAAAAGAAGCCTTGATAAATACAATAAAATTGAAATAATGCACACAATGGAATTAGAAAAAACTAGGAAGAAACCCAGGCAGCAAGTTAAGTACGAATAGAAATTAGATAACAAATTTAAGTCAGCAATGGATAAGAAACAAGCATCACCAGAGAACTTATGAAACATGTTATAATGGATGAAGTTAAAGAAAACACGTTAACATGTGCAGGTTGCATGAAAACAATGCTTCTGTAGAAACTTGTGGTCACAAACACTGCATTTATTTTTTCCTACCCCTTCTTTCCTTCCTTCTTTTCTTTCTTTCTTCCTTCTTTCCTTTCTTTCTTTTTTTTTCTTTTTTTTGGGGGGAGGAGTAGGGTTTGTCTAGGTAACTCTGGTTGTCCTGAAACTCATTTTGTAGACCAGGATGGCCTTGAACTCAGGGATTCAACTGACTACGCCTCCTGAATGCTGGGGTTAAAGGCTTGCACCACCATACTCAGCTACAACTACACTTAAAAAGATAAGAATTTTCTGATTAGCAATTGCAATTTACACTTTGGTACCTGAAACAAAAGCGAGATAAACATAAACAAGCAAAATTTAAACAAAACCAATAAAGACTATAGAAAGAAAAGTTAGAAAAATAAGATTTTTTCAAAATGAGAGAGATAACTGAAGGTTTTTTTTTATTAAAAAAAAAAACCTGATGAGTATTTACCTATAGAGATGAAAAACTCAAGACAGACTAAAAGACCTAAAACTCAGCAATTCAAGAACAAAATGATGGAGGCACTAGTGTAATAAAGAATTTTACCACTTACCTGAGACAGACAAATGCTTGGAAGCACAAACTGCCGCATCTACCTCAAGCAGAAGTGGGAAACCAAAATAGATCCATCACCTTTTGAGACTGGATTAATAATCATGAAACTTTCCTTCCCCAAAAAACCCCTGTATCAGACAGCTTCATTATAGAAGTCTACCAAACATATAAAGAATTATAAATACTAACTCTTCATAAACTCTTCCCAAGAAATAGAAAAGGAAAAATTTCTAGCTCGTTCTGTATGACCAGTATTATACTGATACTATGACTGTATTAGAATAATACAAGGGGAAAAAAAACAACACCTTGAGGTCAAATTCTTTATGAATACATGTTTAATATGCCAAATCAAATACAATAACATAAAAATTGCTATACCATGACCAAGTAGGATTTGTTGCAGGAATACAATTTGAGTTAAACTTTAGAAAATAGGTAATATGCAGATAAAGTCATCATAGTGTTGCTTTTCAACACTCAGGAGCCATTGACATCAAGCTGAGCTCTACAGAGGGTTCATTCTTTGTGTGAACTCATGATCTCATTGCTGATGGGGAAATGGGGCTCACTGCTGCCTCCCAGCTTTGCAAGAATATTGAATATTGCTTGCCAGGGAACATATAGAAACCCTAAGTATGAGATCAACAGAATGTGGATTTTCTTGGCTCCTTTGTAAAGCCAAACCATTGTAGGTCAAGGACCATTTGTAACTTACTGTTACAAATGGGATAAGGGACAAGGACCACCTGGTTACTATCACTGGGGTGAAAGAAGAATGTATTAAAGTCCCAAATCCTTGGTGAAAATACTCAGCAAACTAAGAGAGGACAGGAACTTCCAGGGATGGAAGCGCAGCTGGGTGGCAGAGCTCTTGACCATAATTACAAGGCTGTGCATTCAATGTCCAGTACCTCCAAAGAAAAAACAGTTCTTTACTTTGGAGCCAAGTATGGCAGTGTACGACTATAATTTCAGCCCTGTCACTCAGGCTAGGGTAGGAAACTCTTGAGTTTGAGGTCAGCCTGTGGTATATAGCCAAGACCCTAAGACATAGAGAGACTTCCCCAACCTGATGGAGACTTGTATAAGAAATCATGGTTAATTTTATACGTAATGGCAAACAAGTTAAAGCCTTTCTTTTTCTTCCTAATATTTAAAGCAAATCAAAGATTTTTGTTCTTATTGAATGTTGTCTTAGGTGTCTAGACAGAGCACTTAAGGCTAGAAAATGAAACCAAAAGTCATCCAAATGTAAAAGGATGAAAACTAGCCTCTCTGCTCAGATTACATGCTGCTGTATTTAATTAATCAGTTTGTTAGTACTAATAATTAAGCTCATCAAGGTTAGATTGTCCTTTCAGTATACAGTTAAAAAGTAAATTGCATTCCTAGATGCTTACAACAAACAATGCGAGAATGGATATTAAAAGTAAAAATTTCTTCACAGATTCATCACAGAGGATAAAATTGCCATAAATGTACAAATGAACAGATTCAATGTAGTTCCTGTAAAATTTCTAGGCAGGCTTTTACAAAGAATGACAGTCATCATAGATTTTTTATTGAATTGCAAAGAAATGAGACAGGCAAACTAATCTTTAAAAAGAATGAAGTTACTGAATTTATTGTACTTTCCAGTTTCAAAGCATTACAGTTAGAGCAAGCATAACTACTTGATACTAGTGTAAACACAGGTCAAATGGGAAAGAATAGAAATTCCAGAAAAAGCCTTCACATGTTGTAAAACGGAATGTACATTATAAAAGAATGGAACTGTACTTCCACATCATCTTCAAAATGGATCAAGTAAGCTTCAACTACAAAATTCTCAGGAGAAAACATAGAAGTAATTTTTTTTTCTTTTCAACTAGAACAAATATATTTTAATAGAACTGCTTCTAGAACATTAAAAAGTCCTTATTTACTGTTTTTCTTTTTTTAAGAATACTTTGGCAATGTGTATGAAAACTTAACTAAAGTTATTTTCTTCCTTTTTTTGTCTAGAAAACCTACCCCTATGGATATATCTTTTCAAAATACAAACACACATGAAGAGTAATGTGTAAAGATGGCTGATTTGAAGGACCACTTATGAATGGAAACCATCCAAAAGCTACCAACAACAGAGAAACGTGACAATCATAGTGCAATCATTTATAGGATGACTGTTTTACTACTTCCATAGGGATGAAGTACATCTGTTCAAATTGATGTGGAAATCGTTCATAATATGTAAAGACAAACTAAAACATCCAAAATCATGTTCGAATGAGCACAAAACAAGGCTACTGTGTTCTTTGTATTATACCTGTGAAATACCTGTGTTCTTAGGTATTTAGGCAAATACCTAAATATTATCAGTTGGCAAATATTTGATGTGTCTACCTTGACCTAGACTGTGAACCAGTACACAAGAACCATCCCAATTTAAAGTAAAAATACGTAGCATTTGAAGATTGGTCCCTTTAAGATTTGATGAAGAACCCATACTAGAAGTTATTCCCTGCACAGGTATAGCTCATGGCAGCTCAGCCTCTGAACGGTTCCCTAGTTCGCTGATAAGGGAGGTCCTCCTCCCCCACTATACGACCTTAGCCTATCAGGTCTCACACATTTTCAAAGTAGTTTTTTGCTCCCCCCTTTGAAATGTTCAAACACTCGGCACTCCCTCAAACCTAGCTCTTCTCTATATAGATTTCATTCTTTCTAGATAAGTAGAATTGACAGACTAGATTAAACTTCTTTTTTGTTGTTGTTGTTTTTTTCTTTTTTTTTTAAACTTCTTTTTTTGATAGTCCGCCATCGTAAAGTTTCTCAAGTGCCCTGTTTTCTATCGTTTCACCAGGATATCATCTCATTTTTGTTCAACCTTTAGTACTCACTTTTCATTATTCTCTTGGTTGACTGACTTTGTTTAAGATGCCATGCCAAGATGTGACAAATGGCATGACCCATTATTCCAAATCTAGAATGTTCCAAGCTTTGAGCCTCGCTCCAAGCATTTTTGGGATCATGCGCTGTCTTATGTGTATGCTCCTGAAGGACGATAACCCTGATTCAGCAAAATTCAATGCTTTCTAACAAATGGTCAGGAAGGTAAACAACTCATTTACACAGAGAGCTGATGTTTTCAGGCCTGTCTCAAAGGAATGTTTCCAAGAGGCCAGAAGAGAATTCAGCAGAAAGGAAACAGCAGGAATACTCGATATTTCTCTGCAGTTCAGCAGTACTCCTTGCCAATACCAACATCATAACATTTTGGGGCCCAATTTTCCATATTTTGAAATGGCTTGCAGAGATTTCACCAAGTGAGTCAATCTGCCACCAAACCTGCCTTTTTTGCTTGCTGCTAAACTTTCTATTCCATATCACCTCTGCTCAATAGAGCACATTTAGATTTCTGAGAATAAACCAGAGCTGATGATGGGAGGCAGTGCTTCTCAAATTTTGACTCCCATCTGAATTGTCTGGGGTGCCTAAGATTCCCCAGCCTAGTCATACAGTTGCCCCAGTATCTGAGGCTGGGCCTGAAAAATCTGCATTTTCGGTGAGTTTCCAGGTAAGCCCACAGATGCTATTCTGGGGCCTACATTTTGAGAACCACTGTGGTAGAGGCTTAGGATACTAGGACCTTCCATCAATAACTAGATACTCATGCCTGGCTCTCAAGTATGAGGGAACCCAAATATTAGTGGCATGGCCTCTGAATCTGATTAGCCTAAGAAGAGAACTGCATGTAAATAGTGCTTTTGTAAAGTAGTGTCTATGTGCTCACGAACACGGCAGTCATGAATTCAGACCATCTTTTATATAGATGTTGCTTATTTCCCTGAAAACCTATCCTGATTTTGTTTTCTAACATCACTGAATTAATTGGAACTAGTAGGCACTACAGGGTTAAAAACAGCCCCAAGCTCTAGATTCCCTGATCCAACATTCTGAAGACTGGCTTTTAACCTGTTCTCATCTTCTGGCACAGAGAATATGGATTAGTCACAGGTGCCTCTGTATTGCTCCATTCTTTCTTTAATTGAATAGGTATCTTTGTAGTTATCAAAGCACTTTTAGTTTGGTTCGGTTCATAGTTCAACAAAATTCACTGTGTTTCAGATAGATCTCTTCTGGTTTGGCAACTGGTCTGGTTAATTACTAATACTTGTATTGATTTAAAATGAAAGCTGTTACTCTTTCAGCGTCCACTGAAACCATGCCAGACAAAGCGGAAATGTCTTACTTCCAACTTATTCAGCAAATCTAGTGCCAGACACGGCGTTAATTGTTTTATGCATACTTATGTGTTTTCTTTTTATTATGTTATATTGAAATGGGCAGCGCTTTAATTTTCACAGCAGCTTAGTCAAATTGGTTTTCAACTGAATCATACCCAATGGTAGCGTTTTCAGAAAGCTGAGGTTAGCTTTATGAGAAGCCAAAGGCGACTCCAATCACCACTGAAAATGTCACTGATGTAGAAAGGAGCAGCCCTGTCTCTATATGCTCTTAGGTAACAAGAGCAATAATAATTCATCTTGGGCCCCGTAGACCAGCAGGTAAGAGCTCCACACCCCCAACCCCTTACCAGCCTTACTCTATCTACTGGCCTGCCACAGCCTACCAGCAACAGTAGCCAGGTCTGCCCAGAACCCCCTGTGTTCCACTTCCACTTTCCCAGTGTGTCCCACACTTCAGTTCCCAGGCCTAGGCCATTTCCCAGGACACATCCCAAGCTGAGGCCCTGGAGACCAGCAGGGATCAGGGAACAGGGGGGAAACCTGAGGACTGCAGCCATCTGGGACCACAAGCTCTACCCACAACCCCAGAGACATATTATCACCAGAGACCACCAGGCCTGTGAATAACAGAGTCAACCAAATGGCTAGAGGTCAGCACTAGAACACCCGCAACAAAACCCAGGGCTATATGACGCCACCAAACCCCAGCCAACCTACCACAGCAAGTCCTGAGGTTACTATCACACCAGAAGCTCAAGAAAATGATCTTAAATCTGAGGTTATGAAAATGATAGAGGCCTTAAAAGAAGAAAACAAATATCTTAAAGAATACTTAAAGATAGTATCCTTGTATTTGCAGGAAAATACAAATAAACAAAGGAAGAAATTGAATAAATTCCTTAAGAAAACATAGAAAAATACAATTAAATAGGAGAAGGAACTCTTAAATCCCTTTAAAAAATACAAGAAAATACAACCAGATGGGAGAAGAAAATGAATAAAACTGTTCAGGACCTAAAAATGGAAATAGAGACCATAAAGAAAACATTCTGAGGCAATCCTAGAGATGGAACACCTAGGGAAGAGAACAAGAACAACAGATACAAGCATAAATAACGGAATACAAAACATGGAAAAATCTCAGGTGTAGAAGATACGATTGAAGAAATTGATATATCAATCAAAGAAAATGTTAAATCTAAAAAGTTCCTGACACAAAACATCCAAGAAATCTGGAACAATATGAAAAGACCAAACCTAAGAATAACATGATAGAAGAAGAAAAAGAAGAAGACGCCAAACTCCAAGACCAAGAAAATATTTTCAACAAAATCATAGAAGAAAACTTCCTTAACCTAAAGAAAGAAATGCCTATAAACATACAAGAAGCCTAGATAACACCAAATAGATTGGACCAGAAAAGAAAATCCTTCTGTCACGTAATAAAAAAAAAAAAACACTAAACGTACAGAATAAAAAAATATTGAAAGATGCATGGGAGAAAAACCAAGTCACATATAAAGGCAAACCTATCAGAATTACACCTGGCTTCTCAATAGAGACTATAAAAGCTAGAAGGACCTGGGAAGATGTCATGCAGACATTAAAAGCACAGATGTCAACCCAATACTACTATGCCCAGCAAAACTTGTAATTACCATAGATGGAAAAAAACAGATATTCCATGAAAAAACCAAGTTTAAACAGTACCCAGCCACACACCCAACCTGACAGAAGGTACTAGAAGGAAAACTGCAACCCAAGGAGGCTAACTACACATAAGAAAACACAGGAAACAAATAACCCCACAACCGCAAAACTAAAAGAAAGGAAGCACACACAAACACCCTACCACCACCAACATCAAAATAACAGGAATTAACAACTACTGGTCATTAATATCTCTCAACCTCAATAGCCTCAACTCCCAAATAAAAAGACACAGGCTAACAGAATGGATGAGTAAACAGGACTCATCATTCTGCTGCATACAAGAAACACACCTCAGCAATAATAATAGAAATTACTTCAGAATAAAGGCCTGGAAAAAGGTTTTCCAAGCAAATGAACAGAAGAAATAAGCTAGAGTAGCTATTCTAATATCTAACAAAATAGACTTTCAACCAAAATTAATCAAAAGAGATAGGAAAGGGAACTTCATTCTCATCAAAGAAAAAAATTGACTAAGATGACGTCTCAATTCTGAACATATAAGCCCCAAATGCAAGGCATCCACATTTGTAAAAGAAACATTACTAAAGCTTAAATCACACATTGAACCCCACACATTAATAGTAGGAGAATTTCACACACCTCTCTCACCAATGCACAGATCATTGAGACGGAAACTAAACAAAGAAATAATGAAACTAACTGACATTATGAGTCAATTGATCCTAACAGATATCTACAGAACATTCCATCCAAACACAAAAGAATACACCTCCTTCTCAGCACCCCATGGAACCAACTTTCTTCCAAATTGACCACATACTCCAACACAAAGCAAACCTCAACAAATACAAGAAAATTGAAATAACACTTTGCATTTTATCAGACCATCACCAATTAAAGCTAGACTTCAATAACAATAGAAACAATAGAATGCCTACAAACTCATGGAAACTGAACCACTTTCAACTTAATGACCACTGTCGGGAAGGAAATAAAGAAATTAAATATTTTCTAGAATTCAATGAAAATGAAACCACAACATACCCAAACTTATGGGACACAATAAAAGCCTTGCTAAAAGGAAAGTTTATAGTGCTAAGTGCCTAAAGAAAGTAGAGAGAGCTCATACTAACAACTTAACAGCTTATACCTGAAAGCTCTAGAAAAAAGGGAAACAAACACACCCAAGAGAAGTCAATGACAGGAAATAATCAAATTCAAGGCTGAAATCAATAATCCCAAAGCAAAGAAAACAATACAAATTAACAAAACCAAGATCTGGTATGTTGAGAAAATCAACAAGATAGACAAACCCTTAGCCGAACTAACTAAAATACAAAGGGATAGTATCCAAATTAATAAAATCAGAAATGAAAAAGAGGGATATAACAATAGACACCAAGGAAATCCATAGACTCATTAGATCTTACTTCAAAAATGTGTATGCCACGAAATTGGAAAATTTAAATGAATTGGATGATTTTCTTAATAGATACCACTTACCAAAGTTAAATCAAGATCAGGTTAACAATTTAAATCAACCTATAACCTCTAAGGAAATAGAAGCAGTTATCAAAAGCCTCCCAACCAAAGAGACCCCTAGACCAGATGGTTTTAGCATAGAATGATACCAAACTTTTCAAAGAAGAACTAATACCAAATCTCCTCAAACCATTCCACAAAACATAAACAGGAGAAACATTGCCAAACTTATATGAGGCCACATTCACCCTGACACCTAAACCACACAAAGACTCAACAAAGAAGGAAATTTTCAGACCAATCTCTTTTATGAACATTGATAAAAAGTACTCAAAAAAAATACTTGCAAACTAAATCCAGAAACGCATCAAAAATATCATCCACCATGATCAAGTAGACTTCATCCCACAAATGCAGAGATGGTTCAACATATGAAAATCCATCAAATTGAAAACAATGTAATCCACCAAATTGAAAACAACAATTGAAAGAAAAAAAACAACAACAACAACACATGATCATCTCATTACATGCTGAAAAGGCTTTTGACAAAATCCAGTGACTCTTCATGTTTAAAATCTTGGAGAGATCAGGGATTCAAGGGACATAACTAAACACAGTAAAGGCAATATACAGCAAGCCTATAGCCAATATCCAGTTAAATGGAGAGAAACTTAAGGTGTTCCTGCTAAAATCAGGAGCAAGACAAGGCTGCCCATTCTCACCATATCTATTCAATATAGGACTTGGAGTCCTAGCTAGAATAATAAGAGAAGTAAAGGACATCAAAGGGATACAAATTGAAAGAGAAGTCAAAGTATCACTATTTGAAAATGATATGATAGTAGACGTGAGCGACCCTCAAGATTCTTCCAGAGAGCTCCTATGGCTGAGTGTCTGGATACAAAATTAACTCAAAAAAGTCAGTAGCCTTCCTTTATGCAAGTGAGAAAAGTGCTGAGAAAGAAATTAGAGAAACAACACCCTTCTCAATAACAACAAATTATATATATATATATATATTATATATATATATTAGAGTTAGTGTAACTTTAACCAAGCAAGTGAAAGGCCTGTATGACAAGAACTTCAAGTCTTTAAAGAAAAAAAAAATGAAGAAGATTTTAGAAGATGGAAAGATCTCCCATGCTCTTAAACCAGTAGGATTAACACAGTAAAAATGGCCATCCTGCCAAAAGCAATCTACAGCACCAATGCAATTCCCATCAAAATTCCAACACAATTATTTATAGACCTGAAAATAGCAACCATTAACTTCATATGGAAAAATAAAAAAGACTCAGGATAGCCAAAACAATTCTGTACAATAAATGAATTTCTGGCAGTATCAACATCCCTGATTTCAAGTTATATTACAGAGAAATAGTAATAAAAACTGCTTTGTATTGGTATAGAAACAGACAGGTTAATCAATGAAATCAAACTGAAGACTCAGAAATAAACCCACACTCCTACGGGCACTTGATTTTCAACAAAGAAGCCAAAACTATACAATGGAAAAACAAAAGCATCTTCTACAAATGGTGCTGGTATAACTAAATGTCTGCATGTAGAAAAATGCCAATAAAGGCATATTTATCACCCTGCACAAAACTCAAGTCCAAGTGGATCAAAGATCTTGACATAAAACCAGAGATGCTAAGTATATTAAATGACAAAATTGGGAAAAGCCTTTGGCATAGGAGACAACTTCCTGAACAGAACACCAACAGCTCAGGCTCTGAGATTAACAATTAATAAATGGGATATTATCAAACTGAGAAGCTTTTGTAGTCAAAGGACACTCTCACTAAAACAAAATGGCAGCCAAAGATTGGGAAAAGATCTTCACTAACCCTACTGGTTATCTAATATCCAAAATATAAATTAAATATCAATAAATCAAGTAATCAAATTAAAAACTGGGGTACAGAGCTAAGTTGAGAATTCACAATAGAGAAATCTCGAATGGCTGAGAAACACTTAAAGAAATGTTCAATGTCCTTAGCCATTAGAGAAATGCAAATTAAAATGACTCTAAGATTCCACCTTACACTCATCAGAATAGCTAAGATAAAAAACTCAAGTGACAACATGCTGGAGAGGATATGGAGAAAGGGGAACCCTTCTCTATTGCTGATGGGAATGTATACTTGTATAACCACTTTGGAAATCAATCTGACACTTTCTCAGAAAATTGGGAATATTGCTACCTCAAGGCCCAGCTATACCACTCCCGGACATATACCCAAAAGATTTGCTCAACTATGTTCTTAGTGGCTTTGTTCGCAATAGCCAAAAACTGGAAGCAACCTAAATGTCCCTTAACCAAAGAATGGATACAGAAATTGTGGTACATTTACACAGTGGAATGCTTTTAAGAACAAAGAAATCATTAAATTTGCAGGCCCAAGGGAGGGTACTGGACTGTCACTCAGAAGGGGAAATAGAATAGACAGCAGAAATGGATTAAGAGTTGGAACTGGGCAGGAAACCCAGAGAGGAGATCAAATGTGGGGAGAACAAGGGTGGGTGGTAAGAAGGCTGGAAACAAGAATGGAAACTGGGTTGGGGGACATCTCTTTGGCAAGCTGGAGGCCTGTGACAAGGTAGGCTTCTGGGACTATATGGGTGTTCCTTTAGCTGAGACTTCTAACAGGGGGAGGCATAAAGACTGAAGTGACCACCTCCTAGCCAGGCAGGACTAGTGGAAGGATGTGAACAACAACCCACTGACAAGATCTTTGATCCAAAACTTACCCTGCCTACAAGAAGTGCAGGGATAAAGAGGAAACGAAAATTGAGGGAATGTCCAACCAATAATTGGCCCAACCTGAGACCTAGCCCATGATAGAAAGCCATTCCCTGACACTATTCATGATGCCCTGCTATGCTTGCAGACAGGGGCTCAACTTGACTGTCTTCTGGAAGGCTCTAGCCAGAACCAGATCTAGACAACCAAGCATGGGGCAGAGCTTCAGGGATCCTTTGGAAGTGTTGGGGGAAAGATGGAAGGACCTGAAGGGGACAGGAACTTCACAAGACCAATAGAAACAACTAACCCGGCCCCATGGGGGCTTTCAGAGACTAAGACATCAACTAAGGAGCATGCACGGTCTGGACCTAGTTCTCCTGCACATA
This sequence comes from Meriones unguiculatus, assembly GCF_030254825.1. Taxonomy (NCBI): domain Eukaryota; kingdom Metazoa; phylum Chordata; class Mammalia; order Rodentia; family Muridae; genus Meriones; species Meriones unguiculatus. The sequence goes on from NC_083351.1 coordinate 126,952,020, forward strand.
GGTGGCTTTTGGGAAGCTTTGTCTTCATATGGGTCTCCTGGCCAGTGGAAGAAGAGGAATGGGCTGTTTCTAACATGGACTCTATGGCCTACTTTTGGATCACTTCCTCCTGGCAGGGCTGCCTTACCTGGCCTCAGGGGATGAGGATATGTTCAGTCCTGGAGTGATTTATTGTGCTGGTGAGGGTTGATACAAGGGAAGGGGCTCCCCTTTTCTGATGGAAAAGGGAGAGAGAGAGAAGAAGGGGGAAAGGGGGGTCTGGGAGGAGAGGAAAGAGAGGGCACCCTTGGGATGTAAAATAAATAAACTAAAATAAAAAATAAAATAATAAAAAACCAATTCATCTTAACTTTGAATTGAGGGAAATTCAAAATTACAGTGTAATATTAATTTCATAATGATATTTAGTTGCTATGGATGTTTTTGTAGCATTTAGGTATTGTTTGGAATGTTTAAGTAATCCTGTGAATGTACAACTATTGCGATCACATCTATATTATAATACGTGAAGAATCAAGACGTTGTTTCCTTAGGCTATGAGTTGGATTATTTGAGTGAACATTTATAAGAAACAGAGGGGAAATGGGATGGGGAGGAAGGGAAGGAGGAAAGGAGAGGAGAGAGAGAGAGAGAGAGAGAGAGAGAGAGAGAGAGAGAGAGAGAGAAGAGAGGAAGGGGAGTGAGGGAAGTGAGGAAGGGTGAGAAGAGAGGCAGGGGGCTAGCAATCAAGCCAAAGCTCTTACTTTAAAAGTAATAAAGGGAAGAATGGCCTTCCTAGTTGAAAGGAGGTGCTCTATGACCCAGCTTTTGTCCTTTCTAGTTACAGAACATTAACAAATGCCTCAACCTTACTAGGCCCATTCTGTTAACCTCTGGAAAATGGGCCAATGTATCTTTCAGAGCTTGTAGAGTTTTTGTAAAGATTAGAACAAATCTATATAAAGCACCAGTTCATAAGAATATAGGTATTTGCAATATGTATTGGGTTTTGGGATTCCACCCCGAAAGTCTGTGAAGCCAAGAAACATTTCTGTTTTGCTCTTTGTATCACCAGCATCTTGCATAATCTCTGGCACAGAGAAGGCAGTAAAAATGTATGCATTAAATGAATGTACCATAGCACACAATAGCTAAGCAGATGTTTATTAGGACCATCATCATCTGGATTTGAAGGTGTACAACTGCTCCTTCCTGCAGACTGATAATCGTTTGTTTGAATATGAAACAAGGGGATCAGGATAGAGACCATTTGCCATGCGAGACACTCTTTTTGTAAAGAGAAAAATGCACCACAGATCTCATTCAGAAATCTGACAGAGATGGAGGTACTCAATCCTGGAGGTCAGGATGCTTGGGTGCTACGAGGCACCCAAATACATTGGAGTGCCTTGATAGTAGTGGCTGGTCCATGTTAAAGATAATGAACCAGATAGAACCTCATGATCAGGGTTTTTAAGTATAGTCTGGCAGTCATTCTCTAACCTTTGCATTGGTAGGAGTATTCACATGGAAAAGCATACTAAGTATTTAAAGATATACCTTGGGAAGAACCTCTTTTCTCTGATGAAATTTGGAATATAGTTGATAGCTACCTTCTCAAGCTATCCATCCAACTTGGTTGACTTTCATATCAGCCATATCAAGTTATGAAATCCAGCTTGTCTACCTTCTAGCCGTGTAAGTTACCTGAACTTTCTGATTCTTGATAGATTTATTAATTAAATGAGGGTACCAATAGAATCTAGATGCCATGTAGGCTATGGTGTTACATTTGACAGTGCATGGAAAATGCCCAACTCATTATCAATATTTGATACCTACCATTATCAGAGGAGATTAGAAAAAAAAAAAAAAGGTCTGACCATGACACACTGAAGAGAGGCCTGGGTTGGGCTCAGGAAATGGGTTAGCACTTGGTCAACAAGAGAGGATTAATTCTTACTGAAAACAGAAGTGGCAACCCAAATGTATGTTCATATGTGTAAAAATGTCACGTTAGGATAAACTGGAGAATATCAAGGGAAACTGCCCATAGTGTTCAGGTTCACTGGCTGCTGTTAACTTATTTCTACTATTATGTAAAGTCTGTATATTTCTTTTATATCTTTCCAACTTCAGAAAAATGACAAAATATGTTTAGAAATAATGATTCTTTGGGGTTCAAGCAGATCAAGTTCGTCATCACTGTTCATGTCACTGATGATGTTGCTACTTGTGTCTCTTCCACTTTATCACAATGACAAATTTATCATTTGTCATTTGGACTGTATTCTACCTCTGGTGATCCTGCATCCTATTGTGACACACCCCCAGCATATTCAAAGAGCAGAAAAAGAATTGGTTGACATTTTCAGAAAAATAGTCCTGGTGAAGCTAAACCACAGGAAAGGAGTAACATTGTATGACGGTGTGCCAAACTTCAACATGCAAAGAAAAGAGCAAGTGCTGGTGTAAAAGGTAGACAATTTGGTGAAAATATTAAGATGGCTTTGGCTTATGTGTATTTTATTCCTCCATATCTGATTCTGTCACTTATTGCCTTATTTTCCATTCCAGTCTTGAAGAAAATGTTCAAAAACACATGTAAATACATCGTTAATGGTGACACAATGTTTTGAGACTTGTGTGAAATCCAATGCCCTGTTAGAGATCACGTCAAGAACAGCTAAGTTACTCTGTATGCTTGTCGTCATTGCTTTCTGCTTTTGTTGTTGTTGAAACCCTATCACACTCTGAGCCCCAGACTCTTTTTGCTTATACAATGTTTACAAGTGTTCAGAAACACACCTGGTGTCTGCACACATTCTAACAAGAATATGAAGCCTGGAAGTGGAGACACATGCCTTTAATCCCCGCACTCAGGAGGGAGAGGCAGACAGATTTCCAAGTTTGAGGCCATCCTTGTCTACAGATCTAGTTTCAGATAGCCAAGGCTATACAAAGAAACCCTGTCTTCAACCTCCACCCCCCCCAAAAAAAAAGGAATATGAAACTAACTTAAATTTGATTTGGAGATAGACATTATGGATTAATGTAAAAATATAACTTTCATTAACCATAAGAAATGGGAAGCATATCTCTAGCTCAGGGAATCCTCAGTTCTAAGCCAGGATTTTCAAGGGAATTAATGGCATGGACACCAACAGTCTATGGGGGCAGAGACAGTTATGGCCCCATACAGCTTATGACAGGAACCATGATGTTTATCATGTTGTTGGAGCTCCATGATAAATGAATGATCAAATGCATCCAACAAGCTGGTTCTGATGACTCTTGTGCTGACAGAATGGTGGCCCGTGAAGTGTGTTTTGCACAGCAAATGCTGTAGGAAACATCTCCAGCTGAAGCCTCAGATGCCATCCATCTGGCTCTAGGACCATGCTCATTCTGAGACCTGCTCTCTGAGAGCTACTCCAACGCCATGACTGAACACAGTACATCAACATTACTACAGAGCGATTTCTGGGAGAAATCACTTACCGGAAGGTTCAAGAAGTTTCTACTGAGGTAGCCAAGGTTTACTAGGAATTCTGATCCTAATGGAGACTACCCAGTCCTTTTCCTTCCCATTCTCTTTCCGAGGTACCAGACCTGTATCAACATGGTAAGGGATCGCCTTACCTTGTCTTGTTTGCTCTCCCCAACAAATCTCTTGCAAGTATGATTCTGACTCAGTGTTGGCTAGTAAGAGCTCTGGCACAACATGAAAACGTATGGTAGATAAGTCAGAGCGAGCTCTCCCTTGTGCAAGGTTTAAATTTAACCTGTGTTAATCCAACCCTGAAAATTATTTTCTAAGAGTGAGAACGGCATCTTCATCATGTCAGCAGAATTATCACTCGTCTCACGCAAGTGTTCTTAGTGCCAGACTTACCCCTAGAACAGCCTTTCCCGTGACTGCCACAAGAAGATCACACGAAAGATTCAAAATGAACAAACCAGGGAAGTGATTTCATTTTGGGAAGAAAAATTACTTTTATCACCCTGTAACTTCATACTTAAAATCCATCTATAGAATTCCTTACATGTCATGCATGTCAGTCTTACACTTCTGTTTCTAACATAGAACCACAGAACCCTGCTTCCTCTGAGGGTCCAGGCATGTAAGCCAAAGCCTATTCTCTAACGAGGATTAATTACCGTTTCCACTGGGAGGGATTTGCGGCACAGCGAACTATACATGACTAATATGTTATCAAAATGCTGGTCGTTTGGAATCTGAATGTCTACCTGGTTCTATTATCTAATCCCACATACCAAAGATTGCTGGGTACACACAGGGTTTTACAATTCAAACAAAATAGTTATTTAAGAAGAACATTTTTGCAGGCTGAGTACAAGCTGGGTGTTGGATACCTGCTTGTGGATGAACATATGGAAAGCTGAACTACGGAGACAGAAAACCAGAGTCAAATGGAGTCTTTAGTATTTAGGTCAAGACGTTCTCAGCAGACACAGTTGGTTAATAAAAATGAACAACTAAAATGCAAAAGATGATATTTGTTCTGGAGTTGAAAATGATTCTTTCCAGCAGGCAAGGAAAGGCCATTACCTCAAAGGCCTGCCTTGCCAGGTCCAAGTTGTTCCCAGGGAGCTCTCGGCAGCCAGCAAGTACAATCATGAACTGGAATAACATTTACTGGAAAGGGATAGGGAGGCCTCCCGTTGGATGGCTTTGGAGTGATTCACAGCAACAATTTACAACATTCTCACAGAATTTTATACTATTCTCTGCCTTAAATTTTTTCATGTATTTTTACATATGAGGCAGAAGAGGACAAAGAATGAACAATGGATGGTCCCAGTGTGTGTGTGTGTGTGTGTGTGTGTGTGCCCCATGTGCCTGGCTGGCTTTGTTCTTGGTTTCAATCTATGTGGCTCCAGTTTCAGGTGTTAGGAACCCTGCACAATTTGCCCTTTATTCTGCTCTGAAATTCTCCTGATTGAGCCATACTAGAGTTCAGGTGCTGTCAAGTCGGGTACTGTCAATAACTGGGATTACAGGAAGTCCATCCAATTACTGAACTGCTGTCATTCCGCGTGTCATAGTAAGAAAACAAAAGTCATTCATTGTACTCTCTTGTACCTGTCCCCATCTCTGGCAGCCTAAACCCTCCTTCCCATCTCTGACACGGTAGTAATTCTCTAAGCTGACTTTTCAGCAAACATGCTGAATAGTGTTACTGTACATGCTGCATACTAATCCTAACATTTTATTCTATATTTAAATCTGTAGAAGTTTAACAGCTTATTTTAAAAATTGCACCATCACAGATAACATATCCATTCATAAATCATAAAACCCACAAACATAAAGCATGTCTTTATTACATTCCTATGTACTTTCAAGGGCATCAAAATCGTTGAGTGTAGTAGAGCAATGGTAAATCCATCAATCAAAGAATGAACAAATCTTACTTACCACGTCCACTGCCACCAAACAAAATACTCCAAAGGCCTCAGTTCAGGACCTGTAGGGATTGATGAATATCTATATTTTAAAGCACATCTGAGAACAATCAATCATGCATTCTTTCTGTATCGTGGTCTCTGTTCAGTAAGAATATGGCCTTTCTATTCTTTTCCCGTATTATTTTACCCCACAACACAATGATTTCTTTTTAATATTTAATATTTGCACAGTTTCTTGAGCCCAGATTGGCCTTATGCTAGAGATTCTCCTGCCTCAGTTTCCTGAGAGGAAGGATTACTAGTGTGTGTCACCATACATAGCAATGTAGCTTTTTTTTCTTTCTTTCTTTCTCTTTTGAAAGGAGGTGCTGAGGAGTGAACTTGAGGCTTATTGCACTCTAAGCATATATGTGCTATACCACTGAGCTACACTCTGAGCACACAGAAAGCAATTTATTTTTTAAAATTCTATTTATTATTACTTTTTGTTGTATAATGTGTGTGTGTGTGTGTGTGTGTGTGTGTGCAAGTATACATGCAACATGGTACATATATGGACATCAGCAGTATCTATTCTTCCTTCTACAGTGGGTTCTGGGGACTGAAGGAAGGTCACCAGGGTTGCACAGCCAGCACTGTGACCCTTTGAGCCATCCTGCCAACCCATGGGAAACTATTTCCAAGTCTATGTACAATATTTTCTGTGTGTGCCTGAGGACAGTCACCTTCTCTTCCCTGTGGGCTTCTGTGACATTTCTTCCTGTGGCTTGCTCACAGCCTCTGTCATAGTCTGTTCTATAGCTAGTCTAAACTCACCTCTGTGCCAAGAAAATAGTTACTTATTATCCCATTGCTGTTGCTTCCAATAGCCACTATAGTGGGCGTTTTTAGTACATCAGGTCTTACCTTCCACACACAGCAAAGTCCTACCAGGTAAAGGAGGAGCACTGCTCTCGTTAGCGGGTTCTTCTACTTATGAAGAAAAAGTTGTATCTAGGACCATGATACAACTGCTGGACTATTTTCCCATCTCTAAAATCAGAGTCGGATTAGGCAAGTTTTAGTATTGTGTTCTACGTTTTTAAGAAGCAATAATTTCCTATGCTCGTACCAGGTTGGGTTGTCCAACTGTCTCACTGCAGCTGTTTTGGCTCAGATGATTTCCCAATCTGTCTGTTGGCTGCCTGTTTAGGAGATGTGTATCTTTCAGTGTCTGGGAGGTTATTTGTTAGCTACAAGAGGTTCAGGAAGAATGCACAAACCCAGGGGAAAAGGTGGAACCGTGAAAAGCATCAAATGCAAACTGGGACTTATTGGTGAGAAGCACGTGCATACAGTGCTAAATCTAACAGACAAACCTATTTAAGATCCAAAGGAGGTTTTTTCAAACAGGTCTTTCATTTGCTCGGTTAGAGCTATACCAAGGTACTTCATGTTATTTGTGGCTATTGTGAATGCTATTGTTTCCCTAATTTCTTTCTCCATCCTTTTGTCTTTCGTATACAGGTGGGTTACTGACTTTTTGAGTTAATTTTGTATCCAGCCACTTTGCTGAAGGTGTTTATCAGCTGAAGGAGTTCTCTGGTTGAATTTTTGGGTCACTTATGTATACTGTCATATCATCTGCAAATCTTGAGTGCTACAAACAAAATGTGGCAATGGTGGTTTTAAGAAGAATGCTATAGTGACAGACACACTCAGAGTTAAATGTCAGAAAGCAAAGTTTATGCATAAGCAAAAGGATGCTAGATATCATTGGTACTTTGAAGTAGATTGGGCTTGCAAGAAGTATCAGAAAAAGAAATCTGAGTGTAGGGGGATGTCAATGAGTAACCTCTGATTTTCACTCTATAAGATTCCAACTATAGACTGCTACCAAACCATACCTATCCAGGGAATTTCCACCTGGGTTCTCAATACACAGAGATCTGGAGTTTCATCAACGGTTTCATCCGTTGATGAGCAGTGACCCAGGTTTGCTTTATTTTCAGTATCTAGTATGTGTAAGAGGGAACTGAGATGGTTTGATCAGGCTGTAATTATCCCCTCCTCACTTCTGCCTTGGCTACTTTGGCCCCATGACTACATTTTGGCCTTACTGTCTTAACTTTAATTCCAGCTTCCTAGATCACTGCCAGTTAAATATGGGCAGATTGCTGCTGCTCTCAATGCTTGTCAGTAATATTTCTATATGTAGTGGGTAGCAGAAACTTCTAACCAGTCAAAGTCCTGAGAATGAGTAATTGTTGTGTGTTCAAGCCCTAAATGTGACATTTGTAACGGCCCCTCCAAGCCTCAGGGGACATCCTGGAAGCGTGGATAGAAAGCATGTAAGAGCAAGATGATGGGGAAGAATGTTGTGAAATGCTATCTTCTGGATATGAAATGGTCCACTGAGTTTGGCCTCAAAGCATCTATGATTACCTATCACAAGATCAAGCTACTCACCATTATCCTGCAGATGGGTGATGAACTCATAAGGCTCCATCCTTAGTAGAGGGGTCGTTGTCAGTTGTTACTGCTGGGTGAAAGAGAAAGAAAAGCATGTTTCTTTACATGCGTATCTATTGGTACATAGCCCATGCCCTGGTGGGTGGCCCCATGAAGGCAGCATTGACTAGACCCCAAAAGAAAAATGTATGAAGGTGTAAGTATGTGGAGATGCATTGTGAGTTTCAGAGGGAGTGTAGAGAGGAGTTGGGAGTGTATGTGATCAAGATACATCAAACACATATATGAAAATCTCAAAATTTAAGTTAAAATATTCTTTAAAAAATTAGTTGAGCTTTTTAAACCAGAGTCACCCAGAGTCACTCCCCTGAGCACTGTTTAGGTGACTTATAAGGTATCACAGAGCAGAATCCTGTTACATGCTGCACTGGACATGGCAGACCTACTTGGCTAGCAAAACCGGCCCAAAGTGGGCTTGAGCATTGCCCACCTTCCTTTGACGTTTCTTATTCCCCTTTTAAGATCTATGCCATGGGTAGAAGCTGGCACCTTATACCTTTTCTATGACTGGATTGTAGGTTCAAAGGTTTAGTTCATTATCACGGTAGCAGGAAGCATGGTGTCACGCAGGCAGATATGGTGCGGAGCAGGTAGCTGAGAGTGCTCCATCTGGATCGGCAAGCAAGAGGAGAAGAGGGTGAGCCACTGTACTGGATTGAGCTTCTGAAACCTCAAAGCCCATTCCCAGCGACACACTTCCCCCCAAAAAGCCACACCTCTTACTGGTGCCACTCTCTGGTGACCAAGTATTCAAGTCCATGAACCTGTGGGGGCTATTTCCTTTACTGCAGTGGCCTATGGGAAGTCTGTAGGTAATGTGACTGACTTTAAGAGCACACTGAAATTATCAGAGAGTTACCAGTTGCATACACATGTACAAGTAATGTGCACTTCACCTTCGTTTTCAAACTTTTGTAATATTTCAGAGAAAGACCTCATGAATCATTCATTCATTCATTCATTCATTAGGCAAAATGGTTTCCAAGCATTAGTTCTGCTGCAACCCTGGGCTATATAAATGATAACAGGTAGTTTTTGATGTAAATATCCCTGGCCTACCATTCAAAAGATCCCATAAAAACAAGGAATTCAAATAGTAAGAGCTGGAGAGGACAGGAACTCCACAAGGAGAGCAACAGAACAAGAAAATTTGAACACAGGGAACTTCCCAGAGACTCATACTCCAACCAAGGACTATTCGTGGAGATAGCCTAGAACCCCTGCACAGATGTAGCCCATGGCAGTTCAGTGTCCAAGTAGGTTACATAGTAATGGGAAGAGGGACTGCCTCTGACATAATCTGATTGGCCTGCTCTTTGATCACCTTTCCCTGAGGGGGGAGCAGCCTTACCAGGCCACAGAAGAGGACAATGCAGCCACTTTTGATGAGAACTGATAGACTAAGATCAGAAAGAAGGAGAGGAGAACCTCCCCAATCAGTGGACTTGGGGAGGGGCATGCATGCAGAAAGGGGAGAGAGGGTGGGATCGAGAGGGGAGGAGGGAGGAGCTTATGGGGGGATACAAAATGAATAAAGTGTAATTAATAAAAAAATAAAAAAGTTAAAAAAATAAGGAATTCTATTAGGTGATAGAAATTTTAGGTTCTTCATACAATCAAGGAAAATAATGATTTCTCATGTCTGAAAACAGAATGAGCCTTACAGAGGAGTTTGGCCCATGACCCTTGTTCTAACACCAAGGTTGTTGCATTCTCTCGTGACGGTTCGTTACTGGAGGGTAATTAGTTCTCTAGGAATGAACTTGGACATCTTCTCTTTCTGACATAGCTGTGAATCCTCTCCAGAGGCCCTGTGAGGCTCTAACACATCTGTGCCAATTCCTGTGTTTGGTTGATGTGTGAAAGAATTTCTCCAAGAAAAATAAGGCAAGTCCAGAGAGGGAGTGGGACTAGGAACGGGTAGTAGAAATGTGGGGGTGGAAGCTGTGAGAGGTACTAAAATTCCAAAGGAGGTCAAGACTCCTGAGTCAAGAGACTCCTAGGTCAAGAGACCTAGGTCTTCTGTCTTCTTTCTTTCTTTCTTTCTTTCTTTCTTTCTTTCTTTCTTTCTTTCTTTCTTTCTTTCTTTCTTAAGAGTAGTGTTCTGAACTAATAGGTTCTGCCAAAATAGCTGCCCTGAGCTCTCTTCCATTTACGGTAAAATGTCAATGAGGGGGAAATTGTGGATGGATATTACCCAAGGAACACGTTTTCTTGGAAACCTAAGTCCATGCAAACAAACTGGCCTGGAGGCAAGCTAGAAAAAGAAAAGAAAAGAAAACCCAAGTTCCTATATGGGACAAAAGGGCATTCTTTGTCAGGTCTGGCTGGATACACCCAACTCATCATTTCTATTCCATTGCCCGAGGTTTTGATGGTTTGTTGCTACAGGATACCCACATGGAAACTCTCCTTAGCAAGTCCTCAAGACACCAACATGATTTCAGCACAGACAGGCTAGGCAGGCCCAAGCTAGGTTTCTAACTAATACGACAAAGCCGGTTACATTGGACATAGAGTTTGGAAGCCATTCCTACCAGTTTGCCTTGTCCTAGAAAGGGCTCTAAGTGCTTACACCTTCTTAATGCAAATTCTACTGCAGAAGTTTCTCTCCATGTGAATGTTTTTAAAGGTATTAGTTATTATTATATTAGTATTAGTAGTTTTTGTTTGTTTGTTTGTGTCTTTTGAGGTACTGTTTCTCTCTGTAGTCAGGTAGCCCTGTTTGTCCTGGAACTCACTCTTTAGATCAGGCTGACCTCAAACCCGCTCTGCCTCCTGAGTGCCGGGATTAAAGGCATGTGCTGCCACTGCCCAGTGCCCAGCACTGCTGGTTTATTTTTATTTTGAGCGCAATTAGCCTTCCATCAGCCACAGTGCCTTTTCTTAGCGTTCTAGTGTTCGGAACAAATGTCCTTGTCATCCTTTTCTGCTTCCCCCGGTCTTTCATTTCCCGTGTATGTGCGCTCTCATAAGAGCTCTTCACCCTGTGTCCCTTCAGTTCCATGTAAAGGTCTCACTGTATGCCGTGCCTCCCTGAACGCTGTACCTATGAAACTTCAGATCTTTCATTCCTCTTACCATCAGCTGGACTTGGCAATGGTGAAGTCGTGCCTTTGAACGGTGCCTGAAATGATGCTCATTTAACCTCAGCTAGCGTCAACATAAAGATTTCCTGGTGATAACACCACTGGCATATCACAACAAATCACACTTTACCTCGAAACGGAACATCTGTCCAGAGAAAGACACCATGTGCAACACAGTATTCCGAGCTCACTGCCAGCTTGCAATCCTCTTCCAGAGAGAGGGCACAGATGGATAGGTGGTTATATGATAGCTTATATATTAGGCTCTGATCAACAAGTGTATGGATTTTAAAGTCAAGAGGCCAAAAATTACTATTAGCTCTACCACGAACAAAGCCATTTTCTCTAGGACTCAGTTCTGTTTTAGCAAAGTTAAAGGACCAAGCTAGGTCCAGAAGCAAAAATCATGTTTCTTTATCATTTCATGAGGTAGGGTCTCACTGTGTGGCCCTGGCTGACATGGCACTCACAGTATAGACAGGGCTGGCCTCACACGCAGAGAGATCCACCTGCTTCTGCCTCCCGAGTGCTAGGATTAAAGTCATGAGTCACTATGCCCAGAGAGTCAGAAGGTTTTAGATGATGCATAAGCCTGGATGATAGGAGATTAAGTCACATGAGGAGAGAGTTATTTCCTTTTAAATTCTTTCTGATTTTCCTTTTAAAGTTTTTGCATTCTGTAATAAATAAGTTGGAATAAGACTGTTTAAAAACTTGATATCTTTTCAAGCTGTTTGTGGTGACATATACACAAATCTCAGAACGTGGAAGACTGAGGTCATGAGTTTGAGGGCAGCCTGGACCATATAGCAAATCAATGTGCATTGATGTAGAAAAAATAGATTTTCAGGGAAATCTGTAAACATTGTGTCATTTATTGTGACTTACTTTTAAAACAAAATATTACTAAAATTGTGATTCAATTTAAGTGCACATCAAGAAAGAAAGACCATGGCATATATTATAAAAATTGTCAACATGGTATAAGAAATTTAAATTTTAAGGACTACTGACTAAATGAATTATGAGGACTTTTCTTGAAGCGCCACACTTCTTTAATTTTGCAATATTTCTAAGAGACACTGAGGTAATTTACTAAAAATTGAACACGGTAGGTTATTTTTTTTCTAAGTTATCTGTTATGTGCATAGAAAAAACAAGCAAAAGATAGATCAAAAGTATGTAGATGACAGATCCAGAGATTTACAAGTGCGTGGGTATTGATGATATATACTAATAGAAATAATTACTGCTGATGTAGAAAAAGACATTAAAGATGTCTCTACCTCCTTCAAATAGGAAATAATACTTTCTTAAATCTGGATTTCTGGTAACTCCACGGAAAAGTGACTATTTTTCTTAGGCTTAAAAATTTGCTTTTTTTAAAAATGTAAAACACACACACACACACACACACACACACAGAGAGAGAGAGAGAGAGAGAGAGAGAGAGAGAGAGAGAGAGAGAGAGAGAGAGATTTACCACGTTGAACTATTTGGCCTCAATTCTTCTGTCTCAAGATCTTGGAAGCATTTTCTAAGTTTTAACCTGTAGAAGAATTAAAATAGCCTTGTATGAAATGAAGATTTTTTTTTTCCGGGGAATTTAGCAGAGTATGGTCTCAGCTCAGGAGGTTTGATACTCCTCTTTGGAAAATGAAAGGGTTGTAGCTTCGGACTGAACAGATGGCTCAGTCGTTCGGAGCACTGTCTGATCTTCCAGTGGGCCTGACTTCAATTTCCAGCAGCCATACGATGGCTCACAACCACCTATAATGCAATCCCATGGCCTCTTCTGGTGTTCAGACATACATGCAGACAAAGCACTCGTATGTAAAATACATAAACAAACAAAAGAGCTGTGGCTGTCACCAAATGGACAGCTCCCGGGGTGTTGTGATCCAGACTAAAATTCTTGTATTAAGATTGAAGTCTTGAACTGGATGTGCAGCCTCTGCCTGAAATCCTACTGCCAGGAGGGAGAGTCAAAAGGATCAAAAGAGAGGTCAGGCTAACCTGGACTACGTAGTGAGATCCTGTTCTAAAAGAAGAACAACGCAAAGGAGGTTTTCTCTTGATTTCAAAGGCTCTGCATCCTCCACAGTGGCCTGGGGGGCTGTGAGCCTCACAGGAGGGGCCCAGCTCTGATGGGCATCGAGGCACTTTAAGAAGGCTGGGAAATACCTGCATTGCCCCCGTGGCACGCCTGGGTTGGCTATTTAAGCTTTGGGCTGGCTTTCCCCAGGGTCCGAGGATTGTTCAATGTTCCTGAATAAACTGCATTGAAAAAAAAAAAAAAAAAAAAGCAGGTGCAGATGTAAGTGCCCTTCTTGGAAATCTTTGAGCCTTAAGACTCTGAAGATAACAACTTAAGTTTTCATCAGCCTAAATGTTTAGGGCACTGAAGATGCATTTTAAAGAAAAAAATCATAGTGGCATTTATACCCTGTGTGTAGAAGTATGTTCATTTTGTTAAGAAATATGGAAAGAAAGCAGGTCACAGGTTCTCTTTCTAAATATCAGGTATGCATGTAATGCATATATGCATGTAAATTGAATGTGACTTTATGTAATGGTACACAATATGACATCATAATATAATAAACAGAACATATATTTTACATTAAAATACATAACTAATTGTGCCAGAGGCATAATCACTTTGGAGAAGAATAGGTAATTTATTCTACATCCACCTGGAAATCATAAGGCCATAATACACTGATGAAACATTATTAGCATATGTCATGAGTATTGTAATCTTCATTTTATTTTTAGTAATTAATTAATAAACTGTGTGTTTGTTTTGAGACAGGGTCTCACTGTGCAGATTTACCTGGCCTTGAACTCATATGAAACCATGCTGGCTTTGAAGTTGTGGTGATTCTCTGCCTTTGCATTCTGACTGCTGAGCATCACCATATCAAGCCCTTGTTCCCATTTTTATTAAGTTTAATAAAGTCCAACCTGGGTTTGTTTTCTCATGGGTTAGGCCATTCCTGTACTGATCTTGAAGTTTTATGCACATCCCTTGAATATGTCCTACAAGTTGTACTTTGTAATGATATATAATTACTTTTCAAAAGTTTCTCACAGCACCTTGAAAAATTCCATACAAACAGATATTTTTAGAAAAGAGATGAAGAGAAAGATTGTGAATAAATTATTTTAGTTTAATTTCTCTCCAAACCCCCAAATTTTCCACTCTATAAAAATTTGATGTTTAGCCTTATTTTAAAAACTGTGATGAACACATCAGTTTATTGAACTTTATTTTGTAATTAGCTCTCCTGTGAAGACAAGGACCTTTAGAAATGTGGTGTGATTTTCACACACAAAACCCAAGTGTGAGTCTGAGAATGCAGAAGGAGAAAGCTCCAAAGAACAGTGTCTAGCCAGGAGGAAGAAGATGGAAAATTGACTCTTTCATACTATAGTCTGGTCATTGGGATTTGAAGCTAGACAGTATCTTGGCCTTCCTTTGTTTTTATAGATGAAATAGAAACATCTAGAATTTCCAAGAAAAGTTCACAATTATTTCCTTGAAAATTCTCCAAGGGAGACATTGATTAAATGGGTGTTTTGTTTTGTTTTGTTTTGTTTTTACCTAGTTCCTGCCTTGTTTCTATTAAATGTTAGTCTTATGATAAAAATAGAAAAAGACAAGAGAAGAAGAGGAGGAGGAAGAAGAAGAAGCGAAAGAAAAGGAGGAAGAGAAAGAAGAAAAAGAATGAGTTCATGCCTTAATTACTTAATTTTGGTGATTTATTTTCACCAAACACTCTATGTCTACTATCAATTAAAAAATGTAAAAAATGTGTTTCCTCATTTCTGCTTAATCTTGAGACCTAGTGCCTGCCTGATTCACGCTACCTGTTCTAGGGGCACTTGATGGCCTCCAAATGGCTGTGGAAGCTCACAGATAATTGTCATTTTTGAGAATGCTGTACTTTATACCTTGACTTCTCATTTGTCAAATGAATTTTTAATCTAATGGGAAGTAATTGCTTCTGGGGTCACTAATTCAGTCACTTTCTCTTATGTTCTGATAGTACCTTCTATTTTGTTAGAAGGGTTGAGTTAACGTTAAAGTGAACTATTATAATTTTTGTGCTCCATTTCTACCCCGTGTCTCCTGGTCCTCGTATCCTTGAATGCCAACCACCTGATGAGAATCCCCTCATCTGCCTTTCTGGCTAGGGTATCCTCAGATGAATGAGTCCCAGAAAGTTGTGATATTTTTTTTTTGACTGAAAACGAACTAAGAATAGAGAACAATTATAAGTGAAAGAATTCTGGACTCTCCTATGGAAAGCAACACTCATCTAATATCCTGGAACAGTGCTTGAAATTAACCTTTCTAAGCCAATCTCCCCATCTGCAAAGGAAAAACTGCGATGAGATGATATCCCCCCCCCCCCCCCGGGGACTGTTTTCAGAATCAAAGAAAACGCAGACTGCCAAATGTGATCATGTTGCCTTTCACAAATAAAGGTCATTGTCTTTCTGAAAACAATAACTAGTCTCTAACTTTTCTCTTAAACTCACCCTCCTGTTGTGATGGCCATTTTTCAAAGGTGCTGAGATCCAGATGGACAAATCAGATGATGAAAGTAGCTAGAAAGAGGCTGGTAGCTATGGGTGGGTGATAGAGACTCTGATGTGGGTTGTGAGTTCTTCCTAGACTGAATAATCTCAAACAAGCAGAGCCATCTCTCCACCATGATCTGGGCCTCTCTGTTGCATGGCTATGGTTTTTCCAGGATGTGACAATTCCTTGCTTAGAACATCAGAAGTTTCCCAAGTTTTTGTGAACTACACCACACATGGTTAGAGTCTCCATTCTGTTAAGATTTTAGCTCTTCTAGTTTCTCTCCATACACTGGGCATATTTGATTCCCATCACATGTCCTATCTACACCTGCCCTGACTTACTGGTGTGCACTTTTCTGTCTTACACATCTGTGACGGAACCCAATTCAAATATGACCTTTTCCAAACATTCCTTTTTTCAAATTTTTAATTTATTATAATTTATTCACCTTGTATCTCAGCTGAAGCCCCCCTTCCTTGTTACCTCCCAATCCCACCCTCCCTTTGTTTTCTCTTCCCATGTCCCTTCCCCAGTTCACTGATAGGGGAGATCCTCCTCTCCTTCCATCTGACCCTAGCCAATCTGGTCTCATCAGGACTGGCTGCATTGTCTTTCTCTGTGGCCTGGTGAGGCTGCTTTGCCACCCCCCACCATGGGGAGGTGATCAAAGAGCCAGCCACTGAGTTCATGTCAGAGACAGTCCCTGTTCTCCTTACTTGGGAACCCACTTGGACACTGAGCTGCCATGGGCTAGATATGTGCAAGGTTCTAGGTTATCTCCATGAATGGTCCTTGGTTGGAGTATCGGTCTCAGAAAAGACCCCTGGGCCCAGATTTTTTGGTTCTATTGCCCTCCTTGTGGAGTTTCTTTTCCCTCCAGGGCTTTCTATCTCCCCCTTCTTTCATAAGATTCCCTGCATTCTGCCCAAAATTTGGCAATGAGTCTTAGCATCTGCTTTAATAACCTCTTAGATTGTGTCTTTCAGAGGTCCTCTGTGGTAGGCTCCTGTCCTGTTTCCTGTTTTCTCCATCTTCTAAGGTCTATCCCATTTGCCTTTCTGAGTGAGGATTGATCATTTTACCAAGGGTCCTCCTTTTTGCTTAGTTTCTTTAGGTGTACAGATTTTAGTATGATTATCCTATATTATATGTCTAATATCAACTAAAAATGGGGTACAGAGCTAAACACAATTCTCAATAGAGAAATATCAAATGGCTGAGAAACAGTTAAAGAAATGCTCAAGGTCCTTAGCCATCAGGGAAATGCAAATCAAAACGACCCTGAGATTTCACCTTACATCCATCAGAATTGCTAAGATCAAAAACTCAAGTGACAACACATGCTGGAGAGGATGTGGAGAAAGGGGAACCTTATTCCATTGCTGGTGGGAATGCAAACTTGTACAACCACTTTGGAAATCAACCTGGCACTTTCTCAGACAATTAGGAATAGGGCTTCGTCAAGATCCAGCTATACCACTCCCAGGCATATATCCAAAATATGCTCAGGTACACAACAAAGACATTTGCTCAACCATGTTCATAGCAGCTTTATTCATAATAGCCAGAATCTGGAAGCAATGCAGATGTTCCTCAACTGAGGAATGGATACAGAAATTGTGTTACATTTACACAATGGAATACTACTCATCAATTAAAAACAAGGAAATCATGAAATTTGCAGGCAAATGATGGGAACTTAGAAAAGATCATCCTGAGAAAGGTAACCCAGAAGCAGAAAAACACACATGGTATATACTCACTTATAAGTGGATATTAGCCATATAATATAGGATAAACATGTCAAATATTCTTCCTTGGTCTTGCAAGTAAGAAGAAATCACTCCGGTTACGGAATTGCTAAGTTATTTTTGGATACATCAATGGTGATCACCAATCCTTCTATAATACATTTATTTTGAATTTTATAATTGCAAAAGCAGTTTAGTTTTGTTCTGTGTAAAAGATCTAAAATTTTCATGATGAATAAGTGAATGATAGTGTTGTAACTAAGATTTCTGAGTGTGGATGCTGGGAAAGACAATGGCTTAAAAGTAAATACTACAAGAATATGTATTTATAGTTCCAGAAAGGGGCTTAAGCAACCAGTTAAATAGAAATAAATGATGCAATTGATGGTCACATCTTATCTAAGCCATTGAGGATTTTATTCGTCTACCAAAGGATAGGCACAGTGAAAAATAATGTTGAGAACTCACTGCTCACAAAGATTTTCTTTCACATTTCAAAAATTATTGTATTTTTTTTCTGTATGAAGGATTGTTTTGAGTAGGAAAGTTAATCTTTTGGGAAGAGGAGATGTTGTAGATCTTGCCTGTAGACTCCACATACCCTCTTTCCTAAAGCAAGCTGTTGCCTTAGCACTATGGTTTTGGATACCAAAATCTCAATTTCTCTCCTTCATGAGACTGAATGTTCAGCGACTGCTTAGGAGTTAGTGTTTTCCTTGGTGTAGTAACACGGCAGGGTTGGAATGAATTATAAACACATGGATTACATTTCCCCTCATGGAAATCATTAATATTAAGGTAATGAAAGACTTTCACATGTCTGAATTCTCATGCAGCTTTAAAAACACAAATTCAAGAACTGAATAAAAGCCAGGCATGGTGCATGTCTGTAATCCTAGTGTTTGGGAGATGGAAGCAACAAGATCAGGAGTTCAAGACTAACATCAGTTACAGAGTGAGTTTAAGGCCTGCCTGTGCTACATGAGAATGTGCCTAAAAACAAGCAAGCAAGAAAACAAACAAACAAGAACAAAAACGAAACTGATCAAATGAGCTGGCAAGTGTGAGTGAGGACATTTTTATCTGCAGTTATGTTTTGATTTGGGATACTGATGAAAGAGAAAAGAATCCTCCTTCTTACGGGAAGGTTTACTGCCAAGTTTCAGAAATCCGGACACAGACAGTGGGGACTTTCAGGGTTTGGGGGGCTTAGTGATCATCTTGTCTCAGTAGTGTTTTTGGTCTACATAGACAGGACCAAATGGCACTGTCTTTGAAGACACATTTAACATCACCTGTCAATAGAAACAGGGTTGAAAGCCAGAATAGAGCATTTCCCAGGATGGAGAAATACTGCTCTTCCACAGAGGGGAATATGCTAGCTCTATATTTAGGGTGAGCACTGTGTTCTGTTTGTCTGGGGCTTGTGCTGTAGTTGCATGCTGAAAGCCTTGTGCTGAGCAACCTCAGTCTGGAATAACCCGGGACAGTTAGTCACCCTCTGTTTCAGTTAATTTTCAATTACTGTGACAGAACACCAGGACCATGGCAACTTATAAAATTAACTGTTGAATTTGGAGCCCATGGTTCCAGAGAGTTAGAGTCCATGGCTATCATGGTAGAGACAATTACATCAGACAGGCAGGATTGGCACTGGGTAGTAGCTGAGAGCTCCATCTGGACCCAAAAGTAAGAGAAGCTAACTGGAATATCATGAAATAACTGGGAATACATGGACTTTTGAACCCTCCCAACCTGCACTCAGTGTTATTCCTCCTCTAACAAGGCCACACCTTTTAACCCTTCCCATACACTTCCACTAATTATGGACTGAGTGTTCACACATAAGAGTTTTTGGAGACCGTTCTCATTCACACCACCAAAACTTCTTGAGCAAAGACAGCACTGGAAGCTGTCATTCTCAGACTTCTTCATTCACGCTCAGCATCTCTGGGCGTGGCTAAAGTATGGCTTTCCACTTTGCTTATGTGGGGTGGAATGAAAACTTCTAACAAACTCTCCTGATGACATGCCAGTGCTGATCCAGAGTCCTCGTTGTGAGAATCAGAATTCAAAGGCATGTTTAACCTATGGTCTGTGGGCTGCTTGTGGCTACATGTATCGAAGAAAAGCTGTGAAGATGACCCAATGCAAAATCATAAATTTTCTTAAAATTTATGAGTGCTTGAGAGACGGCTCAATTAATGAAGTGCTTGCCATTTCTTGAACTTGGTCCTCCAGAGCTTATATAAAAATGTTAGGTGTGGTACCACATGCCCATAATCCCAGAGCTGAGGAAGTACGGGCAGACAGGTCCCTGAGGCCTGTTAGCCAGCCAGCCTATTAGCTAGCCTACGTGGTGAGCATCAGATCAATGAGATATGCTGTCTCAAAAGATATAAGGTGGATTGCACTTGAGGAACAGCAGTGGAAATTATCCTCCACCCTTTCCATACTCACAAGAGCGTGAGTTCTTCTCCTTGTTCTTGTTGTTCTTTTTCTTCTTCTTCTTGTTTTTGGTATGTAAATTGCACAGTTCTCAAGTGTCACGTTGTAAAAAGCTAGACCCAACTGCTAAAGGATGCCCTTGGAGATATACTAAGATCTGGATTCACATAATTCTGTGTCTTTGATTACTTTAACCTGAGTAAACCTTCATTTTTATGATCTCCAAAAGACAACTCTTCTCACAGGATTGTTTCAAGGATACTTGGAGATGTTTATTGGCATAGCAAAACAAACAAACAGACAAAAACATTAACTGTTTTCTGATCATTGGGATTCATATCATGTTTTGTTAGTGATGGAAGCTAAATATATAACTAGCAGAGGGATGTTACAAGGAAAGTCCTAGCAGTGATAGTTGCAAGACAAATCAAGATTTTTGAGAAATTTTGATTTTACCAAATTGCATGGGAATTAGGTTAATCATAAAACATATTCCCAAACTGGTATTTCCTATAAAATACTAATCTTTTACATGTTAAGTTTTTTTTTACTATTTGTTTTCTTTTTTAATATATTTTTTTATTTATTACAATTTATTCACTTAGTATCCCAGCTGTAGCCCCCACCCTCATCCCTTCCCAATCCCTCCCTTCCTCCCTCATCTCCTCCCAGGCCCCTTCCCCAGTCCACTGATCCTAGTCTATCAGGTCTCATAAGGACTGTCTTTCATAGTCTTTCTTTGTGGCCTGGTAAGGCTGCGCCTCCCTCAGGGGGAGGTGATCAAAGAGCCAGCCACTGAGTTCATGTCAGAGACAGCCTCTGCTCCCCTTACTAGGGAACCCACTTGGACACTGAGCTGCCATGGGCTACATCTGTGCAGGGGTTCTAGGTTATCTCCATGTATGGTCCTTGGCCCAGATTTTTAGTTTTGTTGTTCTCCTTGTGGAGTTCCAGACCCTTCCAGGTCTTTCTACCTCCCCCTCCTTTCATAAGATTCCCTGCACTCTGCCCAAAGTTTGGCTGAGTCTCAGCATCTGCTTTAATACCCTATTGGGTAGAATCTTTCAGAGGTCCTCTGTGATCTTGTTCCTTGTTTTCACCTTCTTCTGATGTCTAAATATATAATATATGATAAACATACTAAAATCTGTACACCTAAAGAAGCTAAGCAAGGAAGAGGACCCTGGGTAAGATGCTCAATCCTCATCCAGAAAGGCAAACAGGATAGACATGTTTTGTTGTTGTTGTTTTGTTTTGTTTTCTAATCTGCCACACTATGCTGAATTCCCTAAAGCAATAAACTTAATGCAAAGGGGTTTCTGACTTAGGAAAAGGAAACTGAACACTAAGAACTCAGCATGAAGGTATAGCTCCATTCCGGTTCCATTTTATGGATTGTGCTACTCCTTATAACAGCTTCTCAGCCTTCCTAATGCAATGCCTTTTTAATACAGTTCCTCATGTCATGGTGACCCCAATAATAAAATTATTTTGATGTTACTTTACAATTGTAAGTTTGCTACTGTTATAAACCATAATGTAAAAATCTGATACATAATAAATCTGATATATGACCCTAAAGGGGTTGAAAATTGCTGCCTTGTAACATGAATTTAGAGAAGTTCTGAAAAGAATGACTTCAAGTTCCGCTTTCCTTTCTGCAAACAGAGAGCATAATGCTTGCTTCTAACATGTATGAAAACCAAATACACAGTGAATTATAGGCCTGTTTCATATGGTCCATTTTAATGTTCAATCAATACTGGATATATACTGCTTATGCCATAATAAGGCGGCTTCTACTTAATATTCACATAGAAATACTGGAAGCATCACAGTAGCTGAGCTCAAGTAACATTAGAGAGCCATAATAATACAAACATCATGGTACTAACAGACAGACCTAAAGATAGATCCATACGGTGATAGCCATGGTTCCCAGAATATACATGAAGAACAGACAGGATTTTCAAGAAACGTGCTGAAAAACCTGCATATCCACAAAAAGAAAGCGAAACTAGATCCCACCTGCCAGAAGACAAGTGAAAGCAATGATAGAAGGTGCGGATCATCAAACTACGTTTGAAATGTATGTGAAATGTCACAGTGAAACTTCCTCTTGTAAAACTAATAGTAATAATTCACCACAGCAATGCAAAGTTGTGTAAAATATTCTCAGAGAAAGGAGAGCATGGACACACTGCCCCATACGTGTGACCAATGGCCTTAGACCTCCATTGCCAGGTCTCACTCCTACCTGACCACAGCTTATAGAACCGGGCTCATGCCATTTTTCCTTTTCCCACCTTAGCATGGCTGGAGTTGTGCTGCTTTGTCTACAGAGTGTAACCATTTTCTGTCCCAGGTGGCCTCTACCTGAAGCTTCTGCTTAATTTGCATGTTCTAATTCCAGAGCTAAATTTGGGGGTTGAGAAGTGAAAACCTACCAAATTGGTGTTAGGACCTAGCAACTCTGTGTACCAGAGGAGATGGAGAAACTGTGGAGGGTTGGACCAGTCATGAACATTACCATTAAGGAGATTAGACGCTGTCTGCATTGCACAGGTGTTCCAGACAGCAGACATTAATGAAGGAACATGCAAGTATACATTAAGAAGCAAGACGATATGAGAGAACAGAGGAAGGAAATTAATGATCATTAAGGGGTCTCTCTGTACAGCCTTGGCTGGCCTGAAACTTGCTATGAAGAATAGGGCTGGCCTTAAACTCATGGATATCCACCTGATTCTGCTGTAAACTCATGATGAGCATGTCAGCAATATGATCAAGCAGGGATTACACTACAAGCCATTTTAAAAGCAGGGCTTTAAAAAAAAAAAAAGCAAAAAGCTCTGGGATTCATCACTGATGCAAGATAATGGAGCAAAACTCCTGTGTCCTAAGAAACAATACTGCTGTTCTACCACCAGCTCGACAAGCCCTTTATTTTACTACATGTCTCAATAAAACAAACCAGGATGTCAAGCCTTTCTTGTGAATTACTAGACCAGTAGTTGCCTTGCTTTTCAAGTGTGGATGTTCATCCTGCATATAGAATTATATTAAATATTTATAGCTCTTTGGAGAATATTAGGAGACCTGAATAGTATAATGTTTAGAAGTCTCTCTTACTGGCTAAACAAGGTGAGCCTTGCCTTTAACCCCAACACTTGGGAGGCATTGTCCTGGTACTTGACTGGGAACACTCTGGAATCCACTAGAAAACCGAACAACCATCAACAGCTTGGCATAATTAGCTGGGAAACACAGGGGAAGTTGAGCATGAAATTCTAACTGGGGAAGCATTTTATGATTTCTTCTCTGATGAGCTATTGGGCACACTCACTGTTTTAGGTTTAAAAGAACACATCTGTATTTTCCGTAGTTAAAAATTGAAATGTTAGATTCAAGCTGTGATTTTCAAATGGGGTAACAGTGTATGGCAAGGCCTCCTACAAGTCAAAGCAGATGCCAACCGCAAAATTTTTTTACCTTGTACACCAGCTAAATAATTTCAACCAAACCAAAGGAAACACAACTTAAAAGTACCTTTCCTACTCCCACCATCAAAAGAAAATAATTGTGTTCTAGTCTCTTAAAATGCATGTTGACTATCAGCTTTAAAGGAAATATTAAAAAGCATGCATTATAACCTTGTCTAACTCTTGCTGTATTCCATCCCAGGTGACTGGCTACACACACAGGCCTCCTCTCCGTTTCTTTCACACAACACAACTACCTCTGTCTCAGGTGTTTTTTGAGAATTATATGTAGGCAACAGCTTCATCTTAGGTTAGTTTTTATTGCTTCAACTAAGCACTTTCCAAATATACCTTGGGGAGGAATGGATTTATTTCATCTTATAAATTCCTGTTATAACTGATCCCTGAGGGGACTTGGGGCTGGAACTCAAGGCAGGAGCCTGGAGTCAGGAACTGAGGCAGAGACCATGGAGGAGCACTGCTTACTGGTTCCCCTCTGATGACCTGCTGGGCTTGCTATCCTATGCAACCCAGAGCCACCTGTGGGGTGGCACCTCCCAAAGAGGGCAGAGCCATTCCACATCAATCATCAACCAAGAAAATGCCCCACAGACATGCTTACAGGCCAATCTGATGGAAGCAATTCCCTAATTAAGGTTCCTGCCGCCCCCCGCGGCTCTAGTTTTTCTTCATTGCACAAAATAGCAACCAGCACAAGCTTCCTGTTCATCGCTCTGTCTCTGGAAGCACCATTCCTATGAGTGGGCTTACTCTGGCCATCTGGGATAATGCTGCCATAAACCCAACACATTGCTCTATTTCATTTCTCTATCAGAATGTAATATGTAATATTTGAGATATGTAGTCAGTAATTCTTTTCTGTCTATTCTATTAGTTGCTCAGGGAACTTCCACTATGTTGCACATGCCTAGTTAATAGCTCATTAGCAATTCAATAATCATATTAATAATAATGGGAAGCCTAGTATTTTCATGGTTACCTACTTTGCAAGACTGCACAGAGTTGATCTGCTTTCAGCTAAAATAAGCTCTATAAGATGATTTTTTTTTCTTGGATAGATGAAGAAAAAGAGGTTTCTGGCAGTTCGGTGAAAGAAATAAACCCAAGGTCTCAACATTCTTAATTGGGTAATTGATATGAATGCAAGCATCTTGCTTCATTCCTTGCTATACTTTCTCCTTATGCTTTCCATATTCAACATACCAAGTAATGCATGTCTACTGCCTTTCCAGAGTCCACTGGACCGCGCTACTCTTTTTTTCAGCAACCATTTAAAAATTCTTAATGCTATATCTTCAACTTGTTTCTACCTTCTTCCTCATAACCTACATTTGTGAGGAAGGTGTCACCATGGTATTTTATTATCAAGAATATAATAATAGTGATTACCATATATCATATTTTCTTTAAGTAGGCACAAGAAATACTGGATGCAAAAGCATATACAAGATTTTAACAGAAGTATGGATTTCATAAAAGAAATTCATGAACCAATAATGTAAAAGGCGAATCAGCACAGAAGAGGTGGTTCTACACAAACACAGCATTAGGGGTCACGTTAGATGTGTTTTCTAAGATCCCTCATTTTAATGCCGGTTGAAAAAAATTTACTTAAGATAATTCTTAAAACTAGAAATTTCACCCAGTCCTAAGAGTAGTTATGAAACAAAACTGGACTCGCTTGGGCAGAGGTGTGGTAAGATGGAGGAAAACTCATTGGGTAGGTAGGAAGGAAAAGATGGAGATCATAGATATGTGAAGAGTTGTAAGGGATCATGAATTAGATCAAAATACATTGTATAAAAAATCCCAAAGAATTAATAAAAAAAAAGTGTGTTTAAATAGAGGTCAAATACTGTCCTTTCAAATAATCATCTGGTTATAAACTGATTACCAACCATAGCATAAAAATGCAACCACCAGAATTAACAACTATTGGTCAGTTTTAGCTGGTTACGCAGGCTGGCCAAGAATATGCTGTTTCTTTGAAAGTATCAGTCATGTGAAAATAAAATAAAATAAAAATAAAAAATAGAAATTTCAGATCTGAACTCCAAATCAACTAAATCAGGACCTAGGGCAGGAGTCAGAAGGAGTTAGGCCAGGTGAGTTCCGTATTTAAACAAACATGGAGAGTACCTGGCTAAATAATGTGTATTCGGCCAGCTGTGGCACACGTACACTATCCAGGCTGAAGCAGGAGGATCACAAGTTCAAGGCCCACCTCCATAATTAAGACCAAAAAGCAGCAGCAGCAGCAATGACATCAACAATAAAAAGAAGAAAGCAAAGAAGGAAGGAAAAATTCATTCATAGATGTGCAGAGATAATATGAGGGAAATAAGACTCTACAGAACTGTAACCTCCAAACAGCAAGATTGAAACTAATTGTCTGACTTCTGTGGTGTTAACACACACACACACACACACACACACACACACACACACACACACACCAACTACTCTAGATGAGGATTTTAAAAGTTCAAACATTTAGAAAGACCGTCGTTGAGGTTTTTGCTTAATCTATTGACTCCAAGGGCCTGACTCTTTCCTTTACTTAGATGTGTGCACGCCCACACATTCACACAGTTCCACAGCAGCAAAGAAATCCTCACATTCCAAATCCGTCTCAGTGAGGCACGATGGTTGAGAATTCTCAATATTTTCACATCACTTAGAACACTGTAGGTAGGTTACCCTGGCCCCATTCCCAGACTTTAACAGTAGGGGCCTTGTGAAATGCTAAACGGTGTGTATAACAGTATTTAGGCTCTCCAAGAGCCAATCCGTCAAAACATTTGCCGCTTTGAAAATGTGTGCTTCAAAAAAATGGGCATATGGAACTTATTACTGTGCTTGGTGGAGTTCAGGCAGCGGCGTCCAAAATAAGCACAGAACCTTTTGAGGACACACTCTTACCTAAAGGTGACAGGGTCTCTGACACTGTCTTGCCCTGACCCACGGGTATGGAAGTCTCATGGGAAATGGCAGGCTTCTAAACATTTTTTTTTGTGTGTGGGGGGGGCTGGAATCCAAGGGTTAGAATAGCACAACGCTAGGTAGAAACATTACAAAGAACAAAGCAGTAAGATTAAAATAAAGTACATAAAGTGTAAAGGACCCCTCAGCTGGCCTGTCTTCATCAGTGACTTCCAGCTTAGCCTTTGGACCATAATTGTTTAATTAATATTTATGAACAAATAAATCAGTGACATTTTACTGCTGTACATTTAGGTGGAAGTTATAATGTGCAGCTACATGCTTTGTAAATCAGATGGATGGAAAAATTAAATTCTTTGAATGCCAAGGAAAAATATTTAATGATGAAGAAAGGAACTAGAAGAAACATGATTACCGCATCATGGTTCCCTTTACTATTTACTGTTTATCTCCTCTTTCTTACCTCTAAGTTCCCTATGTTTGAGAAGGTAGAGATTCTGAAGTTTATCTGTTTTTATTTAATTGGAGTATTGAAATATCAAAGAAAGCTAAGTGATGGACTTTACAAAGGCTTTATTTACTTTTCTTTGAACCTCCATAGCATTTGCTAACCCTTCTACTAAAAGAACACATCTCCCTTAGAGCTGAGCAAGGAAAGGCTGTTATCAGTTGTTGCAGACCAGAGCAGAAGTTCATTTCTGGAGCTGAAAAGCCTTAAGCTCCTTGATGTGTTTTATTATGCATAACTGGAATTCTTCACAGTTACAAAAGTGTAAACTTCTCTTGATTGCATCAATATGGATTTGAAACAAGGAGATACAGGTCAGTACTGCTAGAAAGATGCTCCCAGACCACATTCGCATATGCTTTGAAAGGATAAAACTTAATCTATGAAGTAAGCACTCCTGCCATCCCCCATAAAATTCACGTAAACATTTTTTTTCTAACTTTTTCAAGGAGTGTTTTCACTTGGCTCATTGTCATATCTCCTCTGCTTGAAATTTCCTGACAGCTACAGACACTTCACCTCTGGACTGTTAGACTGTGTGCACTGCCTTCTGCACACCACTCTGATGGTTTAAATTCACCCAGTGGTGCGTACTTCTGATCAGTACCTTAGTTTTCATGATTTGTATTTTGTATTTTATGACTGCTTCCTTGGGGATTCTTCCCTCCCCCCAAAAATGACAGGAATGATCCACATAAGTCCATAAGAGAGGCTATAAAATAAACATTATACCATGTGTGGGGTAAAACAAATATAACTGCAAATGGCTGTTCTCACTTTCTGGCATTTACACACATGGCCATCTGTTTGAGGACTGTTTTAGTTGGCTTTTAGCCAGCATTTATGTAACTGGCCAACTCAAAGGAAATGACATCACCGAATTTCCTGATGACTGTCATTGGAGCCACAAATTTTTTTGGAAACAAGTTGCTCAGTGAAGAGAAAGACGTTGTTAATGTGTCTTCTTTTCTACTCTCACTTTTTCCTAGTATACAAAAGTTATAAAACACTTTTTCCTTTTACTGCTGTGTATTTTGTGTTAATGGCTGTCAGTAGTGTTTTACTATTTGTTTGGGGGATTCTCCTTTTTATGCTGTAGGAGTATTAGAGAGAAAAATGAGACTTTTGTTGGATATATCCATCTCTTCAGGAGCTGAGGAGATAGTTCAATGTGTGTGTGTTTGTGTGTGTGTGTGCGTGTGTGGCCCTGAGTTCATGCCTTTGGAACCCACAAAAGGCCAGAGGTGTCTGTAATCGCTACTGTGGTGAGATGGCAGGTAGAGACAAGAGAGTCTCTGGAAATGCAGGGGCACTGGCTCAGCTGTGTGCAGCAGCTGCTCACAATGTTTCCTGTGTCAAACGAGGTGGAGATGAGGACAGACATACAAGGCTGTCTTCTGACTATCACACATGCTCTAGATACACACACACACACAAACACACGAGAGACCAAGGGAAAGAGAGAGGCAGAGAGATTTAAAAATACAACATGATCAGAACATAATGAAAAGTAGAATTGTTGAGTTCTTCACTGAAGTGACAAATTTGTTTTAAAACCGAGTCTAAAATAATTCTGCAAAAATGTAAATCAACCTGCTAACAGGCAGCTGATTCAAGCCCATGCCCAGGCTGGCCTGCAGAGAAGGACTGCATGAAGAGGGTTATTTGGGAATTACACTTGCTGATGACAGCAAGGGATCAGAGCTAGGAATGGGGGAAGTCTTTCATAGCATAATTTACAGATCCTTGTATCCCTGAGGGTAATCTGTACCACTGGACCACAGAATTCTTTTATATGATTCCAAAACTAAATCATCTCTGGGGAAAGCCTTGCAGCTGCTTTTAAAGGTCACAACTGTATGGAAAAAGAATTAGTATCAGAAGAAATAAAGTATATCTGCTCTTCAAACTTTCTTGGGACCCCAGAGACAGGTGAATACCTGTCTAAGCAGGAATCCATGCTCCAGTGTTAAACATTTTGGAATTTTTAAATGCCTTCAGATGACTGTAGTTGACTTATGGTGTCCTACCATACCTGTGTGCTGAGGCTCCATTAGCCTGAAGCAGTGTTCTTCCAAGCCAGGATGGCTACATCACTTAAACACCTGCCTAGACTTGTTTTGCAATTGTCTTTCCCTCTTTGTTTTCTTTTTTTTCCTCTTCCTGTCCATCACCATGTTAGAAGTCACAGTTGTTGGTACTCTATCTGGCTTGCTTTGAGAGCTGGAGTATCTATCTGCTCCATGGATTTTCTGAGTCCTTCCTGGAGGCTTGCTAATCTCTGATGGAAAGGAATCAGCTGCTGAGAGATTTCAAAGTCATAATTTTCTCCCCTGTCCTGTGGTGGTCCCTGGAGCTTTCGAAAACTTGGCCACATGTCCTCAAGGGAAAAACAGTTCTGATGCTTGAACCTTTTGCACACCAGCCAAGGGCTCATATTCTTCCACAATTCTTTCTCCTTCAATGCCCAGTGTAATCAACTTCCTCTGGGGGGGTCTTTCCTAAAGATTACTCTACACAAATCACACCCTTTAGAAGACTTTTCTAAGGTTCTCCTTGTAGTTCCCTTCTTCTCCAGCTTGAAACACTGATCGTTGACCAGGATACCTGAGAACTATTAACCCTGAGAAGGATTAACAGTCAGGTATCTTCAGAGTGAGAGGAGAGCTCTTAGAGTAGGCAGTGAGGTGAAAGCTGAGTAGGCAGGCATGAGACCCCGTCGATATTAAGGTGAAAAGTTAGGAAGGAAGGTAGGAAGGAACGTAAATGTTTCCACTGATAAAAGTACTTGATGAAAGTGGGTAAGAGTGATGGAGATTGCACAGGCAGATAAAGAAATGTACTTGGATTTTCTTTTTGAAGATTGATTTTCGACACCAGGCATGATAGGTCACACCTATAATTTCAGCACCTGTGAGGCAGAGGAAGGTGGATCTGCTTATTTAAGGACAGTATGATGGTCTACATGGTGAATTCTAGGCCAGCCAGGGCTATTTAGTGAGACTTTGTCTCAAAAGACAACAAAGGGGGCTGGAGAGATGGCTCATAATTAAGGACAGTGGCTGCTCTTAGAGAAGATCTAGGTTCAATCCCAAGCACCGCATGGTGGTTCACAAATGTCTATAACTCCAGTCCTAGAGGCTCTGACACGCTTTTCTGGCCTTGAGGGCACAGCACTCCTATAGTGCACATAAAAAGCAGGCAAAACACTTATATATGTAAAACAAACAAACAAAACAACATTCCCCCCCCACCTTAAAAGGCAATCGAATTATGTAGCTACATAAATCCAATCATACCACTTGGTAGATGGAGTCAGAAGGATCAGGCATTTGGGGAAATCTTCATTTTCATAGTGAGCTCTGGGCCAGCCTGGGCTCCTCAAGACCTTTACACAACCCATCCTATCCCTGCAGAATTAATTTATATGATTGGAACACAGAAAGAAATAAAATAATCCAAAAATCACAATTCTGCTATTAAAATGTTACCACTATTTTGCTATGCTTAATTGCAATTCCTTTTCTATTTATGTTTCATTCATATATTGCCAATATTAATAGATGTATTTTTATGTATATCCATAAATTTTCAATTATCATACATAACTCCATTTCCTATATCTTCCTCAATTTACATATGTTTTTAAATGTTCATATCAGGTGACTTCCTTTTAGTATTTTCTTTAAGATTTTTGAAACAGAAACAATTTATTAAGAAGAGAAAGACACTCATGCGGCTGGGTGTGGTCTAGTGAGCTAAGGAAGGAAATGCATTTAAAGGCCCCTTCCATGATTTTCCTAAAATTGTTTCTTCCACAAATCACATACATCAAGAGTCTCTTTGCATAACAGCTACAGCTAATGATGTCATCGCAATGTTCCATATTAAGTATTACAGTGAAATTTATCATTAACAACATATTTCTTTCTTCATATTTTTTTATTCTTTGTGAAATATTGTTTTGTGGTTAACTTTTTTTTTTAACTTTCTGTGGTGTTGGAGATTGAACCCAAAACCATACACATGCTAAGCAAATGCTCTCCCACTAAGCTGTATCTTAAGTCTATTGCAACTTAGAAATAAACCTTTATATGGATTTGAAAAAGAATTGTGTTCCATGACAAGGACAGCCCGTTCACCTGTGGGGGGATTTCTAGGCTGGTCGGTGAATGACATGGCAGTAAACAGGGGCGTGCAGGGATCTCTAAGGTATACTGACTTAGAATCCTGAAGGTGCTATGGTACCAGGAGTGGTTTCCTGGATCACCTGGCTGCTCTACTTTCAGTTTTCTCAGGAAAATCAAGGCCGATTTCCAAGTGAATTCCAGCTTATATTCCAGCAGGAGGGACGATTCCACTCTCCCAAATCCTCCACCAGCACTTGTCATTTTTCTTTTTCTCAATGATGGGCATCTGACCAGGTAAGAGGTGATCTCAGAGCACCTTTAATCTGCACCTGTCTGACAGCTGCAAAGACTGAACATGTTTAAAGCACTCATTGGCCATTTGCATTTCTTCCATTGAGAATCACCCAGCTCACTAGCCCATTTATTGATCAGATGACTTGGCATTTCAATGTATGTGTACTTAAGATGCTGTCACAGTTTTAGGAAACTCATGTATTTCCCTCATATATCAATATTCATAAATGTCATCTGACATTCATTTTACCACACAACACCAACACCAATGGATTCCTTTAACCTTGTTTTTTTTTTTTGTTTTTTGTTTTTTGTTTTTTTTGCCCTACCTTCACTTCAAAACTAATCTGATTGAGTTTTCACTTCAAAAAGAACTTGTGAATGAAACCAGCTTTCATTGGCATTTTACCAAATTGTCTCTTTTTAAACCAGTTGCTCTTGTACAGAGCTTGCCTCCTGTCCTTCGTTCTTGTCTACTTACAGATTATGATAGACTGTCCAAAAACATTCAGCTCCTGGAAAATCATCGCCATGTCAGGTTGAATGGCATGAACTTAAACATTTTCCGAAGTATAACTTCAAGCGGTAACAAACTTTAATGTGGGCCCGGGGTTGATGTTCAGCAAGTATGTCCACACATTACCGACGCTTCCTCAGATTTGCTCTCTACAGGTGAGTGTGTCAGAGGATGACTTTGAGTTACAATGATGAATGCCATTTCTGACCTGAAATGAGAACTCTTTCAAACCACTAGGCCAATAAGCAATTTAGTATACAGGAAACTACCAAGATGGTGTCTGAGAGAACAAGAGACAGTGATTTCAAGACTACATGGTTTTCTACCCCTTTCTTATGAGGTATAGGAGCAATAGCTAACAGCATCTGTGGGTGAGATAACATGTTTTAAAACCTCTAGGTCTCTGTCTGTCTCCCCCCTCCCCTCTCTCTCTCTCTCTCTCTCTCTCTCTCTCTCTCTCTGTGTATGTATGAGAGAGAGAGAGAGAGAGAGAGAGAGAATATCTTAATGAATGCTATTAGCCATCTGAGCTAATTTTATGCAGTGTGAAATGAATATAAAAAAAATCCGTACCCAACAAACACATAAAGGACACATCACACTTTTAACTAGGTTTGTGTATGTATGTGTGTGTGTGAGTGTGTGTGCATGGATAGATGTCGCTACAGAAAGAATCAAATGGGCCTGAAATTGTCCCGTGTTTGATAACCACTATTGAAAAAAATTAAAACACACTCATATGGTTTATGTATACCTTTTTAAAGCTACACAGTAATGTTTATATGTATATGCGTGCTTTCAGAAATTCTACCTTGGTTGGGCCTTAGCATTTTTCTTCTCTGACCATACTTTTTTATTTTGAATGTGAAGTAATATGCCTAAAATATTAATTATAGATGCCAAGCTCCTCTGAGTCACACAGTGACCTTCCTCAACCCCATCCCACACCATCTCCTCCCACTGTTATTTTTGTACATTTGGCATAACCAGTTTTCTTTAATGAAACATATTTCCTTTCCCAGATAGGAGTCCAAGCTCCAGGCTAGAAAACATGAAAATGCTAACAATTGATGTTTACTTTACCCAAGTTGCTCTTTCTATGTATAAGCTGTTCATGTATTACTAATTGCTGGTGGGTTAAAGTCCAGTCCCTTCATCAGACTGGTCAATTATTTTAAGGAACAAGAATGTCCACTCAGTGAAACAATTACATAAACTTGTGGTGCTGAGAATGTTACCCACCCCCTCTTTTTTTCTTTTTGGCAGGGGCAGGATCTTTGTCTTGCTAATACAAAACTAGAAAGAACTTTATACCTGAGACTTAAACATTAAACAAAAGTATATCCTTTAAAATATTTGTCCGGATGGTAAACAAGTGGACTTAGTTCAGCCTCGGAGCACTTGGGGTGGACTTCCTGAGTGCAGAGTGGACAGAACCTGCCTGTTTTCTTCTCTCCAGACAGACATTTGATTTGGAAACAGCCAAAGGCTTTATCTGCAAGCCTAAGGAATTAAGAGAAGGTTAAAAGCCAAACAAGAACAGGATTGCAGCTTCAGACACTGGGCTCCTTATTGCTCATGTCGCAACTTAAAGGATTAGTTCGCTGTTGGTCACATGCTCTCGAGTCATATATCCCCTGCTGCAAACTCATTCTTTCAAAAGCAAGAAGGGACTGAGTAATTGCAGATGTACGGGTGACTACCAGACTGTTCTTTGTCACTGCTTTCCTGTTGCAGTTGGGAGGAAGCGGCTGAGTGAGCTGAGATGTGAGGGTGGGGAACAGATCTATTACAATGACCCTGGTAGCCTGAGCCTGGTTTTGCCTTAGTGAAGGAGTGATGAAAACACTTTAAACAGTTGCCAACAGCCCAGGAGAAAATATTTGACATCTCACCTATATCAACAAGCAAGAGTTAAAGGTTAAATCACACACAAGTCAAGTGCTGGGAAAAGGATATGTTTATGTCATCAACTTTCTTTGTTCTACAATGGTCTTATGTCAACAAGGAGACACATTCCCCATTCCTGGCTGGAATCACTGAGACAATAGAGATTGATGACAGACACTTTGTGCATGAGCCTCAAGCAAATCCCCTTCTTAAGCATTTGTAGTTTGCCTCTGGGTCCATGGGGCACCCCTACCATTCATTAACTGCTCCAAACAGCCATCTGGTTAGGACACTGGTAGATGTCCTTCTTGTGTCTTTTCCAGATTCTTGAGATTCCAAGCACTAAGCATAGTGGGGAATCAGGAAAACCTAGGGTGAAAAAAATGCTTGAATTTATACACTTCCTGTATTGTTTTCAACTCAGTGAGCTCCTCCCTAAAATGCTTTGACTCCAAGAACGGTGCTTGGCGCAGCTGGCGTTCACATGCTAGAGCATCAAGGAGAGGAGGACCTTCTGGGAAAGGGGCGAAGCGCAACCTCAAAGTCAAGATAATCTTAAATCAAGCTTTGTAAAGAAAAGAAAAAGGCAAAACCGTCATGTGGAGATGAGTGAAAAGAGGGGGAAAGTAGTGTAGCTAAGGTAGGGTGTATTCCTGCAAATCCTCACCCCTGAGGATGAGGCCATAGGATCATAAGCTCAGAGGGCAGCCTTGGGGTGAGAGAATGGCTCAGCTGGGAAAGTGGCCCGTGTGAGCACAGGGGGTGAGTGTGGACCCCCAGCACCCAGATGGAGAGCCATACATGCTAGCGCCTTCCTGTAACCCAGTGTTTGGCCAACAGAAGTTGGTAGATCGCCGAGGCTGGTTGTAGCCAAATAAATCACTGAGCTCAGTGTGGGACCAAACCTCACTATGGTGGAGAAAAACAGAGGAAGATAATAACTTCGTCCTCTAAAACACACACACACACACACACACACATGCATACACACACAAGCATACATGCATGCACACACGTCCATGCACATACAGAGGAACACACACACACATATGCACATACAAAGGAACACACACACAAGCACGCACACACACATGAGACACACACGTGCAAGCACATACTGAGGAACATACACATAGACACACAAACAGAGGAGCACACATGCACATAGAGGGGAACACACACATACAGAGGAACACACACACATATACATACACATACAGAGAGACACACACACATACCTGCATGCATATACAGAGG
This sequence comes from Meriones unguiculatus, assembly GCF_030254825.1. NCBI lineage: Eukaryota > Metazoa > Chordata > Mammalia > Rodentia > Muridae > Meriones > Meriones unguiculatus. The sequence continues at coordinate 126,986,867 of NC_083351.1, forward strand.
AACACTCAGACACACAGCTCAGACATACATGCACATCCACATGCAAACATGAACATACCCACATGGTCCCCAGTCAAGTACCTTGGATATAAACAGTCTTTGTGTCATAAGGTACAATAAAGACATGATGGTATTTTGAAAACTAAATAAAAAGATTAAAGTAACCCGGTCTCAACAGTAAAGATCAGGTACAGTCAAAAGCACTTTGACAGTGAATCACTTTCCTTTTTTTACTAAAAAGTGTCTGTGTAAGTGATTTGTGTGGAATGTATACCTTCATGCCATGTGCTTGCTTGGTGCCTATGCCAAGAGAGGCCACTGAATCCTCTGGAACTATATCTACAGAGGGTCAGGAGCTACGGTGGTCTTCCGGAGGCACAACCAGGGCTCTGCAGTGCTGAGCAGTATCTCCAGCCCGCAAGCAACACCTTCTAAACGCCTCTCTACGGACGATGCTGTCTCCGAAAGCTCCGGACTTCTCATCTGAAAGGTCAGCTTCTGTAGAGAGCATCTTAAACATACCCATCCATTGCTGGATTCTTTTCATATCCAAAATCCTCTTGTAAGCTAAAAGTCAATTTACCCACTTCTCCTATTTGTGGCCTATGAAACAGTCGCCAGTGCTCAGGGATTGTGGTGTCCCATCGGGAGGGCCAGTAGCGCAGAGATCTCAAAATAAAATTGATTTTTTTTCTAAGTAAAAACTACAGAAAGTTTTTGTTCAATGTTTTAAAAACAGAAGCAGCATTAATTTTTTTATAATTATCTTCCAGAATAGTGTCCTTTCTTGAAATAACATTAAGATTTATTTTCATTCTATGTCAATGCATGTTTTGCCTACATGTGTGTTTGTGCACCATGGAGTTCAGAAAAAGCCATCAGATCCCCTGGAGCAGAGTTATGTGTGGTTGGGAGCCATCATATGGATGCTGAGAACTGAGCCTGGGCCCTCTGTAAGAGCAGCAAGTGCTCTTAACAAACCGAACCATCTCTCCAGTCCCTCAAAATACGATTTAAAAATTTTTATTTTATGTGTATGAGAGTTTGCTTGTTACATGCACCACATGTATACCCAGTATCCACAAAGGCAAAAAATAAAAATAAAAATGCCTGATCCCCTGGAACTGGAATTTTTATTTATTTATTTATTTTTTAGACAGAGTTTTTTTGCGAAGCTCTGGATATCCTGGAACTAACTCTATAGATAAGTTTGGCCTCAAACTCAGAGGTTCTTCCAGGGTGCTGGTGATTTAAGTGTATTCCACCACCGCCTGGCTTCGTATGATGTTAAGCCACCATGCTGGAAATCAAACCTGGGTCTTCTTCAAGAGCAGCAAGTGTTTAACTGCTATGCCTTCTCTCCAACCTCAGGAAATCTTTAAAATAATAATTAATAATAATAAATGATAAGTGGCCCACAGATTTCATGAACCAGAGACCAGGCTCCATGCACAGAATATTTTATGGTCCTATCTAAAAAAAAAGGATAGAAATCATTTTCCCAGGAATGCTGATCAGCATTCAAGGTTTGAGGAATTGCTGAGGTGTTGAAAAGGTATCACTGGCTTTGCATTAATGGGAAACAATTAATAAGGGTGAAGGCATCTTGTCACTACACAGAGGATTCTGTGAACTGGTCAAGCTGCTTTGCCATCAGCTTATATATGCTTTGAGGAAAGCATTCCTGCAAGGCATTTCTCAGAGTGCTTGAGGCAGACACAGATGCCGAATTTATGAACTTGTGGGTTTTTTCTGTCTAGTTGTTACTCAGTGTCAAGAATTGTTTCAGACTTTAGGTTAAGAATTCTTTCATCACAGTCTAAGCATGTGGCATAATGTGGGTTGGGGGGGTAAAGGATCTGTGGTTCTAACTTACTTTTTACTGTAAGTTTAGATCTGAGCAACAGAAGCTGATAGTTTGAGTAGCTGTTTTGTCTCCTTGGCCAGCCTTGGCTAGCCTTGAGTTCGTGATACTCTTGCCATTGCCTTCCAAATTCTGGGATTATAGGCATGTACCACCATAGCCAAATTTCCCTAATTATATTTTATTAGTCTCAGCATTGAGCATTGCTGTGGCCTTTAACTCCTAATCTCTTTGCTCCCAGATCCCATGTTTTAGGGTAATGGTCATATGACAGCATTCCTGGCTCACTGCTGTGTTCACAATAGGTAAATTAATTTGCCTTTATTTTTATTTTATAAATCTTTTGACAGAGTCTTTCTTCTTTATTATGGTTGTTTGATAGTTGAGTTATATCATTTGGCACCTCTAGACAATAAATAAAGTTTCACAGCATAACTTCTGTCTTTTTATTTCATTTCTAAGGAGCACAGTGAAAGCATGAACTGTGAAGACAGATAATTTGGCTTCTGAATTAGTAGCTAACTGGCCAAGTGACCTAGGATATTTTGGCTTATTTAGCTTCTTCATTAATCCTTTCAGGGGCCTCTAGGAAGCATACAAGGACCTAGAATTTACATCCAAGTACCTGAATGCATACCTGGTTTCATTCTTTTTCTTTATCTCCTGTTTCCTCACTTCTTTCACTTACTGAACTATTGTAACTTTTTAATAATGACTTTTGGCAAACTTCCTTAATTCCACTTGTAATCTTGACAGAAGTATGGAGGATGAATTTTGAAAGAACAGGTTGGAAGTAGAATATAAGAACAATCCCTTTTGTTAGAAAATAACTGACAGTAACAGTAGTAATGTGTAGAAGAGAACCTTTTGGAGAGAATTGTAAGACAAGTGACCGGTGACACGTTTATGGGAAAGGTAAATAATAGCAAATCCAAAGTGGCTCCTAGATTACTGACCAACAGATGATGGCATCATTAATCAAGATCAGGAAAACAGGAAGCATCATGGAGGTGAATGGGGATTGTGATAAATAATGAAACGAGTTTTGATAACGTTGCGTTTGATGGGTTTTGTGGAATAATTTAGTGAAGTCTAATAAACCACTGACAAGACACATGTGCAGCCAGGAGAGGTTATAGAACTGGTTTACGATTTAGCAAAGTTTACGTTTTTAGTTCAATCAATACTTAGAGACAAATTGTCCAGTGATAAGCAAAAGCCAAGAGAATTTAGGGAAATGGCTTTTAAAAAGGCAGCTGTGACTTATGATTGTTTGTATTTCCAGCACTCAGGTCAGTCCTTGGCATAGCGGAGACACTCAATAATTAATATTCATTTTGTGACTTAGAAATGAGTGAGAGAAGAAGCAGAAAATGACTTCAGAAGATGTTGAGAAGGAGCAGGAAGAAAGATGGTAGAGAACTAGAGATGGGTGACTTCACAGAAGACATGCAAGTAAAATTTGTGCACATATATGTTTGTGTGTATGTGTATGTGTGTGCAGTATCTGTGTACACATAGGTCTGCATTCTACATTTTACTTTCTTTGAATCAAGGTCTGTCGTTGAACCTGCAGCTCACTAGTTTGGCTAGACTAGTAGGTCAACAAGCCCCTGTAATCCATTGGTCTCACTTTGCCTCCAGAACTTGTGTTTCAGACATGAGTTGCCTTGACCAGCTTTGAAATATTGATGTCGGGGGTTTAAAGTCAGTACTAACGTTTGTGCTGCAATCACTCTTAGCCTCTGAGCCATCTCCCTAGACTTGAGAGTTGAATTTGAAGAATGGATACACAATAAAAAAAGAATATGGATAACTTGGATATTTGAGGCTGTTAGATGACATAAAACCAAGACTAGATATCTGAACAAAGCCTCAGAAAGATCTCAAAGTTATAATATTAGAATTAAATCTAGTTGACTCAGAAAAGTATGCAAATCTCAACTTGCATTCACAAAACCAAATATATAAGTACTAGAATCAGATGTCCTGGTTCATCACATTCCTGGGATTTAATAGAGTGCTGAAAGGTCACTGTAATTAATACTAGAGCCTGACTGCAAAAGTATGTACTTAACTGATGTTAACTGTGGAAACATGGTATCACCATGCCTGTTAGAACGCACTGTTGAGAAGCGTGCCTGTGCATTTCAAGAGGAAAAAAATCATAAAAGTGTGCAGAGAACAGTAAGCAGAAAAAAAATGAAAGATCTACAAACCAGTCATTCATTTACAATCTGGCTGAAGGAAGATGTGGAAAGGAAATGGCATGCCCTTTCTTTATGTAGAGAGGGATTATATTTGTGTGGTATAGAACAAAGGACAAGAATTTATAGATGGAAAGAATCTAAGGGCTAGTTGGTTGAGCAAGCTGGACTTTGTCATTCATTGACCTGTATGTGAGAGACTTCTGTGCTGGTGTTCCCAAGGTACACAACCCTAGACAGGAAAAGTTAGAGCTGTGAACCAGACACACAGGGCTCCAACTCTGAGCTTCTTATAAAATGTTCACAATAAAGCCTCTTCTATATCCACAGGAATACAGTAACAAAGGTGTCTGTACATAAGGCCTTTAGAGGTTGTAGGAAATAAATAGATGAAGGAAAGAAACACACCTAAAATTTCAAACCCGTTGGTCATTTGCTATGTGGAAGGATGGGTGGAGTCTAAAAGGGAGACATTGGAAATGAATGAAGTTTGGTGGTATTAAGAAAGGTTTCCCTGAGGAAATGATGTGAGTGGCAAACCCTGGAAATGGGAAGAATGCAGGTAGTTATGGAAGGAACAGTACATTCTTCCAGGGCACATGTAAGGAACTAAGACGTCAGAGATCAGAACAAAGAAGACCAGAGACACCACCATGTGCTGAGTTTAATGAGACTGGAGAAGGACACACTAGGAAAACCTCAGAAACTTTGGAAAACCAACCTTTTCTTCTAATTAAAACAGGGATTCACTGAATAATTTTAGTGAAGGGGTGATAAAATGAAACACATCAAACAAAATAAAACCTCTGTGGAAAAGTAGGTAGGAATAAAATAAGAATCCTATTGCTTTGGTCTAAATTGAGGATAGTGTTTTGGAAGAAGACAACTGAGTCAATGAGTTCAAAGCATTTTGGAGAAGATGTCATTGTACTTAAAGACTTGAGTTGACATTGAGATGGAGAGTCAGGGTAGGGAAGGTTTCCAGAGTACCTCTCCAGATCCTGTGACTGGGTGGGCTGAGATTCTGTTTCTGGGAGGAATCCCGGGAGATGCCTTCTTCTTGGTAGTGAAGAGGATTGTTCACGCATCCTCTTGAAGGTCAGTGGGCATGTGAAACCTGGAGTGTCTGTAGGCCCCTAAGTGATATCAGTTAGGACTGAATAAAGGTCACAGAAAGGAATGTGCCCCTTAGGGACACGGCGATCTATTACTTGGTGTTCAGTGGGGCCTCTTGACTTTCCTGATCTCCCTTGAGCCTCACCTTCAATCAGGAGTGAAGGGAGTTTCAGAACACAAAAGTTATACTGTGTGCTGTGAATGGGAGAGAGTGGTACTGATTGCTCAGTGATTATTTCCTAAAATGTATTTATTTATTCATTTATTTACTTATTATTTATTTAATGTGTATGGATGTTTTTTCCTGTGTGCATGTGTGTGTACCATGTGTATGCCTAGTGACCGTGGAAGCTAGAAAAGGACATTGGACCCCCTGAATCTGGGAACTGAACCCATATCTTCAGAAAGAGGTACTCCTATACCACTGAGTCATCTCTCAGTCCTCAGTGCTTTTCAAATCTCAGTTTTTTTTTTTTTTAGAAGGAATCTAACCCTGACATCAGTGTTTAATCAAACCAGGGCTTTAAAAAGTGTTGGCTTTAAAAAGTGTTCAAGTTACACTTGAACTTTTTTATTCTTTGCTATTTCTTAGTCCTTATGGTTGATCACGGTACTTATGCTCCTGTAATTAGGATATTCTTCACACTTTGTTTCCATGCAATGGGATAAGTCCTTGGAACACGTGCTGTAGAGGTCTCTCCCACAGAATTAGACTATGTGCGTTTCATGCCGGAGATCTCCTGGAAGTTGTTGAAGGTTAGGAATTTTTGAGAGGAGTGAGTGAATCTGAGAGAGAAGGTATCACAATTTAAGATTTGCTCTGGCAAGTATGTTCAAGTGCCAAGGGGGCTTTCAGATGAGCATTTAAATAAGGTGGAGGGAGACCTGGGCATTGAGCCTCACTGCCTGCTTCCTCCATAAAGAAGCCCTCGCACATATTAAGCATGTATCCTGCCACTGGCCCCTGCATTCAAAGAAGTCAAGTTTAATCATCATTTCTCAATCCCAACAACCTTTTTTCCTTTATCCAGACTCTTGACTTACTACTACTCTTGTTAATTCAGCAGTTATATCTGCCAGCTTATTTCAACCCACCATCTGCTATGTGGGTAATCAAAATAAGATCTCCTCTCCCTTCTCTTCTGCCATCCCCTGCTCCACTAACAAAGTACAGTTTCTAATGCACTTCTCTCATAATATTTATCTTGGGTTCTAGAGCTTGATTAGATCTATATGCTGCAAAAGTTAAAAAAAAATTATGTTCCTATGCTGGAAATGAAGAACTGTTGAAACCAGACACAGTAATGCACACCTATCATCACAGCTCTTCAGGGGTAGAAGGAGGAGGATGCTATGCAGTGAGTTTGAGGACAGTGCAGACTAAATAAAACTTTATCACAAAAAGCAAAGCAAAACAAAACTGAACAATACAGCCCATCAAACACAGACATTTGTAGGCTCTTGTAAAGTGTTTTTTTTCCTACAATCCTTCTGCAAATGCCTTTTTGCCTCAGCTGTTGCTTACACTGTTTTGGGTATCTGATTCCCCTTTGAATTTGAGTGTGCTTTTCTTTCAAGACTGAGGCTGAGTTCAACCTCTGCATTCTTCTGGGTTCTTCTGCATTCTTCTGGTTCTCAGATTATGCATCACTGGTCATATGCTTCTCTATGTGGTCATGTATTTTTTCCTCTATATGTCTAAGGTTTTGCATCCGTCCTATTCTTTTCTATTATACTAGAATCCTTTCTTGCAATTTTCTGTCACCTGAATGCGAGACTGGAGATCACTGGGTTCTTCGGGACTATTTATGTCAAGGTTAAAGGCATTTTTCAAGAGAAGAAAGAAAAAAGGTGAATTTGAAAGCATGTCTTTGGAAGTAGGAATGGGGAAAGACAACTTTAGCTAAATACTCCAGAAAACATTTTATGCAATAAAACAGGAGACATTTCCCCTTTGCTTTTAGAAGATTTCTTGTTATTAGGTTATTAGGTTCATGCTCTGGGGTATGTGCAGCCAGGCTCAAGTCTTTCTCAATATTTGAAAATTTTTTTCCATGTTTTGTGCTAAATCACTTTTTCTAGTTCCTCTCAGAATCTGTTTTTTTATTTTTCCTTTCACTTTTTCCCTATTTGCAACTATATATCCTTAACCTCTAGGACTCCACTATTGTCCCATTTTCCAAAATCACCTGAAAAAATTTTCATCCTCTGACCATTTTCCTTAAGAATGCTACGTTTCCTTATGTGCATTTATTCTTCAAAATTCATATCTATCATTCACATGTTCATTCAAAGTCAAACATCTTCTTGTTCCTTCCTATGGTGATTTGAACACTATAAATATTGCTATTTCTGAGACAGTAGAATGCTTTCAGGCATAGTTCTTTCATAATAAAAACTTTTGCATATTATGTTATCTGAATATTTAATAATCAAAGATAACATTTTGTTTTAGATGCTTGTAGAGTTTGGAGCTTATAGTCAGATTGTACTCTAAATATTAGCTCTATTTTTGGTTCTGTTTTGCTTCATTACTTTGTTTCATTATTTTGTTGACACAGAATCTCCTTCTGTTCCAAGCTGGCCTGGCAGTTATTATATAGACAAAGGTGACCTTGAATCCCTGACCCTCCAGCCTCTACCTCCCAAGTGCTAGTGTTACAGGCATGCTCGACCACTCCCAGCTTTTTTTCTGGTTTTAATGGCTTTAACATCCAGATAATCAATGGGGGATTTTCTTGTACTTGCTCTTACAATACCGTGATTAAATCTCTGGTGTGAAATAGTTATGTTTAAGGGGAAATACTGCCTTAGGTCATTTGTATGCTATGTAGTGATAGAGTTTCTAGATGCATGTCCAGGATGGGGCTGTCATCATTTTTTTTTTAAGCAAATTGATGTTTTTCCTAGTCATGTAATCACATCACCCACTCTCAGGCAGAGTAGTAGTTTCCTTCCTTCTGATTAAACAAGTTCTTGTCTTAACAGACTGAAGCTCTGTGATGTTATTTACTCAGCATTGTAACAGTAACAGATAAACTCAAAACAATGGTCTAAATGTGAACACACCATCCTGCGGGGGAGAGGGAAATGGAATACATATAATTTAAAGAAGTGTGTTTGTTTTTCATGCTAGCACTTCATGAGTTTCCTTCTATTTGTGGCTGTGGGATCAGAAACCCTAAGCTCCAGTTAGGCATATTGGCACATACACCTAAACCCAGCATTTAGGAGGCTGAGGCAGGAGAATTCGGGGTTTGAGCCCAGAGTATTCTACACATCAAGACTGTTTGAAAAAAACAACAACAAACAAACAAAACAAAAATAAACAAAACCCAAATATACAAAGAATATATAACATATAAATATATAATATTTATATAATATAAAAAAATATAACATTGCTGAGATTTCTTGAAAGATTTCTGCTTTCTTGAAACATTTCAAGATGGCAAATGAAGAGTTCATTAATTTGTAAAATTCCACTTGTTTTTCTTGCAGTTTGAAACTGCCCATTTCCTCTCACTTCTGTTCAAAATATGATTTACTTAAATCTTGAATGTGTTTTGGTACAGCTTCTAGGGACTTAAGCTTTCTTTAGACTGAATATTTCTGTACATTTTTGATGTTCTAAATGTTGCCATATCATATTGTGTTTTTATCATTTGAATAAAATGATAACAACTACAACTGTTAATACACATATAGTAGTTAACCTACGTGGAGATTTGGAGAGTCTAATATCAAGGTTTTATATGAAAGTTCTGTGGAAGGATTAATTGGTTCTAATGTAGCTGATACTCATGACCCTGTTAAAGTTACTATTAAAACAGAAGTCTTAGCTGACACAGTGAAGGATCAGGAGTTTAAGGACATCCTTGGCTACACAGCAAGTTCAAGACCAGCCGTGGCTACAAGAGACCCTGTCTTAAAAACAAACAAGCAAATAAATTAATTGAAATCTTAGCATTGTGTGTGTGTGTGTGTGTGTGTGTCTGTGTGTCTGTGTGTGACTTTAGCTATCATTTCACAGCTCTAAAAATAGAAGCTGAAATTTCAATTTCTCTATATATTATATTTATTTTTAGGCTTTTATATTTTTATTTTTTTAGTTTACTGCAGTTCATTCACTTTGTATTCCAGCTCTAGCCCTGTCCCTCATTCTCTTCCAATCCGACCCTCCCTCCCTAGTCTCCTCTCATGCCCCTCCCCTAGTCCACGGATAGGGGAGATCCTCCTCCCCTTCCATCTGACCCTAGCCTATCAGGTCTCATCAGAACTGGCTGCATTGTCTTCCTCTGTGTCCTAGTAAGGCTTTCTCTCTGCACCCCCCCACCAGGGGGAATGACAGCTGTAACAAAGCTAGTGAATACTGATGGAACATGAGGCTGAGGACAACATCATTTCCGTATGCAACTAATGGAAAAAAAATAGATAATAAGAATAGAAGTCTGTTTGGACTTCCAACATATGGTATCGTTACTATCAAGTAATGCAGATTATTCTCTAAATTACAAATAGAACCTTCAGGAAATAATGTGCAGAATGATATTTAAAACTCCTTAAAACCCTTTCCAGTTGTCAGAATTGTTGCATAGTATAAGTGGTATTTTCTATAGAGCAGGTTATCCTGTGCAATTCTCGTCATGAGGAACCTCCAGATTCCTTGTGCACATTCCCAGAAGTAATGTGATGTTTTTGGGGTTTTGGTGATGTGTTTATCAAAGAGATAGATGCTCTTTCTAATGCCCTTTACTTTCATTGTGTTAGGTCATCACTGCCACAGCAACCCTATGTCATAATTGAAGTACAGAGATTAAATAACCGGGCACCCAACCTGATAAGGACTTGATCTTGGCTGGGTTTTTCTCCCCAAGGCAGGCTTCACCTCTCATCATTCTGTTCCTTTAGTTCTTGCTAAGTAGTCCTGGCTGTTTAAGATGCTGAAGATTTTAGCATAGCAAAGACAAGAAGAAACTCCCTTTATACTACAGAACAAAACAAACAAAACTGCCACAATGTCCTGCAGAGTCACTTTACTGCCAGGATCCCTTACTGATTCCAAATAATAAGCCAATTCGCTTGTAAATCAGGTTACCCCTTCTCCCAAGTAACCCTCCCCTCTCCCGCAAGAATGTAAATCATGGGTGGGACCTGTGATTTACACTTACAACCTGTTTGTAAGGGGAAAGGGCACATTACAAATTTTTTTCAGTAAAAAAAAATTAAATTAGTGTGGATTGTCTCATAGAAACAAATGAGAGAAATGAAATATTCAGGGGCCCCTTACAAACATCAGTGCACCACACGCTAGTGTCATGCATATAACGTACTCCAATTAGTCTTTCTTAGGAATGTGTGAGGTCATTATTATTTGGCAGATGGGAAAAATGGAAAGTCAAGAAGATTCACTAACTCTCCTAAGACTGTGAAGGGCAGAGCCAAAATACAAACCCAGTTTTGTCTGCACCCAGAATCCACACCCATCATTTCAGAGCACCGAGACATTGCTTCGTTGAATGTTAGACAGGTTTAGATTTGCACTGAGCCATCTTGGATGAAAAGCAGCAGACTGTGGTCTTGGCAAAGATACCTTCTACTGCCGATCAATGCGAGGAGATGGCTGCAGAGGACAAGTGGAGTATTGAGATTTCTGGCTTCATGTTGGGTAGGTGTGTTACATTTACTGGGGATTATAGTTTGCTGGGAAAACTGAGTACAAAAGAAAGTTATGAGCCTAATTTGGGACATGTTTAGTTTGAAGTGACATCTGAACATACGGAGAGAGCTGGTTAGAAGGCAATGAAGTCTCAAGAATGAAGTCTGGACTGGATTTAAGAGCACTGAGTGTATAGACGGGGCAGGGGGATCAGTCTATTAGTGGGTAAGATTCCTCAGGTTGCCAAGATAAGAGGAGCCAAGAACTAAGAGAATTCTGTGAAATGCCAAGAGGGATAGAGCATGGAACACTGAAAATGAGACTGTAGAATAAGTAATCAAGGAGATGAGACATTTAGGACAGACTAGAGTTTCTGAAGACAAAGTAGAAAAAAAAATTTCAATAGAAAACAATGCTGTTACAATGACAGTTCAGAGTGAAGAGATTGTATGATACAAAGTATAGTAAGCCAGCTGGAAAAGTTTCTTAAAAAATGTTTTATTAGTGGAATTTATAGACAATGTTCCCAAATCACAAACAAACCTAGCTTTTTACTATAAACAAGTTCTCCTCAGACCATGCTAATTTCTCCCCATAGTCCAAACAATAAATTCCTACAAAAGGGGGAAAACTTGCTAATAGCTCATTAGGTATATATTGTATTATCATTTAGGATGAGTCAAGTCACTTGATGAGCTTGAGGGACTGCAGATCAGCTTGTATGGTTCAAATAAAGTGGATAAGAAAGTGGGATGCAGGAGACAGAGCCAGGAGAGACCTGGGGTGCTAAGAGCTGGGGTCCTAAGAAATGTCTGGGTAACTAGGCCTCCCTCAAAATGGGAGAAAACATTAGGGATCTGAGCATGGGGAACTAGAAGGTTTGAACCTGACATCTATTTTAACAGGAGCACTCCAGAAGCTTTCCTGGAAGTAAGACAAGGGAATGAGGTAGAAGCAAGTGTTGGAAGACCAGGTTGGGAACCTCTGGGTCCAGCACTGAGATGACAGTGGCTTGGACTGAGCTGGTCGTGGTGGGCATTCAGACACAAGCTGCATTTTGAAGCCAAGGTCTATGGAAAGAATATTGGAGCTGAACAAAACTACCCACCCACAATTTCTCCCCACCCCAGGGTATTTTCCCCCCTGAGTAAAATTTAGCTTTCTGGGACCAGAATTGGATAATTGGAGGGACTGAGACTATAGAGCAGGAATCACAAAAACTTGTATGGTGAGAGCCAATCAGTTATTGGAAAAAAGGTAAAGATAGAGGCAAAGGCTGGAGTTGGGTAACTAGAGGAGAGGGCAAGGAACTCCACCTACTGCAACAAAGAACTGACTCCTGGACACAATGAACTTTGACCTGGTGGTCCCAAACTTTTCTTTAGTGGATCCCATTAATATTAACATTTTCCCAAACTCCCTGTGTTAAAGTTACACTCTAAATACTCATTAATGAAGAAAACCACAGAAAAATGGCTCGAAATAGTGAGAAGTTGAAATTAAGAGAATGACTCTGAGTAGGGAGTGGTGGCACAGGGCTGTAGCCCGAGCACTCTGGGAGGCAGAGGCAAGCAGATCTCTGAGTTCCAGGCCAGACTGGTGTACAAAGTAAGTCCAGGACAGCCAAGGCTACACAGAGAAACCCTGTCTCGAAAAACAAAAAACAACCCCACCAAAGGACCCAAAATAATAACTGAATATATTTTGTCGTCATCCAGGCTATTCCTAATGTTGGTGCATATGTGGATGGACACATCTCTTGAAGCCCTGCTTGTTTCTGAGTAGCCTGGGTGCTTTTGACCTTGCTGCTCCTTTCCAGAGGCCTGTTTGTCTCACATGTCCTTTGGGGCAAAGTACAATCCTTTCAGCAGACTTCTCAATCCCTGTTAGACCTCAGCATCCTCCTTTGGGCTCCAGTTGCCATTTGTTTTTGTACTTTGTGCTCAGGTTCTATTTAAACAGTGATTCATTTTACAGTTTGTATTTCTGGACACCCAAATACTTAAAATATGTGTCTTATCCATGTATCTGTAGGCATGTCTTATCTCTTCTGTTACCTAATGTTATTTTAGCCTGGGATTATGTCTCGTTTATCTATTTCCCAGCAGTGAACTGTTTGGTACGAAGTGACTTAAAAACATTTCAGAAACTGGATGCTATCAAGCTGTGCTTAAGGAAATAGATTTAGGATTAGCAGGCAAAAGAAACTAGAAGAAAGAGTTTTGTCTTAATAGAAGGAGAGACTTTGAGGTGTTTTGAGATTTCAAAAATGGGATAAGCTGTTATTTAAATTATGAGTTCTGGGTAACTATAAACAGTCAGGTCATTTTGTCTCAACTACTCTCTAAGCTCTAAGCAATGTAACAAGCACGTGGCACTCATTATCATGTGCAGTCCTTATATTGGTCTCTTAGGACAAGGGCACTTTAGCAATCCTGACTTTTCTTACTGTAGCTAGGCTCCTCCAGTGAGCACCCAGTTTTTATAGAACAATGCATAGATTGGAATTCCGGTCTGTATGATGGTGCTTGAATCCAGGCCCTTAACACAATTGGTTCACTGTGCAGAAGAGACCCCCACGTTAGTTAGGTCAGTTTTTGAGGCAACAATGGAATATGCTCGAGGGAAGGCCTGGATGGCATTCTCCACTCTTGCTGTGGCTTAGCACATCTTTCCGATAGAGAGCCAAAAGCTGTCAGCCTGAGTAAGAGATGGCCAGTCTCTAGTGAGACATCTGAGGAAATGTAATTCAGTTTGTCCCCACCTATCAATTTTTATTTAAAAAAAATAATTGAACAGGTCCAAGAACAGAGATATGTAATTTCAGTTCAAGCTGATGTCAGACTATGATATAGTTAGAGATGGCTTTGAACTCTTTATTCTCCTGCCTCTACTTCCCAACTGCTGGGACCATAGGCACATGTCACCATCACTGGTGACATTTTATTTCTCATGAGACAAACATCCAGCGGCTCTCAGGGGAGCTCAGGGGATCCCTCTCGGTGTGGATAGAACATCCTAACTCTCTGAGAAAAAGGCAAAAGGCATCCACTAGGCCGATAAGGTTACTATGGTTCTCAGCATCGGCCTAAAAAAAAAAAACAGCAAGAATTTAATTATCTCACTTCTCCTTTATACCTTTTGGATCTGTATATATTCTAAATGATTTTTTTTTGTTAGAATTAACAAATGAAATAAACATTGAAAACTGGAAATGGATACACATACTTGCAATTCCAGTTACCCAGGAGGCTAAGGCAAATGCACCACACATTTGATAGTGTTTTATCTAAGAATGTACAAAGCAATACTGCGTGTTTATATGATGAGCCATCCATCTAATCCTTATCAAAAGAGAATGCCATGCCTGTCTCCATCATTTCGCTTTAATGTGTGGTTCAAGAAAGTAAGTGCACATATGAGATGATATGAACAGCCAAAATACTCCATGAACTTCCTTCTGTCCCGGGACGTTTGCTCTTTCGGCAAGCAGTCTGATTGACAGCTTGGAGCACTTGGAGGCCTCACCACCCTCTCCTATTGTTGCTGCTGTTTATCCTCACATTCCATTCAACATAACTGAAGAGAGCTTTAAGGGAACATAGTCCTCAATTTCCACTGAACTATGGCCTTAAAAAAAAATAGAGACAATCTCTGAACTTCCTTTGGGGAGACATGTGACTATCTGCCTTGTCAGCAAGCTACTTTTCCTGAATCTGAGTTATTTCCTTTCCTACAGAGAAAAATTGCTGCTATCACTTCCAGCCCTTTTAGTAATGGCCTTTTGAGTGTACCGTATATGCTTTAAGAAAGAAAAAAAAAAGTCTCTTCCCTTTTGCTTGTTTGTGCAAGAATTGTTTACCCTAAAGAAAAAATGTAAGGATATAAGCACATTTTATGTTTTCAAAAATCAGCATTTGCAGAGATTTCTGGTGCAAGAAGGTTCTCTTTCAAGGTCCATTTTAAAACACCAATTTCAAAGATCTAAACATAAGAGAAACACAGTCTAATCAAGGTCAATATCACCCAGGTACTTAGTAGTTTCCTTCTCTCTTTGCTCCTCTTCAGTCTGTTCTCTGATCACCTTTTCTCCTGCAGTGAACTTTGGAGCTCCTCTGGCATTCTTTAGCTGCCCCCCCCCCCGACTTGCTCTGTTAGCCCCTCTTTTGAATCTCCAGCTCATGTGCTTTTTGCTTTCTGTCATCTTTCTGCACTTTTATCTGGACAATCCCACTCGTGTTCACCTAACTTCCAGCTCCATCTGGTCACACATTGTTCCCACATTCAGCCCGGGGCTGCTCTGAACTCCAGCCCAAGGCCTCCCACAAAGCTCCTAAATGTCACCTTAAACTCGGCTGACCTAAGTGAATTGCTCTCACCAGCTCTCTTTCCAATTATGCCTGGGTGATTACTAAACCCCCTGCTCTCTTATCTAGCTTAAACTGATGCCAGAGGCTTATTTAAAAAAATAATAAAATAAAATAAATTCATAAAGCATTCATTTGATTTGAAACCTTTGGTTCTTCCTTATTTTCTACAAAGACTCCTTTGCACACACCATGGAAGCTTCCACACACTGCCGCTTCCCCATGGCCCACATCTTATGTCCTTACCTACCACTGCAAAGGCATACATACTAACTTCAACATAAACTTTATGTGTGTGTCCTTGCATACACTGTTATTATCTCTACTTGCCTCCTTTTTTTTCCCTTTTCTTTGCCTAATAATTGCTGAGCCCCCTCCAACCCCAGAGTTAGCTCAAATAATCCACCTCCAGCTTCAAGTGTATATTATCTGTTCTAACTCTGCTTTCCCCACTGCCCCCTCCAACCCCCTAAATAGGTATTAACAGTGTGGGGCTTAAATTTTAAGTGTGAAACAGTAAAAAAGTAATATTTAGGAAGTAAGGAATATTTTCTTCTCTGGCTTCTGGCAGGCATCTGATTGTTATTTGGTAACCACACTGAACTAATGAGTGATGAAATCAAGTCTTAATGAATGAACTGATTTCAAATATAAGAAATATAAGCAGTAGCATTATATATGTATGTTTTCTATCTTCCAAAGAACTTTATCGACTTTCACCTTTTTACAAGTGACCGGTGAGACTCCTGAAATTCATAATTTGGACCCAAAGCAAGGACAAAGAATATTCAACACCTCAACTGGGAGTCTTTGGAGTCATTTAGAGGTGAGGAAGTAGTGACACATTTGGCCGGCTCCTACCTGCCTCTACTCTTTATCTACTGTTCTTGAGCACAAGGCAGAAAGGATCAGGTCCAAGAGTTACAGAACACTGTGTGCAAGCAGTGAGAGGCAATTTCTCTTTTTCTCATAGGGAAGAACAATGGGAGCGCCTGGCCTTCTTCTCTACAACCTCTTAGGGAAGAGTGTTAAAAGAACCACTCATTAGAATCATCTCATTTAGTTATTTGCTGAGGAAAAGGACTACAGATTTGCCTGCATATCATAGTAGCACAGGAAACCAGTTTTGGAGACAGGAGGACTACAGGAAGCAGTATGAACGCAGTTAAAGGACCCAAAGAGGGGATTTCTGTGATGTAGGAGGTTGCTGCTTAGAATGTAATTGAGTTTGTTCCATTACCTTATCAAGATAGGTTTCCCAGCTGCAAGAAGCTATGGGATTCATATGCCCAGAATTAGGAGTTTAAGGTTTTGGAGATGTTAAATTAGATTGCCCAAATCACTGAGCCTGAAACTCTCAGCTCTACACTCCAGAGAGAGCAGAGAGCATCAATAGCTAGCCTGTGTTGCACAAACAAACAGAGAGAGAGAGAGAGAGAGAGAGAGAGAGAGAGAGAGAGAGAGAGAGAGAGGAAGGAAGGAGAGAGAAAAACTTTAATAGCAGAGGAACACGGCACCGCTTTCCATTTTCTGTCTGGCCTCTCAGTCTAGAGAAGTAATCCTTCCTCCTACTCCAGCGTCCAAGTTCTGTAAGGATAGACACACAGCACTGAACCACTTCTTCTGCAGCGCACCCCTGAACTCCCTCAGGACTCCTTCGGACCAAGCACCTTTCAAAGCCTCCATATCCTACTCCCGGGGGTATTCTTGAAAATAACATAAGTGTTTTACTTTTGTATACCCGACCCCCTCAGAAACATTTACAAGCAGTGTCAGTAACAGTTGAGTGTTAGCTCTGTACAGTCGTGTTTGGTGGTGGTGGTGGGAGGCCCTATCGATGCCAGAAGGAGCAGAGCACCCGGAGGCAGGTGAGACTGACAGCTGTTTGCAAGGTAACAGTCTCGTGATCCCGAACTTGGCGGGGAATCACACTGTGTGGATGTAGTGTGGGACTTCAAACACATTGGTGACCTTAGAGGCAGTGACGACAGCCCGTGCGTCTGGCTTCCCTGTTACTCCTCCTCAAGTTTTAAGTGGATTTAAGCCGTTTGAAAGCAGAGGTGTACCAAAACAGTTAAGTGAGTTTTGTCAGCTGTGTTGCAGCAAAGGTAGGTATTTTTTTGGTGGTGTTTTTACAGTGGTTTATACGCTCCGGAAGTCCCGTTTAGGCACACTTGAGATATCACAATGACCAAAATAATCATGGAAGTAGGCAGGGCTTTACCGGCTTCTGGAAATTTACTCAACTCTCTAAGCTTTTTATCCTCTTTGGATTGAAAATGTAGCATGAAGGCTTTGCATTAAATAAGAAGTATGACCACAACTAGTAAATATTTCAGTTTTTAGGTAGTTCCTGTTTCCGGAGACGATATAGAGAAAAAGTTGATGGCATTCAGACAGCAACCTGGTCCAAGCAGCCCTGGCTTTCTCTGTTAGCGCAGCGCCCTCTGCTGCTTCAGGATGAGGCCTGCAAGACTGCCTGTCCGTTTCCCCACAGCCTTTCAGGGCCCTGGAAACAAGACTGGAAAACATTATCCTCCAACTGAACTGTAGCCAGGAAAATCTCAGGAGGGAATTCTTTCCTGACAGAAAATTAAACCTGGCTTCAGCATATCTGAAGCGGGGAGAGAAGGAAAACTTACCGTTGATGTTTCTTGGCTTGAGGATCCCCCTCCCCCATCCTTAAAGCAACATTATCGAAACACACACACACACGCGCACACACACAATCTATCAGCTGCCAATTTGGCCTGTCTCTCAATTTCTATCACCTTAGATTTCACTATCATTTCCTATTCCATCCCTTTACCCCGCTCAAGAAGAACAAAACAAAACAAGTTATTTTAAGTGAAAAAAGCTTTTCAACTTATCGGTAGGAACAAGCGGAGGGTGCCTTTGCCCCGGATGGTAAGAAGCCTGTGTTAAAGTACCACAAAGGTCCAGGTACACTGACGTGGTAGATCTAAGCCACTGACTTCGTCTGCAGGTATTTGGTCAGACAGGTCTAACAGCTTTTGAGGAGTGGTTCCGAATCACACGGCCATTGTCAGTATGTGTTCGGGACCCGCTGGGTTCACTGCTGAATTAGAGCAGACAATTGGCGAGGTTAGGCCGCGGGCGCCCTTTGCCTCTCCGTGCCCCGTGCTAGACGACGCAATGATTACGTGAGTTAGTGCTGCTGCTTAGGCTGAAGATTTCTCACCCGAGGGCTGTGTGTCATGGCGTTGAAACAGAACAACAACGACCAGAACACACGTGTGCCAGGGCATTTCTGATGAAGTGAGATGTTCGCTGCATTTCAGACATACTCGCCAAGTCAGTGCTAATCGGAGGTCATCTCTTTGTCCCGCCTTCCATCAAATGCTATAGTCTGGTCTTTTTATCACCCGTCTCTGCCACCATTAAACAATATGCTGTCTTTCATCATGTCCACTGTCTTATTTTATTGCTTCAAAAAATCCTTTCCTCGTTATGTTGTAACGCCGCTTCAGTCATGAGTGGGATAACTTTGTGTGTGAGGCTTTTCAAACGCTCCTCATTCTGTTTCAAGGGCCAGTCTGCCTACCCACACACCACCATCCGTATGTCTTCATTATGATAGCTGTAAAACAGGCCTTGAGAACTGCATTGGACCACTTCCTTCGTGGAAAGGGCAGCACGTTAGTCCTTACAGGAAGACACACCTCTTCTGGATATGGATTTGCCTTTTCCATGGTCGTCATTCCCTTAAGCAGGCCTGCTATCATTCCCTGCCCGTATCATTTCATATTCTTCTTACTCGCCATGCCACATGTACTTTTATATTGATTTTTTTTTAAAGCCCAGTGGTGACACTGACCACTGAAAGTACCAAGCACTTGTATTTTGTCAACTTCCTATTGGTGCTAGATTGATCTATTTTACCAACCATTTTATCCTTCCTTTCTGTGAAGTGAGTGTATATCCAAACATGTAGCCGTGCCATTTTCAGTGCTTCCTGTGTTGGGAGGGTACTCTCTGCTCTCCCCACACTCAGCCTGACCACATGGCTTGTTTTGGCCAGTCGCAGACATGGCATTCGGCTTATCCACACTTGCAACCTCAGACAACATGGTAGGTTCCTGGAAGTCCTGTCTCTGGGGAAGCTCCTGAGGCTGATAACAGAGAGCAGTGTGAGAAAGCACAGGAAACAGTCATAGCAGCCATTCACTGCCACCACCACGTCACACGAACGATGAACAAACATACGTCTCGCAAGCCCCTGAGGGCTGGGATTCGTTTCTTATGACCACAAAAATGGCTAATGCGCATCCCCTTCACAGTACAATCCCACACTACCTTTTTAGTCACCTGTGGAACTGTGACAGAATGTACTTGACCTGCCAGCCAGTGACGAATCATCTCCGGCCTCTAGATTCTCTCTCTGTTCTTACTCTTTTCCAAGCTCAAATTGCCTGTTCCTGATCTTCAGTAAAACTTACTTTCAAATCTTTCCGAATAGCTCAAAACAGCCCTCCCACATGAAAACTCTGAAGGTCGGTTTGGAATGAGCTTTTCCTTTCTCTGGGTTCTCACGAGGACTTCGTGCTTATGCTTCCTGCCGCTCAGTTTGTTGGTCGTGATGAGCAGTGCTCTTTATTGAGCTCTTTATTGCACAGCAGACACGATTTTTAAACCTCCTCTGTTGGCTTGGATACACTAAGATGGACCAAAATGAAAAAGGGTTTTTTTGGGGGTTGGAGAAATACCAAGCAGAATAAAAGAAGAGGGAGCAATAGACCGTTGGTGGTATCGTCATAACACAGTGAAGTCTGAAGGTGTGGAAACAAGGATGCAGGGAAAGAGGACTGGGTAAGGACGCTTCCTGCTGCAGCCCCATCCCAAAAAATGTTTAACGAAACTAGTGGATAACCTGTAATCCCAAACCACACACTGAGGGGATCCTATAACTCACAGGAATAGCCTGCGCTGGCCTCTGCACCCTGAGCGTCATTGGCAGCTGGCAGCCCTGTGTGTGAACAAAGCTGGGGGTGTGGCCAGTCGTGCTTATACAGCATGGTATTTGTTAGATTACTTTCATAGCTATCCCCTAAATCCTTTGAAGTCAGTATTGTTACCATTCCTGCTTTTGCTTTTTGAGGTTTTAGTCTTTAATGATGTCTATGCTCACGTACGTGTGTGGAGTATTGAGTGCAGCTGTCTGCGGAGGCCAGGAGGGATCAGATTTTTTTTTGGAGCTGAGATTACAGACATTTCTGAGCTACCTGGTATGGGTGCTGGGAATCTAATTTGGGTCTTCTACAAGAGCAGCATGCTTTTAATCACTGAACACTCTCTCCAGCCCCTATCATTCTTGCTTTAAGGCAAGAAGGAGAGAATCAGAGATACTTAGGGGATTTCATTATCCTTCCAAATTATCACATGGTGATGTTCATTTTGTTATTGTGTAAGCGTGTGAATGAGTAAGTGTACTGTGGGTTGCCTATAAAATCGTAAAAATCTGATATGTCACACATGCCCCTGTTTTTGCTGATTTGGAACTATAAAATATACTTCCTAGATTTGTGGATAAGAGTACCCTGTTTCTCAAGAATGGCCTTTATTGCTTATAAGCCTATTTCCCACTTGTGGACAAGGGGCTAGAATTGCAGGAGGTTTGGCTTGTTTGTTTTTTAAAGCTGACTACAGTTCTAATACAATATTTTGAAATATTATGTGACTATGACAGCTCATTAAAAACGTTTCCTCAGATAGCAAGGAAATACATGTGGCTCTCGGGTGCTTACCCCTTTCATCCTTGGCAGTTATCTCGGGTCCCCCTGCTTCCAGTTCAAGTGGAGGACAGGTTGTTGACTGTGCAGCCTCTTATATTATGCTGAGAAAAATCCTGTTCAAATTTGTTTTGAGAAAGGATCCCATGGCTTTGGTTTAGGCTTATAAACTGGAGTGCAAAACCAAACAATTCTCAAACCTTTATTCAATGACGTGATGTGGCATTTTAATGCCATTCCTTGTGTTTCCCAAACTACATGCATAGCTAACTATGGCACTAACTATGCTCCCGGCTTTTTGACTCTTGACTACCAGGTAGTATGATTTTGCGTTTTCAAGAAGACAGCCGTGTGGTCTCTCTTATCTTTGTATGTCCGTTTTTCCCTGTCTGTGTTTTAACACGCTGTGCTGATGGAACCATTTTCTCTGTGTGCAGGAGTGGCCTGACCTATCTGGAGAATGACACATTCTCCTACGTGCTCAGGCAGGACCTGGCTAGAGACACCGGAGCAAAGAGTGGCATCCACCACAGGGACAAGGGGCTGGCTGAGTGACTCTGCCTTTCAGGAGAAAAGAAAGGTTCTTGGAGAACACAGGAGGGAAGACTCTTAGGTATCACAGCAGAGAAGGGCCCCCTTTCTCTCCTGCTGTTTTCTTGGCTTAGAGATCCCTAGCATGTATTTGCTGGGTGGGACTGCTGGCACTGTACTGCAGCGAATGGAGCACCCCTATGTGATCTTGGCAAGCCGCAGGAAGGCAAGATGATGAAAGGGACTCCTGGATCCTTCCAGGTTTACACTGGCTGTTTTGCAGTGCCTGGACTTTATCCCTGGGTGGGAATAAACTCTTTTCTGAGTGACATTAGGCTGGTGGGGAAGCCCGTGGGCTTTTCTTACAGTAGTCAGTTGCCTGCCAGTTGCTGAGCCATCTGATGAGAGCGAGGACTCTCTGAGTTGTTGCAGGAGGGACAAGTGATTCGTGTGTGTGTGAGCTCTCAGGGAGAATGTGCTTGCCTTGACCTTCCTGGGACATTGGGAATGACCAGAATCCTCCATACAAATTAAACAAACAAACAAACAAACAAACAAACAAACTGCTTAAACTAAACCCAATGGTTTAATTTCAGAACTAGCTATTTTAAATTAAAATTTATTTTCAAAGAATGGAGGGATAACATCTAATGGGTGATTTATGTTTTTATATTTTATTGAAGTGCTGGAGTTCACATTGAGGGCCTTACTAGATAATGCTAGATTATCACTCTACCAATGAGCTACAGCTTCAGCTCAGTTCTTCATATCTTGAAGTTGCAAAGTTAGGGATTAAAGCCATGTCAACAAAGTGAGCCTGCCTCCTCCATGAACAAACCTAGAACACTCCAGCCTGCTTCTCTCTTTTCATAGTTGTACGTGATCATTCATTTGTAAATGTGCACTGTCTCACAACTTAAATGATAGTTTTATGCATTCTGTCTTAACTCCCTAGCCATATATTTTTGGAGAATGAGAACACACGGTAGAATTTTAATCTGCTGCAAAGCAACTCCTGGTTTAGCTTTCTGTCTAAAGCCTTTCTTTACAAAGTCTTGGTTTGTTGGTTAGTGACCAAATCGCAGCGATTATCATATACATTGAGTAACCCAATGGTTTAACTTCAGTTGCCTCCTGTGGAGTCTCTATTGATGACATCAATTACTGCAGCAAATTAACATGCAAGGTGCAGAAATGCACAGGAAGCTGCAGTCAATGTACTGCATTCACAGAAAATAAGTGCAGGCTATTCAAAATGCTTAAACTTGATGTATATTAAACAGAGCTATAATTTTCCTTGGTTTTCAGGGAAGAGAAACCATTTTTTGTGCCTACAGTATTTCAATTGCATCATAATATGAAGAGTTTCACCCTTGAAATATTCACATCCTAGTTTGTTATTGGTTATGATTTTGAAAAATTCTTAAATGCTAAGCCTCAATTTTAACATTCTCTAAAGTAATGATAACAACAGGACTGGAATCAAGCACCAGTGATTTACTGCTCATGAAATAAAGAGACATTATTATAAAATTATCTTTAAAGTGTTACAAGATGATGTTGTTCATAACTTATTACTGTGAATGACTTTGTAATTACAGCTAATTGTAACTGATTTTTGTCTACCAGTATGGTGAAATGATTAACACTATAAGCTTCAAAAACCAATAAAGTTGGTTTTAAGTTCTGACTGCCTCCTCTTGTGTGAACTGGGGCAATTTTCTTCTTTTCTTATCTGTAATATTACGTAAAATCCTGTGTTGTGTTTATAGTAGTGAGGGCTACTGTGAGAAAATTCTAAATTTGTCAGTGTCACAGTGTTGGTGAGGCAACATTCTAAAGTTAATAAGACAACATTCTAAAGCTGTGCTACCCAGGATTCCTGGCAGAAAAATGTTGATGTGCTCAGATGAGGGTGTTCAAGAAGAGTTCAGACAAGTTACAACACACAGTTAAGAGCTAGTGATCTAGATAGCTGCAGGGATGGATAGTATCTTTATAATCTGCAGAGAAAGAGAGAGACTCTCTTCACTGTCCTTTGCTCTAAGCCTGACCCCTATACAGAAAGGAGATATCTTGGATCTGGAGGAAAAGAGCTGTGTGGGACATACATAGGATATAGGGTCATTTATCAGTAGCTTGGCACAGAGCAAGGGATGAAAAGGAGATATGGAGAAACACTGGAAAAGACCAACACAGAAATGGTTGGCAGAGTGCCTGCTGTAGTAGCACTCAGTACATCTCTTCAACATCTCTTACATCTCTTCAACTAAATATGACAGATACTGTTGATAACTATAACCTACTTCTTTCTGTGTCTCAAGATGTCAAAATGGTATGTAGTCTTTTATGCCTAAAAGGAAATCATGAAATTTGCAAGCAAGTGGATGGAACTAGAAGAGAGCAAGGTGAGTGAGGTATCCCAGAAACAGAAAGACAGGCTTGGTATACACTCACTAATAAGCAGATATTAGCCATATAAATATAAGATAGCCATCTACAGACCTAAGGAAACTAAACATAAAGGGGGATGCTTAAATATCATTTAGAATGGCAAACAGGATAGACACCAGAAGCAATGGAAGAGAGGAAACAAGATGGGAGCCTACTATATAAGTCCTCTGAAAGGATTCACCCAACAGGGGAATCAAAGCAGATGCTGAGACACAGGGTCAAACTTTGGGCAGAGCGCAGGGTCTTATAGAGGAAGAGAAGGGCGGGAATAGAGTGACATGGAGGGGACAGGAGCTGCACAGGAGAGCAACAGAACTAAAAGATCTGAACCCAGGGGGTCCTGCAGAGACTGATGCACCAATGGAGGACCATGCATGGAGAGGACCTAGACCCTCTGCTCAGATGTGGCCGATTGGCAGCTCAGTCTTCATGTGGATCTCTGAGTGAGTAGAACAGAACCTGTCTCTATCATAAACTCAGTTGACTGCTCTTTGATCACTTGCCCCTGGTGACGCAGCCTTGCCAGGCCATGGAAGAAGTGGATCCAGGCATTCCTCATGAGACTTAACAAATTGTGGCCAGATGGAAATAGCGGAGAACTCTTCCTTTCAGTGGACTAGGGGAAAGAGATAGGGGGAAGATGAAGGGAGGATCGGATTAGGGGAGGGAGGCTTCAATTGGAATACGTAATGAATAAATTGTGAAGAGAAACATTAACAATTAAAAAGAGAATCACAGGGATTACAATTTTGGTTCCTACTGATTCTCCTGAATTCATTAGCATTTCCTAGTTCAGAGGATATGGACTGTGTTTTTTAATGACCTGCTGACATGCCTCTTTTTCACTGTTTTTTAATAAACAGTGAAGAATTTTCATTGCTGTTATAATATATGCTGTCCTTCTCATGCTACCTGTAGTGGTTTGAACAGGTAATGTACTCTATAGACTCAGGCATTTGAACATTCAGTCCCTACTGGTAGCTCTGTTTGGAGGGACTTAGAGGACATGCCATCCTGGGGGAAGTAAATCTCGAGAGACAGGTTTAGAGAATTAACAGCCATAATCTACTCCCTGCTCACTTCCCCTGCTTCATATCTGCAGTAAGAGGTATACTCTTTCAGCTCCCTGCTCCTTCCACCATGCTGCCATGGTTATCTACCACGATGGACCCTTAGCCTCTTGCAACCATATGCAAATCAACTCTTCCTTTTGTAAATTGCTTCTGATGTTTTTATCACGGCAGCAGAAAAGTATCTAACACATTATCTACATATTTCTTATTAAGATTAAAATGAACATTGTATTATAAAATGGTTTCTATATATTGGTAGACCCTAAAAACTTAGTCTTCAGCTTTTAAAGCCAGTTGCTGAATGACCTTTTCAAATCTTAGGGATTTAAATGTCATTTATAACTAGAAGACACCAATGTTGCCCTAGCTACATCAAGATTACCCTGGTGTCCTGCTAGCATATCCCACTGTGTACTCAACATTGCCATTGGATGTAGAAGCACCTTAGAATAGTTTGTACCAAGACATATTCTTAACTCTCCCTTCTGCTTCATCTACCTCTTTCTAAAAGTCTTGCTCCCATTCAGTCATCCAGCTCACACAATGTCATCTAGGTTTCTTTGCATGCACTGAGCTTTAGACCTCACACCTACCTTATGTGCACTGTGGAGCCTTTTTTTCTTTTACTTCACCTGCTTTAGAATCAGGCAGAGCCATGTCCACAAGCCAATCTCATCAGCTATGCCTTTGAAGCACTTTCACACTTTCGCCCCCTTTGTAACTGTAGGCTTGGTTTGAGTCTCATCATCTGAATTTGAATTAGCAGTCTCTAAGTGATGTTATCGTATTCACAGGTTCCTCCTCTCCCATACTGTAGTCATGCTTTCCACCAAGTCAGGCCATATCACTTCACTGCTCAATAACCAAAACTACTTCACTCACTTAAAGTCAAAGTCTGACAGTGTCCTCCAGCATCTCGGTGCAATCTCTGCTGTTAGTTCCTTTGCCAAATTGTCTCATCTAATCTCTCTGTTATCAGTTTTTCTTTCCAGTTACGTGAGGCTTCCTTGTTGACCTATGAGTGAGCTCAGCATTCCCTTCTTGAACAGGCATCCATACCTGTATCTTCAGCTTCGTAGTCCCTTTACTTCCCCTAATCTGACCTTCTCTACATTTTTCATCTGTTTTGCTCAAGAACCCTTGCTAGATGAGGCCTTTCCTGGCCAGGAAATAGCTGCACTTTCTACTATTTTTCCTTTAATTCTTCAGCGTGATGAAACCGTCACCTTGCTTGGAGTTTTACTCACTTTCTTGTGTTCAGTCTCCTTCTTTTTAGCGCATAAGCTCTAGGAGGTTAGAGACGTCTATCATACTTGATGTTCCCATGGCTAGGATAATGGATGAATGAACACATCAATCAGAATTGTTAGGATACTTACCAGTTTATGGGTCTCTGAGGCAGTCTGATTTTTCTAATATAAAATAGTCTATGCTATTGTATGTCCAATACTTTACAGCCAGTAAAAGTGTTAACAAAGAAGGTAATTTTAAGTTGATTTTTGTTTTTAAAGGAAATACATTTTCCTTATAAATATTTTTTATTAACAAATAAGTCTTAAGATGCAAACATTATGATGAAAAAGATTTCTACCAATGATATTTGTGAGATTGTCTGTCTAGGTATGAATGCTAAAATGTTAAACATTTATCTGAACTTTTTCTCCCATCCTTCTGGAGTCAGAGCAATCTGGGGAAAATGGTTTGCCCTGAACTTGGGGGAAGAGCTTGAATTTTTAAAAGCCTGTCTCTCCTGTCACACAGCTAGCTCCTCTGGTTTCCTTTACTGGAAGACACTGGGGTAAAACACAAGAACGAGAGAGCATTGCCATGGTGACATATATACCGATTTTCTAGTTATCCTGCATTTTGTTTGCAAAAAAAAAAATTACTCTTTTCAAAATATTACATTTATTTAGGGTCTGTGTCTGTGGGGAGTGGTTCACGCTTTCCTTCCCCCATGTAGGTTCCAGGTATCAACTTATGTCTTCAAGCTTGAGAGCAGACACCCTTCCCCATGGGCTTATCTCACCAGCTGCTAGGAGCATCTTCCAATGCCCAGCACTTTTCTAAGCAGTGTTTCCTAAGCTATGCTCTGAAAGAATGCAACTATCTATGAGACATTTACGGGATTCCTTCCATGGAATTACTCAACTGCCAAAGATATTTGGGGGGGAAGGCTAAATAAACTACAAATTACAAATACTCAATGTGTATTTACTATAAAACACATTGTGAGTCTTCAGTAGAGAAATCATGTATTTGGATTTTCTAAACTGACTTCACCACAGAATCTGTTTTCATAGACCTCAAGTTGAACTGAGCATAATTTGGAAATCCCATTGTATTTTAGAAAGATTTTATTTAATTTTCATGTGATCCTGTTAGGTTTGTTTTACACATAAAACAAATGAAGGTTTAGCATTAGAACAGGATTTCCTCATAGGTCACAGTGGTCATAGGGTGAGCTGAAATTAAGCCCTCCTCTCCCAATTTTAATTTCCATTCCATTGTATCATAATGCCAATTGGATTATTTCCCAGGGCTTGTTGTATGTCTTGTTTCTTTGTGCCTACTTGTAACAGATCATGGCTGATGTAGTGGTTGTCAAGAAAAGACATTTATTTCTCACTGTTCTGGTGTCGGGAAGCTCAGTTATAAGTGGCTAACATCGGGTAAGGGCTTTCCTGCTGTATCAAAAAATGCAGAAGGATGTCACCTGGAGAGTGGGCACTTCAGAGAGCAAGAAGATCTGAGTAAAGGGCACAGGGAGGAGACAGCTGACCTTCAGAGCCATGTCCTTCCTTCAGTGACTTACCACAAGGTAATGGCAACAGCTCTCTCATTAGGGTGTAGTTCTCACGAGAGCACCATTTCCACATACTGTGAGAGTTGCAGTTAAACTTCAGCAGGAATTTCAGAGGGATGCTCAAACCACAACACCATACCACATCACCACAAACCGATTGCTTAAGCAATGAAAGCAACAACAAAAGTATTTTCTCAGGCTCTCAGGGAATCTTTTTTTCTTTCCTTGAGTCTGGTAGGTGAGCAATGGAAGTTCTCTCTCTCTCTCTCTCTCTCTCTCTCTCTCTCTCTCTCTTCCTTCTTTCTTATTGTCTTGATGGAGACTTAGCCCAGGCTTGAGTATCAAGCAAGCTAAGTGTTATTCTGCTGCTAGCTTACACTTCTAGCCACATTTTTCTATTTTAACCAAACTCTTTTGGTGCATTCCTAACTTAATTGTTCAACACTAAATAGATTTTTTTATATTGGTTAGATTGTAGTTAAATAACATAAAAAGTACTTTCAGACATTCTGGGTTGATGGTACAGTCATAGGAACAATTACCTTTATTAGATATTTTCTGTGCTACCCAGACTTTTATGTTTTGTGCTTTCTTGCATTTATTAAATTGTTTCTCACAGCAGTCTTGTTTAGGAAATATTTTACCATTCCCAGTTTATTACCAGATATGACATCACATCACTCACAAGGTGACAAAACACAAATTTGAACCTGAACTTTTGACTATATTGTCTTGGTGACAGCTGATTCAGAATTAAGAACCACATCTCTGTCTTAGTCTCTGTACAGGGTGCACAGTAGCACTGGAATGATGGCTGATGCTTTTACTGGGCTCTGGCATAGAAAGTCCTCATGTCTGTTGGTCCAACTAGGTCTGGGAAGCCCCTTGGTGGGATTTTAATAGAAGAAGCCAACATATGATTGCATAAGTGAGCGTGATCAGGGTGAGCCATGACTACTTCTGTCTTTAATCATCCTTGTTTGTCTTCCTTTTTTCCTTCCTCTTGTCTCCAGTGTCTGCAAATCATGAGTCACCTCCACCCCACTCTGAGTTCCATCAGTGAACCTCTGATGTACATATTTGGGTATATACTTGGGTAAAGTGTATGAATGTAAATACTTCTCTACTTCTGTTTGGATAGAATGGGTCAAAGCAAGGGCTATTGCTGCAGCACCAAAGCAGATCGTGTACAAGATGCTGGTAAACATAACGCTATGTATCATCACATGTGGCTTAAGTGTGATGCCACTCAGATTTCCATGTGTTTTTGAAGCTGTGACTCATATAAAAACACAACCCACTAAACTCAAAACTGAGCTAATAGTCTAGTGATCTTAACCCTCTTTCAAGCTATTTATTTATTTGTTTATTTATTTTTGGTATTACTATGTTGTTCTAATGATCCTAGAACTTTCTATGTGGACCAGGCTGGCTTTGAATTTACAAAGATTCATTTACCTTTGACTCCAGAGTGCTGGATTAAAGGTATATATCATTATGTTTGGATTTTCTCAGACGTTTTTTACTACGTTAATATGCATACAGAAAACATACTGTATATACGTTCTCTAATGTATGAAGTGAAATATTTTGTCAGGAAGTTACATCTGTTCATAGCAACATGGACCCATCTGTTACAATAATGGAGGGTTGGCAATCAAAATCAATTTGTGCTGAAATCAATTGATTAATGAAGTAATTTCAGAATGCTTGTTATATCTTGGGCATTTGAGAATAGCACGTGCATGCCTCACAGCCAGAATACCTTCAGGTGGTGCCTTTCTAAAGATGGCTGAAGAAAGGAACAATGAAGACCTGAGGTCGGGGCAAGTCTTCTCAGTTCTTCCTGTCTCAAAACAGTGCCGTGGTCTTGCAGAGGAAGCTAATGCCAACAGGTCCTACTCATTTTCTAGGCCATCTCCCTAAGGGGATGACATGCCACAGGGAGGTTGTTTTTTATTTATTCTCCTTCACAAAAGCGTGTTGTGTGTGAGGCCAGAACTCCAAGTTGTATAATTTTTATTTTGTGGTCCAATGTAGAAGCTTCTTCACACACTTAGGTGAGAAGATAAATGTCTTTGAAAATTTGTCACTTTATTTTCATTTCCTTATCTGAGTCTTCCGGCATTCTGTATTGGCATTCTAGGCACATTATGCCCATCGGTACCAAGAAGTTGCCGTGATAATTTGCTGATGATTCTTAGGATTGTTTATGGTTTTTGGGTCATGTTAACCTTCCGAACACCTTTGATGAAGCTGTTAGAAAGGTGTATTCTGTGTCGATACTTCCATGTTGGTAAAGTTTCACCCCAGTGCTGCTGGCAGCTGACCTTACAACTTGTAGGACAAGTGCCATGAGTATACAGCCAGCATTGAGGAAGGAAGAAGAGTGAAGGAGCCACGAAAGAGGTGAGTGAAAGGTAGATTTAATAGACTCATTCTGTATTAGGCCGTACATTCAACAGTTTCTGCATTTCATTATAAAAAGGAGCAAAACAAAACAAAAAGCAAACAACCAGAGACTCTCTTTTTTTCATTGAAGTCAGTTTGCATTGAAGAAGACTTCTCTCCTTTGTCTGACACATTTTTCATAAATACTGTAGAAAATCCCTTGTGCTCATTTACTCTAGAAGTAAGTGAGGTAGAGCCATGAGCAAAAGCCTGCTTTGATTAGGGTGTCGCAGTGCATTATATGTATTTACTGTAGGGATCTTTCAGATTGGCTGGACCAGGAGTAGCCATTTTGTCCCCTGGGCTTTTGTAACATGTAGTTTTCTTCTCTTCTCTTCTCTTCTCTTCTCTTCTCTTCTCTTCTCTTCTCTTCTCTTCTCTTCTCTTCTCTTCTCTTCTCTTCTCTTTTCCTCTCCTCTCCGTTCCTCTTCTCACCTCTTCTCTTTCTTTCTTGATTCCTTCTTTCCTTTCTTTCTTCCTTTCTTTCTTCCTTCCTTCCTTCCTTCCTTTCTTTCTTTCTTTCTTTCTTTCTTTCTTTCTTTCTTTCTTTCTTTCTTTTTCTCCTTCAGTGCCTTGTTCAGCCATTATCAGAGAAGCTTCTAATAGATAGAAACCAGCACAGAGACCTACAACAAGACAATGTTCAGAGTTTGGAGTACTCAGTCCTAAACTGGATATCTTCATCAAACTCCTCCCCTCAGGGATTAGGGAGCTATGCAAAAGAGGAGGCAGGATAACTTTAAGAACCAGGGGTGACTCTAAGGAAAGAGTGTTCTCCAGACACAAGAGGACTGAGGAACATGTGAATTCACAGACACTGTCAGCACACACTGAGCCTCCACAGTTACCAGCACTGACAGGGTAAGTGGACATGGCCTTCTACTGCCAATCAAAAAGCTATCTGTAATTGATATTCTTGGTGACTATCAGTTTTTTTTCTCCACTGGAGTCTGGCTGCACTGGATATATTAGCCATCTTTAAGGGCAGATCACATGTTCAGAAGTAGTTCACCAACACAAAACAAACTCAGTACTATTTTTGTAGACTTTTTGTCTCAAATTGCTTTATTTGAGCCTTTTGTTTTAGTTTTATTGGTCTTTTGCTTGTGCATTTTGGTTTCTATTTCTGTGGAGTGTGTGTATTTCTTGTATTTTTTTAAGAGAGAAAGAGTGTTGAGTTGAATGTATGTGAAGGATGAGATGAGAATCTGGCAGGAGTTGGGGGAGAAATGTGT
Organism: Meriones unguiculatus; assembly: GCF_030254825.1. Classification (NCBI taxonomy): domain Eukaryota; kingdom Metazoa; phylum Chordata; class Mammalia; order Rodentia; family Muridae; genus Meriones; species Meriones unguiculatus. Next base: position 127,018,380 of record NC_083351.1, read on the forward strand.
GATCAGAATATAATGTATGAAAATTATTTTTCAATAAATAGGTAGCTTGGCACAGTGGCACATGCCTATAATCCCAGCACTCAGGGAGGCAGAGGCAGGCAGATTTCTGTAAATTTGAGGTCAGCTTGTTCTACAAAGCGAGTCTAGGACAGCCAAGGCTAAACAGAGAAACCCTGTCTTGAGAAATCAATAGATAGATAGATAGATAGATAGATAGATAGATAGATAAAAATAAATAGGTAATCTGATACAGATCATACTTCATGCAACACCAGCGGCAAAAAATTGCAAGTTTTGCTTTGGGAAATAGTTTGAATGGCTATAGCTATAAGCTTTAGCATCAAATTGCTTGAATTAAACATTAATTCAATCTTTTATTATTTTATTTTATTTTGTTATTTTTTTGAGTCAGAGTCTTGTTATGTAGCCCAATGTGTCTTACTTAACCTTGTGACCATTCTATCTCTGCCTTCAGAGCTAGTTCTATGTCTTATCAGCTGTAGGATTCTATTTGTTTTTACCTTCTTTGGGTCTCAGTTTTCTCATCAATAAAGTGAGGGTGGTAATATTACAACTTAATAAGCTTAATACAGACACGAATTTATACAATCCATCAGGTCACGTTTTCAACAAAGTGTACTGCTCTGTTTTCTAAGAAAGAAGGGTTCCCACCATCTGGCCATAGTTTGTCTAGAGCACAAATGTCTCTAGGCACTGTCTGCCATCTGTTTTGCTTTCCTTTCTTGCTTGTGTGGGTCAGCTTCTATAAAGGGGAAAGAACCAGCAATTCCCCAATTGGTTGGTTCGTTAACGTTTGGACTTTTATTGCTTTGGTCTACTTTCTGAGGCATGGTCTCTCTATAATATTCAGTCCAGACTAGCATCCAACTCACAATCCACATTCCTCAGCCTCCTCAGTGCTGGGGTCCCAGGCCACCAGTACCACCACAGTCTGCTCAAGTTTGGACCTTTATAGTAGTCTGATTACTATGTCTACAGGCTCTGACCGTGTCCAGAGGATACATTGGGGATGAATGGATATAATACAGTTTTGGTAAGTTATAGTCCTTCTACAGTCTTAAGTTCTCAAAAACAACCATTAGCCCTTGCTTGACTTTTCCAAAATAGTACACTAACAAGAATTGCACAGTAGGAAGAACTGACACAGAGGTGGCCCTGCCTTGCCAAGCCAGCCGGAAATGATCACTTACAGCAGCTACTTTATTGTGACTACCCAACCAGCATGTTTTCCAGTGAACACAATGGCATGTGTTGGGCTGCAGCCTTTGTGGAAAGGGGCAACTTACACTTGTGAAATCCTGATTAGCATGAACAACAGCCCTAGGTATTTTATTTCCAGACTATAGGGCAATCTTTTCTTCATGGGTTTTACCTTTATAAAATCACATGACATTTACATTTAATCCTGGTTTTCTTGGTCTGAGTTACTTTATCTGTTCTTCTCCAAAATGAAAGATTCTCTAAGTTACTGGATGTCCTCTTCAGAAATGAATGCAGAAAAGTTTTTGAGTGTCATAAAACATATTTCCCTGTGAGCAAAGAGGACTGACTCTCTGTTTTTCCTTCAAGAACTTTAAGACAAATCAGCATGGAGTAGATTGAGCAAGGCACCAGATTATACTTTAACAAAATGAATGCTCACTTTGACCTTTGGTCCAGGAATGGTGGCCACAGTGAACACTTCTATCTAATCTATTAGTCTCCACAAACAGACTTTCAGGAATTTGCTTTTAGCGAAAATAGCCTACACATTTCCGTGAACATGGAGGCCAGTCCCAATCCACACAGCATTTAGATCCTGGTTCTTTTTGGAGGGGGGTGGGGTGCATGGAATAAAGGCTGTCTTGTTTTCAAAAGGATGTTTAAAAGCTGTATAATACTAGAATTTTAAACCAAAAGCATGGAGGATAAAGCTTTGAAAGAAACACTTTGCTGTTGTTGCTGTTGCAGTGAGCCCCAGGATCTGTAGCAAACATTTCATTTTTCTGGTGTGGAGAAGAATGGAGCTGGGATGATACTCTTTCTTTGTTTGCTCATAGGAATGGTTTCTTAGCCTAAAATGATGTTTTTGTCCATCTCTTTAGAATGAAACAGATCCTTTTCAGTGTTGACAAACACAAATTTCATACATACAAGTTTTTAATCATGGATGACATTCTCACTTGCTTTCTTTAGGCAAAGAAGAGATCATGTGACCATGTGGACATATGTCTTGCGGTTGTTTGTAAAATTGATCTAATGTGAATTGGAGAAAAACTATCAAATTTGGGCCAAACATCATGATAAGGAGAGTGTGAGGATAAGAGAGAATTAAGAGATAAAATACTTATGTCAAAGAATTTGTAATGCTAGAGAAATGGAGCTAAGCGGTTTAGTAATGCAAGTTTAAGAGTTGAAAAGATTCAGAAATGGTGGCACTATTTCACTATTCCTCTTTCATAAGGTCCCCATCCTACAGAGGAATCAGACAAAATCAGTTTGAGCCTGGTAGAATGAATACAAAGCTTGGAGTGAAAAGGGATAAACCTCACCTAGTTATAAATGCCCCAGGGATCTTGATATAGCCTAGAAGCATCCTAGAGATATTCCTCACAAAGCCTTGGAATAGGGGAATTGAAAAACCTCACCCCACAGGTGACCAACACATTCACTTACATTCACAGTAAGTGAATGAAGAGTCAACCAGTAACTCAGAAGTGGTGACCTCAGGCTAACGTTTTCTAGAACATCTGGGGGCTTGCAGAACAAAGCATTCCCCTCAGGAGATCATTTCTCTGCCTGAGGATCTTGGAGAAACCCAGGAATCTGTTGGTTCCTATGTGTACCCATTAGTATTAGGTTGTTAGTGGTTGGTTGGTTGTCAACAGCTTCTTGAGAGAGGGAAACCTAGTTCTTTGTCTGACAGTTGCCCAAGAGAGAGATCTTCCAGTTTTATTGAATCTCCCTTATAATAATAGTGTGGGTTTTTGAAACCACTGAATTCTGTATTTAAAGAAAAAGAATTCTATCTATCTATCTATCTATCTATCTATCTATCTATCTATCTATCTATCTCAGCTGAAATTACTGGAGAGCTGAAAAATTCATGTTCAGGGCAGATGGATGCTTATCAAAGCATTTTCTAGACAGAGGAGGCTCATCTGCAGATCTCCCTTTGGCAAGCCCTGGAAGCTACCCTGGCAAGTGCCTTTGCCAACTCTGCCTCAGGCTCATGGCATTGCTCTTCCTCCTGTACTTCCTGGCTTGATACTCTAGTCACTGATTCCAGCACTCCTGTATGCCCTGCAGCACCGTCCTTCTCCCACTCACTTAGGTAGCACCTTCATTTGTGCAGCTCTATTCTGTAGGACATTTTTCTGCTATTTGTCTTCTTCACTGTGAACTTGAATCTCTCCTGTGTATTTTACCTCATTCACAAATTGTTTCTTTGCCTTCTTTTCAAGTCTTGACTTTCTGTCCTCAACCAAGTTCTTTTCTTTAAAGAAAATTTTATTAACCACATGTTTATTATACAAAGTGATGGGTTTTACAAGGACACATTTACTCAATGATATCATGCATTTTTCACTATACTTAAACCACTATTATACTTTCCTGTCTCCTTCCCTCTCCCTTCAGTCCTAGCCTCTTCCTAAATACTACTTTCATGGCATAAATATTTTTCTACTTTATGTCATTTATAACTTTTCTAGAAGAGAACATGTAATTTTTTCTTTCTGATTTTGGCTTATTCTCTGGTGCTTTCTGTGGTGCTCTCTAGTTCCGTTCATTTTCTTACAAACAATATAATTTGTTTTAAATTTTTCTAGTAGCTTGTTTATTTATTTATTTATTATTAATTAGTGTTTTGAGATAAGAACTTGCCACCTGGCCTAGTCTGCCCAGAACTTATGGCCTCCTGCCTGCCTCAGCCTTCTGAGTGCTGAGACTACAGGTGTGTGCCACCAGGCCTGTCCTTCTGTATGGATGACTAAAAGAAATGGAAAAAACATTTTCATATAACTTTCAAGTAGCAAAGGCTATAATTTAAAAACAAGGATTTGAACAGTAGCATAGACAGTGCTGATTGCTGGATTCACAATGACCCTAAAAGCTAGCTAAGGAATCCTGTTCACGAACAAGGGAAGAAGACATTTAAATAGGAATAAAAAGTGCTGTATCCCTTTCATCAAATCGGTAATTTCCAACACAATTGTTTTCAGAAGAAAACAAAGCAAAATGGGAGTTAAAAACATAAAATAAAAAATAAAATAAATATAAAATAAATATAAAATAAAATAAAAATAAAAATAGAAGAAATACTACAAGCTGCATGAAGATGTGTTTTGATTTTTCAGGTAATAAATTCCAGCTCCGCACTCAGGAAGCTGAGGCATGGATATCATGAATTCAAGGCTAGTCTGGGATACATGGAGGGAATTCCAGGCCACTTGCATTGTCTCAGAAAGAAAAGGGGCAGGGCAGTCAAATTAACCAGTGAAACAAAAAGTTTGAGACTGGACTTGTTTAATGATCAAAGAAACACCGCTGGTCTTACCCCGGCACAGTGAAGGCATCTAGGACTATCCTGTTAAGCTTCCAGACAGAGAAAACAGATTACAAAGACAAGAAAGAACAAATGATAACAGCATTGCTCTTCTTTGCAATACATCAAACAGAAGACAGTGAAGTCATGTGCTGGGCTTTTGTAGCCCACCATTTTCCAGACACTCTATAGGAAGTGTTGTGTAGGAACAGCATTTCAAGACGTACAGAGATCTAAGAAGCAAACTACTCACATGCCCTGCTTGGAAAAGCTACCATAAAAAAATGCAACAGACTCTGGATCCAGGTACTCAAGGGCAGATGCAGGGTGATTGTAAGTTCAAGGTCAGATTGTATCAAAAACAATAAAAGACTTGGCTCGGAATAATGATTTTACATTAAAGAATAACATGTATCAAGTAAAAATACAATTGATAAATTACAATTGCAAATGTTATTAAAATTATGGGAAACACGTAGAGCAAAAGAGTATTTTACTATTTCCTTGACTCTAAGATAAATGAAGCAGGTCCTATATTGTTACTCCCAAATAATCTTCTCTACTGATAGAATTACCCTTATAAAAGCAGAATGATTTTAAAGATATTCTTTGACAACCCTTTGATCATATCCCTGATGGCCCTCTCTTATCCCTTCCTTCTCCAACCCTATTCCTCCTGCTTAGTAAGTACCCTTCCTACTTTCATGTCTGATTTGTTTGTACCCCATTGCATTTAATTAGCTTTTTTTTTTTTTCATGATATTGGGCAGTTGCTTACTTGGAGGATTATTTAACCACTGATTGGTAAGGGCTGGAGGTGGCAATAAGTATGAAGATGCTCTGGGAGCCCAGGGTGGTGGCAGTTCTTTATCCCAACAGTGGTGATGATCATTTAACAGTTAAGTTTTACTGTACAAAGTCTCAGAACTCATAAAACCGTGCCTTTATAATTGAGGTTTTATTATACACAACCTCAGCTGAGGTTTTATTTTGATGACGTTTTGTTATATACAAATTATACTTCAAAAATCTTACTGACTTAGAATAGCTAATAAACGTCTTTCGTTAAGTGTGACCGATGGAAACCTTATGCGGGAGCACTGCCACCTGCTGGTAGGCTTATGTACTACTTCCGGCAGTCTGCTGGGGTTCATGAGAGCAGCAAAAGGTTGTTAAACACACTTAGCAGGCAGGCACTGTGGAGCGGTTTCACAGCCTTTGCTGACCTAATCTTCCTGTCACCCCTGAGGAGGCTCATAGTACCATCTCCATATGACAAAGAGTGTCCTAGGGATTTCTAATGCTGCCATGAAACACCAAGACTGAAAAGGAAGTTGGGAAGAAAAAGTTTTCTTTTTCTTCCTTCTTTTTGTTTTGTTTTGTTTGTTTTGTTGTGTTGTGTTTTGTTTTGGCTTAAACTTACAGATTATAACCCATCATTGGAGGCAGTTGGGACAGGAACTCAAACAGGGCAGGAACCTGAAGGCAGGAGCTGATGCAGAGGCCATGGAGGGGTGCTGCTTACTGGCTTACTTTATTTGGCCTCCTCAACCTGCTTCCTTATAGATCCCAGGACCACCAGCCCAGGGATGGCACCACCCACCATGAGCTGGGCCCTCCCCCATGGATCCTTACAGCTGGATCTCATGGAGGCGCTTCCTCAACTGAGGCTCCTTCCTCTCTGATGACACTAGCTTGTGTCAAGCTGACACACACAACCAGGCAGTAGGAAGAGGACACACTCCCCAAACACTGACCAACAACTAAAAGAAGTAAATGTATAGGCAGCCTCACTCAAGAGACCAGAAAGCACTGAAAGTCTGGATGTTTGAAAATGTGATTTTTCTGAAGGGTAGCTGATGTTAGAAAGGTGCTTTACAAACCACACATAACTGATGCGTCTAAAACAAAAAGGGGGAACTGTAGAGAGCTGCGGAATACTGTGCCTTAAAGATGGAGCTGGTTTCTGCCTTCCACCTTCCTGATGGTGAGTGCTCTCTGTCACAAACAACTCCATATTTGGCTAAGGCCAAGGATCTGGCTTGCTTCCATGTATGTGGACCTATCTGCATTGCCCACATGGCACGCTGGGGTTGGCTACCTACAGGCTATTTAAGCTGTGGGCTGGCTTTCCCCAGGGTCAGATGATTGTTCAAGGTTTCTGAATAAACTGCATTGAAACAAACAAACAAACAAACAAACAAAAAAAAAAAACCAAACCACACATAACACTACTTAACAGATCAGTCATTGCTTTACTGAAGTTCTGTCAGCAGTAACATGGTTTTTGTAATCAAAAGCCAACCAAATATTCCTAAATTATAAGTCAAAAATACTTCTTGCAGAAATCTTTAACAGCTGCTGTGGTATCCAGCTTGAAAAGCTGTGCTTAGAATTTAGAGGCTGAATTCAATCATTAGTTCAAATGCAGTTCACGAAATCTTCCAGCAGATGGTAGTAAAGCCATTGTTAAAAATGTTTGCCCACCTAGCCAAAAATCAATTTGGAGTGTTTGTTTGTTTGTTTGTTTGGTCTTTTCTTTTCTCATCTTTTCCTTTCCTTTCTTCTCTTCTTTTATTTCTCTCCCTCCCTCTCTTTCTTTCTCTTTCATTCTCTCATCCCTCCTTCCTTCTTTCCCTTCTTCCATCCCTTCCTTCCTTCCTTCCTTTCTTCCTCTTCCCTCCTCTTTTCATCCTCTTTCCTTCTTGGTTGCTATTCTTTTCTGTGATGAGTCCTTTAAGGTTGCTGGGGCAATTCTACTCCAGATATGGTGCTGAAGTCTACAGACTGAACGATCACTCTCCTATGGTTAGCTCTGAAAAGGGGGTGATGGGAATTTGACCTTGAACTTAATGGTGCAAACTAAAGACTATAGGCGGAGACATTTGTGGTCATGGAAATGACAACTGAGCAACTTTTGAGGTTCACAAGAAATGTCAGTTAAAGAGAACTAGGTGTTTGTGTCTAGAGTTTGAGCAGATGTGTTTAACTAAAGGTATGCCAAAAGGAGTGGGTATTAACTAAAACTGTATTTTGAGGTACCATCTTTCATTGATTTCACATAGCCATCAAGAGCTGAGTCGGCTGTACCTATGAGATGTACAGATCAATAGGTAGATGTATCTGGGCCTGACACTGTTAGACTGTAGTTGCCACAAATGGGAAGACTGAGGCCAGAAAATTCCAGGTTTAAGCCAGAAGTTTAAGAGCTGCCTGGAACCTGTTTTAAAGTGACAGAGCATATCTAGCTCAGTGGTGGAACACTTACCTAGCACGTTCAAGGACTTGCTCATTCTCTGGGTGGAAGGTGGAGAGGCATTTCAGCAGGGAGCTTTTTTATTGACATTCAGGTAGAAAAGGCAGCCTGACAGACAAAGCAAGAAAATTCTAGAAACCTTCTCTTAAATGCCTGCACTTAGGAGAAGCCCACTAGCATGGTGTCTTAGGAGTTTACCAGCAAGGAGGTAGGGAACACAAGTATTTAATAATCTCAAGACTTTTAGGAAATCTGTGGAAGTGAAGCCATGGGCCTGTGAGCAATGGCTGACAAAGCTGATGGAGAGGAAAGGTTACTATAAGAAAGTAGAGAGAATATGAAAACGTATGAAACTCCTTTTAGAAGTTTAGCAGGGGATGGGGCTTTGGGTGTGGGGGAAGGGAAGAGCCAATTTCACAGGTTGAGTAGACACAGAAACAGCAGAAATTCTGACACAATAGAGAGGCTCCAGCCAGTTTGTGTCTGCTATGGAGGAGCCATTTGAAATTATACTGAAGTTGTTTTCCTTTTTGCCTTAAATGACATTTAGCTAATTTAATGAAACTATATAACTTATTTTTTCAGCAGTTTTGTCAATGTCAGAATAACATTAGACATACAATTCTAAGGCACATTTTAAAGTATGTTTTTCATTTATTTACCATGTGTCTGCTCAGCTCCTCTCTAAGGTTGATGCCTGACTAAGAAAGTCAACCATGTTACTCTACTTTGCTGTTAGCATACAATGTTCTATATCTCACTGTTATGTTTTAGCTGTGAGTGGGTTTTGTTATCAAGGTTTTCTTTTTTTTAAATTTTATAATTTTATTTTATTTATTAATTACACTTTATTCACTTTGTATCCCCCCCATAAGCCCCTTCCTTCTTCCCTCCTAATCCCACCTTTCCTCCCCCTTCTTCACGCATGCCCCTCCCCAAGTCCACTGATAAGAAAGGTCCCCCTCTCCTTCCTTCTGATCTTAGTCTATCATATCTCATCAGGAGTAGCTGCATTGTCATCTTCTGTGGTCTGGTAAGGCTGCTCCCCCTCAGGGGGGAGTGATCAAAGAGCAGGCCAATCAGATTATGTCAGAGGCAGTCCTTCTTCCCATTACTATGGAACCCACTTGGACACTGAACTGCCATAGGCTACAACTGTGCAGGGGTTCTAGGTTATCTCCATGAATAGTCCTTGGTTGGAGTATGAGTCTCTGGGAAGTTCCCTGTGTTCAAATTTTCTGGTTCTGTTGCTCTCCTTGTGGGGTTCCTGTCCTCTCCAGATCTTACTATTTCCCTCTTCTTTCATAACATTCCATGCACTCTGCCCAACAGTTGGCCATAAGTCTCAGCATCTGCTTTGATAGTCTGCAGGGCAGAGCCTTTCAGAGGCCCTCTGTGGCAGGTTTCTAACTTGTTTCCTGATTTCTTCTCCTTCTGTTATCAAGGTTTGCAAAGAGCTCTTCATCCTATTCCTTTTTGTGTTCTTCCTAAAGGAGAAGAAGAAGGCTTGCTGAAGCATCAGATTAAGTCTCTTCCACTGGGCTTCTGGTTTCCTGCTGTCATTGTTGTGCAAAAGAAGGCAAAGGCTGCCACTTTATCTGACTGAGGAGGAACAGCAACTCAAGACCAGCAAGTAACTCTGCAGTTAAGTATCTTAAACATACTGGTTTCATTAAAAATTAATAATAACAAGACAGAGTTTTCAAAACAGAGGCAATGGAAAGTGGAGGAAAGACAGGAAGAAAACAGTGTGCCAGCATCCCCCGGGGAAATAGTGTCTGTTCCTACATCGTTGCTAAGCAGTTTGTTTATAAATCCATATATACTTGGTTTCAACTTGATTCATTGAAGCTCTGTGTCATATCTGTCAACAGCTAACAAGGAACATAGATTCAGGTCACCCTGAAAACATGTTCTACTGTGAAAGCAGTCAAGTGGGTTCCAGAAAAGAAAGGGTCCCCCGCTTGCAGGTTTCAGGTGTTGTCTGATGGCACTCGTAGCTTCTGACTGGCTAGAGGCTAGTGGTCTGTTAATTCATTTCATAGGTTTTATCTGGTGTTAAAAGGACATCAGGTTGGACACTAGGTAGACAATGAATGACTATGAAAGGGGCTAAAGGTATCCCAAGATAATTTTTTCTTTTTTCTTTAGATCTTTGGCATTCTAACTTTCTACAACCATCAGCAAGCCAATCAGCCTTGTAGAATCTTTTATTCATAGAACTTTGATTCACAGTCCAGAAAACAAGGAAACTCAAAATGTTTAATGTGCTTGAGGAATATCACAAAACTAGTAGACAGGGCTTCTAACAGAAAATTTTGCACCTCTGTTTGTTTGTTTATTTGTTTGGGTGAGTCAGGGCTTCACAATACAGCCTAGGATGGCCAGAAGCTTAAAACTTTCCTTCCCCAGCCCCTGATGACTGACAGTATTACAAATGTGGTTTACCATGGCAGACTCTATATTTTAACGTTGATGGCCACTCACATATGCTTTTTAACAAATGTTATGTCACATAGGCAGAGAAAGGATTAGTAAAGACTGACTGGTCTTTACATCAGGGTAGATTTTCCTCTATTACTCGGGCATATTTTTGTGCACTTTTCATTTGTCAATTTTGGCTTCTTGCTATCACCTTGGAAAAACTCAAATTAGAGTGCCCACAAGTAAATATTTGTAAGAAAATTATTTTTCACCTCTGGCAATTGTTTCATCTTGTGCTCCATAGACCTGTATGGAAACTCCTTCCTCTCTTATTTGTAATATTCCTGTCCAGAGAACCCTGCTGTGGTTGGAGGATTTGAACAGATGGGAAATATCCAAGAGCACATTTGCCAGTCCTTTTTCTGCTATCTCAGACAAGCATGGGAAAACACAAATCCTAATTCCACTTTGGCCTCCGTGGCAGTGCGAACTGCCCGCAGTGAGAAACCAAGCATCTTACCAGCCCATTTCCATGACACTGACTGCACTGCAGTTTGCTTCTTACCATCCAGTCCATGTCTGAGATCAGGGATGATGGTCTTTTCTCTGTGTTAACATGCATTCTTTAGGAGACAAAGCCTGGGGCAACATCTTAGCAGCTGATATCTTACAGATGTACACAACTTCCAGAAAATCCAGAGTGAAAGAGAGTGACCTCTATACTAAGCCATGTATACACAGCTGTTAGCCCTCTTGCAGATCATCTTATGAAAGTTAAAGAGCTGTGTGCCTCAGAACTCCATTGTCCATAGAAGAAGATGGGTTTGTTTTTTTCCTGTTGGTCTTGCAGAGGGTCTTGCCTTTCATTTTTCTGCTAGGGGAATGGCCTTTCTGCACTTCTAGGTCCCGTTCTGCTCACCAATGGCCCCCAGATATTCTATAGAACATAGATATAATGCTCTCACTTTGGCAGATGCTCTTGGTGGGAGTGTTTCAGTGGCTCTGCTGCACATGGTGTCTATCTCTGCAGCCGCTCCGGCTGGCAAAGGATCAGAGCAGTGTTCAAGCGTAGGGGTGTGGCTTCTTGAGCTAGGCTAAGTGGGTTTCAGTTCAGCCAAGTTGACTTGCTCCAAATGCAACCCGTGGTCCTCATCTGTTGGAGATTCATGCTTTCTTTTTCCTTCAGTTTTCTTTGGTCTGAGGATCCTGGATCTTTCTTCTGGGTGTCATGTCTACAGACAAGCCCGAGAGCCCTGTCATCTCCAGCATAAAATATACGCTTATTTGTTTTCACTTTGTGTCTTTACTATGAAGGTCATTCTCTAAACTCATGAGAATGGATTGGTTTTATGGACTTGAGATCTTCATAGCATTAAGTAATTTGGGTATTTCAATCATTGCATTTTATTAGAGAGGAACACAGCCTAAACTTCCTTTTGGGCTCATGATATAGCTCACTGGAAGGGGCTTGAATAGCAATGTGCAAAGCCCTGGGGTTCACCTCCAGTCCTAGAAACCCTAAAAAAAGATTAAAATTCATTTTGTCATGATTATTGTGTTTGGTCAGATAGCCTAGAATTTTGATATCATTTTTGTTTTCATAAAATGCATAAACCAATGAGTTTAGATTACCATTGTGGTTTGTATTTGTAATGCCTTGCATAGACTCACATGATTGAACACTTGGTCCCCAGATATTTTGGAAGGCTTTGAAACCTTTAAGGGGTGGAGCCTCAAGGGAAAGTATGAAGCTTTCTAGATAAACCCCACTTCCTGTTCACTGTCTGCTTTTTTTGGATGTAGATGTGATATGAACAGCCAGCTTCCGGTTCCTCTTTCCTGCCAAGATGCCTTCTCTGCCTGCTGCCACTTCCCTGTGATGCTGGGCGGTATCTTTTGGAACTGTAAGCCAAAATAAACTTTCTCTTCCCCAACTTTCTTTTGTCAGAGTATTTGATCATTGAGATGAGAAGGTAATTAAGTCAGGAAAATTGGTGCCAAGTAGGAAGTAGTTCTCTTGCTGTGATAAGGTGGCTCTTGTGCTTCTGGAGCCTTTGGAAGTAGTTTCCAGGAGAAATGTGGAAGGATTTGGAGCTTTCAGTGTTCTGATTTGCTCTTTGTTGCTGTGGTAAACACTATGACAAAAAAGCAACTCAGGGAAGAAAGGGAGTATTTAATCTTACAACTTTTTTTATTTTATTTTATTTTATTTTATTTTATTTTATTGTATTGTATTTTATTTTTTTCTCAATGCAGTTTATTCAGGAACCTTGAACAATCATCTGACCCTGGGGAAAGCCAGCCCACAGCTTAAATAGCCTCTGGGTAGCCAACCCCAGCGTGCCACGTGGGCAATGCAGATAGGTCCACATACATGGAAGCAAGCCAGATCCTCAGCCTTAGCCAAATATGGAGTTGTTTGTGACAGAGAGCACTCACCATCGGGAAGGTGGAAGGCAGAAACCAGCTCCATCTTTAAGGTGCGGCATTACGCAGCTCTCTACAGTTCCCCCTTTTTGTTTTAGACGCATCAGGCAAAAGTAGAGGTCTGATCTCTGATATTAGAAATATGTTGGGACTTTGTACAGATGTTCATTTAGGTGTCATCCACCCAAAGAGCATCAGACCCGTCTGATTGAGGCATCAACCCGCATGCAATCAGACATGCTCTTCTCTGGGTCAAAAGTGGCTGACCCTGAGTGCAGTGCTTAGCCTCGCATCCTGAGCGTAACATTTTAGCTTTTTATGGTAGCCAACCATGCTTGGGGAGACTGTCCTGCTTCAATGGCTGTAAAGGCCTGAATGATGATGGCTGCATTACACTGTTGTGATACTCTAATCTTGCATATACACCACAGGCAAACCAAGGAGACCAACACCAGAAGGCCTGCTAATGCTCCCATGCCCGCCCATTCCTTCAGATGATTCATGGCTGCAGCAATCCATGATGATAATCCTGTGGCTAGTCCTGCGTCCACTCTGGTAGAATTTGCCGTAACAATGGCCACTCTCAGCTGCTCCATCATAGTATCGAATTCTCCAGTCCAATTACCTAAAATATAGCTAGACAATTGTTTAGACAGATTTGCAGCATGGGAAAAATTCTCATATTGTATGCTAGTGACACAAAGTCCAGCATACTTCCATTGACAGCCAAGTTGAGCGATTTGCCATAGGGTATCAATTTGCTCCTGCATGAGGTCAATCCTCTGATTGAACACCATCAAGCCTCCTTTTAGTTGAGCATTAATTCCTTTTTGTACATCTAAAGCATGAGCTACATTGGCTAAAAGATTATTTAGGGTCTGAGCAGTCTGCACAGTATGACTCCTGGCTAATGCTGCGGTGGTAGCTCCAACAGCCGCCAATGAGATGGCAGTAACAATGGTGGCTATAATGCCAAGATCCCTTTTCTGTCTGAAGAGAGTCATAGCGTGAGGGGCATCAATGGGCACAGGCACCCAGCGAGGCATGCGAGTAACCAGGGCATACCTAAATTCACTAGCATTCCAGCATTGGGCAAAAAAGCAAGTATCATTACCACAATTACTTGGCTCTATCTGGGTAACAATGAATAAAAATGGGGGATATAAACAAACAGGTGTGGAATTATAGGAATATTATGAGAAGCCTTAACCCCCTCGTTGGAACATCCTGCATCAGTAATCTTACAACTTTTGGTTCACAATTTATCACTGAGGGAAGTAAGGGAAGGAATTCAAGAGTGGAACCCAGAGTCAGGGATCAAGCAGAGACCATGGAGTAATGCTACTTCCTGGCTTTATCAGTTTGCTTTCTTATTAACTCAGGACTACTTTCCAAGAGGGGAAACCATCTCAATGGGCTAGGTCTTTCTCCCAAATCAATCATCAATCAGGAAAAGACCTACCACATGCATGTCCACAGGCAAATCTAATGGTCTAAATTCCTCAGTTAAGGTTCCGTATTCCCAGGTGACTCTAGTTTGAAAAAACTAAGCAGACATGGCTGTGAGATGTACACTGTGGAGAAGAGCAGGCATGGAGTGGTATCATTCCAAGTTAGAGACTTTGTGTACTATGGGTTGTAGAGCTGGGGGGTTGGGACTAATTGTGCCATTTAGAGTTCAGATGATTTCGTCGTGAGCATTTGGCAGATACCAGCATGGAGCTGCAGGTTTAGTTTTTTTCTCTGCTCTATTTTTGTTTTTGCTTTGGTGCAATCATTCCAATGTTCCATTTCATCCATTTTGGAATGAGAATGTTTACTTTGTGCCATTATATGTTGGGAGTATGTAATCCCAATGTCGCTTTGACCTCACAGTGAAGAGAATTTCTTCTCCCTAAATGTCTTCTAGTAGCTTATTTAGAAGCTTATGTACCAATGGAAAGACCCAGAGGTATAAAACTGATTTAGATCCTAATATCATCACAAAAACTTAAATTCCATTTCTGTTAGTAGAGGTCATCACTAAGTACAATTTAAACTATGGTTCCTCATGAAAAGTATCACCTATACCGCAAGGCGGCTTAGAAATTAACTTCATAATCATTATGGTGAGGACCAGTCCTTGGGTTTTGGCTGCTTTTGCATGCATATTGCAGTATGTTGACCAGATCTTTCTTCTTTTGGTGTGCGATGAAACTGAACATTCTAACAACATTCATAACCATAGTTCTTTATTAATGTGGGATTTTAGATTATAAAATAGGTGAATTCTTTAAGAAATTAGCTTTTGAAAAATAGTGTCTACTTGGGGTGACAGTCAACTATCCATGAACTAATAAATCCCAGAATGCTTTACTTGGGAACATTAGAAAGAACATTGTTTCAGGACTAGGGTGTGATTTGACTTTAAAAATTTCTGAACCTTAGGGTTGTTTGTTTGTTTGTTTGTTTGTTTTTGTTTAAAGCTGGAATACAAAATGTAACCCCACAGGACTATTGTAAAGATGAAATGGGAGACTGTATGGAATCAACAAAGCCCATTATTGCCACATTGTAGCTTTGCAATCTTTCTGAATCTTTGCTCCCCTTTCTACCTCTGCCAATTTCTATCCTTGCATTCCTATAGATTCAGTGTATTGCAGACTGTGTGCCCTAACAGGACAGTTGATCTGATTTCTTACACCCATGCCCTCTGTGCACGGAAAACTATGTAGCTTTTTCTAGCCTGTCTTGCCTTTCATGTAAAGGATACATTCTTGGACAACATTGTACCCTTCTTCATTAGAGATGAAGTACTTGAGGCTTAAGTAGTTCAGACCTTGAGCTTCCAGTCTTCCTGTCTCGGTCTCCCAGTTGATGAGATTACATTTGAATGTCATCACACCCAGATTTTCAGATATTAATAACAAATAATGAAGAGATTTATGGTCACATGTTGCTTGGAAGAAGAGCCAAATAACGCACAGCAAAATTTTCTCAAGATAGTCTCAGACAAACTACAATGATGTGTGTGTGTGTGTGTGTGTGTGTGTGTGTGTGTATGGAAACTGAACCATTGTCCTCTGAAAGAACACTATGCATTCTTGAGACAAGTAACCTTGGATGCTTATCTTCTCTAGCAAGTACAGGAGACACAGTTGCCATTTATGAAAGTCAAGGTTGTGGCAAATTTCCTATGCCTTGGAATTTGGTGAATGAAGTTTGGGTCATAGAATAATCTCAGTAAATCTAAGCAAATTGGATTTATTTGTCTTTACAACATATCTTCTTCAAAAAAATCAAACTATTCCATTTTTATTCTTTGAAAGTTATGTGCTCATTATAATGAATTTTGTAATATCTCCAGACTCTACTTTGATTTTTGAGATAGGGTTTCTCATTAGTCTAGAGCTGAGAAGTGAACCCCAAGGATTTGTCTGTTTTCACTTCCCAGCACTAGTATTGGATTCATGTCCTCATGCTTTCAAGGCAAGAACTGACTGAGCAATTTTCCTAACCCAATTACTTATATTTTAGAGATCAAAAAGAAATGATCCCACCTGTTGGAGTAACTTTCCTTCACCTTGTGTGAAGGAATGTCTCTGTATTTTCAATTTTTAATTCTGTATTGGCAGAGAGCTAAGTGCTGGCAAATATTTCTATGGCCCACCGTTGGGTTTTCTATTTTGGAAATGTTTGTCCTTCCTCACTTGTGTAGAAGCAATCTAAAAGATGTTCAAGTGTTGTCTTACTATCTATTGGTTATAATAAAGAGCTTTCAGTCAATATCTGGAGCAGGAAACAGAGTGGAACTTCCGGAATAGAGGGAGATTCTGGGAGAAGAAGGCAAACATAGGAGATTCAGGGGACAGACATGGAGGGAATAGGACAGCAGAGCAGAGACAGACATAGAGCTAGCTATGCGGCAGCTCATGGCAAGATAGGTGGGATATACATTTAGAGGAGCTGGTAGGCTGCTCAAGCTAAAAAGGCCTTTGCTTTAAAATATTAAAAAGACTCCATGTCATTATACACAAGTCCCTCTATATCCACCACCTAAAATATGTCAAATGTGGTATTAGAATTATTAGTTAACTGAAAGTTTCTAAAGAGGAAAAAACCCTGGAAATTAACATATATTATCATTAAGAAATCAGAATGATTTATTGACAGAGTAAATGAAAGTAAACACAGCTTTCACCATGCAAATATATGTGATCACAAATCCCTGACCCTTTCCTAATATGAAGACCTTATGACACTTGACACTTATTCTATGAACATTGAGTATTTTGCTGGCACATTTTGCCTCCTGCAATTGTTTTCTTTAAGTTTATAGTTATTATGCAAAATGACATTCTTGTACATGTCTATCATTTGTTTTGATCATGTTACCAACCCCATTACTCAGTAGTGTTTTCCCTCTACCCCTCAGTGATGTCTTTGTTTTTTGCAAAGTTTTTATGTAAAATGGAAGTAATTTAGAATGAGAAAAACATCAAATCCAAAGTGAATAGTAATTTTGTAATAATGAAACCAATGTTATTGTTAAATAGTCTAACTCAAAGTCTGAGTTGTCTGGAATTTTATTAGATTTTTAAAATTATTATTATAATATTAACTTGGTATCCTGGCTGTAGCCACGTCCCTTCATCTCCTCCAGGTCCTTCCCTCCCTCTTCCTCCACTATGTAGCTCCCTTAGTCCACTGATAGGAGAGTCTTTCTCCCCTACTATCTGATGCTAGCCTATCAGGTCTCATCAAGACTGTCTGGATCCTCTTTTTCTGTGGCCTAGGAAGGCTACCTCACCAGGAGGAAGTGATCAAAGAGCAGGCAACTGAGTTCATGCCAGAGACAGTCCCTGCCCACCTTACTAGGGAAACACATGGAGACTGAGCTGACCATTGGCTATATCTGAGCAGGTAGTCTAGGTCCTCTCCATGCATGGTCCTTCATTGATTTATCAGCCTCTGCAGGCTCCGATGGGCCCAGATTTTTTGGCTTTGTTGGTCCCCTTGTGGAGCCCCTGTGCCCTCCAGGTCTTTTTATCTCCCCCTTCTTCCATAAGATTCCCTGCACTCTGCCCAAAATTTGGCTGTGAGTCTCAGCATCTGCCTCAATATCCTGCTGGGTAGAGTCTTTCAGAAGCCCTCTGTGGTAGATTCTTGTCCTGTTCCCTGTCTTCTCCCACTTCTGCTTCTTTCCTATTTGCCCTTCTGAATGAGGATTAAGCATCTTCCCTAAGATTCTCCTTGTTATTTAGCTTCTTTAGAACTGTAGACCTTAGTATGTTTATTTTACATTTATATATGGCTAATATCCACTTATAAGTGAGTATATACCATGTCTGTTTTTTCTGCTTCTGGGTTACTTCACTCAGGATGATCTTTTCTAGTTTCATCCATTTGCCTGCAAATTTCATGATTTCCTTGTTTTTAATTGCTGAATAGTATTCCATTGTGTAAATGCACCACAATTTCTGTATCCATTTTTGGTAGAGGAGCAGCTGGGTTGTTTCCAGCTTCTGGCTATTACAAATAAAGCTCTTATGCACATGGTTGAGCAAATGTCCTTGTTGAATGGTGGAGCATCTTTAAGGTAAATGAACAGGAGTCGTATCGCTGGATCTTGAGGTAGCACTCTTACTAATTTTTTGAGAAAGCACCAGATTGATTTCCAAAGTGGTTATATACGTTTAAATTCCTACTGGCAATGGAAGAGGGTTCCCCTTTCTCCACAACCTCTCCAGCATGTGTTGTCACATGAGTTTTTGATCTTAGCCATTCTGATGGGTATGAGGTGGAATCTCATGGTCCTTTTGATTTGCATTTGCCTGATGACTAAAATTGTTGAGTATTTCTTTAAGTGTTTTTCTGCCATTCATTATTCCTCTGTTGAGAATTCTCTGTTTAGCTCTGTACTCCATTTTTTAATTGGATTACTTGTTTATATTTAATTTCTTGAGTTCTTCATATATTCTGGATATTAGATCTCTGTAAGATGTTGGGTTGGTGAAGATAATTTTCCACATTTGTAGGCTCAGAGCCACTAGTCTGCAAGGCTGCTTTGTTATTTAGATCTTAGTGGAAAGACTTCTTTCACCCTGGCCTTCACTGGAGTCAGTGAATAAACTACCAAGTCTATCTCCTTTTGTTAGAGACAGCAGATGAAAAATGTTGTCAAGGTCACACCTTTTGTTTGACTTTCTTGTGAATTCATTCACTGTACTGTGGTGCTTTTGCTCTGACTTAAAAAGGGATTACTGGAATAAACCAGAGGCGACTAGTGTCTACTAAAGCGCTCTCATAAAGATCCCATGTGTTCTGTGTTGGTTTATTAATTTTTCTTTCAATTCTCACTCCCGACTCAAGAATTGTTCAACTCTGCCAGCAGGCTCTGGCAGCAGGCTGTCATTTTGTTCTGTTTATAGTGCACTTTGCTTTACAGAAGCTTTTCAGTTTCATGAGGTCCCATTTATTGATTGTTGATCTTAGAGCCTGAGCTGTTGGTGGTCTGTTCAGGAAGTTGTCTCCTGTACCAATGAGTTCGAGGCTCTTCCCCACTTTTTCTTTTTATTTATTTATTTATTTATTTATTTATTTTTATCAGTTACATTTTATTAACTCTGTATCCCAGCCATGTCCCGATCCCTCATTCCCTCCCAGTCCCTCCCTCCCTCCCTCATCTCCATCGTGCCCCTTTCCAAGTCCACTGATAGGGGGGACCTCCTCCCCATTCATCTGATCCTGTTTTATCAGGTATCTTCAGGACTGGCTGCAAAGCCCTCCTCTGTGGCCTAACAGGACTGCTCCTCCCTTCGGGGGTGGGGAGACCAAAGAGCCAGTCATCGAGTTCCTGTTAGAAATAGTCCCTGTTCCCCTCACTTTGGGAAACCAATTGGTTACTGAGCTACCACAGGCTACATCTGAGTGGAGGTTCTAGGTTATATCCATACATGGTCCTTGGTTGAATGTCAGTCTCAGAAAAGACCCTGTGCCCAGATATATTTGGTCCTTGTGGAGCTCCTATCCTTTCCCCATCAGACTAACTCCCCTTCTTTCTTATGATTCCCTGTACTCTGCCAAAGGTTTGGTCATGAGTCTTTGCTTTGAAAACACTGCTAGTTAGAGTCTTTCAGATGCGCTCAGTAGACTCCTGTCATACGTTCAATGCACATCCCATCTGTCTTTCTAAATGAGAATTGATCATCTTACCCCATGTCCACTCAATTGATTATCTTTTTTAGGTGTATAGATTTCATTATGTTTATCATATCTTATAGATCTATATAAGTGAGTATATCCCATGTTTGTCTTTCTCCTTCTGGGATATTTCACTCAGAATGATCTTTTCTAGATCCCACCATTTGCCTGCAAATTTCATGATTTCCTCCTTTTTGATTGCTGAGTAGTATTCCATTGTATAAAAATACCACAATTTCTGTACCCATTCCAGCGTTGATGGACATCTGGGTTGTTTCCAGGTTCTGGCTATTACAAATAGAGCTGCTATAAACATGATTGAGCAAGTGTCCTTTTTGTGTACTTGAACAAACTTTGGGTATATACCTAGCAGTGGTATAGCTGGGTCTGGAGGAAGCACTATTCCTATTTGTCTTAGAAAGCGCCAGATATCTTTCCAGAGTGGTTGTACCAGTTTACATTCCCACCAGCAGTGGAGGAGGGTTCCCCTTTCTCCACATCCTCTCCAGCATGTGTTATCGCTTGAGTTTTTCATCTTGGCCATTCTGATGGGTGTAAGGTGATATCTCAGGGTCGTTTTGATTTGCATTTCCCTGATGGCTAATGAGGATGAGCATTTCTTTAAGTGTTTTTCTGCCATTCGATATTCCTCTGTCGAGAATTCTCTGTTTAGCTCTGTTCCCCATTTTTTAATTGGATTACTTGGTTTGCTGCTTTTCAGCTTCTTTAGTTCTTTGTATATACTGGATATTAGTCCTCTGTCAGATAAAGGGTTAGTGAAGATTCTTTCCCAATCTGTAGGCAGTCGTTTTGTTTTGATGATGGTATCCTTTGCTTTACAGAAACTTTTCAGTTTCATGAGGTCCCATTTATTGATTGTTGCTCTTAGAACCTGTGCTGTTGGTGTTCTGTTCAGGAAGTTGTCTCCTGTGCCAATGAGTTCTAGGCTGTTCCCCACTTTTTTTTCCAATTGATTTAGGGTATCTGGTTTTATGTTGAGGTCCTTGATCCACTTTGACTTTAGTTTTGTGCAGGGTGATAAATATGGATCTATTTTCATTTTTCTGCATGTAGACATCCAGTTGGTCCAGCACCATTTGTTGAAGATGCTGTCTTTTTTCCATTGAATGGAATTGGCTTCTTTGTCGAATATCGAGTATTCATAGGTGTGTGGATTTAGTTCTGGGTCTTCTATGCGGTTCCATTGATCCTCCTTTCTGTTTCTATGCCAATACCATGCAGTTTTTATTACTGTTGCCCTGTAGTACAGCTTGAGATCAGGAATGGAGATACCTCCAGATGATCTGTTGTTGTACAGGATCGTTTTGGAGATTCTGGGTTTTTTGTTTCTCCATATGAAGCTGAGAATCTTTTTTTCAAGGTCTGTAAAGAATTGAGTTGGTATTTTGATGGGAATTGCATTGAATCTGTAGATTGCTTTTGGCAGTATGGCCATTTTCACAATGTTAATCCTACCAATCCATGAGCACAGGAGATCTTTCCATCTTCTGATATCTTCTTCGATTTCTTTCTTCAGAGACTTGAAGTTTTTCTCAAACAGGTCTTTCACTTGCTTGGTTAGAGTCACACCAAGGTACTTTATGTTATTAGTGGCTATTGTGAAGGGTGTTGTTTCCCTAATTTCTTTCTCAGCCTTTTTGTCTTTGGTATATAGGAGGGCTTCTGATTTTTTTGAGTTGATTTTGTATCCTGCCACTTTGCTGAAAGTGTTTATCAGCTGAAGGAGTTCTCTGGTTGAATTTTTGGGGTCGCTCATGTATACTATCATATCATCTGCAAATAGTGACACTTTGACCTCTTCCTTTCCGATCTGTATCCCCTTGATCTCCTTTAGTTGTCTTATTGCTCTGGCTAGGACTTCAAGTACTATGTTGAAGAGATATGGGGACAATGGACAGCTTTGTCTTGTCCCTGATTTCAGTGGGATTGATTTAAGTTTCTCTCCATTGAGTTTGATGTTAGCTATAGGCTTGCTATATATTGCCTTTAGTATGTTTAGGTATGTGCCTTGTATCCCTGATCTCTCCAAGACTTTAAACATGAATGGGTGTTGGACTTTGTCAAATGCTTTTTCGGCATCTAAGGAGATGATCATGTGGTTTTTCTCCTTCAGTTTGTTTATGTGGTGGATTACATTGATGGATTTCCGTATGTTGAACCACCCTTGCATGCCTGGGATGAAGCCTACTTGGTCATGGTGGATGATATCTTTGATGTGTTCTTGGATTCGGTTTGCAAGTATTTTATTAAGTATTTTTGCGTCAATGTTCATAAGAGAGATAGGCCTAAAGTTCTCTTTTTTTGTTGCGTCTTTGTGTGGTTTAGGTATTAAGGTGACTGTGGCTTCATAGAATGAGTTTGGTAGTGTTCCTTTTGTTTCTATTTTGTGGAATAGCTTGAGGAGAATTGGAGTTAGCACTTCTTTGAAGGTCTTGTAGAATTCTGTGCTGAAGCCATCTGGTCCAGGGCTTTTTTTGGAGGGGAGACTGTTAATGACTGCTTCGATTTCCTTGGGAGATATAGGGCTATTCAGTCTTTCTACCTGATCTTGACTTAGTTTTGGTAGATGGAATCTTTCAAGAAAATTATCCATTTCATTCAGATTCTCAAATTTTGTGGCATATAGGCTTTTGTAGTATGACCTAATAATTGTTTGGATTTCCTCAATGTCTGTGGTTATGTCCCCATTTTCATTTCTGATTTTGCTGATCTGGATAGTTTCTCTCTGCTTTTTAGTTAGTTTGGCTAAGGGTTTGTCTATCTTGTTGATTTTCTCAAAGAACCAGCTTTTTGTTTCATTGATTCTTTGGATAGTTTTATTTGTTTCTAGTTGATTGATTTCAGCCCTTAGTTTGATTATTTCCAGCCGTCTGCTCCTCTTGGGTGTATCTGCTTCTTTTTTTTCTAGGGTTTTCAGTTGGGCCATTAAGTTGTTTGTATGTGATGTTACGAATTTCTTCTTGCAGGCACTTAGTGCTATAAATTTTCCTCTGAGCACTGCTTTCAATGTGTCCCATAAATTTGGGTATGTTGTGCCTTCCTTTTCATTGAATTCTAGGAAGTCTTTAATTTCTTTCTTTATTTCTTCCTTAACCCAGCTGTCATTGAGTAGTAAGTTGTTCAGTTTCCATGTGCGTGTCGGCTTTTTGTTGTTTCTGTTGTTGTTGAGGTCGAGCTTTAGTCCATGGTGGTCAGATAGTATACAAGGGATTATTTCAATCCTTTTGTATCTGTTGAGGCTTGCTTTGTGGCCCACTATATGGTCTATTTTGGAAAAGGTTCCATGCGGTGCTGAAAAGAAGGTATACTCTTTTGAGTTTGGGTGAAATGATCTGTAGACGTCTATTAGGTCCATTTGATTTAGGGATTCTGTGAGTGCTTTTATTTCCCTATTTGGTGTCTGTCTAGTTGATCTGTCCCTTGGTGAGAGCAGAGTGTTGAAGTCTCCGACTATTAAGGTATTAGGATCAATGTATGATTTAAGCTTTAATAATGTTTCATTTACGAATGTCGGTGCTCTTGTATTTGGGGCATAGATATTCAAGATTGTGATGTCCTCCTGGTGGATTTTTCCTTTGATGAGAATATAGTGGCCCTCCTTATCTTTTTTTATTAACTTGGGTTGAAAGTCTATTTTATTAGATATTAGGATGGCTACTCCAGCTTGTTTTCTGGAACCGTTTGCTTGAAAAATAGTTTTCCAGCCCTTTACTCTGAGGTAGTGTTTGTCTTTGTTGCATAGGTGTGTTTCTTGGATGCAACAGAATGTTGGATCCTGTTTCCTTAACCATTCTGTTAGCCTGTGTCTTTTTATTGGTGAGTTGAGTCCATTGATATTGATAGATAATAGTGACCAATGCATGTTAGTTCCTTTTGTAATGGAGTCGATGATCTAACCCTGTTTCATTGCTTGTTTTCTTTTCATTTTTGTTGGGACATTATCTGTATGCCCTGTTTTCTTGGGTGAATTTGTTTTCATTGGATTGGAGTTTTCCTTCTAGTATCTTCTGTAGGGATGGTTTGCTGTGTAGATATTGTATAAATTTAGTTTTGTCATGGAATATTTTGTTTTCTCCATCTATGTTGATTGAAAGCTTTGCAGGGTATAGTAGTCTGGGTTGACATTTGTGATCTCTTAGAGTCTCCATGATACTTGCCCAGGCCCTTCCGGCTTTCATAGTTTCTGATGAGAAGTCCGGCGTGATTCTGATAGGTCTACCTTCATATGTTACTTGGCCTTTTTCCCTTGCTGCTTTTAATATCTTTTCTTTGTTCTGTAGATTTAGTGTTTTGACTATGATGTGACGTGATGTGTTTCTTTTCTGGTCTAGTCTATTTGGAGTTCTGTAGGCCTCTTGTATATTTATGGACATCTCTTTCTTTAAGTTGGGAAAATTTTCTTCTATGATTTTCTTGAAAATATTTTCTGGACCTTGGAGTCTGGAGTCTTCTTTTTCATGAATTCCTATTATTCTTAGATTTTGTCTTTTCATAGCATCCTTGATTTCTTGGATATTTTGTGATTGGAACTTTTCTGATTTTACTTTTTCTTTGAGAGAAGTATCCATTTCTGCAAGTGTGTCTTCAGCTCCAGAGATTCTCTCTTCCATCTCTTGTATTCTGTTGGTGATGCTTACTTTTGTTGTTCCTGATCTTTTCTCCAAGTTCTCCAGCTCAAGGTTTTTCTCATTTTGTGTTTTCTTTATTGATTCTAATTCTGTTTTCATGCCTTGCACCATTTCTTTCATGTGTTTGAATTTGGATTCCTGTCTCTCTACGATGGCCTCTATTTCTTTTTTCATTTCCTTCTTATATGCCACTAATTTTTCCTCTACTTGTGTATCTATTTGTTTGGCTATGTTTGCCTGTGTTTCTTTAAGGATATTGTCTATTTCTTCTTTCTTTGCCTCCAATTGACTGGCCATCTCTTTGAAAGACTTGTTCATTTCCTCCTTATGAGCCTCAAATAATTGGGCAAGCATGGCTTTAAAATCATTTTCCTGTGCTTCTGCTGAATTGGTGTATCCACCGATTTTGGCGTTTGCTGGTGAAGTCATGATGTCCTGATTTATGTTGGAAGTGTTCTTTCGCCTACCTCTGGCCATTGGCTTATCTGAAACCTTCCCTGTTTGTTTTTGGATTCTGCAGATCAGACTGGTGCTGTCTCTCTCTGGTGTCTGGAGAGTTCTTCAGGAAGCTGAGCACTCTTAGCGTGTGCTGAGGACTAGCTGTACCTGTGGGAGGAAAGTACGCAGGCGCAAACGGGGCAAATGCAAGCGTGTGTGTGTGTGTGTGTGTGTGTGTGCGCGCGCGCGCGCGTGTGCGTGTCTGTGTGTGTAAGTGTGCGTGGATGAGTTTCTCGAGGGACAGAGTGATGGCTAATGTTGAACCCTTGAGTGTGTGGGAGGGGCTCTGCACTGTATATGTCGCAGGCGCTAATGATGATCGCAGCGCAATTTCTGGCATTAACTGTCTTAGCTCCTCAATCAGGCCCACAGGGCAGGAACTTCAATGCCCCTAGTGCCCCTCTGTTTCCCAAAGTGGGTATGTGGGTGGGAGGGGGGTTCTATGCCTGGCTTCTGATTTAGAAGGACCCAGGATCTGGGGAACTGCAGATTCTCAAGGATGCACTCACTTACAGGCAGGTCTCTTGGCCGAGATCGTGGTATCCGGGGCTCTCTGCTCTCTGGTTTGGCCCTGCTTCTTTGATGTGTTCCGCCAGTTCTGTGCTGCTGTCACTGCCAGGTTCTGAGGTCTTGCTGCAGCTGGAGATTTCAGGGTGGTCACTTCAGCAGGGATGGGGTAACCAGGCTCTCTGTTCTCTGGTTTGGCCCTGGTTAGTCTTAATCTGGAGGGCTGTGGTGCCCCGCCAGTTCAGTGCTGCTCCGCCTCCACGTCCCCCTGTAACTGGAGACTGGGTTGCTAGTCCCAAAGCTTTCTGGGAAGTCCTGGGATCTCTTCGTTGTGCTCTCCAAGCTTGGGAGGCCCAGCGCCTGGTGTGTCCAGGTTGTATGACGTTTCTGCCTGGTTTTGGTGAGTATATAGCGTATTCTCTGTCACTGTGGGATTGGGCGGGCCGCACCGTCAGTGATGGCGATCCTGCGGAGCTAGTATGGTGTCTAGCAGATTCGTGCCCTGGGAGGATGGCGCAGCCGCTGCGCGAATCTGGGAGTCCGGGGCACGTACTGCTGGCTTTTGTCTGCCGCTAAAGTGCTTGGGGCTCCGTCTCAGCGGCTGTATACCCCAGGCAGTTAGGTCTGCGCTGAGAAAGATGAGTCAGCTGTGCCGCTGTGCCGAGGAGGAAGGAGGTCTGGGGGAAGGGAGTGCCGCAAGAACAAAGGATCGTTTCTCTCCTTCCCCAAGCAAGTCTCCGGGTGACCGGAGGCCAAAGTTTTCACCTCCTGCGATGTTCTCTGGTGTTCAGAAAGCCTCGCTGTGGTTTTCCTGGGTTGGGGGTCCTTCCATTCTCCAACTCAGAAGATCAGGTATCCCACTGCTCAGAAACTGTGTGTGCTAGTGGCCATCTTGGCTCCGCCCCTCCCCACTTTTTCTTCTAACAGATTTAATGTGTCTGGTTTATGTTGAGGTCTTTGATCCACTTGGACTTTAGTTTTGCTAAGGGTGGCTAAGTATGGATCTATTTGGATGTAGACATCCAGTTAAACTGGCACCATTTGTTGAAGATGCTATCTTTTTCCCATTGTGCGGTTTTCACTTCATTGTAAAAAAAATCAGTTGTCTGTAGGTATGTGGGTTTATTTCTCTTTTTGATTCCATTGATCCACCAGTCTGTTTCTATGCCAGTACCATGCCGTTTTTATTACTGTTGCTCTATAGTACAGCTTGAGATCAGAGATGGAGATCCCTCCAGAAGATCTTTGTACAAGTTTGTTTGTACAAGGTTGTTTTAGCTATTCTGGGTTTTTTGTTTTTCCATGTGAAATTGAGAATTGTTCTTTCAAAGTCTGTAAATAGTTGTGTTGGTATTAAATTTCATAAAACCACAATGCAGAGTGAATTTATTATCCAGTGTTTGTGAATCTTACTTCCTACCAGTTTCCATAAAAAAAAGACTACTTCTGTATCTTGGATTAGGTTTTTATGTTTGCTGGATGTTTATTTTAAAAAAGCTAACTTGTTTTCTTTGTTTTTTAATTATACAGCCAGAAAGAAGATCATTATTTTCAAGTTAAAAGTCACTGCAGCATAATTGAAAAATTCAGCTCAAATGCTGGGGACCTTGTGTCTGCCGATTCTAAAACAAAGACTGAAAACAAATTCCAGTTGACTTTAAGAAGTATCCAGGCTAATATTCAAGATAGGTAATGAATAGATAACAGTTAAAGAAGGAAATATTCTCAAGTAAATAAGGCAAAGGACCAGGGTCAGTGAGAGTCATTTATTTCACCAAACACTGAGAGTATGTTTCTTTGTGGGGCCAATACCCAGTTCCCTGATCTCTAAAGAGAAGAGCCAAGGGATGTCTGGGAGCCTCTGGAGCTTCTGGATTTTGAGCAGTTCTGAATAAGATTAACAACTGTCTTCTTATTTCAGTGGACCCAACTCATTTAAAAGCTGTGACATCTTCCCTTTTACTCCTTGGGGACCAAAAGACACAAGCTACGTACAATGAAGCCAAGAGGTGGCTTGAAACTCCTCAACTTTTGTAAAGTTATACTGTTTAACTGCCATCAGAGAACATATGTTTTGAGGGTTTTTTTCCCCCCACTGGGAAGTGAATCTGTCACATTTGTGGGTGTGCTCTAATGGGGAAAATGCTGAGACAAAATACATACATGATTTTGTCTCTTATTGAGGCAGGTGTTCACTATGCAGTCCCGAGTGAACGCAAATGTGTGATTCTCATGCGTCTGGAGATTTGGAATTTTAGATGTGGACCACCATGCTCAGTTTGTGTGTCTCTTTTAATTTAATTATGTATGTGAAGTACAGATGTATTATATTATAGATGATAGAATATGTATACCCAATTCCAATTTTAAAATAAAGAAATACAATACTGAATTCTCATTCTGCCACTATCACTTTCTAGTTGTATAATTTTAGAAAACCATTTAACTTTTAAAACATGAAACAGTATTTGTGAGTCAGGGACATTATTGCAATCCACTCAATGGAAATTGTATGAATTATAATGACCAGTGACAGAGCACTTGTTATGAATCAGTGACACTCTAGATTCAATCTACGGTACTTTTAATATAAAAAATATATTTGTAATAAACATATATATTTGTTATACTTACATACATATATATGCACACAAATGATCCATAAAATATTTTTATGAGAATTTAACGGGTTAAATAAGAATGAATACAAATCTCATAACAGCTATCACATAAGTATTCTCTGTGTGCCATACACTGTGCTGTATGCTTTATAGCATATATGCTATATTTACATACAATCTTTTCTCATAAAATATAAAATATTACTATATATGTTAAAGTCTTTTATGTACATTTCATTTAATATAGTGTTTATTCCCCATATACATTAGATTATATACATGTATGTATTATATATTATAAAGGATGGAGATGTAAAATCAAAAAAAAACAGAGGAAAAAACAAAGAAAGGAACAAAGAAAAATTAAGAGCATAGGATGGAGAGAGAGAGAGGAGAATGAGGAGGAGGAATAAGAGACACAGAGAGGATGGAGAGGAGGAGGTGAAAGACACTGCTCCCTTATTAGAGAAGATCATAGATCTCATTCAGAGAAATGTTGCTTTATCTTTGGCATTGGTTCTGCGATTACTAATGAACTGTAAAACTAATGAACTGTGGCCTGGAAAAGGTCATCTTTGAAACATGCAAAAGAATTTTGTAAGTGCAAGTTAGAAACCCACTTATGATCCGAATGTGCAGTTTCCTGTTTGTAAACCATTGTCAGTCACAATAGCCACAGACAGCTAGCAATAACAACATTGAAAAGTCATGTCAAGCTAGTGTTTGATTAAAATACAATGGAACATGCATATAATGAAAATCACCTACAGTGCATCAATGATGTTCTCCAGCAAAAATAAAACAAAAAACAAAAAAACAAAACAAAACAAAAAAACCATTGGAGAGACAATAGCCAACAACCTATGGAAACTTAGGTTTGTGATATACTTCCATTGCCTTGGAGATTGATGCATGAAGTTTGAATCATAAGATGATCTCAGTAAATCTTTAGCAAATTGAACTAACTTGTCACCATAAGAAATTCTTCTTTTAAAAATTAATCTATTGTGTTGTCATTCTTTGACAGTTTCATACATATTTATAGCGAGTTTTAGTTATCGTCCTTCCCCTTCCCCTAGTTTTCACCCCCCCATTCCCCACTTAAACCCTTCTTCCCAACAAATTCCACTCCTAGTTTCATGTCCTCTTTTTGTGGGAGACTAACTTGGCTAATTAGAGTTGCCAGCATGTGGGTGGGAGGTTATTTAGTAAAACATGGGGAACTTCTCAGTGGATGCACCAGGGAGAAAAATGACTCCTCTCCACCCCCCCCCCAGCAACCATTAATTACCAATAGACTCAAAGCGAAGGGTGGAACCAAGTGGGATCTGCTCCCGTCTGTGATGAAATGTTGATGAGCCTGATCTTGTGCAGATCTTCTGCAGACAACCACAGCTGTCCTGTGTGTAAGTGCAACAGCTGGAGCATATCCAGGGGACAACTTTTTGCTGCAGATACTTGGAGAGAATTGTTAGAATTTGAAACCATAACAAGATATCACTTCGTACAAATACAACTGTAGATAAAATTTCTTTTTTTTTTCTTTTTAGTTAACAGCATTTTCACAATAACCATGAACGATAGATGCTATTAGAGTTATATTTTACAAATTGACCACGAGCTCTGTTTAGTGACTAGATTCTGGTTCAGGGAAACAGCTTTTTACTGAGATTGTATATAAGCTGCTATGCCTACCAGTCACCTTTCTAAGAAAGTACGCGAGGAAAACAATGTTAAGGATGTTGGATGTAGCTTGCTTCACAATTTAGAGGATTCAGGTCATGGGTCAGTTGACTTCATTGCTTATAGGCTTGAGGCAATATAGAATGTCATGGCAGCACTAACATGAATCAGAGGGAGAGGGATAGAGATAGATAGATAGATAGATAGATAGATAGATAGATAGATAGATATAGGAGGGAGAGAGAAAGAGAGGGAGCTATTACCCCTATGTTATGTATCTTAATAATCCATTCATCTAGGAACTTATAAATTAGTCTATTGTTCTAGTCACTTAACACTTCCTCACCAGCAGACTACCAAACATTTTTCACATGGGTCTTGTGGGAGATTTTTAAGATTTTTGGGTGATGCTGGGATACAAATCCATGACTTCATATGACCCAAGCAAACATTGTAGCACTGAACTAATTATCCGTGGTGAACATTTTCTACCAAACCATAAACCTATCTGAGCTTTAATCACATTTGTTACTTAGTTCTCTAGAGTAAACACCATTGATAAACCTGTTCTTCAGGGAAGGGAGCTGAGACCTTCATGTTCATTTAGGTTGTAAGTAACAAAACAAGATTGAAAGGCATCAGGACTTTAGAATTCTTGGTTTACATTTTTTTTGTTTTAGGTTCATTTATTTGATATATCTAATTATTTTTGCTTACATGTATGTGCAAGTATGTGCGTAGTGCCCATGGAGGCCATGCAAGGTGTCAGGTCCTCAGAACTGGAGTTATAGATAGCTGTGGGATGCTGTGTGTGCTGGGAACCAAACCAGTGTCTCTTGTGAGAACAGTTAGTGCTCGTAACTCCTGAGCCATCTCTCTGGCCCCATTAGTCTTACTTTTAAGTCTAAATTTGTCTTATCCATACTAAGACATTAAAAAAAAACAAATTAGTAAAATGCAATTAAATTGCACAGAGCAAAAGCTTGAGTAAATTCAGTTACTTAGTTTTTACACTTAAGTCACAACTGTTTTGCCTTTCTAAGGGAAGTGAAAATGGAAACCAACAATTAGAATAATTTGAAAGTGAAATACTTAATTTTAAAACTTTATTTATTTATTTGTGTATGAGGTCATGCATGTATTACAGTGAGCTTATGGAGGCAGATGACAGCTTTGTGGAACTGAGTTTCTCCTTCCATATTCAAGGGGATTCTAAGGTCTGTACTCAGGTCATCAGGCTATGACCAACACTTTATCTGATGAGCCATCATGCAGAATATATATATATATATATATATATACATACATATACATATATATACATATACATATATACATATATATGTCTGAATTAAGGATAGAGATAAATATTAATCTCATGAGATACTTTTTAAATTTTTCCTATATTAATTAAGGCATTAATTTGATTGATGAGATTTGTAAAAGTGTTTCTTACAGCATGCATTTGTGAAAACAACTGGGTGATAATTAAAAATAAACATTTTGGAGGGCGTTGAACCTTGGGTCAGTGGTAAATACACACAAGGTCTTGGTTTTAGTCCCAATACCAGTTTTCTGTTTGGACTTTATCTCAAATGAAGGAGTTGGAAATTTTAGGTATACAGATGCCAGAAATTTTGTTTGTTAAAAGCTAGAGGATTCTTACACATGCTAACATTTGAGTGTTGTTCTTGTCTGGATCTGGACTAGCATCAAAGGATCATGTTGTTAAAAGCTTTTTCTTAAATGGAACAGTGTTGAAATGGGACTCCTGGGGACTCTGTCTTCTTCTGGGGACTCTGTTAACTGGAATGGCTAATCAATTAATGGATTAATTAATCATTTGCTGTATTCATAACTGAATGGACTGTAAGGAGGTGGTAGAAACTGTAGGGGGGGAACCAGTTGGAGGAAGTCGTCACGGGGGTCACATCACAGGAAGCATGTCTTGTCTCTCTTTCATATTTTTCTCTGCTTTGTAGTTACTATGAAGTAAACAACCTATTCAGCCAGGAACTTCTGCTACCGTGATATTTTATCTCATCTCAGGCTCAGAGCAATGGATTTGTTTGTAATGGGTCAATTTGCCTACATTATGATAAATAACTGGGAAATCTGAATTTTAAAAAAAGATTTACTTTTTATTTGTATTCATGTGTGTATATATGGATTATGGATATGTGCATGTGAGTGGAGGTGCCAGGAGGCACCAGAAGAGGGCAGCAGATGTACTGGAGCTAGAGTTACAGGTGTGAGCCACCCGGAATGGATTCAGGGAGCCACATTTACGTTGTCGGAAGAGCAGCGAGCATTTTTAACTGCAGAGCCATCTCTCCAGCTCCCTGGTATTTGTACTTTATATCTGGTTTATAATGGCTAATTAGAGAACTGCTACTTTCTTAAGAAAATAGCTCTGTGACTTGGAAGAGAAGTTAAGGCAAAGGAGAGACTAGGCCATCATAGATGTTCATGTGGCTTTCAGTTCTCAGCACATATGGTCTTCCGGAGAGAGGTCCAGAACACTGCCAATGTTCCTAGCTCCATCTTATATAATGACATAATTGAAAAGGAAAATAAAATGATACAAAGTTCAGTTATAGCTATAGTGTAGAGCCTAAATTCTAGCTATAATCCCTTAAAGCATTTACCTTTTTGAAGAGATCTTTGACTAATGTCCAGCACCATATTCCTGTATCACATTTTGGACACATAGTTTTTCCTGTTAATACTATCGATGATACGCTCCATCAGTAACCTGCATAGCACCTTCAGGTACTATGAAAGGTAGCCAGCAAGGAGTAATTAAAAGCTCATTTTATGAAAACAATGAGTGTGTGTGAGATTTTCTCAAAATTTAAAACTGGATTTCAGCGCTATCATATATCAAATTATAGACAGCTAAGACATATTCATTTACAACCCATAAATAACTGGAAAGAGGCAGATGTCAAAATCTCCCCTTTCTAATCCTAAAAATAATGTAGTAATGGTACTTTGAGATTTACTTTGCTCATTTTTTCTTTCAGTTTGAGGATGTAGTGCACTTTAGTCCTAGGACAATAAGGAAATAAAACAGTATGATTCAGAGAATTTTCTTTCTAGTTAGGGAAATGTTTGTATTTAAATGTCATTCGTTCTTGTTGTCTACTAATGTTTAACTCACAGTGCTCTTCCTGCCCCAGCCTCTCAAATACTGGGATTATAGGCGTGAGCCACCATGCCCAACTGATTGCTCCTTGATCATTTAACACTGAGTAATATTCTAATGTATTATCACCATATGTTGAATTACTCACCCAGGTAAAGAAGTCTTTGCTGCTCTCAGATTATGAATAGAGTTGTCATAACTTCCTCTGTGATGTTTTTACTTCATTTGTGCACATACCAAGACATATACTCATGCACTGAGAATGTGCTTAGTGGCTTGTTGTTTGTTTGCTGGTTGGGAAAGGGATGCATAGAGATCAGGTGACTCTGACCTTGACTTCCTTCTCTTCCTGCTTCCACCTTCCAGCTGTTGGGATTGCAGATGTATTCTACCATGCGTGACTGTGCTTTTGGCTCTCCCCTACCTTACATTCTTACCGGAAACACCTCCTTAGCAGCATTTTGGCCCAATGTTCAGGATTATTTTGCTGCTTTATCAGGTAATTCGTGCCATTTCATTTTATCTTAATTTGTAACCCTCAATAAGGTATATTAGTTATATTTTCTGCATATTTTTCATCTGTGTTCACAACTTTCTATCAAACTTTAACTGGATTTTCATTCCTTTCTTGCTGAGTTTGAGAGTTCTTTGTTGTGTACTCACCCTACATTTGCAAAGAAGTCTACACATTCTCTCCAGTCTATGACTTTTCTTCTTCTCTTCAGTGCACGCTTTCTATATGTCCCTTGTTATGTGATATCCCTGACATTATTTAAATAACTATTCCATTCAATTATAATAACTTTAACTCAATGTTGACCTTCCAAGGCTCTTGAAAGAATGTCCTAAATCAAAAGCTCTTTAAGGATTATATAAAATTTTAAAATTATATTAAAATTATATATATTAAAATTATAAAAAAGGATTATATAAAATTTTCACCAGAAATGATTTAGGTGACAGCCAAGTAAATGTAACATAGTCTCATTTTGATGAATATTGGGCAATCAGAGGAGGTTTAAGTATAATCAGCCAATGTCTTATTTGAACACACACGTCTTAAAGAAAATTCAAACAGTTGCTTTAGAATAAGAGCTCAAGATTTCATACTTTTAAATAGATAAAATAGTGAAATATGAGAAAACACTATATTTAGGTACAGAAACTAAATATATTTAATCTCATTTGTCAATGGCATTCTTTGTGTCAAAGTTTTATAATTTGGAATTCACTCGTCTTTAGACATAGATGAATTATCAACGCTTCTCAAATGATTTATTGTGTTTTCCAATACTTCTGAATTGTCTCAGATATTCCTCCTTTATCAAGATGTTATAGATACATATTTGTTTGCTATAAATCAGTGGAACAACTACTCGTTTTCAAAGTGTTATATTGGGCTTTTGTTGTTTTGTCTTTAGATTTTGGCAGAGAGAATGGTGTTTTATTCAACCCAGTATTTTAAAGGAAAGGAATTGAGCCCAAGTTAACAGGTATGCATTTAGGTTCCACCCTCACCCCAAACAGAAGATGAGTCATCTTTATTAAATGAGACACTAGTGGCAATTAGAAAGAGCTGCACTCTAGTGGTTGATCTTAGCTAGTATTGCACATTTCTGCATAACTGCCGGGCGTGGGACAAATGCTGTCACAGGATGTGGGCCAATTCTCTAACCCCAGACCCAGACTTCACATCTGTCCAATTAAAGACAAGCTGGATCAGAAAGGATAGATAGCCCAGTTGACAAGCAATGCTATAAAGTTTCTTTGTATTATTCTTTACAATTATTTTTACATTCATTTATCAGAGAGACTATGTCCTGGGATGAGGAAAATACCTGGACCTCTGGTTTTAATTGGCCAGAGACAGTTTTGGTTCTTGGCACCCAGAAAACTAGAGGTAATTTGAAGGCGGTAAGGCCAGTGAATGGAACTGATAAAGCCAACTACATATGATTGAACCTTATAGTAGGTCTGACACTTATTCCAAGTCTGAAGAAACACACACTCTCATTAGCAAAGGGTAATCCCAGCCCTACTGTGCAAAGTCATCTTCTCTATGTAGAATAACACCTCTCCCTCTAAGATCAGGAAAATGTGAGAGCATTGAGTTACCAAGCCATTTAAGGCACTGGCATTTGTTCTCATCAAAACAAGTCTTAGGAAGTATATTACTTACTATCCTTTCACTTTTTTTTTCTGTAGAAATTAAGCTTATTGTTGTTATTTAATCAAGAAACTTAATTGGGACACATCCATACCATTTAATCTTCCAAAACTCCAAGAGTCTGCTATTATTTTTTATATTTTACATGATAAGTAACTGGAACTCAGAAAAGTTACGGATATTGCAAAACCTCACATGGGAATAAACCACCAAGTCTGGAAATGAAAGCCTCAGCCGTTGAATGTCAGAGCCCATTAGACAGTCCTCCTCCCTTTTTCTTTTCCTTTCTCTCAAATCTTTTGCATAGTTATTTGTGCATGCATGTGTGGAAGGGGACAGGAATGTGCATGGTATACTTGTGGAGGTCAGGGAACAAATGAGTAACCTCAAGTGTCAGTCCTCACCTTGTTTGCCACTCTGTTAGTCAGGTCAGCTGGCCCACAAGTTTCTGGATATTCTTCCATTCTCCCACTTTCCATCTTACCATAGAAGCACTGGGATTACAGATGCATGCTTTTATACTCCCCTTTATATGAATGAGTACTGGAGATTTGAACTCAGGTCCTCTTGCTTGTGTAGGAAAACACCTTATGCATTGAGCCACCTCCCCACCCCAAAGTTCCCCCCCCTTTTTAATGCATACAGCATCACCTCCTAAGTTGTGGGTTTCTCCATTCTTAAGGTTTTCTTTATAATAAAATAGGATGGAATGCCATTTTCTGAGAATGTTGGGAATGGTGTCATTGTGGTACAGAATGATCATGAATATAGTTGTGCCAGTAAAAGATGTTTAGTCAATGACATACATCTACTCATCTACTCATTCTTCCAGAAATCTCATGGAAGCTAGAAAATTCTTAGTTACCCTGACATCCCAGGGTGTTATTCAATCAAATGCTGTGGTGACAAGGAATATACACACCTCCTGGATTTCTAGTGATATAAAAGTCTGACACACACAGTTCTTTTGAACATAATACTTCTGTCATTGGTTTGTGGATTTAGTAAATTATACATTTCCTTATTTTGTACTTTGCCAAGTAAAATAATAAAGTTATTGAAAAAATAGCATGTAGTGTTTTCCCACAGTTGCTATATATATATATATATACCTTGTTTGTACTGCGTCTTCTGGTTGCATTAAGGCCATCTCCAGTAGTTGACCCATACCATCTAGGTTTTATTTATTTATTCGTTTACTTTTTGTGCACATGTATGAGTGTTTTGCCTGAATGCATGTATAAGCACTTTATGCCTTCTGTCCTTGTAGGACAAAGGTAGCATTGGATCCTCAGGAACTGCAGTTATAAAAAGTTTTAAGCTACTATTAGATGTTGTGAGTAAAACTTTGGTCCTCTGTAAGAGCAACAAGGGTTCTTAGCCTATCTGTCAGCCATCTCTTCAGATCTCAAACAATCTAGGTTTGTATCAATATATTCCAGGATGTTGGCACAGTGACAAAAACCAGATAATGAAAAAAATTTCCACATTTGGTTTAATTAAGTCATCCTGGATATTATTCAAAATAGAAACAGAGAAAGCCCTGTGGCTCAAACTGTAGTTACTAGGCCAGTAACTTTACTATCCCTTCACAGAAACTGGAAAATGAGCAAGATCTCAGACCCTACACCAGTGTTTATGCCATTATGTCAATGATCTATTTATTTATTTATCTATCTATTTACTTACTTACTTATTTTCATTGAGATAGAGTTTCTCTGTGTAGCCCTGATTGTCCCGGAACTTGCTTGGTAGACCAGGCTGGCCTTGGACTCAAAGATCTGCCTGCTTCTGAAACTTTTATTTATCTTTTGGCAAATTCACATATATATGCAATGTCTCTTGATTATATTCAAATCTCAGCTTTCTACCTCCTGCTTCCAGAACCCACTCACATGGCCCATTCCTAACCTTATGCCCTTTCCTTTCTCTCTTTAGCATACTGAGTCTAGTTAGTACTGCTCACTAGAATGCTGACTGATTTTGTTGGCTTTATCATGTCAGTTTTGTGCAGGTGACCATAGCTGCAGTGAGTTTATGAGTGTAATGGCTATATCATACCTAAAATACATTATTTCACAGTAGTCCTCTCTACCCCTGTAGCCCTAGATTTTTCACCAAACCTACTTTATTTAGGGTTCTTAAATTCTTCTACCTCAGTTCCACACACTGACCAGTGCTATGAGTGAAAAGAAGGTTATTAGGTAAAGAGGGTTGTAGACCCTTTTAGAAGTAGTTCCTTGGAATGAGTCTACCTGTCATTGTCCAGATACCAGCAGTCAAATCCAAAGACCAACACCAAGCATCAATACTAATCGGCACAACTCAGAAGAAAAGACAAGTCGGCAAAAGCCAAAAACTCAGTTGGATTGCCCTGAAAAGCTCTCTGGAATGTTTCTCTTTGTGAAGTTAAGTGTCAAAGCATGAAGACCAGTGCAATGATGTTGATCCAAAAAACAAAAACAAAAACAAAAAAACCAAAAACAACAATAACAAAAAAAACAAAAACAAAAACAGCATCTCACTGTCCATGGGGGGCTTCTATGTATATTATTCTCAGAGTTTGCCCATGGATGTCCTGAGCTGGTCAAAGTCACACCCCTCTCTTGAGACAGCTCACAGCCAAACATGTTCCCTCTCACAAGCCAGCCTCCAGGAAAACATTGCATATGCTCTCACAAGACAGCTTCAAGCAGAACTTCACATGACTCAACTGAGACTTCAAAGAAACCAGAAACTTCCACTTCATACTCCTTTGGCTCTTACACTCTTTTTTCTTTCTTCCATGATATTTCTTGAGCCTAGGGATAATTTATATAGTTATCCCGCTTAGGACTGCATATTCAACAGTTACTTATGATCACATTGGCCAGTTATGAGAGTTCACATTAATGACTGACGGCTGCAGAAAGAGGACTCTCTGAACAAGCCGGTAGTAGCACTAATATTCACATCCATGAATATTTATATGACACTAATATATGGCACATCCATGAATATTTATATGACAGTTAACGTGACCATTTAGCAAGACAAACACTAGAAGATTTCTCTTTAATGCCTATCACCTCTCAAGCATGGGCTTAGAGTCCCGGGCATGAATTCCCTCCTGTAGAGCAGACCTCAAATGCCTAGCAGGAAGTGGTTAATTACCCCCATAATGCTCATACCGCTATTACAATAGTGGGCACATCTTGCCTGGCGGGATTATATTGTGGCATGCAGGATCCATCCACTAAGAAACACCCACACTCACAACAGCGGCTTGGAGAGCATCTGCTGGCATTGTGAAAGAGAGATGGAAGCTCTTCGGCCTGTCATAGTTGGACTTCGGCAGTTCCTGCAAACAAAGTGTGTGATGTTTTCAATAGCAGGGGCTCGCTTAGCAACTAGCTATCATGAACAGCTAAAAGCAATGGCATTAGTCTATGTTGTTTTGGGGGCTTCTAAGTTTCCCCAAAGAATAAAAGTAGGGCTGTATTCCTTGCCTATCACTGGGATTTTTTAGTAATCCATGTCTTTTGGAGTTAGCATTGCCTACCCAAGCAAGGTACCTCTGTTAAACCTTTTTGTTTTCTTTGTATTTTTAAATCAACCCACAAAATATTGGGTTTCTATTAGACTTCTTTTTTTCATAATGCAGTTTGTGTAAACTCACCCCATCTGCTCCTTTCCCCCCATTCTCTCATCCCAAATTAAACTGTTAACATAAAAATGGCACCTCTATTTCCCCATCATATGTCTATGGACATTTTTAAGTAGCCCTGAATAATTTGTATGTAATATAAAGTTTGAGAAAGCTCAAAATAAAAAAAAAATTATCATCTATAAATACCCATATCATTGTTTAGAAAACCCTAAATTTAGCCAGTGAAGAAGACATTGTGTATGTGGAGACACACTTCAGCTCCTATGTCGGAGCTTTGCTTTCTTAGCCACACATGGATTTATAGCAAGAGCGTATGCGCCACACTCAGCCAGTGACACTTTAAGAAAAACACATGCAAGGAACTAGGCACAAGACACTAGGTACTTTATTGAGATGGATGCAAAGGAATATAGTTAACTCTTCTTATTCATGAATTCTATATTAAGAGAGCCATTCACTGAGGGTTGAAAATATTCGAAGAATTCCAGAGATTTCAAAAGTAAACTTTGAGTTTGTTGGGCACTAAACCCTATCTTGAACCATGAAGTGATATGTGTACACACTTTGCTGTTGTCACCTACTGTTTCATAGTCCTTCCCTCTCTAGTGTCCATTGTTTGAGTATTGTGGACCTTGGCTTTCATTGTTGTACTATATGGTTACCATGCATCTGAACTGAATATGACCAGGTCCTCAAACAACCAAAGACAACTGTGAATGTCTGTCTGCTTTGTAGATTATAGCACTCATTTTGCAATCTGGAAGGTCTGAACTCAAATGTCAAGCCGAGATAACATACTGGTGAATCAATTCTCAAGGCAACATCCCTTTGGATTTTTGTTAAATGAGATGATCAACATCCTCATCATTCAAATCATTTTTATTTCCATTCACTAGTCAAACTGTGAAATACAGTGGTTTTGTGGCTTATCTCGTGAAATACTCAGAACATTAGATTAAAATAAAATGAGGTAAATTACAGAATTACTGGTTGAAATTTCATAGGGTCAATGTGTCTGAATAAAAACATTAGCAAGGTTACAACAGTGTTTCCCTATGGATCTGTAGTGTGAGGTTGATACTAGGTAGGAATAATACAACAACCAGAATGATGGTGATAAGCTCAAAACAGAAGGTCAAATTTGGTTAGATTAAAATGACATCACACTCGAGTTATGAGTGAGAAGGGGGAGTTCTCAAAGGATGCCAGGAATGAAGGATTCAGACACAAATGGTGAGTGTTGCTATCCTCAGTATGGCTGGATGAGAAAAAATAACTATAAATAACACTGGAGTTCAGGAAGCAAAAGTATCAAAGTAGTTTGCTGGCTGAGTCAATCACATTGGCATGGGGGACTTTCTGGAGGAGTGACCCTGAGTTAGTCAGAGGTAGGCTTTGATTATGACTGGAAGAAGAACAAATTACAACAACCAACCGTCTTCTCATTTTTGTAATTTTATACTTCCTTGTCTGTGTTCATGCTTGTTCTTGTCCGTCACTCTCTTTAAAACACATCACCTTCTCTGCCCAAATCCAAGCTGAGTACCCAGTGAGTCCTGTCATTGATCCTGAACAACGACGATTAACCCAAATATAGATAAAAGTCTTGAATGTGAGACTTGAAAAGCTGTAATTACTAGGAGAAATGTACAGAAAATGCTTCAAAGCTCTGACATCCATAAAGATTTCATGGATAGACCCCTCTTCTCACTATCAAATCACAAGAAATGAGAAAGAAAGTACCCTGTAATCCCAGCACTTGAGGTAGGCAGATCTCTGTGAATTTGAGGCCAGCCTGGATTACCAAGCAAGTCCAGGACAGTCAAGGTTATACAGAGAAATCCCGTCTCAAAAAACTAAAAATATCTTGCTATTTCTCACTTCTTTCATAAAATTCCCTGCATCCTGCCCAAAGTTTGGCCATAAGTCTCAGCATCTGCTTTGACAGTCTGCAGGGCAGATCCTTTCAGAGACCCTCTGTGGGAGGCTCCTAACTTGTTTCCTGTTTCCTTCTTCTTTTGATGTCCATCCTCTTTGCTTTTCGCAATGGGGATTGAGCATTTTAGCCAGAGACCTCCCTCTAGATTAATTTCTTAGGTGTACAAATTGTAGTAGGTTTATCTTATGTTATATGTCTATATGAGTGAGTATATACCATGTATGTCTTTCTGCTTCTGGGACAGCTCACTCAGGATGATCCTTTCCAGGTCCCACCATTTACGGGCAAATTTCATGATTTCCTTCTTTTTCAGTGCTGAGTAATATTCCATTGTGTAGATGTACTACAATTTCTGTATCCGTTCTTCAATTGAGGGGCATCTGGGTTGTTTCCAGCTTCTGCCTATTACAAATAAGATCTGGAGAGGACAGGAGGTCCACAAGGAGAGCAACAAAACCAAAAAAATTTGAACACAGGGGTCTTTCCTGAGACTCATTCTCCAATCAAGTACCATGCATGGAGATAACCTAGAACCCCTGCACAGATGTAGCCCATGGCAGTTCAGTGTCCAAGTGGGTTCCATAGTAATGGGAACAGGGACTGCTTCTTACATGAACTGATTGGCCTGATCTTTGATCACCTTCCCCTGAGTGGGGAGCAGCCTTACCAGGCTACAGAAAAAGACAATGCAGCCACTCCTGATGAGACCTAACAGACTAGGATCAGAAAGAAGACAAAGAAACCCTCCCCTATCAGTGGACTTGGGGAGGGGAATGCATGGATAAAGGGAAGGAAGGGAGAGATTGGGAGGGGAGGAGGGAGGCAACTAGAGGGGGGATACAAAGTAAATAAAGTGTAATTAAAAATAAAATAAAATAAAGGAATAAAAAACTAAAAAGAGGTCATACAAGTTTGCACTCCCAGCAGTAATGGAGGAGGGTCTCCCTTTATCCACATCCTCTCCAGCATGTGTTGTCACTTTAGCTTTTTTTTTTTCCAATGCAGTTTATTCAGGAACATTGAACAATCCTCGGACCCCGGGGAAAGCCAGCCCACAGCTTAAATAGCCTCTGGGTAGCCAACCCAGGCATGCCACGGGGGCAATGCAGATAGGTCCACATACATGGAAGCAAGCCAGATCCTCGGCCTTAGCCAAATGTGGAGTTGTTCCTGACAGAGAGCACTCACCATCGGGAAGGTGGAAGGCGGAAACCAGCTCCATCTTTAAGGCATAGCATTCTGCAGCTCTCTACAGTTCCCCCTTTTTGTTTTAGACGCATCAGGCAAGAGTAGAGGTCTGATCTCTGATATTAGAAATAAATTGGGACTTTGTACAGATGTTCATTTAGGTGTCATCCACCCAAAGAGCATCGGACCCGTCCGATACCTTTTTCTCAGAGGCGGGACCTGGGGCATCAACCCGCATGCAATCAGACATGCTCTTCTCTGGGTCCAAAGCGGCTGACCCTGAGTGCAGTGCTTAGCCTCGCATCCTGAGCGTATCATTTTAGCTTTTTATGGTATCCAACCATGCTTGGGGAGAATGTCTTGCTTCAATGGCTGTAAAGGCCTGAATGATCATGGCTGCATCACACTGTTGTGAGACTCTAATCTTGCATATATACCACAGGCAAACCAAGGAGACCAACACCAGAAGGCCTGCTAACACTCCCATGCCCGCCCATTCCTTCAGATGATTCATGGCTGCAGCAATCCATGTTGATAATCCTGTGGCTAGTCCTGCGTCCACTCCGGTAGAATTTACTGTGACAATGGCCACTCTCAGCTGCTCCATCGTAGTATCGAATTCTCCAGTCCAATTACCTAAAATATAGCTCGACAATTGTTTAGACAGATTTGCAGTGCAGGAAAAATTCTCATGTTGTATGCTAGTGACACAAAGTCCAGCATACTTTCATTGACAGCCAGGTTGAGCGATTTGCCATAGGGTATCAATTTGCTCCTGCAAGAGGTCAATCCTCTGATTGAACACCATCAAGCTTCCTTTTAGTTGAGCATTAATTCCTTTATGTACAACTAAGGCATGAGCTACATTGGCTAAATGATTATTCAGGGTCTGAGCAGTCTGCCCAGTATGACTCATGGCTAATGCCCTGGTGGTAGCTCCAACAGCCGTCAATGAGATGGTAGTAACAATGGTGGCTGTAGTTCCAAGATCCCTTTTCTGTCTGAAGAGAGTCATAGCGTGAGGGGCATCAATGGGCATAGGCACCCAGTGAGGCATGCGAGTAACCAGGGCATACCTAACTTTACTAGCATTGGGGTTTAAAAAAAAGCGAGTATCATTACCACAATTACTTGGCTCTATCTGGCTAATAATGAATAAAAATGGGGGATATAGACAAACAGGTGTGGGCTTATAGGAAATATTATGAGAAGCCTTAACCCCTCGTTGGAGCATCCTGCGTCAGTTCTAGAACTAGCAGTGGTGGTGTCCAAGGTCTGAGTAGGTTCAGGAGACCATTGCCCCCAGGGGCGAGACGTGCTCCATGCCAATTGACTAACTCCATGTTTTCCTCCAATTTTGAAAGTCATTTAAGGTTCTTAAATTATTTTTTTCCCTTTTTTTCTTAAATTTTTCATCAATTACACTTTATTCATTCTGCATCCTCCTATAAGCCCCTCCCTCCTCCCATCCCAATCCCACCCTCCCTCCTCCCTTTGCTTGCATGCCACTCCCCAAGTCCACTAATAGGGGAGGTTCTCCTCTCCTTTCTGATCTTAGTCTGTCAGTTCACATCAAAAGTGGCTGTATTGTCCTCTACTGTGGCCTGGTAAGGCTGCACCCCCCCCCCCAGAGGGAGGTGATCAAAGAGCAGGCCAATCAGATTATGTCAGAGGCAGTCCCTCTTCACATTACTATGTAACCCAATTGGACTCTGAACTGCCCTGGGCAACATCTGTGCAGGGGTTCTAGGTTATCTCCATGAATAGTCCTTGGTTGGAGTATGAGTCACTGGGAAGTTCCCTATGTTCAAATTTTCTTGTTCTGTTGCTCTCCTTGTGGAGACCCTGTCCTCTCCAGCTCTTACTATTTCCCAGTTCTTACCTAAAATTCCGTTCACTCTGCCCAACAGTTGCCCATCTGGCTCAGCATCTGCTTTGATAGTCTGAAGGGCAGAGGCTTTCAGAGGCCCTCTGTGGTAGGTTCCTAGGTTGTTTCCTGTTTTCTTCTTCTTCTGATGTCCATCCTCTTTGCCTTTCTGGATGGGGATTGGACGTTTTAGTTAGGGTCCTCTCTCTTGCTTAGTTTCTTTAGATGCACAGGTTTTAGTGGGTTTGTCCTATGTTGTATGTCTATATGAGTGAGTATATACCATGTGTGTCTTTTTGCTTCTGAGACAACTCACTCAGGATGATCCTTTCCAGATCCCACCATTTACCTGCAAATTTCATGATTTCCTTATTTTTCATTGCTGAGTAATATTCCATTGTGTAGATGTACCACAATTTCTGCATCCATTCTTCAGTTGAGGGGCATCTGGGTTGTTTCCAGCTTCTGGCTATTACAAATAAAGCTGCTACAAACATGGTTGAGCAAATGTCCTTTTTGTGTACTTGAGCCTCTTTTGGATATATGCCCAGTAGTGGTATGGCTGGATCTTGAGGAAGCGCTATTCCTAGTTGTCTGAGAAAGCGCCAGATTGATTTCCAGAGTGGTTGTACAAGTTTACATTCCCACCAGCAGTGGAGAAGGGTTCCCCTTTCTCCACAACCTCTCCAGCATGTGTTGTCACTTGAGTTTTTGATCTTGGCCATTCTCATGGGTGTAAGGTGAAATCTAAGGGTTGTTTTGATTTGCATTTCCCTAATGGCTAATGAGGTTGAGCATTTCTTTAAGTGCTTCTCTGCCATTCGGTATTCCTCTACAGAGAATTCTCTGTTTAGCTCTGTTCCCCATTTTTTAAGTGGATTACTTGGTTTGCTGCTTTTCAGCTTCTTTAGTTCTTTATATATACTGGATATGAGTCCTCTGTCAGATAAAGGGTTGGTGAAGATTCTTTCCCAATCTGTAGGTGGTCGCTTTGTTTTGATGACGGTGTCCTTTGCTTTACAGAAGCTTTTCAGTTTCATGAGGTCCCATTTATTGGTTGTTGCTCTTAGAGTCTGTGCTGTTGGTGTTCT
This sequence comes from Meriones unguiculatus, assembly GCF_030254825.1. Lineage (NCBI taxonomy): Eukaryota > Metazoa > Chordata > Mammalia > Rodentia > Muridae > Meriones > Meriones unguiculatus. The sequence continues at coordinate 127,063,222 of NC_083351.1, forward strand.
GTTCAGGAAGTTTCCCCCTGTACCAATGAGTTCTAGGGTATTTCCCACTTTTTTTTCAAGCCGATTTAATGTGTCTGGTTTTATGTTGAGGTCTTTGATCCACTTGGACTTCAGTTTTGTGCAGGGTGACAAGTATGGATCTATTTTCATTTTTCTACATGTAGACATCCAGTTAGAACAGCACCATTTGTTGAAGATGCTATCTTTTTTCCATTGTATGGTTTTGGCGTCTTTGTCAAAGATCAGGTGTCCATAAGTGTGTGGGTTTATTTCTGGGTCCTCTGTTCGGTTCCATTGATCCACCATTCTGTTTCTATGCCAGTACCATGCAGTTTTTAAAACTGTTGCTCTATAGTACAACTTAAGATCAGGGATGGAGATACCTCCAGAAGATCTTTTATTGTAGAGGATTGTTTTAGCAATTCTGGGTTTCTTGTTATTCCATATGAAGTTGAGAATTTTCCTTTCCAGGTCTGTAAAGAATTGTGTTGGTAATTTGATGGGCATTGCATTGAATCTGTAGATTGCTTTTGGTAAGATGGCCATTTTTACTATGTTAATCCTACCAAGCCATGAGCATGGGAGATCTTTCCATCTTCTCATATCTTCTTCTAATTCTTTCTTCAGAGATTTGAAATTTTTTTCATACAAGTCTTTGACTTCCTTGGTTAGGGTTACTCCGAGGTACCTTATGTCATTTGTGGCTATTGTGACGGGTGTTGTTTCCTTAATTTCTTTCTCAGCCCTTTTGTCTTTTGTATACAGGAGGGCTACTGATTTTTTTGAGTTAATTTTGTATCCTGCCACTTTGCTGAAGGTGTTTATCAGCTGTAGGAGTTCCCTGGTAGAGTTTTTGGGGTCACTCACGTATACTATCATATCATCTGCAAATAGTGATAATTTGACTTCTTCCTTTCCAATTTGTATCCCCTTGATCTCCTTCAACTGTCTTATTGCTCTAGCAAGGACTTCCAGCACTATGTTGAAGAGATATGGAGAGAGTGAGCAGCCTTGTCTTGTCCCTAATTTCAGTGGGATTGCTTTAAGTTTCTCTCCATTCAGTTTGATGTTGGCTATAGGCTTGCTGTATATCGCCTTTACTATGTTTAGATATGTGCCTTGTATCCCTGATCTCTCCAATACTTTGAACATGAATGGATGTTGGATTTTGTCAAAGGCTTTTTCAGCATCTAGGGAGATTATCATGTGGTTTTTTTCTTTCAGTTTGTTAATATGGTGGATCACATTGATGGATTTCCGTATATTGAACCACCCCTGCATACCTGGGATGAAGCCTACTTGGTCATAGTGGATAATATCTTTGATGTGTTCTTGGATTCGGTTTGCAAGTATTTTATTAAGTATTTTTGCATCAATGTTCATAAGGGAGATTGGCCGGAAGTTCTCTTTCTTTGTTGAGTCTTTGTGAGGTTTAGGTACCAAGGTGACTGTGGCTTCATAGAATGAATTTGGTAATATTCCTTCTGTTTCTATTTTGTGGAATAGTTTGAAGAGAATTGGTGTTAGCTCTTCTTTGAAGGTCTGGTAGAATTCTGCGCTGAAGCCATCTGGTCCTGGGCTTTTTTTGGATGGGAGACTTTTGATGACCGCTTCTATTTCTTTGGGGGATATAGGTCTATTTAGTTGATTTACCTGATCCTGGTTCAGCTTTGGTAAGTCAAATCGATCAAGAAAATTGTCCATTTCATTTAGATTTTCAAATTTTGTGGCATATAGACTTTTGAAGTAAGTCCTAATGATTGTTTGTATTTCCTCAGTGTCTGTAGTTATATCCCCCTTTTCATTTTTGATTTTGTTGATTTGGGTGGTGTCTCTCTGCCTTTTAGTTAGCCTGGCTAAGGGTTTGTCGATATTGTTGATTTTCTCAAAGAACCAGCTCTTGGTTTCATTGATTCTTTGAATTGTTTTATTTGTTTCCAATTGATTGATTTCAGCCCTGAGTTTGATTATTTCCAGCCGTCTACTCCTTCTTGGTGTGTCTGCTTCTTCTTTTTCTAGGGTTTTTAAGTGAGCCATTAGGGTGCTTGAATGAGCTGTCTCGAATTTCTTTTTGAAGGCACTTAGTGCTATGAACTTTCCTCTTAGCACTGCTTTCATTGTGTCCCATAAGTTCGGGTATGTTGTGTCTTCATTTTCATTGATTTCTAGAAAGACTTTAATTTCTTTCTTTATTTCTTCCCTGACCCAGCTGTCATTTAGTAACAAGTTGTTCAGTTTCCATGTGTGTGTAGGCTTTTTGTTATTTCTGTTATTGTTGAGGTCCAGCTTTATTCCATGGTGATCAGACAAGATACATGGGATTATTTCAATCTTCTTGTATTTGTTGAGGCTTGCTTTGTGACCCACTATGTGGTCTATTTTGGAGAAGGTTCCATGAGGTGCTGAGAAGAAGGTAAATTCTTTTGTGTTTGGGTGTAAAGTTCTGTAAATGTCTGTTAGGTCCATTTGATTCATGACCTCTGTCAGAGACATTGTTTCTTTGTTTAATTTCTGTTTGGTTGACCTGTCCTTTGTTGAGAGTGGGGTGTTGAAGTCTCCCACTATTAATGTGTGTGGATCTATATGTGCTTTAAATTTTATCAATGTTTCTTTCACAAATGTGGGTGCCCTTGTATTTGGGGCATAGATGTTCAGGATTGTGATGTCTTCCTGGTGGAATTTTCCCTTGATGAGTATGAAGTGTCCTTCCCCATCTCTTTTGATTAATTTTGGTTGAAAGTCTATTTTATCAGATATTAGAATGGCTACTCCTGCTTGCTTCTTGGGTCCGTTTGCTTGGAAAGTCGTCATCCAACCCTTTACCCTCAGGTAATGTCTATCTTTGCGTCTTAGGTGTGTTTCTTGTATACAACAGATTGCTGGGTTTTGTTTACGTATCCATTCTGTTAATCTGTGTCTTTTTATTGGAGAGTTGAGTCCATTGATGTTGAGAGAGATTAATGACCAGTGGCTGTTAGATCTCTTGATTTTGATGTTGGCTATGGTCATCAGGTTGTGTGCTTGGTTGCTTTTTGTTTTACTGAAGTGAGGTTATTTATTTCCTGTGTTTTCTTGAATGTAGCTAGCTTTCTTGGGTTGTATTTTCCCTTCCAGTGTCTTCTGTAATGCTGGATTTGTTTGTAGGTATTGTTGAAATTTGTTTTTGTCATTGAATATCTTGTTTTCTCCATCTATGAGGACTGAGAGTTTTGCTGGGTATAGTAGCCTGGGCTGACATCTGTGTTCTCTTAGGGTCTGCATGATATCTGTCCAGGCCCTTCTGGCTTTCATAGTCTCTGTTGAAAAGTCAGGTGTGATTCTAATGGGTTTGCCATTATATGTTACTTGGCCTTTTTCCCTTGCAGCTTTTAGTATTCTTTCTTTGTTCTGTATACTTACTGTTTTGATTATTATGTGGCGGGAGGATTTTCTTTTCTGGTCAAATTTGCTGGGTGTTCTGTAGGCCTCATGTATTCTAATTGGCCTCTCCTTTAGCTTGGGGAAATTTTCTTCAATGATTTTGTTGAAAATATTTTCTGGGCCTTGGAGAAGGGAGTCTTCTTTTTTCTCTATACCTATTATTCTTAGGTTTTGTCTTTTCATATTGTCTTGCATTTCTTGGACGGTCTGTGTCAGGAATTTTTCAGATTTAACATTTTCTTTGACAGATACATCGATTTCTTCCATTGTATCTTCTACACCTGAGATTCTTTCTTCCATCTCTTGTAGTCTGTTGGTTATGCTTACCTCTGTAGTTCCTGTTTTCTTCCCTAGATTCTTCCTTTCCATTATTTCTTCCATTTGTGTTTTCTTTAATTTTTCCAATTCTATCTTCAGGTCTTGAGTTGTTTTGTTTACTTCCTTCACCTGTCTGATTGTACTTTCCTGTTTTTCTTTTAGTTCCTTCAACTCTGTTTCTTTCATTTCATTCAGTGTTTTAAGCATTTCCTTTCTAAAGGCCATAAACTGTTTGGCTGCAGCTTCCTCTATTTCTTTACGGATGGCAATATTCTGTTTGAGTTTATCTTCCTCTATGTCTTTACGAATCTTATTTGTTTCCTCTGTTATCATCTTCATGAGCATACTTGTTAGGTCATCTTCTTGGATTTCAGTTATGGTGGGGTGTCCAGGGCTACTTGCCCCTGGGTAACTGGGTTCTGGAGATGCCATATTGCTCTGTCTTTTGTTGCTTGAGCTTTTACGCTGGCCTCTACCCATTGTGTTATCTTAGGAGTTTGGGGTTATTTTCTGGTGGTTCCTGGGGATCCTGTGGGGGAGAGAATCCCCTTTGCAGAAAGCTGGATTTTCCTGAAGGATGTCTTCTCAGCTTTTTGGGTATAGTCCCTGGATGGCTGGTGTTTTTTCAGGAGTTACTCACCTCAGGGATATAGACCTGAGTGGTAACTGTGGTCTTTGTTAGTCGAGAGGGTTCTCCTCTCACCCAGGGAAGTCCTGAGGGCAGCTGCCCTGTTTCTGGGTTTCTTGTTGCAAATTTAATGATCAGCTGCTGTGACCCAGTTGGACATCAGGCGTGCCTCAACTGTTTGTGCTTGTGTCTGGAGCACAGCTGAGTGCTGGCGCCTCGGCCCCACTAGACTGCTAGACTTTTCCTAGGGAAGGATTGGGTGATTTAGATCAGTACAGTTTCCTTCCTTTCCCGTGGATTCTCTGGAGACACGGACTCCTAGTGTCTTTTTTTGCCCTGGCGCACACTGCTCAGTTTCCGCCAGCTGGCTGGCCACAGAAATTTGCCTGTGCCTGGAGCACAGCTGTGTGATGGCCGCTCAGTCTCTGCCAGCTGTCTGGTGCACAGAAACTGCCTGTGTCTGCCTTTGTGGCTTTTGGGAGTCTGAGTGGCTCCCTAAGGTGGGTAATTTTCCGGGGACCTTTTCAGGTTGGGGGTGAGCTGAGTGCTCTGAGATCAGACCAGCCGTTTCTATCTCTGGCGGCGAATCAGGCGCGCAGGCAGGCAGGGCTCTGTGCCGGAACCTGGGTCCCCGGCTCTGGCTCCGGGCTGGCTCCTGGGGTGCCCGTGGAACCCGCCGGAGTCTTTTCCAGGGGATGTCTGGGTGACCTAAGGCCGGTCCCAATCGTTTCCTGTACCCTGGGGTTATCTCTCGACTGAAAATTCCAGTCTCTGATAGTGTGGTGCCCAAGGTTCAGTCTGGGACCGTGACCAGAGACACTGGCTTGTGGCTCTGGGCTGGGGCTGGGGCTGGCGGCCGGCAGCCAAGCGTCTGGCGGAACCGGGATCTCTTCCGCGGTTTAGCCGGGTGAGTTAAAAGCTGATTGAATCCCCCACCATGGGGTATCCTCTCACCTGGGAAACACAATGACTGTGTTTTATGGCCGAGAGTTCTGATTGCTGTTCACTGTGCTGATCCTGCTGTGCTGCTGCTCAGAATGAGAGTCCTCCCGGCGCCGCCATCTTGCCCCTCCGTCACTTTAGCTTTTGATCTTAGCTATTTTGATCAGTGTAAGATGGAATCCCAGAGTCTTTTTGATTTGCACATCCCTGACGACTAAGGTTGTTGAGCATTTCTTTAAGTGTTTTTCTGCCATTTGATATTCTTCTGTTGAGAATTCTCTGTTTAGCTCTGTACTCCATTAAATTTTTTTATTTATTACAATTTATAGACCCCTCCCTCATCCCTCCCAATCCTGCCTTTCCTCCTTCTTCTCCTCCCATGCCCTTTCTCCAGTCCACTGATAGGGGAGATCCTCCTCCCCTTCCCTCTCACCCAACCCTATCAGGTCTCATCAGGACTGGCTGCATTATCTTTCTCTGTGGCCTGGTAAGGCTGCTTTCCCCTCAGCGGGAGGTGAACAAAGAGCCAGCCACTGAGTTCATGTCAGAGACAGCCTCTGTTACCCTTACTATGGAACCCACTTGGACTCTGAGCCGCCATAGGCTACATCTGTGTAGGGGTTCTAGGTTATCTCCATGAATTGTCCTTAGTTGGAGTATCAGTCTCAGAAAAGACCCCTGGGCCCAGATTTTTTGGGGGTCTGTTACTCTACTTGTAGAGCTCCAGTCTACTTCAGGTCTTTTTATCTCCCCCTTCTTTTATAAGATTCCCTGCACTCTGTCCAGAGTTTGGCTATGAGTCTCAGCATCTGCTTTGATATCCTGCTGGGTAGAGTCTTTCAGAGGCCCTTTGTAGCAGGCTCCTGTACTGTTCCCTGTTTTCTCCTTCCAATGTCTATCCCATTTGCCTTTCTGAGTGAGGAATGAGCATCTTGCTTAGGGTCTTCCTTCTTGCTTAGCTTCTTTAGGTATAAACAAGGAGATTTGCTCAACCATGTTCATTGCTGCTCTATTCATAACAGCTAGAATCTGGAAACAACCCGTTGTTCCTCAACTGAGGAATGGATAACAAAAATTGTAAATTTACACAGTGGAATACTACTTAGCAGTTAAAAACAAGGAAATCATGAAATTTGTAGGCAAATGGTAGGAACTAGAAAAAGATCATCCTGAGTGAGTTATCCCAGAAGCAGAAAGACACAGACGGTATATACTCACTTATAAGTGGATATTAGACATATAATATAGGATAATCATGCTAAACTCTCTACATCTAAGGAAGCTAAGCAAGAAGGAGGACCCTAGGTAAGAGTCTCAATCTTCATTCAGAAAGGCAAATGAGATGGACATGGGAAGAGGGAGAAAATAGGGAACAGGACAGGAGTCTATCACAGAGGGTCTCTGAAAAACCCCAGAAGGGTAACAAAACATATGCTGAGGTGCATATCCAAACTTTGGGCAGAGTGCAGGGAATCCTATGAAATAAGAGGGAGTTAGAAAGACCTGGAGGGGACAGGAGACCACAAAGGGACCAACAGAACCAAAAAATCTGGGCCCAGGGGTCTTTTCTGAGACTGATACTCTAAACAAGGACCATGAATGGAGATAACTTAGAACCCCTGCACAGAAGTAGCCCAAGGCAGCTTATTAACCAAGAGAATTCCCTAATAATAGGAGCAGGGACCATCTCTGACATGAACTCAGTGGCTGGCTCTTGGATCACCTCCACCTGAGTGGGGAACAGCCTTGCCATGCCACAGAGGAAGACAAAGAAGCCAGTCTTGATGAGACCTGATAGCCTCTGATCAGATGGAAGGGGAAGAAGATCTCCCCTATCACTGGACTGGGGGAGGTGCATAGGAGAAGAAGAGGGAGGGAGGATGGTATTGGAGGGGGGATGGAAGAGGGGCCACAGCTGGGATACAAAGCAAATAAACTGTAATTAATAAAGCAAAATTTTAAAAAAGTAAAACAAAAACCCATATTTTAGCTCATGCCCATGTCTTTTTCTAAAGTAACAGCTCTCAGATGCAATCTACCCTTACACTTTAATTAGGATCTGAGTTCCTGAGAGTACAAAATATCTCATCTGCTCATATACCAGAACAAATCAAATGGGAAAACCTGAGCCAATGGAAGCAAGCATGCACACTATGCATAAAGTTGCTAATGCATAAACCAGAGTAACATAGCACAGGTACTGAGGAATTCTGGAAAGCCATCTTCATACTAAATAGAGTTTGAACATAGCAGACATAAATGAAAAAAAAAAAAGCTGTAAACGATGTTATACTGTAGAAGAGTTAACAGAAAATTTCCTCTAGGGGACTGAACAAATAGATTTAAACATGTATACACTTTAGCATCAGAAATGTGTTACTCATTTCCATTCTTAACCAATGACTAATGTTCCATGCTCTTTAAACAGGAGCCAATTAGCTGTACAGCCTGGCCATTATTAAACATGTGTATTTGATAGTGAAAATTGGAAAAGTCATAAAAATTTTCTGGCAAATCAAAATACTGAGAAGCATCTAAGATGTTCCAATTCCTGCAAAATCTTTTATTTATTTTTGCTATTTTTTAAAATTTATTTTTATATTTATTACAGTTTATTCACTTTTTATTCAGCTGTACCCCCTCCTGCATTCTCCCCTAAGCCCACCCTCCCTTCCTCATCTCCTCCCAAGCCCCTCTAAAAGTCTACTGAAAGGGAAGGTCCTCCTCCCCTTTCTTCTGTCCCTAGCTTATCAGGTCTCATCAGGACTGGCTGCACTGTCCTCCTTTGTGGCCTGGCAAGGCTGCTCCCCTCTCAGGGGGAGTTGTTCAAAGAGCCAACCACTGAGTTCATGTCAGAGATAGTCCCTGTTCCCATTACTAGGGAACCCACTTGGATACTGAGGTGCCATGGGCTACATCTGAGCAGGGGTTCTAGGTTTTATCCATGAATGGTACTTGGCTGGAGTATCAGTCTCAGAAAAGACCCCTGTGCCAGGATATTTTGGTTCTGTTGCTCTCCTTGTGGAGCTCCTGTACTCTCAAGGTCTTACTATCTCCCCCTTCACTCATAAGATTCCCTGTGCTCTGTCCAAAGATTGGTTATGAGTCTCAGCATCTGCTATGATACACTGCTGGTTAGAGTCTTTCAGAGGCCCTCTCTGGTAGGCTCCTGTCCTGTTCCCTGTTTTCTCCTTCTTCCAAAGTCTGTCCTGTTTGTCTTTCTGAGTGAAGATTAATCATCTTGCCCAGAGTCTTCCTTCTTGTTTGGTTTCTTTAGGTTTACAGATTTGTGTAGGTTTATCCTGTATTCTATGTCTAGTATACACTTGTAAATGAGTATATACTGTGTGCATCTTTATGCTTCTGAGATACCTCATAGGATGAACTTTTCTAGATCACACCATTTGCCTGCAAATTTCATGATTTCCTTGTTTTTAATTGCAGAGTAGTATTCCATTGTGTTTTTTTAAAATTTATTTTTATTAATTACAGTTTATTCACTTTGTATCCCCCCTGTAGCTTCCTCTCTCCTCCCCTCCCAATCCCAACCTCCCTTTTTCTTCCTCACCCATGCCCTTCTCTCAGTCCACTGATAAGGGAGGTCCTCCTCTCCTTCCCTCTGATCCTAGTCTATCAGGACTCATCAGGAGTAGCTGCATTGTCCTCCTCTGTGGCCTGGTAAGGCTGCCCCCACCCCTCAGGGGGAGGTGATCAAAGAGCAAACCAATCAGTTCCTGTCAGAGACAGTCCCAGTCCCCATTACTATGGAACTCACTTGGACACTGAACTGCCAGGGGCTACCTCTGTGCAGGGGTTCCAGGCCATTGTCATGAGTGGTTTTTGGTTGGATTGTCAGTCTCAGAAAAGACCCTTGTGTCCAAATATTTTGGATCTGTTGCTCTCCTTGTGGAGTTCCTGTCCTCTCCAGGTCTTACTATCTGCCATTTCTTTCATAAGATTTCCTGCACGCTGCCCAAAGTTTGGCTATGAGTCTCAGCATCTGCCTCGATACCCTGCAGGGTAGAACCTTTCAGAGGTTCTCTGTGGTAGGCTCCCGTCCTGTTCCCTGTTTTCTCCCTCCTCCGATGTCCATCCTCTTTGCCTTTCTGAGTAGGGATTGAGCATCTCAGCCAGAATCCTCCTTCTTGATTAGCTTCCTTAGGTGTACAGATTTTAGTATGTCTAATAGCCACTTATGAGTGAGTACATACCTTGTGTGTCTTTCTGCTTCTGGGATACCTCACTCAGGATGATCTTTTCTAGATCCCATCATTTGCATGCAAATTTCATGATTTCCTTGTTTTTTATTGCTGAGTAATATTCCATTGTGTAGATATACCACAATTTCTGTATCCATTCTACACCTGAGGGGCATCTGGGCTGTTTCTATCTTCTGGTTATTACAAATAAAGCTGCTACAAACATGGTTGAGCAAATGTCTTTGTTGCATACTGGAGCGTCTTTTTGATAAATGCCTAGGACTTGTATAGCTGGATCTTGAGGAAGCGTTATTCCTAATTGTCTGAAAAAGCGCCAGATTGATTTCCAAAGTGGTTGTACATGTTTACATTCCCACTAGCAATGGAGGAGGGTTCCCCTTTCTCCACATCCTCTCCGGCATCGTTGTCACTTGCGTTTTTGGTCTTAGCCATTCTGACGGGTGTAAGTTGAAATCTCAGGGTCATTTTGATTTGCATTTCCCTGATGACTAAGGATGTTGAATATTTCTTTGTGTTTCTCTGCCATTAGATATTCTTCTAGAGAGAATTCTCTATTTAGCTCTGTACCCCATTTTTTAATTGGATTACTTGATTTGTTGCTGTTTAACTTTTTTAGTTCTTTATATATTCTGGATATTAGCCCTCTGTCAGATATAGGGTTGGTGAAGATCTTTTCCCAGTCTGTAGGCTGTCATTTTGTTCTGACAACAGTGTCTTTTGCTTTACAGAAGATTTTCAGTTTCATGAGGTCCCATTTATTGATTGTTGCTCTTAGAATCTGTGCTGTTGGTGTTCTGTTCAGGAAGCTGTCTCCTGTGTCAGTGAGTTCAAGGCTCTTCCCCACTTTTTCTTTTAAGTGATTTAGTGTGTCTGGTTTTATATTGAGGTCTTTGATCCACTTGGACTTCAGTTTTGTGCAGGGTGATAAGTATGGATCTATTTGCATTTTTATACATGTAGACATCCAGTTCAACCAGCACCATTTCTTGAAGATGCTTTTTGTTTGTTTGTTTTTCCACTGTATAGTTTTGGCATCTTTGTCAAAAATCAGGTTTCCATAAGTGTGTGGGTTTATTTCAGGGTCTTCTATTTGATTCCATTGATCCACTAGTCTGTTTCTATGCCAGCACCATGCAGTTTTTATTACTGTTGTCTATAGTACAGCTTGAGATCAAGGATGGAGATACCTCCAGAAGATCTTTTGTTGTAGAGGATTTTTTTAAGCAATTCTGGGTTTCTTGTTATTCCATATGAAGTTGTGAATGTTTTTTCAAGGTCTGTAAAGAATTGTGTTGGTAATTTGATGGGAATTGCATTGAATCTGTAGATTGTTTTTGGCAAGGTGGCCATTTTTACTATGTTAATCCTGCCAAGCCATGAGCATGGGAGATCTTTCCATCTTCTGATAGCTTCTTCTAATTCTTTCTTCAGAGACTTAAATTTTTTTCCTTACAAGTCTTTGACTTGCTTGGTTAGGTTCACACCAAGGTACTTTGTATCCTTTGTGTCTATTGTGAAGGGTGTTGTTTCCCTAATTTCTTTCTCAGCCCTTTTGTGTTTTGTATACAGGAGTGCTACTGATTTTCTTGAGTTAATTTTGTATCCAGCCACTTTGCTGAAGGTGTTTATCAGCTGTAGGAGTTCCTTGGTAGAATTTTTGGGGTCACTCAGGTATAGTATCATATTGTCTGGAAATAGTGATACTTTGATTTCTTCCTTTCCAATTTGTATCCTCTTGATCTCCTTTAATTGTCTTATTGCTCTAGCAAGGACTTCAAGAACTATGTTGAAGAGATATGGAGAGAGTGGGCAGCCCTGCTTTGTCCCTGATTTCAATGGGATTGATTAAAATTTCTCTCTGTTTAGTTTGATGTTGGCTGTAGGCTTGTTGTATATTGTCTTTACTATGTTTAGGTATGTGCCTTGTGTACCTGATCTCTCCAAGACTTTGAACATAAATGTGTGTTGAATTTTGTCAAATGCTTTTTCTGCATCTAGGGAGATGGTTTTTCTCCTTCAGTTTGTTTATATGGTGGATTACATTGATGAATTTTCATATATTGAACCACCTCTGCATGCCTGGGATGATGCCTACTTGGTCATGGTGGATGATATCTTTTATGTGTTCTTGTATTCAGTTTGCAAGTATTTTATTGAGTAATTTTGCATCAATGGTCATAAGAAAGATAGGTCTGAAGTTCTCTTTTTTTGTTGGGTCTTTGTGTGGTTTAGGTGTCAAGGTGACTGTGTCTTCATAAAATGTGTTTGGAAATGTTCCTTCCATTTCTATTTTGTGGAACATTTTGAAGAGAATTGGAGTTAGCACTTCTTTGAAGGACTGGTTAAATTCTTTGCTGAAACCATCTGGCCCTGGCCTTTTTTTTTTTTTTTTTTTTTTTTTTGGAAGGAATACTGTTGATGACTGCCTCAATTTCCCAGGGGTTATAGGACTATTCAATCTTTCTACCTGTTCTTGATTTAATTTTGTTAAATAGAATCTATGAAAAAATTGTCCATTTCCTTTAGATTTTTGAATTTTGTGGCATATAGGCTTTTGTTGTAAGACCTGATGATTGCTTAGATTTCCTCAGTGTCTGTAGGACAAAATCATTTCTGATTTTGCTAATTTGGATAGTTTGTCTCTGCCTTTTAGTTAGTTTGGCTAAGAGTTTTTCTTTCTTGTTGATTTTCTCAAAGAACCAGCTCTTGGATCCATTGATTCTTTGAATAGTTTTATTTAATTCTAATTTATTGATTTCAGCCCTGAGTTTGATTATTTCCAACTGTCTGCTCCTCTTGGTTGTATCTGCTTTTTTTCCCCCTAGGGCTTTCATTTGGGCTATTAAGTTGCTTGAATAAGATGTTACAAATTTCTTCTTGAAGGCACTTAGTGCTATGAATTTTCCTCTTAGCACTGCTTTCATTGTGTCCCATAAGTTTGGGTATGTTGTGCCTTCATTTTCATTGACTTCTAAGAATTCTTTAATTTCTTTCTGTATTTCTTCCTTAACCCAGCTGTCATTGAAACTCTTCATTTTCCATGTGTGTGAAGGCTTTTTGCTATTTCCATTGTTGTTCAGATCCAGCTTTAGTTCATGGTGGTCAGATAGAATATAAGGGATTATTTCAATCTTCTCAGATCTGCTGAGGCTTGCTTTGTGACCAACTATATGGTCACATGAGCTGCTAAAAACTCTTTTGAAAATGGGTGAAAAGTTCTGTAGATATCTATTAGGTCCATTCGAATTAGGGCCTCTGTAAGTGCCTTTATTTACATACGTGGCTTCTGTCTAGATGATCTGTCCTTTGGTGAGAGTGGGGTGTTGAAGTTTCCCACTATTAAGGTGTTGGGAATGATGTCTGACTTAAGCTTTAATAATGTTTCATTTACGAATGTAGGTGCTCTTGTATTTGGGGCATAGATATTCAGAATTGTGATGTTCTCTTGGTGGATTTTTCCTTTGATGAGAATGTAGTTCCTCTTCTCATCTTTTTTGATTAGTTTTGGTTGAAACTCTATTTTATTAGATATTAAGATAGCTACCCCAGTTTTTTTCCTTGGTCCATTTGTTTGAAAAACATTTTTCCAGTCCTTTACTCTGAGGTAGTGTTTATCTTTGTTGCATAGGTGTATTTCTTAGATGCAACAGAATGTTGGATCTTGTTTCTGCAACCATTCTGTTAATCTGTGTCTTTTTATTGGAGCGTTGAGTCCATTGATGTTGATAGATCCTAGTGACCAATGAATGTTACTTTCTTTTGATGTGGGGTTGGTGCTGTTGCTGTGTTTCATTGCTTGTATTCTTTTTGTTGTTGTTGTTTAGTTATGTCCTATGTTTCCTTGGGTGGTGTTGTTTTCGTTGGATGGGAGTTTTCCTTCTAGTATCTTCTGTAAGGCTAGGTTGTTGTGTAGATATTGTTTAAATTTAGTTTTGTCATGGAATATTTTGCTTTCTCCATCTATGTTGTTTGAAAGCTTTGCTGGGTGGAGCAGTCTGAGTTGACATCTGTGGTCCCTTAAAGTCAGCATGACATCTCTCCTGGCCCTTCTGGCTTTCATAGTTTCTGTTGAGAAATCTGGTGTGATTCTGATAGGTCTACCTTTATATGTTACTTGGCCTTTTTCTCTTGATGCTTTTGATATTTTTTTCTTTGTTCTGTAGATTTAGTGTTTTAACTATGATGTGATGTGAAGAGTTTCTTTTCTGGTTTAGCTTATTTGGTGTTCTGTAGGCCTCTTATGTGTTTATAGACATCTCTTACTTTGGGAAAATTCTCTTCTATGATTTTCTTGAAAATATTTTCCAGACCTTGGAGCCTGGTATCTTCTTTTTCATCTACTCCTATTATTCTTAGATTTCATGTTTTTATGGCATCCTTGATTTCTTAAATGTTTTGTGTTTGGACCTTTTCTGAGTTTACTTTTACTTTGAAAGAAGTATCAATTTCTGCAAGTGTATCTTCAGCACCTGAGATTCTCTCTTCCATTTTTTGTATTCTATTGGTGATGCCTACCTTTGTGGTTTCTGATCTTTTTCCTAAGCTGTCCAGCTCCAGGATTTTTTTCTGTTTGTGTTTTCTTTATTGATTCTAATTCTGTTTTCATGTCTTGCACTATTTCCTTTATTTGTTTGAATATGGATTCCCGTCTTTCTATGATGGCTTCCATTTTTTTTGTTCGTTTTCTCTCTCTATACCACTAATTATGCCTATAATTGTTTGACTGTGTTTGCCTATATTTCTTTGAGAGCTTTGTTCGTTTCCTCTTTATTTGCCTCCATTTGTGTGGCTCTTCCTTTGAGAGTGTTGTTTGTTTCTTCATGTCCTTCTATTTGTGTGGTTATTTCTCTGAGAGATTTGTTCATTTCCTTTTTATGTGCTTCTAATAACTGGATGAGCATAGTTTTAAAGTCATTTTCCTGTGTTTCCAATGAGTTGAAATGTCCATTGATTTTTGATGATTGCTGGTGAATCCATGATGTCCTAATTTTTGTTGGGTGTGTTCTTATGCTGGCCTCTGACCATCTGCTTCTCTGTAACCCTCATTGTTTGTTCCTGTAGTCTAGAGTCAGACTGGGTTTGTTTTTCTCTGGTGTCTGGAGTATTTTTCAGGAAGATGAGAGAGGTCTTCAGGTTTGAGAGTGTGCATTAGTGTTTCACTAAGGGGGGAATGTGACTCTGGCGCTGTTCACAGGCTCTGTTTGTGGGTGCTATTTGTAGGCCTAGATTCCTAAAATACCTCAGTGGCCACTGGTATGCAGATCTGTCTGGGCTCCAGGAATTGTTTGCCTGGAATTCACTGGTAGACCCACAGAGAAGGGTCTTCAATGTTGATAATGCTGTCCCAAGAATCCCTATGTTGCCCACAATAGGGGTGTCGGTTGTAGGGATCTGATGTCTGGCTGTTTGCATAGAGGGACCCTGGATTTGGGGCTCTGCAAGCACTCACTTGAAGGTGTACTTACTCAGGACCAATCAGAAAGTACAGGGGTTCCCCTTCTTCTCTACTCTCTGATTTGATCCTGCTGGGGCAAATGCAGGTGTAAGCAATCAGTCAGCCCAGTGGTGCTTTAGCCACTGAACTTGGCATCCATAAGCACTGTGCACTGTGCTAGGAGCTGCCGGCACTGGGGTCAGGCACCCTGCTCTGTGGCAGATGCTGCAGGCCACCTCCGCAGCCTTCACCTCTGCCAGGGAAAGAGTATGGAGGCTGGTCACTGGTGATTGTTGGTGGTGGTGGGGGAGGGTTGAGAATTCTCTTTCCCAGATCCCAAGCCTGGGGTTCTTTGCTAGGAACAGCTGGCATTGAGGACTGGGCAGGCACTGCAGGCGGGCCTTTGCTGCCTCTGTCAAGGAGGGAGTAAGGAGGTGGATAAGGGAAGTGTCTGGGGATTGAGTCCCCAGGAGAAGTCCCTGGTGAAGTTTCGAGAGAAGTCCCCAGGTAACCCGAATCTAAAATGGTCTCAGTTCACTGTTTGTCCCCTTTCTTCCCAGAAGCCTTGATGGCATTGTTGTGGGTTCAGCTGCCTCTCCACTCACCAATTTCTGAGTTTCAGATCCTCTGTCCCTCAGATATGATGCTGGTCTCTGCCATCTTGGATTCCTTGCAAATTCTTTTAAAAATATTCCAAGCTGATTTTATTTCATTTAATTTTGTAAAAACAACAACAACAACAACAACAACAAAATCAAAGTATACTGTGGTTACCACTGGATGTACCTTGCCAGATCCTTCCCAGTCTTTTTATCTGAGGTTAGGGCATGCTGGGAAAGATAAGGAATACCACTTATGGCAGTATTCTGTCTAGAAAAATGGACCAGTCTTTTAACTTTAAGCATCTCTCTACCTCAGTAGAGGACAGAGGGTACTATTAGGTTGATATGGCCAACTGTCAGGAAACAGACTCAGGAAATTAAATTTTAGGCTAGCATGTGTTCCCTTATTTTCTGTGATAGTTGACTAGAAGGAACAATAGCTCTGAGATGTAGTAGTGTTATTTGAAATGGCAAAAGGTAAGACATCTTTCCTTTAAACTCAATGCACTTAATGTCTTCTCTTCATTCATCTGAAGAGGGCATGGGATTGTTAAAGTAGGCAATTGCCTTGATGATAGGTAGTTGTTAAGAATTGGGCCACTGAGAGACTTGAAGCAACTTTGTTTGCTACATTGAATAATGATCTGCCAAGTAGACGTTTTACTTACAGTTTCAACATGGAAAGATCACAAGAAAACAAAATAAAGAAAACAAAGCAAAAACAAAATAAAAAATGACATCTTTGCCCTCTGTGACTATGTTGAATAATGAATGTTTTAGCATTTGATACTAAACATTCATGTGTTTGATGTTAATCATGATGTGCTTGTTTTCATAACATAACTGAAATGAGTGAAAATCAAAAGAATATATTTTATGCTTTGATTTAAGAATTATTTTTTTAAAAATTGTAGACTTTTTTGGCATTGTTGTCTCCTTTTGGAGTTCCTGTCCCCACCAGGTCTTTCTATCTCCCCCTTCTCCAATAAGATTCCCTGCACTCAAAGTTTAGCTATGAGTCTTAGCAACTGCTGTGATACTCTGCTGGGTAGAGTCTTTCGAGGCCCTTTGTGGTAGGCTCCTGTTCTGTTTCCTGTCTTCTCCCTCTTCTGAAGTTTATCTATCCTATTTGCCCTTCTAAATGAGAATTGAACATCTTTCCTAGGGTCAAAAAATTTGGGCCCAGGGGGGTCTGTAGAGACTGATACTCCAACCAAGGACCATGCATGGAGAGGACCTAGACACCTTGTTCAGATGTAGCCCACAGACAGCTCAACCTTTAACTGGGTTCCCTAGTAAGGGGAACATGGGCTGTCTCTGACATGAGCTCAGTGGCCAGCTCTTTGATCACCTCCTTCCGGGGATTGCAACTTTGCCAGGACATAGAGGAAGACATTGCAGCTAATCCTAATAAAACCTGCTAGGCTAGGGTCAGATAGTAGGGGAGGAGGTCCTCGTCTATCAGTGGACTAGAGGAGGGACATAGGGGAGGGAAAAAGTAAGGGTGGTGACACTGGGAGGAGATGAAGGAGAAGGCTACAGCTGGGAACAAATTGTAATAAATAATAAATAAAAATTTAAAAAAATGAGATGTATGTCGATTTGATTACTGCAAAAAAAGGCCCATTTAGAAAACTAGATGACATTTATAGTGCAAAAGGACAGATTGCTGTGTATAAATATGACTGAACTTCACATGGATAAGACAAATCTGAGAGGTGGATAAATGTACTGAAACACTGGAGGCGTTTTACTATTGAGACCTCATGAAATTTTACAATTAAAAGTATACTTGATCTCAGCATGATAAATTTTATGATGGGTCATGTCTTCCTACTGGAAAATAAGTGACTGTAGTGAGAGTAAGGGAAATGAGTTTTTTCTGTAGATAATTAAGTAGCGGGAGGTAGCTTAAAAAAAAAGATTGTATATTCTTGTTTCTGGACTGTTCTTGCTAGGGCGAGGCTATTTTTAAATGCTGTTTCCCCTATTTGGTCTGAGGTATAGGACAGAAGCCTCACTCCCTTTATGAAGTGTATGGTTTTGCATAGCCATGAAGCCTAGAGCTGAAGGGCTAGATATGATTCTCTGAGCTGTCACTCTCCACTCACTGGGCAAGCACTTGTTGGTGTAAAATTTGATCTGATGCTTTCTCCATCTACTTGCTCACAGTATCACAGCTTAAAGTCAAGCTAGTTAAAAAATAGATTAAAAATCTCCTTTATACAGAGGAATTCCAGTGTGAGCCTCAGTGTTCCTTCCCAGTAAAGCACATCTACCTGAGACAAACACTCTGTATTGTCCTTATATATTCTTCCTGGCTGAATCTGCAAACCCAAAGAATGCTTTTGTGGCCACGTTTTCCCCAGGATGAGCTTAGTTTCTGATGCTGTTCTCCAGATTTTGTCTTTAACCTCAAATAAACTGATGATGTCAGGGCACAGAGGATCCTCAGTGGACTTTAGACTTTCTCCCAGGGCTCTCTGGAGGCGACTGCTATTACAGTCTCAACAATATTATGGTTTTTAGATGGTTAGGCCAGATGATGCATTTGGTCCCTCCAGCTCCACCATTCTAGGAATAAATAGTTTGTGGGCAGGCCTGGAAACAGACTCATCACATTTCTCTGGGAAAATCTAGTGCAAATCTAAACAGGCTCAATAAATGAACTTCTGGAACACAATTTAATAAACTTGAAACCAAATAAATGGAATGGAGCATATAGGGTTTTGGAAGAGAACAAATTGTCTTTATTTTTGCAGTGCTCTTGGTCACTTTGCCGATCCAAGTGCAGGAAAAGTAGGTGATCTGGGAATGTAGTTCATTTGGTAGGGTACCTGCCTAGGACAACATAAAGATGGCCATGGAGACAAATAGCTATAACCCCAGCCTTTGATATGTTGAAGCAAGAGGATTGGGCTTCCAAGGGTAGATTCATCTATATAAGACTTTGCCGCAAAATAACGGAATAATATGCAAATACAGATAGGCTCATACAACGGGTTTGAGGGAACTAAACATTTTTGGCAAAATTCAGTGGTGATTTTTTTTTTCACAAAGATAATCTCCTTAGTAAGTGTCTAAATGTAATAAAGCTTTTGCTCATTGAAGATTCATGAAGAACATAGTATGCTGACTTCATTGCACAGGATTGAAGCTGTGTTTGATATGCTCATGGAATATGTGTGCTATGAAGACCTTCAGACTATCAAATCGGAACAAACATTACATTTGTAGATACAACAATATTACTTTCTTTTTTATGGTTTAAGTTCTTTTTTTATTTTTTCATTATTAGTTATATTTTATTAACTCTGTATCCCAGCTGTATCCCCCTCCTTCATTCCCTCCCAAATCCTCCCTCCCTCCCTCATCTCCTCCCTGCCCCTTTCCAAGTCCACTGATTGGGGAGGACCTCCTCCCCTTTCATCTGGCCCTGTTTCATCAGGTATCTTCAGGACTGGCTGCAAAGTTCTCCTTTGTAGCCTAGCAGGACTGCTCCTCCCTTGGGGGGTGGGGAGGTCAAAGAGCCTGCCATTCAGTTCCTGTAAGAGATAGTCCCTGTTCCACTTACTATGGGAAACCAATTGGTTACTGAGCTACCCCGGGCTTCATCTGAGCAGAGGTTCTAGGTTATATCAATACATGGTCCTTGGTGGAGTGTCAGACTCAGAAAAGACCCCTGTGCCCAGATATATTTGGTCCTTGTGGAGCTCCTATCCTTTCCATGTCATACTAACTCCCCCTTCTTTCATATGATTCCCTGCACTCTGCCGAAGGTTTAGTTATGAGTCTTAGTATCTGCTTTGATACACTGGTAGGTAGTGTCTTTCAGGGGCCCTCTGTGGTAGGCTCCTCACCTGTTACTTGTTTTCTCTTACATCCAATGCACATCCCATTTGTCTTTCTAAGTGAGGATTGATCATCTTACCCTGGGTCCTCTTTCTTATTTATATTCTTTAGGTGTATAGATTTCTTTATGTTTATCTCATCTTATAGGACTATATGAGTGAGTATATATCATGTGTGTCTTTCTCATTCTGGGATACCTCACTCAGAAAGATCTTTTCTAGATCCCATCATTTACCTGCAAATTTCATGATTTCCTCATTTTTGATTGCTGAGTAGTATTCCATTGTGTAAAAATACCACAATTTCTGTATCCATTCCTCTGTTGAGGGACATCTGGGTTGTTTTCAGGTTTTTGCTATTACAAATAAAGCTGCTACAAACATGGTTGAGCAAATGTCCTTGCTGTGTACTTGAGCAAATTTTGGGTATATGCCTAGGCATGCTATAGCTGGATCTTGAAGAAACACTATCCCTAATTGTCTGAGAAAGCACCAGATTGACTTCCAAAGTGGTTGTACAAGTTTACATTCCCACCAGCAATGGAGGAGGGTTCCCCTTTCTCCACAACCTCTCCAGCATGTGTTGTCACTTGAGTTATTCATTCTGATGGGTGTAAGGTGAAATCTCAGGGTCATTTTGATTTGCAGATCCCTGATGGCTAAGGATATTGAGCATCTCTTTAAGTGTTTCTCTGCCATTCTATATTCCTCTACAGAGAATTCTGTTTAGCTCCGTATCCCATTTTTTAATTAGATTACTTGATTTATTGCTTTTTAACTTCTTTAGTTCTTTATATATTTGGATATCAGCCCTCTGTCAGATACAGGGTTGGTGAAGATCCTTTCCCAGTCTGTAGGCTGTTGTTTTGTTCTGATGACAGTGTCTTTTGCTTTACAGAAGCTTTTCAGTTTCATGAGGTCCCATTTATTGATTGTTGCTCTTAGAGCCTGTGTTGTTGGTGTTCTGTTCAGGAAGTTGTCTCCTGTGCCAATGAGTTCTAGGCTCTCCCCCACTTTTTCTTCTAACTGATTTAGAGTATCTGGTTTTATGTTGAGGTCTTTGATCCACTTGGATTTTAGTTTTGTGCAGGGTGATAAGTATGGATCTATTTCATTTTTCTGCAAGTAGACATCCAGTTGGACCAGCGCCATTTGTTGAAGATGCTGTCTTTTTTCCATTGAATGGTTTTGACTTCTTTGTCAAAACTCAAATATTCATAGGTGTGTGGGTTTATTTCTGGGTCTTCTAGTTGGTACCATTGATCTTCCTTTCTGTTTCTATGCCAATACTATGCAGTTTTTATTACTATTGCTCTGTAGTACAGCTTGAGATCGAGGATGGAGATACCTCCAGATGATCTGCTGTTGTACAGGATCCTTTTGGAGATTCTGGGTTTTTTGTTTCTCCATATGGAGCTGAGAATCTTTCAAGGTCTGTAAAGAACTGAGTTGGTATTTTGATGGGAATTGCATTGAATCTGTGGATTGCTTTTGGCAGGATGGCTATTTTGACAATGTCAATCCTACCAATCCATGAGCACCGGAGATCTTTCCATCTTCTGATATCTTCTACAATTTCTTTCTTCAGAGACTTAAAGTTTTTTTCAAACAGGTCTTTCACTTGCTTGGTTAGAGTCACCCCAAGGAACTTTATGTTATCAGTGGCTATTGTGAAGGGTGTTGTTTCCCTGATTTCTTTCTCAGCCCTTTTGTCTTTGATATACAGGAGGGCTTCTGATTTTTTTTGAGTTGATTTTGTGTCCTGCCACTTTGCTGAAGGTGTTTATCAGCTGAAGGAGTTCTCTGGTTGAATTTTTGGGGTCACTCATGTATACTATTATAACAATATTACTTTCACGTAAAAATGAGGTCATATAATCAGCTAAATATGATTATCCTTAAGAGAAAATGGAAAATAGTTTAGTTTTATTTATACCTTCATAATTTGAGAACTACCTCAACTCATATTTATGCACTATGTATCTATTGCCTGTTCTTACATCTAGAAAAAGAGAATCAGGATTGAAATGCCAGAATGATGCAAACTCCGGAAAAACAGGAGCCATAAGCATGAATTCTCCTTTTCATATTCTGCCCCCAACACTTATCTTCTTCTTTCTCTTCCTCCTCTGCTTTTCACAGATGTCTATCACTAGAGGATGAGGAACTGGGGCTGGCTGCTAAGGGAGAATTTGGTTATTTTGAGGAGACAGTGATATTCTGACAAGGAAAAGTGCCCTGACTATTGGAAAGGGAAGGAGTTCCACTGTGTCTAGAAGACCAGCCATCCCCAGAGCTAGACCGTATTGGTGGACACCAAAATGAAGTCATTACTCAACATTATCATAGTCACATCTAAGATTCTAAGATCTCACATTGAATTTTACTGTTATGGCAGTGTTCATCAGTGAGATCTTTAGGAGGCTGTAGATCTGTAATGGGATTCCTGCCCAAGTGTCGTTGCCCAAGCCCTTTCTCCACTATCATTTCGTTTTACACGCTTAATTGCCCTGTCACTTTTCTACCATGATACAGAAGAAAGATTTCTCCAGAAGCATCTACTATTATCCTGTCAGCTTGCTAGTTTCCAGGCGACAGGTAAAAATAAATGCATTTTATTAGCAAATTACCTACTCAGAAGTATTTTCCTCTGGTAATGGAAAATGGACAAAGATGTAAACAATTAATGCTAGAGGCCAGAAAAGAAGATGTTAAGAAGTCTTCATTACTGCAATTTACACATAGAGAAATGCTGGCAATATAAGGAAAGCCATGACACATAAAATAAATATGAGTGCAAGAAAGGGCAACCATGGCCTGCATTGTGAAATTACATTAATGGTTTTTGAAACAAAGAGAAATAGACTCTTAGATTGGTTTGTTGTGATGTTGATTAATGATGTTGCTATGCCTAGTCTCTGCTTTATTAGTAATTTCTAGAAATGGCATAACTTCACAAAAAACCTTCCCTGTGTGTTCATGTTTAATAATGCTGTCAGATTGTTCATTCACTCTTTCTTAATATTCATCAAAGAACAATGTTTAATAATGTTTATTTAAAAAATTCTTCCTTTATATATAGAAATGGTATAGAAATAGATTTTACGCATTTGTTCAAACTTCACTTTGTAATTTTAGATTAAAAAAATTGCAATATAGTACAGAGAAATTTTATGCCCTAATGTATAGTTTCTCTTATCGCTAACACTTGTAACAATTAAGAAGCGAATATTCACATTATCATTTATTAAAGGCCATATTTCTTGTTTTCATTTAATTTCCGTGCTTGTGTGTGTAGGTACATATATGTAATATGTTCATGTGGATCTCTCTTTGTGCGTGTGTATGTACATGCATGTACATATGTGTTAAGATGCCAGATATTAAACTTAAGTTTTGTTCTTCAGAGACCACCCTTGTTTATGAGATAGAGTGTCTAATTGGGTCTGAAGCTTGGAAAATAGGCTTGGATATCTGGGGATTGATGGGATCTGACTGCCCTGCTGCCCTTGCCTCCTCAGGCCCGGGATTACAAGAATGGACTGCCATGCCCTGTGCTTTTCCATGGGTTCTAGCAATTAAACTTAGGTCTTCATGCTGCAACAACAAATACTTTGCTAAGTAAGCTATCCTTCCGATCTCTAATGCTGTTTTTCTATTACGAAAAACGCAAACACTCATTAAAAATTAGAGTGTTAGGTGAAGATCTAAAAGCGCCACTTAACAATATTTGGGAAATTAAAAAAACTGTTACTTATGTTCAGGTAAATAGTACAGGCATCCAATTATTATTTTCCCAAAGATAAGTTACAGGTTTTAATATGTTGTTGGAACAGTTTAAGGTCACTGGTAATTGTGCCCATTCCTTCATGTAAGTAGTAGTTTAAAAATAACTGAACCACAGTGAGTGTGTCTTAGACCAGTGTTATGTGTACACTCCTTTGCCCTCATCCGTCTTCCTCTGCTCGTCAGAAGCAACAAAAGAACCTCTTCCTCATCCCAAAGTCTCTTATGTGCCACTTCTCCATCTTCACATTAGCAAGACAAATTCTAACGTTTATGTATTTCTCTGCAAAAGCATTTCTTATTTCTCATGCCAAAAGGATGGCAGTTTTCAATATGTTGTGTAAATGAAGAAACATACAATGTTTCATATGATACTTTTCTTCCCCACAAAGCCCAAGTTCCTAGAAAGAAATCATATCTTACAACCATACCACTCAAGCTCATGAAAGAAGGTGAAATGGTTCCTTCATTGTATGTCTAATTTCATAGCTGGTCCTGGATGCTGACAAAATCTTGCAGTCAAGTTCTTGTTATTTTTTCTTTTCTTTTTAAATTAATATATATTTTTTATTGACTACGGTTTATTCACTCTGTATCCCTCAGCTGTAGCCCTCTCCGTCATCCCCTCCCAATCCCACCTTCCCTCCCTCATCTCCTCCCATTGCCTTCCCCAAGTCCTGGTAGGGGAGGTCCTCCTCCCCTTCCCTCTGACCCTAGCATACAAAGTCTCATAAGGACTGTCTGCATTGTCTTCCTCTGTGGCCTGCAAAGGTTGCTCTCCCCTCAGGAGAAGGTGACCAAAGGACCAACCACTGAGTTCATGTCAGAGACAGTCCCTGTTCCCATTCCTAGGCTACCCACTTGTACACTGAGCTGCCATGGGATACATCTGTGCAGAGGTTCTAGGTTATCTCCATGCATCGTCCTTGGATAGAGTACCAGTCTCAAAAAAGATCCCTGGGCACAGTTTCTTGATTCTGTTGCTCTCCTTGTGGAGCCCCTGTCCCTTCCAGGTCTTTCTATCTCTCCTTCTTTCATAAGATTTCCTGCATTCTGCCCAAAGTTTGGCTATGAGTCTCAGCCTCTGCTTTGATAACCTGCTGGTTAGAGTCTTCCAGAGGCCCTGTGTGGTAGGCTCCTGTCCTGCTCCTTGTTTTCTCCCTCTTCCAATGTCTGTCCCATTTGCTTTTCTGAGTGAGGACTTACCAAGGATCCTCCTTCTTGCTTGGTTTCTTTAGATGTACAGATTTTAGTATGTTTATCCTATATTATATGTCTAATATCCACTTATATACCATGTGTGTCTTTCTGCTTCTGAGATATCTCACTCAGGATGATCTTTTCTAGTTCCCACCATTTGCATTTGCATGCAAATTTCATGATTTCCTTTTTTTTTTTTTTCTTCTCAATGCAGTTTATTCAGGAACCTTGAACAATCTTCTGACCCTGGGGAAAGCCAGCCCACAACTTAAATAGCCTCTGGGTAGCCAACCCCAGCGTGCCTCGTGGGCTATGCAGATAGGTCCACATACAAGGAAGCAAGCCAGATCCTCAGCCTTAGCCAAATATGGAGTTGTTTGTGACAGAGAGCACTCACCATCGGGAAGGTGGAAGGCAGAAACCAGCTCCATCTTTAAGGCACGGCATTACGCAGCTCTCTACAGTTCCCCCTTTTTGTTTTAGACGCATCAGGCAAGAGTAGAGGTCTGATCTCTGATATTAGAAATATATTGGGACTTTGTACCAATGTTCATTTAGGTGTTATCCACCCAAAGAGCATCAGACCCGTCCAATACCTTTTTCTCAGAGGCGGGACCTGGGGCATCAACCCGCATGCAATCAGACATGCTCTTCTCTGGGTCCAAAGCGGCTGACCCTGAGTGCAGTGCTTAGCCTCGCATCCTGAGCATAACATTTTAGCTTTTTATGGTAGCCAACCATGCTTGGGGAGACTGTCCTGCTTCAATGGCTGTAAAGGCCTGAATGATCATGGCTGCATTACGCTGTTGTGAGACTCTAATCTTGCATATATACCACAGGCAAACCAAGGAGACCAACACCAGAAGGCCTGCTAACACTCCCATGCCCGCCCATTCCTTCAGATGATTCATGGCTGCAGCAATCCATGATGATAATCCTGTGGCTAGTCCTGCATCCACTCTGGTAGAATTTGCCGTAACAATGGCCACTCTCAGTTGCTCCATCGTAGTATGGAATTCTTCAGTCCAATTACCTAAAATATAGCTAGACAATTGTTTAGACAGTTTTGCAGCACGGGAAAGATTCTCATATTGTATGCTAGTGACACAAAGTCCAGCATACTTCCATTGACAGCCAAGTTGAGCGATTTGTCATAGGGTGTCAATTTGCTCCTGCAAGAGGTCAATCCTCTGATTGAACACCATCAAGTCTCCTTTATTTGAGTATTAATTCCTTTTTGTGCATCTAGAGCATGAGCTACATTGGCTAAAAGATTATTTAGGGTCTGAGCAGTCTGCATAGTATGACTCATGGCTAATGCCGCGGTGGTAGCTCCAACAGCCGCCAATGAGATGGCAGTAACAATGGTGGCTGTAATTCCAAGATCCCTTTTCTGTCTGAAGAGAGTCATAGCGTGAGGGGCATCAATGGGCACAGGCACCCAGCGAGGCATGCGAGTAACCAGGGCATACCTAAATTCACTAGCATTTTGGCATTGGGCAAGAAAGCAAGTATCATTACCACAATTACTTGGCTCTATCTGGCTATCAATGAATAAAAATGGGGGTTATAAACAAACAGGTGTGGACTTATAGGAATATTATGAGAAGCCTTAACCCCCTCGTTGGAACATCCTGCATCAGTTCTAGAACTAGCAGTGGTGGTGTCCGAGGTCTGGGTAGGTTCAGGAGACCATTGCCCCCAGGGGCGAGATGTGCTCCATGTAAATTGACTAACTCCATGTTTTCCTCCACTTTTGAAAGTCATTTAAGGTTCTTAGATTGTCTTTTCCTTCTTTTTCTTTTTTTTTTAATTTTTTGTCAATTACACTTTATTCATTCTGCATCCCCCCATATGCCCCTCCCTCCTCCCCTCCCAATCCCACCCTCCCTCCTCCCTCTGCATGCATGCCACTCCCCAAGTCCACTGATAGGGGAGCTTCTCCTCTCCTTTCTGATCTTAGTCCATCAGTTCACATCAAAAGTGGCTGCATTGTCCTCTATTATGGCCTGGTAAGGCTGCTCCCCCCAAGGGGGAGGTGATCAAAGAGCAGGCCAATCAGATTATGTCAGAGGCAGTCCCTCTTCACATTACTATGTAACCCACTTGGAGACTGAGCTGCCATGGGCTACTTCTGTGCAGGGGTTCTGGGTTATCTCTATGAATAGTCCTTGGTTGGAGTATGAGTCTCTGGGAAGTTCCCTGTGTTCAAATTTTCTTGTTATGTTGATTTCCTTGTTTTTAATTGCAGAGTAGTATTCCATTGTGTAAATGTACCACAATTTCTATATCCATTCCTTCGCTGAGGAGCATCTGGGTTGTTTCCAGGTTCTGGCTATTATGAATAGAGCTACTACGAACATGGCTGAACAAATGTCCTTGTTGTGTACTTGAGCATATTTTGGATATATGCCTACGAGTGGTATAGCTGTGTCTTGAGGAAGCACTATTCCTAATTGTCTGAGAAAGCACCAGATTGATTTTCAAAGTGGTTGTTCAAGTTTACATTTCCACCAGCAATGGAGGAGAGTTTCCCTTTCTCCACACCCTCTCCAGCATGTATTGTCACTTGAGTTTTTGATCTGATTCTGATGAGTGTAAGGTGAAATCTGAGGGCTGTTTTGATTTGCCTCACTATCAGTGTTCTTGAGAAAGGAGAGGGAAGGCAAGGGCTCTATGTTTGCCAGCAATTTTAAAGTGCTTAATGTCTTTAACATTTTTATCTTATTTTAAATTTTGAGATTACAATACAATTACATTATTTCTCCTTCCCTTTCCTTTCTTCAAGCCTGTCCATATACCCCTCCTTGCTATTTTTCTAGTTCACTGTCCTCAATTTTATTAATTGTTGGTATGTTGTTACATAACCCTATTATATTACATTTGCTTGTAAAACTGTTGTGACTTTTTTCAAAAGTTTAATCACTTCATTTGCTCTTTAATTTTCTGTATTTATTGTTTTTTTGTACTTGTCTGACTTTCTAAAAACATTTATTTTTGCTTTATTATGATTAACAAAGCCATAATGAAAAATTTTGAACACATTTGGCTATTCTTAATGTGTAGTAAATAGATCACACTCCTGTTCAAATTAATAGAGGCATTTTAATTAGATACAAATACTTGAAGTGCTTTCCATATTGACATTCTGGTTATTTCCTTTACATAATCTATCTGAGCGGGGCTTTTGCTTGAGCAGAGCAGGGTGTTTCTATTTTGCTTTAATTTTACTGTTCCCCAAGGCTCAGTTAATTGTGTTTTTCTTGAGCAAGCAACATATCTGAATATTTAAGTCATGACTCAAATATGCTCACTCAGCCTGGGATTCGTTAAACGAGTTTTTAAAAATGGAAATGCTTGATTAGAAGGTGAAAACCTATGAGCTAAAGTATATTGCTCCATACCCTATGGTGTGGAATATATCTTTAGAAATCATATCCTTTCATGTTATTCAATTTATAGCATGTTGTGGATCTGAAAGGGCAATATTAATAGCCAATGAAATCCAATGCTCAAGAAGAAAGAAGACTACTGTTATGTGAATGCCTTTGCTATCTTTGTGCCATACACAAAGCATGTTGTTCTGTCCTCCTGTCATAAATGCAATCAATTCTGATTTAGAGATGAGGAAGTTACAATTCATAGATGTTTAAAAGTTCAGTCAAATTTATTCTAGTAAGTATTGCTGCTACTTTCACTTACTTTTCAAGTTGATTATTTCTTTTGCAGAGTTCATGAGAAACCATGTTATTTTGGTGGTATAGTTAGGTGCATAGGTTTTAGAAGAAGAAGAAGAAGAAGAAGAAGAAGAAGAAGAAGAAGAAGAAGAAGAAGAAGAAGAAGAAGAAGAAGAAGAAGAATATTCCAAGGATTGTTACCCAAAAATTGTCATATGAATTCAACTCCGAAGTAAATCTTCCCTCCACTTCTCCACTATCAGAACTGTGATGACTACAAGATGGTCATTCTTCTGCCACCCAGAAACAAGGACTGCGTTCTTCCTCTGGAATGTGTGTGTCAAAAGTAGTGACACTTCACAAATATCGAGCCTAAATAATTAAAGGTTATTTTTAAGCATATTCTCTTGGGACACTGAGTCAGCACAAATAACCCGATGTCAAAAGGTCTAAGTTGGCTCCAGAGAAGTCCTTCTTAGGAGAACTTTACAGTTTGGCCATTAATATGAATGATGAGACTTGGAAACCACTAGTGAGTACCAACTTGCTGGCCACTTTAAGGAATGATCTTTAAACCACTCCCCTAAATCCTTTGTTGTGCTTTCCACTGACCCCATGTGGAACAAACTTGGGCCTTCCACCAAAGAATCAAACCATCAATGTGGTGTTTTGTTCAACCTTTTTTTTTTTTTTAGCAATTTATTGTTTAATAAAGCCCACTAAAATATATATTATGTGTTTGTGTGGATTCATGGAACACTTATAATTGAAAATTGTATGACATTTCTGGAAGTTACTTTTCCATGAGATGAACTAAGAAGAAAATGAATACAAAGGATTCAAGAACAATTGCCCAGCTTGAGGAAGACTTGCATAAAATGTGAGATAATATCTCTACAGTAGGATGCTATATTACAGAACCTTGCTTGTTTGGTCTAGAAAAATCTAGGAAAAAGGAAATTACATTTGTTTACTCTGGGCTTTTTGCAGCATTATGAACAATTGCTATGAACTTTGCCCTATTTAACAGGTTTCAAGGAATCTCCTTGAACTATGTACTGTTTTCTCTGATACAAATTAACTTCTATTAATTCTATAATTTAAGAAATGTTTTATTTTACTTGCAGTATTTCTTTTTTTTTAAAAAAAAAAACTGGTTTCCTTTACTTAAAGAACAAATGTCCAATTTTTGTGTCTTTAAAGGTATAAGCTTTTATTTTTTTTTCTGTTACTTTTGCCTTGAGTATCATTGGCCATACACACCAAGGTAATGATTTCTAATTATTCAGCTTTGATATCCACTTGACAGGTTTATAACATCATCCAATAAACTGGCCTCAATATGTGAAATTTTGCATGGTGTTGAGTGACAAATGTGATTACTATTTGTACTCTTAGCTAAGAAAAATGCTCATCAAAAGAAACTCAGAATTGACATAGATGGCCTCCACTCTTCCTTTCTGAGGGTTTTTATCTAGGAACAGTGATTTCCACCTTTCAGTGACATAATTGCATTAGATTTGATTTTGCTTCTCTTGGATACTGATCATAAAATGGAGTTCAGAGGTAGAGCTAATCCATTTAGAAACTAATACTTGGTAACCAAAGTTTGCAAATGGCAGTGTATAGCATGAAAAGGGAAAAGCTCTGGGGCTGTTTATCACAACGAATGCATTTACAACTCCCGGTCCTTCTGAGGGTGTCTGATGGCTGCTTAGTTAGTGTCTCTCTTGGCCCATCCTCCACTGTTAAGGGTCGTCCACATAATACACCAATCCTCCTGTTTCCAATGACTAAGCGTTAAGCAGTTCCCATGGGGCTGCTATGTAATTGCACCAGACTGGGAAAGAAAGGATAAAAGTCTTATGTATATTGTTGAGGAGATATTTTATATTTATCATTACAGAGTGAGTTTCCATGCTGTCAGCTCGCTCCGTGGCACACTTGGAGGTGAAAAATGTACCAAAAATAGCCTAACTCCCAAAAGGGTAAAAAAGGTAAAAAAAATTAATTTTTGCATGTTAGAGTCCTTTTTAAAGCTTCAAGTTTTAAAGGATAATGTGCAAGGAACTGAAGTATTAGAGTCTGTTAGAGATAAGTCAGAATTCTGTAAGAGTAAACTGAGGATTATTTTAAAATTAGCTAAATACATCCACATAAATAAAAATAAATGAAAGAAGTGGACACTTAAGATATCTTTGATTATAATTACTTCAAATAACAAAAAAGGTAACAATCAATGGATACTCACTTTAATGATAACTGGACTATGACTATGACGTTGAAAAATGTTTACGTGTATTTGTGTGTGTCTTAGGAAGAGAAGGGAAAAGGAGAGTAAAAAGGACTAAGAAAAAGAATATTAAAGTATATGAGAGTTTTTAGATTCATGAAAAGACAGAATACCAATCAGAAATCCATATAGTTTGAGAATGAAAGAAAGAAAGAAAGAAAGAAAGAAAGAAAGAAAGCCAACAGAGAAAAGTGTTCTTTGTAATCCTCCTGGCTACATGAGTGTAAAATGAAAGTGCAAAGCCAACTTTTTGAAAAGAAAACAAAACAAACCAACACTGAGTTTAGAATGCATTAAAGGTTTTGATCATTTTCCCATGATTTTGCTTCCAAATTGTCATGATCATTGTTGTTGTTTTTTTTTTTCCTTTTATCTGCTTTGACAACATTCTAAGTAATGAAAAAGCTGAATGTTTCATTTTTAGCTTATGTTTTGCTCTTCATTTTCATGCTGAGCAATGCAGAACCTTTGTGCAATGATTGGCACATTTGACTCTTGTAAAAATGCTACGCTTTGGACTTCTGTTTCGTTCTCAGAACACACACATGCAAACCATATTATCAAAGGTAAAAAGAAATAGCTAGAGAATCTGACTGGGTGAGTGCAGACGTTCAGAGGCACAAGTAGTAGTTCCTGCATGACCAAGGCATTATCTAGGGCCCAATAGTGCTAGTTCATCGAACCTATGCCATTTGAAAGGGCTGCTTTGGACAATACAGGTGTTCCTCTTCCCATAGCCTACTGCTTGCATGAATGTAAGCAGCAGCACACTCAGTGACACCTTACATAGATTAGGTGTTATGTCTTCCTTCTATGGGCTAGATTTCTTTATCCACGTTCACTTTTCCTGATGCTTTTTCACAACCTACTAAATCACTGGGATTATTTTGGTGCGCAACCACTGGAGTAGATTGTATTTTTGCTTGCCATTCAAACTTCCTCCAAATTTTGCTGACTTTCTTCTTGTTCTACATGGAAATCATGGCAGGCTCACCTCAAATCTACCAAGGTGCTCAGAGAATAAATAGTTCTTCTAATTGTCAGGAAAAGGCATGCTAGGGTGTAATGGCATCATTCGTTCTTCCATTTCAGAAGGGGTGTTCTTCATGGCAAGGGTTGTTAAGGAGCTGGTTCTGTTCTCATTTGCTCAAAAGCATCAATGCCATGAGGAAGGCATTCAGTTCTAGATACTGTATTCAAAGTCTTGATTTGCTTACACCCGCCCATTATGGACTGAAGTAGTTTTGAAAACACTAAGAGTGAATAAATTTCTTAGAAGAGGATAGCCATTGATCTGATTTTAGATATGTGGAGTTTGATATATAGGAAAGAAATTAGCATAAGCCTGGTGCTCTCAAATGACTGAACCAGTATTACTGGATGGATGTGGGAAGAAGTCAAATGAGGTTAAGAGAAAAAAAAATCATTAAACATTACAATTATACAAAAAGGAAGGTTCTAAGAATCTTTATACAGAAAGCTTTTCCTCCTGGACTGTATTTAAGGAAGAAATCAGTTTGTGCTAAGGTCATTGTCCAAGGCTGGATTTTTTTTCTCTTTAGTAGAGTTACATGTGAACAGCAGAAAATGCTCCAAACCATGAAACAACATTTTATGTTCTGATAGGTCTTAATTCCTGCTAAGAAATCTTGATTTATGGCATTTCTAGTATTGATATTAATTTCCTTTCACATCTGTGAGAAAATGAGACAGCCAGGTAACTCTGGCAACAAAAACATTCCTAGAGGCTAGTCACCACCTATCATGTTTTTGGAAGAACCAGCTTGCTTCTCAAATCTGTAATGGGAATCATCCCTTTACTCTTACCAGCTTCTGCTGATTGACTTCAACCTTGGGGTTCCTTGGTTTTAAGAACAATCAATCCAAATTCTTTTTTTGTTGTCAGAATGGTGGTGTTCTCATAAGGTTACCAGACATACTAGATTCAAGATTATTTTATTGTTCTCATATGAAATATACACCTACAAATTTCTCAGTTCTCAAGAAAGGGCCACTCACAGGTATCAACACAGGAATTCAGCACATCTGTTTAGTGAGCACTATTCACTCCCCGTCAGCTGAAGAGGCTAATATTCTACACTTTGATACTGGCTCCTTTGTTTTCTTTTTGTTAATAATTAAAGCATAAAGTGCCTAATCTCTGGTCAAATAGCCTCATAACTATTTACTACAAAAGGTCAGAGGCAGGATATACAAAAAGATCCTGAGAAACAGAACAGATTTATTTCATTTTGGAAGAATTTGAGACAATGAGCTGACTTAGTCGATACAATCTGCTTGGTCCACAGGAGGAAGAGATACACACAAGGGAACTATTTTGAAGATTTATTCTGAGATTTATGGTCCAGTTTATTTTTTTTCTCTACAGTCACTTCATTCTCACAACATCTCATCCAAAGCCATTTAGTGTGACCCCAATCTGTCACACTCTTGTAATAAGCTCTCTTTTGCATCCTGTTTTCACATCCTAGTTGCTTTACGGGCTCATGTTGATTATCAGCAGTGAGTAATTGGGGTGAGATGTAGCATATTTTTCAACAAAAGGATGAATGGTCTGGCATTTGGGAAAAGTATAAAAGTGATATTTCAGTTTATAACAAGGAAAACCAAGAACATGTGTTCACCAAGGCTTAAAGGGGGAGATATGAGTTAGGAGTGATAAACACAATCTTGGAAAAGAAGAACAAAATGCAGTGCCTCTTAACTCACAGTTTTTTTTTTTAATTTTTTTTTCTTTTTTATTATTATAATTTATTACAATTTATTTAATTCATATCCCGACTGTGGCTTCCTCCCTTGTCTCCTTCTAAGCTCACCCTTCCTCCCTCTTCTTCCCCTATGCCCCTCCCCTGGTCCACTGATAGGGAAGGTCCTCTTCCCCTTCTATATGACCCAAACCTATCAGATCTCATCAGTACTAGTTGCATAGTCTTCCTCTGTGGCCTAGCAAGGCTGAACCCCCCTCCCACTCCCCGACGGTGATGATCAGGGAGCCTGCACTGAGTTCATGCCAGAAACAGCCCCAGCTCCCCTTAGTAGGGAACCCATGTGGAAACTGAGCTGCCTATGGGCTACATCTGAGCAATCTCCATGTATCTAGGCAATCTCCATGCATGCATGGTCCTTAGTTGGAGTATCATTCTCTTCAGGTACCCCACGGCCCAGAATTTTTGGCTTTGTTGGTCTCCTGGTGGAGCTCCTGTCCCCTCTGGGTCTGTCTAGCTCCCCTTCTTTTATAAAATTCCATGCATTCTGCCCAGAGATTGGCTCTGAGTCTCAGCCTCTGCTTCTTTACCTTGATCAGTAGAGTCTTTCAGAGGCCCTCTCTGGTAGGCTCCTGTCCTGTTCCCTGTCTTCTCCTGCTTCAGATGTCTATTGTGTTTGCCTTTCTGAAAGAGAATTGGGCATCTTCCCTAGGGTCTTCCTTGTTGTTTAGCTTCTTTAGGAGTATAGATTTTAGTACGTTTATTATTCACAGTTTTAAAATATATTATGAAGTTACAGCAATCAGAAGTGTGGTAATAACATGAAGGCAGGCTTATAGATGATTGTATTAGAGTTGGTTAGACATGAGTTCTTGTATTTAGCCAATTGACTTTAAATAGCATTCATTATGCTGGCACAATAGGAAACAGGAGTTGCATCAATACAAACGCTGCTGTGGGATGACAAAGAAAGAATATATACATCTAGTGTATGCTTACAGTCAACTCTAAAAACAACTTGAAAGAAAATAGAAGTAATTTTTTGGGGGGAATGTAATATTAACATTATTTTTGATTGACCAATCACAGATGTATCCATTTATAATATACAATGTGTTATTTAATATACATATGCAATGCTATATTAAGCCAAGTGACGTACTTATCATTTTACTTATGTATACATCCAATGGCAAATATTTGAAATTGTTTTCAAATATCTAAAACTGTTGTAGATATTTTGAAATTGGAAATGTGTTATTGTTGACTACAGTTTCTTTTCTATGCAACAGATCTCAAAACCTGTTCTACTTTGGTAGCTCTTATACACAGGCAAAAGGGTGCAAAATGGTGCAGATTCTTTGATAAACGCTTGGTAATTATTTAAAGTAAACATAATATCACGATGGGTCTCTACAATTATAATCCTATGTGATATTAAAAAGTTTATGCATGAATGTTCACAACATCATTGTTTATAATGACCCCAAAGTAGGAACAATCCAAAGACCTATTGAATGATGGATTAATGAACAAAATGTGGTATGTTTATATAATATATTGAAATGCTATTTACCAGTAAAATAGAAGTGTTTATACATGTGGTAATGTGCCAAATGAAAGATGCTGATTCTCAAACCCAATACTAGTAAAATTCTACTTGAAGTCCTAGCTAGGTAAATATGTAGAACTAGAAAGTAGACTGGTAGTTGCTTAGTACTGATGCAGAAATGGGAATGATAGAAATATTCTAATGTTAGGTTATGGGAAGGTTTTCCAAATCTGTAAACATACTAAAATCTATTCATACATTTCAAATGAATGTATTGTGTGATATATTAGGTCTATCTCAAAGAAGCTGTTAAAAAATTAATATATCATGGAAAAAGAGAAAATAAGTTTTAATAGAATGATTGTAAAAGAATGATGTGAAGGGTGGTATGTTAAGTGTGTTTAAGCTTAGGAATTAGCTATGTGAACATGAAGGAAAGCAGCTAATAATGTCAAATGGCATGGAAGGAGGAAATATATTTTATTAGATGCTGCTGGTCAACAACATAACATTATGGCTTCCATAATCTTCACCTTAGTATTTATGCTGTTTATAGTCTCTGACCTGCCTTTCAAAATAAAGGAATACTGCCACTTCTAGTTGGTAAAAATGCAACAACAGAAAAGCATGACAAGCAAAGGCAACTTGATTCTTTAATGAATTATACAGCAATGAATATCAATGACAATAAAGTAGAAAGGTCTTAGAGAATTAAAAAGAAAAATCATAAAAATGTTCAATAAAATATAAAAAATGTACAAGATTCTGAAGAAATTTATGCAGAGTGTGGGAAACAGCTGAATGAAGTAAGGAGAATGTGATAGGATACAAAAAAAACAAGAGACAGAAATACTAAAACGATTAAAATGTGAGAATTCAATAGTCAACAAGGAAATTCTCAGTAAAAATACTCATTAATAAAATGAAGCAAAAGGCAGAGTATAAGGGTGATGATGAGATAGATAAATGAGGACTTTCAGGAAATGATAAATATAAAATAATAACAAAATAGGAATAAATTATTAAAAAATCTTGGGAAATGATTGAAAAGCTAAATTTATAAATTAGAGGTAGTAAGATTTAAGAAATACATACTAAAGGTATTAAAAATATATACAATAAAATCATAGAAATTCTTCAAGTCTAGGGAAAGTAATAACTATCTTATCTATCTATCTATCTATCTATCTATCTATCTATCTATCTATTTATCTATGTTGAAAACATTTAGAATACCAAACACATAAGATCAGAAATTCTGTCCTATGTTATATTTTAGTTAAAACATTGCATGTAAAGAATAGGGAAAGAGTATTAAAATCTGCCGGTGATATATATATATATATATATTTTTTTTCTTTATATGAGATATATGTATATCTCATATAAAGAAAATATACATAAAAGAAAAAAAATATATATATAGGAAGTCATAAAACCCATCAAAACAGGATATTTATATATATAAAATCTCTAAGAGCAATCATGGTATGAAATGCATGTTTCAACCTCTGAGAAACCAAGCTATCAACTTAAACTAGTATATTCTTCATAAATGAAAGAAAATAAAATCTTTCAATTTTGATTAATGCTAGCTAAGTTAGTATTACAGATGATACTCAAAGGAATCTTTTACTGAAAAAAAATACACATCTATGAGATCACAAGAAAGAATAAATTGGATTAGGACAGTAGATATGCAAATGAAAACTAAGGCAGTACCAGTAAAATGAGAGGAACTGATAAGTATCATTCATTAATGACTGAATTCTGTCTCAAGTCTCAATAAAAATGAAGACCAAAAGTGTTGTTGAAGGTTAAAGTTTAATGTTGATTTATCTTTTAGTTAAACAGTGGTTGTTCCTAAACCAGCTGTATACCAAAATCACCACACAGAGACTAGGATTTATTTAATTAACTAGAGCACAATGCTTGGCAATAGTTACTCCATCTTAAACCTCCATGTCCACGTAGTTTCTTCCCATTCAGATTTTCCAACATTATACTTGCATTTAACCATATCTTAGATCTGATTCGTCTCTCCTCATGGTTCCAAGTCCTCTCCCTCAGATCTCCTCCCACTTGTTTCTTTCTCCTCCAGTCCAGACCAGGGTGTCCCATTCTCTCCATTGCACAGCATTGGCTGGTTGTTTTATTGAAAATACAGAGAACAAATGGTGGCATGTTTACACAAACTTGAGACAGGTGATGCTTAGAATAGACATCACAATACAATGTCCGGATATAAATCAGATAGTGGGGTATAGATATCAGCATTTGAATGAACAAGGGTAAATTGTATACATTCCACAAGATCATTATAACAAAACAAAAGAATGGATTAAGAATCAGGAGCATACCATTTACTGTGTGAAAATAATGGACCTCACTATCAAAGACAAATCCAATCTACGCTAAAAGGAAGGGAACAGGCATTCTAACCGAGCAAACACGACTAGAAAGACAAACCCAATCTACGCTAAAAGGAAGGGAACAGGCATTCTAACCGAGCAAACACGACTAGAAAGCAAGCACATAAAGCTGCATAGCTATCTCGCAAAATAGATTTAAAACCAATATTAGCCTGAAACAAAGGCGACTAAATACTAAAAAAACAATAAATTATGAGGACGTTGCAATTTTGAGTGTGCACTGTAAGACAAATTCTACTGGATAAAAAGGCACAGATGAACTGCAACACAAAAATAGTAGATGGCTTTATTATCCCCCAGCAACAAATGAACACACAAACACACACACACACACACATCAGTACACAAACCAAATCTTAGTAAACAGAAGAAAATTGAAAACAGTCTTGTGTTCTCTCTGATTAGAATGGAATGAAAGTGTCAGCAAAAATGCCTCTTAATAAATGATTTGGGGAAAGCTGAATGTCCATATAGCTGAAACTAGATCACTTGGCACAAAAATACGTTGAAAATGGGAACCAACGCCTTAAAGGGGAACCTGAAATTCTGCAACTGTTAGAGAAAAACACTGGAGAAAGTTTAAGCAATGGCAAGGACTTCTACAAAGGATTCCAGTTGCTTAGGGTGAAGGAGCATCTATACATGATAGACAAATGTAATTGCATGAAATTATAGTTTCTGAACAGCGAATTAGAACAAAGTTCAATTCAACAGACAAATGCATTAAAAACATCTTTCAGCAATATTGATCAATATTCTAACCCATTTACTTCTTAGTAAAGCAATCAAGTGACTAAACAACTCCTCAATGCATTTAAAGCAAGAAGTTGAATAGTTTGATTCTGAAATCTTTTTGCCAAGAAAATCTGTGTGGCCGGCTCCCATTCCAACTTGTATAAGGTTTACTCTTATTTCAAGGGGAAAAAAATGCTTCTAAACTTGCTTGTGCATGGAGATCACACATTTCTGGCAACATTCCTGGTAACTTGAGCAGTTGGTTCTGCAAGTCAGCACACCATGGGGAAGGGACCACACTGACAGCAATGACCTCAGCAAAGAGGTAAATCTAGAAGGAAAATGCCATGTTGACAAGAGAAGCAGCGATATCAGAGAATTGCTGAAATTCTTTTCTAGAACACAAACATCTCTGCAACGTATTGTCTGGTAATGATTAACAATGGCGCAATTTGATTTTTCAGTGTGCCTTACAAATTTAGAGAGAGAGAGAAAGAAAGTTGGGTATGAGAACAAATTGAATTCGCCTTAATGTTTTAAAATATTTTTCTGTCTTTAAAACTGACCATGTGAGAGGTTTGGACTCACCCTGGCCTTTTAAAAATGGTTGTGTCTTCTGAGGAACCCACATCTTTATGGGTCTTTTGGTTGGTGAAGCAGTAGGTAGTAAGCATCATTATTTCTTGGTTCTCATCCTTTGGTGTAGCCAGAAAAACTTAAACAGAAAAGTGCCAGAACTCTTGGATATTAGACACTGTTGACTCTCATAAGTTATTTGATGTTGAACAAATAACTTTCTAAGTTTCTATCATCATGTCATCATGGATTTTGATGCTAGGGCACTCTTCTTTGGGAGCCAGTTTTCTTGTTTTTGTTTTTGTTTTTGTTTTTTTTTTTTTTTTTTTTTTTTTTTTTTTTTTTTTTTTTTTTACACAGCTCTCTTGCTGGGCCCTGGGGCTCACCAACTAGGCTAGTTTAGTTAGGCAGTAAGCTCCGGAGAGCTGCCTGTTGCTTTCCAAGTATTGATTACACTACCTTCTGTCATGTGTGGCTTTTTCATGGGTTATGGGGATCAAACTTAAGCCCTCATGTTCACACAGCAAGCAGTTTACCAACTAAGTTGTTTGGCCTAGCCCCTTTTTTGTCTTTAGTTGATTGGGGTCAGCTTTTGTATTGCTCTTAAGCAATACAACTACAGTGAACAGTCTGAATAAAGCCACCTTTCCTAGCCATAACAGTAGCTCAGTGTGTTCTTAACAGATTATCTTTTGCTAGATAAGTATTCTGATTCAAGGTAATTATATACATTAACTATTTAATTAATAGGTATTGTTGACTAATACAATTTTTAAAGGCAAAAGGCATTTTGAGAGAAACTATACTTCTTGAAGGGTAAACATTAGAAAGCCACACACCATTTCTGCAGTGGTTCTAGTTTCAGGATATTAGATCAGTAATCGATGACTTTTCTTTGGAAGGATCAGACAGTACTTCAGATTTGGTGAGCCAGACTGCCTCTGTTACAGCTAATCATACTATCTATGTAGTATGAAAATAGCCATAATAAATACATAAATAAGTAGGTTTGTCTGTATATAATACAATTATTTTTGGGGGTTGAGGGGAAGTGCAGGGAATTGAACCCAGGGCTTTGCAGGTGCTCATCAAATGCCCTGCTACTTGCATCTCGTCCCTCCATTTTTGCAACTATTAAGATTTTATTACAAAACAAACTGGGTTGAGTGTAGTGGTGCTTGCCTGTAATCCAGTCATTCTGGAGGTAGAGCCCAAAGAGGTGGGAGTTCAAGGCCAGTCCTGGCTACATAAAAAGACAAGCCTGGGTTACATGAAGCCCTAACACAAAACAACCAAAGAAACCCAAAATTGTAAAAAAATAAAACCAATCATCCAAGTAAGCAAGCAGAATAAATAAGTAAAACAAATCAAAATAAACAAATACAACTAACCAACTCAACAAACCGTCTAACCAAACAAGTGAAAACCAACCAAACAACAAAAGAAGATACAGTGGGCTAAATTTATTCTCTTATTGGTGATCCTATGGGGCTCTTTATTCACCAAGAAAAAGAACGCAGAGATAGTATTTTCTGGAAAAAATATGTTTAATGTGTATTAAATTCTGTACCTTCATGTCTTGTTACAAATACAGTGATGAAGGTGAGAATAAAATGATGCCAAATAAATCACATTTTAGTTTTTGAGAGAAGGTATAATTGGAGTTCTGGTTATGAAATCAAGACTCCACTTACACACACTGCTGTTGACAATAGCCTGGTGCAGAATGAAACTTAGCAGCTTTACACTGGGCAGCATGTGGCATAGCATGTTCAGGTCTAAAAAATAGAAGTTTAAACACCATGTGCGAAGTGCCACAGTTGTAGCTGCTGGATGTGACAAAGTATAGATATTATATATATTTCATATCTACCAGGACTCACCATTCTTAGTTGCAATTTTAGTCGCCTAGATTAAATATTTACTTTCTGGATTTTTGCAGTTAGTTACATGTTAGTGATTGAAATTTGGCGAACTGGATACAAACAAGAGTGCTGCATATGAATGTAGAGAAGTATTTTGGAAAAGAGGCAGTGTGTGCTTCTCCCCTCTGCTACCTCCATGTATTGCTGGAGATGCTCACAAGCCTTAGCAGCTACACTGAAGTATGGGATAAAAGCCACAGGCTGAGACATACAGAGTCAGGGTGAAAGCAACCTGGGTTCAAAGCTAGAAAAGTGCAATGGCTAAACCTGGCCTTGGGAAAACCACCTTCCTATTCATCTCCCCTCAGGGGGAGCAGGTGTGTCTGTGACTCTTCTGTCTGCTCTTGGGACTCTTTTCCTCCTGTTGGATTGCCTTGTCCTACCTCAGTATGAGGACTTCTGCCTTGTTTTATTGTGTCTTCTTTTGCTGTGTTTGGTTGATGTCTCTTGGAGGCCTGTCCTTTTCTTAAGGAAAACAGAGGGGGAGTGGATCTGAGGAAGAGGAGAGATGAGGGGTAGGTGGGGATGGTAGGAATGGAGGAAAAGGGAAAATGTGGTCAGGATGTGCTATATGAGAAAAGAATCCATTTTTAATTTATAAAAAGTGAGAAAGAGAACAATGTCTATTTCTAAGGAATGTTATTATTACTGGGGTTTAAGAGATGGCTCAGCAATTAAGAGCACATATTGCTTTTGTAGAGAACCTGAGTTTGATGTCAAGAACCATGTCAGGTGGTTCATAGCAACCTGTACACCCAGCTCTGGAGGGATCTGACGCTGACACCTCTGGCTTCCACACACAGCTGCATGCATTTACACTTACCTCCCATCCCTGGACACACAGACACAATTAAATTAATACAGTATTTTTACAAAAGAATAATAATATCATTTGAAATTTTTTGCTATTAAAGACAGAATTTTCATGGAAACATCTACTTTGGCTTTAGTTTTAGTTTTAGAAATTCAGTCTTCAGAAAACATGTACGTATGTTATGATTCACATTGTAGTACTGTGATTTGGGGCTTGCCTTTCAGTCATTCATAAGATATATATATATATATATATATATATATATACATATATATATATATATATATATATATTAGCCCAGAACAAGAGAGAGAGCAGAAGGGCAAGGGGCACTTGAGTTCATTCCAGCACGTACTCAGCTGCCTTAGCTTAATGTTTGATATACAGAGCTAGGCTAATTCTGCATAAAACACATGTAATAAATCCTCGGAAATTTACACCGCTATTAACCTCATTACAGGGTTCAGAAAGAAAAGGTCATCTTAGTTTTTCCACTGGTTTTGTGAAATTTCCTGTCCTATTCGAATAAGTATCTTGTTTGCTACGTAAATGCAGTCCTTCTTTTCCTGATGATGCTTTGCATGCTTTCCTGCTTTAGTGCAGTAATTACGTATAGTGAAGATGGTTAGCATCACAAGGGGCAACATTCTGCCTTGTGCCCCCACTGACATCATCCACACAAGGCTCTTTGTTCACTGACTCAACAGTGGTTGGACACTGACTGTGTGTCAGTATCTGGCCTACGGCAGGAAAATTGCAGACAATGTAAGATGAGGGCCACTGATTTTTCCCTGTTTTCCGTCCTTTTGTGGACGGGAAGATGCTAGCTTTCCTGCTTCTTGAACTGAATACTTGACTTGGTCTTTCTCATTTTCTAATGAGACTATAACCTTTTTTTTTTTTCAGGTAAAAGAATTATTCAGCAGCTTAGAAGATCTTCCATTGTCATTCGTCTGTATTTCTTATTTTTTCATCTGTCCTTTAACAAGTTTTCTTTATAATATAACTATTTATGTGCTTTTTAAAAGTTTTCATGTGGTTGGCTTCTGATTTAGTTATTTGCTTTTGTTACTTAATCTACTGCAGCTTTTCTTCAACTGAACCAATCTTTTGAAGCCCTTTTAGCCCTACTTTCTCATAACCACTAGTGGTTGTTAAAGGCCCTTCTTGGTCCCATCATCACACAAGTATTGTTCTGCTGGCACATTCTCACAGCTGTCTATCACCAGGGGTCTAGGACAAGGTCCCCCTTCAATTTCTCTGCTCTCTTAGTGCACTCTCTATTTCCTCCAAATTACTTTGAAGTTATTGTTATTTTACATGTTCCTGTAGCTCACCACACATGGAAGTATTTTTTTTTCTTGAGACACACTTCCTACAGAGTTCTAGCTGGCACTGAATTCACATTTCCACTTCAACTTCTAAAGGGCAGGGATGACAAATGTATGTCACCAAGGGCTTGAGTGCCAGCACCACAGAGCCTAATTAGTCGATTAAACAATGCATTTAGTAGATCATTGATCTGTGGTTCTATATCAAAGATGGTCTCTGATGGCAAAAAAAAAAAAATAATTTAAGCTTTTGTCTTATGTAAGGATACCAGCATCTATGGGGCTGAAAGATAGATGCTGGAAGCTGTCTTAGAAACAGTGCAGGTCAAAGGTCAGTAACCTGGAGCAGTGAGGGATGGCAAAGTTCTGGGCAGGAAATTAATAAAGTAGAGGAAAGCAAGAACAGAGTCTAGGAACAGTAAAAGCATTCGGAGATGTAGATAACTGATACTTTTAATTATAAAAAATAATTCTGAGGTGGCTTCTAAGTGATAATTCTTGTGGCATGTAAACACTGGAGTATACATGACTTAAATTCTTGAATTTACAATAGCAATTTTGTCAATAACCTACTAGTCTGTTCAGTTTAGCCAAGCCAAAGGAATATGGACTTGTTCATACAACAATGATTTCCCCTGCTAACTTATCTTAAGTATAAGTTAATATAAATAAAGTAATGAAACGTATAACCAAGAATATAAGAGTTTTGCCAAGAAATTTGAATGTTTTAGAAAGTGCAAGCACATTTAGGCCTGTAACTTCTGGCTCAGAAGGATTTGATTAATGCAAGAAGAGCACGGACATGTGTCATGGTTTAAGGACATGAAGACACTTTCTGTAATAAATAAGATGCAACTGACCATAATAGTTATAAAAAGAAATTATGAAAAAAAAGTTTGGATATCTGTTTCCTTTTAAAAACAGGCATGCCATATTAAGAAACAGTAAGCAACAGATTTCCTGAAGTGTTTACCCTGTCAGGGTCTGAATGTGGGTACATGTGTGTAAAGAGAGTCTCTACAGCACTGCTCACGACCACAGGGTGGGTGGGGGAGGGGTTGAGGAGCAATGCATTCTTCAGAGTCAGCACTTTCTTTGCATTCTAGGAGCTCAACCACATTGAACCTCACCTGTGGAATGCAGATTGGAAGTGACAATGTCATCTTCAATAGATTTCGCGGAAACATTTTTATTCTTAATGAGGCCAAGGTGTTCTAAGAATCAGACAATTTAAGTATATCATTTCTTTTATATTATGATTTATTTTGGAACTAAAGTTTCACATTGAAATGAACTTTAATGATGTATTAGGGTTTTACATTTAAAACTTATCATTAAAAGTGTTCTGGCCTGGAGCAATAATAGTGAGTTACATTTCTTTTTT
This sequence comes from Meriones unguiculatus, assembly GCF_030254825.1. Lineage (NCBI taxonomy): Eukaryota > Metazoa > Chordata > Mammalia > Rodentia > Muridae > Meriones > Meriones unguiculatus. Next base: position 127,107,068 of record NC_083351.1, read on the forward strand.
AATTCTGTGAGTAACTGGGTTATATCTCAATGCTAGAACATAAGAGTGTGCACCAGTAACTGAATTTTATCAACATTAGCACACACAGACACACACACACAGAAACACACACATACACACAGGCTCATACAGACACACACAGATATATACACAGTCACACACATGCGCATACAGACACACACAGACATACATACACAGACACATACAGACCTACAGACACACATACAAACACACACACAGACATACACACATAGACACACAGAAATACACATAAACACACACAAACACACACACAGATATATACACAGTCACACACATGCACATACAGACACTCATACAGACACACATATGAACACACACATACACACATAGACACATAGAAATACACATAGACACATACAAACACACACACAGATATATACACAGTCACACACATGCACATACAGACACACATACAAACACACACAAACACACAGACATACACACATAGACACATAGAAATACACATAGACACATACAAACACACACACACAGACAGATACATATGCTCAGACATTCACACAGACACACATACACACAAACACACACACACCAAACCAAAACCAAACCAAACCAAAACAACAACAACAAAAACCTTCCAGACATTTCTCTGTGTCAAGCACCAGGCAAAACAGGATTGTGATTACACCATTGTGGGGTCACAATACGAGTTCTTAGTGCCATCCATCAGTTTAAAGAAATATACTCTTTAGGATAGCAGTACCAGGAAGAAACAAAGGGTGATTTGGAATATAATCCAAGGCCAATTTAAATTCAGAATTTGAGCTCCTTAACTAAACTGTCTTTCTGGTTCTCAGCATTCATGTTTAAAATGTTTAAACTATAATTGTGTGGAAACAGTGACACTGAAAGGAATAATTGCTAATTTCACACAGCATCAACAACAATTACAAAATGCAGTAGTTGTGTCTACGCCACAGCACTGCCTCGAATCTGGTCCAGACCTGCATGAGCTAGTTCATTCCAGGCAGGAGAAACAAGGCAGTACAGTGGAACCCATGGCTGCAGACACCTTTTTTGCCAAATACTTTTGTTGGGGGGTGGCTAGTTTACCGAGAATGCTATGCTGTTGCAAATAGTTAATTCAAAGACAAGAGGCAGACAGACCTTGATTTAGATGCACATAACTTTCAATGAGTTAGAAGAGAAAGGATTACGTTTAGATGGTCTCAGCTCTGATGTATTTTCCCTCTGCAGTGATTTTCCGAAGACAGTAAACTCTCCTTTCCCCAGTGTGTGGCACTCTGCCTCCAGCCAAGCCACCTGATCCAGGACCTTAAGAAACAAACCTTGGGATTTAGCCAATCCCCTGTGCTGCTGTTCGGTCTCCCCAGATAAGATTCTTTGTGACTGCAGTTCTCCTTAGAGGCTGAAAGCAGAATTTTTAATGGTCTATAAAATTCACACAAATGGTTTTATTAAGGGATCTTGAGGACGACGTAGTAACCAGCTGTTCTAGTTTGCTTTCCATTGCTATGCTGAAACACTGAGCAAATGGAACTTGGAGAGGGAAGGGTTTATGTTATCTTACACTTCCCGGTCACGGTACAGCTCCAGGGCACGTGAGAGGAGCAACTTAAGGTAGGAATGGAAGCAGAGACCATGGAAAAATGCAGCTTGCTTGTTTGCTCCCCATTGCTTACCTAGCTATTTTCTTACATAATCCAGGACCACCTGCTTGCTCAGGGGTTGTATTTCCATAGCAGAGTCGGCCCTCCTACACCAATGATAACTCAAAAAAACAAAAATGCTCTATAGATATGCCTATAGGCCAGTCTGATAGAAGCAATTCTTCACCCAATGTTCAGTCCTGTCAGGTGACTCTAGCTTGTACCAAAATGATAAAAGCTACTCAGCACAATCAACCCCTTGTCAACTCGACACACAAATATATCACTGTTAAACAAGAACCCTTTATTTCTCATTCATTCCAAAGATCTCATGTTATTATTATACTATAAAACATACTATAACTTTAAAAGTCACACAGACTTTTTAAAAATTCAAGCATTTAAAAAGCTTAAAGTGTTCTCTGAAACAGACACAGTTTCATAACTGTAGATTCCTCTAAAATAAAAAAAAAAGTTAAATATTTTCTTATTCCAAGAGGAAAGAACCGGGGTAAACGATCAAGTCAAAGCCAAATCAGACCCCAACAAAGTAAACAGCGATATCTAGGTCTCCTTGTTCTGTGTGCTCCATCTCTCTTCCTCGGCTATCTGCAGCACACAGCCTGTCGTGTGAGCTCAGGCTGAGTCCACGCTACTCCTGCCTCTGTCCTTGGTGGCCATGTCATTGTCCTAGCATCTTCCATATAATCAGGGCTCCACTGATATTAATACTCAACCTTTATAAATAGCCTCTCATAGTGCCAAGCCTTGGAGTCTTTCCACGAGCCCCTCAGCCCTACAGCTTTCCTGTTGCCAGCATTAGTACCACACGGGAGGCACTTACACACCCCTAAGTGCAGCTGCCAACTAGAGATGCAGCCTTAGCACATGCAAACCACAGCGTCTTTGTTTACCCAGAATGTTTACCTTTACCTCAATGGTACTGCTCACTTGTTAATCACAGGGAGTCTTTCAGCCCCATCTAACCAACATATATTGTCTCAATAAAGCAAAAGTTTCATTTTCTTGTATTCTTACTTCAACTATATCATCCAGAATGGCTCTGATAGAGTCTTTGGACTCCCAAACTTTCCTCTGAAATTTAAAAGGCAGACTGCCATCATCTGCAAGCTTATCTTCCACTCTCTCACACCGTAGCCTGTTACCATCTGACCGCTCAATTGCTTTTCTAGATTCAAATACTTCCATGGTACTCCAGAGGGGAAACAAACAAACAAACATCATGTCTGTCACAGCAACATCCCACTCTGATAGCAATTACGGTTCTACCTTGTTTTCTAGTGCTGTGCTTATCAAAAGTCACATGGGGAGAAAATCATCTTACACTTTCAGGTAATAGCCCATCTGGGAGGGAAGTCAGGGTCCCACAGGTGGTACTGCTCACAGTTGGCTGGACTCTCTCAAGTCAATCATTAATCAGGAAAATACCTCATAGACATAGCCACAGGACAATCTGATGGAAGCCTGCTGGACCTTCTCACTTCCCAGGCAACTCTGTAGTTTCTAGCAAGCTGACAAATGCTCACTAGCATTAGCCATGTGGGGATGTTAAGAACAATTAATTACGGAGCCACTGTCTTGCAGGGTAGAGGATTAAAACTCTTTCTTTGGGACTGGATACACAAGACATACTGTTTGGGTCTAGAGTGTGGTCCATCCTCTACCCTGAAACATCAGCGTTAGTTTTCCGCTCTCCATGAGCTTGTTGTATAAGACAGCAAGTGAGAGGGAAAGATCTGGGCTTAGTTCTCTTCATTTTAAAATCTAAGAAATTCAAATAGTTGATAGTACATTTGCTTTTTAGTAAATGTATATGCATGTATTCATGTATATAGAGAAGGTCCTTAAGTTTCTTTAGAATGCTGAAATGTGGACTTAGTTTGTATAATGTTCTTTGTAATAAATTTAGTGAATTCTCTGCACTCGTAAGCATAACTGAATAAAAAAAAAGATGCTTTGGGAATTTATACTTCAAAAGTGTGAGTAGGTCACTTTATACAAGTAAGTGGAATGCACTTCTCAGATTACTTGCATTTCTATATTTTCTATATGTAGAGGAATTTTAATCCGCCAACATGGATACTCTGGCAAAGGATCACATCTGAAGAAGTTCTAAGTCTATGTGATTCAGCTGGAATGCAGACATACTCTAAATTACAGTATGATCTGGTTGGAATATAGACTTGTTCTTAGTACACACCTTATTTTCAAACAATGAAGGTAAGGTTAGTTTATAGAAGGAAGCGGTCATGTTTGAAAGTGATGCCTAATTAAGGGGTCAGACAAAGTGACGAATCAGAGAAAGATTTGCCAGAATGATATGCCCAACTCTCATGAGAACAGACAGGAAAGAGAGGCTGCTTAACAGCAGTGGAGGGAAAGAGAAGAGAGTCTGTATTTATTTATTTATTTGTTTATTTATTTATTTATTTATAATTCATTCACTTTGTATCCCAACTGTAGCCCCCTCCCTCATCCCCTCTCAATTCCACCTTCTTCTCCCTCCCTTCTCTCCCTCAGTCCGCTGACAGGGTAGGTCCTTCTTTCCTTCCCTCTTACCCTAGCCTTCAGGACTGGCTGCATTGTCTTCCTCTGTGGCCTGGTAAGGCTGTCTACCAACCCCTCAGGGGGAGGTGGTCAAAGAGCCAGCCACTGAGTTCATGACAGAGACAGCCCCTGTTCCCATTACTAGGGAACCCACTTGGACACTGAGCTACATCTGTGCAGGGGTTCTAGGTTATCTCCATGAATGGTCCCTGGTTGTAGTATCAGTCTCAGAAAAGACCCCTGTGCCCAGAAATTTTGGTTCTGTTGCTCTCCTTGTGGAGCTCCTGTCCCCTCCAGGTCTTTCTATCTCCCCCTTCTTTCATAAGATTCTCTGCACTCTGGCCAAAGTTTGGCTATGAGTCGCAGCATCTTCTTTGATACTCTGCTGGGTAGGGTATTTCAGAGTCTCTCTGTGGTAGGCTCCTGTTCTGTTCCCTGTCTTCTCCCTCTTCAAATGTCTATGCCATTTGTCTTTCTGAATGAGGAATTTGCCTTTTACAGAGACAGGTTGCAAAGACAACAAGGTAGACACAGGTGAAGACAGAATAAACCAGAGAATGAAAAGGAACCAGAAGATTAAAACATATTGCCAGAAATAGTTTGAGACCAGAAAGAGAAATTCAATCAGAAGCCAGGAGAAGCCAATTTGAGTCAGTCAGCTTGAATCATTCAACTTGGAGAGAAGTTTAGGACAGAACAGCTGTGTTGATTCAGCTACTGAGAGTTCAGAAAGAGCTAGAAAGGCCTGGAAATGGCTCTCATCACATCCTCTCATCTGAGGAAATAAAAACAGCATTTACATCATATACTGAATTGCCACCATCCTTTTTTGTTTGTGTTTTGCTCTCTCCTTGGGGTGTTATAAACTCTCTTTATTCAAGTTGCATGAAATAAAATGACTAATCACAAATTGTGCCCACTTGGCTCTTTTCTTCCTGTGTGCCATGGAATCCCTCTGGTTTGACTGAAAGGCTGTAGGAACAGAAGAGATATGAAATGATGCTGTTTACTTTCAAATAAATTCTTTGTGTTTGGTTTCAGTGACAACTCAGCTTAGTTGGTCACGGGTTAAGAGAAACACACATCTATAAGCAATATAGTTTAATGCTTGTGTTTAGCATTCGGCACTTCCTGTTTTTACAACAAGAAAGAAGGACAGAAAGGATAGTAAGAGCTTTACAAATAAAAAAATCAAGGTTGTGTCAATGAAGAGTGCCTAAACCAAGATTATGGTATGTATGTGGGGCAGTTGGAGATAGATAGATAGAGAAAGAGAGGGATGGACTCTGCCTTTTGAAATTTCATTTACAAATGTATTTATATTGACCATCAGAAATAGAGAGCATCTGATTTGGTTTGGGTTTGAAATGTCCTCCATGAGGTCATGTATTTAAACACTGGTCCACAATGCTGATACTCTGGGGAAGTTGTGGCATCCGGTTGCTGACATAGACTGTGGGAAGTTCTTGAGTCCACTTGCATTTTCTTCTCTCTGTTTCTTGTTGAGGCTGCACCGTGAAACACCACAAGCTCTCACAGTCATTGAGAAGAGCTGCTGCAGCAGCATGCCTTCCTACCACTAAGGACTGTAGCCCCTCAACCATGATCCAAAACGGGTTCCTCTGCTTCTGTCCTGTATGTTCCACAGTGATGAGAAAAACAATTAATATGGTATTCTAAGAATTCAGTAAATTGCATGCTATTTAACTATATCAAATGTTTTGAAAAAACATATGTTGTTGAATAAGGCATTAGTAGGATTCCTCATCTGACTTTTTTTTCTGGTATTTGAGTTTTTGAGTCATAATTGAATTTAATGATATGATCATATTGCTAATCATCTCTGTCTCACTGTCATAGTTATGGGAGTAAATTCACCAAAAAATACAAAAATCTGAAGCCAAATAGAGGGAAGGGGAAGAAGACCCCCCCTATCAGTGGACTTGGGGAGGGGGATAGGAAGAGATGAGGGAGGAGGCTACAGCTGGGATACAAAGTGAATAAACTGTAATTAATAAATTATTTAATTGAAAAAGAAAAATGAATAAAAAATTGAACACAATGCTAGCTTTTGCCTTTGACTTTTCATAAGAATTTATTTGTGAATAAAACACACATGCCTTTATTTATTTATTTATAAATACATACTCATAATAGCTAGGGGAAAGCCACAATAGAAAAAGAATATGGCAGGGTTTTTTTTCCCCCTAAAACAGAATTCTAACAAAGGTTCCAAAAAATTCTATAATCTAATTTTTCTTATATTTCTGGTTGTTCTTTACTTTGTTTTCTGTTTTTCCTTATTTTGAATTGTTATTTCTGAAGAATCAAAATATATTTGTATCAGTATATGGGACAACAGTACTGATATAAAACTGATAACCTATTGTTCTACCCAATGTAGGTCACTAAAAGTAGTCCTGTAAATTTCCAAGATGTCCATGCCTGAAAATTAAACACTATGCCTTTTGATTTACTTGATTTTATTCTTTCACTATGCTCTCTTTACCTTAAATACAGTAGATAATGTTTTAACATGGACTTTGAAAACAGCTCAGCAAACTTGACTGGGGAACTTAGAACCTTCTAGAACATTTTGATCTAACATATGATAAAAATTAATAATTAGGCAATCTTTTGACTCCTATTTCCTGTTTTATACTGTCTTGCTTAGTACCTTCCAAACACTTGAGGTCAACAGTTTATTAAATACAGTTAAGTCACCACATTCTGATATTTGTTACTGTTATGGGAAATTGCTGTATATTGCACAACTTTGTTATCTGTATCCAAGGAGAAGAAAACTCTGTAAAATCAAGAGCTTGGGTTTGTGTCTTAGCACTCTTCTATTGCTGTGGTAAGATTTTGTGACTAAGACAACTTATATAAGACTGTGTTTATTTGGGGCTCACAGTTTCAGGATGTTAGGGTCCGCGAGCCTCGTTGTGGGAAACACTGCGGCAGGCAAGGAGGCAAGTACAATGCCAGAGCAGTAGCTGAGAGCTCACGACTTGAGCTACAACCAACCAACAGATACATATCTGCATCTGAGACAGAGGGGAGACGAGGAAGGGAAGGAAGGAGAGACAGAGACTGCAAACAGTTTGGGGTTGTTGTACCTCAAAGCCTGCCCCTAGTGACACTCCTCCTCCAACAAGGGCACACTTCCTAACCCTACCCAGACCGTTCTTCCCACTGGAGACTAAATATTTAAGTATATGAGCCTATGGGGGGCATTATTATTTAAGCCATCCCTGACTGCTCTTCCAGGGCTTGGTTTCCAGCGCCCACAGAGCAACTCATATCTGTCTGTTACTTTAGCACCAAAGGACCTGACACCATATTCTGGCTTTTGCGATTACCTGCATACATGTATCTTGCATGAACATGTGCATGTATGTGTGTGCATGCACGCGCCCACAAATAAAAATAATTTAGAAATATTCAAAATCCAGAGATCTCTCCCTCCAAGCTATGAGAGAGCTTGAAGTATGTATTTGTTAGGATGCAATATATTTTAAGAAAACCCTTTTTAGGTTTCTTCAGTTATGGTACCTATGATTGATTGTGGCTGGGTGGTTTGTGGGATTGTGTGTGTGTGTTTTCCCATTTTCTCTTTTTAACCTTATGTTTTGAGTTGAAACTTTCAGATGTTGGGGTGGGAAGCATCCTCATAAAGGGTCCTTGCGCTTGCTTTCCGGGGGGCGGTCCCAAGCAGGTGGACCACTGCGTCTGCGCATATGTGCTATGCTGGCTGCACCCTCCACTTCCCCCAGCCTTTGCTGTTGGGTTGTTGTGCTTACTTCCTCTTACTTTGCTAATTTCTATAGTTAAGTTGGTTTTACTCAAATGATTCATGTTTAGGGGAGAAAAGAAAAACAACCTTAAATTTTTGTTTCAACTCCTCCTGCAAATGAAAATAAATGAGATAACAAATGTAAGCAGAAAAAGCACTTTCTCTAGTTTCCATTTGTTCATCTCTTTACACATTTATACTTTAAATTTTACCTGTTTACCTATGATAATTTCATGATACCTAATGATAATACAATTTGCATTTAAGAAACTATTTTTTATATGTGTATACAAGGACATATATCTAATCACTCATTCCCCTTTTAATTACTCTCGTATCACCATAAATATGTTGCTTTTCAACCTCATTTCTTATTTATTTATTTATTTATTATCTCCTAAGTCCGGTTAGTGCTTTCCATATGTTTATGGACAGGGAGCTGTGCCGTCAAGCATTGGAAAACGATCACATTTTCAGAAAGAATGATTCTACTTCCCCTCTGCAGCTGTCTGTTGTGAATAGATGCTCAGGAGATGGAGCCTGGACCCATGCCTGGAAACTGGTTGGCTTGATCTTATATAGCTTATGTTCAAGTAATACAACCGCTGTGAGCTCATAACTGTGATAGCCATATTGTATCCAGATGTCAGCATTTCAAAACACTCCTCTCCATGTTCCAACTCTGCCATTGTTTTCTCTTCCTCTTTTGAGGTGTGTGTGTGTTTATGTTTGTTTAACATAAATGTTCTTTGTAGGGCACTGAGTCTCATTTTTAACAGCTATGCATCTTTCTATTAAATGCTGCCAACTTGCTTTCTAAGACAATTAGGAATAGTGCTTCCTCAAGGCCCAGCTATACCACTGCTAGGTATATACCCAAAGTCCATTCAAGTACACAAAAGGGACACTTGCTCAACCATGTTTATAGCAGCTTTGTTTATAATAGCCAGAACCTGGAAACAACCCAGATGTCCATCAATGGAGGAATGGGTACAGAAATTGTGGTATTTTTACACAATGGAATACTACTCAGCAATCAAAAAGGAGGAAATCATGAAATTTGCAGGCAAATGGTGGGATCTAGAAAAGATCATTCTGAGTGAAATATCCCAGAAGGAGAAAGACAAACATGGGATATACTCACTTATATAGACCTATAAGATATGATAAACATAATGAAATCTATACACCTAAAAAAGATAATCAATTGAGCGGACATGGGGTAAGATGATCAATCCTCGTTTAGAAAGACAGATGGGATGTGCATTGAACGTATGACAGGAGTCTACTGAGCGCATCTGAAAGACTCTAACTAGCAGTGTTTTCAAAGCAAAGACTCATGACCAAACCTTTGGTAGAGTACAGGGAATCATAAGAAAGAAGGGGAGTTAGTCTGATGGGGAAAGGATAGGAGCTCCACAAGGACCAAATATATCTGGGCACAGGCTCTTTTCTGAGACTGAAATTCAACCAAGGACCATGTATGGATATAACCTAGAACCTCCGCTCAGATGTAGCCTGTGGTAGCTCAGTAACCAATAGGTTTCCCAAAGTGAGGGAAACAAGGACTATTTCTAACAGGAATTCAATGACTGGCTCTTTGGCCTCCCCACCCCCCAAGGGAGGAGCAGTCCTGTTAGGCCACAGAGGAGGGCTTTGCAGCCAGTCCTGAAGATACCTGATAAAACAGGATCAGATGAATGGGGAGGAGGTCCCCCCCATCAGTGGACTTGGAAAGGGGCACGGTGGAGATGAGGGAGGGAGGGAGGGACTGGGAGGGAATGAGGGATCGGGACACGGCTGGGATACAGAGTTAATAAAATGTAACTGATAAAAAAATAAAATTCCAAAAAAAATCACAAAAAAAATGCTGCCAACTTCAAAAGAAGCTTCTCTGATCAATGTTGGGAGCATCCAAGGTCTTTAGGTACAAACATAAACATTTAGAAGGCAATTTGACAGCACAACTATTTAATAAAATACAATAGCAGGCTGTACCCCAGGCTTATGATCTCTGTTCACATCCATGGGCTTTTGGTCACGATGACAGAACTAGGGATGTAGTTTCCTCCTGTAGAGCAGGTCTCAAATCGAATCGAAAAGTGGTTGGTTACCTCATAACATTGATGCCACTATTGTACCAGTAGGCCCAACTCGCCCAGCATGTCAGTATTGCAGCCCACATTTGTACACTCTCAGACCTCATCAAAGAAGTTTCTGTGTAAAGTGGGTGGCATCTAGAGCTCACAACTGGATAGAGAGCAGAGAATAAATTATTATGGGAATTGGCTCATTGATTGTGGTCATCAAGTCTTACTTTCTGCCATGAATAACGTGGAGAAGTAGAAAATCTAGTAATATACACAGTCATTGGGAGAACTTGGTGTTCTATTTTCTGAGGAAGAAGAAGTGAGTATTCCAGATCAAGGAGAAAAAGAAGGGGGTGTGAAAAGAGGGAAGAAGGGAGGGGGAGGGACAGGGAAAGAGATAGAATAAATGAGTAAATAAATCACTCCTTTGCTCCTTTCCTTCTACCTTCAGTGGATTAGGTAATGCTTGCCAAAACTGGTGAGGCTTATTTAATAATCTACTGTCTCAAATGCTAATCGATCAGAAAAATCCTCTCAGACACACAAAAACACACACCATTTTTTCGCACATACAATAAGTCAATCAAGTTGAAAAACAATCATCACAGCAAATCTTTCGTTTGTTTGCTTCCTCTTTAAACATTTTACACTGTAATTCATTCTGTGTGTAACTCAGGCAGTAATGGGAACTTTCACAATATGTTTTCCAAATGTTCTTTTCATAGCACAGATTTTTCAAAAAGCAATTACTTCTTCCTTCAATGATTCAAATATACATCTTTATATTATAAAAATGAAAATAAGTCTTTGTTTTTCTTCCCTCAAGCAATTCTGTATAGCTGATTAGATCCTAAATTTTCATCTGCTCCTGGTAGCAGCTTACAAAGACAGTATGGGAGGCCTGTTCTGTCGTTTTGGGGTTGATGACATGTTTGTGTACATGAGTTTATGTTCAGTTCAGTTTCTTTGAATATTTTGTTTGTTCTGAGGACTCTCTCTCTAACTTAAGCTGGCTTTTAAACTTTATGCTTCCTGCCTAGGCCTCTTGAGGCCTATGTTTACAAGTGTGGGCCACTGTCTTGGAGGAATAGCTCAATGACATGTTCCCACATTTGTTAAATGAAACGTGCATTAATTATAAGTGCTTATGCTGAACCACTAATCCATCTACCTGGATTCCCTTCCAGTGACAGGACTTTTCTTTTTATTTTAGAATAACTCTCTCCCTTAGCTAATAGAGTACTGCATGAATTCAACAGTAGTACCAATATATTAAATATTAATTGACCATAATTTAATTCATCCTTCAACTTCATAGGAACCAGAATCCCCAAAGAGACTAAGCTCTGGTTATCTCTGTGAGGGAGGTTTATATTAGTTTAAATGATATGGGAAAACACAATCTAAATGGGGGCAGCATCATGTCATGGGATGAAGCCTTAGACTAAATATATAGAGAGAACTAAGCAGCTGTGTTTATCTCCCTCTGCCATAGATGTCATGTGATCAGCTACCTCATGCCACAATTTTCCTTCATTGATGGACTGTACACTCAAACTGTGAACCAAAATAAATAAAATAAATCCTTCCCTCATTATGATGTTGTTGTTAGGTATTTGCCTCAGGGATGATACATATATATATATATATATATATGATATTTTTGATATATATTCTGATATTTCTGATATATATATCTGATATTTCTGTTATATCTATCTATCTGATATTTCTAAATATAGGCAAATGATATTTCAATCTCTTCTTATAGCTAGTAGCTAGAATTATATACATGCATATTAGTGTATATACACACTCAGTTTGGGGAAACATAAACCTATGTATATTTACTGGTGAAAAACTGTAACTGACTCTTCTAAAATTTTAGAATTAAAATACTGCTCAGTTATTGGTATGAGTCTGAGCTTTTGAACACGAGCTTCCTGGTATTCATTTTATTTCTTCACTCTGCTACCCTCTGGAGTCACTGGCAAGCTTCAGAAGTATTGGAGTTTGTTACACATTAGAGAATTATAATGACCCACTATACCTACCCTAGGATCACTGCTGTGTCACAGCTGGAAACAATGAACCTCAGATATTTTAAAAAAATGTGCAGCCAAGACAGTGGCAAAGCTGGTCCTGAAAGGATTAATAAGCCGAAGTGATGATTCATTTAGTGCTTTCAAGATTAGAATATGCTAATTAATGCATGAAGGCATTATGGCTTTCTATCAAAGTGAACTTTACTTGAACCTGTTTCAAAGTAAATACTCAAGGGTATGACATAGATGCATAAAAATTTGATAATTTAGGTATTAAGGAGAGCCAGATGTCCTTTTATGAAATACATCTTTCATATTCTGAGTGCAGTAAGTACAAAAAGATGTGAGCAAGAATAGGAGACATTGCAAACAGCTACAACCACATAGTATAGTTGATGGTAGAAAAATTTTCCTTCTTGGACTTTAACATCTACATGCTGGGTATTGAAATTATCTGTATGTAAATTTGATAAATAGGTATGCTTGAGAAAGCACCTAGTCTAGCCAGATATTTACCTAAACACTTGTTTTTCTTTGTAGATGAACACTTAGACTACAAAACCCACCTTCCTTTGTGGCTGATTAGGTGTGATCTTGTGAAATGTGGAAGGAAGAATGCCTGTCCTTACTTTCCTAGGTCATAAAGTTGATCTATGTGTGAGGTTTTTTTTTCTTCCTTCATTTCTGTCTATCTTCTGTGAATTAGGAAAGAATTCAGAAAGTCTTAGAGGTGATATAGTCATTGGGTAGAAAGGAATTATACCTTAGCATCTCAGAGTAGAAGAATCCTCAGTAAACTCAAACCCACTCTGGATATCCGCTGACAGTATCAATGTGCCGAGGGACACTTGATTAAACAGGATAACTCAAGGCCAATACAGATAACAGACTGTTTGACTCAGTCTTGCTACATAGTCCCGTTTGACTTCTAACTCACAACCGTCCTGTTTTCTCCTCCATAGACAAATCCCTAATGATAGAAGATGTTGGTGGGTATAATACTCATAGGAAGAAAGTGTTCTTTACCACAAGCTGAGCAAGTTTAATCTCAGTGGTTTATAATTTAAAAATTCTATGACAAAGTGTCTGTTTCAGTTTTATTTGGTCAGTTAATCTAAAGTTAAAATCCCATTCATCCTTTTGCAAAAAAAAAAAAAAAAAAACTCATATATTTTCCAAGCTATCAACTAATAATTATTCAGAAAAAGAGTAACCACTTACAAATTTAAAATGCGAAGGCATATATTCGGGCACATAAAATAACTTATCATTATTTTCTTCTCTAATCTGATCAGTTCTTTCTCAAGTGATCAAGTCTATGAGCATAATTTGGAAGGCCTTTTCAAATCCTCTCATGTAAATAAACTCAGGATAACAAAACAAAAAACATTTTTCTTTCCTAAAAGTGAGAACCAAAACTAGCACATTGTCATTCAATATAGTAGCAGTAAGTTTTTTTTTTTTGTCATTGAATTATATCATTATTTTATTTTAAAATGTGAACAGTTTCCACTGAAATCTGAGAGATATTTTTTTTATTTTATTTTTTTTATCAGTTACATTTTATTAACTCTGTATCCCAGCCATGTCCCGATCCCTCATTCCCTCCCAGTCCCTCCCTCCCTCCCTCCCTCATCTCCACCGTGCCCCTTTCCAAGTCCACTGATGGGGGGGACCTCCTCCCCATTCATCTGATCCTGTTTTATCAGGTATCTTCAGGACTGGCTGCAAAGCCCTCCTCTGTGGCCTAACAGGACTGCTCCTCCCTTCGGGGGTGGGGAGACCAAAGAGCCAGTCATTGAGTTCCTGTTAGAAATAGTCCCTGTTCCCCTCACTTTGGGAAACCAATTGGTTACTGAGCTACCACAGGCTACATCTGAGTGGAGGTTCTAGGTTATATCCATACATGGTCCTTGGTTGAATGTCAGTCTCAGAAAAGACCCTGTGCCCAGATATATTTGGTCCTTGTGGAGCTCCTATCCTTTCCCCATCAGACTAACTCCCCTTCTTTCTTATGATTCCCTGTACTCTGCCAAAGGTTTGGTCATGAGTCTTTGCTTTGAAAACACTGCTAGTTAGAGTCTTTCAGATGCGCTCAGTAGACTCCTGTCATACGTTCAATGCACATCCCATCTGTCTTTCTAAACGAGGATTGATCATCTTACCCCATGTCCGCTCAATTGATTATCTTTTTTAGGTGTATAGATCTCATTATGTTTATCATATCTTATAGGTCTATATAAGTGAGTATATCCCATGTTTGTCTTTCTCCTTCTGGGATATTTCACTCAGAATGATCTTTTCTAGATCCCACCATTTGCCTGCAAATTTCATGATTTCCTCCTTTTTGATTGCTGAGTAGTATTCCATTGTATAAAAATACCACAATTTCTGTACCCATTCCACCGTTGATGGACATCTGGGTTGTTTCCAGGTTCTGGCTATTACAAATAGAGCGTAGCAGTAAGTTTAATACAAGATCAGTATGCATAAGAAAGTCAAACAACTACCTCTAAATTTTTGTACCATATAACCCAATATAGTTTGGCCTAAACTTACAGCACCGTGGAATTAGCCTTAAAGATGTGTTTACTGTATAATAAGGCCCTATCACACTGTAGTCATTAAGACTCTGGAAACAAGGCCGTGATCCCAACTTTATGAACATGAAGACAACTTCTGAAGGCATAAAGTTTGTTTTCTCTTGGTTGGGTCCCTCAGATGTATGTGAATGGAACCAGAATTTCCCAAATGAAGACACGTGCGCAAGAATGGACTGCTGTGTTCTACCGTCTATTGCCATTTGCTAGTCATTATTTTGGAGTCACTATTTCAGACTGGCTTGGTTCACTTGGTTTTCATTTGCAAGGTTTCCTGCGTGGAGAACAGTGGCTCTCTGAAGTTGAATTGCAGTAACAGAGTCATCTGGCTTTACGGAGAGGGGACTGTAGAAAGAGAGCCTCTAATTCTAATTTCCATCCCAGCACTCTAGTTGCTTACTTTATTTAATGATAGAAAAAGCCCACTGCATGTCACTGTAACCCTTGTTGCTCCGAGAATGATAGTGAATACGATGGAATAATGTCCTGTGAGACTCTTTTAAAGTCCAGACGCCTGGGGAGCGTCTTCCAAATTCGTATCTGAACACTAACTTAAAGGAAAATTCTAAATTTCTGTTTGTTTAAACCAATGTTGTTTGAGATTTTCTTTTTAAGCTTATGAGTGAGCCAAATCTCAGCACCACAATAAAGCATTTTCATTGGTACACCACTAGGGCTGGGTAATCTCACTGGGATCACAGTCCCCAATCATTCTCATTCTCCTCTTTCCTCGTTCTCTCCTCATAAAGGAGAGTTAGTTTCCTTTGTTATAGTTTGCTCTCCTTGTGTCTCAGCATTCATTTTCAACTGATTCTACAGCAATGTGTGTCCTCAGCACAGGGAGCCCTTGCTAAGCCCTGACTGTTCCGCCCATTGTTGGCAAAGTACATCACTGTAAAATTAGAGAGGATTAGGGAGCCCCAAAGATAAGAATCTAAGTTGTACAGGAGATAAAAATGTAATGATATTCTTTCCATTGCAGTTAGTGATCCTCCGAATGAACAGGTATGTTGCCTAGTAAGACAGTAGCTGTTTGACATCAAATTTAGGAATGCTATTTAGAGTTGTTCCTCACTGACTACAAACAGTTCTGGCTTTTAAGTTTTCTTTTACTCATGGATTAACTAAAGCACGTGTGTGATATTTATTTATTTATTTATTTATTTATTTATTTATTTATTTTTGGTATAGTTTCTCTCTATAGCCTTGCTTGTTCTAGAACTTGCTCTGTAGACCAGGCTTACCTAGAAACTCACAGAGATATGATTTTCTTTAATTGCATGAAAATGATATGGGTGAATGTTTTTACATTATTCTTTGATAACCATCAAGTCTATTTTTATTGTTATAAGGAAAGAGAGATTAGGAAAGGATGGTACCACATAAAATAATTGAGCCTAGTGTGGTAATATGAGTGTGGGCCCATGGAGTCTCACAGGGATGTTCTGGCAAAAGGAGGCATTTTTCTAAGACTTTTAGAGGAATTACAAAACTAGGATTATTGACAAAGTGGAGGGCCTAAAAACAACCCACATGATAATGGAATAGTCACCTGACCCAACTTGGATTCTGCTTCCTTATGGTGCTACAATTTTCAAAACAGAACAGTGTGCTGGCTAGTTTTTTTTTTTTTTTTCAATGCAGTTTATTCAGAAACCTTGAACAATCCTCGGACCCTGGGGAAAGCCAGCCCACAGCTTAAATAGCCTCTGGGTAGCCAACCCAGGCGTGCCACGTGGGCAATGCAGATAGGTCCACATACATGGAAGCAAGCCAGATCCTCAGCCTTAGCCAAATGTGCAATTGTTCATGACAGAGAGCACTCACCATCGGGAAGGTGGAAGGCGGAAACCAGCTCCATCTTTAAGGCATAGCATTCCGCAGCTCTCTATAGTTCCCCCTTTTTGTTTTAGACGCATCAGGCAAGAGTAGAGGTCTGATCTCTGATGTTATAAATATATTGGGACTTTGTACCGATGTTCGTTTAGGTGTCATCCACCCAAAGAGCATCAGACCCGTCTGATACCTTTTTCTCAGAAGCGGGACCTGGGGCATCAACCCGCATGCAATCAGACATGCTCTTCTCTGGGTCCAAAGCGGCTGACCCTGAGTGCAGTGCTTAGCCTCACATCCTGAGCATAACATTTTAGCTTTTTATGGTATCCAACCATGCTTGGGGAGAATGTCCTGCTTCAATGGCTGTAAAGGCCTGAATGATCATGGCTGCATCACACTGTTGTGAGACTCTAATCTTGCATATACATCACAGGCAAACCAAGGAGACCAACACCAGAAGGCCTGCTAATGCTCCCATGCCCGCCCATTTCTTCAGATGATTCATGGCTGCAGCAATCCATGATGATAATCCTGTGGCTAGTCCTGCGTCCACTCTGGTAGAATTTACTGTGACAATGGCCACTCTCAGCTGCTCCGTCGTAGTATCGAATTCTCCAGTCCAATTACCTAAAATATAGCTAGACAATTGTTTAGACAGATTTGCAGCACGGGAAAAATTCTCATGTTGTATGCTAGTGACTCAAAGTCCAGCATACTTTCATTGACAGCCAAGTTGAGCGATTTGCCATAGGGTATCAATTTGCTCCTGCAAGAGGTCAATCCTCTGATTGAACACCATCAAGCTTCCTTTTAGTTGAGCATTAATTCCTTTATGTACAATTAAGGCATGAGCTACATTGGCTAAATGATTGTTCAGGGTCTGAGCAGTCTGCCCAGTATGACTCATGGCTAATGCCCCAGTGGTAGCTCCAACAGCCGCCAATGAGATGGTAGTAACAATGGTGGCTGTAGTTCCAAGATCCCTTTTCTGTCTGAAGAGAGTCATAGCGTGAGGGGCATCAACGGGCACAGGCCCGCAGTGAGGCATGTGAGTAACCAGGGCATACCTAAATTTACTAGCATTCCAGCATTGGGCAAAAAAGCAAGTATCATCACCACAATTACTTGGCTCTATCTGGCTAATAATGAATAAAAATGGGGGATATAGACAAACAGGTGTGGGCTTATAGGAAATATTATGAGAAGCCTTAACCCCCTCGTTGGAACATCCTGCGTCAGTTCTAGAACTAGCAGTGGTGGTGTCCGAGGTCTGAGTAGGTTCAGGAGACCATTGCCCCCAGGGGTGAGACGTGCTCCATGCCAATTGACTAACTCCATGTTTTCCTCCACTTTTGAAAGTCATTTAAGGTTCTTAAATTATTTTTTTCCCTTTTTTTTAAAAATTTTCATCAATTACACTTTATTCATTCTGCATCCCCCCATAAGCCCCTCCCTCCTCCCCTCCCAATCCCACCCTCCCTCTTCCCTCTGCTTGCATGCCACTCCCCAAGTCCACTAATAGGGGAGGTTTTCCTCTCCTTTCTGATCTTAGTCTGTCAGTTCACATCAAAAGTGGCTGCATTGTCCTCTACTATGGCCTGGTAAGGCTGCTCCCCCCCAGAGGGAGGTGATCAAAGAGCAGGCCAATCAGATTATGTCAGAGGCAGTCCCTCTTCACATTACTATGTAACCCAATTGGACTCTGAACTGCCCTGGGCTACATCTGTGCAGGGGTTCTGGGTTATCTCCATGAATAGTTTTATATCCACATGACGCAAGCCAGAATCACTGGAGAGGAGGAAGCCTCAATTGAAAAAATACCTCAATAATGTCTGAACAAGCCTGTGGGGCATTTTCTTAATTAATGATTGATATATGAAAGCCTGATATATCATGGTTGGGACCACTTTGGGGCTGGTAGTTCCATAAAAAAGCAGGCTGAGTAAGCCAAATTGAGCAGGCAGGCAAAGGTGAGCAAGCCAGAGTGAGTAAGGCAGGCGGAGCAGTACTCTCCCTTGGGCTCTGCATCAGGGAGAGATCCTGCCTCCAGGATCCAACTGAGTTCTTGTCCCAGCTTCCTTCAGTGATGAGCAGTGACGTGGAAGTGTAAGCTAAATGAACACTTTTCTCCTCAAGAGGCTTTGGCCATGGTGCTTCCTCATAGCAAGAGAAACCCCAACTATGACAAAAAATTTATAGGATCTAAGCAGAAGACCACTTTGTTAATACTTTTTGTTATTTACCTAGCCTTGCCTTTTCTTGCCCTTGGAGTGCAAGTCTCAACTTTTAGGTAATACTTCTCAAACACCTTTTCCAAACCATGTTTTTCCGATGAGCCTGAACTTCATTGAGGCTAGTCATCCACAGCTGAATGAGAATCGACAGACAGCTTTGCTTCTTCTCTCTGCTCTGTTTTCCTGTGGAGAATTATTCTCCTTTTCGAAACACTAAATTTCCCACTGGGCTCTCCAAGATTCAGCAAGGACAGGCAAAATAGATACATTAGTTTCCTTGTGGGGCTTAAGAAATGACTACAATCTTGGTTGTTTAAAAATTATGCAAATTTCTTTTCTTATTGTTTTATATAGAGGTCAGAAGTGTACAATCATTGTGTTGTCATTTCTGCTCCTTTTTGAGTTACTAGAAGAAAATGTTTCCTTTAATTTCCAGGTTCTAGAGTCATTTAAAATATTGTTTGTTTTAAGCTGGTGGTGCCAGCACATGCTTGTAATCCCAGTATTCAGGAGACAGGGACAGGGAGATCCTTTAGTTAGAGGCCAGCCTGGTATACATAAGTGAATCTCAGACATCTAGGGATACACAGAGAAAGCCTGTCTCAAAAACCAAACAAAACCAGAAAACAAACAAACAAACAAAAAAACAGCAGCAACAACCACAAACCAAAAATTCCCATGGATTTTCAGTGTACAGTCTTTAAATTATAATTTTTTGATTGCCATTTAGGTATCATTATCAAATAAATATCTGGGAAATAATTTCAGCAAAAGTTGACATTTTCACCTAAAACAGTTAGCTGCCTCACACTTCAGTTATGAACACCAAGACATTGATAATGTAGTTTGAATGTGAAATGTCCCCTGTAAGCTCGTGCATTTATGAACACTTTTGGCCTCCAGATGGTGGCACTGTTTTCCAAGGTTGCGGACCATTTAGGAGATAGAGCCCTGCTGGAGAAGAAATTTTGTTGGACAGGCCTGAAGGTTTCATAACCACATCTCTAGATACCCCATTACTGATGCTCCATCTTGTTCCTGCCTCCATGTTTTCATATTGGGCTGTGTCATTTCTAAGCTGTAAGGCAGAGTAAACCTTCCCTCTTGAAGGTGCATCTTGTCACAAATTTGGCCACAATAATGAGAAGAGTGACTCGCATAAATAATGCGCATCATTGAAGGAGAAATGACAAGGATTAGTTGTAGAATGTAACTTTTAATATGATTTTTATTACATCTAGTTCTGAGGAAATAATTTAGCTGCCAAAGAGATGCAAATTTCTTCCCTAAGGCTTAAGGAACATAGCTATGGAGTGGCATGCACACAGAGCAACTGAAGGAAGACTAGAAGATATTCAGTTTTTACACTTTTACAAATAAAATTTATTCTGATAATATAAATTAAAAGATATTAAAGCTATGCAATATTTTACATCTTTAGATCCTGATACTTGTGCTCTAAACCTGTATACTACTTGGAACAGAATGTTCAGAGTTAATTTTAGAAATTCTTTTTTTTTCTATATTGTATTAATTATGTACATAGAAAGTATAAGAAATCCATACCAGTAACTTGGCCAAACCAAATTAACATTGCATTCACGTCCCTTCAGTACAGAATTGCATATTTATTCAAGGACAAAGAAGAAAAATATTTTTGTAATACAAAATGAGCATAGGAAGGCTCATTCGTCATCTGTCTTCGCCATTTACCATTTTTCTATCTTCTGTTGATTCAAAACAATGGGAATATGAGCATACACACTGTTGATTAAACTCTGATTAATCATTTCCTCAGTTGATAATCGTGCTAATTACAGAATACATATTCTTGGACTTTCCATACCAAGACACCATTACGATTTTTTTCTTACTCTACACAGGTAAATCTACTTAGTTTAGACTGATTTGAAGTCTTTTGGGGAGGTGAAAGCACATATAAAGAAGTCTTGCCACTAATGGTGATTATGAACACATTGGGGATGTAGGTGATTTCTTCCTAGGTGAGCAGCCTGCCCAAGCAGGGGTACCTCTTTTTCTTATGGGAGATAAATGTCTAAAATATCTGATTATTTTCTTTATGAATGTTTTACCTTTTAGGTCATTATTCCTATTTTTGTATCAATGCCTGTTTTACTGAGAGAAAAGAAACAAGGCAAAATAGTCATTTGACATTTTTGCAACTCTTCAGATAGTAAGCTTCACAGGCACTTAAGAAATTCTATCTAGACACAAAGGCTCCAGACTGCTAAATATAGGGGGTTAGGGGGAGACTAAAAGACTCCAGCTAAACTCAAATTTCCACATGTCCCATGTCAGAAACCACAACTTGGATAGTGTTTCACCCAAGGCTATGGGGACAGTACAGACCAATGGGTGCACATCCCAGTCTCATTCTCAGGCTCTTCCTGTGTTGACTGGCTGCAAAGTTGCCTCTGAAAGCTTATAAGACTCATCTATCACCAGTATTTTTAGTCACATTTAATTAAAAATCATATTAGAACATGTAGGCTCCTGTCTTTCTAATAACGTTTTCATAGATTATATTTCCAGATGGATGAAGCGTAGAATTCTGGTTCATCTGAATTACTCAGGTAAGCTTATCAATTCTGCATTCTGTATGGAAATGTTTTCTATCTGCCCACCATCTAAGCCCCAAGCAGTTAGTATTTGCCAAACTGGTTTAACACTGAATCTGTTTAGGTCACTATTTTACTGGTGACAACTTTTCTAGAGGACTAAGAACATACTTGATATATATAGTTTATGCAAACGGTTTGTTGCTGACAATCCTATTTATAGCCTCTCTGCTTGTATAAATATTTTGTTGTGATATTCCCAAAGATTTATTACTATAATTATTATTCACATCCATGGAGGAGGAAGAGGGGAACAAGGAGGAAGAGCATTAGCAGCAAGGGACCCATAAAGAGAGTAAAACAAAATACCTGTATGCAGCCCTTGGGGAAAATATTGCCAGTCTCCTATGTAGGGTATCTGCTGTTTGAACATTGGCCTTCACTCTCCATCTTGTTTAAACTATCTCCTAAACTTGCATGCAATATACCGGGCTCTCTGGGCCCTCTAATTTGTTACTGTGTTCTGTCCTTTGGGATCCCAGGCAGACTGGGAAGAGAGAGGGTAATATCAGGACATCCCCTACTCTTGCTTCCTCCCTGCCAATAATTTTGGAAGAACAATTTGCAAAGATCACTGGTCTTTAAAATGCTAAAGACTTTCTATGACTCTCTGTAAGTTTTTGGTAACTAAGGAAAAGGATAGGCTCAGATCACTTCTTACAAACATCAGATCATTATAACAATATTCATGGTTCCTCTTACTGTCAAAAGTAACACTCCTCAAGACATCTTCTATTGAGCCTGAGAACTGTTTGTCATTGGAGTCCTGACCACTATTTTCCTACTATCTTTTGAAGGAGCATGATCTACTGACAGTAGGTTGTAATTGTTTTGCAAAGAATACTTAAAACAGAGCTCTATGGGAGGCAAATGTGGCATACTTTTAGCTGATACTCATTTAAAACATTAAAAGTCCTTTAGGGGTGATTAGGGTTGATTAAGGCTGGATGTGATCATTATATTTTGCCCTATTACATTGTCATTTGTGCTATTCATCAGTGAAGTCTATCTCTAGAAAATCTACTCTATGTAGATCAAGTAGAAAATCTACTCAATCCTGTCAGAACAAGATTCCTTTCCTTGCCATACTTAGAGTGTGTTATCACAAAAGCAGTCATTGTAATGATGAGAGACAATGGCTTTATACTTTTAAATTCATGAACACTATCTTCAGAAGCATTCAAATGGCAACAAGGAATGTTCTGGTCAAAGTGCAGAGTGCAAAGCACATCAGAAAGTTACACTAGTGAACTCACCAAAATGAACTAGTGAACTCACCAAGGTAGAAAATTGCTTTTTTTTTTTTTTGTCTTGAGGATTGGACATGGCATCCCCATTCATGTTAGGC
This sequence comes from Meriones unguiculatus, assembly GCF_030254825.1. NCBI lineage: Eukaryota > Metazoa > Chordata > Mammalia > Rodentia > Muridae > Meriones > Meriones unguiculatus. Next base: position 127,129,894 of record NC_083351.1, read on the forward strand.
CAGACTTTTGTTGTTTACCTAATCTTCTAACACCAAGATAGAGGAGTAGGAAGCTGTAGATGCTAGCTCTTCAAGAGGAGCATTATGGAAGCAGTTAGAAATTCATTAAAATCAATCATATATGATCTCTGAAAAAATCAGTAAAGAGTTTCCAGACATGCCCAATTAATAGTCCATGGACCACTTGCAGCTAGGGATAGCAATCAGTGTGGCCCAACACAAAATTGTAGGCTTACTTATTTAAAATGTCAGTTTTTGGGTTTTTTTCACTTTTTTTTGGTAACTTGATTGTAAGATTCTAGAGCCATCTGTATAGCTGGCACAGTCTGCCATGTTGCACTGCCAAAGGGCATGGCATGCTTGATATGAGAACAAATTAAAATCCCAAGTATAAAAGTCTATATTAAAAAATCATATGAAGCTTGATGGCAAATGGACAAACACCCTTGTTTCACATTCTCCCTTTTTTTCTGGGGAGCTAGGCAGACAAGAGAAGATGACATTTTAGGACTCACTTTTGTGTAACCTAATATTTAGACTGCTGGACACAACTGGATTTATTACGTTAAGGCTTGGGAAAGCTACAAGAAAGAACATTGCAAGGAAACTATGTATTTGTCAAAAGCCAGGCAAGAGATTTTTGATTAAGAGATACAAAGGGATGTCTATGACATGATAAACGTCACTAGGTAAACTAAGTAAAAGAAAGAAAGAAAAAAGAAAGGAAGAGGAAAGAAAGGAAGGAAGGAAGGAAGGAAGGAAGGAAGGAAGAAAGAAAGAGAAAGAAAGAAAGAAAGAAAGAAAGAAAGAAAGAAAGAAAGAAAGAAAGAAGCTTTGTTGCTTGTTGGCTTGCTCTAAAAGAGATATGAAGTCATTATGAAAGGATGGGAAGCAGCAACCCAAAGCAATGTGATAAAATTATCTTCTCTAGTAAAAGCAAATTCATAAATTCATAAGCAAATGGATAAAACAACATTATTGTATCTTGGGTCTATAACTCTGCTTTTACTTTCAAAGAGTTTTTAAAAATAAAAGCATTAAAAATTATAAACCTTTAATAATCAATACATTATATGCAAATATAACTTAGACATCAGTATCATAAAAGGAGAGGAGCAGTTTGAAAGGTTAAATTTTGTATAAAATTGTAGTTGGTAACAGTTTAAAGCATAATGTTATAACTTTAGAATGCTGTGTGTAATTTCTGTCACAAAGACAAAGAAAATGTATTGACTATATATGGAGAAAAATGAAAAAATAATTGAAAAATGTGTAATTACCCAAAGCCAACTAAACGTAATAAATAACTATAAGTGGGAACAAATAATGAGATATGCGGAGAGTATACCAAAGGTAGCAATACTGTTTTTGATTAGACATTGTTTAGATATAAATGAATTAACCCCAATCAAAAGGAATAGATTGGCAGAACTGACTGTAGCAATAAAAACAATACACTGTACAACTCTTTGTAAAAGATTTACTAAAGTAATAGGATGCACTAAAGTAAATAAAATTGAATTATGTATAGGTTGATGATGAATGAATAGAAATGGTATTCTAAATTAAAAAATAACAGCCAGCAGAACCACATGTGTCTATGCTAATAAAAAAAAAAAACGCTCTTTAAGTCAAAACTATTACAACAGACTGAAAGAATATTAGATAAAGATAATAGGCAATTTGCTACAAAATATAGCAAGCCTAAACATATAGACACACCAAAATCAGAGCTCCTAAATTCTGGAGACAACAAATGAGACAATCGAATGGGGAAACAGACACTTGCTCAATAAGAGGACTATTTCTCACGTACTTGAGGAAACAATTCTGCTGTTGGGATGTTTATTAGGTCCAATTATGTAAGTTCTGTTACTTGATTGACCTTGCCTGGATTCCACCATATTGTTTTTAGGACAGTGTTTCACTATGAAGCCCAGTCTGGCCTCTAATTCACAATCCTTGTAAGTCTCTTCAGTTGTGGGATTACATGAGTGCACCAGTACACACAGCTAAAGAAAGTCAATAAGATTAAAACCATTTATATCATCAAATTTTGAAAATAGGATAAGATTAAAAATTATAATAGCAAATATATGAAACTATGCATGGAAACTAAACAACATACTTGTAAATGTCCAATGGGTCAGAGAAGAAAATCACATTTAAAGTCATAAAATTCCTTGAAACAGATGAAAATAAAATTTTAATATTCATAAATTTGTGGTATGAAGCAAGAGCAGTGTAAGCTTCTTTCAGATCTTTCTGTGCTCACTTTGCCTTAAGAGACTAGAGAAAATGAAAGCAAAATAAACACTAGCAGAAGGAAAGAAAACAATGAGGATAAAAGCAGTTATAAACGGAACAGAGCACCTCAAGACAGTAGGAAAAATCAGGGCAACCAATAACATTTTATTTTTAAGATATCAACAAAATTGAGAAAGCTTTAGTATGGAAAATAGACAAGACTGGGATCTCTCAAAGTGGAGCAAAACAACTGCTTTTACAGAAATACATGGAAGCATATATGAATACAATGAGAAGACAAGTTTGTTTTGTTTTGTTTTGAGATGAGGGTCTCACCATGTAGTCCAGGACAGTCTCTGATTACAGTTTTTCTGGCTGAGTCTCTAAACTTCTGGAATTACTGACATACTACAGAAAAAAAATATTCCATGTTAATAGATCAAATGACTGACACAAGACAGACACATTCCCAGAAATATGTAGCCCAACAAGGGCTAAAGAGCTGAAACAGACTCAGAGGAGATGGGAAGTAGAGGGTAACAAGGACCAGAAAGCCACATCCTCAATAAAACTGAATCCTAAGCCACAAATGGGAAATATACACCCTGCTAACACTGACATGTGGGAAATACAAACATTGCATGGACCCACAACTGAGATTAAATCAATAAGTTAAAAAAATAGAAATATAAAACAAGAATGAAAACAAGCCATCTCCCTTCCCTAAACATAAATCTTCATCAAAAATTAAGGGTGATGGTTTATTTGTGAATAAATAATGTAAAGCTAGTCATACTCTGAGACCTCAGGAAGACAAAGATAATACAAGACAAGCAAGGTACAGGCCAACATTCCTGATGACTACCAAGACATTATCATCAGTAAAAGGTTAGCACACCAAATAAAAAAATACACATAAAGACATTATTTATCAAGATTTTACCCCTTACATGCAAGAATGTCTTATCATATATGAAAATAGATCAAAATAGTGAGTGTACCATGTTTAAAAAATGAAAAATGAACCTGCATGGTCACCTATTAGATGCAGTGCAGTGTTAAAGTACTTGACAGAGTTGAATAATCAAACACTTACTGAACTATCAGTGGACAGAAACTATGTTGAGATAACAAAGGCTATCTGTGAAAAATCCATGGCTAACATTGTACTCAATGGTGTAACACAATAAGTTTCTCTGAAGATTAAGAGAAGGAAGGCTCTTTGATCAGCTCCCCCTGAGTGGGGAACAGCCTTACCAGGCCACAGAAGATGACAATGCAGCCACTTCTGATGAGATCTGATAGACTAAGATCAGAAGGAAGGAGAGGAGGACCTCCCCTATCAGTGGACTTGGGGAGGGGCATGCGTAAAGAAGGGGGTGGGAGGGTGGGATCAGGAGAGGAGGAGGGAGGGGCTTGTGGGGCTGTACAAAGTGAATAAAGTGTAATTAATAAAAAAATTTAAAAAAGAAGAATACTTGCTTTGCACTACTTTTTTTTTTAACTATACCTAGGCTCTTAAGCCAGAATAACTGTGCAATTAAAAGAAACCGATGGACCCTAATGTAAAAAAATGTGATGTGATGATCAGTAAGAGGTACATTTTTCTTGTATCTGTTAAGGCTTACTTTGTGCCCAACTACATGCTCATTTTCTGAGAAGGTTCCATTAGGTGCTGAAAAGAAGGTATAATTTTGAATTTGGGTGAAAAGTTTGTAGACATCAATTAGGTTTATTTGGTTTAGGACCTCTGTAAGTGTCATTATTTCCCTATTCAGCTTCTGTCTAGATGATCTGCCCCTTGGTAAGAGTGGAGTGTTGAGGTCTCACACTATTAGGGTGTTGGGATTGATATGTGATTCAAGTTTAATAATGTTTCATTTACAAATGTAGGTGCTTTTATATTTGGGGCATAGATGTTCAGAATTGTGATGTCATCCTGGTGGATTTTTCCTTTGATGAGAATGAAGTGCTCCTCCTTATCTTTTTTGATTAATTTTGGTGGAAAGTGTATTTTATTAGGAATTAGAATAGCTACCCCTGCTTGTTTTCCAGGTCCATTTGCTTGAACTACAGAAATAACAAAAAGCCTATATAAACATGGAAACTAAACAACTCTCTACTCAATGACAGCTTGGTCAGGGAAGAAATGAAAAATGAAATTAGAGACTTCTTAAAATTCAATGAAAATGAAGGCACAACTTACCCAAACTTATGGGACACAATGAAAGCAGTGCTAAGAGGAAATTCATAGCAATAAGTGCCTCCAGAAAGAAGTTGGAGATATTTCATATAAGTAAATTAATGGCACACCTAAAAGCCCTAGAAAAAAAGGAGCAAGAGGAGTACACCCAAGAGGAGTAGACAATTGGAAATAATCAAACTTGGAGCTGAAATCAATGAATTAGAAACAAAGAAAACAAATCAAAGAATGGATGAGACCAAGAGTTGGTTCTTCGAGAAAATCAACAAGATAGACAAACTCTTAGCCAAACTAACCAAAGGTAGAGATGAAATATCCAAATCAGCAAAGTAAAAAATGAAAAGGGGGACATAATCATAGACACTGAGTAAATCCAAACAATCATTAGGTCTTACTAGAAAAGCCTATATACAAAATTTAAAAATCGAAAAGAAATGGACAGTTTTATTGATAGATTCCATCTACCAAAATTAAATCAAGATCAGGTAAATAGATTGAATAGTCCTATATCTTCCAAGGAAATAAGCAGTCATCAAAAGTCTCCCTTCAAGAAAACAGAAACAAAAACAAAACAAACAAACAAACAAACAAGCACCCCAGGGCCCGATGGTTTCAGAGCAGAATTCTACCAGACCTTCAAAGAAGAGCTAACTCTAATTCTCTTTAAACTATTCCACGAAATAGAAACAGAAGGGACATTACCAAACTCATTCTATGAGCCACAGTCACCTTGCTACCTAAACTACAAAAAAAAAAAAAAGCTACCCTATCAGACCTATCTCTCTTATGAACATTTGTTGGTATAATGTTCTTTTGGAATGTATACAATTTATCCTTGTTTGTTCAAATGCTGATTTCTCCACCTCATTATCTGGTTTCAATCTGGACATTGCATTGGGATGCTTATTTTAAGCATCACCTGTCTCAAGTTTGTGTAAATATGTCACCATTTGTTTTCTATATTGTCAATTAAACAACCAGCCCCATTGCTGAACAATGGAGAGGATAGGGTGGGACATCCTGGTTTGGAGAGGGGAGTGAAAGAAATGAGTGGGGGGATAAGAGGGAGAAGAGAGAATCCGGAGAAGATGACTTGGAACCACCATGTGGAGAAATGGATCGGACTTAAGATATGACTAAAAGCAAGTATAATGGGTGCAATCTAAATGGTAAGAAACTATGTGGGCTTGGAGGTTTAGGATGAAATAACTATTGCCCAGCATTGTGCTATAAGTTAAATAAATCAATCCCAATCTCTGTGTGGTGATTTGGGTATACAGCTAGTTAAGCCACTGCTTAACTAAAAGAACTATCAACAGTAAATATTAATACCCACAACAAATGTTGATGCGAAAATACTCAATAAAATACTTGTAAACTGAATCTAAGGACACATAAAAGACATCATCCACTATGACCAAGAAGCCTTCATCCCAGGCATGCAGGGGTGGTTCAATATATAGAAATCCATCAATGTAATCTACCATATAAAAAAACTCAAGGAGAAAAACAACATGATCATCTCCTTAGATACTGAAAAATCATTTGACAAAATCCAACACCCATTCATGTTCAAAGTCTTGGAGAGATCGGGTATACATGAACATACCTAAACATAGTAAAAACAATATATAACAAGCCTACTGCCAACATTAAACTAAACAGATAATCCCACTAAAATCAGGGACAAGGCAAGGCTTCCCACTCTCTTTATGTCTTCAACATAGTACTTGAAGTTCTAGCTAGAGCAATAAGACAACTAAAGGAGATCAAGGGGATACAAATTGGAAAGGAAGAAGTCAAAGTGTCACTATTTGCAGATGATATTATAGTTTACATGAGTGACCCCCAAAATTCAACCAGAGAACTCTTTCAGCTGATAAACACCTTCAGCAAAGTGGCTGGATACAAAATTAACTCAAAAACCAAACCAAACCAAACCAAACCAAAACAAAAAACAAGAAGCCCTCCTGTATACAAAAGACAAAAGGTCCGAGAGAGAAATTAGGGAAACAACACCCTTCACAATAGCCACTAATAACATAAAGTATCTTGGTATCACTCTAACCAAGCATTTAAAAGATTTGTTTGAAAAAAAACTTCAAATCTCTAATGAAAGAAATTGAAGAAGAAAGATATCAGAAGACAGAAATCAATCTGGTGCTCTCTCAGACAAATAGGAAGAGTGCGTCCTCAAGATCCAGCTATATCGAATTCTCCAGTCCAATTACCTAAAATATAGCTCGACAATTGTTTAGACAGATTTGCAGCACAGGAAAAATTCTCATGTTGTATGCTAGTGACACAAAGTCCAGCATACTTTCATTGACAGCCAGGTTGAGCGATTTGCCATAGGGTATCAATTTGCTCCTGCAAGAGGTCAATCCTCTGATTGAACACCATCATGGAGCAGCTGAGAGTGGCCATTGTCACAGTAAATTCTACCGGAGTGGACGCAGGACTAGCCACAGGATTATCAACATGGATTGCTGCAGCCATGAATCATCTGAAGGAATGGGCGGGCATGGGAGTGTTAGCAGGCCTTCTGGTGTTGGTCTCCTTGGTTTGCCTGTGGTATATATGCAAGATTAGAGTCTCACAACAGTGTGATGCAGCCATGATCATTCAGGCCTTTACAGCCATTGAAGCAGGACATTCTCCCCAAGCATGGTTGGATACCATAAAAAGCTAAAATGATACGCTCAGGATGCGAGGCTAAGCACTGCACTCAGGGTCAGCCGCTTTGGACCCAGAGAAGAGCATGTCTGATTGCATGTGGGTTGATGCCCCAGGTCCCGCCTCTGAGAAAAAGGTATCGGACGGGTCTGATGCTCTTTGGGTGGATGACACCTAAATGAACATCTGTACAAAGTCCCAATTTATTTCTAATATCAGAGATCAGACCTCTACTCTTGCCTGATGCGTCTAAAACAAAAAGGGGGAACTGTAGAGAGCTGCGGAATGCTATGCCTTAAAGATGGAGCTGGTTTCCGCCTTCCACCTTCCCGATGGTGAGTGCTCTCTGTCATGAACAACTCCACATTTGGCTAAGGCCGAGGATCTGGCTTGCTTCCATGTATGTGGACCTATCTGCATTGCCCCCGTGGCACGCCTGGGTTGGCTACCCAGAGGCTATTTAAGCTGTGGGCTGGCTTTCCCCGGGGTCCGAGGATTGTTCAATGTTCCTGAATAAACTGCATTGAAAAAAAAAATAAAAAAAAAATAAAAAAAAATAAAACCAATCTAAGCAACAAAAAAAAAAAAAAAAAAAAAAAAAAAAAAAAAAAATCCAGCTATACCACTCCTAAGCATATATCCGAAATATGCTCAAGTAAACAACAAGGATATTTGTTCAACCATGTTCGTAGCAGCTTTATGTGCAATAGCCAGAAGCTGGAAACAACCCAGATGCCCCTCAGTTGAGGAATGGATACAGAAATTGTGGTACATCTACACAATGGAATATAAGTCAGCAATAAAAAAAAAGAAAAGGGAAATCATTAAATTTGCAGGCAAATAGTGGGAACTGGAAAAGATCATCCTGAGTGAGGTATCCCAGATGCAGAAAGACACACAAGGTATATACTCACGTATTAGTTGATATTAGACATATAATATAGGATAAACATACTAAAATCTGTACACCTAAAGAAGCTAAGCAAAGAGGAGGACTCTGGGTAAGATGAGCAGGTCCTCAGGCAGAAAGGAAAATGGGACAGACATTGGAAGAGGGAGAAAACAAGGAGCAGGACAGGAGCCTGTCACAGAGGGCCTCTGAAAGACTCTACCCAGCAGGGTATCAAAGCAGAGGCTGAGACTCATAGCCAAACTTTGGGCAGAGTGCAGGGAATCTTATGAAAGAAGGGGGAGACTGGAAGACATGGAGAGAACAGGAGCTCCAAAAGGAGAGCAACAGATCAGAAAACTCTGGGCACAGGGCTCTTTTCTGAGACTGATACTCCAAACAAGGACCATGCTTGGAGATAACCTAGAACCCTTGCACAGAAGTAACCTATGGCATCTCAGTTTCTAAGTGGGTTCCTTAGTAATGGGAACAGTAACTGTCTCTGACATGAACTCAGTTTCTGGCTCTTTGATCACCTCCCCCTGATGGGAGAGCAGCCTTACTAGGCCACAGAGGAAAACAGTGCAGCCTGTCCTGATGAGCCTTTGATAGGCTAGGAGGAGGACCTCTATATTAGTGGACTTGGGGAGGGGCATGCAAGGAGAAGAAGAAGGGAGGTAGGATTAGGAGGGAATGATGGAGGCGGTTGCAGTGGGGATACACAGCGCATAAACTGTAATTTATAAAACTATAAATAATTTTTAAGTGAAAAAAAGAAGCTAATCCAGAAGGAGTAGCCTGGGTAAGATTATCAATCCTCATTTAAAAAGGGAAATGGAACAGACATCGGAAGAGGGAAGCATGAGAGGAGCCTACCAGAGAGGGTCTGATACATGCTACCCAGCAGGGTATCAAAGCAGATGCTGAGGATCATAACTAAACTTTGGGCAGAGTGCAGGGAATCTTATGAAAGAAGGGGAGATAGAAAGACTGGGAAGAAACAGGAGATCCACAGGGAAAGCAACAGAACCAAAAAATCTCGGCCCAGTGGTCTTTTCTGAGACTAAATCTCCAACCAAGGACAATGTATGGAGATAACTTAGAATGCCTGCACAGATGTAGCCCATGGCATCTCAGTATCCATGTAAGTTCCCTTGTAAAGGGAAGAGGGACTGTCTCTTACATGAACTCAGTGGCTGGCTCTTTGATCCCCTCCTCCTGGATGGGGGTGTTAGGGGGGAGCAGTCTTACCAGGCCGCAGAGGAAGACAATGCAGCCAGTCCTTATGAGGCCTGATAGGCCAGGATCAGATGAGAGGGAAGGAGGACCTCTCCACCAGTGGACTTGGAGAGGGGCATGGGCGAAAAAGAAGGAGTGAGGGTGGGAATGGGAGAGGATGAGGGAGGACATTGCAGCTGGGATACAAAATGAATAAACTGTAATAATATAAAAAAATAAAAGATCTTCTGGAGGTATCTCCATCCCTGATCTTAAGCTGTCCTATAGAGCAACAGTTACAAAACCTGCATGGTACTGGCATAGAAACAGAATGGTGGATCAATGGAACCAAACAGAAGACCCAGAAATAAACCCACACACTTATGGAGACCTGATTTTTGACAAAGATGCCAAAACCATACAATGAAAAAAAGATAGCTTCTTCAACAAATGGTGCTGGTCTAACTGGATGTCTACATATAGAAAAATGCAAATAGATCCATACTTATCAACCTGCACAAAACTAAAGTCCAAGTGGATGAAAGACCTCAACATAAAACCAGACACATTAAATCGGTTAGAAGAAAAAGTGGGGAATACCCTAGAACTCATTGGTACAGGAGAAAACTTCCTGAACAGAACACCAACAGCACAGGCTCTAAGAGCAACAATCAATAAATGGGACCTCCTGAAACTGAAAAGCTTCTGTAAAGCAAAGGACACTGTCATTAAAACAAAATGACTGCGTACAGATTGGGAAAGAAACTTCACCAACCTTATATCTGACAGAGGGCTAATATCCAGTATATATAAAGAACTAAAGAAGCTTAAAAGCAGCAAACCAAGTAATCTAATTAAAAAATGGGGTACAGAGCTAAACAGAGAACTCTCTGTAGAGGAATATCGAATGACAGAGAAACGCTCAACGTCATTAGCCATGAGTGAAATGCAAATCAAAACAACCCTGAGATTTCACCTTACACCCATGAGAATGGCCAAGATGAAAAACTCAAGTGACAACACATGCTGGAGAGGTTGTGGAGAAAGGGGAACCCTCCTCCACTGCTGGTGGGAATGTAAACTTATACAACCACTCTGGAAATCAATCTGGCGCTTCCTCAGACAACTAGGAATAGCACTTCCTCAAGATCCAGCCATACCACTCCTAGACATATATACAAAAGAGGCTCAAGTACACAACAAGGAAATTTGCTCAACCATGTTTGTAGCAGCTTTATTTGTAATAGCCAGAAGCTGGAAACAGCCCAGATGCCTCTCAACTGAAGAATGGATGCAGAAGTTGTGGTACATCTACACAATGGAGTATTACTCTGCAATGAAAAATGAGGAAATCATGAAATTTGTAGGTAAATGGTAGGACCTGGAAAGCATCATCCTGAGTGATCTGTCTCAGAAGCAGAAAGACACACACAGTATATACTCACTCATATAGACATATAACATAGAACAAACCTAGTAAAATCTGTACATCTAAAGAAACTATTCAAGAGAGAGGACCCTGAGTAAACTGCTCAATCCCCATCCTGAACGGCAAAGAAGAAGGACATCAGAAGAAGAAAACAGGAAACAAGTTAGGAACCTGCCACAGAGGGCCTCTGAAACGCTTTGCCCTGCAGACTATCAAAGCAGATGCTGAGACTTATGGCCAACTGTTGGGCAGAGTGCATGGACTCTTATGTAAGAAGTGGGAAATAGTAAGATCTGGAGAGGACAGGAACCCCACAAGGAGAGCAACAGAACCAGAAAATTTGAACACAGGGGTCTTCCCAGAGACTCATACTCCAACCAAGTACCAGGCATCAAGATAACCTAGAACCCCTGCACAAATGTAGCCGGTGGCAGTTTAGTGTCCAAGTGGGTTACATAGTAATGGGAAGAGGGACTGCCTCTGACATAATCTGATTGGCTAGCTCTTTGATAACCTCCCCCTGATGGGGGAGCAGCCTTACCAGGCCACAGAAGATGACAATGCAACCACTCCTGATGTGATCTGATAGACTAAGATCAGAAGGAAGGAGAGGAGGACCTCCCCTATCAGTGGACTTAGGGAAGGGCATACGTGAAGAAGGGGGAGGGAGGGTTGAATAGGGAGGGGAGAAAGAAAGGGCTAATGGGGGGATACAAAGTGAGTAAAGTGTAACTAATAAAATAAAAAAAACCCACAGAGTCTCTTTTGAAAATAAATAAATAAATAAAATTAAAATAAAAAATATTAGAAAATTTAAAAAAAGAATAAAATAGAGGATAATTTCACTTGTCTTTGGCATCAAAAAGCACAACATACAAGAATTAAGTAAGTCAGGGAAGAAAAACTGTAAGTTTGAAACTATGAAGTATTGTCAAAAGGCAGTAAGGAAGATCCACTCACCTGAAGTGATTATAGTGGGCCCATGGCTGAAAAACAATATTGATAGTACACTTTTACAACCCAAAGCAATTTATAGAGACAGTGCAATTCTGCCCAGATTTTAATATTCTTTTCTTCAGAATCATAAAAAATTCCTGTTAATATTTATGTAGGCTCTCAAGACCTCTTACAGTCAGAACAATATCAGTAAGGAGTGAAGTTTGAGGTCTTACAGTTATTTTCAGTTTTAAAAAATGGACTGAGGATGTAGCCCAACAGATAAAGTACTTGGCTTGCAAGCATGAAGTTCTACATTTGATTCTCAGAGTAAGTTTGATGATCACATTTGTCTTTCTCTATATATAAATAAAAAAAAATAAATCCTGTTTGCTGTTATATTAAATTATCTAATTAAAAATAATTAAATTCCCTTACCACATCCTACAATCTCTTTGGGCATAGATTTTTGACCAGGTTTAGAATTTCAGGCATCAATTCTTTCATGTAAATTTGATCTCAGGTAGAATTTTTTTTTTAATGTGGAAAACTCTTTTTCTTTCAATTAAAAAGTCTCATTAAAAATTTCTTTTGGGACTGTAACATTACCTCTAAATATATTTAAAAACTTAAATCTTCTGTTTGTTTCTCTTTTTCATGTGTTATATGAAGCCAGTGGGGAGTCCTTAGGCAACTTGAATATTGGAAAATAATATAATATGTTCCTTAAATAATTTTCAAAGTTGCTATAATTGTTACCTGAAAGAAATTTTTGTGAAGAGAAGTTTTACCAACCTCCTCTTTAAAGAAGTACAATAAAATAATAAGAATGTAAGGTCATCATTATGTGTGTTCAAATATAACCTTAGAATGAAAGATCAGTGGGTTGTCACGATTTTCTGTCACCAAATGGGCCTTCCTAGCTTAAAAGAGAAGTGCATGCCTACCAGGACTATTTTCCTGTCACGGAGGCAGGAGGTAGAGCAAACACATAGGTTAGGAGGGAAAATGTTTCTTGTCCTACTTAAGTCTCTTAGCTCTGAATTTCCCCACCTCACCAAGAATGAAGACCCAAGCTGACTTATTGTCATAAAAGATGCGAGGATGAGTGGATAGAAATGTTGAAAGACTTGATGAGTAGCCAGCTAGAGAGTAGAGTCTTGAAAAACTCAGTGGTTAGAGGTTAGGTAGGGATCATGGTTTAAATATATTCTATCCCTGCAGGAAATATTTATGTAGGAAAAAGTACTTTTCCAACATAGAGCAGTTCTTAAAATTGTAGAATGGGGCAGGTCCAAGATGGCGGCGCCTGGACGACTCTCATTCTGATCAGCAACACAGCAGGAATGGCACAGTGACCAGCAGTCAGAACTTGGGGCCCTAAAACACAAGTGATTGTGTTTCCCAGGTGAGAGGATACCCCATGGTGGGGGATTCAATCAGCTTCAAATCACCCAGCTAAACCGCAGAAGAGATCCCAGTTCCACCAGGCGCTTGGTCACCAGCCCAGAGCCATAAGCCAGCGTGCTCTGATCACTGTCCCAGACTGAACTGTGGGCCCCACAACATCAAAGACTGGGATTTCCAGTGAGAGATAACCCCACGGTGCAGGAAATGATTGGGACCGACCTTAGGTCACTCAGACAATCCCTGGAAAAAGACCCAGGGTTCTCGTGCGCCCAACAGCCAGCCCAGAGCAGAGCTGGGCACACAGGCGCCAGCACAGAGTTCTGCCTGTGTGCCTGATTCGTTGCCCCAGATAAGATTCTAGAATGGTCTAAAAACAAATAGATTTATAAAATATTACTCTCATTCTCTCAGATCAAAATAATTTCCTAAGTAACTGGAGACTCAGCAGCCTTCCAGCAAGATAGGCAATAATGTGTACCAGAATGGGAAGACTGTCCCAAAGGATGGAAGGGCAGATAAATGCCATTACTTCTCAGTGCCTCACACTCAGAGAGGGAGGTAGAAGGAGGCTGTAAATGCAATGTCAAATGACATTCCTTTATGGGAATATAACTGTGGATTGAGATCCTTTAAATAGCAAGACCATAGTGTTGTAATGAAGTAATGTGTATACCTTACAAACATAAATAAATGTTGCTATACTTGTACTATAAGCTCATGTAGAGTGAATAATGTAAAAGGAATCTTTAAAGTATTACAAATTCAATGTTATTCCAGCATTCTAATTCAAGATGATTAATTTGTTGCAACTTCATGCTATATTTCACCTGCCATGCTTGGTGCTGATAGTGTAATTTATAAAGACACCCCCCAAACAACAATATACATGCATTATGTATATTTCCTCAGTATTGTTATTTAAACTTTTCAAATTATTTTCTGCATTGAGAATTTTCTTGGAAATGCACTCTGAGTGTCATGGTACATACAATGATTTGCCAGTGTGTACCACAGGCCTGATAACAACCTCCTTTAGGGAACTCTGCAGCAAATGTTGTCCACAGATCTCACTGGACAGAAATAAAACATTCCTAATCTCAGTAAATAATCCAATGGGTACCCAGGGAAAGGCGTGACCTCATGTAAGTTCACTGTCCTCTAATGAAGTGACTGAGAGTCCAAGACTGTTTACTGACCATGCTCCCAGTAACTAGGTACCACACAAGACATCATCATGTCTACCACTATATACATATACTGCTGAGACCTACTATAATTGGGGAAGAACCCCCTTATGCCAGTGTTACAGCTCTTTCCATAACCACTGATTCTGAGGTCATGACCAACTCTTTAAGTCCCAAGATACATTCTTCATTCCAGGAAATTTCATTATTTTTGATGAAAATTGCTTCTCAAACCATCATTTCTGTACTTATTCGTATGGTATCACAATTGGGAAAGGTTATAATAAAAAAACAAAACAAAACAAAACTTCCAATTCTAAGACTAAATGTATTTCCTGTCTTCCTTCTGTAATAGCATGCCTCTCTTTCTCCAATACTTAATGTTTGTTGCTGGTCAAAAGACACCATTTTACCTGCTGGTATTTGTTTAAAGTACCCAAAGAGGAGTCATAACTTATAGATCAGTAGAGAATAGTTTGTGTTGCACATGAAATGTTCCTTCTCTTTGAAGGTTTTGAATTCTGACTATGAAGTTTCCAGGGTTATGCAATCACCAGATATGCAAGACATTTAATCCATAGCACCCACAGGTCAGAATCCACCTGATTCAAAGATGATGCAAAATCATGGCTGGAGAAGTGGAGACAAATGACTTCAAAAGCGGTGGTTAATAAATTGATTCTGCACAGCATAGGTAACGAGGCAGATGAAACTTGCTAGTGCATTTATCCTCTGCACAATGTCTTTATTAGAAAAGCGAATATGCTGAAGAAGCTTAAGTTTGAGTTGGGAAAAGTCATGGAGTTCCATATGCAGGTGAAAGCTCTGGAAAAGGTGCTGGTGAAGAGACATGTTCTAAACTTTAGCCTGCTGATTGAGATGAACTACCGATTCAAGAATCCATTTAAAATCTAGAGTGTTAATAGTGACAAAAGGATCCTCTTTATGAAATTAAACAGACAATTTCCATAGGTAAATATACTATTTTATGTTTACTTAAAAGCACACACACATGCACACACACACACACACACACACACACACACACACACACACACCACTTGGCTCCCTTCAGGATCCATTGACTACCTAACAGTGCTCCCAAGGCTCAGCATGTCAAACATCTCTTCATGTCGTAGGTCAGGGTTACCCAGGAGATTCCCCAAACAATGTTATTATTCTCACCCTTGGTTGCCTGCCAGAACTAAAACCATCTTGCTGAAAATACCACACACCTCAGTCTCAGGACTAGGAGAAATCCAGCTGGAAATGAGAATCCTCCCTGAGTAGGGAACCTTGTGGTATCTGAAGGTGCTATGCCTCTTCCCTCTTTTATTCCTTCTTCCCTCTTGCACTGGTTACTTGCAGTTGTGAGCCCCCAATCAAGAGAGCCAAAAGGGCCCCTACGGTTTTGCAAACACACTTAGTGCTGTTTATCCCTCACTCGTATTCTTTGTTGCCCCCTCTGTCCTTCTCAGATAGTCATCTCTCTTTCCACCCTCATAGTACCTGTGGTCTACCATTTTCCTCTCTACAACGCCTTCCCACCATGGTCCATTTTTACTTTCAGGGCCTCTGGGATTACCTCAGGTTATTTCTCATATCTAAATGTTTTTTCATTTGTGGTTGCCATATTTTATTGGATCATAGGCTAGTAAATCAAATATAAGATTTTGGATACTGCCATCTACAGACAAATGGTAGCAAATGGTCTTAAGTGGTACCAATTCAATAAAAATATTAAAGCTGGCTTTAGGGTTGATGTGTGGCTTTCTCCTCTAAACATATACATGCTTGTTAAAGGAAAATCTAAAATCTCTGTCTGATATCAAAAGAGCCACCTGGTATGGGACAGAGAAAAACAAAAAATAAGGGACTATTTTATTGCCACTGACCTCACAATCTTTTAGTTTTTATTTGATTCTATCACTTTTTAAAGGTATAAATATTATCTAAAAATCTGTAAGATTATTGTGTATACATAACTTTCTGTCATGATACTAGTAGTCAGACGTAGTAACTAATTCTAGAAATAAGCTTCATCTAGCCGCCTGTACCTGTTTCTAGGTTTGAGTTTGAAGCAAGTAACTAGGAACAAAGTTTGTTTACCTCGGATGTACTTGATAGATTTTGGTACCTTTCTGAGATCTGATGAATATGGCATTAAAAATGTTTAGATTTTCTACAAGTCCTAACAGTGACCATTTAGATTTCCAAGAAGTTGACAGGGTCCCCAGTGACAAATCCGCTTGGATTGTGTATCATCAAACACTGGAAAAAAAACCCTGCTTCATGCTTCTTCTGCCTGGTTCTGCACAAACAGTGGACAACAATGGATGGACTGTTATGCTCTGCCTAATCAGGATTGCCACTAAGCTTTCAAACACCACCCAAAGATCAACGTTAGAGTATAGACTAGTCAGGACATTCAAATTGATAAGATTGTATGAGAGTAACACGATAATTTTATAGAACTGTGAGCTCAAAAATACTTAATCCTGTCCTACATTCAGATAGAAGGGGAGGAGGACCTCCCCTATCAGTGAACTAGTAGAGGGGCATAAGAGGAGAAGAGGGAGGGAGGGGGGACTGGGAGAAGATGAGGGAGAGGCTACAGCTGGAATACAAAGTGAATAAATTATAATAAATAAATAAATAAATAATAAAATAATTTAAAAAATACTTAATCCTAAGACTGCCAAATACAGACAAGCAGGACATTGTGGAAAGCTTAGAAAAATTGCTTCATTTTTGTAAATAGTTTTACTCTTTTAGAGTTAAGATCTTTCCTTTTTATTTAGCCTAAAAAAGGGGATGTAAAAAATAGGAACAATAGGAAAAAGGATAGATTATTGAATGTACTCTTATAGATTTTTGTATATTGATACAAGTAAAGTTATGATTGGTTATATCAGTATAGATCTGTTGTATATTGGTTCAGAATTAGTTTTATTTTGGTTACAACATACTACATATCAACTCTTTTTATGGTATGGTACCTATGCAATTCTTAAAAATGCAATGTGAAGTTCTAGTCTTTTTGAAAGCTACTGTCACAAGCTGTTTAGGCTCATTAAGAAGTGCAAACTAATAATCAAACTTGTGGTTTTGTTAGGTACTAGTTTAGATAATCACAGGTGTTTTCTAAGTTAATCAGTCTCTCTTTCTTTCTAGAAACAAGCAATTCATATATACTAGAGATTGCTAGATGGTCTTAAAAACCTCAAAGATCTACAGAATATGGCATTTACAGATGTATTATTAATTTTAGCCATTCTGATGGGTGTAAGGTGGAATCTCAGGGTCACTTTGATTTCCATTTCCCTGATGACTAAGGATGCTGAGCATTTTTTTAAGTGTTTCTCTACCATTTTATATTCCGTTGTTGAGAATTCTCTGTTTAGCTCTGTGCCCCATTTTTAAAATTTGATTACTTAGTTTGTTGGTGTTCAACTTCTTGAGTTCTTTATATATTCTGGATATTAGCCCTCTACCAGATGTAGAGTTATTGAAGATCTTTTCCCATTCTGTAGGCTGTCTTTTGTTCTGTTGACAGTGTCCTTTGCTTTACAGAAGCTTTTTAGTTTCATGAGGTCCCATTTATTGATTGTTGATCTTAGAGCCTGTGCTATTGGTGTACTGTTCAGGAACTTATCTTCTGTGCCAATGAGGTCAAGGCTCTTCCTCACATTTTCTTCTAACAGATTTAGTGTGTCTGGTTTTATGTTGATATCTTTGATCCATTTGGATTTTATATGGGATTAGGGGGTCCTGCTGAGACTGATAAATCAACCAAGGACCATGCATGGTTAGGGCCTAGACCTCTTGATCAGATGTAGCCTATGGGCAGCTCAGTCTCCATGGAGCCCCTCTAGTAAGGGGAGCAGGGGCAGTCACTGGTATGAACTCAGTTGCCTGCTCTTTTATTACCTCCTCCTGGTAATTTGGTCTTATTAGGCCACAGATAAAGAGGATTCAGACTGTCCTGATGAGATCTGAGAGGATAGGGTCAGATAGTAGGTGAGGAGGACCTCCCCTATCAGTGGACTAGGGGAGGAATATAGTAGAGGGAAGAGGGAGAGTAAAACCAGGAGGAGATGAGGGAGGGGGCTACATCCAGGATAGAAAGTGAACAAACTGTAATAAATAATAATCATGAAGAAAAAATAATTTTAAAAACATATTTTGTTAAGTTGAGAAGCTTTTGACAATGAGAAGTGTCAGCTCCTAGCAGCACCCCATCTTGATTTTGAAGAAGACAATGAGCATCAAAAAATTCATATGTTGCAGCTAGCCACTGGGCAAGAAAATGCCCCTACTTTTACTGCAGACAGAATACTGAACAAACTGGATGCAGGAAAATTGACTGTCAAGTTTTGCAAGGACAAGGTCAGCATGTCCTTTATAATACCTGCTTCACAGAAAAGTCTGTCAGATATTCTGAGCCGGAAGGCTGAAGATGATGCTACAATGTTATAGAAAAATCTTGGGTGACTGACCTGGCAGTCAGCAGTCTCTGTCATTTCTATACTTTTTGAAGCTGCTTGCTCTGCATTTCCTTTTTATTCAGATAGTAATTATCCTTCTGGGGCAGATAATACTTATCCTTCTCTGAGGCACATAATCACAATTGCCTAAGGCATATGATCACAATTGCTATTCTTCTAAACTATATCTGAAACACTGGGGAGAATTTTCCCACCTGATTTCCACTCATTGATTATTGCCAGGGAGTTTGTCTCTATTTTCTATGAAGTATTTATTCTGTGATATTTCCTGGAGGCTGTTGCTAGGAGATTTAACTTTGTTTTCTGCCAAATGTACATTCTGTGATATTTCCTGGTACCTGAGTTCAGCTCCCAGCCAAGATGGCTCTTTATTTCAAAATGGGGTTATACCCAGGCTAACTTAAATGCTTCACAGGCAACACAAAAGGGCAGTCATAACCATTTGGTATATCTTCTGCAGATTTCCTCTACTGAATTGCAGACAGACAAACAGAGAGACAGACAGAGGAATCGAGAGAGTACTGGGAGAAACAACTGTACTGAGAGGGTGTCTCTGGGATGAGCTAAAAACCTAGGGCAATGAAACCCCCAGGAATCTATGATGGTGACCCTAGCTAACACTCTTAGCTATGGAGGACATGGAACCTAAACAGGCTATCTGTAACCAGGCAATACTTTCAATGAAGGGATTGGGACACCAAGCAGCCACAGTACCTTTAATCTCTAGTTTATTCTGTTTACAAGATGTGCTGGGGATAAAGATGTAGAGGAAATTGTTGGGGTGACTAACCAATGACTGTTCTAACTTGAGACCCATGCCATGAGAGGGAACCTAAGCCTGACACTATTAATGATATTCTGCTATACTTGTGAACAGTATCCTAGCATAATCATAATCAGAGAGGCTTCACCCAGCAACTTCTGGAAACAGATGCAGAGACCCATAGCCAATCATTAGTTGGGGAATCCTGTAGAAGAGAGAGGAAGTATTGTAAAAGCCACAGAGGTCAAGAACACCACAAGAAAACCCTTAGAACCAACTAACCTGGGTCCATATGGGCTCAAAGAGACTGAACTGCCAACCAAGGAGCCTGCATGAAACTGACCTAGACCCCCTGCACATATGTTACAGTTGGGTAACTTGGTCTTCTTATGAGACTCTCTGATTCTGTTACCAGTATTTGGGACTCTTTCCTCATACTGGCCTGCCTCCTCTAGCTTCAGTATGAGAGGATGTGCTTAATCTTACTGCAACTTGATATGCCAGGGCTGGTTGATATCCATGGGAAGCCTGGCCTTTTCTGAAGAGAAAGGGAAGAGGAGTGGATAGGGAGGGAAGTGGGAGTAGGGCCTGGGAGGAGAGGAGGCAGGGGAAACTGTGGTCAGGATGTACTATAAATAAACAGAAAGATAAATGAATGAATGAATGAAGAAGAAAAAGAGAATGAAGCATGTGTAAATTCTGTCTTTGTATGGGCATTAATCTCTTCTATTTTATTTCAATTTATTTGATAGGCACATTTCTTTGTTATTATTTTTACTTTCTACAGCATTCACTATGATATACGGCATGTAATATGAATCTCAAAAAGTATTTGATTTATGTCTGTGTAAATGTGAGCTAGCAAAAATCTTATCTGCAGATCCACAAATCTAGGTTATTGAGGGTTATTGGGGCAATGCAGAAACCAGTTGGAGCATGAAGGCTGCTTTAAATATCCTGACCCAAAAATACAGAGTTGGAATGCCCCAGTCTATCACTTCCATCAAGGCCAAAATGAGTGAGCGTTTCTCTTCCTTCAAGAATTCATATTTCCCAGAATAGAATTTATAGTTTCCTGAAAATCTATTTGTATGTTTATGTGAATTAGCAGGAGGTAAGCCATTTGTTCCCCCAATATCCTGAATTATGCCAGGAAAAAATAGACATTTGTTGTGATGGTATTTTGTAGTTTACAAAGAATTAATAAATAGCTCACACTAAAATATTACATTTAAATTTATATATTATGAATAAACTGACTTAGTCCCTCTGAGACTTAAATCTTCTGACAGTTTGTTTACTGCTTTTTTACAGGGCAATCTTAGCCTTTAGAGCAAATACAAATGAAATAAATAAAAAAAAGAGACAATACAAAAGAAAATTCTCTCATTGTCTCATTATTTTTTTTTCTGTCCTTTCTTCCTTTCCATCAGGAAGATATCAAGAGTGACTATATCATTGCATTTGATTCCATATTATCAACCCTATTCTTTGGATACAAGGGCTGTTTACTATCATGGTCTCAAAAACAATTAAAAAAAGAGAACTGAACATTGCAATATCTTGGAAGTTGATGTATTTGTCTCTTTTATGTATAATTTTGTTTTATTTTTTTATTAATTACACTTTATTCAATTTGTATCCCCCCATAAGCCCTTCCCTCCTCTCCTCCTGGTCCCACCCTCCCTCCCCTTCTTCATGCATGCCCCTCCCCAAGTCCACTGATAGGGGAGGTCCTCCTATCCTTCCTTCTGATCTTAGTCTATCAGATCACATCAGGAGTGGTTGCATTGTCATCTTCTGTGGTCTGGTAAGGCTGCTCCCTCCTCAGGAGGAAGTTATCAAAGAGCAGGCCAATCAGACTATATCAGAGGTAGTCCCTCTTCCCATTACTATGTAACCCACTTGGACACTAAACTGCCATGGGCTACATCTGTGCAGGGGTTCTAGGTTATCTCCATGCCTAGTACTTGGTCAGATTATGAGTCTCTGGGAAGACCTCTGTGTTCAAATTTTGCGCTTTCTCAGACAACTAGGAATAGCACTTTCTCAAGATCCAGCCATACCACTCCCAGCCATATATCCAAAAGAGGCTCAAGTACACAATAAGGACATTTGCTCAACCATGTTTGTAGCAGCTTTATTTATAATAGCCAGGAGCTGGAAACAGCGCAGATGCCCCTCAACTGAAGAATGGATACAGAAATTGTGGCACATCTATACAATGGAGTATTACTCTGCAATGAAAAATGAGGAAATCATGAAATTTGCAGGTAAATGGTGGGATCTATAAAGGATCATCCTGAGTGAGTTGTCCCAGAAGCAAAAAACACACATGGTATATACTCACTCATATAGACATGTAACATAGAATAAACCTAGTAAAATCTGTACATCTAAAGAAACTAATCAAGAGAGAGGACTCTGACTAAAACGCTCAATCTCCATTCTGAAAGGCAAAGAGGATGGACATCAGGAGAAGAAAACAGGAAACAAGTTAGGAACCTGCCACAGAGGGCCTCTGAAAGGCTCTGCCCTGCAGAGTATCAAAGCAGACGCTGAGACTTATGGCCAACTTGTAGGGCAGAGTGCATGGACTCTTATGTAAGAAGTGGGAAATAGTAAGATCTGGAGAGGACAGGAACCCCACAAGGAGAGCAACAGAAACAGAAAGATTGTATTTGTCTCTTTATGTTGTATTACATTTGGGGAAAGGCAACAGCATCAGGAATCATCCCCTTCCCTTTTCCATGTCCTAGATCATGAGATGCATAGAAAAGAACTCCTCTCTTTTGTGGCAGAGGAGTCACAAAACACTAAACCAGTTTTTAATTAGACATAAAGTATCAAGCCAGAGGGCAGAGAAAAAATCAAGACATGTAATTATCATCACATTATGTCTTTTGACTCTGTCCTGTTTTTCTTTTCCTCAGTTCTCCACCATCTTTTCTTCCCATAGCTTCTATATCTCTCATATATTTCAGAGAAGCTGTAGGCAGGAACTGTGTTAACTGAGATGGAAAGATCCAGTCCACTGTGGGGAGCAACATTCCCTAAGCAAGGAATTTTGAATTCTAATAAGTGGAGAACACAAGCTGATCACTAGTGTGCATTAATTCATTGGTCTTTGCTCTTGACTGTGGCTATAATGTGACCTCCTTTAAGTTCCTGATATTGATGGACAATAACCTAAATTTTTGAGCCAAATGAAACCCTCCCCCAACAAAAGTTACCACAATGCTGATACTTACATGCCTTGATATTTTTCCTTCCTGTCTTCTTGCTTTTGTCATGCTGTTTTTCCACATCAATAGGAAATGAACCTAAGCAGCTGTTTACTGAGCTATAATAAGTATTTATAATTACTTTTTGAAAATTTTCAAAGAAATTTTCTCTACATAGTATCATAGGTCATATTTACAACAATGGATTTTGTGTATATATGTGAAGAGAGAAAAGGTCACTAAGACAAGAGTTTGGGGATATTCTTGATGTTTTTAAATAGAGTAAATATTTACCTTTGTGGGTAAAAAGAAGTGATACCTAAATTTCCAGGTCTGTAACATAACACTTTGATTAATGGCATGGCTCAGATACGGGGCTTTTTAGCGAAGACCATGTAAGGTCAGACTAAACTTGGAACTCAGACATCTTTTTTCCTCTGGTAGTTACCCTTACTTTATATTGGTTGTGTTTACCATTGAATATAAAAAATGCAATTAATTAAATCACTGTTTGTGTGGAGAATTTGGTAGAGAAATAAGTGCAAAATCCATAATTACTCAAAGTTACACAAATGGATTTGTAGGAAAATGTCCAAGAAAAAGTCTCTGAAGAAATTTCCCAGTGCAATTTTAACTCATACAAACTAGTAAAATTTGCATCAGTGGAGAACACATTTTTTTTTTTCAAATTCATACCTTCTTGAAGCTACATTTTTTTTATATCTCAAAGTTAAATTATTTTATCTTCAGTTAGGGAGTTGTGACATTCTCTAAGTGCTATGACAAAGTGTATGCATTCCTTTAAGAGCCTATAATAAATAATAGCACAATACTCTTTTATCTTTGATATAATCTGTGATAACAAAAGTCTAGGCAAACAGTTAAGTAAATATCCATTAGTTAAACTGAGATTACAGACTATAGAAAATATTTAAAAGTATTTTTTGGAATTTTCCAAGAGAGAAAAGTGTTTTTTCACCCATATCTTTTGTGATTTTCAGAGTTCTTTGGAGTTTAGGGACTAAAATAAAGCAAAAACATCCAGAGGTCATTTAGGAAGCTTTCAGTGGAGCTCACTATTTGTATCATGACCTGATAAGATTTCCTTGTAGTTAAAGGACGTGTGCCATGGTTCTGATAGCTCTTCCTAGCTTCTCAACCATGTTCTTTCTGGCTGGTAGATTCTCTCAGCATTGACCTGTTTTCTATGAAGCTGTTCAAGACATTCTTGGTGAGGTAAAGTTGCACATTTCATTTTCTTTTTACAGAAAGAGTGTTGGTATAATGTTCTTTTGGAATGTATACACCTTACCGTTGTTCATTCAAATGCTGATTTCTCTCCCCTACTCTCTGGTTTCAATCCGGACATTGCATTGTGATACTTATCCTAAGTATCACCTGTCTCAACTTTGTGTAAACATGCCAAAATAAAACAACCAGCCACAGTGTTGAGCAATGGACAGGAAGGTAGGAGGGAGAGGCGGGGAGCCAGAGGACCGGAAGGAGTGGGAGGCAGAGGAAGAGGAGTAAGGACAGAGGACAGAATCTAGGAGAGCAGAGGCAGGAACAGAGGCAGGCAGAGATCTTGGAATGACTTGGAGAATGAACTGGACTTAAGATTTCACAAAAAGCAAGTATAATGGGTGAATCTAAATGTTAGGAATCTATGAGGGCTTGGAGGTTTAGGATGGAGTAACTATTGCCCAGCATTGTGTTCTAGGTTAACTAAATAAATCATAGTCTCTGTGTGGTGATTTGGTTATACAGCTGTTTAGGATTAACTGCAGCATTACTTAAGATAGACCAATAGTAAATATTAATCGACAAATACAACAAAAGAGAAATTGATTCTCAAACAAGTGAAAAGTTCCAGAAAAGTTAATAAATCCTCAATTCGAGGAAAGAATCTGCCAACTCTTGCTTCCAGGTCACCATGGCTTATTTCAAGACAACAAGCATTGTAGTCAAAATTTAATCTGTGAATCCTCAGCTCTACTTATGAGTAGTTTTTATTTCCTAAATATCAGTCAATGGCATCTTGAATTAGTTGTATGACATAGCTAAAGTTTGTTACCATCTCACTAGAGTATAACTTTTGCTTTATTTATGTATTTATGTATTTAGATTAAGGTTTTCTTCATGCGTGAGCTCTAAGAATCTATGAAGATAGCTTATAAAGTGACATTTGGAAAGGGCCATGGTCGTGAGGTACACTGGTCAATTTTTTATGAGTGTGAGGAGTCAACATTTAGTCAAAAATGTTGAACAGAAGCATCTATGGTCATTTTCTCATTAATTAAGCAAAATTTGTATGATTGAGCCAGGAATAATGTTTTCTATGCCTGTCCTGTAACCGCAGAAACTCTGGAAGCAGAGGTTGCAAGATCACAAGTGGCAGCCAACTTAAAATACAGAGTAGGACCATTTCTTAAAGAGTTAAAACAGGCAGAGGCACTGGTAGGAGATGGCTAATTCATACCAAGGCTGCTCAATGATGGCAAATACATAGTTGGGAAAGTGGGACATAGAAAGCTTCTGTGACAACCTCTTCCCCAACCCCAACCTCCCCAAAATGTAACAGTCTAAACAGAAAGCCATCAAAGAGAACTCTTAAAATGTGTGATAAGATGTTGAAATTTATGGTTTCTGGCAGGGGTGCAGAAGGAGAGAAACTCAGTTCTATTTAAGGGGCAGGCCACTGAGAGTTTGACCATGTTCCAGTGAGAATACAGATAACACCAATTGAGTTATTTTTTCTTTTTCCTTTTTTTTTAATTTTAAGATTTTTTGGGGGAGGGGAAAGTAACAAGGGTGGGGAACAGACAGGAAAGGATTGGAAAATGAATATGATTAGAGCATATGATGTGAAATTCCCCAAAAAACAATAAAAAAATGTTACTTTTTTAAAAAGCAGGCTGAAACATTAGGCGTGGGGAGTACATGGATGAGTTTGGGGAACAATTGAAGGAAGACCTACAGAATCAGCTAACCTGGGCTCACAGACTGAACCACCAACCGAAGAGCATGCTGGCCTGGACTTAGGTCCCTGCACATACGTAGCTGGTGCATACCACGGTCTTCATGTGGATCCCCAAACACCTGGAATGGGAGCCCTCTTTGACTCTGATGTCTTCCTCTGGATCCACTTCCCCTAACTGGACTGCCTTGCTTGGCCTCAGTGGGAAAGGGTGTACCTAGGTCTGCATCAATGTACTGTGCCACTGCAGGTTGGTACTCATGTGGGACCTCCCCTTCTCTGAGGAGGAGAGGGGGGGATAAAGGGAGGAGTGAGCAGATGGGGGGCTGGGAGAAGATTTGGGGTCTGCAATTAGGATGTAAAGTGAATAAATAAATTAAAAAAAAAGCAGGCTCAGCAAACCATAAGAAGCAACCCAGTAAATAGTACTACTCCATAGCCCTCTGCATCAGCCATCTCCTCCAGGTTCCCTTGCAGTTTGAGTTCCTGCCTTGGCCTTCCTCAGTGGACTGTGACTTGGGATGTATAAGCCAAATAAACTGACCTCCCCCAAAACTATATGTAAAGCTATATGTATTTTAAAAACCTATTATTCTGCAAGCTTCCCATAAGGCTTCACAGGAAGCCACACATTGCCAAATAAAAAGTTGAGTGCCTTGGTAAGATACCTTTTCTTGAGTTGTTTATCAAGGGTATCCTGGAAGCCTGATGAACAACACAGTTTATTATCATTGATGACTCTTGGTTGTCAGTAAAGAACTTAATTGTAAGATCCCTGTTGTTGCTGATACAATACCCATTAGTGGCAGGATATGGAACAATCAAGTGCTACTGGTCAGGATGCTTCATCCCTGCTGGTTAGCTTTGATTGAACTATAAGACGCCGTGAAGGCTCCTAGAGGAATAAAGCAATCAGTAGATTTACCCAGTTGTGACCCATGTGAATTCAGTGATGGCCAGCCATGCAAGATAGGCCCATTAGTATAAGAATGGCCCAAAAGCTATGGGAGTAAGCACCTGCTTTGTGATTGAGCTTAAGGCTCATTTCACAGGAAGGAAGAGTCTTGTTAGTGTAAGTCTGACCAAGAAACAATAGTTGGAGAGTTTACAGGCCCTAGCCATTAACCTATTGCTATTTTTTCATAAATGAGCATAGTATCAAACTGCCAGTTAAATTTAAATTTATATACACATAGATGTGTACAGCTCTGAGGCATCAGGAGAAAAATTTCTTTGTACCTTCAACAGCAGTTAACATAGGACCTCACAACTGGTCAGTAGAGTGTTCATCCACAAATGGGATATCTGTATCACACCCCCCTCCAGTAATCAGGGACTATCACAGAACAGGGGTGAAAAGAAGGAGGAGGAAGGGGAGGAAGAATAGGAGGGAGAAAAAGAGGTAAAAGGAGAGTAAGAAAAAACAACAACAACAACACACAAGGTCTTCAAGGAGTTTACACTCTCCTTGTGGAGACAGATTAACCTAAAGCAAGCTATATAAAAATCACACAAACTCCCAGATTTTTTGATGCTTACTTATATGTACAAAATACAGAATAATGTGGTTTTGTTTGCTGACAGAAGAAAATTAACACATTAGGACCGCTAAAACATCAGTTAATCCCCAAGTTGTAAAAATAAACTTTGGTAAGTATTCTAATCTAAGGGTCCTCGCATGGGGATGACTATGGTGTGCTCAAAGGAAATGCTGGAATGTAAGTCTTAAAATTAAGAAATACTTGGAATTGGAGTAAAAATAAAGGGAAAGAAACCATTAAAAAAAGAAAGGGGATTTGAGCAGGAGAGATTATACAGAACCTCACAACCTACTTTAATTAACTTAGAATGTTGCACGGGAAACTTATTAGAGATGTGATGCCGTTACATTTGGGAAGTAAAAAAAAAATCACTGAGCTTTAAGAGTCAGATTATTGGGAAGGAAAAAAAAAACAAAGCTACAGAGAAGAATATCATGCTCCGGAAAGCATCCATTGAGGTAGAGAGATATACTGGATAGTAGAGGATAGCATTTATAAATGTGACTTGTGCTGGCATGTGAAGACCATTGTGTATTAGATTGCTCTAATAGGATGTGAAAAATGAAAGAAAAGAGAATCAGGTGCCTTTGTCTTGAGTAAATGAGTACATACTAGTGTAAATTTCTGAATTAAGAACAAAGGGTATTAAAGTACATTAATTCAGCAGTTATTAGGTACATATTACCAGATTATAATAATGAGACATTGAGAATAGAGCCACAAACACAACACAATTAGTTTTTGTTTTTATGGAGTTAATTTTCATTGAGAAAAGACAGAAGTCATAGGTAGAGCTGTTATTTAATATATGTTTGTGATGGAGGCTTTAGTATGGGGTGATATTTGCAGAACCTGAAGACTGTAAAGGTGGGAGCCAGAACTAATCTCATTTAACTATTATGTATTCTCTACAGATGTGAATCAAAGAGCTAGATATTCAAATTAAAAATGAGCTTAAAGCACAAAGTATAAATTTGATAGCTGTTAAGGTCCATGTTTATTTAATTCTACAAGACATTGTAGAAAAAAGAATAGGGATAAACATGGAATCTGTTTTCTTGGTCTTGGGAAAGGTAGCATAGAGGAAGGATGGAGGACGAGAAGGAGGACAGGAAGAAGAAAAGGGAAAGGAAGATGGAGGAAGATATGGAGAGGGCAGTCCAATACCATAAGGAAAACAGAATGGGAGAGGAAGAAAAAGTGGAGGGAGGGGGAAAGGGATATGGAAAGACAATCCAACACTACAAAAAAGACAGACACAGCCAAACATTAGGCAGAGCTCAGGGAATCTTATGGAAGATGAAGGGGAAGGATTGGAAGAACCAGAGAGGTCAAGTATATAAAAAAAAACCTACAGGATCAACTAACCTGGGCCCAGAGGGGCTCA
Organism: Meriones unguiculatus; assembly: GCF_030254825.1. Classification (NCBI taxonomy): domain Eukaryota; kingdom Metazoa; phylum Chordata; class Mammalia; order Rodentia; family Muridae; genus Meriones; species Meriones unguiculatus. Next base: position 127,158,486 of record NC_083351.1, read on the forward strand.
TAGAGACTGAACTACAAACCAGAGAGCATATGTGGGATGGACAGAGGTCTCCTATACAGGCGTACAGCTTGGTTCTCGTGTGGTACTTCTAACAGCAGTAGCAGGGGTTGTCTCTGACCCTGTTGTCTGCCGTTGGATCTCTTTCCCCTAACTTGTCAAGCTTCAATGGAAGATGTGCCCAGCCCCACTACAACATGACATCCATGGGAGGCCTCCCTTTTGACAGGTGAAAGGGAGCGGGCATAGGGGGAGAGGTGGTGAGTAGGAGTAACTGAGAGTAGAGGAGGGAGAAGAAATTTTGGTCAGGATGTTAATTGATTAATGGGAAAAAAGAAGACAGATGGTGTTCACAGAATCAAAGAAGACATGTGCCGATAGAGTAGATATCAGCTGTGTCATATTTTTGGGAAGAAAGAATTCTCGTTGTCACTAGCCTGAGCAAGACATAAGTGCTTGGTGATCCTGATCAAAATCAATTTAACAGAAGATGAAGGACTAAATCCCAACTAGAGTGGATTAAGAAAAAAAAATGTCATGTAAAGAATTAAGGAGGCCTATGCAAATCTTGAGGGAAGTCTCTCCCGACATCTAAGGCACCTGACTCTGGCTGGAAGCTGAGAGACTTTCGGCTGATTGTTTTTGTTTGTTTGTTTTCATCTAGACATTATGTCACATTTTAACTGGAGAAATGGCCCCATACTCCGGAAGCAATTAATCATGTAGGAAAGAAAGGAGCTGATTTAAAACAACACATTCTGAAGGCAACAACAGGATCTAAATCGCAAGGAGAAAAAACTGAAAACAATTAAAAAATGAGACTTTATAAACATCATGAAAAGACAAAAAGCAATGGTGTATGGAGTGGGAATGAGCAGAGGCTCAATAGAGAAACCAATGAGGAAAAATGTAGGTGACCTTTTGTGCTTTATTTCTTTGGAGTTTATTTATTTTTAAATCAAGTATAAGCTGGAAGATGACACCTCTATATGGGAGCCAGATTACTTTTAGAGAAGTAAGGGAGGGAAATATTAGGCGAGGAAAATATTGACCAGTTCTCAGACATGAAGTTTGCAGGACCAGTGCTAAATAACTGTTAGTGTGAACACAGTTCTGTGGAATTCTGCAGTGTTTTCAGGTGTCTGGAGATTACTCTATCAGTTAAGTAGACAACTGAATCCAATTAGGATTAGTGTTTTTCAATCTAATATATTGAAAGAAGTTTAGGGAAGGCATTATAAGTTTAAGGCCATAAACTGCAGGGCATCTGGAATTATCTGAAGCAAACGTGACTATTACTTTCATACAATTTTTTTATTAAGATGGGTTTTATTTTTTTGTTATTTGTGTATGTCTGTATGTTTGTGTGTGTGTGTTCGTGCGCACTTGCGTTTTTGTGCGTACACAAGGGTTTGGGAGCCTTCAGAAGCCAGAAGTGGGTGTCAGATGTCCTGAATCTGGAGTTAGAGGTGACTGTGAGCCTTGTGAGGTGGCTGATGGACACTGAACTCCAGAACTAAACTCTGGTTTTCTGCAAGAGAAGCCAGATCACTTGACTGCTGATCCATTTCTCCTGTGGCAATCCCATACCATTTTTTTTTAAATATTTATTCATTCATTCACTTTACTTTCTGATCGTAGCCCTCTCCCTCCTTTCCTCCCTTTCCAACTTTCTGTACTTCTTTCCCTTCTTCCTCCTCCCCCATTCCTCAGAAAAGGGGAGCCCCCCCCCACAACCCTCCCCATCACATCAAGTTGCTTTAGGACTGAGCATGTCCTCTTCCCCTGTGGCCTAGTGAGGCAGCCCTGCCAGCAGAAAGTGATCTAAAAGCAGGCGACAGAGTCCATGTTAGAGACAGCCCCCACTCCTCTTACTAGGAGACCCACATGAAGTCCGAGCTGCCTTTGGCTACATCTGTGTAGGGCACCTAGGTACAGTCCATATATGGTCCTTGGTTGGTGTTTCAGTCTCCACAAACTCCACTGTGGCCTGGTTAGTGGGCTATGTTGGTCTTCTTGTGGAATCTCTGAGACCTCTAGGTCCTTCTATCTTTCCCCTGACTTTTCCACAAGACTCTTTATGCTTTGCCCAATATTTGGCTGTGAGTTTCACCATCTGTTTCAATCTGGTGCTGGGTGGTGCCTCTCAGAGGACAGCTATGCTAGGCTCCTGTGTGCAAGCAAAGCAGAGTATCATCAATAATGCCATGGGTTGGCTCTCACCCATGGTGTGGGACTCAGGTTGAGCCATGCATTGGGTGGACATTCCCTCAATCTCTGCTCTATCTTTATTCTGGCACATCCATGAGCAGAGACATCTTTCTGGCCTCTTTATTTTAATTTTATTTTTTATATTAATTAAAGTTGCTTTGTATCCCAGCTGTAGCTCCCTCATTTCCTCTCAATCCCACCCTCCCTTCCTCATCTCCTCCCATGTCCCCCTCCAAGTCTTTCTATCTTCTGATATCTTCTCCAATATCTTTCTTCAGAGACTTGAAATTATTGTCATACAATCTTTTTTAATGTATTATTTTTGTTATTCACTTTATATCTCAGTCTTAACCTTCTCCCTCCTCTCCTCCCAGTCCCGCCCTTCCATCTTCCCTCTTCTGCTCTTTAGAAAAGGGAGCCCCCCACAAACCCACCCCAGAACATCCTATGGCATTAGGACTGTGTACTTCCTCTTTCAGAGTGTTCAGGTAAGGCAGCCCTCCAGGGGAAAGTGATCAAAAGCATGCAACAGATTCATGTCAGAGCCAACCCCAAATCCCTTTTTGAGGGACCCACATGGAGGCTAAGCTACCCACTGGGTATATATGTGTAGAGAGCCTAGGTCTAATCCATGCATAGCCCTTGGTTGGTACTTCAGTCTCTGCAAGCCCCTCTGGGCCCAGGTTAGTTGGGGTTGTTGGTCTTCCTGTGGAGCTCCTGTCTCCTCTGGGTCCTTCTGTCCTTACCTGCTTTTCTATAAGGTTCCCTACATTTTAATTACAACATCATCTTTTCTCCAAGGCTGAATCTCCCATAACATATTATCTTATAAACTTTCTTGCTTTGTATGTGAGAATACTAAACACTCTGGGTAATTCCAGGGAAAGTACATGTGATTCTGCTTGTGAAATTCACATCAAGAGAAAATAAAAGTAAATAAATAAATAAACTTCATTCTTATTAGGATAGAAAGAGAGGATTTATATCAGGAGAGACAGTTATTAAATGAATGCTGCTTGGGAAATAGAATAATAGTTTCGCTGAAATACAAAGCTTAAGGTTTGTTTGGTTCTTTTTTTTTATGTGCTCAGTGCTGTGCGTCTACTTTCTTTTTTTAATTTTTAGTTTTTTTATTTTTTATTATTAGTTACATTTTATTAATTCTGTATCCTAACTGTATCCCCCACCCTCATTCCCTCCGAAACCCTCCCTCCCTCCCTCATCTCCTCCCTGCCCCTTTCCAAGTTCACTGATTGAGGAGGACCTCCTCCTCTTTCATCTGGCCCTGTTTTATCAGGTATCTTCAGGACTGGCTGCAAAGTCTTCTATGGCCTAGCAGGACTGCTCCTCCCTTGGAGGGTGGGGAGGTCAAAGAGCCTGCCTTTGAGTTCCTGTCAGAAATAGTCCCTGTTCCCCTTACTATGGGAAACCAATTGCTTACTGAGCTACCTTGGGCTTCATCAGAGCAGAGGTTCTAGGTTATATCCATACATAGTCCTTGGTGGAGTGTCAGTCTCAGAAAAGACCCCTGTGCCCAGATATATTTGGTCCTTGTGGAGCTCCTAGCCTTTCCACATCCTACTAACTCCCCCTTCTTTCGTATGATTCGCTGCACTCTGCCAAAGGTTTGGCTATGAGTCTTAGTATCAGCTTTGATACACTGCTATGTAGACTCTTTCAGGGGCCCTCTGTGGTAGGCTCTTGTCTTGTTACTTGTTTTCTCCTACATCCAATGTACCTCCCATTTGTCTTTCTAAGTGAGGATTGATCATCTTATCCCAGGTCCTCTTTCTTGTTTATCTTCTTTAGGTGTATAGATTTCATTATGTTTATCATATCTTATAGGTATATATAAGTGAGTATATACCATCTGTGTCTTTATGCTTCTGGGATACCTCACTCAGAATGATCTTTTCTAGATCCCACCATTTACCCGCAAATTTCATGATTTCCTCATTTTTGATTTCTGAGTAGTATTCCATTGTGTAAAAATACCACAATTTCTGTATTCATTCCTCCGTTGAGTGACATCTGGTTTGTTTCCAGGTTCTTGCTATCTCAAATAAAGCTGTTACAAAAATGGTTGAGCAAATGTCCTTGTTGTGGACTTGAGCAAATTTTGGGTATATGCCTAGGAGTGCTATAGCTGGATCTTGAGGAAACACTGTTCCTAATTGTCTGAGAAAGTGCCAGATAGACTTCCAAAGTGGTTGTACCAGTTTACATTCCCACCAGCAATGGAGGAGGGTTCCATTTTCTCCACAACCTCTCCAGCATGTATTGTCACTTGAGTTATTCATCTTAGCCATTCGGATGTGTGTAAGGTGAAATCTTATTGTCGTTTTGATTTGCATCTCCCTGATGGCTAAGGATGTTGAGCAGCTCTTTAAGTGTTTCTCTGCCATTCTATATTCCTATACAGAGAATTCTCTGTTTAGCTCTGTACCCCATTTTTTAATTGGATTACTTGATTTATTGCTTTTTAACTTCTTTAGTTCTTTATATATGCTGGATATCAGCCCTCTGTCAGATACAGGGTTGGTGAAAATCCTTCCCCAGTCTTTAGGCTGTCTTTTTGTTCTGACAACAGTGTCTTTTGCTTTACAGAAACTTTTCAGTTTCATGAATTCCCATTTATTGATTGTTGCTCTTAGAGCCTGTGCTGTTGGTGTTCTGTTCAGAAGTTATATTTCTAATATTTTGAGAATGACCAAGTTAACTTAATTTCTTATAAAGTTATCTTGGAAAAAATAAATGGATTGTCATGTGAATTTGAGAACAGTGTTTTGTTTTACCTTCTTTTCTAGTCCCCAAGAGTTTGCTTCTGCCCTCTAAACTATGGCCAAGAGAGAAGATGTATCCTCTTTAGTGTCATTTCTTTTCCTGTAGAGTAATCAGGAAGATTGCTAAAAAAAATCAAAAGAGCAATTACCAAAATTTATAGATCACATAACAATTATCAAATTATGAATCTTTCTCTTTTCTTAAAATGATAGTCTTTTGGGTAAATATATTAAAATCTGTACGCCTAAAGAGGCTAAGCAAGAAGGAGGAGCCTGGGTAATAGAATCAGTCCTCACTCAGAAAGACATAGGGGATGGACATTGGGAGAAGGATGCAACAGAGACCATGTTAGAGACAGCTCCCAATCCCTTTTCTGAGGAACCCACATGGAAGCAAAGTTACCCACTGGGTATATAGGGAACAGGACAGGAGCCTACTACAGGGAGCCACTGAAAAACTCTATCCAGCAGAACATCAAAGCAGATGTTGAGACTCATAGCCAAACTTTGGTCAGAGTGCAGGGAATTTTATGAAAGAAGGGGAGATAGAAAGACCTGGAGGGGACAGGAGCTCCACAAGGAGAGCAACAGAACTAAAAAATCTGGGCCCAGGGGTCTTTTCTGAGACTGATACACCAAACAAGGGCCATGCATGGAGATAACCTAGAACCCCTGCACAGGTGTAGTCCATGGCAACTCAGTGTCCAAGTGGGTACCCCAGTAAAAAGAACAGGGGCTATCTCTACCATGAACTCAGTGTCTGGCTCTTTGATCACCTCCCCTTGAGGTGGGGAACAGCCTTACCAGGCCACAGAGGAAGATAATGCAGCCAGTTCTGATGAGACCTTATAGGCTAGGGTCAGATGGAAGGGGAGGAAGACCTTCCGTATCAGTAGACTGAGGGATAGGCATGGCAGGAGAAGAGGGAGGAAGGTGTGATTTGGAGGGTACAAGGGAAGGGGCTACAGGTGGGATACAAAATTAATAAATTGTAATTAATAAAAAATTAATTAATTACAAAAGATAGTCTTTAACCTCCATCAAATTAATAAGTAAACTCTCAGAAATTTCATTTTTAGTTTTTCAAAAGTATGATATTCTACAACTCCCATTTTCTTCAAATTCTGTTTCTTATCTTGTGGAGAGAATCTTGTCCTAGAGAAGACATAAGAATTTTCTAAGATAACCATATATATATATATATATTTTTTTTTTTCAATGCAGTTTATTCAGGAACCTTGAACAATCATCTGACCCTGGGAAAAGCCAGCCCACAGCTTAAATAGCCTCTGGGTAGCCAACCCCAGCATGCCACATGGGCAATGCAGATAGGTCCACATACATGGAAGCAAGCCAGATCCTCAGCCTTAGCCAGATATGGAGTTGTTTGTGACAGAGATAACCATATTAATTGGCTACTAATTCATTGATCTTTGTTCTTGCTCAGGTAAAATCTTCAGTGTATGTACTCTAAAGTCCAAAGTGGTTGTTTGCTGAGAAGTTCCTTACATATTCATTGTCTGGCCAGAGCTGTAACCTCTAATTTGGTTTTCACTGGTAATAAATTTGCCTGCATCTTGATCTTGAACTTCCTAGTTTAGAGCTTTGTGAGAAATAAGTTTCTGTGGTCACCCAGACTATGCTGTATCAGTATTGCAGTAAAAATGGAGAGAGTTGGTTCATGATGACTTTTATGTTGATCTAGGAAAGAGAACAGGGGCTTTCTCTGGCTTGAGCTCAGTGGCAGGCTTTCTGAGCACCTCCCTTTGAGGGGTGAAACCTTGACAGGGCATAGAGGAAGACAATGCACCCAGTCCTGATGAGACCTGATAGGCGAGGGTCAAATAGAATGGGAGGAGGACCTCCCTTATTAGTGGACTGGGTTGGGGAGGGTTAGGGAAAAAAGAAGGAGGGGGAGTGATCGGGAGGAGATGAGGAAGGGGGCTACAGCCTGGATACAAATTGAATAAACTATAATCAATTATAATAAAAAATTAAAATAAATAAATAAATTTAAAAGAAAAACTGAATACAGAAAATTAACATTCTTTTCTCTTGGTATTTGGCCTCAGTCTACCCTCTTCTGCTACCGTTGTCTCCTTTGATCTTACCCATATAATCTCCTCTAGGCTGCAACCTTAGTTTAATGTCATTTTTCTTAAAAAAAAAAAAAAGAAATTACTACATTTTATTGACTGTGTGTACATGTGTTTATGTGAGTGAATGCCTGCCTGCCGCAGTGTGAATGTGGATATCAGAGTAGAATTTATAGGAGATAGTTTTCTCATTCTGCCAGGCGAGTCCAGTGGATTACATTTAGGTTTCTCAAGGCTGATAGCAAGCTCTTTTACCTTCTGAGCTCTCTTGTCAGCCCCAATGTCCTTTTTCTCCAGAACTGCTGTCAATAGGAAAAGTTTATCTGCATTGCTAATGCAGAATGTTGAAATCTAAAGAATGAAAAAGAAGAAAAGTGTGGTGATAAGCTCTTCTGTCTTCCAATTCTCACCCCAAGTACTGGCCATGCAGCGTCACGTGGGGCCCACCGGTTATGCTGTGCTAGACCCTGCTCCTGTTGTCACATTACGATGAGGAATCTGGGTGAGAGTTCAAGTCACCTCCTTTCCAGGGGAGTCCTTTGCTCTAAAAGCAGTCTCAGAAATCAGATCAAAAGTACCTTAAGAAGCAACACATCACTCTAATTTCACAGGGTTGTGCAACTGACTTTATCAGCTGTAGTTTCCAAAGCAATATACCAAGTACTCTTGTTATCCATAAGCAAAGGCGTTTTCCAATTTGATCCTTAGGAAATTGTTTTCCTTCTTAGAATGTATGCCAGTGATATGGGATGCAAGAGAAAGAGAAAAGGAAGGAGGGGGGAGGGTGAGAATGGCAGAATTTAATACTGCAGGCTGGAAACAGGTAAATTTTGTTTTCTACAATATCAAATGGCTTACTATCTTTCACCCTACGTTTTACAATGTTATATGTTCAACAGAAGACTAGAATTTGGACTTGATCAAAGAAGAGCTATTTTCCACTTGTAACACACTGGCTGCAGGTTTTGATAAGAGACCTACAAAACCCACTCACTCTGAAAATTTCCTAACATTCACAGGAAGGAAACCCAGACAAAACCGACATTACTCTAGTGAAGAGTAAAACACTTGAAAACAATCTCTGGCAGAATGTGTGTTTGACAAATACTCTAGCAGTTTCTATCATGTCGGCATGCACAAACAATGTCGTTTGAGAAAACTATGGGCCGCAACTCATTGGTAGAACAGTTGTCCAGCAGGTTCCAGGCCCCAGGTTAAATCTTAACTCTACCCTGGAATAAACTGTGTCCCCTAAAGGAATGTGAAACATCACTCTCTTGAACAACACACTCTTGAATTATAAAACAAGGAAAAACAGCTTCAGTGACACCACTGTTCAATTAGGTAAAGGGTGTAAATCTCCCGTTTTCCCCTCAGCAGTATCTTCAACTTAAGCACTGCTAGTGCTCTGGTACCTCTTGTCCCTGAATTGCTTTTACTTTTCCTAACTCTTTATTTCCCTTATATAGATATTGTAGGTCAATATTGCTCAAGTACTTACATATGTATTTTAATTTCTTTATTTTACTATTTTACAAGTGTTTGCCTGCATGAATGTCTGTGCACGTGTGTTTGCCTGGTGCCTGGGGACGCCAGCAGAGGGGATCAGACCCCCTGGAACTGGAGTTACAGGTGGTTTTGAACTACCCTGTGAATGTTGGGAATTAAACTTGGGTCCCCTGGAAGAGCAGAAGATGCACTTAACGGCTGAGCCATCTCTCCAGTCCCTTAAGTATGTGCTTTTAAATAAACATGGAATGAAATGTATGGATAGAGTCTTTTTTTTTATTAACTTTATAAAGTAGCGACAGTATAAACAAACAGTTAAATCATTGGTGACTTTTATAGAGAGCTTTAAAATCCATGTTTTATAGCTTGCCACCCATGGTTAAATCCATGAATGTTGATGCTTTGTTTCGGGGTCCTGAAAACTGCTTAAGAGACAGAAAGCAGAGTTTTTCTTTTTCTTCATGGGCTCATTCATTGCTCATGGTACAACTATGATTTTTTTTTTCTGGGGTGGACAAGAATTAATACTCACCTATGGTAGGAAGAGATAAATGTATCTATTTGAATTCTGCTAATTTTCAGACCCTTGGGCTTCTTTGGAGCAAGAAACCTGAGCTCTTATTAATAGGTAAAAAACTGATATGCAAATATATTTGTTATTTGAAAGAGCCCTAGCAGTGTCCAAATCACAGAAAAGAAGAACAGGACAAGACAGGAAGCATATGGAACAGTCATTTTCATTACACTGTAGGTATAATGATAGCTGTGATCTGGAAACTTCTGTCAGGTGAGGCCTGTGGCACATATAATTGCCCAGGTTTTGCAAGTGTCTGAGCACAGCAAATGCCATGTAAGTCCGGGGCTCATGCAACTTTGACGTGGGGATGTCATCTCACTACAGAATAATAACAAAATAATAAAAATGTTCACTTATTTGTTGTTGAACATATAATACTGAATCCTGAGCAAATCGGAGATTATTATAGAAACAAAGGTGACACTTGTGTAACAAGCCAGGTTGGCGAAACCGGAAATTCAAGGGCCACCTTTCTCAGTAATGTTTTGGGTATGAGAACTCTACTTAGCTGGTCATTTGGCAAATGGAAAGAGCCCTGTCTTCAGCAAATGGAGGAGTTGAAGGGTTCATGTTTTTCTGAGGGGGATTTCCTCCAAACTGACAAACATAGAACAATCGTTAAAATTAGTGTTGGTTCTTAGGAAGGTAACACATCAGCAGAGAAGTCAGACTGGGCTGGAAAGCATCACTTATCACTGGGGAAGGAAAAAGCCAGAACTGATGTTAAATCCTCAGGCAAGGAGGAATTTGGAGGGCCCAGGCTGAGTGAAGAATGTTAATGTTAGAGTATACAAACGGCGTGCTCTGTTTTAAGTGTGTTGCTGGAGTGGATAATCCCTTGTTGCCTAATATGAGTCTTGAACAATATGTTCACAGGAAGAAATGGAATTACTTCTTTTGCCACTGTGGCTCTTCTTTCCTTATACATGTTATCAAATTATGATTTGTGGTTTTAAGATATTTTAAATAACTAACGCTTATTTTCTAAAGTCATAAAATATATCAGCAAATGAGGTTACTTTTAAGGGCTCAGCGATACAACTTGGAAGTTTATTTTCTTTTTGTAATATGTTTTATGCAACACAAGCCAAAATACAAAATTGGAATCAATGATGAGAAAGTGACAGCACAATTTTTAGACCCAAAGCTTGGAAACTGAAGTCTCTGCTTCCTGTTCTGCCAGGCTTTCTGGGCTCGCGGGAAGAAAGTGAATCTCAGAGAAGACATACTTTTTTGTTTGTTGTTTAAGATTTGTTTATTTATTATTTATTCAATATTCTGCCTGCAAGTGTGCCTGAACACCAGAAGAGGGCACCAGATCTCACTAGAGATGGTTATTAGCGACCATGTGGTTGCTGGGAATTGAACTCAGGACCTTCAGGAAGAACAGCCATCTGAGTCATCTCTCCAGCCCCAGAGAAGAGATGTTTAAAGCCACTGTAGAGTTTTCTGAATGCAAACACCAGCTCGGCCCTCCAAAGGAATACTGGAGACCATTTGTCCCAACACTCAAAAATCTTTTGTAGTTGTTGTTGTTATTATTATTATTAATTTGATACCACTGGAATTGAACCCAGGACCTAGTATATGCTAGGTAAGTACTCTAGTATTGAGTGTAACCCCATCACATTATTATTTTCTATAGTTTAAAAAGCTGTTATAATTATTTTAACTTATATGTATAAGTGTTTTTCTGCTTGGATGTGTACCTGTGAGTGCAGGTGCCTATACAGGCCAAAAAGGAGTAGACGATTCTCTGGAGCTGGACAACAGGAACCGTGAGTCAACTGATGTGGGTGCCGGGAACCAACTTTGGGTCTTTGGGCAAAGCAGTCCATGCTGTTAGCCTCTGAGACATCCCATGGCTTCTACTTTTTGAGGCTGGGTCTCACACTGCCACAGCTGGACTGGGGTTTTCTGTGACTGAAGCTGGCAGTGAACTCCTCCTATTTCCGCCCTTGGTCCCTAAGTTCTGGGATCACACCTGTGCCACCATGCTGAACATCCATCTTAACTTTTAGATGAGACAACTAGCCATCCACCAGAGATACTGTCTTTTCCACACTAAAGGTATTGGTGGCAGAGTAAATGTCTTTACTCAAAGATTTACTTTTGTCACTTAGCTTTTCTGGGATACTTTTTCCTTCTTTTGTTCAGTTAAATCCTAATTTTTTTTTTGTCCAAATGTCAAAAAATGGGCTAAAACATTCTTTTGCTTTCCTCAATCTTCTCAACTATGTCACACAGTAAGAAGTGAGGTTATCACTAAAATCACATTTTATTTATCTCATCACTCTAAAATATATTATTAAAGATTTTGTGTTCTATATTTTATTTTTGCTACAGAAGTGTTATTTGCTTGGGTCGTATAAGTCTAATCATAAAGACATGCATGAAAAAGAAAATATAAATATTATTCATCATCCTTCTACTAATTTATTAAAAACACACACAGCCAATGATCAAGACTCTGAAACCAGCCACAACTACTTGTAATTCTCTTCTTAACCCATCTAAAATATAAATAATTACCCAAGTTCCCTTTATCTCACTTCTATCACAGATACTGAATATTCATAATCTCTCAAAATGAAACATTATGGCTGGGATAATTAATCATCCTCTTTCTTGGCCTGATCATTTGGTTTCAGAACCACGGGGCTCAGTATTAGGATCAAGAGAATTTTCTGTCGGTCATATTGGCAGTTAACATATTTTATGCTTACTATATGTCAGCCTCTACTGTTAAAAATGTACATGCTATCTTAGTTTTCACAAGAATTTTCTGAGTAGATACTATTATTACTTGCATGCACCTTATTAATAAAGTAATGAAGGCACATAAAGGACAACTTGTCTAAGAATGCATGTCTATAGTCTTTAGCCACACGGCAGAATATTTTATTAAATATCTTATAGAAAATTAGTAGTAAGGTTGGTATTTGATCTCAATTCGATCCTTGCTTCTGATATTGCCAGTTGATATACAATTCCTTCCTTCTTTCCTTTTTTCCTTCCTACCTTTCTTTTTTGAGATGGGGTCTCACTATATACAGCTCTGGGCATCCTCGAACTCACCCTAAATACAAGGCTGACCTTGAACACATAGAGATCCGCCTGCCTCTTCCTCCCAAGTGCTGGTATTAAAAATGAGTACCACAATGCCTTGCTCGTTGGTGTTTTTAACACCTTTGCATTTATTCATCTGTTTGTGGGAAGAAGGCAATGCCACAGTGTGAGTGCGGCAGTCAGACAACTTGCTGAAGTCAGCTTCTTTATCAGCTGGATGGTAAAGGTTGGCTGTAGGAACCTAACCGTGCCTACTATTTCCCAGGCTCATTCTGTGTGTTGTGAACTTTGAGTTTCTGATTTAAAACAGGGCGTATCTATGAAGGGTTTCAAAATGCTACTTGGCATGTATCATCAGGGAAGGTAATTCCCTAAGGAAAATGCCAATTGTTGTTGTATTTTCAGTTAAGGAGAAATTGAATCATTGCACTTTTAATTATACATCACATTTCCAGCTTTGGATGAGGAGGACACATATTTTCCTACATTTTAAATGTTAGTGTTGAGCAATATGAAATTGGTTGACTTTTTTTGTCAAAGGAAAGAGGTACAGTGATGAGTATTATTGTAAATACATGTTAATTCATACTAGTTTCTTTTCCAAGAACCTAAATTTAACTACATGGTTTGGTAAATCTAATAAACTGCATGAGAACAAATGGAGCAAGTTATTCTAGATGTGCACAAGTAAAGCATTTCCACTGAGCAGAAAGCACCACGTTCCCACGCTGCTCTGTAACCCAGTCGAGGTACGGAAATGGCAAGCAATCTGCCTTGTAGCTGAGAAATGTATCCATGTTTTGCCAGAAGTATAAGCACCCATGTTTATCAACCACATTTAATTTTGCCCATTAAATGTCAAGGGTGGGAGGATGAAGAAAGAGAAATTCAATCACGTAAGTTCAACTCAGAAAATATACACACTGTATAAAGGGATACCTAGACAGTTAGGGTATAGCTGCCTAAAGGACACAGAGTTTGCATGCTGTATTTTATCGGAATTCATTAAAATAAAGAGAGACAGTGCACATTGAGACACCAGTCAGATGAAGGTGACAAATGCAAAGTAACTTAGAAAACTATGGATACTAAGACTTCTCACCCTGTCTAGATGAAGGTGGTTTTGTTTTGTTTTGTTTTGTTTTGTTTTTGTGACCAATTAAGCACAGATTCAGAAACCCGTGCTTTTCTATTTAAAATACAGTTTTCAAATATTAGCCTTTTTATTCTACCTTTTTAGCATCTTTAAACATTTGGATTTTCCCCCCTCTATAAACTCTTAAGGAAATTTCCTTATTGGTGTTTGTTTTCCTGGAAAGAAAATGTAAAATGGTTGTACTATTGATCACTATGAAAGCCCATGTCTTTCCCCATCAAATCTGCTTTCTACTGTGTTAGTATTCTAATCTCTTGATAAATTTTTGCTTTTACATTTCAATAAAAGTATGAGTTCATATTAGGTCTCTTCTGTCTTTGTATGAATTTTAAGATTATGTTTTTCAGTTTCTGCCAAGAATTGTGTTGGAATTTTGATGGGCATTGTATTGAATCTGTAGAGTGATTTTGGTGGGATGGCCATTTCACAGTATTAATCTTTCCAATCGATGAGCATGGGAGAATGTCTTTCCCTCTTCTGGTATCTGTTTCAGTTTCTTTCTTCAGCATCTTAAAGTTTTCACTGTACAAATTTTTGGCCTGATATATTTTGTTTTGCTAAGTGGACCCAAATCCTGTAAATGACTACCTCCCAGGTTCTAGGGGAGAATCAAATGTTATTACTTTGCTAAATGGACAAAGTATTAAATTGCCCTTTAATTTCTTATCCTTATACCCATAGATTAGCACATCTTTCCACCCTGGTGATAAATGCCATGAGACACAACTGGTCAATGTTGAGAGAATTAGAGACTATGGGTACAGACATATACATCATACAAGCCTCACCCCCTTCTCAGGTTTAGGGGTCATTGTGGGAGAAGGAGTGAAAACATTGTAAGAATGAGGAGTAGTGCCTATCTTCAGTGAAGCAGTATTTTCTGGGCAGAACTAGCCCATTGCACGTATGAGTTCACAATAGCTGTGACAGCGGTTGTCAGCAGCAGCTAAAATATCAATCAGCACAAGTGGCAGAGGGGCTCACGAGGTCCCACTGGTAGTTGAGGAGATTTTGTCAACTGGTGGCTTCTGGGGAGAAAAAAAAAAGTCAGTTTTCTTCAGGGATGCAACCCTTGAAAGGCTACCAGCATTACAGCATTAAATCCTACATCCACGTACCCAGTGGGTCTATTAAGCAAACTCAGTGGATACTTTTTAAGGGAGCACTTGAATAGGGGCCTTGTCTAGATAGAGGATGGGCTCTTTACTCTCCATGATCCCTCAGCTAGGGTCACCCCCATGTTCTCCCAGAAGCCTACCCTGTCTTAGGTCTCAGCTTGTCACAGAGATGCTGCACCCACAGTTTTTCCTCTCTCTGCAAACCTTCCATCCTCTGTCAGGCTCTCCCCAGGTCTGATCTCCACACTCTTTTCTCTCTGCATTCCCTCTTCTACCTTATTCCCTCTCTGCAGCTGTTTCCAATGTCTATTCTGTTTCCCCTCTTAAGTGAGATTTAAGCATCCTCTCTTGGGTCCTCCTCGTTACTTATCTTTTTTGGATCTGTGAATTGTAGTGTGTTTGTCCTGTACCATATGGCTAAAATCAGGTTATAAGTGAGTACATTCCATGTGTACCTTTCTGGGTCTCTGTTACTTCCCTCAGGATGATCTTTTCTAGTTCCATCCATTTACCTGCAAGATTCTAAACTTTGACCCAAAAATTAACCTGCTTACAAGATGGGCAAGGATAAAAATAGAGTAGAGATTAAAGGAATGCCCAACCAAAGCTTGCCCCAAGCTGAGACACACCCCATGGGAGAAAGCCAACCCTTGACACTATTAAAGATACTGTTATGCTTGCAGAGGGCAGCTGTCATAGCTGTCCTCTCACAGGCTCCAACCAGCAGCAGATGGACACAGATGTCGAGACTCACAGCCAAACATTGGATCTTGTGTAAAAAAGAGTGAAAGAATAGGAGGACCTGGAGGAGACATGAGCTCCAACAGAGCCAACTAACCAGCACCCAGGAGGGCTCACAGAGACTGAAGCACCAACCAAGGGCCATACACGGACTAGACCTAAGCCCCCCCACCCTTCCGTAGCTGATGGGCACCTCTGTCTTCATGTGGGTCCTCTAGTAAAAGGAGCAGGTGCTGTCTCTGGCATGGACTCTGTTGTTTACTTTTTGATCACTTCTCCCTGGCTGGGCTCCCTTGGCAGGCCACAAGAAACAAGGATGTGTCAGTCCTGATGCAATTTGATGTACTAGGGTGGGTTGGTTGGGGGGGCTTCCTTTTTCTGAGGAGTAGGGGAGCTGGGATAGGGGGAACAGGGAGGAAGGGTGGACTGGGAGGAGGGAGGAGGCTGTGATCAGATGCAAAATAAATAAATAATAAAATTTAAAAGAAGAAAGTTCTTGAGGTAGGTAGAGAAAAGTAATGATGGGGTCAAAAAATAAGGAGGCCTTGAAGGGAAACCAATGAAGTGTGGATTTGATAGAAATGTATTGTCTGCAGGTATCAAATACTCAATAAAAGTATGTTAGTGGCAAAGTACAGTTTTAGTGCATTTGATTTTATATAAATAAATGTCTTTTAACAGTTTTGTCTTAAAATGGAGCTTTGTCACATCATGCTAGAAAGCTGTGCAACGGCATTAGAATAGAGACTTGTACTTTGTCAGTATAAATATTATCTTTCTAGGGAGGAGGGGTCAGCTGTCCTTATTATAATAGATACTCCCTTCACTGTAGCTTTCCTTCTCTATGACCTAGCTGTGCTGTCCTAGAATTGCTTCCTATTGACTTTATTCAATATCTCCGGTGTAGCAGAGATTGTGCCTTTAGGGTCAACTAATCCAAATTCTGGCCTCACAACACGTCTATGATCAACCACACCGCTCTTGGATTTTGTCTGAAGTTTGAGGCAGTGTTCATAGATACATTGTGTCTGTTGCTTGCCCTCTCACTTCCCTTTTTTCCTGTTTGGTTACCTTCTAGAATCATTCCATCTATGTGTAGTACAAAAGAGTACACATTTAACATATACTAAAGGATGGTTTAGTATCCGGCTATAAAGACATTACCACGGTTGAGCTATTAACATAGTCATTGAATTACTTATACTTTTATACTAGCAAAACTATTAAAGGTAGACTTTCATCATATTTTCAGTATGTAATGTATTACCAGTAAATACTGGTGGCCAGGCTGTACATTGGCTCCTATACTGGAAGTCTGTAGTCTCCATTTTTTTTTTCTATTTTCCAGTTTCCAGCAACAGTTGTCTACTTTGTTTTTATGAATTGGACTTTAGATTTCACATGAGATAATGAAGAATTGGTCTTGCTTATTTTACACAGCAAAATTCATTCATAGGAAGCACTCATTCTATGAAGCACAGAGCACTCATTCATAGGAAGATTTTTTTTCAAGACAAGCCAGCATTTCACTGAATGTTTGCATGTGTGCATCATCATGCTTTCCTTATCTATATGTGAATGCACTCACACAAGACATTATTTATTACATTTGCACATATCTGTATATTTTTCATTATCTAGTCACCTTCTAATGCACCCAGATTATTTCTGTCTAGGCTATTGCAAATAATGCTGCAATACACATAGTAATGAAGGTATGTTTGTGTGATAGCTTCTGAAGTGGGGTTGATCGATCAAGTGGTATTTTCATTTTCAGGTCTTCTGAGGAACCTCCACATATTTTTCATTAACGGCTAGACTAGTCTCATTACCAGTGTTCAAGAGGTCTGCTTTCCTTATTCTCTTGTCAACATTCATTACAATTTGACTTTTAGATGATGGTCATCTTAAGAAGTTAGAATAATAGGTCATTGTAGATTTAATTTGCATTTTTTCATATATGTGGCATGCATGTTTGCAGGTATGTTGGTAATGCTTGGGAGTATATGTGTGTGCCGTTGTGCATCCATGTATGTTCATGTGTGAATTGACACTCAGGATGGACATCCGGAGTCTTCTTTGACATATATTCACCTTGTTCATTGAGTCAGGTTTTCTCAGTTGAACATGGGACTTGCTAATATGAACTTGGGGCCAACCCAACTTGCCAGTTTGTTCTGGGAATTTCCTGTATCTATGTCCATTCTGAGCTCCAGGAATTACAAGCAAGAGACGCATTCCACCAGGTGGATGCTTGAAATCCAGATTTTGGTGTTATCACTTTTGGGAAGCAGGTGTTTTACTAGCTAATCCTGTCCCCTAACTTTAACTCCTATTTTTCTCATGGTGACCGAGGTTAACTTTCTCACTCATTGTAAAACTACAGTGATCAGAATAGCATGGAAGTAGCACAAAAAGAGATATACAAAAGCATGGAACACAGTAAAGAGTCCAGAAATAAATCCATAAATATACAGTCCACTAATTCTCAACAAGAATGTCAAGAGTCCATAATGAGAAAAGGATAAGCTGTTAAACTAATGACACTCATAACACTGAACTTTCTTATACAAGAAAATGAAATTGGACCATAAGCTTATGTAATACACACAAGCCAACAAAAACAGATTAAAGATTTAATTATAGGACTGGAAACCACATTCTAGAAGAAAACACTGGGGAAACTACATGACTGGTCTTGGTACTGATTTTACAAATATTTCCAAAAGCATAGGCAATACAAAACAAAACAGTTAAATAGAACTCCATTGAGCATATATTTATGAGTTATTATAATTTGAATATTTGATATTAACCATTCAAGTATAAAGGTGCAGTTTATTTTGGTTTTGATTTTCAGGGTTTCTTTTCTCAAGTCTGAATGTGTGTGTGTGTGTGATGTATGCCTTGAATTCAACTGACAGATCTTAAAAAGGCAACCAACATGATGGATGAAAATATTTTCAAGCCTCTTGTTTGTCTAATAGGACTTAATAGTTAAAACACAGTATCAAAACAGTTTCAATTCAACAGGACAATACATGGGTAGATAATTTTGCAAATGAGATGTATGGATAAACAACAGGAAGATAAAAAGATATGCTTCGTTAAAGCCCTGTTAGTCTGTGCTTTTATTCCCATCACAAATGAAAGTATTGTTTTACTTGTCAAAACAAAGCTTTGTTGATTTTGCCATTAAAATGTGCTTTATCACCCCATCATTACCTTTCGTATAGGATTCAGGGGTATGCTCCCAATTTGAGAAATCCCTACTCTAATGACCCCCAGACAAGTCAGAGCATTACAAGGGAAGCTCAGAGACATGCAGCTGAGATGTTGCCCGTTGAGGGACCATTTAGGAACTGAAGGGGAACTGGGAATTAGATAAAATTTAAAATAACTCTCAATTTTACTAGATATTCTAATATTATTTTGTCAATGCAACGAACATATTTTTGTCTTTTCAGGTGGGATGTTACACACTCTATACAGTGTTTTGTCTTTCCTCCTCCCCCTCCCATTCAAGCCCTAAATGAGTCATTGTGCAGCAGCCACTAGAAAGTTGGCTGAGTAGGCTGAAAATCATCAGGAGAGCTTGAGAGTTTTGAGGCCTGAGAAGATAACCAGCTTGCATGACAAGGTTGGGTGACTTCTTCCTGTTTGCTGATGAATGTTTGCATGTTTGGTAGAATGTGGTTTAAGGATCGGTTCCATTGTAACAAGCCTCCTGTTGGTCAGAGGCACATAGTGTTCTCTCAGGGCTGGGAGCCTTCCACACAAACCAAAACAAAACTGAAAACAAAACAACGAAAATCCTTCCTAGCTTCTAAAAGGCAAATTTGGCTTATGTCGGTCTGCCTCTGTAAGATTTTATCATTGACTGTCCATTTGAACATTTTGTTCTCTGAATGTTCTTCTCATAATAGCATACTAAACATCAAAGAGGAACCACACTGACCCCTTCATAATGAGATGCTTCCCCTGGCTTCAGACCCTGTCTATGCAGAAGTAACTGATTCATGAAGATCTTTTCTGGCACGTGGGATTTGTTTTCTTTCAGTTATCTTTCCTCCTGAGTTATGAGTGCATTTTAGGCACACTTTGAATCTGATTCAAAAGCTCATTTTGCCATGAAATTCAGCTTGTTTTACACAGGATCAGTTGAGTCATTGAAGAAGATCTTACCTGCTTGTGTTGTCAGAACGCAGCACTGCAGATCCCCTGTCATTCTTCTGAGTTCTCTCCTCGGCCCTGTGTGCAGCAGAGGGCAGTGGTGAACTGTGTAATTAATGTGGCTACCTTCTCCAGAAACACAAACCAAATTAGCATAATAACAGTAATTTAAATCTCTTTTGCACATGTCCAATGTTGAATAATATTTTTTTTCTCCTTTGAACAGAGAACATTTTTTCCCCTTAGGCTACATTCGCATATATAATTTCTAACTTCTGACCTCATGCTCATGCCTCAGTTCACACAATTCAGGATTATAATATAGTGTTGTTTTGCAATTAAACATTCAGAAGTCGAATGTGGACCAGAAAAATTATAATTCCACAGAGGAAAATGATTCAGCCAGTCCTGATGAGACCTGATAGGCTAGGGTCAGATCGTAGGGGGAGAAGAAGGAGCGTGGGTGAGGCTGGGAGAGAAAAGGTAAAAGCCTTGGCACAGAGGCTAGACAAGGGAACCCAATAGCAAGGATAAGAGTCTCAACAGTAGGCAAAAGTGTTAGATAGACCCTGATCCCACTGCTAGGAATCTCACGAAATCACCAAGCTAACAAGAATACCATGTGCAGAAGACCTGGCGCAGACCCATGCGGACCGCATGCTTGCTGCTTCAGGCTCGGTGAGCCCATGGGAGCCCTGCTGAGCTGATTCAGTTCTCCTAGAGTCCTCCACTCCCTCTGATTCTTACGATATTCTTTCCCCCTCTTTCGTGGTCCTCCCTGCTGCGAGGGGAGGGACTGTATGGAGACCTGAAATTTAGATTGTGCTGCATAATGTCGGGCTGTGGGTTTCTGCATCTGTTCTCATCTGCTGTTGGAGGAAGCCTCTCTGGTGATAACTGGTCAAGGCACCAATCTATGAGTACAACAGAATATCACCAGGAATCATTTCACTGTTTTTTTTTCCAGTGGGGTTCGGTTCGGTACAGTTCTACCCTGGATCTCCGACCTATCCAGTGTCTGGTTCTTTGCCATCCAGGCAATGTGGCCTAAGGGCTTCCTCTCAGGCGAGGCCTCCTTGAGCCATACATTGTATTTATCCACTCCCATAAGCTCTGTGCCACATTGCCCCAGGACACGTTACAGGCAGACCAGATTGTAAGTCGAAGGTTTTGTGGCAAATATTTAATGTGTTTTACCCCTTAACTTCAAACCAGAAGTTAGATAAGATACTGTAATTTTGATTATGTTTTATTATTAGATACTTGCATATTATGTACTGCTTAAATTTTCCCTATGAAAAAAAGGTGATTTTTATAATGTTTAATAGTTATGACAATTATTACTGATTTATGAAGATCAAGTCCTTTGTTTAATTCCTAAACCAATTATTACAATTTGACATTGTAATCACAGTTTTCATTAAAGGCACACATATTTTTTATTGTGATTTATCATAAACAATTGTAGTGCCTAATATAACAATAAAAATTGAATGCAAAATGAAGCAAATATTAGTATCCTTAAATATGAATATCTTGTTCATATTTTTATCTTTTTAATATTAAGTAATTTTAGTAATCTCTTTCATAGCATGCATCGTAGTTTTATGTTTACTCCTTTTTTATCTAAATTGACTGTTAACAATTGTTCAGAGGACATTTGTAGCCAAGCCTGATGAGCTGAGTTCAGAACTCCAATTTTGGAAAAAGAAAACCAACAGCAACGAGTTTTCTCTGACTTCTTACCCATGTACCCCACATAATAAATATACAAACACACAACTATGAGGACTTAAATTATTAAATAACAACATATTTTTGGTAAATAGAATATGCTGATCCTACAGCTTCAAGATTTGATATTAAATATATTTTATACATATAGAGTAAATCGATTTACCTGAACATCTGTTTGGGTAAAAATACAGTGCATAAATTACTATGATTTTTAATATTGTCTAGAGACTATTGAGTTAATGTGAAAAAGGGTAATCATTGTAACTGATAGTTGTTTGATGCTTCTTGGAAAGGTCACTTTGGGAATTTATCTCAAAACCTGAATAATTGAATCTCATGGTGGCCTATCATCAGAAAATATTTTAAATAATAAATCACACAGAAATTTAATTAGGCCTTCCTTCAATGTCATTTTTGGCATGTAATTCAGATGTTTAAAGAAATAAATGAAATTTCTACAATACAATTCCTTCAATTATCATCAATTATTAATGTTAACTAATATGATTTCTTGAAGCTTATAGATATTAAAATGAAAAATAATAATAGCATTGATTGACTTTCAAATGGCAAATTTTATTTTTATGATGTGTAAATAACTCTGTTTAAAAACCCTATTCCTTTCATTAACAGGTACATTATTTGTTATTTACATTGCTTTCATCAATTCTTTATTTGAATACATGTATGATAATAATAGAACCAAAGCATTTTAGACATATGGTGTACTACCATGAATAACATAGTATTTAATTCACAGAAATACTATTTTCACAATGAAATATGAAAGATGATACATAAGAGACTTTATAAAAAGTATTTTATAAAATTCAAATTATTCTACAGGTTTAGGATGTATGCATGTTTCCAATAAATGAAGAAAAATAAAATTCACAAATATGAGAATGTTTTCACCTGCTTCCCAATATATAACCAGAATTATACAAACTTCCATTGGGCACATTCAGAAGAGCAATATTTTTTTTTTTTTCAGGTACTGTGCTCTATATTTGTGATTGCATTTCCTTCTGGTACTTAAGCAGAAATTCAATGTCACCTTGAAGCATGAGGTAATCCTTGCTAGTCTCAGTTCCCAAGAGATCTTGGGTAAAGAGGTTTGGAGACCACTCTTCCTATCACCAATCTGCATATTGTCCTTGCACTGCACAACAGTTTGCAACTGGTTGTTTCATTACTCAGACATTCTCAGGTGTTGGTAACAGTACATTCTGACTAACATGAGAAAAAAAAATACTAACCACTGTGCACAATACTCAGGATTCTCATATTGGCTGCCATTTGGTTTTTAAACCAGTGATCGTTCCTAATCTCTTAGTGGTCTCTTGAAAAGACTCTAAACCCATCATTATAGTCATGTGACTTATTTCTGGCAGAAATTCTCCCAAAATCACTTCAAGACTCTCTGTTACATCTGCCCAAATTTGCCTTGTGACTCTTTACCCCAGGTATTTCTCTAATGCTTTCTGACATACTGGAGAACCAGATCATATGCTTGTATCTGAGCTACAATGCAGTTAGTTGGGCACGCCATTTTCTGAATCCATCTTTAGAAAGTAGAGTTCATACCACAGTGAATTACCAGTAATGAGGAAAAGCGTGTGATAATTCTGGACAAGCAATGCAGACATTTATTTGATCGCTGAGCTCTTTCTTTGCATTTTTACATTCTAACTACATCAATAACGAAAGAGCCTAAACTGTCAGATATGAATTTCATTACATCTACTGCAGGAATACAGAAAGTATAATTGGGAGAAGAAAGACTTCTCCCCACCAGTTCTGAGCGTCACTTTATAATTTGATTGATACTGGTCATAGTTTCTGAGCCCTGAAACACAGATGGCAAAAACAAGCAAGCAAGCAAGCAAACAAACAAACAAAGCAAAAACACTCTGGGATGAGTACTCTATAAAGACAATGCTTCTCTGTCTTCAGTATTTTCACTATGCTTGTAATTATTTTCTGTGTCCTGAATAAATGTGATTCATCTCCCCAATGTGCATGTGTTGCAAGCTTGGTATACAATATTGGGGAGGTAGGTAGGACCTGGAAGTGGGAGCCAGGCGGAGCAATATGGTCAAGGGAGTGCCGCTTTGAGAGGGTCTAGACATCTATCTGGTTGGGATCAGGCTAGGCTGAATTATTTACCAGGAGAATATAGTTTTATAAAGCAAGCACATACCCGGCTTCTCTATTCTTGGCAGAGCACGAGCTTCTCTTAGCTCTTGTGTCTACTCCTGCTACGTGACATCATCTGACACATGTCACAGGGTGAGGTCCCCAGTAAAACTGGCTTCCAAAGCTTGGCCCCTTTAGTCTCCAAGTGGTATGCTGAAAGAAGTCTCAGTTTTGTGAAGTACCCAGACTTAGTTATTTGTTATAGCAACCCAAAGATATGCCTCACACACTATTCAGCTATCGTTTAGACCATTCTATTTGTGTAGCATAAATGAAAGTTATGTTGTTATTGTCTAAGTTGTACAAACACAGATGAAACCATTAATAAATACTTTTATGACGCTCATCGTGTAGTTCTGAGCCAGCTTCCTGAGCACAGCCATGTTAATGCGAACCGTGTTTATTGACCTTTGATACTGACTGAATTGCATCTGCTGTGACAGTACCTGAAAATGTGGTCTTATTTGAAGATTGAAAATTATAGAAGCAGTCAGTTTATGATGAAGTTGTCAGGATGAGCCTAGCCAGATATGATCAATGTTCATTTTCCCCCAATGTTCATTTCAACACAGACGTTGATGTCAGAGCATGTCTTACATGAATTATTGTCCTCTGACAACAACAGCAGAAGTCAGAGAAATGTCTCCACTAGCCCGGGAGCCTATGATTCACTTCGCAGTTGCAAGGACCTGAGGAACTCATGGCACACGGATTGTTTTTTCAGGGTCAGATCTTGCCATTCTAACCTACGAAGCTGTGAGACATCATGCATCTGGGCATTCTGTTTGCTGTAAATTAGTCTGCTTTAGCAAACTAGCATGACCATGCCCAACATCAGCTTCTTAAGGAGCCTTTTTTCAATTCGATGGGATTTTTCAAGGCTGTTTCAACATCCCCACTCTGCTTGGGAAGCCAAGCATTTACAAAAGGGTCAGAGGGAAGGCTTTATTGCTCTGATACGTCTTGAGGGAACCGTAAAAAGGTATACAGCTGCAGAGTCCAAGAATTACAGTCTCCTTTTTGAATCATAATTTTCTGGGATAACCTTTTGAGTTATCTGTCTCTGGCTTGCCAAGTAGGAGATAAATATCTTACTGACTTTGAGGAGCCCTAACATACGCAGCCTGGAGATGAGGGTTTAGATGAGGTTAGAGAGGTCATAGAAGGAGCTTGTTTTCCCATCAATGTGTCTCTCTAACTTCCTTTTAAATAATGTACTTTTGTCATTTCTTTGCAAGGGAATGGTCATATTTCAGTAGAGTACTTTCGGGTATGAACACAGAAATAGCTCGCTCTGTCCATAATGCCTTAGGGTCTTTGCAGCTTCATCTCATTCAATCTGAGGTTCCAGAAAGTCTTCTGAGGCTTGCAGGAATCCTATCAGCAGGTATGTCTGGACTTGTCTAATACAAAGCTGCCCCTCTCATGACCTTGCATTCTACTTGCTAGTGAGTCAGATGTGTACATGATGAGTCTCAACTAAACATTACATCATAGTAATTAGTTACATTATGTAATCCTTACTTTTCCCATCTATCCTTTTTCTTTTCAGTATGTTGTTTATGCCTGTGTTCCTCAACTCTCCCTTCTTCTACAAGGTGATAAAGTAAATCTCAGTTTTCTGTCACTGGTAATTTTATTATTTTACATACCTTTGTTTTCTCAATTTAATTTTCTTTTTTTATTTTTAATTTCTGAGACAGGGTTCTACTTTATAATCAAGAACTACAAGTTCTCTGTGCAACGTTAGATTTGCTATGTAACTCAGGCTAGCCTCTAACCTGTCATCCTGTTGTTTTAGTCCCCCCCCACCACGTGATGCATTTATAAGCATGTACCAAACCTGTTAAATTACAGTTTAATGTTTTTTAGAAATATGACTCAGGGGGTTCGATTTTTCATGCTTATAACCTTAAAAGGGGAATGGAGAAAAACCAGCACACATAGTGTGATCGCAAGCATGGTGAAAGTAACCAAGACTTAGATTACACTAAAGTAGCAATTAAAGCAAAGGCATCACGTTGGCAAGACCTCGAGGGTTGTGGTTAGTGATTCTGGTACTGCAGATGTTGTCACCCAAACACCTACATCCTAGAAAGAGGGAAAGAACTGTGAAAGTCGTTTTCCATGACAACTGGAAATAAAATTAAATTAGATCAACGTTTATAAATAAAATGCCCAAGGGTCTGTTTCTATTGTACTTAGCATTAATGATAGTCAATGAACTGTGCTTTTCATTGTGATGAACAGTTCCACACTGAGCTCCATACACAGAACATGAGGGTGAGCCATCACTAGAACACATGCTTAATTTGTAGAGCTACAGACAAAATAGAAATGCAGAAGGCTTTCTTAAAAGTTCACCAAGATGTCAGGATCATGAAAACAGTACCTATCATTAAATCTGGGGTTCCTTAAAGTGTGAGGCCCCTGAAAGTTCGTGGCTGTGTGTGCATGGATGTGGTTGTAGTTACCACAGCAAAACAGCCAGAATGCCATAAAATTCCTTTATTCCCAGGTACCGACTTAAGCTGATATCCTCTTACATTTATTCCTCCAGTGTGATCACTTCATAAAGAATAGACAAGTGTTTTCTTTTTTTATTGAGAGTTTTCATAGATTTAAAAGTGCTTGACACTTAATAGTCTTCAAAGAAATGTCTGAATTATAGACTAATTTCTCTTGCTGTGTTGGTGATGTAGCTGTTTAAAAAATGCTTTGTTTTTCAAATGTCATATTGATAAATCTGCTGAATTCAATTTAAGGGCTGGAACCATGAGCATCTCATTATAAGCATATAACTTTGTTTTCCCAAAGCAAGGATTTGTTTCTTAAGAGGTTGAGACATGCCATTTTTGTGGCTGACAGCAGCATTTAATACCCACAGTATTATGGAAACAATAAGTATTTGATTGATGCTGCTTAAATAATTAATATTTTATTATATTTTACTACTTAATGGGATGAAGGTTACTTTATTGCTGAACAAAACTTTCATTTTGAATGATATAATACTTCTTTGGAATTAAAATGTATTTATAAGGATAGGGCAGTGATTAGACCTTAAGTTTAACATTACCAAAAATATCTAAATATAGAAAGTTTGTATTCAGCAATGCTGGATGCTGGCAGTCCCAACTGAGCCATCTTCTTAGCCACGCTAATGTCAATTCTGTTCTTTATCCGTATATCATACTTATATTAACATCTTAAGATTGTCTTTTCTAAATCAAATGATTTATCAGTCCTTAGGCATACATATTTCCTCAACACGCACTGGATGGTAATGTCATAGTCAGGCATCGGAAATTAGCTTGCAGCCGAGACCACAGTCAGCGCCGACAAAAATGTGTTGCTGGTATTACGGTAACAGGCTAACTTCTTGACATCAAATCATGCTTTTCTTACCACAATGTGTTCCTCCGTATTATTTCACCATTATGTGTTCTTGCTTGAAGCACATTTATAGAGCCAATTACCAAATCTTGCCTGCAACTTTCGCGGAGGCGTAGGTGTGTAAAGTACACACTTGGGTATTGGATCTTTAGCTGCTTTTTGCTTGCCAAGCACACTTAACACTTGAATATACCAGAATCAAGATGATGAAAATTCCAGCTACTTGTGGATGTTGTTATTTGATTATCGTTCTAACCACCTTCTATTTTCATTCCAGAAAATACAGTCTTCCCGATATATTCCTACGCTCTTGAAATCAGTTCCAGTCAGCCTTGTTATGGGGTGGTCTGGTCCCTTCATGCAGTACTCCAAGTTGGCTTTTGGTTGTTATTTTAAATAAAATGACTTTGCTGCCTCACTAATTCCTTGATGTAGTAAAGGGCTCAGAATAGTCTCAAGGCTTCCTTTCGAGTTGGGGAAATTCCACTGTGTGGGGAAACCGCGATGAGTGGTGGCTGTTGACATCACGCAAAAGAACGCATGACAAGTCTGTGAATCAAACCCAGCTGCACATGCATGTCGGCCTGTGTCTACACCTATGCTTACCAGTGCTGTGGCCAAAGCTGCTGCCTGGGATGAACAGCAGCCTGGTGACGCTGCAGCAGGGGTCTGAGAAATGGAGAAAGAAGACTGCTGGCAAATGTATTTCCTTGTTTTTAGTTGCTGAGTAGTATTCCATTGTGTAAATGCACCACAATATCTGTATCCATTTCTTAGCTGAGGGGCATCTGGGTTGTTTCCAGATTCTGGCTATTATGAATAAAGCTGCTACAAACATGATTGAGCAAATGTCCTTGTTGTGTACTTTAGCATCTTTTGGATATATGCTTGGGAGTGGTATAGCTGGATCTTGAGGTAGCACTATTCCTAATTGTCTGAGAAAGCAACAAAGTGATTTCCAAAGTGGTTGTAAAAGTTTACATTTCCACCAGTAATGGAGGAGGGTTCCCCTTTCTCCACATCCTCTCCAGCATGTGTTGTCACTTGAGTTGTTGACCTTAGCCATTCCGATGGGTGTAAGATGAAATGTCAGGATAGTCTTGATTTGTATTTCCCTGATGACTAAGGATGTTGAGCATTTCTTTAAGTGTTTCTCTGCCATTTGACATTCCTCTATTGAGAATTCTCTGTTTAGCTCTGTCTCTCATTTTTTAATTGGAATTCTTGGTTTGTTGCTTTTTAACTTCTTGAGTTCTTTATATATTCTGGATATTAGCCCTCTGTCAGATATATGATGGGTGAAGATCCTTTCCCAGTCCATAGGCTGTCATTTTGTTCTGCTGACAGTGTCCTTTGCGTTGCAGAAGCTTTTCAGTTTCATGATGTCCCCTTTATTGATTATTGATTTTAGAGCAAGGAAGTCATGAAATTTGCAGGCAAATGGTGGGAACTAGAAAAGATCATCCTGAGTGAGGTATCCCAGAAGCAGATGGACACACATGGTATATACTCACTTATAAGTGGATAGTAGACAGATAATATAAAATAAACATACTAAAATCTGTACACCTAAAGGAGTTAAGCAAGAAGGAGGACCCTGGATAAGATGATCAATCCTCATTCAGAAAGGCAAATGGGATGGACATCAGAAGAGGGAGAAAACAGAGAACAGGACAGGAGCTTACCACAGAAGGTCTCTGAAAGACTCTATTCTGCAGGGTATCGAAGCAAATGCTGAGACTTATAGCTAAAATTTTGGCAGAGTGCAGGGAATCTTATGAAAGAAGAGGGAGATAGAAAGACCTGGAGGGGACAGGAGCTCCACAAGGATAGCAACAAAACTAAAAAATCTGAGCACAGGGCACTTTTCTGAGACTGATACTCAAGCAAAGACCATTCATGGAGATAATCTAGAACCCCTGCACAGATGTAGCACATGGCAGCTCAATGTCCATATGGGTACCCTAGTAAGAGGAACAGAGACTGTGCCTGACATGAACTCAGTGGCTGGCTCTTTGATCACCTCCCCCTGAGGGAGCAGCAGCCCTATGAGGCCACAGAGGAAGACAATGCAGCCAGTCCTGATGATACCTGATAGGATAGGGTCAGATGGAAGGGTGGAGGACCTACCCTACCAGTGGACTGAGTGAGGGGCATGGGAGGAGATGAGGGAGAGCGGGTGGGATTTGGAGGGGTTGAAGGAGGGGGTTACTATTGGGATACAAAATGAATAAATTGTAATTAATAAAAAATTAAACAAACAACAAAACAAAACAAAGAAGACTGCTGGCCAATATGGGTTCCACAAAGTTCTCAATGACTTGCAAAAACTTTGCTGTGCCAATATACTGTTGAAATAAAATTAAGAACAACAACAACAACAACAACAAAAAACCATTCTACCAGATGTGAGACAAATGGAGGGAAGACAGCACAATAAAATTTTGGAAAAGAACAAAGGAATTGGAGATTGGTGTGGGAGAATAAAATTTCTCAACCATTATCAAGACTATCAGCTTTGCATAACAAGATTTTTCATCCTTGTTCGGTCCTGAACTACATACAAAAACTCAAGAGCCTATCTCTTGCCTCATGAACTTACATGACTTTCTGTGTTATGTATATGTTTATTTTATAACTCATAGCATCACTGACCAAATAATGGGATGACTGATGTACTATCACAAAGTAATAGCCTGTCTTTGATACTGTATTGACTTTCAGCTACATCAAATCCACAGCCTCACAAATGTTTCTGAATTTTATTGTTTTGCAAATAGAGTTAGCTAGAAAGGAGGACAGGGCATCTATAATGAGCTTGCTGTTCAGTTCATATCACATAAGTAGACATATGGGATATAGGCCTCAGTTTGTTCTCTTGCTTCAGGCCCTGTAGATGGTGGGGTGAGCTAGGTTTTGACAGCCCAGATGGAGTTTGGATTTTACCTTGGCCAGATGTACAGAAAGGGTTTTGTCTGTCTGTTAATGTTGACATGAGAGCCCTGAGGAAACCATAGTTTCAATTGACTCGGAGTAGAATAACATGTAGAAACTACTTCATATAATGTTCTAAACTTTTCAAGTAATTTTTGTTTTATTTCAGTTTGGTTTTTGAAGCAGGGTAACCCTGGCTGCCCTGGAACTCAGTCTGTAGAACAGGCTGGCATCAAACTCAAAAAGATCTGCCTGCTGCTGCCTCTCTAGTGCTGGGATTAAAGGCGTGTGTCACCAAACCCCTGTGAAGTAAATAATTTTAAGTGCTTTTTTCCCATATAAAATTATCACTTTAACAATGATCCTAGATATTGACTTTGGAACTATTTTTTAATATGTTCCAGTAAAACATGAATTTCAGCTATATACTATTATTTCCCTTTATGAAAGAATTCAACATGATGTATCTTTCCACCTGAAGAACAAAAGTTGAATCATTCCACAGAGGATGCCTGTGTTAATTCCTTCTCATTGTTCATCATTTCTCTCTGCCCTGTTATGTTCTTTGACTCAATCTTTATGACTCAAGATGAAGATCTGCCTGATGTTGTGTCTCTTATTATGGAGGCCCTATGTAGCTGAGATGTGATCTAATGATTTCCTATTGTATATGACTCAATTGAAAAATCTTTCTCTCCCTCTCTCAGTATTAATGCATGGTTTACTTTGACACTCTCCATAGGTCTTTTTTAAAATATTTCTTATATATCTTGGTCATCTCCAGATTTTAACTATTTCAGATAAATCATATTTTAGGAACTGTTACTTACCTTCCAGTTTTTCAAGTTTAGAATATTTTATGGGGAATCATGACAGAATATTGGGGTAACTGACTCTACACCAACATAGAGGTATTGGTGATTGGGGAACTTTACCTCTAACAAGTTTTCTGGATGCTATATCTATCTCTCTGATCCTTTATGCTGTTTGTAAATTTAACATCAGAATTGTGGAGCCCCAATGTCGATCACAACCTTATCAATTTCTGAATCATTGTTGTTCTTTCATATATTCAGAATTGGTCTCCATTTGTAATCTGAAAAATAATTGTAAATATATTTTCCAGTGTACAAATTGATAAATACAGAAAAAAATAAGAAAACAACCTTTCCTTTTAACTGTTCTTTTTTATTTCAAAGAATACTAGATTTTTGTTATTTTTTTATTTATTATTAGGAAATTTCATATATTTACACAATGTGTCTTGATTACATCCACTCTTATCCCCACTTCAACTCCCTCCGTTATCCTTCCATCATATCTCCCTCCCCAATTTCATGTCTTTCCTTTTATTATTTATCTATTAATATTTTATCCTACAGTGTGATGTTAACGCTCCCCATATGCTCATGGCTGTGGTGCCATAAACTGGTAAATGTGGGACCCTAGCAGTGGCTACAACCCCAGAATAAAATTGATTCACCTCCCCTGAAACTATCAACTACTTTCTCAGCTAGGGCTTATACAGCAGGAGCACCATGGAATTTCTAATTTGTTTGATCTTGTGCAGATAAACGAGTTGCTTTGAGTTTCTGTGGATATCATGTTCACTTGTCATCATTTATAGCTCTCTTCCCATCCTCAGTGTCTTCCAATCTCTTCACTCCTTCCACAATGCCGCTGAGCCTTAGTAAGATGGAGTAACATAGCTGACCATATGCAGCTGAACACTCACAGTTGCTTTTTCTTAGTTCTGTGATTAGTCTCTTCATTAACCCCTACCTGCTGGAGCCCGCTGACAGAGTCGAACAGATCTTGAGCCAGGAGTGAGGACTGAAAGAAAATTAATAAACCAACACTTCACATGGGGTCTTTCCGAGAGGGCTCTAGTAGAAACTAGTCCCCATTTATTCCAATAATCCCTTCTCAAGTGAGAGCAAAAGCACCTCAGTACAATGAATGAATTCACAGAGAAGTCAAACCTTACCTCAACCACCTGTCTGTGTGATCCTTGTTGACATTGACAAGACATCCCACCTTCTGTCTCAAACAAAAGGAGGTAGGTTTGGCAGCTTATCAGTGACTCCAGGTGAAGACCAGAGTGAAAACATATCTTTCCACTGAGATCTAAATAACAAAGCAACCTGGCAGACCAGTGGCCCGCCCCACCTGCCTTTTGTAATAAGAAGCTCTCTGGCAAAGAGTAGAAGCAGAATTTCACTCATCTCCATCCATACAGAATAGTAAGCAATTAGTTTTTGCAGGCATTTTGAAAATATGTATTTTAATGACCCCAAGTGTGGAGATTTAGAATAATGTGTAGTTAAGAGGCTCTTATTTTACTAATTGTCAATTCAGTATATAGTTATTTACAAAATCCTGAGCAAGCATCCAACTTTATTACGCTAACTACTGTGCTTGCAATAAAGATTGAGAGAGTATAGAAACAAGCCAAGAATAGATGAAAGGAGTATCTATGCCAAATGCCACTAAGTCATCACAAAAGATGATAGCTGTTCACTCTGGCTCATAAGTGAACACTACCAGAAAAGAAATCCCTTTCTAACATATGAACTGTATATACTTATGGATGTTGACATTGCCTTTCTAGACAAGATACATGACATTTGAAAAGAATATTTGAGCCTAGATGTGTTGATGCACAGTTGACATACCTTTTCTTATGTCTTGGCTGTGTTAGTAATATACAGATCAAGTCTATATTCGTCCCAATGAAGTTCTTGCTCAATAAATTTAAAATACGGCTACAATATGGTATCCCTATCTAAACTTGAGGATTATACATGAAGAAAGTAGAACTAGCATGCTGATGAGATACATGTACATCGTGTTTATTGTGGCTTCATTTACAATAACTGAGCTGTGACAACAGCATCGATGTTACCTAACAGATGAGTTGGTATAGATGACTGGGTGTGCACACAAAGAAGTGTTCAGCTTTAATGCAGGATGAAATCTGGTCATTTGCAACATACTTGGAATTAGACAGTGTTTTGTTACATGAAACAGTTTTATACATATTATCATATATATGTATACATACCTATTATATATCTATACATATATTATGTTCAATATATACGTGTATTATATGTAATATAGATTACACATGTTATATATACATATGTCTATATATGCATATATTATATACACAGTATGTCCTTATTGCAGCTTCCTTTCAACTGTAACACCATTTTATAAGCAGCATTGAGGTCATTATTGAATGAAAACACTGAGACAAGAGTATTGCACCTCATCCTAGAAGCAGAAAGACACACGGGGTATATACTCACTCGTAAGTGGATATTAGACATATAAATATAGGATAAACATACTAAAATATGTACACCTAAGGAAGCTAAACAAGAAGGAAGACCTTGGGTAAGATGATCAATCCTCACGCAGAAAGACAAATGGGTGGACATTGGAAGAAGAAGAAGACAGGAAACAGGACAGAAGCTTACCGCAGAGGGCCTCTGAAAGACTCTACTGAGCAGTATATCAAAGCAGATGCTGAGACTCATAACCAAACTTTGGGCAGAGTTAAGATGCTCAATCCCCATTCAAAAAGGCAAAAAAGGAGAGATATCAGAAGATGGAGAAAACAGAACAGGACAGGAGCCTACCACAGAGGACCTCTGAAAGGCTCTACCCTTCAGGGTATTGAGGCAGATGCTGAGACTCAGCCAAACTTTGGGCAGAGTGCAGGGAATCTTTATGAAAGAAGTAGAAGATAGTAAGACTGGGAGAGGACAGAAGTTCCACAAGGAGAGCACAGGGGTCTTTTCTGAGACTGATACTGCAGCCAAGGATCATTCATGGAGATAACCTGGAACCCCTGCACAGAGGTAGCCCATGGCAGTTCAGTGTCCAAGTGGGTTCCATAGTAATGGGAACAGGGCCTGTTCTTTGATCACCTCCCCCTGAGGGGAGGGGAGCAGCCTTACCAGGCCACAGAGGAAGACAATGCAGTCACTCCTGATAAGACATGATAGACTAGGATCAGAGGGAAGGGAAGGATGACCTCCCTTTTCAGTGGACTGGGATAGGGACATGGGTGGAGAAGAGGGAAGGAGGGTAAGATTGGTAGGGGAGGAGGGAGGGAGCTACAGGGGGGGATACAAAGTGAATAAATTGTAATTAATAAAAATTAAAATTAAAAAAAACGTAAAAAAGAAAATAGGGTCATTATAGATGTAATTATTTAAGGTCACACTGGACTAGATTAGACCTCTAACCCCATATGGCTGGTATTCCCAGAAAACAGTCATGTGATAATAACAGCATAGAATACCACATAACACTGAGAGCAAAAAACTTGAATGATAATGCTGCAGGCCAGGGAATGCCACAGATAACCAGCAATCTACCAATACCTAAAACAAGGATGCTACTGCTCGCTTCTGACTTTGGTAGCCTTCTGAGGCCACTGTTGATGTGGTTTCACCAACATCATGGCTTTAGACTCCCATCTTCCAATACCATAAGACAGTAAATGCTTGTCATTTTAAACTGTCCTGGTCCGTGATGTGTCACTTGGAGAAAATCTGATGAACTCAGGCTAGGAGGATGGCTCGGTCAATAAAGTTCTTGACTTGCAAAAATAAAAAATAAAAATAAAATAAATAAAAGAGTACTGAACCTCCTTGTTTATGTGCATACCACACTTCATGACTAGTATTACTCATTCAGCACAGTCTGATTGATAATTTATTTCTAAAATTAAAATGAGAGCACCTTGTAGATTTATCCAAGCAAATTTGGACCATATGAGCACATGGGTATATTAAAATCATATCAAGAAAGTTAGATTTTAGAATTTATAGAATTTCCCAGGCCATCTGTTCTCTCACCCTGACCAGCCCCAAACCTTGCCTCAGGGGATCTCTGGTCCTATACTTCACCTCTCAGCTTAACTTAGATGAACTCTGTCATTGGATCTTTGGATCTGTGGAAGCTTCCCCGATAGGATTCCTTATTCAGTCTGTGCTTCCATATCTACCAGCCTTTTTCTTCCTCTGTGTAAAACCTGTTTGAATTCAGTGAGCACTACTGTAGCCCTTTCAACTCTTTTACAGTCATTCTATAATATGCATATATAAAGATGTAAGTATTGTGTGATGTATAATGAGTGATCTGAAAGTAAATATTAGTAATGAAGATTGGAATAAAAGACCCAGTGTTTTCTAAAAGACAACTATGATAGGAAACTGGCACTACAAGACAGATTTCTAACTAGGTGATGTGCAGCTTTTGAGTTTATTGTATTTCAATAAATTCTGAGATTGCGTAAAAGCATAAATAAATCTGTTTCTGACACAATATGCTCAAAGACAACTATGCTATTTCAGGGAATTGCATATTTTTATAGTTGTATTTATTAAATTATAATAATTATTATTATTGACAATTCCAACCTAAAAAGATAATTTTGGTGAAAATTATTAATGGAAGCAAAAGAGAGATTTTTTTTTTCTTTTTATGTTTTATTTTCTCAAAATAATTTAAAGGAAATAAGTATTCAGGGACAAGACCTATCCATGAGTCAGCATGAGTCAGCAATTCAGTGAGCCTGGGAATTGGAGATAAGTTGGAATGCAATAACTTTCTAACACTTTAATGGAAATAAGGTTTTTGAACTCTCAAAATTTTAAATGTCTGTGGTTGTCTGTTTGAACACAATTTTGTAATACAAAGAGTTTCAGGGAATAAGTCTTTTATACAGTACAAAACATTACCACCGTGTCACATTAAGAGAAACACATCACTTAAGCAACTCACCATGATGAAGCAAGGCATTTTTATTATATAAAAGCCCAGGCTACACACAAATAGTGAAAGCTGTTTTGCCTAAGAAACTCAAAAAGAAACATTTCAGGGAACAACTCAGACAACGTTAGTGTTACAAGACATCTGCAAAGACTATAACAATAGAAACAGAGACAGCCTTGAGGCTTTACTGCATTTTAGTCCATTAGTGTCATCAGGTTTATGAAGAAAAGGGAGCTATGATGATGGTGGGGAAAGAATGACCTCAGGGTTCAGTGCTATTAATTCCTATACAGAGAAGAAGAGAAGCAGAAAAATAAGTTCCTATTACTATTGAGCTGATTAAGAGTAAAACAAGGACATGAAATAACATAAGCCTAAGAAATTAACAGTCAGAATACCTCATTGTCCTTTAGCCAGGACTCTAGGGAAGATGCTTAATCATTATTCAGAAGGGCAATCAATACAGACATCAGAAGCAGGAGAAGACAGGGAATAAGACAGAAGCCTGCCACAGAGGGCCTCTAAAAGACTCTACTGATTGAGGTATTAAAGCAGAGGCTGAGACTCATAGCCAAACTTTGGGCAGAGTGCAGGTAATCTTATGAAAGAAGGGGAAGATAGAAAGACCTGGAGGGGATAGGAGCATCATAAGGAGACCAACAGAACCAAAAATTCTGGGTCCAGGAGGGCCTGCAGAGACCAATGTGCCAACCAAGGACCATCCATGGAGAAGACCTAGACCTCCTGCTCAGATGTAGATCATAGACAACTCAATTCCCTTGTGGGTTCCCTAGCAAGGGGAACAGGGGCTATCTCTGACATGGAATCAGTGGCAGGCTTTTTGATCCCCTCCCCCCTGGGGGGGCAGCCTTGCCAGGCCACAGAGGAAGAGGATGAAGCCAGTTCTGATGAGACCTGGTAGGCTAGAGTCAGACAGTAGGGGAGTAGGACCTCTCTATCAGTGGACTAGGGTAGGGGCATATGGGGAGAAAAGGGAAGAGATGGGAGAGGAGGCTACAAGGTGGATAAATTGTAATAAATAATAAATCAATAAAAAGATTTATTTTTATATAAAAAAAATTAACTTGTAGCTCACCAAAGGAACCTTACTAATAGGTTACAGCCCAGGTTCTGAGTAAATGTAGGTAGCAAATTAATGATTCCAGCGAGGTTTTCATTTCAACTAAGTTTACTGAGTAACTTTCCCTTACATGTATAAAAATCTTCAGATGCTGGAATTTCACCAGTTTGGGAAACTATACTATTATAATGCTAAATTTTGTACAAGACTGCGTGATAATAAAGCAAGTAGTAATTAGTTTCAGAACCTTGCCTATGTGTGGTGGCTGCTTATCTAGATCTAATTCAAACAGAGAAATTGCCTTGGTATATGGGTCAAACAGTATTAAGGAGGCTACGCTCCTGTATTTGCTTCTTGTACCTCTGGGTAATGTTCTGTGGCTCTGAATGCTTTCATAGAGCTAAGATCAGCACAGTCAGTTTCTTATTTATGGTGCTGTAACTCTTAAAACTGTAAATTTGAATGGATGACTAACTGCTAATTTTTCACCACGCTCAGAAGTCATACTGTTGGCTGTAAATCAGAGTTCCATGATCCTGGATATATTCCCAAGCCTCTGCACTTTGACCAGGTGTGAGTCTCTGTAATAGTTCCATCTGTTGCTGAGAGCTTCTTTGATGAGGAGTCAGATCTACACCTATTTTGGGGTATGAGAATAAGAGAAAATTCAGAAATTACATTGATTTAGAAAAAAATGGCATTAGTAAGTTCTTCATTAGAGTCTATGACCTCTATAGCTATAGGTAATTGCCTAGATTATAGTCCCCCAAATGGCCTTTGGAAAGGCTGTTAAGTTCACTCAGTTAGACAGCAGGTTGTAACTTCCAGTTTATAAGTGCTGCCACTATACCCGCAGGGATATCTTGCTGAATCAGTCATTGTTGTGGTTTGTAAACTTAACAGCCAAGTGGGACTAATAATTGTTTTCCTCCCTTGGTATCTTTTTTCCATTATTATTATTATTATTATTATTATTATTTACACTTTATTCATTTTGTATCCCCCCATAAGCCCCTCCCTCCTCCCCTCCCGATCCTACCCTTTCTCCTTTTTCTGCATGCATGCCCCTCCCCAATTCCATTGATAGGGGAGGTCCTCCTCTCCTTCCTTCTGATCTTAGTCTATCAGATCACACCAGGAATGGCTGCATTGTCATCTTCTGTGGCCTGGTAAGGCTGCTCCCCCCTCAGGGGGAGGTGATCAAAGAGCAGGCCAATCAGATTGTGTCAGAAGCAGTCCCTCTTCCCATTACTATGTAACCCACTTGGACACTGAACTGCCATGGGCTACATCTGTGCAGAGTGAATGGAATTTTATGTAAGAAGTGGGAAATAGCAAGAGCTGGAGAGGACAGGAACTCCACAAAGAGAGCAACAGAACAAGAAAATTTGAACACAGGGAACTTCCCAGAGACTCATACTCCAACCAAGGACTATTCATGGAGATAACCTAGAACTCCCTTGGTATCTTACAGAGTACTTTAAGATATTGTGAGAGTCGTTTGGTGGGAAGAGGTATCCAGGAAAAGTCTGTATTACTTCCTGAAAATCTGTGTTCAAAGTATGTGTGATGTCTTCAGCATCTTCAGGTCTTACCTTCAAGTTCCGGTAGGAAACAAAGGGCAGTTGGATACCTCTAACCAACAACTCAACAAGGGAAGAGTCCCATGCCTACCACTGTGGATTCTGCTAGTCTAAAGCTCTTGGAGTAAGCATTATCTGTGTGACAGAACTCTATCACACACACACACATGTGTGCGTGTGCGCGCGCGCACACACACACACATACACTATATCCCAAATCTTTCCAAGGCTGAATCCTCTATACATTTACACTGGGAAATTTATATGTACATATGGCCTAGGTGAATGTGTTCTATTGAATATTTAAAGGATTTTAACAAATGTTTTGACTGTAGTTTTAACTTCTAAAGGGAGTTATAAAGGGGTAAGTTATTGTGAGGACATTTTAAATGATTTTAGCATATGTATTCTGGATTTCTCAAAGATGTATTCCTTTTCTTCTTCTAAGGCTTTGCTAGTGACTTGTAAATCTCATTATACTTTCACATGATTAATATTAATTTGTTGACACGGCACATACCGTGGAATCAAATTTATACCTTCTGATTAATGTGCATGTGCATGTGTGAGA
Source organism: Meriones unguiculatus (assembly GCF_030254825.1). NCBI lineage: Eukaryota > Metazoa > Chordata > Mammalia > Rodentia > Muridae > Meriones > Meriones unguiculatus. The sequence goes on from NC_083351.1 coordinate 127,197,210, forward strand.
GGGAGGGGAGAAAGAGAGAAGCTAGGACCTTAGTAATTCAATTTCACCTTCCTCACTCTATCTGTGACAGTACTAGGTTGATTTGTGAATAGCTTTTCTTGTTAGTCAAAATATAGAACTTGCCTGGGCAAAGTTTGCACATGTGAACATCATGGAAGAAACGACTTTGAAAAAGCACATAATTCTTCCTCTTAAATTCGGAGAGTGGGGAGTAAAGTTAGGGAGGTAGAAAGGGGAAAAGAGCTCCTCAGATGTTGGGAACTAGAGACTAAGATTCCTTGTGACTTGCACATCTCAGAAGGAAAACAGCATCCTCAGGAGCTCTGCTCCATTCCTGTGTCTTTCCTAGTGTAGCCCCCCTGAGAATGAGCTAATACGAAGCATCACATGTTCTTATTGGAAGTTGGCTGCACTTTATTTTTTTTTCCCGTTGCTGCTGCTGCTGCTGAAATAGCTTGAGTCTGAAGTCAGCCTGGCTGTGGTCACATTTCTTCAGCTAGAGGATATTGTGAAAGCCTGTCACCACAGCAACAGATGAGTGTTCCCCAGTTCATGCCAGAAAACAGTGAGCTGGTGACAGGCAGCTCCTGCTGTGGGAAGCTTTAAAGACCACCTGGTTCCTAAGTCAGGCCCACGTCTGACGCTTTACAATCCTTCCTCCATGTCACTACAGCTGGCAGGATCCACCATACCCTGGGAATTTTTTTTTGAGTTAATTTTTTATCGATTATTTTTCATATTGCCAGTAGGTTTTATTTTTCAAGAAGGTTAGGATTCAATTTCCTAGGATTTGAGTTTTGAGTCATAATACTTCCCCCTTCATAATTCAAGATAACAATTGAATTGTAGGAAACTTATAAGATTGAATAAGAAAAAAAAATGTGAGAAACTGAAGAATCCTCACGGGTAGCAATTCTAATCAGATCCAGGCTATTAACGGAAATGAAGAGAACCATCACCACATCCTGACCAGAGATTACACAATTTACACGATTGTTTTCTTGCCACAATAGTTTGGGCTGAAATACCAGTGTTGGCAGAGTCGGCACACATGGGGACACGGCCTTGATTTGTCACCGTCCTCTTTGCTGTGCCCCTGCACAGTGGAAGGAGAAAGGCACTCTGGGTCCTCTGTGTTAAGAACTCCAGTACTAACACAGAGTTTTACCTTCAATGTCCCAAAGCCTCACTTTTTAGTGCTATCAGTTTCAGGGAGAGGATATTAATGCATCAGTTTCACACATAAATTATGAGGAGATACAAACAGGGAAATAAAACCATTTCTTCAGCAGTGACAGTCACAAATCAAAAATCAAAAGTGGAATTTATCATGTAAGAACTATAAACAGAGGAGAGCCAAGATGGCGGTGGCGCTGGGAGAACAGCGCGTCTGAGAAGCGGGACAGCACTCTCCGTGCAGAGACCAGGAGACTGAACTCGGGGCCCTGAAACTACATGATCGTGTAGGCGAGGGGAGGCTCCCACGGCGTGGGAATTGGTTGGGTCCACTCCCGGCTACCCAGCCAGAACCCAGAAGAAATCCCGGGTAACGCGGGCTTTGTGTATCCGGGCTGGAGCCGCAAGCGGGTGTGTCCCAATCACTTTCCCAGGCTGATCCGTGGGCACAAGGGTACCTGAGTCCCAGTCGCAGGGGGACCCCACGGGGAAGCAGGGTTGTGGGTCTGATCGCACGTCACCCAGTCTTTCCCTGGAAGGTTTCTGCCCCCATCACAGCCGAGCGGTGCGCTCAGCTCAGCGGTACAGACAAGCTGCACGCCCCAGTACAACAGGGACTGGGAACCCCTGTCCAGAGAGGACCCCACAGAGAAGGAAGAAACCGTGCTGCTGGGGTCACCTAGGGAAAGTCTAGCAGACTGCAGATCACAAACAGGTGAGTACGGCCAGCCATCACAGATCTGGGCCCAAACAGGGAGCACAGAGTGATTGGAAACTCAGCTCCTGCAGACTAGCAGGTGGGCGCACACTCCGCCAGCTGAGAGGCCTGCTTTGTACCAACTACTACTTACAGACAGAACTGAGTGCCCCAAGACACCAGAGCAGTACTCACCCACCACAGATTACCTCTTGGGTTCTGGGGCACAGAGCCCCAACCTCAGACCTACAGAAGACCGGGAACCCTGAGATCAACCCCCAGATACTGCTCCAAGGGGCAACCAGTTATCCCTAACAAAACCGACCAAACCACGGGACACACAGGTTACAGCAGCTGATCACTCAATTTAAAGCAAGAAACCCAGAAGGAGGGCAGCTGTCTCCAGGACTTCTCCCGGTGAGAGGAGAGCCCTCTTGACTAATCAGGACCACAGTTACCACCCAGGTCTCTAGGACTGAGGTGAGCTGTAGCAACTCCTGAAAAACACCAGACATCCAGGGACTATACCCAAAAAGCTGGGAAGGCTTCCTTGAGGAAAAACCATCTTCCTGCCAAAGGGATTCTCTTCACTACAACAGTCCAGGAACAACCAGAAACTAAATTCAAACAACTAAGATAGCCCAATGGGTAGAGGACAGCGTAAAAGTTCAACCAACAAAAGCCAGAGCATTATGGCATCTCCAGAACCCAGTTATCCAGGAGCAAATAGCCTTAGACACCCCAGCATAAATGAAATTCAAGGAGACGACCTAACATCTATGCTCTAGAAGATGATAACAGAGGAAACAAATAAAATACGAAAAGAAATAGAAGCTGCAGCCAAACGGTATGTGGCCTTTAAAGAGGAAATGCTTAAATCACTGAATGAAATAAAAGAAACAGTGGATTGTTCAAACAAACAGCTGAAGGAATTGACAGAAAACCATGAAAATACAGTTAGACAGGGGAAGGAAACCAACAAAATAGCTCAAGACCTGAAGATAGAATTGGAAAAATTAAAAAAAAAAAAAAAAACACAAATGGAAGAAATTGTGGAAAGAAAGAACTTAGGGAAGAAAGCAGGAACTACAGAGGTTAGCATAACCAATAGGCTACAAGAAATGGAAGAAAGAATCTCAGGTGTGGAAGATACAATGGAAGAAATAGATGTATCTGTCAAAGAAAATGTTAAATCTAAAAAATTCCTGACACAGACCGTCCAAGACATTCAAGACAACATAAAAAGACAAAACCTAAGAATAATAGGAATAGAGGAAAAAGAAGATTCCCTGCACCAAGGCCCAGAAAATATTTTCAACAAAATCATTGAAGAAAATTTCCCCAACTTAAAGGAGAGGCCAATAAGAATACAAGAGGCCTATAGAACACCCAATAAATTAGAGCAGAAAAGAAAATCCTCCTGCCACATAATAATCAAAACAGTAAGTATACAGAACAAAGAAAAAATACTAAAAGCTGCAAGGGAAAAAGGCCAAGTAACATATAATGGCAAACCCATTAGAATCACACCTGACTTTTCAACAGAGACTATGAAAGCCAGAAGGGCCTGGACAGATATCATGCAGACCCTAAGAGAATACAGATGTCAGCCCAGGCTACTATATCCTGCAAAACTATCAGTCCTCATAGACGGAGAAAACAAAATATTCAATGACAAAAACAAATTTCAACAATACCTACAAACAAACCCAGCATTACAGAAGACACTGGAAGGGAAAATACAGCCCAAGAAAGCTAGCTACATTCAAGAAAACACAGGAAATAAATAACCCCACTACAGTAAAACAAAAAGCAGCCAAGCACACAACCTGATGACCACAGCCAACATCAAATTCAAAGGATCTAACAGCCACTGGTCATTACTGTCTCTCAATATTAATGGACTTAATTCTCCAATAAAAAGACACAGACTAACAGAATGGATACGTAAAAAAAACCCAGCAATCTGTTGTATACAAGAAACACACCTAAGTCACAAAGATAGACATTGTCTGAGGGTAAAGGGATGGAAGACGGCTTTTCAAGCAAATGGACACAAGAAGCAAGCAGGAGTAGCCATTCTAATATCTGATAAAATAGTCTTTCAACCAAAATTAATCAAAAGAGATGGGGAAGGACACTTCATACTCATCAAGGGAAAATTCCACCAAGAAGACATCACAATCCTGAACATCTATGCCCCAAATACAAGGGCACCCACATTTGTGAAAGAAACATTGATAAAACTTAAACCACATATAGATCCCCACACACTAATAGTGGGAGACTTCAACACCCCACTCTCAACAAAGGACAGGTCAACAAAACAAAAATTAAACAAAGAAACAGAGGTCATGAATCAAATGGACCTAACAGACGTTTACAGAACCTTACACCCAAACACAAAAGAATTTACCTTCTTCTCAGCACCTCATGGAACCTTCTCCAAAACAGACCACATAGTTGGTCACAAAGCAAGCCTCAACAGATACAAGAAGATTGAAATAATCCCTTGTATCCTGTCTGATCACCATGGAATAAAGCTGGACCTCAGTAACAACAGAAATAGCAAAAAGCCTACACACACATGGAAACTGAACAACTTGCTACTAAATGACAGCTGGGTTAGGGAAGAAATAAAGAAAGAAATTAAAATCTTCCTAGAACTCAATGAAAATGAAGACACAACATACCCAAACTTGTGGGACACAATGAAGGCAGTGCTAAGAGAAAAGTTCATAGCACTAAGTGCCTTCAAGAAGAAATCTGAGACAGCGCATTCAAGCAACTTAATGGCTCACTTAAAAACCCTAGAAAAAGAAGAAGCAGGCACACCAAGAAGGAGCAGACGGCTGGAAATAATCAAACTCAGGGCTGAAATCAATCAATTAGAAACAAATAAAACAATTCAAAGAATCAATGAAACCAAGAGCTGGTTCTTTGAGAAAATCAACAAGATAGACAAACCCTTAGCCAAGCTAACTAAAAGGCAGTGAGACGCCATCCAAATCAACAAAATCAGGAATGAAAAGGGGGACATAATTACAGACACTGAGGAAATCCAAGCAATCATTAGGACTTACTTCAAAAGTCTATACACAACAAAATTTGAAAATTTAAATGAAATGGACAATTTTCTTGATCGATTCCACTTACCAAAGCTAAATCAGGACCAGGTAAATCAATTAAATAGTCCTATATCCCCCAAGGAAATAGAAGCAGTCATCGAAAATCTCCCATCCAAAAAAAGCCCAGGACCTGATGGTTTCAGTGCAGAATTCTACCAGACATTCAAAAAAGAGCTAACTCCAATTCTCTTCAAACTATTCCACAAAATCGAAACAGAAGCAACATTACCAAACTCATTCTATGAAGCCACAGTCACCTTGGTACCTAAACCTCACAAAGACCCAACCAAAAAAGAGAACTTCAGGCCAATCTCCCTTATGAACATTGATGCAAAAATACTCAACAAAATACTCGCAAACCGAATACAAGAACACATCAAAGATATCATCCACCATGACCAAGTAGGCTTCATCCCAGGTATGCAGGGGTGGTTCAATATACGGGAATCCATCAATGTGATCCACCATATTAACAAATTGAAAGAAAAAAACCACATGATAATCTCCCTAGATGCTGAAAAAGCATTTGGCAAAATCCAACATCCATTCATGTTTAAAGTATTGGAGAGATCAGGGATACAAGGCACATATCTAAACATAGTAAAGGTGATATACAGCAAACCTATAGCCAACATCAAACTGAATGGAGAGAAACTTAAAGCAATCCCACTGAAATCAGGGACATGACAAGGCTGCCCACTCTCTCCATATCTCTTCAACATAGTTCTGGAAGATATTGCTAGAGCAATAAGACAGTAGAAGGAGATCAAGGGGATGAAGTCAAATTATCACTATTTGCAGATGATATGATAGTATACCTGAGTGACCCCAAAAACTCTACCAGGGAACTCCTACAGCTGATAAAGACCTTCAGCCAAGTGGCCGGATACAAAATTAACTCAAAAAAATCAGTAGTCCTCCTGTATACAAAAGACAAAAGGGCTGAGAAAGAAAATAGGGAAACAATACACTTCACAATAGCCACAAATGACATAAGGTACCTCAGAATAACCCTAACCAAGGAAGTCAAAGACTTGTATGAAAAAAATTTCAAATCTCTGAAGAAAGAACTAGAAGAAGATATGAGAAGATGGAAAGATCTCCCATGCTCATGGCTTGGCAGGATTAACATAGTAAAAATGGACATCTTACCAAAAGCAATCTACAGATTCAATGCAATGCCCATCAAATTACCAACACAATTCTTTACAGACCTGGAAAGAAAAATTCTCAACTTCCTATGGAATAACAAGAAACCCAGAATTGCTAAAACAATCCTCTACAATAAAAGATCTTCTGGAGGTATCTCCATCCCTGATCTTAAGTTGTACTATAGAGCAACAGTTTTAAAAACTGCATGGTACTGGCATAGAAACAGAATGGTAGATCAATGGAACCAAACAGAGGACCCAGAAATAAACCACACACTTATGGACACCTGATCTTTGACAAAGACGCCAAAACCATTCAATGGAAAAAAGATAGCATCTTCAACAAATGGTGCTGGTCCAACTGGATGTCTACATGTAGAAAAATGAAAATAGATCCATACTTATCACCCTGCACAAAACTGAAGTCCAAGTGGATCAAAAACCTCAACATAAAACCAGACACATTAAATTGGCTTGAAAAAAAGTGGGGAATACCCTAGAACTCATTGGTACAGGGGAAAACTTCCTGAACAGAACACCAACAGCACAGGCTCTAAGAGCAACAATCAATAAATGGGACCTCATGAAACTGAAAAGCTTCTGCAAAGCAAAGGAAACCGTCATCAAAACAAAGCGACCACCTACAGATTGGGAAAGAATCTTCACCAACCTTATATCTGACAGAGGACTCATATCCAGTATATATAAAGAACTAAAGAAGCTGAAAATCAGCAAACCAAGTAACCCACTTACAAAATGGGGAACAGAGCTAAACAGAGAATTCTCTGTAGAGGAATATCGAATGGCAGAGAAGCACTTAAAGAAATGCTCAACCTCAGTAGCCATTAGGGAAATGCAAATCAAAACAACCCTGAGATTTCACCTTACACCCATCAGAATGGCCAAGATCAAAAACTCAAGTGACAACACATGCTGGAGAGGTTGTGGAGAAAGGGGAACCCTTCTCCACTGCTGGTGGGAATGTAAACTTGTACAACCACTCTGGAAAACAGTCTGGCGTTTTCTCAGACAACTAGGAATAGTGCTTCCCCAAGATCCAGCCATACCACTCCTAGGCATATATCCAAAAGAGGCTCAAGCACACAAAAAGGAAATTTGCTCAACCATGTTTGTAGCAGCTTTATTTGTAATAGCCAGAAGCTGGAAACAACCCAGATGCCCCTCAACTGAAGAATGGATGCAGAAATTGTGGTACATCTACACAATGGAATATTACTCAGCAATGAAAAATAAAGAAATCATGAAATTTGCAGGTAAATGGTGGGATCTGGAAAGGATCATCCTGAGTGAGTTGTCCCAGAAGCAAAAAGACACACATGGTATATACTCACTCATATAGACATACAACATAGGACAAACCCACTAAAACCTATGCATCTAAAGAAACTAAGCAAGAGAGAGGACCCTAACTAAAATGTCCAATCCCCATCCGGAAAGGCAAAGAGGATGGACATCAGAAGAAGAAGAAAACAGGAAACAACCTAGGAACCTACCACAGAGGGCCTCTGAAAGCCTCTGCCCTTCAGACTATCAAAGCAGATGCTGAGCCTGATGGGCAACTGTTGGGCAGAGTGAATGGAATTTTAGGTAAGAACTGGGAAATAGCAAGAGCTGGAGAGGACAGGGTCTCCACAAGGAGAGCAACAGAACAAGAAAATTTGAACACAGGGAACTTCCCAGAGACTCATACTTCAACCAAGGACTATTCATAGAGATAACCCAGAACCCCTGCACAGATGTAGCCCAGGGCAGTTCAGAGTCCAATTGGGTTACATAGTAATGTGAAGAGGGACTGCCTCTGACATGAACTGACTGGCTTGCTCTTTAGTCACCTCCTCCTGAGGCCAGCAGCCTTACCAGGCCATAGTAGAGGACAATGCAGCCACTTTTGATGTGAACTGATGGACTAAGATCAGAAAGGAGAGCAGAACCTCCCTTATCAGTGGACTTGTGGAGTGGCATGCATGTAGAAGGAGGAGGGAGGGTGGGATTGGGAGGGGAGGAGGGAGGGGCTTATGGGGGGATGCAGAATGAATAAAGTGTAATTGATGAAAAATTTTTACAAAAAAGGGAAAAAATAATTTAAGAACCTTAAATGACTTTCAAAAGTGGAGGAAAACATGGAGTTAGTCAATTTACATGGAGCACGTCTCATCCCTGGGGGCAATGGTCTCCTGAACCTACTCAGACCTCGGACACTACCACTGCTAGTTCTAGAACTGATGCAGGATGTTCCAACGAGGGGGTTAAGGCTTCTCATAATATTTCCTATAAGCCCACACCTGTTTGTTTATATCCCCCATTTTTATTCATTATTAGCCAGATAGAACCAAGTAATTGTGGTAATGATACTTGCTTTTTTGCCCAATGCTGGAATGCTAGTAAATTTACTAGCTGGTTACTCGCATGCCTCGCTGGGTGCCTGTGCCTGTTGATGCCCCTCACCCTATGACTCTCTTCAGACAGAAAAGGGATCTTGGAATTACAGTTACTGCCATCTCATTGGTGGCTGTTGGAGCTACCACCGCGGCATTAGCCAGGAGTCATACTATGCAGACTGCTCAGACCCTGAATAACCTTTTAGCCAATGTAGCTCATGCCTTAGATGTACAAAAAGGAATTAATGCTCAACTAAAATGAGGCTTGATGGTGTTCAATCAGAGGATTGACCTCTTGCAGGAGCAAATTGATACCCTATGGCAAATCACTCAACTTGGCTGTCAATGAAAGTATGCTGGACTTTAAGTCACTAGCATACAACATGAGAATTTTCCCTGTGCTGCAAATATATCTAAACAATTGTCTAGCTATATTTTAGGTAATTGGACTGGAGAATTTGATACTATGATGGAGAAGCTGATAGTGGCCATTGTCACGGTAAATTCTACCGGAGTGGACACAGGACTAGCCACAGGATTATCATCATGGATTGCTGCAGCCATGAATCATCTGAATGAATGGGCGGGCATGGGAGCGTTAACAGGCCTTCTGGTGTTGGTCTCCTTGGTTTGCCTGTGGTGTATATGCAAGATTAGAGTCTCACAACAGCATAATGCAGCCATGACCATTCAGGCCTTTACAGCCATTGAAGCAGGACATTCTCCCCAAGCATGGTTGGATACCATAAAAAGCTAAAATGTTACGCTCAGGATGTGAGGCTAAGCACTGCACTCAGGGTCAGCCGCTTTGGACCCAGAGAAGAGCATGTCTGATTGCATGCGGGTTGATGCCCCAGGTCCCGCCTCTGAGAAAAAGGTATCAGACAGGTCTGATGCTCTTTGGGTGGATGACACCTAAATGAACATCAGTACAAAGTCCCAATTTATTTCTAATATCAGAGATCAGCCCTCTACTCTTGCCTGATGCGTCTAAAACAAAAAGGGGGAACTGTAGAGAGCTGTGTAATGACGCGCCTTTAAGATGGAGCTGGTTTCCGCCTTCCACCTTCCCGATGGTGAGGGCTCTCTGTCACGTACAACTCCACATTTGGCTAAGGCTGAGGATCTGGCTTGCTTCCATGTATGTGGACCTATCTGCATTGCCCACGTGGCATGTTGGGGTTGGCTACCTAGAGGCTATTTAAGCTGTGGGCTGGCTTTCCCCAGGGTCAGATGATTGTTCAAGGTTCCTGAATAAACTGCATTAAAAAAAAAAAGAACTAAGTCCTTAATTGATGCAAAGATTATAGAACTATATAATGTATAATATCAAAACTACATCAAACATCTAGCTCCTTGAAAGTCTATTATGACTACATGGAAGACATTCATTACATAACAATAGAGCAAGAAAGAGTTCATTATAACGTGAAAAAGTATGTCAGAAACATTTATACCTCCTATTGAAGAAAGAGTTAATTATAATAAAATCAAATGATTAATGAACTGAGAAACATTGTACGTCTAGACAGCAATCAAGTCAGGAGAGTTTCTGCAGCCATCCTATAGGAACAGGATACAAACAGAGCTATTTGTTCGACGAGAAGTTGAATCTTGGGCAGGGCCATCGGGTAACCTAATCTGTTATCTTTGCACTGTGTTTACTTTAACACAATAGTTTCATAGCAAACAAGAAGAGAACTTTTACAAAGTTGGGACTGAACTAAAGTTATTAGCAACTGGAGATAGTCCTATGGAGGAAGGGATAGGGAAAGGCTAAATAATGGGAATGCTCATCTCTGGGAGTAAGAAGCTCCCGGGTGCCAATGTATGAGGAGACAGTTATAGATAACATTTACATGCATTACACTGAGAAGATCTAGGATAAAGGCTGTTGAATGTTAGCAACAATGCATATTTTCAAGGGGCTAGAGTTGAAGTAGTTTCAACATTTAATGTGTACCTGTACCAAAATATCACAGGACATTTGTTTTAATGTATTTATTTAAAAGTTAGTTAAAATCAAGTAAAATAGTATGCAGTCTATAACTCCTCATGTATTTCATGGCGAATAAAACAGGGATTATGTAGAAACAGGTGCTCCATGGTTAGTTCTGTTTAGGAACCATCAGATTTCTTCACTGGGGGCTTCTTATCACCATTAGTACTTTACCATATTCTGTTGTTCTCTCAGGGGTCCTCTTTTAGGCCTCAGCAGTGAAGCTTTTTAGGATGTGTTCAATTAGGAAGAGGTAGGAAAAACAGATGAGAACAATGATAGGCCTACTGTAAGTCTTTTTTTTTTTTTTTTTTTTTTTTTTTTTTTTTTTTGGAGATAGGTTTTCTCTGTTTAGCCCTGGCTGAACTGGAGCTCACTCTGTAGACCAGGCTCTTTCACAAGTGCTGGGATTAAAGGCCTGTGCCACCACCACCCAGCATATTTTGTTTTTGTTTTCTTGGTGTTTTTGTTACTGCTGATGCTTTTACTCTCATATCTTTAAAAAGTTGTTGATAAAATATGTTTTATATTTCAAATAGATGCTTATATTATATTTAAAAAATCCATTCATGAGTGTCCACCTAAAGCCTTTATATGTAAGACTATGGTCAGTTTGGCCAAACTCAAGCTTCCCTGTGATAGGTCCCACATTTTTTTAGTTTCCAGTGAGTTCCTCTGTGGCCCACCCAGCTGTGCCTTCATGTGCCTTTCTTTCCAAATGTGGTTTCTGATGTAGGAAATCAGAAAAGAGTCTATGCTTTCCCCTTGTTCCCAAAGTCTCCAACTGTGTAATGTGCAGCTATGTCAGTGGTCACTGGAAAAATATTTAAGCAGTAAGACTTTGCCAATGTAAATAAGGTTACAAGATTATTGCCACATAGTTTCTTAAAATAGTTGACAAAGTTAGCTAATGGATATTCTTTATTTGGATTATATGTGAAAACTTAGAATTTATGATAAAAAGATAATTTTTGAAAGATAATGATCGTCTATGGTAGCCACCATATAAACTATGCTACACTAGGACTAGTGACATCTTTTACTTAAGCGGGAGACTGTCCAGGTTATGAGATCAAAGCAAAACTAAGATTTGAAGTGAAAGAAAAATGCAATTTATTTGGTATTGAAATCTTTAACGTAATAGTCATTTCCAGAGAAATTTGCAATGTTATGAAAATAGTTTACATCATAGTGAGACTATAGGTTCATTATAATAAAGTAAATATCTCATTAGTAAATCTTCCCTTTAAATACCCATTATTATTATTGTAAAGTTAGAATTTATACATGCAATGAAATACGCACCCATCTTCTGCAGTACCCCTGCATGGGTCGTCTATGTGAAAGCCTTTGATGACATTCCAGTTCAAGAAAGATTTCATCACTCCAGCCACTTTCCCTGTGCGAACTGCGTTCTCTCTAACCTAATTTCCAAGAAGATGCTATCTTAGAAATACAGACGTTACAGACACAGGGACTGTTATTCGCTTCTGCACCATCCTCATCCTCACACGTTCACAGCGGATATTGGTATAGTACATGGGTGCTTGGATGGGAAACTGTGCTGATAAAGTGACCTCGGGGAAGGAAAGGTTAATGCCTGTGTACTGTGAATGGGTTGCACTTGCACCCCAATATTTGGAATTGTTTATTTTCAATTGTTTGAAGATTCTTTTTATGACAGGGGAAATAGCAATGGGTTTCAAGTAAAGACAAGATAAAGGACAAATCAGAAGAATAGTTCTTATTGCTTTTCAGACCTGACACAGAAACAAATAGTTTATTTAATTTAATGATAAAATTTCACTGTTTCTAAAATTTACATGAACATATTGATGTGTGTTCGGTAAAGAGGAACGCACAGAAAGGGAAGAGTTTCCAAGTGCAAATGAGGCTCCTACCAACATGTGATCAGTAACTATATTGGGGAAAAACATTGGGTCAATGTGAGAAGCAATCACATAGTAAACAAAATACACTAAGCTAGCATTTCTTCAAACAGGCTATGCACAAGCATATGAGAAAATACATTAGTCTCTTTTGCTTCTAGTAAATATTTAAAGGGAAAGTAATAAGGTAAGCTTTATTGATCCTTAATTACACTGATACAGTCAATTTCTGTAAGAAAGACTTTCCGAGGCATTGGGGAGCCAGGAGATCAACTGTTTTGTAGGAGTATGAGTGTACCTAAATTTACTGATAAGTGTTTTATGAATTTGAGTGGGCTCTGAAATTGACTTGGCACCAGTTTCTGAGCTATTTCCTTTTTAAAGAATTTCATAGATGAGTACTGTATTTTCTTTACTTCCTTCCCCAACTTCTCCACATCCCCCCATTCCTTCGCAAATCCACAGCCTTTTATTCTCTATTACTGTTTTACATATATACACATATTTGTATGTGTGTACATTTATAAATACAGCCTGCTGAATAAATTTACTGTTGCTCGCATATCTGTATGCTTAGGGTTGACCACAGCATTATATCACCTCTCTAGGGACTCACCCCTGAGGAAGACTGGTTCTCTCTCTCTCAACAATCATTCATTATGTGGAGATTTCCACCAAAAGTGGTGTCTTGTGAGACTTTTGCCAGTCCACATCAGCATGTGTCCTCATTTCTCTTGTTTTGTTTAGTCAACCATACTGTTAGCACTTCATCAGTGCTGCTCCCCTGCCATTTACAGAAGACACAGGCTCACAAATGGCATTATAGTCCTCTACCTCTTACAGTTCCTCTGACCCATCTTCCATGATTCTCTCTGAGCCTTAAATGTAGGGGTTGTGTTGTAGATTTATCAGCTGGTTTGAGGTACCTTATGATCAGTTATTCTTTGCATTTTGACATTTTTGGGTTTCTGCAATGATCTATAAATGCCGCACAAAGAAGTTTCATTGATGAGGTGGGTGGGTATAAGGAAACATATTAAGCTATAGTGGCTTAGGAAGGGGAGGTCCTAGGTTTTCCTTTAGGGTCTTTGGTCTCACCAGTAACAGGTAGTGGATAAGATTTACCTCCTCAGGCAGGTATTCAGAATTATAGGAGACTGAGTGGGCACTACGTCCAGTTAGACAACTATTGGTTACCCCCATGATATGTGCCACTATTGAACCTTTCAGAATATCTTGCTGTTCTGGCTATTATAGTGAGTTACAGCTGGAGAGAACTATTGATTGATGCTTTCCTTTGGCGTGTCATATACCTCCTTCCAACCCTATGAGAGGTATTCTTCAGAGAGGAGGCTTCTGGGTCAGTTCCAGCTCAATTCCTCCAAGTCCTCTCTTTGAAGTGTGTGATGTCTTTAGAAATAGGATCTGACCTTAAATTATGGAGAGGCAGCCAAGGACCATAGCAATTGTCTATATTCTTTTAGGAGTGTCTTGGAGTCCTCTAATCAACAGCTCAAGGGGAGGTGTCCCATGGCTGATATTATAGTTGTTATATAATTTAAGGCTTTGTGATGACAGTCTTAGCTTTCTTCTTCCATTCTCCAGGGAACTCTGAGTCTCCATGTAAAGAAATGTAACTCCATTAAGACATTAGTTACCGGGAAACATGTGGGTACTCCGGACACTCTTATATGACCCCAGTCTTCTTAAAATCACAAATAAATATGTGAATACAGATTTTTGGATCTACCCATCAATTATCTGGGTACCATTTCATCACTTCAATCAACTCTATGTAAAGCAAAAAATTTTCAGCTTGAAACTACCTGAATCCTAACGCACATTAATCTTTTTTTTTTTTTTCAATGCAGTTTATTCAGGAACCTTGAACAATCATCTGACCCTGGGGAAAGCCAGCCCACAGCTTAAATAGCCTCTGGGTAGCCAACCCAGGCGTGCCACGGGGGCAATGCAGATAGGTCCACATACATGGAAGCAAGCCAGATCCTCAGCCTTAGCCAAATGTGGAATTGTTCGTTACAGAGAGCACTCACCATCGGGAAGGTGGAAGGCGGAAACCAGCTCCATCTTTAAGGCATAGCATTCCGCAGCTCTCTACAGTTCCCCCTTTTTGTTTTAGACGCATCAGGCAAGAGTAGAGGTCTGATCTCTGATATTAGAAATAAATTGGGACTTTGTACCGATGTTCATTTAGGTGTCATCCACCCAAAGAGCATCAGACCCGTTTGATACCTTTTTCTCAGAGGCGGGACCTGGGGCATCAACCCGCATGCAATCAGACATGCTCTTCTCTGGGTCCAAAGCGGCTGACCCTGAGTGCAGTGCTTAGCCTCGCATCCTGAGCGTATCATTTTAGCTTTTTATGGTATCCAACCATGCTTGGGGAGAATGTCCTGCTTCAATGGCTGTAAAGGCCTGAATGATCATGGCTGCATCACACTGTTGTGAGACTCTAATCTTGCATATATACCACAGGCAAACCAAGGAGACCAACACCAGAAGGCCTGCTAACGCTCTATAACCTTGAATTGAGGGTACTGTGAGTTGAAGGAAGTTTTATAAATTATTTAAATTGCTTTGAGGATTACATTATACACTTTGTGCATAATTAAATATCAGGAAATGGTTTCTCCTTAAGCAACTATGAACAATATACACTGGCAACAAAAGAAAAGACGTGTATGAATAAAAAGGCAGAGCTGCAAACTTTCTTATTAGTACATGGCTTTCTTGGTTATATTATTAGGAAAAGAATAATGACCAAGTCAGACATGGTAAGTAACCAGCAAAGAGAAAATGAAACAAAACAAAAAACAAAAAAAACCATACACATAACATAAAATAAAACATAGATCTAATTTCATACTCCAAAGTTTAATGCTATGTAAGAAACATAAAATTAATTATTGATAGTAAATTGTCATATTACTTGAGCATTTGAAATCTGCTAAATATGGTTCAAAGTGTTACACAGACGCTATCCTATGTAAGTATTATAATGATCTAATGATGTTGGAACTCTAGTCACTCCATGTTACAGCTAAGAAAAGGGAAGAAAACGGAAAGGTCAGATCACTCTCCTAAGGCTTTATGTTATTAAGTGGTAGACCCAGTCCAACATGGAAGTGTGGATCCTAAACTTGGGCTATTTAGTATACAGTGCTTCTTCCTGTCAGATCAAAGATGTGAAAAGCTATAAACATTAGTAAAGACTTACAGTGCTTGATATTTCATTTTAAAATGTTATTTTAAGTTTAATGATGTAAGTAAGCACCTGTACAATTCATATACTGAGAGTACATGAAAAGAGTAAGTTTACAAATATTGATATGTAATAATAATTCAGAAATTATTAAGGATACCTCATTAAATTTAATTTTAACCAATATGAACACTTAATAAAATTTAGAAATTATTAAACTACAAGCCTAAATCTTAACTGATGGCATTGCATTTCTTTAAAATATGTAGCCACAGTGAATTCATGATTTAATTTCTAACAGATTTAGCAGGCACCAATTTTAGAATAAAGATGTTTCATTCAGCACTTAGTCTTGCAGTATTGAATCCAATCTACTTTATAGCCATTGTTCACATTGAAATTAAAGACAAGATTTCTGTGCTTGGGTTAAATGTCTTAATTTATTCTGCAAATCAATTGTTCATTCACAAACGTTAGATACCTACTATAGCTCAGAGAATCGCTTCAATCCTTAAGCAAAGCAGAAAGCTTCATCAAGATCTGATTCTGGTCCTCTCTAAATTTTCTAATTGTCAATTTATGATCTTGCTAAGCTGCCTAATACTCTGAGACTTTCCCAAAAGTCTTACTCTTTGAAACTTTACATTGGATTTATAAAATCAATTTTTATATCACTGTAGTTTTAACTTTGTCTGTCTCCTTTATAGCTTTTGAATTTTTCTCAGAGGAGAATTCCTTTATGAGTTTGTTGACTTCAACTCAATAACATATCATAAAGGCAGTCAGAATCCCACAGTCAGTTGCTCAGAGGCTCTCCTAAATCCCTTCCAGAAAGTTTATTGATAAAATTCTCCTCTACCGGCTGCAGTCATAGAGGCTTCTGAGCACCAGAGAGACGCAGAGCATCATGGTCTTAGGGATTGAAAAAGTAGAACTTCTGACCTTTCCTTCCCCTCTCGGGATCTTTGTCTACAGGGTGATTTAATATATTTCCAGTTTTGGGATTTCCCCAAGCAGGCGCTATAGCGCTTTACACTTTGATGTTTGACTAGTTTGTTCATTTTACTACCATCCAGGGTCTAAAAATAGTGAACTGTGGCATGTTTCACCAAGTAACGAACTTGACCACTAACAGCAACACCCAGGGAAGGTTTACAAGCAGAGAGGTGTTTTAGCCGTTAGCAGTTTATCTTTAGCCATGGGACTAGCTAAATAAACTAGAACTGAATAAACTTAGAATGTATGTGAAACCTGCTGACATACATGTAAAATATTTGACATTTTTGTATATACAGAAATGAATTCCCTAGAGATATATTTAGTTTCAAGCTTCTTTTATTGCTATTCATAATCAGTCCAGATAGAAATTGTAACATTCTCATTGGCCTTTTGCTAGTTGCCTTCTCTCTGTGCCAACCTCTTGTGTATTTCTTGAAATCATTAAGTCCTAAAGACCTATCGGTCCTGGAGTGTTCACCTTGACCCCTCCCATCCACATCTGTTTTCCTGTTTAACCTCATTAATTCTTGTTATTAAGACTACTGGATCTGAAAATACTTTGTGATCTCGAACATAGTCTAGTGCTTGCTTTTTCAAAATCAGTAATATCATTCTTGCAAGAAACATCCCGTCAGTATTCTGTGCGAGATGATTTGTCAGTCAGTCTCGGTTGTCCCATTCAGTAGCCCCAGAATGGCACAGAGGCTACGTGACGCGTTCTCCTTGATTTTCTTTTCTACAACCCCCCAAAACTCTCATCACCTCTCTAACTCCCTTCAGTTCTTTCTTTCATTATTTATCTATTACAGCTTTGACTTATTTGAATCCAGTGATTTTTATCATTCAAATATCTTAGATTAGGATATACCTGCTAACCCCCGCCCCCCCCCCCAACAAAAGGGTAGAATTGCACAGCAACTTCTTGTGTTAATATATCCCAAGAAAGGAGTTGGGAGAAAAGGTCATCTTTTATGCTCACTTTTTTCCTGAATAATTTGTGGTTCTCAGCCTGTCCCTGCCCACTACAAAAACTACACATATTGTAACATATGCCAAGTTCTTCTGAGAGCCAGTTCCTAGCATAAAGCGGCTCAGTGCCCAACAAAGTTCAAATGACTTAAAATAATGTTCACTATCGAAGTCAATTCAGTGAACTTACTGACCAGACCATTTCATTGAACTTTCTTTTATTTTGTTGTCTTGACTGCCCTTTCCTTGATGAGTTATAAATTATGTATAATCAGTACAACTGTCATCTTAACCAGTACAATTAAAAAAGAAAGAGAAATAAAAGACATGGTAATGGTGAAAGAAGAAATAGAACTGTCATTTTTTTTTTACAAACATATTTGTCATTTGATATGTTTACAATAGTTTGTAAGTCTCAGAAAAAAACATTTTCTTCTTGACAAACAGCTTGAGTCATTTGTTTTGTTATCCAATGAGTTTAATCAGGGCTGTGAATGTTAAAAAGGGATTTATAGAGAGGGTAGAGTTGATAGGAGTGGGAGGAATAAAAGAGAGACGTAGTGAAGAGTAACCACAATTAATTATACCAGATGCATTATATTGTCAAAGAACAAATACAATAAATATTATTTTATCTTTAAAGTTTTCTTTATATTATATATTTGTTTATACTTCATATTTATATCTTAATTTTTTATATTTATATAATACCTTATATGTAAAAGTTATCTTTACATTCACATTATACTTTCTATTGTGTTTATACTTATATAAATATGAGCAATTACTAATAGCTTGTCTATATGAATAGGGCCCTAGGAGTAAAATGTCTGAAGTAAATCACAAGAAAATTTGGGGTACATACTGGTTCATATTCACATGGATATGAAATGAAACATGAAGATATATATCTTCTAAGATATTTCAAAACGACCAGAAAGAAACATCCTGGAAGAAATAAACATGTAATTTGCCAGTTGTTATCATTCATCAGTAGCCATCCTGGAACATATGAGTGGGGTGATTAGGGTGTCTAATATGATTTTTTTTTTTTGCCAAATCTCACATAGTGCTATTGTATCTAAATGTCCAAATGTCCATAAACAGAAACCTACATTTAACTCCTGATACAAGTGTTGGGATAATGTTTTTTTGGAATGTATACAATTTACCCTTGTTCATTCAAATACTGATTTATCTCCCTCATTATCTGGCTTCAATCCCGAAATCGCATTGTGATGCTTATTCTAAGCTTCACCTGTCTCAAGTTTGTGTAAACATGCCACCATTCTTTCCCTATATTGTCAATTAAACAACCAACCAGCCAGTGCTGTACAATGGAGAATATAGGGTGGAACATCCTGGTCCAGAGTGAGAGGAGGAGGAAGAAGGGGAGGAGACAGAGAATCCGGAGGAGGGGTCTTGGAACCACATGGAGAGATGGACCGGACCTAAAATATGACTAAAAGCAAGTATAATGGGTGAATCTAAATGGTAGGAAACTATGCGGGCTTGGAGGTTTAGGATGGAGTAACTATTGCCCAGCATTGTGCTCTAGGTTAATTAAATAAATCCCAGTCTCTGCGTGGTGATTTGGGTATACAGTTTGTTTAGGAATAACCGCTGCTTAACTAAAAGATATATCAATAGTAAATATTAAATATGACAACATACAAGACTGTGTCTTGGACATAGAAGGCAATCATTTCTCCTTGGAGCCAAGACACCTCATTCATCAGTGGCTTCTTCATTATCAACAAATCATTTGCTAAAGTCTGGTACCAATCAAGGCCTGCTGATAGTTTATTGAAAGATATGAATTTATTATTCTAATAGTCCTATTTTATTCCTTGTTTTGAGTTATCAGCCTTACACATTACTTGGTAATTGTCTACCAGTGTGTCCTCTACTAATCATTTCTAGAGCTGCATTGGGGTTGAACCTGCTTAGTTGTTCATATAAGCTGTTTGGCATCACAGTAATTAGTCCTTATAGACACTAGCTGCTTGAAAGCCCTCATGCCAGCACCACTCCTGGCCAGAAATGAAGCCTCATCCCACCTCACAATTCCCGTGCCACTCTCAATAGCGCATTCCAGATAGATGGTGTGACTGAAATGTCCCTTCAGGCTTAGCCATGGAATACATGGTGTGAAATATTCTGTCCTCTCGTAATATATGCATTCTAACGTGCATATTTACTTCCGCTGCTTTATTATTTTCTCTTCAATATGCCAAAAAATTCAGTCATTTCTAGTCATTTTCACAGCAAAACTGGTAGTCTTGGCCGAGATGTTAAATACAGTGTCCTGAGAAAGTGACCCCAAGAATTCCTTCATAGTCAGTCTTAACTACTAAGCACTCTCAAAATTCAGCAGCAGAAAAATTGTTTGGACTCCTGCGGGCATATATGATATTACTTCTTGTGAATTATTTGATGTGTAATCTCTTCTTTTTCTTAGACATATCTATCCTCTCTCCAGGTAACGCTGGAACTTAGCACTGTAGGGATAAAATGTGGTAACAATCCTTAAAACAAACATCTGTGGCTTCACAGATAAAAGAATTGTCAGTGTATTCTGACTCTGTTGATTGCTATGATTGCTAGTCCGTACTAGGGAGGAATAGCCAACCTCTTCCTAGCTTGGGGCTCTAGAAAAGGGGCCAAGTGACAAAGCCTTTCTACACAGGGCATCCAGGAAGATGTCATCAGTTTGTATTTTAGGGCTCAAGTGTATCCCACCAGGACCATTATGTTCACTTACAAGAATAGTCTCTGCTTTGACTTCCTTTATTTTTAGAACACTGTTCCTCAACAATTTTATATTCAGTCTGACATTCAGCTATGTTTGTGCTTGCACTCCAAAGGAGGAGAGTGTCTTCATGAGACCCTCTGGACTCACAGCCACCAACTGCTTTTCCAAGACAGTCTTTCCTGTTCTTTTTCATGGTATAAATAGAACTTTTTAGTAACCTGCCAGTTCTACTCTCATTGTAGCTACTTGTTCTATTTTGCTTTCTGTTGCTGTGACAAAATACTGATGAAGAACAACTATTGAAGGAAAGAATTTACTTTGCTGAGAGGTTTCAGTATATCATCAAGGAAAACCAAGGAAAGAAATGAAGGTAGAAACCTCTAAGCAAGAATTGAAACCGAGACTAAAGAGGATTGTTGCCCAGTGGTTTTCTCTCAGACAGAAATGTCTGTCTGTCCCTCGCTATCTCGTTTTTTCTCTCTTTCATTTTTTTTTGTTTGTTCAGTGTTCTAAGTTTATTGATTATTTTGCTTTTCAAGATAGGGCTTTGCTGTGTAACCCTGGCTGTCCTGGAACCCAATATGCTTGTCTCTGCCTCCCAAGACAGCGAGTGAGAGAGAGAAAACATGATAGCGGGTGAGTCGGAGTTGGAGAAGGGGAAAATACGATAAAAATATACGAAAAGAATTTCTAATAAAAAGTAAATTCATTTAATAAAACACAATAAAAGTCTTTTAATTATGGGTTTCTTTAAAAATACAAAATAAATGAGTGCTTTATTATGCCAAAAGTAAAGAACCATGCATAACTACAATCAGATCAAAGTAAATCAACTTCCAGTTCTCAAATTTTCTGGACTAAAAAGAACTTGGGTAGTCTCTCCTTCCCAGGCAATTCAAAGTATACAAAACATATTAGATATGTTCTGGCTCCAGTCTTTACATGCTGGAATTTTGATGCTCAACCTATGGTCTTGGCATCTTTAGTTCTTGGAGTCTCTACTGATAAAGTTGCCATTTTATCAATGGACTCTGCTGGTTTCTACAGGAACTCCAAATCTGTCAGATAGACCATGCCTCAGCCTCTCTCCTTTTCCTCAATGCTATAGTTTTCATGCTGTTCAAATTAGGTTGCAAGTATAAGACATAGCCTTGGCCCTCTCTGGACAACAGCTTGTGTGCTAACCCTAAGAAAAATACTTCCCAGAATAATTCACAGCAATGACTTGGATCTCTTTTTTGTTTATGTTTTTTAATTTTTATTTTATTTTTATTAATTACAGATTATTCACTTTGTAACGCAGTTGTGGCTCCTTCCCCAACCCCTCCCAAACATATCCTCCCTTCCTCTTCTTCTCCTATGCCCCTCCCCCAATCCAATGATAGAGGGTGTCCTCCTCCCTTTCCATTTGAACATAATCTATCGGGTCTCATCAGGACAGGCTTCAATGTTTTCCTCTGTGGACTGGTAAGGCTTCTCCCCCCAATCAGGTGGAGGTGATCAAAGAAGCAGCCCATGAGTTCATGTCATAGACAATTCCTGTTCCTATTACTGGGAATCCCTCTTGAACACTAAGCTGCCATGGGCTATTTCTGTGCAGGGGTTCTAAGTTATCTCCTTTTGCAATCATGGTCCTTTATTGGAGTATCAGTCTCACAAAAGACCCCTTGTCCAAGAATTTTTGGTTCTATTGCTCTCCTTATGGAGCTCCTGTCTTCTCCAGGTATTCCTAGCTCCCCCTTCTTTCATAAGATTCCCTACACTCTGCCCAAAGTTTGGTTATGAGTCTCAGCATATGTCTTGATGCCCTGCTGGACAGAGACTTTCAGTGGTCATCTGTGACAGGCTTCTGTTCTGTTTCCTGTTTTCTCCCACTTCTAATGTCAGTACCATTTGCCTTTCTGAATGAAGATTGAACATCTTGCCCAGGATCCTCCTTCTTGATTAGCTTCCTTAGGTGTACAGATTTTGGTATAATTATCCTATATTATATGTCTAATATCGACTTATAAGTGAGTACATACCATATCTATCTTTCTGCTTCTGGGATAACTAACTCAGCAAGATCTTTTTTAGTTCCCACCATTTGCTTGCAAATTTTATGATTTCCTTGATTTTAATTGCTGAGTAGTATTCCATTGTGTAAATGTACCACAATTTATGTATCCATTTCTCCTTTGAGGGACAACTGGGTTGTTTCCAGCTTCTGGCTATTACAAATAAAGCTGCTACAAACATGGTTGAGCAAATGTCCTTCTTGTGTACTTGAGCTTCTTTTGGATATATGCCTAGGAGTGGTAGAGCTGGATCTTGAGGAAACACTATTCCTAATTGTCTGAGAAAGAGCCAGAATGATTTCCAAAGTGTTTGTACAAATTTACATTCCCACCAGCAGTGGAGGAGGGTTCTCCTTTCTCCACATCCTCACCAGCATATGTTCTCTCTGAGTTTTTGATCTTAGCTATTCTGATGGGTGTAAGGTGAAACCACAGGGTCATTTTGGTTTGCATTTCCCTGATGGCTAACGAAGTTGAACATTTATTTAAGTGTTTCTCTGCCATTTGACATTCCTCTATTGAGAATTCTCTGTTTAGCTCTGTACCCCATTTTTTAATTGTGTTACTTGATTTGTTGCTGTTTAACTTCTTCAGTTCTTTGTATATTCTGGATATTAGCCCTCTGTCAGATATAGGGTTGGTGAAGATCCTTTCCCAATCTGTAGGCTGTCATTTTGTTCTGACGACAATGTCCTTTGCTTTACAGAAGCTTTTCAGTTTCCTGATGGCCCATTTATTAATTGTTGCTCTTAGAGCCTGTGCTGTTGGTGTTCTGTTCAGGAAGTTGTCTCCTGTGCCAATGAGTTCAAGGCTCTTCCCCAGTTTTGTTTCTAACAGGTTTAGTGTGTCTGGTTTTATATTGAGGTCTTTGATCCACTTGGATTTTAGTTTTGTGCAGGGTAATAAGTATGGATATATTTGCATTTTTCTACATGTAGACATCCAGTTAGAGCAACATCATTTGTTGAAGATGCTGTCTTCTTTCCATTGCATGGTTTTGACATCTTTATAAAAAATCAGGTGTCTATAAGTGTGTAGGTTTTTTTCTGGGTCTTCAATCTGATTCCATTCATCCACTATTCTGTTTCTATGTCAGTACCATGCAGTTTACAATATTGTTTCTCTATAGGCCAGATTGAGAGCAAGGATGGAGATACTTCCAGAAGATCTTTTATTGTAGAGGACTGTTTTAGCAATTCTGGATTTCTTGTTATTCCATATGAAGTTGAGATTTTTTCTTTCAAGGTCTGTAAAGAATTGTGTTGGTAATTTGATGAGAATCGCATTGAATCTGTAGATTGCTTTCCATAAGATGGCTATTTTTACTCATGCCAAGCCATGAGCATGGGATATCTTTTCATCATCTGCTATCTTCTATTTCTTTCTTCAGAGACTGAAAGTTTTTTCATACAAGTCTTTGATTTGCTTGGTTAGAGTTACACCAGGGTACTTTATGTCTTTTGAGGCTATTGTGAAGAGTGTTGTTTCCCTAATTTCTTTCTCAGCCCTTTTGTCTTTTGTATATAGGATGGCTACTGATTATTATTTTTTAGTTGATTTTGTATCCAGGTACTTGGCTGAAGGTGTTTATCAACTGTGGGAGTTCCCTGGTAGAATTTTGGGGGTCAGTCATGTATATTATCATACCATTTGCAAATAGTGACACTTTGACCTCTTCCTTTCCAATTTGTATCCCCTTGATCTCTTTTAATTGTCTATTGCTCTAGCAAGGACTTCAAGTACTATGTTAAAGAGGTATGGAGAGAGTGGGCAGCCTTGCCTTGTCCCTGATTTCAGTGGGATTGATTTAAGTTTCTCTCCATTGAGTTTGATGTTGGCTATAGGCTTGCTGTATATTGCCTTTACTATGTTTATGTAA
This sequence comes from Meriones unguiculatus, assembly GCF_030254825.1. Classification (NCBI taxonomy): domain Eukaryota; kingdom Metazoa; phylum Chordata; class Mammalia; order Rodentia; family Muridae; genus Meriones; species Meriones unguiculatus. Next base: position 127,221,531 of record NC_083351.1, read on the forward strand.
GTGCCTTGTATCCCTGATCTCTCAGAGACTTTAAAAATAAATGATTATTGGATTTTATCAAATGCTTTTGCAGAATTTAAGGAGATCATCATGTGGTCTTTTTCTTTCAGTTAATTTATATGGTGGATTATACTGATGGATTTCTGTATATTGAACCACCTTTGCATACCTGGGATGTTGCCTACTTGGTCATAGTGGATGATACCTTTGATGTATTCTTGGATTCAGTTTGCGACTATTTTATTGAATATTTTTGCATCAATATTCATAAGAGAAATTAGTCTGAAATTCTCTTTCTTTGTTGAGTCTTTGTGAGGTGTAGGTGCCAAGGTGACTGTGCCTTCATAGAATGAGTATGGTTGTGTTCCTTCTGTTTCTGTTTTGTGGAATAATTTGAAGAGTATGGGTGTTAGCTCTTCTTTGAAGGTCTGGTAGAATTCTCCACTGAAACCATCTGGTCCTGGGCTTTTTTAGGATGGGAGATTTTTGATGACAGCTTCTATTTCCTTAGGAGATATAGGACTAATAAATTGATTTACCTGGTCTTGATTCAGCTTTGGTAAGTAGAATCAATCATGAAGATTGTCCATTTCATTTAGATTTTCAAATTTTGTGGCATATATGCTTTTGAAGTATAATGTAATGGTTGTTTGGATTCCCTCAGTGTCTGTTGTTATGTTCCCCCTTTTCATTTCTGATTTTGTTGATTTGGATGGTGTCTCTCTGCCTTTTAGTTAGTTTGGCTAAGGGTTTTTCTATTCTGTTGATTTTCTCAAAGTTCCAGCTCCTGGTTTCTTAGATTCTTTGAATTGTTTTATTTGTTCCTAATTTATTGATTTCAGCCCTGAGTTTGATTATTTCCAGCTGTCTACTTCTCTTGGGTATGTTGGCTTCTTTATTTTTTTTCCCTAGGGCTTTCAAGTGAGCCTTTAAGTTGCTTGTAAGAGATATTTCAAATTTCTTCTTGAAGGCATTTAGTGCTATGAATTTTCTTCTTAGTGCTGCTTTCATTATGTCCCATAAGTTTAGATATGTTGTGCATTCATTTTCATTGAATTCTGGGAAATCTTTGATTTATTTCTTTATTTCTACCCTGACCCAGCTGTCATTGAGTAGTGAGTTGTTTAGTTTCCATGTATGTGTAGGCTTTTTGCTATTTCTGTTGTTGTTGAGGTCCAGCTTTAGTCCATGGTGGTCGATAGGACACAAGAGATTATTTCAATCTTCTTGTATCTGTTAAGGCTTGCTTTGGGACCAACTATATGGTCTGTTTTGGAGAGGGTTCCATGAGGTGTTGAGACAAAGGTAAATTCTCTTGTGTTTGGATGAAAGGTTCTGTAGATAACTGTTACGTCCATTTGCTTCTGTCAGAATCATTATTTCTTTTTTAATTTCTATTTTCTTGACCTGTCCTTTGTTGACAGTGGGGTGCTGAAGTCTCCCACTGTTAATGTGTGGGGATCTATGTGTGGTTTAAGTTTTATCAATGTTTCTTTTACAAATGTGGGTGCTCTTGTATTTGGGGATAGATGTTCAGAATTGTGATATCTTCTTGGTGGAAGTTTCCTTTGATGAGTATGAAATGACCTTCCTCATCTCTTTTGATTAATTTTGGTTGAAAATCTATTTATTAGATATTAGAATGGCTACTACTGCTTGCTTCTTGGGTCCATTTGCTTGGAAGACCATCTTCCAGCCCTTTACTCTCAGGTAATGTCTATCTTTGTGACTTAGGTGTGTTTTTTGTATGCAACAGAATTTTGGATCTTGTTTACATATCCTCTCTGTTAGTCTGTGTCTTTTTATTGGAGAATTGAGTCCATTGATTTGAGGGAGATTAATGACCAGTGGCTGTTAGATGCTTTGATTTTGCTGTTGTTTGTGGTAGTGTGTTTGTGTGCTTGGCTACTTTTAGTTTTGCTGTAGTGAGAGTATTTATTTCTTGTGTTTTCCCAAATGTAGTTAGCCTTCCTGGATTGTATTTTTCCTTCTAGTATCTTCTGTAATGCTAGATTTGTGGGTTTAAATTTGTTTTTGTCTTGGAATATCTTGGTTTCTCCATCTATGATTACTGAGAGTTTTGCTGGATATAGTAGACTGGGCTGATCTCTGTGTTCTGCATGATATCCCTCCAGGCCTTTCATCGTCTTTGTTGAGAAGTCAGGTGTGATTCTTATGGGTTTGCCATTATATGTTACTTGGTCTTTTTCCCTTGCAGCTTTTAGTATTTTTTTCTTTGTTCTCTATTCTTATTGTTTTGATTATTATGTGGTGGGAGGATTTTCTTTTCTGGTCTAATTTATTAGGTGTTCTTTGGGCCTCTTGTATTCTTATAGGCCTCTCCTTTAAGTTGGGGAAATTTTCTTTAATTATTTTGTTAAAAATAATTTTCTGGGCCTTGGAGGAGGGAATATTCTTTTTCCTTTATTCCTATTATTCTTAGGTTTTGTCTTTTCATGTTGTCTTGGATTTCCTGGATGGTCTGTGCCAGGAATTTTTTAGATTTAACGTTTTCTTTGACAAATACATCTATTTCTTCCATTGTATCTTCCACATGTGAGATTCTTTCTTCCATCTCTTGTAGTCTATTGGTTATGCTAACCTCTGTAATTCCTGTTTTCTTCCCTCAGTTCTTCCCTTCCATGATTTCCTCCATTTGTGTTTTCTTTAATTTTTCCAATTCTATCTTCAGAACTTGAGCTGTTTTGTTGATTTCCTTTACCTGTCTAACTGTATTTTCCTGTTTTTCCTTCAATTCCTTCAGCTCTTTGTATGGACATTTCTCTGCTTCTTTTATTTCTTTCAGTGATTTAATTATTTCCTCTCTAAAGCCCAAAAACTGTTTGGCTGCATCTTCCCATATTTTTTTATGGATGGTCATAGACTGTTTATCTTTATCTTCCTGTATTTCTTTACGGATCGCCACAATCTGTTTGTCTTTATCTTCCTCCATTTCTTTACCAATTCCCATAATCTGTTTGACTTTATTTTCCTCTAGTTCTTTACATTTTCTATTTGTTTCCTCTATTATCTTCTTCATAAGCATAAATGTAAGGTCATCTTCTTGAATTTCATTTATGCTGGGGTGTCCAGGGATGTTTGTCTCTGGATAACTGGATTCTGTAGATGCCATATTGCTCTATCTCGTGTTGGTTTCACTTTTACACAGGCCTCTACCCATTGGACTATCTTAGGTGTTGGCTGTTAGTTTCTTGTGCTTCCTGAAATCCTGAGGTGGGGAGAATTCTCTTGGCAGGAAGATGATTCTTCCTGAAGGAGGCCTCCTCAGCTTTTTGTGTATGGTCACTGAATGGCTGGTGTTTCTCAGGAATTACCACAGCTCACCTCATCCATATAAACCTGAGTGGTAATTGTGGTCTTTGTTAGTCAGCAGGGCTCTCCTCTCACCTGGAGAAGTCCTGGAGACAGCTGCCCTGCTGCTGGGTTTCTTGCTCTGAATTTAGTGAGCTGCTGCTGTTGCTCTTACACTGTTTTCCAGGTACAGTCCTGTTGAAGAAACTGGGAGCCCCACGATTTGGTCAGTTTAGTTAGGGATAACTGGTTGCCCCTTGGATCAGTATCTGGGGGCTGATCTCGGTGATCCCATACTTCTGTAGGTCTGAGGTTAGAGCTCTGTGCCCCAGTACCCAAACGGTAATCAGTGACAGGTGAGCAAAGCTCTCATGTGGCCAACAGGAGGCTAGAGCTGGAGCCTGCGGGGACCCAGAAGCTTTTCTGCAGCTGGGTGTCCTGAAGTCAGACCTGATGTTTCCCCCTACTGTGGGGTTTCCTCTAGATGGGGAGACCCAGTCTGTGGTGTTTGGGGGTCCCCACTTCTATCTTGGGTGGTGCATAAATCATGCTGGTGCCTGGGAGCCTGCAGAACCCAGGAAATTTTCTCAAGAACTTTGTGAGGGATGTAAGGTCAGGGGGGGTTGGCTGAGTGCTCTAAGTTTGGACCTGCTGTTTGTCTCACTGTCAGATTTCCTTCCAACAGGGAAACCCAGTCTCTGGTGCCGTGGGTCCCACAGTTCTGTCTGGGATGGTGAGTCAGACATGCTGATTCTCACACCACGGGGTTTCCTCTCACCTGGGAAACACAATCACTGGTATTTTAGGGCTCAGATTTCGGTCTCTTGGTCGCTGTGCCAACACTGCTGTCCTGCTCCTCAGACACAGTGTCCTTCTGGTGCAGCCATCTTGGAACCTCCTTTGATCTCTTCTTAATCACAGCTGATTTTTTTTTTTTATCTATAGCTAGGAAGCATCAATTGCCCCAATAAAGCAAAAGCTTTTCTTCAGTGGTCCTGTACTCCTGTTAATCACAGTAGATTGCTGATCCTTTGGCCATAGATCACTGAAACCACACATTATTAACTCATCATATCACAGCTATAGTCAGCATAATCTATCAGGTTCACACAATAGTTCATTACACTCTGAAACTCTGATCATTCAATGGCTTTCCTGGCCAAAGTTCCATAATTCTTATCAAAACATGAGCAGCACAACTCCCCACTCCTAGTACAAATTTCTGTTTTAGTTTGCTTTCTGTTGTTGTGTTGAAACACTGAACCAAAACACTTATTGGTGGAAAGTTTTTTTTATTGTTGTTGTTGTTTGTGGTGGGAGGTCTTAAAATTTCCAGTCCATCATTGAAGGAAGCCAATGCAGGAACTCGAAATTAGAAGGCAAAAATTGGAGCAGAGTCCATAGAAGAATGCTGATTACTGACTAGTTTCTCCTGGAACTCTCAACTTTCTTTCTTATACAGGCCAGGTTCACCTGGCCAGGTATGGCAACATCCACAGTAGGCTAAGCCATCCTACACCAATTAATAAGGAGGAAGATGGCACATACACATTCCAACAGGCCAATCTGATGGAAGCAATTCCTCAATTGAGATTTCCTCTTCCCAGGTATAGCTGGGTTTGCCTCAAGTTGGCAAAAACTGATCAGAACACTATCCATCTCAAAATGTTTAAAATTAGTTTACTTATCACACCTGCCATTTTATTTCCTCCACCAAGGCTTTCCCTAAAGCCTTCTGTCTGTAAAACCACAGTGTCAGGAAGGTGCTCTTCTTATCCGCTAGCTAGAATGCAGATGAGCTAGTCTCAAATCTAATTTAAGCAGCTGTGTTCTTTATATGGCTTTTATGTTGTTTGGCATGTAAGAGAGTTATTAGGGAGTGTGACACTGATGCAAAGCAGAGAATAAGATGAGGCTTGAGAGCCTTTAATATCACAATCCATCTGAGAAAGAAAGACAGAATAAGGATAAATAAGAGTCAGGTGAAAAGATCAGAGGTTATAGTATATATCTAAATATGTACAGAATGCAATAAAGCCTATAGAGGCTTTTAGGTAAACCTTGGCAATCTTAATGTATCCTAGGAAGAGACTCTATTATTTTATCTTTGCTAAACCATTGATTGAGAGAAGCTTATGAAAAGTGTATCTTCTGCACAAACGCACTGATAAACACTAAATATAGCAGCCAGAACCTTGATCAGCTATAGGGCACACAATCATAGATCTAAAATGAGATCTATAAAATGAGAGCTTGAGAGGAAGGCCAGATCTGTTTGTATAGGAAATCTACTTTTGTTACATGAAAGAATACAATCAGAAATGACTAACACATTCCCAAAGGACGATAACATCTTTTCTCCACACCAATACACAAAAAGACAATATTTTACCAAATCCTGCTCACTGTCAGTATATGAGTTTTTCTTGTTGTTCATGCATTCCATATTTTTTTCTCTTTTTTTTCATTTGTTTTTGTTTTTATTTGTAGAAAAATTAGATCTTTTTTCTTTAAAGAACTGAAGAATAATTTCTGCTGTCAATGTTACCCATTCACAGAAGTCTGTAAATTTACATTTCTGGAGGTTAGCAAAATTGTAGATGAATAATGACATCAATCTCCAAACCAAAATGGAAAACAGCAGCAGAGGGAAACCAGAATGAGCTCAGGAATTGAAGCAGGGCAGAGATGGGTAAGGAGTAAAGATGTTTCTTTCAGGGCAGAGGTCATTGTTTAATACATGGTTTTCTCTGATGAAATCCCAAAGACAACAAAAGCATTAACAAAACAAAATAGCTATGGTCTCATCTCACATGAATTCTGCATTACATGGCCATTTAGAGCATTCCATATTTCAAAGGGCACTTGATTTCCATATAAGAAGAGAAAGATATCAGGAAAGTGCATGTAGAGACAAAAGCCATATTAGGATACTGTGAGAAGATGGTTTCTCTGAAAGATACTGTGACTGGTTTCAGGAAAATTCCCAAGTTGCAGAGCCTCAGTCTTAGATTCCTAGTCCTCCGAACAGTTGTAAACTCCACTCATCTAAACTACCTTATCTTGTTGTGGCAACTATAGAAATCTAGTAATACAAAGCAGAGTCATCTCATTATTTTTTAACCATAATGTAACCTTGAATATAATGTTGATTTGTGGGATAGGACTGTGAAATAATTAGGAACTTTCAAAGAACTTTTGAGTAAATTATTACGCAACTGCACAACTGTCTCATGCATAGAACTAACAATTTCTGAAACATAACTTAGACATCAAATTGAAAATACTGGAAGATGCTTTATTTTCTGGCTTACTTTGTATCTGGAATAACTACATCCAAAAAGCTGTCTTCTTCTTCTATTGAAACACCAAACATGTCTTCGGAATCACCTTCCTCCAAGTAATACACAATCGTATGAAATCCATTGTCTTTGGTCAACCCAGGGAGATAGTTTGCACAGTCACTAAAGATGTAATGAAAACTACGTACACACTTTATTATACCCCAGGTGTTTCTAATTCAGCTATTTAAAAACTGTCTAGCGTGATATAACTAAGAAACAAAACCCCTACAAAGATGTTTTGGGGTTTTGTAAGTTTTATTGTAAAATAACTTGCAAATAAATACAGCATCACGCACCAAAATTAACTAGAATTACATATCTATATAACTGAATGACTTCTATATAGCCAGAATAAGGCATTCATATAAAAGCTGTGAAGCTGCACATTACATTTTATATATTCAACATAAATTGTATTTTATGAACTTATCCTTAACCAAGCGCTGAAAATCTACAAGAGTTACAACTAGAAAAACAGTTAGCATTATGCCCCTTTCATAACTCCTGCCTATTATTTGCATTTAATCCTCCCTCATTCCATTATATTTAGCCTTTCTTGTTCTATTTTCTTCATATTATACTGCAGCAACATGTTTGTTTACATATATTATTGTCTAGATTATGCAGATGGAAGAGAATAAGTGATTCTTTCTCAAAAAGTTATTTTTGAAATATATTTTACAGTCAAAAATATTTCTTTCTTTTAAAGCACACTAACAATTGGTTTAGACTCTAAAGGGAATTCAGACGTAAATTTCCAGAAATAGGTCAATTACTCCTTCATGGAGATACTCATACAGTTTCTTCTCCTCTGCCACCACCCCAGCCCCATGCTTTTGTAGAAGAGATCATTATTTTAAATAGCAATGTTAACTCCAACTTTTATTTAGAACTTTTGTTAGAACTTTAAGTTCATATCTGTATTTATTTACAAGAAATATTTAAAGTTAGGTGATGCTCTCTGTTTCATGAGGGCCTGGATGTCGTCTGGGGTCCTAGAGCTAGGCTTCCAGACAGAGAAAGGGGGTTACATTTCTCTCAGGGGCAACTAGAACACCTAAAGGTGAGGCCTGAGTGTGCTGCACCAGGGTGTGGAAAAGTTTTCCACAGAGTGTTACAGTTTAGCTCTTTTACCCTGAGGTCACCGGTGGCTATGGAAGCTCCGTCATACCAAAGCATATAGTGATACAGCTCTTGGTCAAGCTGCTGTATTGAGCACGCAGAGGTGCAGGCCAAGGCACATACCTGGAAGGCTTGCCAGCTTTCAGCCAAGACCCAGGCCCGGTCAGGCCCAGGCCAAGCTGGCCAGAGGGCAGGCCCATCTGAGATTTGACCTGGTGGAGAAATCTTAGACAGTATTGAAGTGAGAAAGCAGAAACATTTATTCATATGAAATCAAGGGCAATATAAACCCTTGGCAGAGGGAGGGATTTCAAGGGTGAATATATTTGATTTGCCGGGGTCAGGGATACCTGACGGTCCTATCACAAGAAGGAAAAATACAGTACTTAATTATACTATTGAAGGTCACGGCTGCACTAAAATCCTTAGCAGGGTGGGGCATTTCTAGGAATTGCTAGACGCTTGCTAGAGCAGTTTCCTCGTCAGGGAAGGGTCTGCCCTATAATCTGATCTGAGGGCTATGTGATGCTCCTTATAAGACATGGAATCATCCAGACCAGGAGAGACTTCGAAAACCCAGCTGAGAAAACCCAGCTGAGACAAGGGACTCATCATCAGAGCTTATCCAGCAGACCCCCACAGTTAGGAAACTAAAATCCCCTACAGAAGTCAACTGTCAATGCTGACTGATATCAAGCCAAGAGACTAACACTGAATATCCTTTGATTCTACATGGGCAGCAGTTTTTCATTCCTCTAACATTTCTAATAACAACAGTGTTGCAAAAAAAGCCGAGAACGAAATAGGGGAACTTAAAAGGCATAATCCTGACCACAAAAAAAGAAAGAAAGAAAAGAGAGACAGATGGAGAAAGTAAATCATGCTAGTTAACTTCTTCACGTCATCACAAAGTGAAGTTTTGTAATGCCCTAAAGCCAGCTGAAGACAAGATAAGGGCAAAAAGACAGTAGCTATATTTTTGGTTTATGTGGTTCACGGGCCATCATGTTGTGAAGGTATTTACACTTTTGCTTTTGACTTTAGAACTCCTGTAACTGTGAAAGTGTTCCAAGACAAGCAGTAAGTGATAATGTTTGCATTCTACTCCATTTTTATTCTACTCTTGAGGGGCATCCACACGCTTGACACAACAAACAGTAAGACAATACAAGAAAGTTTAATAACCCATTAATCAATTACACTGCAGCACAATCCAACTATTTTCACTTTTAAAGAAATAAACCTTATCTTTACTAGAATGGATAATCATTCCAGATGAGAAACTTATTTTAGAAATATAAGGCCTTGGAATGTAAATAAAAAATCCTCAAGCATAAGGACTCAACATGAAAATATATGACTTTTGAAATTTGTGGTAACTATAGTTAAGATTATCATTTAAAATAATAGTAATTCTAAAGTATCAATAGCTGGAAAGGAGGGTGATATAATGAGAAACTGTCACAAAAGCAGTTTGAAAACATAATGTAAAAAGCGTGTACTAACAGCCTCTCAGGGTCTTTGAGCATCCTTCTATGGTTCAGTGCTACAACCAGCCCAGCAAGGGTGACGATCTCTTGGATTTCATAATAAGGAAAAAAAATTTAGATTGCTTTATTTTATGTATACAAGTATATTTGTGTGTGAGCATCACATGTGTGCCTCATGCTTGTGGAGATGAGAAGAGGGAGTCAGATCCCCTGGAGCTTTAGGTATGAAGGTTTTGAACTACTGTGTAACGGCTGGAAATCAAACCCAGGTTGTCACCAATGATCTACTGGGAAATGAGATTGGTGTCTGTGGTTAGTCCCAAGGAAATAAGCTCCTACTCAGTTATAGCTCTCAGGAGAGCATGAATCACTTAATTAAAGGGTCTTTAAGTCCTTAAGATCGATGTGAGCTGCACTTGGGTTTACTGTTGTAACTACAGAGCACATCACTAGAAACATTGCCTAGAAGAGTATTCATAATTTTGCTTCTAGCATACTGTTATCCAAACACACAACCGTACACCGCTATATGCAACTAAGGTGTGGAGGAAGTCATACATTCCTCTAGGAGTATGCTTGTCACTTATATGTCAGTATGTCTAGGCTCCAGGCTCTAGTTATGCAATCAAAGAGTAATTAGGTGCTGCTACAAAAGTAGTCTGTAGCTGTGACTATGTCACCATTGGCACCATTCATTAAGAAAGTATTCTAGATGGGCCGAGGAGAGAGAGCACACTGGTTTGGAAGTGTTAAGGTTAGAGCAGAGGCTTCCCAGAATAGAAACCGTAACATTGTGACCAGCAGAGCCATCTGGTCTAAAGGCTTCAGCCTCGCACTGGACCACCTGCCTGTGGATTTTGGCTTTAGCCCCACCACAAGCATCATACTACATGTCTACTTGCTCTGTGTGCATGTAGTCACTCACACAGATAATCCTGAATTCGTGTTTGAAACAGTGATTTCCCCCCTCAGAACAAACTCACTGTACACCCTGGCACCATTGTTTATACTGCAGTAATTCAAAATACCTGTAAGTAATGACCAGCTATATGGAAATATCAGGCATGAACTAACTTACTCTAGTTGATTAATTTTAGAAGAGAACAGTAGAATAATTATAACCTTTTTTAGCTAGTCTAGCCATCTTATCAAAGCAAACAAATTTTTAATTAATTTATTCACTTCATATTCCAATTATAACCGTCTCCCTCCTCTCTTCCTGGTCCACCCTTTCTTCCTCTTCCCCCATCCTCCCTCCACTATTCTTCAGAAAAGGGGAGCTCCACCCTACTCACTCATTTCAGTTCAGCAAGTCACATCAGGACTGAGCTCACCCTTAAACAAATATTTTTTAAGCCCAAGGAATTTTGTTTTTAGATATAAGATGCTTTAAATTTTTTTACAGTACCTTTTCCCAAGAGGAGAGAAATTTATCAGGCAAATTACAAAGCAAATAAAATGTTATTAACTAAGTTCCATAAAGTAAGGCTATTTAATCTCATCTTGACCTTTGGACTCTACATTTTGAAAAAGATACCAGAATTTTCAAATAAAACTGTCTTTGTACAGGAAGAGAGTCTAGATTTGGGAATTATCAACAGAAATAGATTATCTTCTCTATTTTAGTGAAATGATCAGTCATAAAAGCAGTCTTCTTGAAGTACTGAGCCCAGACTGTCTGCTAGGGAAATTGTTGCCAGACAGAGAAGAAAGTAAAGACGGTGATAAACATGAGCTACCACTGGCCCCATTGTGATGAACAGTTGCCTATAGCTTCATCAGATCTTCAGGGAAGTATGCGGCATGCCTTCCTAAATTGTCCCTAAAGGACAAGTTGTGACCTTTGTCCAGTGACACAAACTCTCATGCAATGAAGACTTAGGACTTGAACTTTACTTGGCTCTTGGCCCCTAACTGCTTGGTGATCGTGAGCTGTTTTTTCTTCTGTGGACTGAGGACATTTAAAGGAGGACATTGGAATAAAAGATCTGATACAAAATAGGAGGAACCAAGGCATGTCTCAGTTTGTAAGGAATCCCTTAAGGAGGAGCATGAAGACCAGAGTGATGACCATCCTCTGTATTTCTTTATGAACTTTTCTTAGAGTGATTTTTGAAAATCACCCAGAAAAACATGCACATACATGTATGCATACAGAGCCATCAATTGCAGATGGACTCTGGAAGGTTTTCCTTATCTGGAGAATCAGTATTGAGCTTGATGTTAGAATTAATTGTAAAAAGAAAGAAGAAACCAAAGGAGAAAATATTACACAAAGAGATACACGTGCCTTCAGAAATAGTTGTCTTAGATTAGAACTAAGGGGTTCTCTACTCACTGCAGAGGCTTAAAATGATTTAAACACACATTTGTGTTAAATTCATGCATTTGATTGCTAAGAAAAGAAGCCAGGAAGATTTTTTCCAGCATCTCTCACTAAGGCTCTCTCCATGTACATGCACAGATAACCACATACTCCTGCTTTCTTTCTTCCCAGGTCAGATGAACTCTCTGGGTTAGTAGCAAAGAGGAACATATTTGTTCCTTTCCCCTTGGCCAAAATGTGGAGTTTTAATTACTTTTCCCTATTGAACCATTAATTTGCTATGGAAACAATATTGATATTACTGTACATTTGTAATGCAGTCTAGAGTTTTCTTCCTCTTACATTGGCTGTACCATTACTCTTCTTCTCCACACTATTCAGCTTTCTTAAGACCCCTTCTCCTGACTGCTGTTTCCTCCTCCCTTTGACTTTCAAAAATCTAGGCCAACAGTTCCATCACACACACTTAGCTGAAAGTGCTCCATGTCACAAAGTCAGTGAGATTTACAGACCTCCTCTCATGCTGGTTGTCATCACCTCCGGGTATGGTCCATCACTCTCTCTATCATTCAGTTTCCAGTAAAACTGCCCTTATTCTTATCCTATGCCATTGGCTTCTCCTTTTCTCAGAGCCTGCTTTCCTTACATTGACAGAGAAAACATCCGTTGAAAATAACCGCCAAAAGGAAGAAACAGGGATAAGCTAAAGCCTATTCCAGTTTCCAGCGGAAAATAAATTAATTCTCAACTTTCATTCAATGTAGATAAAATATGGTGTTTTGGGGGTCTTTTAGATGCTTGGGAAAATTAAAAGACATGTAGAAATTACAATGGCAATACCAAGAAAAATGAGATTGATGGGTCTAAAGAGATGGCTCAGGAGATAAGAATACTTGCTGATCTTTGCATAGGACTGGTGGTTGGTTCTCAGTACCTATGTGACATCTCACAACTATACCTAACTTCAGTTCCAGGTAACCCTCTAACCCTTATGGGCACTGCATATGTAGTTACAGATATTCAGACAAAAGACTCAAACAAATAAAATAAAAATAAATGTTTTTAAAAAAAACCTCTAATTGCTAAGAAATGTAGCTTTACTAAGAAATTATTTTATTAACAACAAATCCTTTTATACACAATATATATTTATAGAGAGCTAAAAATGATTCATAAAGCACTACTTCAGGCATTCATTCATACTGTTTGCCTCATGCATTTTCATCATGAATCTGATGAGACTCGGGGAAATAAAGAAGATTTCTTCTTAATCACTGAAGAAGGGTACATCTTCCCCCAGAGAGGAAACAGTACAAATGAGAAGGTAAGGTTGTCGGTGCATGGCTGGAATGGAGATAACTCTTCATGGTCTCAAAAACTCAAAACCCTTGGGTCTTTCTTGGGATCAATGTGGAAAAATAAGGAGTATAAAGATTTCAAAGAGCTTAGTGGGATCAGAGGTACAGGAGATGGTAGAACTAACCTGCTTGCCTACTCAGTAGACACAGAGTAAGGCATGTCAAGGAATCAGTGAAAAGACTGGCATGCTAAAAGAAAAAAATAAACTAACATTTAGACAAGCTGCATGATCATGATGAGATACTAGAAGGAAAATGTCTGGGCAACACTCTGTAGAAAATGCTGAAATTTCTATACATGAGATAAGCTTTAAAAAAAAAAATTCTGGCTGGACCTGGCCGAGCTGGAGGTGCCATCATGGGTGTTGACATTCACCACAACAAGGACCGGAAGGTTCAGCGCAAGTTGCCCAAGAGCCAGGACATATACCTTCGGCTGCTAGTCAAGCTGTACAGGTTTCTGGCCAGACGAACCAACTCCACCTTCAATCAAGTGTGCTGAAGAGGTTATTTATGAGCCGCACTAACCAGCCACCTCTGTCCCTGTCACGCATGATCCGAAAGATGAAGCTTCCTGGCCGGGAGAACAAAACAGCTGTGGTTGTGGGGATGGTCACAGATGATGTGAGGATTCTAGAAGTGCCCAAGCTGAAGGTGTGTGCACTGCGAGTGAGCAGCTGGCTGAAGTCGCCCCTCAGGGCTGGGGGTGAGAGCCTCACCTTTGACCAGCTGGCCCTGGAGTCTCCCAAGGGCCGAGGCACCGTGCTCCTGTCTGGTCCTCGGAAGGGCAGAGAGGTTTACCGGCATTTTGGCAAGGCCCCAGGGATCCCACACAGCCACACCAAACCCTATGTCCGCTCCAAGGGCTGGAAGTTCGAGCGTGCCAGAGGCCGAAGAGCCAGCCGAGGCTACAAAAACTAACCTTGGATCTTACTGTTATTAAAAAGCTTTGGATGTTGACAAAAAAATCTGTTAGCTGTTTGTTTATTTAAAAAAATCCAGCATTACATATGTTTTCAGCAGACATATTTCCACTGAACACATTCTTAATCCATCAGTTATGAAAATCGATTCGTAGGGCAGTTGAATTTTGTCACATCTGCTAAAAGGTTTCCCTCCAGCAGATTCAGGGAAATGCAATTAAAGAAAACATGTGGAATGTTTGGAGCCATGTGTCTATATTTTATTATAGCTGAACTTCAATAGCTGCTTAACTGAAGCAAAACATTGCCAAACATATCTACAGTCTACTGTTGACCAGCATGACAAGGTACTCTGAATCAAAACCAAAAGTTTCTGGCAATATATTGTCCTTCAGGAAAATCTCCACAGAGTATTAAGAAATAAAATGAAGTATTTAACTTGGTTTGGTGAAGTGGGCTGCAAAATGTTCCTTAACTCTGGATGCTGCTATCCCTTCAGCTCACACTGAGCCCAACTGCTCCCCAGGGGCAAGAAACTCACTGTCTTAGAAAACAAAAGAGATAAAACTTGCCTTGGAAATGGCAGCAATGGGAGAAGTTTTTCCTCTATGGATGTATTCTTCAGCACTGAAGTTCCCAGAAATAGTTTATCATTTATCAAAACATTTAAGTTGATAGGGACTCAAATATTTCATTGGTACTAAAGATAATTTCATGATGAGGCAATGTATTTACCTTTTTCTGTAATTATGGAAAACACTACCAACAATTTCAATGGTTTCAATTGAAAATGCAGTATGTATAGAGGAAATCATGGAATTCTTTTTGATTTTTTTTTTTTTTTTTTAGAAATTCACCCAGCTCCTTTGACCCTTAGCTCTTGACCGTAGAGCTTGCTTTCTGACAAGGTAAGGACATAAAAGTGCTAGAGCTTTTAGAGAACATTTGTGGTAAGCTCCAGTCCTGTTTCCTCTCTTCTACTGCTTTTGATGTCTATCCTGTTTTCCCCTCTGAATGATAATTAAGCATCTTCCCTAGTGTCTTCCTTGTCATTTAGCTTCTTTAGGTTTGTAGATTTTAGTATGTTTATCCAATATTATGCAGCGAATATCCACTTATAAGTAAATATATATATATATATATATATACCATGTATGTCTCTCTGTTTCTAGGTTACCTCACTCAGGATGATTTTTTCTAGTTCCATCCATTTGCCTGCAAATTTCATGATTTCTTTTGTTTGTAATCACTGAGTAGTATTCCATTGTGTAAATGTAGCACAATTTCTTTAGCCATTCTTTGATTGAGGGACATCTAACCTACCACAGATGTTCTCTAAAAAACTCCAATGAGCAGAGGATTGAGGCAGATGCAAAGACTCACAGCAAAACTTTGGAGAGAGCACAGGGAGTCTTCTGGAAGAGGAGGGATATTAAAGGACCCATAGGTGACAGGGGAAATTCCCCTGTCAGTGGAATAGGGAAGAGGAATAGGGGAGGGAGAAAGAGGAAGGGTGGGACCAGGAAGAGATGAGGGAGGAGACTATAACTGGGATACAAAGTACAAAGTGAATAAATTGTAAATAATAAATGCAAATACACAAAAATGCTAGGCCTTATTGAATTCAATCTATTCAAAGTGGAAACTTTAAAACTCTAAGCAAATATAAATGGGTTGTAGATAGTTATGCAATTTTTTTTTTGTAAACTTGTTCTGTGTGTCAAAATAAAGCCAGAATGGTGAGGCACGGGAAAGGAGCCTTGCATTCTAATCATAGAGAAGATATTGTGATTGCTTGGATAAACACTTCAAGTGAAGGGGTGAGAAAATAGGAAAGAGGAAATTCTACTGGACTTGTCTCTGAGGGCTTGCAGTTAGGTAAAGAGGACATGCATTTCTATTCTGCAGGCTCTAACACTTATTTATCTCTCTCCTTAGGATTGTCATGAGAAATTAATCTTCTACATGTTTAGAGTTTCTACTGTGCCGAATCTTTAAGAGATGGAGTAAGTTTTATCTTGAGACACTGAAGAAGAAGCAAATGTTTTATTTTAATACTCTTGAGGCTCAATGCAAGCTGGCTATTGAGAATTTTTGTCCAAAGAACGAATGCATAAATTATACCACTATCCTCCAGGTAGATCTCTTATGTAAGAACCAAGGGCAGTCCATGGTTTAAAGTGCCTTATAAGCAGACCTTCATGAATCTCTAGCCAGAAAAAGAAATAAACCAAAGGGGGGGGGATAAAATGGTATTTTATATGACCACTGGCTGTGCTCAAACCCAAGAAACAAAGGGCACCAGGTCGCAGATAAAGGATCTCCTTACACTCTGCATAAGTCCAAACCTTCACATTTTTTTTTCCTTCTACCCCCCAAGTTATCAGAAAAAAAAAAAAAGAACCTAGCCGTACAGGGCATTACCTTACAGGGCATTCTAGAACTTGAGTCTCCTATCAACAACTTTCTTCTCTCCCTGTGGCATTTTCATCAAGTGAAATAGTTGGTCCCATGGGAATAACACAACTCTATACACCCTGTCAATCATAAACCTTCAATAACTCAATGAGAAGCTAGGAAGTGTCTCTGAGCATCCATATCAATTTTCCATTAATGTTCCTCCTATGATGCTATCCTACAAAGTCATGAAAATAGGCCTTTACTTAGTCCAGACTACTTGTTGTACAGCGGGTTGAAAAACGGAGGACCTGGGGGAGGGCTAAACTAATAAAAGACATTTGTATATTTGCAATGAGAGTTTGTATATCACAACATTAATGTCTGACTTATAAAACATGTTCAGCTGCTATGTAACTCAAAACTAAACACATTCTCATTATGTACACAGACAGATATTGTGAAATAAGGCCCTCTTTAGCTTCGTGATCATGGAGCTGTTTTGGATTTGAAAATTTTGGATTTGAAAAGTATCTTCATATCTTTCCACAGTCATTCTTTTTTCAGTTGTTCTTGCCTTTCCTATTAGCTGAAGAGAAATTGGAGATGAGTTATGAAATTTATCTTGAGTTTGGATAATGTCTTTATCTATCCATTTCTACTTATTATTTCTGATTTCTTGGTTAAGAATTGAATCATCGCTGTCCTCAAGTATATTATAATACTCATTAAGAATTAATAAAATATTTTTTATTCTTACTATAGAGTTTTCTGGACTATGAATTCTAAGACTTTTATAGCAACTGAGTATATGTGATAGTTTTATAATACCTTACCAGCGCATCTAAATTAAAACATATAGTCAATACGGATGGTAATATAATACTATTAAGTAAAATGTTGGTTTTAGCAAAGAAAATATAAATGATGCTCTCAAAAGTAATGAATAAATCTGTGCATGTGTGTATTAGATATAAGTTACATACCACCACTAAAATTTACTTACTACATAGAAGTTTAAAATTGTATATATTTTGGTAAATTTATACATTTATGCAAACATTCTTTTTTTTCTTTTTTTAATAATTAAATTTATTTATTTTTATTAATTACAGTTTATTCACTTTGTATCCCCCCATAAGCCCTTCCCTCCTCCCCTCCCGGTCCCATCCTTTCTCCCCATTTTTCACTCCCCAAGTCCACTCATAGGGGAGGTCCTCCTCTCCTTCCTTCTGATCTTAGTCTATCAGATCACATCAGGAGTGGCTGCATTGTCATCTCCTGTGGCCTGGTAAGGCTGCTCCCCCCCAGGGGGAGGTGATCAAAGAGCAGGCCAATCAGATTATGCCAGAGGCAGTCCCTCTTCCCATTACTATGTAACCCACTTGGACACTAAGCTGCCATGGACTACATCTGTGCAGGGGTTCTAGGTTATCTCCATGCCTGGTACTTGGTTAGAGTATAAGTCTCTGGGAAGATCCCTGTGTTCAAATTTTCTGGTTCTGTTGCTCTCCTTGTGGGGTTCCTGTCCTCTCCAGCTCTTACTATTTCCCACTTCTTACATAAGATTCCATGCACTCTGCCCAACAGTTGGCCATAAGTCTCAGCGTCTGCTTTGATAGTCTTCAAGGTAGAGCCTTTCAGAGGCCCTCTGTGGCAGGTTCCTAGGTTGTTTCCTGTTTTCTTTTTCTTCTGATGTCCATCCTCTTTGCGTTTCGGGATGGGGATTGAGCATTTTAGTCAGAGTCCTCTCTCTTGATTAGTTTCTTTAGATGTACAGATTTTACTAAGTTTGTCCTATATTATATGTCTATATGAGTGAGTATATACTGTGTGTGTCTTTCTGCTTCTGGGACAGCTCACTCAGGATGATCCTTTCCAGGTCCCACCATTTACCTGCAAATTTCATGATTTCCTTATTTTTCATTGCAGAGTAATACTCCATTGTATAGATGTACCACAATTTCTGCATCCATTCTTCAGTTGAGGGGCATCTGGGCTGTTTCCAGCTTCTGGCTATTACAAATAAAGCTGCTACAAACATGGCTAAGCAAATGTCCTTATGGTGTACTTGAGCCTCTTTTGGGTATATGCCTAGGAGTGGTATGGCTGGATCTTGAGGAAGCGCTATTCCTAGTTGTCTGAGAAAGTGCCAGTTTGATTTCCAGAGTGGTTGTACGAGTTTCATGCAAACACTTTCAATTTAACTTAAAATATTTGCAGCCTTCCCAATGTGCAAAAATGTCCACATACCCATTTGCAGGCAATTGCTGCTCCCCTCGTAATTCTTAGTCCTCACCATCTGCTTTTTCTTCTGTAATTTTGCCTGTTCTATAAATTCCATGTAAACAACATATCTTACTTGGTGTTCTATTGTTGTGAAGAGACACCATGACCACAGTAACTCTTAATACAGAAAGCATTTTATTGGGACTATCTTACAGTTTCAGAGGTTTAGTTTATTATCATCATGGTGAGAGCACACAGACAAGTATGGTGCTGGAGAGTAGCTGAGATTTCTACATCTGGCTCCACAGGCATCAGGTAGAGAGAGACCCTGGGCCTGGCCTGAGCTTTTGAAACCCCAAAGCCCATCCCCAGTGACACACTTTCTCCAGCAAGGCCTCCTGTCATAGGCCTTCAAATAGTGCCCTTCGCTTATGGTGACCATTTTCATTCAAAGAGACCACATTCCACTCCCTGTCTTCCATAGGTTTGCAGCCATATTATAATGCAGAAATACAATCAGTCCAATTTCCCATAATCTATCACACTCTCAACATTGTTTAAAAGTCCAAAGTTCAAAGTCTCTTCAGAGATGCATGGCAATCTCTAAATGTAATATAAAATGAAAGTCAAAAAGTAGATTACATGCTTTCAACATAAAATAGCACAGACTATACAGTACTTTGCAAAATAAGGAAATCCTGGACCAAAGCAAGACCAAAAACCGCATAGGCAAACTCCAAACTTTGCATCTCCATACCTGATGTCAAGTGCTCCTCAGACCTCTAACTCTTTTCAGCTTTCTTGACCCTAACACATTACTCTCTCTTGGTCTGGTTCTACTCCCCATTAGCAGATTTCCTTAGCAGGTATCCCATTGTTTCTGGCATCTCCTACATCTTGGGGTCTCTAAGGCAATCTTCACTTTCCTTCACCTTCAGAGCTTCACTCACTGGCCTCTCCAGGCCTCCATGCAGGGAAACACCTGACACATGCCTGGCCTCATTGGCTTTTCTCAGTCACAGAGGGAAATTCCATAACCCCTTTCTTGTATCCTTGACTCTAAATCCAGAACCCTGTTGTGGAAGTTTTGGTTTATGATATGTAAACATATTTTTGTGGGATATGGGACTGATTCGGATTATCCACAGCAGAAAACTATTCGCCTCGTGTGGGTTCTCAGAGGAGCTCTTTGCCAGCTTCAGATAGTTTAATTCTGAGGACTCTGAGAGGGAATAAAGGCCAGAGCCCAGAGAGAGAAAGGGGACCCTGAGGAAGAAGAATGCTACTGGTGCCTCTCCCTGCTGCTCCTGATTGCTGGTGATGCAGTGTGATGAGAAGAAGTTGGAGATACCCTAAAACAAAGATTGGATTTACCCCAAGGAATCCAATGACTCTAACCAGCAGGAAATAGCTAAGGAAATCTACAGTCCTTCCCACTAACCTTTAGCCTCTCCTACCTGGTATTGAGGTGTTGGAAGGGATTGGGGTAGAGTAGGGAGGAAAAGGCATAAGAAGCATAAATAAAATAGAGTTAAAAAGTATGCTAACAGAACCACATAGCTGAAGCTGTCAAGTTCTGCGTGCTGGGGCTGAAACATGGCTCCCTTATTTAAACACATTTTCACCAGCTTTCTATTTTTTTTTTTGATTGATAAAAAGGTTTTAACATAGGCTTAATCTTGAGCATCAACACAGAGAGATGCATAAGGACATTATAGCATAGACCAAAATGAGGACATGGCTTCCCAATAGAGGATAATGTTTACGTGTGCTACTTTAGCCATGATTTACATATTATTTGAGTGCCTTCTGTTCAGAGTGTTGATGAAAAATTCCTTCCTTCTTTCCTTCCTTCCTTCCTTCCTTCCTTCCTTCCTTCCTTCCTTCTTTCTTTCTTTCTTTTTCTGTTGAAGAGATCACAGGTATTTGGCTGGGCGCACTGCTTAAGATTAAAAGCCAACACACTAAACCCATAGGCTACCAGGATTGCACAGGGAGGTAAGGTTATTCTGGGATATAGTTATTCTGGAAATTTACTGTCTGTCTTGTGAGATTCCCAGAGAATTGAAGGTTTACAACTGGAAAGGGAAACTTAAAGATTTTAACACTTCTCTCTTTCTACCCTGTTTTGCACTGTTCCTATACAGCAGCAGTTTGTTCTTTGTATTGCTGAACAGTGCTATGTTGTATGGATACATTATACTGGCTTTCTACTTATCTCATAAACTTTGGAATTAGAACCAGCTTTAAGCTATTATAAATAGTGCAGTTATAAACATTTATATACAAGTCTTATATATTTTAATTTCTCAACGAGATATTTAAGTGCAACTTCAAGATCAAATGGTGTGCATATGCTTTATTCTGAAGGCTCCATCCTGCCCTTAAAATTGAGTGTTGTTTTCATTTTCACCCCTGCTGTGGTAAGCGATTCCGCTTTTTCCACACACTTGACAAACATAAGAGCCTTCAGTCTTCTAGAATTTCACCATCCTATCTGGGTATGCTTTAGCATTTAATGTGATTTTAATAATCATTTCACTAGGACTAATTACCTTAAGAATGTACCCATATGGTAACTAAATGTTTAATATCATTTTACTAAAATAATTCTTCATATCTTTTTTTCCATATTCATTATTCAATCATTTGATTCCTATTGTCAAGTGATAATTCCTAGGTATGTGTCCTTTTAAAGCTATACAGTTTGCACATGTTTTATCCTAGTATGTGGTTTGTTTTTTTTTCAACTTTGAATTTTTGTTTTGGGGAAAAGGGTTTTTTAAACTAAAATCTCATTTAATTCTTGAATCAGCAATATAGTCATATTCTTTTATTAACCTTATCTTGTAGATGAACCACAAAAATTTACCTAAGTTCCTTATGTTCACACGGCTCGTAAGTGAAGTCAATTCCACAACACCGAGACTGGGGCACCAGTGTTCATTATTTTACCCAAATGAGTTTAGAATGGTATTCTTATTAGATATTATCAACTCTCTCATTCTTCTTTCTAAAATTATAGGCCTTTCCCAAAGGCCTGACTGCACACCTAATCAAAATTCTACTTCCTTATACAAAGCCTTGAAATTTAATCATTCTATCATATGAATGTAGATATTTATGTATATAGTCTTAATTTTATTCCATGATGATTTTAATATGAATTTCACCCCTGAAATTTGCTGAGGCTTCAAAAGTATTTTCATCATGAAAAGTAAATGGTATGTCAGATCATGTTAATTATTGCAACAATGTACATATACATATTAATATATCAGACTAAATCCTTAATATGTATATTCTTTATCAATTAGGCCACAGTATAATTGAGAAGGAAAAGAAAATGAATTATATATGATAATTTACCCATTGAGAAGAATAGAAAAGAACCTTGCTTCACACTCCTGCCAGAGGTAATTAGATAATGCAACTAAATTGCTTACTAGAGTTTCTAAGAACTGTGTGTGCTTTTGTTCAAGGTTCATTTTTACTTGGTCTTAAAAAATTGGCTTATCTGACATAATCTGATTGGCCTGCTCTTTGATCACTTCTCCCTGAAGGGAGAACAGCCTTACCAGGCCACAGAAGATGACAATGCAGACACTCCTGATGTGATCCGATAGACTAAGATCAGAAGGAAGGAGAAGAGGACCTCCCCTATCAGTGGACTTGGGGAGGGGCATGCACGAAGGAGGAAGAGAGAGGGTGGGATCGGGAGGGGAGGAGGGGGGGCTTATGGGGGATACAAAGTGAATAAAATGTAATTATTAAAAAATGAAATAAAATAAATAAAATTAAATTGGCTTAAAGTATTGCAAATCCACTTGATTTAATAAAAGTTAAAATCTACACAGGATAGTCAACAACATTTGAATATAGAGTCAACCCAAGGGATAGGAAACAAAGCTCCTGAGAGCTTCTTTCCTCTCTCTCTCTCTCTCTCTCTCTCTCTCTCTCTCTCGCTCTCTCGTTCTGCCCTACGCTGCCATGTCCTATATCGAGGGAGTTGTTCTCATGCAGTGCAAGCTCTGTATTTTAGTGTGCCTTCTTTGTCTCCTGCCTTTGAAGATACACAGGACAGGGAAGTGTACCCATTAGAACGGGTAAATGATTCTCACTGGTAAAAATCGAAGCCAGGATGGGATGTGCAGGATTTGTAGATTTTACTGTCTTGGTTTGACAACACTTTTTCATTCTCTTGAATTCTCTTTTCCCATTAGCGCAAGTGCACACACGGAATGAAAAGCTTGCCAACAACGGTGCTGTCACTGATGGGAAGAGGGGAATTTTCCAGGTCTTAGTGTGTAAAGTATAAATATCTACAGACATCGTTTAAAAAATCTGTCGCCTTACATGGTGCCCATTCCTTTATTTTAGCACTTACATTTTTTTTTTCAGTCCTGTTCTAGGAAATCATTTGGCTAAAAAGAAGACATTTATAGAAAGTTCTCTTTTCTTTTTAAAGAGAACTTTTGGAGTCATGGATATAGTAATGAGGTGAGCTTGGATTACACTTGTGCCTCCAGGAATGTTGAGTATTTAACCACCATGTCCCGATGCCTCTGCCTGCCTGCATCCGTTAGCAGGCCTTCATTTATTCTCCGTAAATTTTTACCATTACAGAATAAATATACGAACCTGAGCTCTCAGTATGCATATCATTTACATTGGTAAATGCCATGCTCTCTCACTTTGCTTTATTTTTTAATTCTGCAAGCTATTTAATTTTATTGTGTGATTTCAATAGAAAAAATGAATAAGAACGGAGTTTTAAAAATATACAGTTTTCAGTAAGACAGGAGGGCATCATGGTATTAAGTGTTCTCATTTTCACTTAAATAATAGCAATTTTTAATATTTTAAGAGTTTTATCTGTCTACTTTTATAGTTACCTATTTTTCAAAACATTTTCTCAAATTTCAAAGAATTCTGTTGCATTCTGATACGTAAAATATCTTAATTCTAGGTAATGTAACTTAACGTTTTTATTTTTTAACTCATAAATGAACATGCTTGAAAAGTGTATTTATATTCATTTCTCCCAGTTTTTCCAATATTTTGGCCTCTTGCCACTGTTTTTAAATAAAATTGTAATATTAATTTGTAACATGTTACGACATTTTAAATTGAAATCATTTCTCTCAAACTTATCTCTTTAATTACGCATTGTTGACCTACCAATTGAAAAGGCCAATTCTACCATTTTGCTATAGATTGGTCATATTTATATAGAGAAATATACACATAAAAACACTAACTCCAAGACTCAGAGTACCTCCGAGGGAGCCATTCCTCTGCCTTTTCTCTATCTTTGCTCTTCGCCAGTGTTCTCGACTCTGAGTCCCAGAAGGTTCCAGCAGGAGGAGAACTAGTTTACCCCAGCACTACATCCCTCCTCTCCACTGCAGGCAATCCTCTTCAGACTCTGTGCTAAAAGAACAAAAAATGCTGTGCTTAACTTCACTTGAAATTGTGAGTCTTAAATGTGGTGAGACTTTTAATTTTGACTTGAAACTATGTTTGAAGAAACAATGCATAGGATTTATTATCTATTTTGTTTTATTTTTAAACTTTTGTCTTGTCCTGATGAAGAAAATTGTGTCCCCATGTGGCTTCAAAAGAAAGTGGGAAAAGGTAATTTAAATTATTTTTATTATATGACCATATAATATCAGATATGAATGCTGTGGTGTGAGTATGGCCACATGTGGAAGTGAGAGACATCAGAGAACTTCGTGGAGTCTCTTCTCTCTTTCTACCTCATGAGGGTTGGGGTTCTAAACTCGGGTGGCGGACATGCACAGAAGCACTTTCATCCACCCAGCCACCACACATGTCCACACATGATGACTTGTTATTTGATTCCACTATGTCAATTGAGTGGATGCAAAATTACACATATGAACAACAAATATAACCTGGATATGTAATTTCTAGACATCAGATATGCATGAGTGACTACCATGTATGTATATAATCAGACTCATTTTTTGGAAAATTAGTGTAAGATCAGAATTATGATCTGTTTCTGACTTTTAGGACAAAGTCTAAACTTGCCTTGGGCATAACTTGCCTTTCTTTTTCTATCACAACAATCTGCTGTGTACCTTCTGTGAAGTGCTGACATCACCATGAGGGAGTCAGCACTTCCATATGGAGATGAAACCCTTAGGGAAAACCCAACTTATAGAATTTTTGGAAAGAGTGAGAAACTGCAAATAACAATAAGAGACAAAAAGAAAAATAGCAGATTTTTCCAAGTCTCAGGATGCTGAAATTAGAACCATGAACATTATATTATAATTATATAATTAACATACTGTAAAGGAGAACTATTTATTTCCTAACCGTGTAGTTCTTGAATACAGTGCTCACCGGCCATGCGGTGATGGAGCATCCCAAACATTGAGATCAGAAAAACCTGTAAGCTGTTTCCATAATACTTAAAGAGCTGCTCACAATTTAAAGTTCCAAGAACCAAATCAATAAGAACAAGAAAATATAAACAAATTTAAACATATTAAACTATATTCAACTACATACAAAGCAAGTCTGCAGTAACACATAACTTTCATTTGTCTAATATAAAAAGAAAACAAAAAACAATGTTTACTAGCTATTTTATTGAAGTTGTAGGAAAAGTGGTACGAAGATACAGCTCATAAGAAGTATAAACTAGTAAATCTCTTTTAAAACCAAACTTAAATTTGCCTGAGTATTTAGTATTATTTGTGACCTTTACATGTTAAAGTCTCTTCTAATATCTACCAATAAAAGACAGCAGCCCAATAAATTATGGAATATGACATATGAATTGCAATGGGATGTAATGTTGTTCTTACATGTAACAAGAGAGATCCCTGTGTTTTCGTTTGTACAAAACAATGAAAAATAAGCATGGTAAAGAGTACATGATATGTTTTGAAGAAAATTGAATGCTGTATTCATTAGTCCATTTACATGCTTAAAATATGTACCTTTGGAGGGATATAAATGAAAGTGATGGCAGTTATCATCTGCTAGAATGTTGTGGGATGAGGTATCACAGAAGCAGAAAGACACACACGGTATATACTCACTTATAAGTGGATTATAGGATAAACATACTAAAATCTGCACACCTAAAGAAACCAAGCAAGAAGAAGGACCCTTCCTAAGAGAATCAGTCCTCACTCAGAAAGGCAAACAGTATGGACATTGGAAGAAGGAGAAAACAGGAAACAGGACAGGAGCCTGCCACAGAGGGCCTCTGAAAAACTCTACCCAGCAGGGTATCAAAGCAAATGCTGAGACTCACAACCAATCTTTGGGCAGAGTGCAGAGAATCTTATGAAAGAAGGGGGAGATAGAAAGGCCTGGAGGGCCTCCTGTCCACAAGGATAGCAACAAAACCAAAAAATCTGAGCACAGGGCTCTTTTCTGAGACTGATACTCCAACCAAGAACGATTCATGGGTATAACCTAAAACCCCTGTTCAGATGTAGCCCATGGAATCTCAGTATCCAAGCAGGTACCCTGTAAAGGGAACAGGGACTGTCTCTGACATGAACTCAGTGGCTGGCTCTTTGACCCAGTCCCCTTGAGCTGGGAGCAGCCTTACCATGCCACAGAGGAGGACAATGCAGCCAGTCCTGATGAGACCTGATAAGCTAGTGTCAGATGAAGGGGGAGGAGGACTACCCCTATCAGTGGACTTGGAGAGGGGCATGGTAGGAGATCAGGGAGAGAGGGGGGTTGAGATAGAATGAGGGAGGAGCTACAGGTGGGATATAAAGCAAATAAACTGTAATTAATATAAAAATAAATTTTAAAATGTAAAAAAAAAGAATGTTGTGGGAACCTTCAGAATGGAGATAGAAATGAGGTGCATCTCCTAACAAAATTCTTAGCTTTTAAAATCATGTGAATACCTTGTACTTACAAGAAAATTGAAATAGAAATAGCATGAAAGAAGAAATGGTATAAGGAGAAAGAAATTGAAAAAGAGAAAAACAAGCTAATTGAATCTCCATGTAGAATCACAAAATAAACTATAATTTAGAAAACACCTCTCATATCTATAGGAAAGGACCCAAACTCTTAGAACTTCAATAGCAGTGGCCAGAAGAATTGAATAAGACCTAATGGTTGTCAAAGGGTGAGATTAACAAAAAAAGCCGTGACGCTGATGAATTACAACACTATTTCTAATGCTTCTTTGAAGCAGAATTTAAATTTTCTCTTTATTTTGACATTTAAAATTACACCTTCCTTTATTGTTTATTGAAGTCTTGAGTGTTCTAACTGACTCGCAAGTGTTTGAGAACAGAATACAAACCTGGAATAAACACTGTTGAATGAATAAGATTCTATAAAAATGATGCACAGACAGGAATCTGGGTATTTTAAAACTAATGCCTGACAGCGAAGCTAGGATATTTGAGCTATGTGTATTTGTTATGATCACTACCTGTGTTTTGGATAGTCATTTTCTTTCTCGGTACTTAAATATACAGAAAATATTTGTGATAATTTCCCCCAAAGGCTATCACTAGGTTTTTATGGTGGCTGAATTTTAAGTCAGTTTTATATCTTGTTCTTTGTTATTTCTTTTGCAATTGTTTGAAAAAAAATAAATTTAAGAAAATAATGAGGTACATATGGACAGATTTTCAGGACTATAGCAACATAAAAAAATACAGATTTTCAGTGGTTGTTGTCTTCTTGGCTTCCTTAAATACAAAAATATATCTGTGGTAAAAAGAATACCTGAAGAGCCTTAAACTCATTGGCACAGGAAACAACTTCCTGAACAGAACACCAACAGCACAGGCTCTAAGAGCAACAATCAATAGATGGGACCTCATGAAACTGAAAAGCTTCTGTAGAGCAAAGGACACTGTCATCAGAACAAAACGACAGCTTACAAATTGGGAAAGGATCTTCACCAACCCTATATCTGACAGAGGGCTAATATCCAGAATATATAAAAAAACTCAAGAAGTTAAACATGAACAAACCAAGTAACCCAATTTTAAAAAAATGGGGTACAGAGCTAAACAGAGGATTTTCAATAGAGGAATATCAAATGGCAGAGAAACACTTAAAGAAATGCTCAACATCCTTAGTCATCAGGAAAATGCAATTCAAAATGACCCTAAGATTTCACCTGACACCCACCAAAATAGCTAAGATCAAAAACTGAAGTGACAACACATGCTGGAGAGGATGTGGGGAAAGAGAAACCATCCTCCATTGTTGGTAGGAATGTAAACTTGTACAACCACTTTGGAAATCAATCTTGCACTTTCTCAGACAATTAGGAATAGTGCTTCCTCAAGATCCAGTTGTACCACTCCTAGGCATATATCCAAAAGATACTCAAGTATACAACAAGGACATTTACTCAACCATGTTCATAGCAGTCAGAATCTGGAAACAATCCAAATGTTCCCCAGTTGAGGAATGGATAAATTGTGGTACATTTAACCAATGGAATACTACTCAGCAATTAAATGCAAGGAAATCATGAAATTTGCAGGCAAATGATGAGAACTAGAAAATATCATCCTGAGTGAGGTATCCCAGAAGGAGAAAGACACACATGGTATATACTCACTTATAAGTGGATATTACACATATAATATAGGAAAATCATACTAAAATCTGTACACCTAAGGAAGCTAATCAAGAAGGAGGACCCTGGGTAAGATGCTCAATCTTCATTCAGAAAGTCAAATGAGATGGACATAGGAAAAGGGAGAAAACAGGGAACAGGACAAGAGCCTACCACAGAGGGCCTCTGAAAGACTTCACCCAGCAAGGTATCAAAACATATGCATAGTCAAACTTTGGGCAGAGTGCAGGGAATCCAATGAAAGAAGGGGAAGAAGAAAGAACTGGAGGGGACAGGAGCTCCTCAAAGAGACCAACAGAACCAAAAAATCACGGCACAGGGGTCTTTTCTGAGACTGATACTCCAAACAAAGAACATGCATGGGGATAACTTAGAACCCCTGCACAGAAGTAGCCCAAGGCAGCTTAGTAACCAAGATGGTTTCCCAATAATAGGAAAAGGGACCGTCTCAGACAGGAACTCATGGGCTGGCTCTTTGATCACCTCCACCTGAGGTGGGAGCAGCCTTACCAGTCCACAGAGGAAGACAAAGATGCCAGTCCTGATGAGACCTGATAAACTATGTTCAGATGGAAGGAAAAGAGGATCTCCCTTATCATTAGACTTTGGGAGGGGCATAGAAGAAGAAGAAAGGGGGGAGGATGGGTTTGGGAAGGGATGGGGGAGGGGGCTACAGCTGGGATACAAAGTGAATAAAGTGTAATTAATATACATAAAATTAAAAGTAAATAAATAATACCTGCTAACATTGTTTATAATTCTTTTTTTTTTCAATGCAGTTTATTCAGGAACCTTGAACAATCCTCAGACCCTGGGGAAAGCCAGCCCACAGCTTAAATAGCCTCTGGGTAGCCAACCCCAGCATGCCACGTGGGCAATGCAGATAGGTCCACATACATGGAAGCAAGCCAGATCCTCAGCCTTAGCCAAATGTGGAGTTGTTCATGACAGAGAGCACTCACCATCGGGAAGGTGGAAGGCGGAAACCAGCTCCATCTTTAAGGCATAGCATTCCGCAGCTCTCTACAGTTCCCCCTTTTTGTTTTAGATGCATCAGGCAAGAGTAGAGGTCTGATCTCTGATATTAGAAATAAATTGGGACTTTGTACCGATGTTCATTTAGATGTCATCCACCCAAAGAGCATCAGACCCGTCTGATACCTTTTTCTCAGAGGCGGGACCTGGGGCATCAACCCGCATGCAATCAGACATGCTCTTCTCTGTGTCCAAAGCGGCTGACCCTGAGTGCAGTGCTTAGCCTCGCATCCTGAGCATAACATTTTAGCTTTTTATGGTAGCTAACCATGCTTGGGGAGACTGTCCTGCTTCAATGGCTGTAAAGGCCTGAATGGACATGGCTGTATTACGCTGTTGTGAGACTCTAATCTTGCATATATACCACAGGCAAACCAAGGAGACCAACACCAGAAGGCCTGCTAACGCTCCCATGCCCGCCCATTCCTTCAGATGATTCATGGCTACAGCAATCCATGATGATAATCCTGTGGCTAGTCCTGTGTCCACTCTGGTAGAATTTACTGTGACAATGGCCACTCTCAGCTGCTCCATCGTAGTATCGAATTCTCCAGTCCAATTACCTAAAATATAGCTCGACAATTGTTTAGACAGAGTTGCAGCACAGGAAAAATTCTCATGTTATATGCTAGTGACTCAAAGTCCAGCGTATTTTCGTTGACAGCCAAGTTGAGCGATTTGCCATAGGGTATCAATTTGCTCCTGCACGAGGTCAATCCTCTGATTGAACACCATCAAGCTTCCTTTTACTTGAGCATTAATTCCTTTTTGTACAACTAAGGCATGAGCTACATTGGCTAAATGATTATTCAGGGTCTGAGCAGTCTGCCCAGGATGACTCATGGCTAATGCCCCAGTGGTAGCTCCAACAGCCGCCAATGAGATGGCAGTAACAATGGTGGCTGTAGTTCCAAGATCCCTTTTCTGTCTGAAGAGAGTCATAGCATGAGGGGCATCAACGGGCACAGGCACCCAGCGAGGCATGCGAGTAACCAGGGCATACCTAAATTACTAGCATTCCAGCATTGGGCAAAAAAGCAAGTATCATTACCACAATTACTTGGCTCTATCTGGCTAATAATGAATAAAAATGGGGGATATAAAGAAACAGGTGTGGGCTTATAGGAAATATTATGAGAAGCCTTAACCTCCTTGTTGGAACATCCTGCCTCAGTTCTAGAACTAGCAGTGGTGGTGTCCGAGGTCTGAGTAGGTTCAGGAGACCATTGCCCCCAGGGGCGAGACGTGCTTCATGCCAATTGACTAACTCCATGTTTTCCTCCACTTTTGAAAGTCATTTAAGGTTCTTAAATTATTTTTTCCCTTTTTTTTTTTAATTTTTCATCAATTACACTTTATTCATTCTGCATCCCTCCATAAGGCCCTCCCTCCTCCCCTCCCAATCCCACCCTTTCTCCTCCCTCTGCTTGCATGCCACTCCCCAAGTCCACTGATAGGGGAGGTTCTCCTCTCCTTTCTGATCTTAGTCTATCAGTTCACATCAAAAGTGGCTGCATTGTCCTCTACTATGGCCTGGTAAGGCTGCTCCCCTCCAGGGGGAGGTGATCAAAGAGCAGGCCAATCAGATTATGTCAGAGGCAGTCCCTCTTCCCATTACTATGTAACCCAATTGGACTCTGAACTGCCCTGGGCTACATCTGTGCAGGGGTTCTGGGTTATCTCCATGAATAGTCCTTGGCTGGAGTATGAGTCTCTGCGAAGTTCCCTGTGTTCAAATTTTCTTGTTCTGTTGCTCTCCTTGTGGAGACCCTGTCCTCTCCAGCTCTTACTATTTCCCAGTTCTTACCTAAAATTCCATTCACTCTGCCCAACAGTTGCCCATCAGGCTCAGCATCTGCTTTGATAGTCTGAAGGGCAGGACTTAAGTTCTTGCCTATGAAAGACATTATTTACTTTTGATTAACAGTTAAATGCATTAACAAAAAATTTATAGCATTTAATCCAAAGTAAAATACTAATTCAAAGTAATATTGATATTTACATGAAAGTGAATTTTAATTGTATCAATTTATATTTTTTTAAAATACCTCTTAAATAAGACTCAGAACTTTGTTAATGGCAGTACCTCAAGAATGAATTGTAAGTGTTAAAAGGAAAGGCACATGGGTGAGAAATTATACCGTTTGCATGGTATGGTTTCTAAGTGAGTTTTTTTCCTCTTTTTCATTACTACTATTATTATTTACAAATTTTCAACTTGTATCCCAGTTCTAGCCCCCTCCCTCATATCCTCCAGGTACCACCGTCACTGCCTTTTCCTCCCCTTTACCTCTCCCCTAGTCCATTGATAGGGGAGGTCCTTCTCCCCTACTGCCTGACCCTAGTCTATCAGGTTCCATTGGGACTGTCTGGATCTTCTTCCTCTGTGGGCTCACTAGGTGACCCCACCAGGGAGACATGATCCAGGAGTAGACAACAGAGTTCATGTCAGAGATTGTCTCTTCTCCCCTGTTTGTGAAGAAGGCTGTTCCCCGAGATATAGATACTTACCTAAAATAACTGCCAATTTTACACATTTCTGCTACGCTTATCTCTGAGATAAGCTTTGCACTACTGAGGCCTCATTTGCTGCGTCCTGAGTTTAAAAAGCCACACAGTACATTTCAGCAATATTATCTATAACTTCTCCTTCAGTGAGGTTTGTGACTGTGGTTGATGGTGCCACACATTAAGTAGACATGATCTGTCCGTAAACAGAGCTATTTACGTTTTCAGAATGTGACCAGCATAAAGAAGTAACTTTGCTCCTACCTTTCTTCTAGAAAGAAAGCCTAGACAAAGAATGAGTTTGACAGTAGATTGGCTCACGTGATGCTCAGAATACAACAATAGGCATTGGAACAATAAGTGTAAATACACAGTAATGAGGAAGCTCTTAAAAATATCATACAAGCCACAAAGCTTTCATCTATTTGGGAAGTGTTTATTACAAAAAGTATGCCTTTGTGGTATGTGTCATAAACCAATAAAAAAACAATTTCTATTGCAAAGGAAATATTGTCAATGGGTAAGAACAGGGGTCACAGAAAATAAAAATGATAACAAAAGAAAGAATGATGATTTTTTTAATTAGCAAACTACAAAGCCAAATAAATAAATAGCTTTTCACGGATAAAGAGAAATGGTGACATTAATGTTTTGTATTTTATTGAAAAGATTGTGGGAAAATGTGACTCTAAACTGTGGTGTTCAGACTATACTGATATCATATATATGACAGTAATTTAATATGTAGCGAAATAAAAATACACATAGATTTTAGACATCTTTTTGTGATCCACACTATAATGATTCTTATGAAAGAACACAAGCATATTATAAATTTTACTTCAATGTTTTTGTTATTGGAAAATATAAAAGTTTCTTCAATTTACACCAGTAATCCAGTTCTAGTTTTGTTCCTGTTGCTTCTTGCAAGCTTCCTGTATATTTAGTATTTATTGCTCCAAAAATATTCTATTACGACCATGAGTTATGTACTCACTCTTCAAATGTCATGCAAATGTGTTTGTAATGTCAACTTTTTTTTGGAATGTAGTTATTTCATCAAGCATGAAACCATTATTTTCATAACTTTTCTGAAATACTTTTAGTGATTATGAACAATTAGCCCCCCGTGTTAGAAATAATTATTCTCATATTCACTTTCAATGTACAGGAAGATTTCTCTGGAACTAGAGTTCTGATTTTGATGCAGATAGAGCTCCAGTTAATTGGCTTTTAATTGTTTGATTGAGGAAATGTGATCTGTTCTGCGGGTGGCAATATCAAAATCTCAGTTTGGTATGAATCCAGTGCTTTTTCATGTCTGAAGTTGGATGGTAATGGCTGCTGAATGAGGCGATTTTATGCTTGAACAATGCCCTCAATATTCTTAATTTAAACTGTGGTCATTTGGCGCTAAGTATTGCGCTTAAAACCAGAAGATGCAATTAACCGGAAAAGCTAAGCAAGCCTAAAACAGCAGAGTCTCTTTTAAAGCGTCAAAGCCACATTTTTTCTTTTTTTCTTTTTTTTTTTTTCTTTTTTTGTTAGTCACAAAGGTGCTGGAGTCAGCTTCCCAGGGTTCTAATACCAGCTCTTACCAGGCAAAGTTTAGGAGACTCTGCGCATGTTAGCTGCTATCTCTGTGGCTGGACCCTTCATCAACACATTCAGCAAAGATTTCATTTAATTAACAGTTTACTTTTCTGTATCTGTGGTAGCAAATAGCCACAAATATAGTAGTTCAAAGCATTACTCTTTAAAAAAAATTATTACAGTTTATTCACTTTGTACCCATGCTGTAGTCCCCTCCCTTGACCCCTCCCAATCCGGCTCTCCCTCCCTCTTCTTCTCTCATGTCCCTCCCCCAGTCCACTGAGTAGGGGAGGTCTTCCTCCCCTTCCATCTGACCCTAGCCTATCAGGTCTCATCAGGACTGCTGCATTGTCTTCCTCTGTGACCTGGTAAGGCTCCCCCCCCACCCCAGGGTCAGAGGTGGTCAAAGAGCCAGCCACTGAGTTCATGACAGAGACAGCCCCTGTTCCCCTTACTGGGGAACCGTAATAGTCTGGCTATGGGGTGTCCTAAATAGTTTTTGAGGAAGCAGAAATCAAGGTCTTCCATGGCGTGCTTCCTGTGGCAGCATGTGGAAACCTTACCTTTTCGGGCTTCTGCTGCTTGCCTGAGCTCCCTCCCCCAGTGTCTTCAAAATCAGAAACTCTTTGTTTTTCCTCTGACCCATGCTGCCTGATACTGTCACAGTCCACCGCCCTTTTTTCACCCTATGTGGTCAAATCTCCCTCTGCTTCCTTCTTTAAAAGGAACTTCCTACTAAATGCAGCACCTTCCTGAGTCATCTAGGATATCTACTCATCTGAAGATTCCTGTTTTAACCATATCTGCTATAGCACTTTTACTATAGAAGGTAATATTTACAGGTTCCAGAGATTGGGACCTGGGTATTTATGGGCTCAGTCCCTTTGTATACTACAACTGCTTGTATGAGTATTGAAGGAGATGATAAATGCAAATGTCTTAGCATCTGAATTGTTACTCAAAAGCGTTACACAGAATTATTATTGTTACAGAGATATGAGAAAACAATGAAAACCCAGTCAGTTTGCGTCCCAAGCGGTCCTTCAAGCATAATGGAAGCAAACTCTATAAATAAAGCAAACAAATGAACAAAAATCATTGAATAGAACTTACGGAGCCAAATATGAATAAACAAACAAACAAACCAGAAGCAATAAATGTGGTAACTCAGCAGGTAAGGACAATTGTTGATTTTGTAGAAGACCTGGGATTAGTCCCCAGAATCCACATGGCAACGCACAACCATCTGTAACTCCAGTTGCAGGGGATCTGGCACTTACATTGGGCCTCTGAGGTCACCAAGCTCACACGTTGTATGCAGACACGCATGTGGGCAAAACGCTTACACACATACATTGTTTATAAATCTTTAGAGTAAGAGAGAATGAATCACTGTCATTGTAATAGGTTGTCCGAGTAACTGAATTTCCTTTCTTATGAAAGCTAGCCAAAATTATGCTTATTATAGTTATAGAATAAAATATAATATAATAAATTTCAACAGTGTAAAAATGTAAAAAATATAATTAATAAAAATTGAGAGGAAGGGAAGTAGAAGGAAATGGTCATGCTAATTTCTTTGTGTTCATTTTCAGAAATCCAATAAATATGGTCTAATCCTGCTATATGCATATAACAAAAAGAATAGCTCTTACCTCAAATTTTCCTATAATTCTATTTTTCTTAACTTTATAGGTACACTGGGAGGAAACAATGTTTTAACATTTCTTTGAAATATTAGGTCTCTTTAGTTATGTTTACCTGCTGATAAATTTAATTTCAATATAAATTATGTCAATGTTATGATCAAGTTTTGATAAATTTGCTTTATCTATCAAATTATCATAATTCTGTCATTTATCCAAATATAAAGATTAATCATCCTACCCTGAAATAATTAAAAATATTCATGCTAGTTGTTTGAGCCTTAACAGAATTGAGTTTTTTATGGACTTCTGCTCTTTATTTTCCCTTATTAACAATAATTAATTCATAAGTACTACCTATTTTTTCAGTGATAAAAATAAAAATTTCCTGGTATCTCAAATAATGCCTGTCAGTGGGTACTCTAGGCACCATAACTGATATCTTTCTTTGAGATCTGATACCTGATTTCCAAGAAGTCTTCAGAATTGCTTTCCTCCTTTTGAATTACCACTTTGACACTGATTTTCAAGCCTTACAGCATGCCAGACCTTCACTGGAGGCTCAATGGTGGGAGGAACTTCAAGCCAACATAATTATAAATTTGTGCGTAGAAACCAGGCATAATTTTTGTTTGTGTTTTAACCTCTAAGGGAGTCTAATAAGTTTTGGATTTGAGAATGTACAACATATTGTACATGACCTGTGGGCCAGTAGACCTACCTCATGCAACATGTCCTTAGAGCCTTGTGTTTCCTCTCAGGCCTGCTACAGTACACATGAATTTATAAACTCAATAGATTTATTGCCATCTTGAAATCTACTGATTTATGTCTCAGTTATAGAATTTTCCCCAACTTGGGTCCCAGTCCCTATCTCTGGCTATATGTAATGTGTTTGTGGAATATTTTGGACTGCATATTACAATGAAGATATTTTAAAAACCTGAGTTGAACTAACATCCTCTGTTTCCTAAGTTATGAATTATTTTTCCTGAGGATTTCATCCCACTAATGACATTTCTATTCTTGACGTTATTCTTTTTAAGATTCTGTCCTAAGAATATCTTTTTTTCCCACATTATCAGTGTGGCTTTATCATGTTCTTTTATGCCTGACATTTCATTTATTTCCATTGACACCACCAATTCAGATTTCTTACTTAAAAATCTGAGCTTGCAGTAGAAGTTCACCTGCACAGCGGTCCTCACTTCAGTATATTGTGCAGTGTGTAGCGTTAGCCTCCATAACACACAGCAACACTGACTGGTCATTGGTTTCTGTTAGCCTAATACCAACATCTCCCAAGAGGCTTCTCATATGACCCAAACAGTTCATTCATGCATTTCATTTCAATGGAACTGTAATCTGTCATTGTAACAACCAGATTAAAGTAGTCTTTATGTTTTCTGATTTATTTAGAAAGAAGAAATCAGCAAACAAAGTACAGACTGGAAAGAAATTAGGAATCAAACTAAGAAAGCTGCAATGTCCTTTGAGAGCAAACATAACAGTAATAAATTATCTTCATTTCCTATTAATTTAGAAGGAGTTCTGTATGTTTCTCATTTGATTTAGTTCTTCTTTCCATCATTTATAATTCAAATAAATTGTCAACATTTCTAATCACAGCTGAAAGCACTTTATGTTTTCCTTCTGCAACATAATGTAATAGAATTAGCTGTGCAGATTGTCATTTTAATAAATTCAGGTTTTTCTGTTCAGCCAGTCATCTTGCCATGCAAGAATAATTAAATTGTATCTGAATTTCAAATGTGAATGATAATGTAGTTATTTACCTTTTAAAGACAAAATAAAGTCAAGCTCAAAAGAGTATATTTTTACTTCTGTACAGTACTTCTCAATCTAAATAATGGATTGATTTAGATAAAAAGAATATTTATATTTTAAAATGAGAAGGGTAATTCGTTTTGTAGATATATGATTTCTCAGTTTACTTGCCTAGGTATGGGGTGGGTGCAGGAAAAAGTGATTATAATTTATAAGTTCAGCTGACTTAATCTACACAGTGCACAGTATGTTCAGTTGTTAACCAGTCTACAATGCAGAGTACTGAAGTAGAACACAGTGGGTCTTTGGACACGATTTTGAATCTATGTAGGAATTTGAATAAATTCACTAAACCTTTATTTCTAGTTTTTAATAGCTTTTCCTAGGTTTTTAAAGAAGATTGTGAGACAGAACAGTAAAATATCCTTTAAAAAAATGTCCGTATTGTTATCAGTTGTGATTTTTTTTGTGATGGTCTCTATTTGGTCTAAAGAGAAGCAGTTTTGATGAGAGATGATAGATCACTTATCTGTGATTTAAGGATAACATTTAGAACGTAGTAAGGATTATGCCAGTCTAGCAAAGAGGTGGTAGAGGATTCTTTTCTAAGGTCCCTGACCTCACTAGGCTAGGGAAGCTGTCTAGGTTTCTACTGTCGGGCATGATTTCCCTCTGTTTGAGTGGTCCTTAAGTCCAATTAGAGAGCTTTTGGTTATCTGGTATCAAATTCACATTTAGGTGTTTTCCTCAAATTGGATGGCATTATTTATGCCTTCTTGTAAGGGATCAGTGACAATGTCCAACAAGAATCATTTTATTTCAATAAATTAGATGTGCAGGAAAGTATATTCACACAAGTGGGGAACGGAACTAACTCATTATGAAAATGACTAACACACACATGGGAGTGCTGTTTCTTGCCCCTCATGAACATCTTTCCGTGCTGGTCAATGTTATGGCTTACAAGCTTCATGACTGGGTGGGGCTATTAATTGCTTCCCTTCCTTGGCAGCCTGCACAGTATTTTCTAGTACTGTGGAAGCTATGCCTCGGGAAGGAAGGAGACTTTCAGGTCAGATGCAGCTGAATTCATCTGAGTCCGAGTTCTTAAATGTGTAATACCTTCAACAGTAGAGCTCAGAGGGTCATGGAAGAGGAGAAAGAAATTATGTGAGAGCCAGATCTCCAGGAAGTCTGTTGTAAGACAGTCTCTCCTAGAAGTAGCTACATCAACAAGACCAAAACAGTCACAACATCAAAAGGCATATATATTGTCAAGGCAGACAATTTCACCCCTAGACAAAGACCTTCAGGCAACAAATTATTGCTGGCAGATGAATAATTAGCTTCTCCTAGAAAAGAGCCCTCTTGTTGGTTGTCCAATACAAAGTGGCCAGCACTGTAATAATACACCCACAAACAACAAAACTGGGCTCAGCAAGTTGTATTTATATATGTATGCATATATATATATACATGTGTGAGTATCATGTATGTATGTTTATGTTTTTAACAGTAATTATCAAAGAAAAAAAGACTATCAATTTGACAGTATGGGGAGAACATGGGAGGGGTTAGCGAGAGAGGGACCTGGGAAGGACTACAGGAATAAAAAGGAAGCAGGAATGTGTTTATTTCTAACTAAATTAAAAACATACACAAAATTTAAATTATATAAAAAACAAGATACAAGTGTTGTTTCCTATGTCGTATTATTAATTTAGGAGAAGATAATTGGTTTCAAACTGATGAGGTAAACATTTTTCCTATCACATATTTTTTTTTTGCTCATTATTTAAATTATAAGATGAATTAATTCCCATTTTCCAGGGGTTTTATTAACAGAGACACAGCCTTCTTACTGGCTTCCCTGCTAATGAATGACAAATGGTGAAAGCTCTCCATTGCTGTAGACAGAGCATGCAAGAGTAAAGCCACGCATCTTAAAAAGGTACAGCTGAAAGGGTAAGTCCCCTCCTCTGAGAAGAAACCAAAAAGAGAAGTTTGTAAACACCCTCTCCAAAACCCTGGAAAATTTCAAAATAAAAATGTTATAGATTCCAAAGTAAAGAAATCTCTTCTTAATTCTAAGATATTTGAGTGAAAGAATCACTAACGTAATGAGTTTATGCTCAAATTATAGGGCCAGGTGGTCAAAGGTAGCTTCTGAACGGTGGTAACTGAAATACCTCCTTCCTTCTGCTGCATTATGCTTTGCCTGGAGACAGGTCACAGAAGGACCACAGAAGGTGCTCACAACCCACCACTCTTTTTTTTTAGAAATCACGGGATTGCCTCCTTGAAATGTACAGGCACACATCCATAACAACACTGGCACAGCTTGTCAATCTTCAAGGAAGTGGTGTGCCCTAGAGAAGTAAATTCTGCCCCCAGAATGACTGGAGTTCAGCACGTTCCACGGAGAAACCAGACAGGGGATGCTGGATGGCCTCTTCTGGGAACAGGCAGTTTCGCTCTGTAGCCACCGAAATATCTAGGCTTCCTAGGAGACAGGACAGCCCATATCTGTACACAAAGGACAGCATTCTTGAAAATAAAAGTGCAGACAGGCGATCACTCGTCTCCTCCCGGGAGGACCCTGCATAGCACTGGGTGGTGGGTCTATTGAGAATGGCCCTCACAGTCTCATATGTTTGCATACTTAACACCCAATGGTGAAACTGTTTGGAAAGGGTTAGGAGGTGTGTCCTGGTTGAAAGAGGTGTGCCCCAGGTGACAGGCTTTGAGGGTTCAAAAGGCTCCTGTCATTCCAAATGCTCCCCCTCCCCTCCCTTAGTTGCCTCCCAAAACGTGAGCTCTCAGCTACTACTCCAGCACCATGTCTTTCTGACATGATGGTTCTGGGTTTGAACCCTCAGGCTCTAAGCCCCAACTAAACTCTACTGCATACTTCATAATATGAATTATGAATTATTCATATTACGAATAGCATCATTCATAACAGCCAGAAACTGGAAACATCCTAGATGTCCCTCACCTGAAGAATGGATAAAGAAAATATGGTATATTTACAAAATGGAATACTACTCAGCTATTAAAAACAAGAAAACCATGACACTTTCAGGCAAATGGATGAAACTAGAAAAGATCATCTTAAATGAAGAAACCCATACCCAAAATGATACATATTGTATATATTCACTTATAAGCGTTTATTAGCCATGTATTACAGAATAACCATATTCTAATTCACTGACCCAAAAGGAGGCCCTCCTTGAATCTCACTCAGATGGGGAAATAGGATAGACAGCAGAAGTGGATGTAGAGAGGGAATTGGGTAGAAGGTGAAGGGATGGGAAATGATGGGGTTCAGAAGTAGGGAGAGTGGGGAGGTGAGAAGAGAGGAGTTGGAGACAAAACAGCAATCAAGGGTGGAGCCATCACTAAGTCAAGCTGGAAACCTTATAGCAACAGGGTAGGCTCCAGGGAGGATATGGGATTCTCTAGCTGAGCCTTTTCAGGGGGTGAGATAGAGACTGGGGAGGCCACCTTCTAACCAGACAGAACTTGTTCCATGTTTTATTGTAAAGAATTTCAGACATGTAAGAAGCTTATACACACACACACACACACACACACACACACACACACACATATATATGACATATACAACTAATGTACCATGCTATGTCCTCTAGGTATAGCATGGGTGTTGTCTTATATAGCTATACATACCCCTTAATCATGCTTATGTAACTAACCTCAATCAACTCACTGATTCACCAAACTGAACTAGGGTGAAACTGTCTTTCTACCTTTAATATTTTTCCTTTCTATGAAAAAGAACATTGATGAAAGGTAACTAATTATTTCTGCAGTAAAGTTATCTCTCTGCAAAAACCCAGGCTAAATTTCGAGATTGTATTCACTTCAGTCTATGCAGATTGGGGGAGGGGAGACCAGCTGGGAAGATGCTGGACAGAGCAGAGAAAGTAAGAAGTACTTAGGCTTCTACATTAGAATGCCCTGATTCCTACTTTAAATTCTCTCTGTTGTTTTCCTCTAGTGGTCAGTATAATCCAATCATTTTTTTCTCAACACTCCTCCATAATTAAAAAAAAAAAAAGACACTTCTTAGTATTTGGAGAACTTTATTGTAGCAGAACCTATGAAAATGTTTAATTACTAATGAATAAAATCACGGCACCATTATCTGTAACATAATTAACATAAAACTAGTGAATGTCATTTAAGGAAAATAATGCTGCCGTCTGGCACAGTGCTTTGGAGAGTATCTCTGTTCTGTTAGTGAGTGGTGCAAGTAGCTTCCTTTTGCACAGTAGCCTACAGATGTTGCTAGTGTTTAGGGGCTGATGTTCCCATGACATCTGGACCATCAGTGCAGTTCTGGCCCATGCAATGGCGGCTGTCTGGATGTATTTTAATGCCCAAAGTAGCAGAAGATTCAATTAAAAGATGGGTTAGACAAATGAAATGTTTTGTCTAATTATCACTAGATCATTGACAGGACATGTTCTTAAACATGAGGGTCTCTTATTAGGAAAGCAAAGGCTGGCATGAAAACAAGTATTTGTTTTAGTCTGTGAAAAAGATAGGAAGACAAGATTTAGAAATGCTTGTAGGGTTAATAATTCATCTGGAAATAATATAGATATAGCGTATTTTATATATCGTTTTTCTGGATTATCTATCATATGTATTAGTGGATTCTATTGAGTAGTAAGTGTTCATTTGTTTGATTAACCTCTTTAAATGCAAATATGCACAGATCTGATTTTTCTGTTTAGAATATAATCAAAACCAACTCACTCAATTCATTTTGACTTCTTTTGATACTGTGCTTTGAAAAGGACATTTGTTAAATATTTTCTGGTACTGAAAGTTGGGAATTTACTTGAATAATTAAAAATAACACATTGGATAAAACTATGAATGACATAAATACCTAAGTTTATATATAAGCTGATTTACATATAAAACCCAACAAAACAATCAAGTAAAACAGCAGCAGTACAAAACCAGGGGCAGTGGGCCAAAAGAAAAAAAGTAAAAAATGACTCCAAAGACCCTGAACTCACTTGCAAGCTAAAGTGATTTCTGAGGATTTGCCTCAGGAGAATCAAGTCACTAGACTGAGGGGTAAACTAATAGCATAAACCCCTAGATATAAAGGACAGGAGTTAGTATTTATGCAAGCTTTGAACTGCTGGGGCCTTAGGTTCATTAGCTATGCAATATTAATGGGAAATTTAGCTTCTGTCATTGTTTACCTTAAAATGGGAATATTGAATTATAAAAATTTGATGGAATCTTTCTAATACATATTTACATAGGAAAAATGCCACTGTGGAAGTCATTAATGAAGCTCAGAACAGAACATTAAAATGGCTTATAAAAAATAAACAAAAAGACTATACATAAGTATATTAATATACATGAATGTATATATATAAATGTGAATCTATATGGATATATATATATATATATACTAGTTACCTTGAGAATCAAAAGCTAGTTTTCCAGTATTCAGTCATGCTTATTTCATCAAATAGCTCATTTTTAAAATTTAATTTAATTTGTATTCATGTTTTGACATTTTTATACATCTATAAAATGTATCTTGATCACAGTTCACCCTCTACTTTTTTTCTGATTTCCCAGGACCTCCATCTTATCTTCTTCCTAACTTCATGTTCTCTTTGTACATATTTATTTGTTTATAGCATACGGAGTTCAATTAATGATGTCTGGATGCACAGGGGGATGTGGTCACAGACCAGAGCATGGGAAACCTACCCATGGCCACACTCCTTAAAACAACCTACTCTCTTCCCCATCAACTCTCAACTACTAATACCTCTTTGGCTATGGGAAAATCTTATCATTAAATCACAATAGAAACTGTGACATACCTGTCATTGAAATAGAAGATGAACTAAGTGTTGGCTTTTCCTATAAGCTATAGCAACAACTTGGCTAACAGAATGCTCACTGGCACAAAAGTGACATGCATCTTACGGGGGTAGGAAAGCAGTCTATGATTGGATTTAAAGCCTACTCCTCAAGATGTAACTAATGTCTGGTACTGTCAAGACGTGAACCATAGATGAAAACCTCGAATTTTAGTCCTACTAATTGTGACATAGTAGAAAACTTCTTATCTTTATTTCTATAGATTAATGAATCTCTCAACCATCATCAGAGAATCTTATTGATTAAT
This sequence comes from Meriones unguiculatus, assembly GCF_030254825.1. NCBI lineage: Eukaryota > Metazoa > Chordata > Mammalia > Rodentia > Muridae > Meriones > Meriones unguiculatus. Next base: position 127,264,423 of record NC_083351.1, read on the forward strand.
ACAGAGACTATTAACTTGGTGTGCAGAGAATAAGAAACTGGTGAGTTCTCACCTATAGATGAGACATCTACTATACATCTATCTCCAAGACTCAATTATCATCATGGAAGAGGGGACCATCATGGACTATGGGACAGAACTTGTCAGTACCATATTATACCTTAATTCAGAGAGACCATGACAGCTACAGATCTGCACAAGATTAAGCCAGTTAATATCCCAACATAAATGGGGGAGGTGCTCATGAAGTACCACTCCTAGCTGAGGAACTCTTGATATCTGATAGCTTCTATGAGAAGATTTAGTTTTCTTCAGGCAAATGGACCCTGTCTTAGTCACTGTTCTATCTCCTTGAAGAGACACCATGAACCAAACCTTCGGCAGAGTGCAGGGAATCATATGAAAGAAGGGGAGTTTGATGTGGAAAGGATAGGAGCTTCACAAGGACCAAACATATCTGAGCACAGGGTCTTTTCTGAGATGGACACTCAACCAAAGACCGTGAGTGAATATAACCTAGAACCTCTGCTCGGATGCGACCCGTGATAGCTCAGTAACCAATTGGTTTCCTATAGTAAGAGGAACAAGCACTATTTCTGACAGGAACTCAATGGCAGGCTCTTTGACCTCCCCACCTCCCAAGGGAGGAGCAGTCCTGTTAGGCCACAGAGGAGGACTTTGCAGCCAGTCTTGAAGATACCTGACAAAACAGAGTCATATGAAAGGGGAGGAGGTCCTCCCCTATCAGTGGACTTGGAAAGGGGCAGGGAGGAGATGAGAGAGGAAGGGTGGGATCGGGGAGGGAATGAGGGAGCAGGATACAGCTGGGCTACAGAGTTAACAAAATGTAACTAATAAGAAAAATAAAATTAAAAAAAAGAATATTAAAAACGCATTTAATTGGGGTTTTGCTTAGAGTTCATAAATCGTCCATTATCATTATGGCAGAAAACATGTCAGCATGCAGATAGACAATGGTTGGAGCAGTAGCTCAGAGGTATATCCTGATTTGTAGGGAGAGACAGATAGACAGACAGACAGACTCTGGGCTTGTCACGGGCTTTTGAACCCTCAAAGGCCATGCCCAGTGACACAGCTCCTCAAAAAAGGTAATACCTCTAATTCTTTTAAACCTTTCAAATAGCGCCACTCCTATGAGCCATTCTTATTCAAACCACCACCTGAGAGACTATCCCATTTTCCACTGGATTGCTCTATACCAACTCATATACAGGTAGCACTAACCAGATTTAGTGGGTTTAAAAAAAAACAATAGAACATGAAGCTGGGATGAAAGGTGGTGTGAGTGGAGAGGAAAGGAATTGGAAGGGAGGCAGTGGGGTTGGATTTTATAAAAACACATTATATGCATCTATGAAATTCTAAAATAATAAAATTTTTTAAAAAACAAGAATATTTTTGAAACCTTAGACTTCACAAAGAAGTATTTGTTGAAGAGAATTGGAACTGATGTGATAAACATTTTACATAATTATATATATATATATATAATTGAAACATAAAGTTTTGATGGCTGGAGAGATGGCTTTGCGGTTAAGAGCACTTGGTGTTCTTGCAGAGAACCTAGGTTTGGTTCATAGTACCCACATGACCATTCACAACTATCTATAAATTCAGTTTCAAGAGCTCAAATGCTCCTGTTTGTCCTTGGCAGACACTGCACACATATGGTACATACACATATATGCAGGCAACACTCTCAACTATATAATAAAAGAAGTAAATCTAAAAACAAAACAAAAAACCCATACAAATGTTTATACAGAAAGAAAATACTGAAAGAATAGCTGTGTGAAGTAAACGGAAACCGAGATGTTGCATAAAAAATAAATTTCCTCAGAGGCGTGCAATTTTTCACCAATGCATGCCTGCCTTGCACCTGAGGCAAATGTTCCCCTTTCCGTTTGAGAATATTCGCAAGTAGCAGAACTTAGGCCACTCGGGGTTTTAAGTTGGAAAACCTGACTGCACGTTTCCTGTGGCTGCTCACTTGTGTCTGGAAGTCTCTGATTCTGTAAGGTTAAGAAGGATGTAACAGATCCAGGCCTCAACTTTGCTCTGAGCAAACCAGACAGCATTTTACTACAGTGATCTCAATGGACTTAATGGCCTTTGCATTTGGTTATCCTGTAGTAACTGGTTTTAGTAACTAGTGAAATTATTAAGGACTATTTAACTTCTTTAGGACTATAGGTTTTAGTATGTTTATCCTAAATTATATGTCTAATATCCACTTATAAGTGAGTATATACCATGTGTGTCTTTCTGCTTCTGGTTTCCCTCACTCAGGATGATCTTTTCTAGTCCCATCCAATTGCCTGCAAATTTTATGATAGCCTATGGACAGCTCAGTCTCCATGTGGGTTCCCTAGCAAGGGGAACAGGGGCTGTCTTTGACATGAACTCAGTGACCAGCTCTCTGATCACCTCCCCCTGGGGGGTGCAGCCTTGCCAGGCCACAGAGAAAGACAATGCAGCCTGATGAGACCTGATAGGCTAGGGTCAGTTGAAAGTGAAGAAGGACCACTCCAATCAGCAGTTGAAGAGACGGGCATAGGGGAAAAAATGGGAGGGTGGGACTGGGAGAAGTTGAGGGAGGGGCTACAGCTGGGATACAAACTGAATAAAGTGTAATAAATAATAAATAAAAATTTAAAAAGAAATATTTAAAATGGAACACACATAGGTATTTGACAAATGATGAGTTATACAGAGAGAAAGAAAATCAGATTGCCAGTCTTCATACACTAGTGGTATATGTAGACTTCAGACAAATTTGAGTCATTCGTGAAGGCTATGATCTGCACTGATTCCCCCTTATTCGTGTTTCTGTGTTCTAGTCAGTGTCTCAGAGGTCTCTTCATTCCCTGTTGTTAAGCATTTACATTTTTTTTCTTTATTTTCCTGGGTGCCATGTTCTTATCTGATCAAACTTGTCCCAGTTTGTTTCTAACCCAGCACTCCCCTACTTCTAGAGACATTTGTCTCTGTAACAGAGGTAATGTTTACAGTAGGAGCGTAAGTTCAACACAACCTACACTTTCTTTTGCTAATGCTGTTGAGTCACAACAGATTCAGAGAACTCTTGACTTCCTACTCCTTCAGCAACTCCTGTTTCACTTCAAGGGTTCTTTTAGCTTTGAATGCTCCAAACAAGAACTTAAGGCTGACTAATTTCCAGGTAGTTTGTGTAGGAACAAAAGAGTCAAAATAGAACCAACAACAGGGAACAATGCCGTACGTCACAAATGGTAAGGGCTTGACCCAGTACTGCTTTCTGAGCTGTATGACGTGACTAGTTCTGTCTACTTAATGGTTAAAAGAGAAAACACTCATCTTTTTTTTTTTTTTTTTTTTTTTTTTTGGATCCTCTGGTCAAGGACAAACTCAGGCATCCAATCCCCAGTCTTTCCAGCCTTCCTGAGTAAAGAGTGTGCCTGATCACTGGAGAAGCACTATGATAAGAACAGAGCACTGGAGTCCACATAAGATGTGGCTGACAAAAGGCCTGCATGAAATTGAGGTAAGTCAGTGAACTAAGTATTGCAACACTGGCTAGAGAAAGAGGTGGTGTCACTAGCATGACATAAGGAACATAGGGGCATTAGATACATCGTGTAGGCTTTCTGATGCTCCCGGAAATCTGTAGCACCAGAAATCAGAATAACGAATGATCACAGTTGTTAGATGCAGAATGTCGTGAAATGTCAAGTCTTCAATGAAACAGATAAACTTGAGAGTGTTATATGATCTTCAACAAAAGCTAAATAACAGGGAAGTTATAGAGCAAATATTTTGATATTGTCATTTCTTGTCGTATTCTTTTAAATAAGGCATGCTCTATGAAACACCTTAAGAAGCACAGATAACTTTAAAAGTGGGTTTAAATATTTGAATGGTCTACTATAAATTTGGAAAGCTAAGTCTATTTAATGTGAATATTTAAGGCCAGAGGTTTAGAATATTTTAGTACTCCCAACAGGATCAGAGAATTCTGGCTTAAATGCGTGTTCACTGTTTCTTCTTAACACCTACATTCTGAAACAGTTTTCAACTTTTCATTAAATGTATCCTACAAGAAGCACTATTGGTCTCTGTCAACTTGTTTCCCAGGCTTTGCATAGTGCCACTCCACCAGCCGAGAAGATAGAGTTTCTATAAACACAGCCGGCTTCACTTCTTTTCAACAATGAGGAGATCTGAGGGTCAGTTCGCAGCACTCCTTCAGTTCCAGATGCTATCTATATGAACATTGTATGTGCTAGAAAAACATGTACCTTTGAGAAATCTCATTTTTTTACATTAGTTGGGATCTTAAACTTATTTGTATTTATTTTTATTTTTTATTAATTACAGTTTATTCACTTTGTATCCCCCCATAAGCCCCTCCCTCCTCCCCTCCCAGCCCCATCCTCCCTCCCCCTTCTTCTTGCTTGCCCCTCCCAAGTCCACTGATAGGGGAGGTCCTCCTCTCCTTCCTTCTGATCTTAGTCTATCTGATCCCATCAGGAATGGCTGCATTGTCATCTTCTGTGGCCTGGTAGGGCTGCTCTCCCCGCAGGGGGAGGTGATCAAAGAACATGCCTATCAGATTATGTCAGAGGAAGTCCCTCTTCCCATTAATATGGAACCCACTTAGATACTACGCAGTCATGGACTACATCTGTGCAGGGGTTCTAGGTTATCTCCATGCATGTTCCTTGGTTGGAATATGAGTCCCTGGGGAGACCCCTGTGTTCAAATTTTCTGGTTCTGTTGCTCTCCTTGTGGGGTTCCTCTCCTCTCCAGATCTTACTATTTCCCACTTCAGTTTTTAAAGATGTTATTTAAAAAAATGTTTTGAGCCAGACTCCAAATAAGGTGTTTTAGTGGAAGCAATATGGACATGATTGATATCATTCCTACTTCAAGAACTTAGCTCAGGCTAAGTTCTTTAGATAGTGAAAGACACTAAAAGAACAAAATAAAAATATACAACTAAAAAATTCCTTTGAGATTGAGTAAGGAATTAAAATCAAAGTGGAGAATATCAAACGCAGACCTTGCATTCACTATTTAAGGATATTGTCTATGGAAAGAACACTTAAGCTGATTCATTAATGGTAGAAATGTCCTATATCTAAGGAGGTGGGGTTTGGCCTTAGGATGAAGGGTATGTATCACAAGAGGGAGGACCAGTCCTCAAGGGAGTACACAAGGATATCGCCCAAGATGGGGTTGAAATGGTGAGAAGGGCTACCTCCTGCTGAGCTTGGAGTCATGATGAGGATGTGGCTTTTTTTTTTTTTTATAAATGTAATGGAAATCTCTTGTAGAGTATTATTCAAGGAAACCAAACAAGTGAATTTGTTGTAGAAGGACCACTTTACTATTGCTCAAGGTTTGGAAAGAACAACTGTAGTAACCAGATCCAGGTTAACATTTGTGTTCTGTCTTGTTTTTATGACAGCTTCCACCGAGAAAACCAGGCAAAGCAGGAAGACCTTCATAAGGTCAGCATGGTCTATGTACCAAATTCCAGGAGAATCAGGACAACACAGTTGAGCACTGTCTCAAAAAGTTCAAGAGAAAACAATATAATTTAGAAAATAAACTCTTGAATCCAGAAGAATGTAATAAGGTCATTTCCTTAACTGTATTGTCTTTGGTCTAAAAATTTTCATGTTTGTTTTTCTTCATTTATGAAGTATTCTTCTTCAGGGTAGGGTCAATTTCTTACACATAATCTGTGGGGTTTCCTTTGAGAACAAGTTATATATTTCTCCAAGTAATATTTGTCATCTTGTTCTTTTTGTGTTATCTAGAACACAATAATACTTTGCTGAAATAATTTAGATAGACTAAAATGTAGCAAGTACTTACCAAGTCTGTCCAATATATTTTTAAGTTATTTAGTCACACTTTAAGTGGATGCTAAGCAACAGGATGTGATTTTTGTGGGTGTTTCATAAAAGAGAGAAATCCTCTGCTTGGTTGAGAACTGAGAATGCCAAACAATTATTGAGGTATCCAAAAGAACACAACTTTGGCGTGTTCAATAGAGGACTGTAAAACTTCTCAGTTGAAAGAAATCGAAGGATCATAATCTGTGTAGACAGACTCAAATTCTCCTTAAGGCATTCCCAAGCAGAGAAGTCCACAAAGCCATCCCAAGAGAAGTTCTGAGGGCCAAATAGGCTTCATCCACACCCGTCTCAGAGTTCCTTCTCCATGACATGCCTTTGCTCCTGTGTACCAAAATTACTCTCAAGTATGAAGTCATTAACCCCGTGATATGAAATCACTAAAAGGGATTCTGACATTTTTCCTAGGAGTGTTTGGTATGGCTTTTTTTTTTTTCATAGTTGCATCTGCCAGTGTTTAGGAATTAAGGTGGTGGGGCTCTTCTAAGAAAAATTTTCCCAGGATGGTTAGGATGTCTGGGTCTGCTCCTCTGACAGCAAGTCTTGGCTGTACTTGGGTCCAACAATCTCAACAGTCTTGTAGTCAAACACAAGGTAGAAATATCCATCCCAGTAGCTTGTACACTCAGAAACTTCCTTTCCAATTCATAAGCTCCCACTCTTGTATCCCCAGAGAGAGCAACACTGATTTAAACCCTGCAGGTTCTATGGGGACTCCCTTTCCTTATACACAGAAACCTACATGCACAGGGGCTGTTTCTTTTTTTTTTTTTATGGTGTAATAATTTTACTTCTTAAACTTTTATTATTATTATTATTATTATTAATTACTCACTTTGTATACCAGCTGTAGCTCCTTCCCTCATCTCCTTCTGGTCCCACCCTTACTCCCTGTTCTACTCCCAGGACCCTTCCCTAGTCCATTGATAGGGGAGGTACTTCTCCCCTCCCATCTGACCCTAGCCTATCAGGTCTCATCAGGACTGTCTGGATCCTCTTTCTCTGTGTCCTAGTTAGGCCACCTCACAAGAGGGAAGTGATCAAAGAGCAGGCAACCAAGTTCACACCTGTGACTGCCTCTGCTCCCTGAGCTGCCCGTGGGCTACATCTGAGCAAGGGGTCTAGGTCCTCTCCATGGAGGATGCTTCTTTCAGTTTGATCAGATGTAATATCTACACATTCAGAAACTTGGAGAGCATGCATGTTTCTTCAACAGCAGCCTGTAGTCATTTGGGGAGCAGTGACTCTTTTTTAGCTGTGTTGATGCCACTGTCTGAATCTTATGATACTGGCTGGTATCAGGGTTCTTTTCTGAGAGGGCTGCTACATTGTGCATTGTGTTTTTCTGCTTCTGGAAATGAGCCCAGATCCTAAGCCTGATCTGTTTATTGGATAATCACATTTTAATGACTTACAGGAATCTAAATCCAGTGTGACTAAAGCAAATCTCTTGTTCTTATCCCACTCCAGTCCTGTCTGGGTCCTATTCTTGTCTGACTCAAAATCTTTTATGTTAAGTCCTTGACATTACTTATGGAGCACAAATTCTAGTTTTCCCCATCACTCGCCTATTGCCAATCGACAAACCTTATTTGAGCAGTGATTACTGTACTGAGCTTTTCATACTATGCTTGACTACTTGCCATCCTTCTTGTATTTAGCAGTCCCCTAAAATACAATATCCATTACCCTTGAAATATCTTTGAAAAGCTATCGGTCCTATGAAATTTCCCTTGATTACATGAAACACTCAGCTTCCATATGAACACATTCACACCAGTTCTAACTCCTGAGCCATGTGACACAAACATTATCTTTTCCTAGGAAAGCCTCTTCATGTGCTTGGAGTCAGACACACTGTCTTTAATACTAAGTGGAATGTTTTCTACACTAGTTTGGTCCAACTACACAAAGATTTGCTGTTAATAAATGGGATCTTGGATTTGTTACTGTCTTGTGGGCTCCCGTGATCACTTGAATTTTAGACTCGTCTTTCAATGTGTAATACATAGAACACTATAACTCATAGTTTACCCCAAAATAGCATAGGCATGACAAATGATGTTCTGTCATCAGATACCCATTCAGAGACTGTAGTAAGCCTTTATTTTTTTGATCAATTATCAAGTAATATCAAGTATTACTTGCTACTTATATTTCTAAATAAAAAGTCTGATTTTTAATACATTCTTAAACTTGGTATTTTTATGCTTATTTTACAATTTTATGATTTAAGAGTAACTAACTTTTTTATTAGACCAAAAGTTTTAAAATTTATTTTAATTTTAATTTTCTGCGTTTTGTTTATTTTTTTAAGAAAAAGAAAAGTTAGATGGGTAGGGAGGTTCAGAGAAGCTGCGAAGAGTTTCTGGAAGAGAGAGAATATGATCAAAATATAGTGTATGAAGAAAATCGTATAAAGTAAATTTTAAAGTTAGATGTTATTTATCTCACCTTTTCTCTCCTCTTATTTGTTTACTTCTTGTATCTGCTATGATGTAAGTCACTGGGCTAGGTGCCAGTGACTTGTCATTGGAGAAATACCTTCACATTACATGTTTCCAGGTTTAGATACATGTGATCTAAGGCAGGCAGAAAAAGAATAACTGTCTTTTTAATGACGATTTGCAATAAGTGCTCTGAAATTTCAGACTGGCTTCAAGTTATAACCCTGCCTCAGTTCCCTGCATGCTTCGATTGCATACATGTGGCATCAGCATACCTGGCTAAACATTTTGCCTTTAGAAAAATGGCTTTGGTTGCTGTCTTAAAACAGAATAAGAATCATCAAGTTAGGTAAGAAGATTGTGGCTGCTTAGAAAATTGGAGGTAGGTAACCTTAAAGGACATTGAAAATGCACATTATTAGGACATATTTCTTGCTGGGTGATATTTGAATGATGGAGTTGGTGGCTTAGGCAACAGGGCACTGGTGAGTTTCCTGAGGATGGATATAGCTGCATGGCTTGCAATGGCTGTGAACCAAGAGCCAGGACACTTTGGGGTGAAAATAAGGCATTCATTTTAGACAGTTGGATTTAGATCCCCATGTGCCATCAAATGTGGATGTTGAGTAAGCATACAGATATACGGGCTTGCTTCGTATTCTGATGTGATATAGGAAAAAAAAAACACTCCATGTCATAAGTTCATGCAAAAAAAATTAATTTGATCAAGCAATTAATAAAGTCATAGGGAATAGCAGAATGAAAGAATAAGTTCTGCGCAAAATGCAGATAAATTCAAGGAGCATTGAAAGCTGGTAGGTGTTCCAAAGGGAGAATGAAGAGGATGGGCATAGAGAAAGTGTTGGGAACAAACAAAAGTGTGCTATCTGAGAAACCAGAGTAAAAAGAGTGTTGTACAGGAAGCAGTCAGTGGTATACTTGCTGTAGTGTTCACATCACTCAATTTTCAAAGTAAGGAATTTGTTATAGACCTTGGTGGATCTACCCAGTGGAGTGGTGAAGAAGGAAGATGTTTGTACTGAGTTGAAGAGCAAAGAGGGTGATGGGTGGAAACATCCATGACTGAAGAGATGGTCCAGTAGTAAAGAGCACACATTCTTCCTACAAAAGAGCTGAGTTTGGTTCCTAGCATCCACAAAAGATGTCTCATAACTCATTACTCCACTTACAGGAGATATGAGGACTTCAGGCTTCACAGGCACCATCAAAAGTGCACACTAACACATGCTTACACATAATTAAAAATAAATCTTAAAAACATAGATACATCCATTTAGGCCACTGGATGAAAGGTGAAAATGAGAGAGGAGCATCTGAAAGCTTTTCTGTTAGTAGAAAAGACAGTTGCAAATTTACATTTTAGCAAGTAAAGGATACTTTTATAGGGGATGCTAAGTGGACACAAAGTGAAACCATGTGTCCATCAAAGCAGCTTTCTTCCAGATGCTTCTAAAGGAGCATGAACGTGGAATTCCTTTCCCCTCCAGGTATTTCTGTCTCCCCCTTCTTTCATAATTCAAAGCAGACATTCTGACACTTCGCTAAATCACTATAGTTTTGCTCCAATACTTAACATCAGTAATGTTTACCTCTGTTTCTTCTAGCACCAAGACTCAACTTGGATACGGCCAATGCAGAAATCACACTTTTCATTATTGTCCTAGTCCTATGTATCATGAGCTCCTAAAACATGTCAAAAGACTGGAAATTAATATTTTTACTTATTATGTGAAAAGAATGGACATAGTTTTGACTGGTCAAGAACAATAGTGAAATCCCATAGGCTGTGAACAGCTGAGTCTTGATGTTGACAAATGAGGAGATGGGAGGAGAAGCACTTTTTCTTTGGAGATGTAGCCCCTTAAAGGCTACCCATTTTCCAGTATATGATTCCCCAACCATGAATTTGCAGAAAGCACTGAATGGATTCAGTGGGTTTAAAAACAAGAATACATGAAGTTCAGAAGAAAAGTGGTAGAGAGGATAGTGGAGGTACTAGGCAGGAGACAATGGGGATGGATTGTTTTCAAAATACATTGCATCCATGTATGAAATTCTCAAACAACAAATTAGAAAAATCATTTTCTCATTAAATGTGTTAGCAATTAAAACTAATTTCCTTTAAAATGTTAATTTATTTTGCTATCACTGATAACTATTTATGAAGACATCATACAGAACAGAACTATTCATCTTGCTGATGACTAAGTATTTAATGTTCCCAATAGAGATTAACTACATGGTGATCCGAGGGCTCATTTCAATTGCATTCTTTTACATATACTAAGAACTAAGTGGACAAAGTTCTGAAGTTTCAGAAAGAACTCTTGGAAAGCCCAAGAGCAGGAAGGAATGTGTTAACTAACCTTAGGACAACGTCACACCATGTTTTAGTTGAAGGTCAGCTTAATGGTCTAAGAAGGTCACTGGGTTACAGAACTTACATCGCCTTAAGCAAAGAAACTAAACCAAAACCACAACAAAAGAAAACACACACACACGAGAAAATCCCCAACAACTTAACAAAACAAATATAATCTATTTTCTCCAGACATACTAAGTTTTGTCTACGTAAACAGTGATTTTCCTGTCTTCACTTTGAGATTTTTTTAAATGTCAGCCAAGAAACTTCTTGGCTTCTATTTCTGGCATCCAGTCTTCTGGACTATTTTGAAAAACCTCCCTGAGTGTGTTTGCCTTTCTATACTACACAAAATGAGAATTTGGTTATAACTCAATCTTAAGAATGTTCTCATTTAGCATGTTCAGATACTACGAAAAACCTCTATTTAACAAGTATTTTAATGCTACTTCTGCTTTTATAAAAATATGGATAAATACAGTATCTAACTTAATGTCTTGATGACAGTCTGATGACATTTTACTGTGTAGAAAACTTGTGAAGTAGAGAAAAAACATAAGATGGAAATAATCCATTTGATATGTTTTGGTAAAATAACATTTCAAATACCACTTCAAATAAAATATGAAAAAAATACAAGTGACCTTCTTAAGTAATTAAATTGACTTTTGACTAAAGAAAGATGGCATATTTGAATTTACAAAATATGCCTTTGTAATTCACAATATTTGTTCTTATAGATTGCTACTTTCAAAAAATGTGGGGATGAACAACACCAGCAAAACAACAATGACCACAGGAGACACTGATGTCTTTGTGCTCAAGGAAAAGCATTAGAGGAACATGGAATGTCAAACACAGACAGCAGCCTGCCCCATCAAGGGAAGAATTGTAATACTTTTCTTTGTCCGGAAGGCCTGGAATGGATGTTCTTACTGGCCGGATGACCCTTGCACTATCTGTATGGCTAGAGACCTTTACAGCACAGTTCCCACACCCCCAGACCCTTGGTGTAAGCTTGTTTTTCTCTATAAATCTATAGAATCTATCTTTAAAGACCTTACAAACAGCCTTAATGGAGTTACATCTGTATCTGGCTTATTGTGTTCTTTAAGGAGATTTCTCTAAGCTTTGTTGTACAGATGGAACTGAGTTAATTATCAGCAGAATAATTTTCACCAAATTATGCTGTGCCTAAATATGCCTAAAATAACCACTCAGGATCAGATTCCAATAGTTTGAACCAACCTAGTAAATATTGAAATAAACTGCCTTCTTGCCTGCAGCTCATCTTTCTGCTGAGCATTAAGGTTGCAGAGACCCCTACAAGCAGCTAACATGAGAATAAATAATTCTACCCAGTTATGATGCATATGAACCACAACGATTGCATCTGGTAAAATAACCCTAAGGTTGCAATAGTGGCCTGTACACCTGTAGGAATCAACAGCTCTATAATTAGACTCGAAACCCCTCTTCACTAGAAACCAGTGAAGTCATGAATCTTGGAGAACCTGCTGCTGCCACTTTATAAGCTAGCTTAATCCCTAACTACATGTAGGAAGCACAGGTAGAATAAGCATTGGAGAAACCAGGGTTGTCAATCCTGTGGACCAGTTTTCTTCAATAGAAGGAAATGAATGACTTGCTAGTCACCTGGAATGTGAGAGTAAAAGGCAGTCAATCAACCTGGCGATCTTTTAGCTATCCTATGAAGAAGCTGTTCAGAACCCTCAAGATCTTGAACATTGTTTAGGCCTTAATCACGAGCTCTGTCTCTCGGGTAAATAGAACATATCCCTACGCAAGAAGCCGCATGTACTTTGACTTTGCATTCTCCAACAACAGAATCTATCCTATGCTTCTCTAAGTCCTAGCCCTGAGCTCTTTTGATCAGCCAATAGAATTCATTCTTATTGTGGTCATAGGTCACAAGTTCTACTATGTTTATATGTGTAAAGAAAATAAACCACAGCATCAGTCCCCTGGGGTCTTGACTCAGTGCCCACAAAAACGACACTGTACCGAGATTTTATTCGTATCTCCCCACATCCACTTCCCTGCCAATGGCAATGCCTGCAGGAGAACCCTCAATAGCTACATTCTAAACATTTGTCCTTGTACCCACAGATAACTGTAGTCCTCACCACTCATCCAAGAAACTTCTCTTTGAACAGAAGGAGACTTCTAAAGAAAACCTCAACCTGGTATATACTCACTTATAAGTGGATATTATCCTTATAATATAATATAAACATACTAAACTCTATAGTCTTAACGAAGCTAAATAATGAGGACCCTAAAGAAGATGCTTAACCCTCATTCAGAAGGACAAGCAGGATAAGACATTGGAAGTAGAAGACAAGGAACAGGACAGGAGCCTTCCACAGAAGACCTCTGAAAGCCTCTACCCACCAGGGTATCCAAGGAGATACTGAGACTCATAGCCAAACTTTGGGCAGAGTGCCGGAAACCTTATAGAAGAAGAAGATAGAAAGACCTGGAGGGGACAGGAACTCCATAAGGTGACCAACAGTACCCAAATACCTAGGCCCAGGGGGCCCTGCAGAGACTGATACTCAAACCAAGAACCTTGCATATAGAGGACCTAGACCCCCTGTTCAGAGGAAGCCCATAGGCTCCTCATTTTCCATGTGGCTTCCCTAGTAAGGGGTACAGGGGTTGTCTCTAACATGAACTCCATGGCTGGCTCTTGGATCACCTCCCCCTGGAGGGAGGTGCAGCCTTACCAGGCCACAGAAGAAGATGATGTAGCTAGCCTTGATGAGACCTGATAGGCTAGGGTCAGATAGAAGAGGAGAAGGGGACTAGGGAAAGGGCATAGGGGAAGAAGAAGGAGGGAGGGTAGAACTAGAAGAGGGAGGGGGCTGCAGCGGGGATACAAAGTGAATAAATTGTAATAAATTAAATTAAAATAAGTTAAATTTATATAAAGAAAACCTCAACCAACAAAATACAGAGTGATTGAGCTGGGTCTTAAAAGATCATCTACAATTCAATAAGAGATAGTGGAAAGAATGAAAGACCTAGATGATTAGGGTTTTTCTGTGAAATTATGTCTCTGAGAATGTCAGAGACACAATACATCTTGGCAACATGACTACTTAGAGATGAGCTGAACAAAGATGACAACAGTAGACATGCTAATGTGGACAGTGGCCATCTCAGGAAACCTCAAACCTAGGACAAAGGACCACCGACTACTGAAGAGTGCTGAAAAGAAGAGCAATAGGCCTTCCCTGGGAAATGCACACCAATCGGTTATTTAACACCAAACATCCCTGAAAACATATACATACAAGTACCATTATACAAAATGAACATGTTGTGTTTATGTGCCTGGGAATATATATATATAAATACATATATATTGTATGAAATAATAATTAATGAAAAAAGAATCAATGAGTTTGAAGGAGAGGTATTATGGTAGGATTTAAAGGGAGAATAGAGGGGGTAAATGATGTAATTATGTTAAAATCTCCAAATGTGAAAAGTTTTTTTTTTTTTAATCTAAAAAAGTAAGCTGGGACAGGATTTACATAGACCAGACCTTTAATAGTCAGAATCCACTCTACGGATCCTTATGATTTTTCCCCTTTTGTCACAACTGGAGAAGTTGCCATTACCAAAGTTGCCATTATTTTAGACATAAAGTTTGTCGTAGTAAAGTAGAGAAGATGGCATATGATGAGGAAATTCAGACAGCTTATGAGCTCCTGGCAGAGTGAAAGCATTTCTTTAAAGAATGAGCAAAATGAGAATGAAGCACAGCAAAGCTGTAGGATGCTGTATTCAAGCGAAGCACTATGCTTTGAACCCCCTAATTTTTCAGTCTCTCTTTTCTCTTTTTTTCTCTCTTTCCCTCCGCTTCTTCTCCCCACCCTCCTTCTCTCCTTTTTTAGTCTCTCTCCCTCCTGAATATGGCGTTATACCAACCTGGGATGTTTATGCCTTTGAGTGACTATTACAGTGGATTATTCCTTCTGTTGAAATGTCTATTGCTACAAAGCCTCTATTTTTTGTCTTCTAATTTATCCTAATTATAATTGTTAATTATTTGTTATTTGACTTTCATATATCTGTTCAGTGTTGGCAGAGTTTCAAAGGATTTATACCAATTTTTTTAAAGTATAAATTTTACTTAAATTACAAATCTGTACAATGGCTTTTCTTAGTCCATCTCAGCTCTGACTTAGTATGGAAACCAGGAGTTCAGTTAGGCTGGCATCTTCATCATCTCCCACTAATACTATCTGCATTTCTATTCATAAGTCTGAATACAAAATTATGATGAAGCATGTTTCTACTCATATTCCAGTGGAATAAATCAAATCCCATTTTCAAATTCAATTACATCATGTTTTTTTTTTTTTTTCCTGATCATAGCACACAGAAATTTTTCTTTTCTCTGAGCATTCAATGCCTTTGTGTAAATGAAGGTCATTTCTTTTTTTTTTTTACTATTTTACTCCCAATACTGACACAGTTTTAGAAGCAGTATTTTTTTCATTTGAAAGTCAATTCATCTTTAAGTTTATGTCACATCCATTAATCTATGCAGAAAGATAGAGCTCCAGCTATTAGCATCTTCAGAATTTGTAGCAATTTACATTTAGTAATTTTGAATTATCCCCATCTTGTTCAATACCAGATACACCTGAGATAAGAGTTAAGAAACTATTTAGAGTTTGCATATAGCTACTGTAAGACAAGCAGGTGTCAACATTACTTTCGTTGTATGTCTCAGATCTTATTTAGACATTCCTTTTCTTATTCTGCCTTTGGTTTCATCCCCTCATGTGCATTCTATTGATTAAGAACATGGCAGATTCTTACTGATGATTCAGAATATCCCAGCCTGACGCAAGAGAAAGAAGAATATAATCTGACTTCCCATTAGCCTTAATGTTTCCTTTTTGAACTATGTTGTAACCCACAGAAGCTTTCTCATGACTCCAGATGCATGCTGGATATTCTATGACATCACTAAACAGCTGGAAAATAATTCCTGATTGTCCCTACAGTGAGCAGTAGAGCACTTACCATGGAAATTTATAATTCAAGTTTAATAAAATCTAGTGATTATGGGGGCGGGAAGTTTCTAAAAGGAGTTGGGAAAGAGAAAATCACAATCAAAATATATTGCCTGAAAATCATTTTTTAACTAAAGAAAAAAAAATCCTGTCTATCATTGTAGAAAATTTCTTCAATCTGGGCTGTTGCTAAAAGGTACCACCAACACTTGGATGGGCCTTCCCACATAAATTAAGGCAATCAGAACAATTCCTCATATGAGGGTCCCTGTTCAGGTGGTTCAGATTTGTTACAAGTTGACATTAAAAACCAAACATCACATTGTATAATTCAGTAATCTGTAGCAAGTGGACAGAATTTGAACATACTTTACCACCCTCAATTCTAGTACATATTTTCTAACCTGTGCTCATTTTGCAGTGCTCTTTTATTATTATCATTTATTACAGTTTATTCAATTTGTATCCTGGCTGTGGCCCCCTCCTTCCTCTCCCTCTTCTCCCCCTTTGCTCCTCCCTTAGTTTCACCCAGAGTCTGCTCAGCCTTCCCTCATGCTATGGTGTTAATCTACTTTGTTGTTGCTGCTGCTGCTTCTGACGATAATGATGATGATGATGATGATGATGATGACGACCCTATCACTGACATCAGAGCCTGCCTTTTCAGGCTTCCATCATTGACTCAGGACCAGTGGCTCTCCAGGAGTCGTCCACACTTTAGGCACCTAATTGGGACTGCTGAGACACACAGCCTCATGGACCACACAATTATCAGGTTCCTGGACTCTCAGCTCTGAGAAGACAGTTGTTACTATTATAATGTAAGCTAATTTAATAAATTCTTAATCTATTTAAAAAAATCAAAGTTCAATGGGTCACGTATAAGTACAGCTTTAGGAGCTGATTATACCCATAGTTCATATTAGATCCTGGTTGTATCATACAATTGGGATTCCATTGTTCTCCCACACACAGTGATAATTGGTCTGTATATTATTGTTATATCATAGAGAGAGAAATGGAGCTTTTCCTATTACTGTGCTACAGGAAGCTCTGATGGTGGGGTAGGACTACAGATGTATTGAATGCACGGTTCTGTTCTTCCAACTCTAGTATCTTTCTACATGAGAAATCACAGGCTGAGCCGTATTTATCCAAATACTTCTGCTCTAGGAAGCAGGAGGAAAGATCTTAGGGTAGCCTGAATCACAAGGTTACCCTTTCCTACACGATGTTGGAGAGAAAGTTTTCAATGGGTTCTTACTTAAAACGTCAAAGATGTTACTTGAATTATAGCCCACAGCGCAAGGCCATTGCTGTGAAAGACAGACTGAAAGAGCTCCAAGAACAACATTGGACCCACGGCAATTTGTTAGCAAGGCAGGCTGTAGTAGAGAGTAGAGCATCGGGAGAAGATGTTCTGTTAATATTCAGGGAGACTGGAAAGAGAAATTAGAGAGTCAAGTTGCAAAGAAAGTGGGCTTGATTAATATGAAAGGATGGACAATTTTCCATAAACAAGGTTAGTAAGATTCTTCTTTGCTAGACACAGTTCCAGACACAGTGGCCCAAAGAAGAGGCCAAGTAGAGAGAGGGTAAAAGGATCTTGACTAAAGCCAGGTCAAGGGCATTCTTGTCAGTGGTACAGAGATTCTTTAATTAGTTTGCCTTCTTTCTTTATGGAGAACACAAAATGTAAGATATTAATGCAGACTTAGGGACATCTTGATGTCACTTTATGTAATACAGATCTGGACTAGAATATAAATGCTGAAACACACACACAATAATTAACCTTGAGGTTTTATTTTATTTGAAGGTAACAAGTGAGCGGAAGACAACTCACACTGGTCTCCCTTTGTCTGCCCATGAACTTGATTCAGAGACAGGAAAGCAAGGATTTGGAGCAATAAAATAAGAAAAGAAAAGTAAAATTGAAGAAAGCAATAGTTTATTTTTCTACTCTTGTCCCAGTATTTCTTTATTTGGGAACCCAATTATTGCTCCTGCTCTATTGTCCAGTTTTTGGATATATAAAGACAGCACTGTTATCTTATAATACTACTGGATAAAATTCAGAATCATCATTATTTTTAATACATAAATTCATTTTATTTTGATAAAGTCTACCCCTAACTCCTTTCTCCTTGCTGTGTGACTTTAAAAATTATATCCTTCTGTTCCATCAAACTCTAATTTGATTATGATCTTATACTTTATTAAAATTCAATTCCTTTCTTCTACAATATATCCTGATTACAGTTTCTGCTCCCTCTACTCTTCCCAGCTCCTTCTTATCTCCCTTCCCCTCTGGTTCCACTCAATTTCTGACTTTTATTAAAAAAAAAAAAACAGGCTTCTAAAAGATAACAACCAGACATAACAAAATAAAATATAACCAAAAAAGCAAGGCATAGTGGCATACACCTGGAATCCCAGCACTCATGAAGGCAGAGGCAGGTGGATCTCTGTGAGTTTGAGGCTGGCCTGGTCTCCAAAGCAAGTCCAGAACAGCTAAGGCTACACAGAGTAACTCTGTCTTGAAAAAAAATAAAAAAAATAAAATAAAACAAAATCCATCAAATCAAAGTTGGACAAGGCAACCCAACAGATGAAAAAGAGCCCAAAGAAGGCAAAAGAATCAGACTCATTTGTTTGCACACACCCAAGAGTCCCATAAAATACTAAAGTGAAAGCAACAAAATATTTGCCAAGGACCTAGTGTAGAGCTGTGCTGGCCTTCTGCTTGCTGTTTCAATGCTGGTGAGTTAAAGTTTGCTTTGCTGGAGATCCCTGAGTTCTGAGGGCAGGCATTTAATGAAGGTATCTCACTTAAAGAGTTATGTTCTAAGGTCTCTCTGTGTATTGTCTGTATTTGTTCCCATCTGCTGCAGGAGAAAGTTCTTCTGATAACGAGTGAAAAAGGCACTGATCTATATGACTATAGCAGACAATCATCAAGAGTCATTTTATCATTATATGTTTTTTTAGACCAGTAGTATTGACTTTTATTCTAGGTCTCTGGGCTATCTATCTAGGCTTAGGGATATGGGTTCCATCTCATGGAGTAGGCCATAAGTCAAATCTCACATTAGTTGGTTTTCACAAATGTTTTGTGCCATGATTGCCCTAGCCTGTTTTGCAGGCAGGACAACATTGTAAATCAAAAGGTTTGTGGCTGTTTTGGTCTTTAGGTTTCTCTTTTGGTAGGCTTCAGAGTACTAGCCTATATCAAAGACACCAGACATATAGAAAAGAAGGTTTTATGGAGGCACTAGCTTTACCTTTCCATATTCAATTAGTTCTGTTGATGTTGTCTTCAGCAGTGGGGCCCTGTGATCATTTTGTGGAGAGCAACCTATTATCTTGGGAGAAGTTTGGGGATTTTTCATGGTACACCTTTGGCCAACAGCTCAATTGAATGTAATTCGATTGAATGTAGAAAATTCATTTTCTACAAGAGATGACTGTTGAGACTCTGCCTTCCCCATTATTTGTAGAATTCATCAGGGTTGTCTTCACATATTTTAGTAGGTTTCCACTGCCTGGGCTTCCACAGCCCTCTTAAATGCCCCTCAATTCTAGTTTTTATCCCACACTTCCTTTCTCAACCTTATCTCCGTGTCCACAGTGTACCCATCATATCTGTTCTACTTCCACTCCCACAGGAATCCTAGTGCCCCCTCCCCAAGTTCCTTTCTCTTTACCTGGCCTTTATATGTATACAGATTATAGACAAAGTAAGCTTGGCTGTCATTTACTTAACAGCTAATATTCAAATTACATCTCTTGAAGCAACATACACTTGAAATAACTTCACGCTTGCAAATTGTGATATAAGATTACTTTTTAAAACCTTGGATATTTTGAAAAGCAGAAATTCAATGTTTCTAGGTGATTTCAATTCATCATCACCATGTGTTCCTTGAAGTTGAGTTTGATTATGACATGAATTAAATACAAATATATTGTTTTAGCTAAGTAATAATTGCATTTTGTTAGCTTTTATGCATTTTGCTTACCTTGGTAATAAATCAAAAAAAGTTTCTTTTCAGTAATTAATTAAAAAGACTAACACCCTGCAAATTTCATGATTTCCTTGTTTTTCATTGCTGAGTAATATTCCATTGTGTAGATGTACCACAATTTCTGCATCCATTCTTCAGTTGAGGGGCATCTGGGCTGTTTCCAGCTTCTGGCTATTACAAATAAAGCTGCTACAAACATGGTTGAGCAAATGTCCTTTTTGTGTACTTGAGCCTCTTTTGGATATATGCCTAGGAGTGGTATAGCTGGATCTTGAGGAAGCGCTATTCCCAGTTGTCTGAGAAAGCACCAGATTGATTTCCAAAGTGATTGTACAAGTTTACATTCCCACCAGCAGTGGAGGAGAGTTCCCCTTTCTCCACAACTTCTCCAGCATGTGTTGTCACATGAGTTTTTTATCTTGGCCATTCTGATGGATGTAAGGTGAAATCTCAGGGTCATTTTGATTTACATTTCCCTGATGGCTAATGATGCTGAGCATTTCTTTAAGTGTTTCTCTGCCATTCGATATTCTTCTATCAAGACTTCTCTGTTTAGTTCTGTTCCCCATTTTTTAATTGGATTACTTGATTTGTTGCTTTTCAACTTCTTCCGTTCTTTATATATACTGGATATATTAGCTCTCTGTCAGATAGGGGGTTGGTGAAGATTCTTTTCCAATCTGTAGGCATTCATTTTGTTTTGACAACAGTGTCCTTTGCTTTACAGAAGTTTTTCAGTTTCATGAGGTCCCATTTATTGATTGTTGCTCTTAGAGCCTGTGCTGTTGGTGTTCTGTTCAGGACATTGTCCCCTGTGCCAATGAGTTCAAGGCTCTTTCCCACTTTTTCTTCTAAGTGATTTAATTTGTCTGGTTTTATGTTGAGGTCTTTGATCCACTTGGACTTTAGTTTTGTGCAGGGTGATCAGTATGGATCTATTTTGCACTTTTCTACATGTAGGCATCCAGTTAGCCCAGCACCATTTGTTGAAGATGCTGGTGAGCTATCCCAGAAGCAGAAAGAAACACATGGTATATACTCAGTCATATAGACATATAATATAGGATAAACCTACTAAAATCTGTACACCTAAAGAAACTAATCAAGAGGAAGGACTCTGGCTAAAATGCTCAATCCCCATCCTGAAAGGCAAAGAGGATGGACATCAGAGGAAGAAGAAAACAAGAAACAAGTTAGGAGCCTCCCACAGAGGGCCTCTGAAAGGCTCTGCTCTGCAGACTATCAAAGCAGATGTTGAGACTTATGGCCAAACTTTGGGCAGAATGCAGGGAGTATTATGAAAGAAGTGGGAGATAGTAAGATCTGGAGGTACACAAAGCAAAAGAACCAAAAAATTTGAACACAGGGATCTTTCCTGAGACTCATACTTCAAACAAGTACCATGCATGGAGATAACCTAGAACCCCTGCACAGGTATAGCTCACGGCAGTTCAGTGTCCAAGTGGGTTCCATAGTAATGGGAACAGAGACTGCTTCTGACATGAACTTTTGGCCTGCTCTTTGATCACCTCCCTCTGATGGAGAAGCAGCTTTACCAGGCCACAGAGGAAGACAATGCAGCTACTCCTGATGAAGCCTAACAGACTAAGATCAGAAGGAAGAAAAAGAAACCCTCCTCTACCAATGGACATGGGGAAGGGCATGCGTGGAGAAAAGGAAGGAAGAGAGGGGTTGGGAGGGGAGGAAGGAGGGAACTAAAGGGGGGATACAAAGTAAATAAAGTGTAATTAAAAAAAAGAATATAATTTGAATTGTATAATTACAATTTAGGGAGTTAACATCCAATCTCAAATTTGGGGGAAAAGGAAAACAATCTTATTAAATATGAAACTAAATGCAAGTAGCATTTCTTCAATATAAAATACTGTATGAATCCAGAAGAAACATTCTTAACTAAAACTCATTCAAACATGTTTTTTTTTTTTTCAATTACTCCAAACTTGAAAAAAGATTGGAATATTTGATTTGGCTCCATTACTGCATAGCTAATTATGGCTTCTTTGCCAAAATGGTTCTTGTGACCCAAAAAAGAGGCTAAGTGGAGAAAGGGACTTAGGAATGGTTGAATAAAGTCAGGTCAAGGGATCCTAAATAGGTGTTTTTTGTTACTTGTTTTATTTATAAAAAATTGTTTTCTCTAATACTCTATTCCACATCCTGGTAATCTTGCTTGGATGACCCAGAGGCCAACAAACTTCAAAGAGATAGGTAAGTTTTTATAAATAAATAGGCAATTAGCAGACAGGTCCATATTGCCACAAGACTGGCCAGAGAGTTTGAAATAGCATTCATAGCAATTCTGAAAACAAGGTGGCTTGAGGAAAACAGTAGTTCTTCTCTGGACAACTTGATTAGAAGTGGGCCCCTCCCATCTCTTTTTTTTAATTTTAATTTTTATTTTTTAATATTAGCTACAGTTTGTTAGCTTTGTATCCCAGCTGTAACCGGCTCCCTCATTCCCTCCCCCCTTCCCTCCCTCATCTTCTCCCTACCCCTTTCCAAGTCCACTGATAGGGGAGGACCTCCTCCCCTTTCATCTGACCCTAGCTTATCAGATATCTTCAGGCCTGGCTGCAAAGTCCTCCCCTGTGCCTAGCAGGGCTGCTCCGCCCATCTCTTTGAAGCACCCTATGCTGTTGTGTAACAGCAGTTTAGTGGTGCTTGGACCTCAAGAGCATCTGTGATTACAAATAACATTCAGGGGTTTAAACTTCATGGAAGCACTGTCATTGCTCATCAGCTTGTTCTGTTCTTTGTTCTATTGTTAGTACACAGGACTGGCTGGCTCCATGCTTTGCACTGAGGAGAAAGGCCAGGCACTGGCTCAAGGGTGTTAAGTGGCTGCAGAATTTAGTTGTAGCTTAGGTCAAGAGGCTCTTAGCAAGAATCTAGCTCACATTAAATTTTTACTTTCAGTCTGGCTAGAACTTCAACTTTCAGCTTCTGGGGGCGGGGATAGTTTTCTCTTTGGAAACTACTTGTTTTCTACATTGTTAAGCAACCTTAAATATCTTAAGAATTTAAGACAGAATCACGTAATTATAGAAAATAGGACACATAGCATTTGCACAAATACCAAGGTGTAGGGCAATTTCATTTTAAAATAGCATATTTTTTTCTTTTTTTTTAAATTAACTTTGTTATTTGAGAATATCACTCATGTATATGACTGTGTAATCTTTTCATAAGGAAAGAC
The DNA here is from genome assembly GCF_030254825.1 of Meriones unguiculatus. Lineage (NCBI taxonomy): Eukaryota > Metazoa > Chordata > Mammalia > Rodentia > Muridae > Meriones > Meriones unguiculatus. The sequence continues at coordinate 127,287,479 of NC_083351.1, forward strand.
TTGAATTTAAATTATTTATGGAATTTTATTTTTTTATTCTTTCCTGTAATATTATTGTACTCCCTAACATCATTTCAAATTGTTTATGTATTTGTTATGTGCCAAAAGACTAAGATCAAGTTGACTTCCATTTAAGTGTCTAAATGTTATTGAGCTACTTATTCATCCGTAGCATGGGATTCTCTGTATAGAGATGCACTGATGCATTTCTCCTATATCAGGCTCTCCCTCAAAAGAAAGCACAGTGCAGTAGATACAAAAACTGGATTAATTTGTTCTATTTTTATGAATTAATATTCTTTTAAAAATTCACAGATATGGAGGGAATGAGGGATCAGGACACGGCTGGGATACAGAGTTAACAAAATGTAACTGATAAGAAAAAAATAAAATAAAAAAAGTGAAAGCCAGTGAGCTGAGCACCAGCAAAAAAAAAAAAAGAAAAGAAAAAATTCACAGATATTTATTGTGTCTAACTCATACCTTTGTTCATTATACTGTCCAACTCCTGATATATCCCTGCGTGTATTCTCAAATTTATGGCCTCTTCTTTTAATTGTTATTTTTACAAATATTTATAAATGAATAAATATGTAAAGTCAACCTACTGAATCCGTTTGGTGGTGTACATGTATATTCGAGTTTTAGGGAAAGCTGCACCTGTGAAATCTCAACAATATGGTGCCTAAACATGACCTAAACAATGACAACACTTACTGATGTGCAAATGTGGGTGGGGGAAATCTTACAAAGCCCTATCCTTAGATGAAGAGAAACAGGTGATTAATGACTGTTGAGAGAGGGAGAATCAGTCTTCTGGAAGGGAGAGTCCTCAGACTGGTTATTTAATTCCAGGTCAATGTTATTATAGTCAGTTCTAAAGTAAAACAATCTACTGAAAAATAATAAGTTACTCAGAGAAACTGATTCAAAGAGATACCTTTCCTGACCAGGTTTACAACATTCACCTCCTTTCTGCTATATTCTATTTTTAATTTTTTATGTCCTATAATCATCAACTCTGGAACTCTGGAATGTGTCTCTTTTTTAATAACTATTTTCTTTTAAGGCAAATTTTATTATGGCAGCTTTCAGATAAATTGCGTACTTTCCTACTGCTGGTTGACATTAGTTAGGCAACCATAAAAGGAGTGAAAGTGAGGGGAAGTAGACTTCAGTAACAGTAAAGGCCATTTGTCAATGGGGAGGCTGAGGCTATAGGTGTGTATGATATAGAGCAGGCAGGTATGGTTTATCTGGCTGCCTTCATTTTCTCAATTGAGATTTGGGTCATGGGAGTGACAATGAAGAACAGGTCTTAGGAGTTTCTGTATAAATGAGGAGTTGTGAAATAGTCATTACAAGCATAAAAGACCCAAAGGAGGATTGCTTGTTAATATTAAAGGCCTCCAATGGTCTTAGCACCCTTGAGTGTGAAACTGAGCAGTTCAACAATGTGATACATATTTCTCTAAGAGATGTGGCTGCACAAGGACTGGCAGAGTAGGACAGGAAAGTTGTATTTAATCCAAGCTGTAGTGCTGTGAGGTATGTGAAGAGAGAGAGAGAGAGAGAGAGAGAGAGAGAGAGAGAGAGAGAGAGAGAGAGAAGGAAGTCAAAACAAAAGCACATGCAATAAACTGATTAATGTGACTGGTCAAGAATTCTAAGCTGCTACAAAAAGCAGCTCATATCAGAGGCTTAAGACTTTAGAATGGCGGTAACATCAGTGAGGCAGATCATGTGAGGAGGTCGGGAATATGAGGGGTTTTGAAAATATTGTTAAATTGCTCTGTGAAGGCATTGGTGACCAGAAGTTTGGGTGAAAAAGGTTCATATGAGATGAACCATATTTTTTCTATGTGGTAAATGGGAGTTAACAACAGTTTTGACATTATTAATACATTAATTCATGAATGAATTGCACCATGTAAACTACACAGCAGACATTGATTTTCAATTTTTGGCTATATTAATTTAACCTCAGAATAATAACTCTATATAATAAAGTCTAGCATTTTTATATGCATCTAAAAGAATGGAAATCAAGAGAGATTGAGAAATTTACTCAAGTTCACAAAACTCAATGCATTTGTGATCCTCATTCTCAGGCTAATACTTCATCCCTGTAAAATACATCTTAAGTCTAAGATCTAAGTCTTAGAAAGCCAAACTATTTTATAGATATTTTTAAACTTTTCATTTATTTTGAATTAGCCATGCACATGGAATATTAGCACTCATATGTCACTAATGTTTTGTCAAAAGGGACATGCCATGGAAGAAATCATTGAGAGGCCAATGCTGACTGCACATCAACTCAGTCAAACATCCCAATATGCAGTGGTGCAATATTCCAACGAGACAAATATCAAATCTGTTTTTGGGCATTCATGCTGTCAGTTTCAGTTGACCAAAATGAGTAAGATCTTATATTCATCTACATGGATACTTATAGCAACATGCTATACACATGGAAGATGCTAGACATCAGAAATTTATTTCTCATAATTCTGAAGGCTGAAAAATCCAAGGTCAAGACACTGGCAGATTTAATACCTGGTTAGGGCCCATTTTCTCACTCAGGGATGGTGAATTTTCACACAGAATAAAAAAGTTAAACAAACAAAACAAAACAAAACAAAAAAATCAAAGAGTAAAGCAGACTTTTGAAACTCATTCTAAACCCACGAGTTTTAATTGTGGGGGCTCTGATGTCATGCCCCAATAACTTCCCAAAGACCTCATACCCTAATAGCATCACTAGCAAGGTTAGGTTGCAATATGTGAATTTGCTTTAAGCGATTGTTCTAAATAATACAGTCAACACAGTCATTTTCACAACTTTCACTCTCAGGACTTTCACAGGGGGAAGTCCTGCCTGAAATATTAATTTCTAGCTCAGTGAAAACTCTTACGCTGTTTTCCTTATAGCTTGAATAAGCAAACAAAACAGTCCCTATAGACACTTGCATATCTGCATGCTAGCATCCCTGAGGATAAGGAATAAAATTTATTTCTGTATTTAAGAATTAAGCAAAAGAAATCTCTAGACTTCAGAGCAGTTAAAAGCTATATAAGTGAAATGAAGATCTTCTTATTTGGAGAAGTCAGATTGAACATTAAATTTGAATGAAGTTCAAAGTTCATTAAATGAGTATTGTGTAAATACACTTCAATTCTAAGTTTAGAGGAAGAGAAAAAAAACTAAGGATTTTAGGGTTAAAAACTTTAGTTTTTGTTATTTTTCAGCTTCTCTAATGAAAGAATGAATATTTAGCTGATTTTCTTGGCAAAAACACAAATACAGCATAGTTTGAAAGCTTGTAGAAACCATAATGAGATAATGAGATGTCACTTTAGACAAGTTCTGGCAGATTATTATGTAAGCCATTTTTCCATTGTTCCTATGACCCAGCAATTCTACTCTCAGATACTTAGCCTGAGGGCATTAAACCAGATGGCCACAAACAGACTGTCCAAGCGCCTTTATGTTTTAGTTTTCTTTTGCCTTACTTTTATTACAAATAAAATTATATTCATACAAGATATTCCTATGAGCAGACATTGAATCAACCCACCTGACCATCAGGAACCTCTCCTCCAGTGGGTACTCACAGAAGGATGTGCGAATAATATGAACTCGATTCCCTTCCATAGTAGTGTGGATGAAGAAAACACACTTGCACCTCTGTTGGTTACATGCCTTGTATTGAAGCTGCTGAGTAATAATGTAAAATTCTAAAACTGCCCTTAACTCTATGTCCAAGGGTAACACGATTCTCCCAAGTGGCCATACAGTAGGAAACTCCCTAATCCAGTCATGGGAGTTTTCTTTTGAAAAACCCAAGCGTTTCCCCCAGCTGGAAGCAGAGGTAAGAGAGATTCAAAGATAAAGGGATTTGACTTGTCTCCCTTGGCTTTATGATCTAGAACTCTATATAGAGCGACTAGAAAATGTATCTTAGGAGCTAAGGGTGGATATTGATGAAAGGCAGGAAAGAAATAGAACTTCAGTCCTACAATTTCAGGGACCTGAATTTTAGCAACAACCCAAATCAGTTAGAGTGTGACTTCCCCCGGTGCCTCCAGTTGGAATTCAAGCCTCCTGACCCTTGGTTTCTGCCAGTGATATCCTAACACAGGTAGGACCTAATGCATGGTTTTATTTCAAGTGAGTAGATCTGTGGTAGTATGCCATGCAATAACAAAAACTGATAAATAAGATAAATAAGGATTTCATATTCTTATTTTGGTAGGTGCTGCAACATTTTTCAAAGCAGCAATTGATACTCTCAGCAGCAGTGAATCAATCAGCATTACGTGTGCCTCATGACTTGGTCATTCCTTACTCTGTCAGTTTCTTTTACAATTCCAGTGAGCTTCTTAAAGCTTTCGGCTGGACTCCTTATTTTCTATCCATTCTAGGAGTCATCCTAGCTGCCCCAGCCACTGGTTTTTCATCAGCAATGTAAGGAGAACCTGAAAGCACCAGAGCTGTGCCAAGAAGACTACATTTCATTTTAAACTGAGGATATCAACTTCAGCCTTCTGCTTTTCTTCAAGTAATCTCTGTGTACTCAGACAAAGAGAATGCAGATAAACTCTTGGGGCTCAAAGTAGCATCTCAGGACTTCACTATTAAATTAATTAATATGATAATGTCACACTGGTTATCTGTAGAGACATAGGGCATTGAATTTATTCAATATCTTTTTATTTTAACTAGAAATCATTTTTTTTTTTGCTGTTATTCTCTAAAATCAATTTGTGGTGGTAATAGTATAGTCATAGAATATAATGGCAAATATTTGATTAAGGATATAACTACTAATCATTATGAATAAAACTAAAGTGAAATGTTGTACAAAGTCTTTTAGGCAGAGTGAAGATAATTTTAATATGACATAACAGCCCTTCTCAGGTTTATTTTTCATAAATTAAATTTTAGCAATAATCATTCAAATAGTGTAATTATGATTGTTTATAATTTTAATTGTGATTGGCATATGGTAATATCATTTGTCTTTTCATAAATCAAATAATTAAGTTTAAAAGATCCACTTAGAATTTCATGCAATTTATTTGACATGTTTGTTTTAATTTTCCAGGAAAAAATGTTCCCAAAGAAATTCTAGATCACAACAAGGAGCATATTATGTCAACATCTACAGGAGCTCTAAAGAATGCTTCTGTGTTTATTCCAAATCTGTTGTCCTTTGGCTTTTTTTTCCTTTTTAAACAGTTATTATTCACTGGTGCTGTTCTCGTGGTCCTTTCACTGTATATTTTTGTATTTGTTTCTAGACTTATGTAAGAATAATCCGAACACTTCTAATGTGTTCACAGTCAAACAATTTCCAGACTGAATGGAAAGAAAAAACAAAACAAAACAAAACAAAAAACGAAAACAGGCTTAGGGACACGACAGTGAAGCTGCAGGTTGACCTATGATGTTTCAATACTCTAAATATTTCCATTCCTAATGGAATATAGAACCCTTCCTACTATAAAAAAAAACACTGTAATCCCTAATTTTGCCATACTCTTCTTTTTTTTTTTTTTAAATGCAGTTTATTCAGGAACATTGAACAATCCTCGGACCCCGGGGAAAGCCAGCCCACAGCTTAAATAGCCTCTGGGTAGCCAACCCAGGCGTGCCACGGGGACAATGCAGATAGGTCCACATACATGGAAGCAAGCCAGATCCTTGGCCTTAGCCAAATGTGGAGTTGTTCGTGACAGAGAGCACTCACCATCGGGAAGGTGGAAGGCGGAAACCAGCTCCATCTTTAAGGCATAGCATTCCGCAGCTCTCTACAGTTCCCCCTTTTTGTTTTAGACGCATCAGGCAAGAGTAGAGGTCTGATCTCTGATATTAGAAATAAATTGGGACTTTGTACAGATGTTCATTTAGGTGTCATCCACCCAAAGAGCATCAGACCCGTCCGATACCTTTTTCTCAGAGGCGGGACCTGGGGCATCAACCCGCATGCAATCAGACATGCTCTTCTCTGGGTCCAAAGCTGCTGACCCTGAGTGCAGTGCTTAGCCTCGCATCCTGAGCGTATCATTTTAGCTTTTTATGGTATCCAACCATGCTTGGGGAGAATGTCCTGCTTCAATGGCTGTAAAGGCCTGAATGATCATGGCTGCATCACACTGTTGTGAGACTCTAATCTTGCATATATACCACAGGCAAACCAAGGAAACCAACACCAGAAGGCCTGCTAACACTCCCATGCCCACCCATTCCTTCAGATGATTCATGGCTGCAGCAATCCATGTTGATAATCCTGTGGCTAGTCCTGCGTCCACTCCGGTAGAATTTACTGTGACATTGGCCACTCTCAGCTGCTCCATCGTAGTATCGAATTCTCCAGTCCAATTACCTAAAATATAGCTAGACAATTGTTTAGACAGATTTGCAGCGCAGGAAAAATTCTCATGTTGTATGCTAGTGACACAAAGTCCAGCATACTTTCATTGACAGCCAGGTTGAGCGATTTGCCATAGGGTATCAATTTGCTCCTGCAAGAGGTCAATCCTCTGATTGAACATCATCAAGCTTCCTTTTAGTTGAGCATTAATTCCTTTATGTACAACTAAGGCATGAGCTACATTGGCTAAATGATTATTCAGGGTCTGAGCAGTCTGCCCAGTATGACTCATGGCTAATGCCCTGGTGGTAGCTCCAACAGCCGTCAATGAGATGGTAGTAACAATGGTGGCTGTAGTTCCAAGATCCCTTTTCTGTCTGAAGAGAGTCATAGCGTGAGGGGCATCAATGGGCACAGGCACCCAGTGAGGCATGCGAGTAACCAGGGCATACCTAACTTTACTAGCATTCCAGCATTGGGCAAAAAAGCAAGTATTACCACAATTACTTGGCTCTATCTGACTAATAATGAATAAAAATGGGGGATATAGACAAACAGGTGTGGGCTTATAGGAAATATTATGAGAAGCCTTAACCCCTCGTTGGAACATCCTGCGTCAGTTCTAGAACTAGCAGTGGTGGCGTCTGAGGTCTGAGTAGGTTCAGGAGACCATTGCCCCCAGGGGCGAGACGTGCTCCATGCCAATTGACTAACTCCATGTTTTCCTCCAATTTTGAAAGTCATTTAAGGTTCTTAAATTATTTTTTCCCTTTTTTTTCTTAAATTTTTCATCAATTACACTTTATTCATTCTGCATCCCCCCATAAGCCCCTCCCTCCTCCCCTCCCAATCCCACCCTCCCTCCTCCCTCTGCTTGCATGCCACTCCCCAAGTCCACTAATAGGGGAGGTTCTCCTCTCCTTTCTGATCTTAGTCTGTCAGTTCACATCAAAAGTGGCTGTATTGTCCTCTACTGTGGCCTGGTAAGGCTGCTCCCCCCCCCCCCAGAGGGAGGTGATCAAAGAGCAGGCCAATCAGATTATGTCAGCGGCAGTCCCTCTTCACATTACTATGTAACCCAATTGGACTCTGAACTGCCCTGGGCTACATCTGTGCAGGGGTTCTAGGTTATCTCCATAAATAGTCCTTGGTTGGAGTATGAGTCTCTGGGAAGTTCCCTATGTTCAAATTTTCTTGTTCTGTTGCTCTCCTTGTGGAGACCCTGTCCTCTCCAGCTCTTACTATTTCCCAGTTCTTACCTAAAATTCCGTTCGCCTGCCCAACAGTTGCCCATCCGGCTCAGCATCTGCTTTGATAGTCTGAAGGGCAGAGGCTTTCAGAGGCCCTCTGTGGTAGGTTCCTAGGTTGTTTCCTGTTTTCTTCTTCTTCTGATGTCCATCCTCTTTGCCTTTCTGGATGGGGATTGGACGTTTTAGTTAGGGTCCTCTCTCTTGCTTAGTTTCTTTAGATGCACAGGTTTTAGTGGGTTTGTCCTATGTTGTATGTCTATATGAGTGAGTATATACCATGTGTGTCTTTTTGCTTCTGAGACAACTCACTCAGGATGATCCTTTCCAGATCCCACCATTTACCTGCAAATTTCATGATTTCCTTATTTTTCATTGCTGAGTAATATTCCATTGTGTAGATGTACCACAATTTCTGCATCCATTCTTCAGTTGAGGGGCATCTGGGTTGTTTCCAGCTTCTGGCTATTACAAATAAAGCTGCTACAAACATGGTTAAGCAAATGTCCTTTTTGTGAACTTGAGCCTCTTTTGGATATATGCCCAGTAGTGGTATGGCTGGATCTTGAGGAAGCGCTATTCCTAGTTGTCTGAGAAAGCGCCAGATTGATTTCCAGAGTGGTTGTACAAGTTTACATTCCCACCAGCAGTGGAGAAGGGTTCCCCTTTCTCCACAACCTCTCCAGCATGTGTTGTCACTTGAGTTTTTGATCTTGGCCATTCTCATGGGTGTAAGGTGAAATCTCAGGGTTGTTTTGATTTGCATTTCCCTAATGGCTAATGAGGTTGAGCATTTCTTTAAGTGCTTCTCTGCCATTCGGTATTCCTCTACAGAGAATTCTCTGTTTAGCTCTGTTCCCCATTTTTTAAGTGGATTACTTGGTTTGCTGCTTTTCAGCTTCTTTAGTTCTTTATATATACTGGATATGAGTCTTCTGTCAGATAAAGGGTTGGTGAAGATTCTTTCCCAATCTGTAGGTGGTCGCTTTGTTTTGATGACGGTTTCCTTTGCTTTGCAGAAGCTTTTCAGTTTCATGAGGTCCCATTTATTGGTTGTTGCTCTTAGAGCCTGTGCTGTTGGTGTTCTGTTCAGGAAGTTTCCCCCTGTACCAATGAGTTCTAGGGTATTTCCCACTTTTTTTTCAAGCCGATTTAATGTGTCTGGTTTTATGTTGAGGTCTTTGATCCACTTGGACTTCAGTTTTGTGCAGGGTGACAAGTATGGATCTATTTTCATTTTTCTACATGTAGACATCCAGTTAGACCAGCACCATTTGTTGAAGATGCTATCTTTTTTCCATTGTATGATTTTGGCGTCTTTGTCAAAGATCAGGTGTCCATAAGTGTGTGGGTTTATTTCTGGGTCCTCTGTTCGGTTCCATTGATCCACCATTCTGTTTCTATGCCAGTACCATGCAGTTTTTAAAACTGTTGCTCTATAGTACAACTTAAGATCAGGAATGGAGATACCTCCAGAAGATCTTTTATTGTAGAGGATTGTTTTAGCAATTCTGGGTTTCTTGTTATTCCATATGAAGTTGAGAATTTTTCTTTCCAGGTCTGTAAAGAATTGTGTTGGTAATTTGATGGGCATTGCATTGAATCTGTAGATTGCTTTTGGTAAGATGGCCATTTTTACTATGTTAATCCTACCAAGCCATGAGCATGGGAGATCTTTCCATCTTCTCATATCTTCTTCTAATTCTTTCTTCAGAGATTTGAAATTTTTTTCATACAAGTCTTTGACTTCCTTGGTTAGGGTTACTCCGAGGTACCTTATGTCATTTGTCGCTATTGTGAAGGGTGTTGTTTCCTTAATTTCTTTCTCAGCCCTTTTGTCTTTTGTATACAGGAGGGCTACTGATTTTTTTGAGTTAATTTTGTATCCTGCCACTTTGCTAAAGGTGTTTATCAGCTGTAGGAGTTCCCTGGTAGAGTTTTTGGGGTCACTCACGTATACTATCATATCATCTGCAAATAGTGATAATTTGACTTCTTCCTTTCCAATTTGTATCCCCTTGATCTCCTTCAACTGTCTTATTGCTCTAGCAAGGACTTCCAGCACTATGTTGAAGAGATATGGAGAGAGTCGGCAACCTTGTCTTGTCCCTGATTTCAGTGGGATTGCTTTAAGTTTCTCTCCATTCAGTTTGATGTTGGCTATAGGCTTGCTGTATATCGCCTTTACTATGTTTAGATATGTGCCTTGTATCCCTGATCTCTCCAATACTTTGAACATGAATGGATGTTGGATTTTGTCAAAGGCTTTTTCAGCATCTAGGGAGATTATCATGTGGTTTTTTTCTTTCAGTTTGTTAATATGGTGGATCACATTGATGGATTTCCGTATATTGAACCACCCCTGCATACCTGGGATGAAGCCTACTTGGTCATAGTGGATAATATCTTTGATGTGTTCTTGGATTCGGTTTGCAAGTATTTTATTAAGTATTTTTGCATCAATGTTCATAAGGGAGATTGGCCGGAAATTCTCTTTCTTTGTTGAGTCTTTGTGAGGTTTAGGTACCAAGGTGACTGTGGCTTCATAAAATGAATTTGGTAATATTCCTTTTGTTTCTATTTTGTGGAATAGTTTGAAGAGAATTGGTGTTAGCTCTTCTTTGAAGGTCTGGTAGAATTCTGCGCTGAAGCCATCTGGTCCTGGGCTTTTTTTGGATGGGAGACTTTTGATGACCGCTTCTATTTCTTTGGGGGATATAGGTCTATTTAGTTGATTTACCTGGTCCTGGTTCAGCTTTGGTAAGTCAAATCGATCAAGAAAATTGTCCATTTCATTTAGATTTTCAAATTTTGTGGCATATAGACTTTTGAAGTAAGTCCTAATGATTGTTTGGATTTCCTCAGTGTCTGTAGTTATATCCCCCTTTTCATTTCTGATTTTGTTGATTTGGGTGGTGTCTCTCTGCCTTTTAGTTAGCCTGGCTAAGGGTTTGTCAATCTTGTTGATTTTCTCAAAGAACCAGCTCTTGGTTTCATTGATTCTTTGAATTGTTTTATTTGTTTCCAATTGATTGATTTCAGCCCTGAGTTTGATTTTTTCCAGCCGTCTACTCATTCTTGGTGTGTCTGCTTCTTCTTTTTCTAGGGTTTTTAAGTGAGCCATTAGGGTGCTTGAATGAGCTGTCTCGAACTTCTTCTTGAAGGCACTTAGTGCTATGAACTTTCCTCTTAGCACTGCTTTCATTGTGTCCCACAAGTTCGGGTATGTTGTGTCTTCATTTTCATTGATTTCTAGAAAGACTTTAATTTCTTTCTTTATTTCTTCCCTGACCCAGCTGTCATTTAGTAACAAGTTGTTCAGTTTCCATGTTTGTGTAGGCTTTTTGTTATTTCTGTTATTGTTGAGGTCCAGCTTTATTCCATGGTGATCAGACAAGATACATGGGATTATTTCAATCTTCTTGTATCTGTTGAGGTTCGCTTTGTGACCCACTATGTGGTCTATTTTGGAGAAGGTTCCATGAGGTGCTGAGAAGAAGGTAAATTCTTTTGTGTTTGGGTGTAAAGTTCTGTAAATGTCTGTTAGGTCCATTTGATTCATGACCTCTGTCAGAGACATTGTTTCTTTGTTTAATTTCTGTTTGGTTGACCTGTCCTTTGTTGAGAGTGGGGTGTTGAAGTCTCCCACTATTAATGTGTATGGATCTATATGTGCTTTAAATTTTATCAATGTTTCTTTCACAAATGTGGGTGCCCTTGTATTTGGGGCATAGATGTTCAGGATTGTGATGTCTTCCTGGTGGAATTTTCCCTTGATGAGTATGAAGTGTCCTTCCCCATCTCTTTTGATTAATTTTGGTTGAAAGTCTATTTTATCAGATATTAGAATGGCTACTCCTGCTTGCTTCTTGGGTCCGTTTGCTTGGAAAGTCGTCTTCCAACCCTTTACCCTCAGGTAATGTCTATCTTTGTGTCTTAGGTGTGTTTCTTGTATGCAACAGATTGCTGGGTTTAGTTTACGTATCCATTCTGTTAATCTGTGTCTTTTTATTGGAGAGTTGAGTCCATTGATGTTGAGAGAGATTAATGACCAGTGGCTGTTAGATCTCTTGATTTTGATGTTGGCTGTGGTCATCAGGTTGTGTGCTTGGTTGCTTTTTGTTTTATTGAAGTGAGGTTATTTATTTCCTGTGTTTTCTTGAATGTAGCTAGCTTTCTTGGGTTGTATTTTCCCTTCCAGTGTCTTCTGTAATGCTGGATTTGTTTGTAGGTATTGTTGAAATTTGTTTTTGTCATTGAATATCTTGTTTTCTCCATCTATGAGGACTGAGAGTTTTGCTGGGTATAGTAGCCTGGGCTGACATCTGTGTTCTCTTAGGGTCTGCATGATATCTGTCCAGGCCCTTCTGGCTTTCATAGTCTCTGTTGAAAAGTCAGGTGTGATTCTAATGGGTTTGCCATTATATGTTACTTGGCCTTTTTCCCTTGCAGCTTTTAGTATTTTTTCTTTGTTCTGTATACTTACTGTTTTGATTATTATGTGGCGGGAGGATTTTCTTTTCTGGTCAAATTTGTTGGGTGTTCTGTAGGCCTCATGTATTCTAATTGGCCTTTCCTTTAGCTTGGGGAAATTTTCTTCAATGATTTTGTTGAAAATATTTTCTGGGCCTTGGAGAAGGGAGTCTTCTTTTTCCTCTATACCTATTATTCTTAGGTTTTGTCTTTTCATATTGTCTTGCATTTCTTGGACGGTCTGTGTCAGGAATTTTTCGGATTTAACATTTTCTTTGACAGATACATCGATTTCTTCCATTGTATCTTCTACACCTGAGATTCTTTCTTCCATCTCTTTTAGTCTGTTGGTTATGCTTACCTCTGTAGTTCCTGTTTTCTTCCCTAGATTCTTCCTTTCCATTATTTCTTCCATTTGTGTTTTCTTTAATTTTTCCAATTCTATCTTCAGGTCTTGAGTTGTTTTGTTTACTTCCTTCACCTGTCTGATTGTACTTTCCTGTTTTTCTTTTAGTTCCTTCAACTCTGTTTCTTTCATTTCATTCAGTGTTTTAAGCATTTCCTTTCTAAAGGCCATAAACTGTTTGGCTGCAGCTTCCTCTATTTCTTTACGAATGGCAATATTCTGTTTGAGTTTATCTTCCTCTATGTCTTTACGAATCTTATTTGTTTCCTCTGTTATCATCTTCATGAGCATACTTGTTAGGTCATCTTCTTGGATTTCAGTTATGGTGGGGTGTCCAGGGCTACTTGCCCCTGGGTAACTGGGTTCTGGAGATGCCATATTGCTCTGTCTTTTGTTGCTTGAGCTTTTATGCTGGCCTCTACCCATTGTGTTATCTTAGGAGTTTGGGGTTATTTTCTGGTGGTTCCTGGGGATCCTGTGGTGGAGAGAATCCCCTTTGCAGAAAGCTGGATTTTCCTGAAGGATGTCTTCTCAGCTTTTTGGGTATAGTCCCTGGATGGCTGGTGTTTTTTCAGGAGTTGCTCACCTCAGGGATATAGACCTGAGTGGTAACTGTGGTCTTTGTTAGTCGAGAGGGTTCTCCTCTCACCCAGGGAAGTCCTGAGGGCAGCTGCCCTGTTTCTGGGTTTCTTGTTGCAAATTTAATGATCAGCTGCTGTGACCCAGTTGGACATCAGGCGTGCCTCAACTGTTTGTGCTTGTGTCTGGAGCACAGCTGAGTGCTGGCGCCTTGGCCCCACTAGACTGCTAGACTTTTTCTAGGGAAGGATTGGGTGATTTAGATCAGTACAGTTTCCTTCCTTCCCCGTGGATTCTCTGGAGACACGGACTCCTAGTGTCTTTTTTTGCCCTGGTGCACACTGCTCAGTGTCCGCCAGCTGGCTGGCCACAGAAATTTGCCTGTGCCTGGAGCACAGCTGTGTGATGGTGGCTCAGTCTCTGCCAGCTGTCTGGTGCGCAGAAACTGCCTGTGTCTGCCTTTGCGGCTTTTGGGAGTCTGAGTGGCTCCCTAAGCTGGGTAATTTTCCGGGGACCTTTTCAGGTTGGGGGTGAGCTGAGTGCTCTGAGATCAGACCCACCGTTTCTATCTCCGGCGGCGAATCAGGCGCGCAGGCAGGCAGGGCTCTGTGTCGGAACCTGGGTCCCTGGCTCTGGCTCCGGGCTGGCTCCTGGGGTGCCCGTGGAACCCACCCGAGTCTTTTCCAGGGGATGTCTGGGTGACCTAAGGCCAGTCCCAATCGTTTCCTGTACCCTGGGGTTATCTCTCGACTGAAAATTCCAGTCTCTGATAGTGTGGTGCCCAAGGTTCAGTCTGGGACCGTGACCAGAGACACTGGCTTGTGGCTCTGGGCTGGGGCTGGGGCTGGCGGCCAGCAGCCAAGCGTCTGGCGGAACGGGGATCTCTTCCGCGGTTTAGCCAGGTGAGTTAAAAGCTGATTGAATCCCCCACCGTGGGGTATCCTCTCACCTGGGAAACACAATGACTGTGTTTTATGGCCGAGAGTTCTGATTGCTGTTCACTGTGCTGATCCTGCTGTGCTGCTGCTCAGAATGAGAGTCCTCCCGGCGCCGCCATCTTGCCCCTCGCCATACTCTTCTTAAACATTACATGTACACACATCAAAACTCAAACATTTTAAGGACAGAGCATTTAAGAGAAGAATAATATTACACAAATTGATTACTCTCTCTTTCTATTCTTTGTAAGTTATGTGTACCTGAATGTGAGAACGAGCATATGAATGCCTGTAAAAGGCAGAAGCATTAGCTCTTCCTGGAGCTGGAACTACAGGGGGTTGTGAGCTGTCACTTGTGGGTACAAGGGACAAGCAGCTCTGATCCTTGGCAAAGCAGTGCATGTTCTTCCTTGCTCAGTCCTCTCCTGTTCCATTCTTCATTTCTGCTGTTAGACACTTTCATCAGCCGTGATTCTCTACCATCTGAAAACTCCCCTCAGCAATGCTTTTGAAGTAGTGCTACCATCAGCTAGAACTTTGTTTTCCTCTCTCTGAGAATGTACAGGTCATTTTAATTCATGAAGGATATTTCACTCATAAAATTCTTGGGCTTCCTTTTCTCAGATGTCTGGCTGCTGTACTCTTCTAAGGTGTTCACAGCCAAACGACTTCCAGACTGAATGAAAAGAAAAAAAAAAAACAACAAAACAAAACAAAAAAAACGGAAACAGGCTTAGGGATACCACAGTGAAGACGCAGGTTGACCATAAAAGTTCTCCTCCTTGGAAACTGACCTCTGCTGCCACTGACATTTTCACTAAGATAACAAGGAGAGACAAGAGGGGAAAACAGTTACCTCTCCCTCCTTTGTTAGGAGTTTCTTTTTCCTTTCCCCAAAGTAAAACTCAAATTTTCCTTGATCTCTCTCCCTGCATCCAATTCTTAGCTAGTTTTTTTTTTTTTTTTTTTTTTTTTTTTTTGTAATTTTACTGAGTTATGGTCAGTAAGGAAAAAGCACAGGAGGAAACACCTCACAGGAGCCCAGGGCTATTTTGAATTCTGCTGTGTTTCCCATCTGTCTCTTTTCATTTACTTGTCTATACTGGTTGTTTTGTAACACATAATATGATGTCTAGAACATAGGAAGATGTTAAGAAATGTTTAGATGAAAGGATTGATGGGAAAATGAATAAAAGGAAGCCGCCATTTGGAAATTATCTAGGCAGTTGCATTAACTGGTATATGGCTATTCTAGCAGATTCATAAAATTCTATCCAGTACTATACTTGGAGAATCCTGGAAAACAAAAAACATTCCTCATTTTAAAATGCTATAAAATGAGTGTTTCTGTTCCCCTCAGATGTTCTACATTGCAATCATACTCCTTCGAGTTGACAGTAGGCATCAAGGACAGGATCAGTGTTCTCTAGCATTGTGAGCGAGCTTGAATCATAGCAATGGCCACTGCACCAATTGCAGACTTTCACCCTTGAGAACGGTGGTTCTCAATCGGTGGCTTGCAATCCCTTTGGGGGTTGCCTGTCAGATATTTATAATTCATAGCAGTAGAAAGGCACATTTATAAAGTAGCAACAAAAATAACCTTATGGTTGGGGACACCACAACATGAGGAAATGTATTAAATGGTCACAGCAATAGGAAAGTTGAGAACCACTGCTCTAAAACTATACAAAACATATCGTTTTGTTAAGTCAGGTAGTCTGTTACTGTATTTACTGAAGCAAGTTGACTATAAAAAACTGAATTTCAGTAGCTTGTTAAAGATCCTAAATTGTAATTAAGTAGGTGGCTCAGCGATGGGGCACTTTTTTTAGGATTGGTAAGGTCTTGGGTTTGATACCCAACACCAACAAAATGTACTTTTGTTAAATACAACAAATGGTTAGTACGACTGACATAGTCACTAACTTAAAATTATAGTCTCAAAAAGGGGGCATATTTCTTCCATAGTTTAAGTTTTTATTTGTATTTCATCTACTTTTAATTTTGTGAGTTGGAACTACACTGTCCTAGAAAATAAGCATGACATCATTATTTTACTAATATAAAAATTAACCATGGCAGTGGCCCAAACACAGTGCCCTCGGGTGAGGAAGCACCCAAAACAGAATTCAACTTTTCAACCAGTAGTTGTCAAATACCTCTGCTTCTGTATACCATGTTACATCTTCTTAATAAAATATTTGTAATCATTAAAGGCATCAATAAAAATGCCTTAACATAAAAGGCAAAAGGGAATTTATAAAGACACATGTTGGCCACGGTGGTAGTCATGCAAAGTGATCTTTGTGTTTTCTTATTTAAATAGAGCCATCAGCAAATAAGAATCCCTCATGTTCTTTGGCATAATTTGTGAATTTATAGTATGGATAATAAAGAAAAATCAAATTAAACAGCAAAAAAAAATTACCACTATAAAATATCCTTGTGAGAAAATAAAAACCATTTTCATGAAAATGTGTTAGACTAGTCTAGTGATAAAATGTGTTACACTAGTCTAATGCATGTGAACTAGCTGAAGTTATTGTGTTGGGTTTTTGTATGGCAGTCCCAAACAAAAGCAAATTCTCACAAGGTAAGAATAAGTCAAGAATAAGCAGTTGATGAGCTTCTCATGTTTGAGAGATTTTACAACTATGATTGAT
The DNA here is from genome assembly GCF_030254825.1 of Meriones unguiculatus. Taxonomy (NCBI): domain Eukaryota; kingdom Metazoa; phylum Chordata; class Mammalia; order Rodentia; family Muridae; genus Meriones; species Meriones unguiculatus. The sequence goes on from NC_083351.1 coordinate 127,304,168, forward strand.
GGGAAAGCGTTAAGCAGAGGCATCATAAAACTCTCAAGGGTTTCTAGGAAACCTAACTAGAAAGCTTGTAGTGTGGATAAATGAAATGTTTTAGCGCTACTATTAAACCTAATTATATTTTCTTGTGTTCAGTTTTTCAGGAATTCTTTTGATTTTTATTCTTAGATGTTACCAAGTTTCTCAAGCACTTAATAGAGCACTCTATCAAGACCCCAAACAAACAGTAACAAATTAACTGAACTGAGTAAATATTGGAAAAATTAAGCTATTATATCTACTAATAGCTACAAAAAAAAGCAGGTAATGTTCCATGAATCCACACTCTCCCACTTTTGTGTGGAATGACAAAGACCAGTGTTTCTTCCGTCACCCAAAGAAGCCATTTGTAGAAATATGTCTTTGAATGTACAATCATTCGAGCCTGTCTTGTAACCCTGAGCCCATCTTCTAACCAAGCTGTTAACCAAGATGGTTGAGATCAAATTATTTCATCCAGCCTTCAATGCTCCAAAATACATTGAGAGAAATGGATAACGGAAAGCTCAGAGGCAACGTGCTAACAACTGGTCACCACACTCTTGGGAGCAAAAGGTATTCTCTGGCCCTAGGGCCTTTAGGACTGAGAATTCTGTGTTACAGGGGAAGTGAGAATCTTCATACCGGAGCTGTGGACTGTGAATATTCTTAATGTTATTTACCAAAATTACCGTTTCCCACAAATATAACTGAATATTAGAGATTAGTCATCTTTCTTTATACTTCAGTGTCCTGGTGGATGGTGTCTCAACCCCAACCAAGGTGAGATATGACAACCTAAGAACTTGTCTTGTTTAGTAACACCCAACTAGCATGAGGAGCATAATGCAGCTTCTTTAGTTTGTTTTAATGATATTTTTGGAGAAATTTAGGTAAGTGTTAATGAGGAACTTGACAAACATTCTCTTGGTTTTAATTGCAGCCTTAACATGGGTTTTCTACAAAGGTTATGGCTTTAACAACAATAACTATGGCAGCTGTGACTATTCCCATGCAAGATTCTAAACAGACTCGATGAATAACCCATTTTACAGAATGGGGCAATTGTGATTTCAAGGACATTCATCTTACATTTTCTCTAAGAGGCTGAAATTCTTTGAAGTTCTTCCATGCATGTGGCCCTCTGTTTTTGAAAGAAATAGTTTATAATCTACTTAGTTTTGAAATAATTTAAAAATTATTAAGATTATCACTAACAGCTGGTGATATGGCCAAGTGGGTAAAGATCCTGCTCACCTGATCCCCCATATCTTAAATGATAGAGAAATGGTCCCAAAAGTTGTCCTCTCACTACCACATATGTGCTGTCTCATGTGTGACAGTTCACAAACCCATGCATGCACAAACACATACACACACATACACAATCAATGAATAAATGTGTAAAAAGATTGGTAACTAAAAACAGAGAGATTCTGTGTGAAAATCTGAGGATGTTTCTAGGCAACAAAATATTTACCTTTAAGTGTTTAATCTATGGTTTCTCATTTGATTAGTTTTTTTAATGGTTTATTTTTTGTAAACCAAGAACTTTATCTAACCAGATAAGAAAAGTTCCAGGAACTGCAAAGTGTCACCTCATGGATTATTCCCTTGGCAGACAACATTTCATTTATATTTTTCTAATCTACCAATTATGTTTTAGTTCTAATGAGCTTCAAATTTTTCTTGAGTCCTTGTTAGCTTTATGGTCTAATAGTTTATTTCCAAATTGACTCTGCAAGTTCATTAAATATGTGAGAACAAAACCCTACAGATTTCAAATCTAGAAAGTGAACTATTTCAAGCCCTCACAATGCCAAATGACTGTCTAAATTCTGACATGCAGTGATTAAACAGGATGTTTTCTTTTCTCTTCTTATTTTTTATATGGTTCTTTATTAAAAAGTAAAGAAGCATAGTTAGAACAACATCCTATTATTAACTTAAGTATATTATTAACTTAAGGAAAGAGTTGAATTTTTTTTTTTGGAGTGGAAATAAAATTTCTCAGCCCTTTATTTTATAGAGGATGCTTCTCTTAGTGTGTTTGTTTTATCCTTATGAAGAGTTATTTATTTCTATTTTTTTAAAACAAGGTTTCATTTTATCCCAGGCTGGCCACAAACCCATCACCCTCTCTCCAGCTTCCCAAATGCTGAAGTTAAAACCAAGAACATTTCCTTTTTAATTAATTAATTAATACAATGTATTCACTTTGTATCCCAGCTGTAGCCCCCTCCCTTGTCTCCTCCCAGTCCTCTTCTCCCCCTATGCTCCTCCCCTATCTTCTCCCCTTCTATCTGCCTTGCCTATAAGGTCTCATCAAGGTTGGCTGCATCATCTTTCTCTGTGGCCTGGCAATGTTGCATTCCCCTGTCCCCCAAGAGAAGAGATCAAAGACCTGGACACTGAGTTCATATCAGAGGCAGCCTCTGCTCCCCCTACAAGGGAAACCATTTAGACACTGAGCAGCTATAACATTTCTAATTTCCAGAGACTGACTTATTTTACTAGATTCTGGCTCCAGACATCCACCATTAGAGTCAGCAATATCATGAATATTAGATCAGTATTCATTATCACCATTGAGAACATTTTCAGCCTTTGAGTAACAATCTGAGAGTTTTTATGACTATTTGCTCCTGTTTTTTATCAAGAAAAAAGTAGGAACAGGAGTTACTGTAATATTTGAGAGACTTATTCCTTCTCTTTAAACCCTTCTTCTCTTTCTGCCTTTATTATTCTTTTTCCCTTTCCTCCCCATTCTCTTTTATCCTATTATTTATTCTTTTATTTATGTCTGTATGTCTATATGTCTATCTATATGTCTGTCTGTCTATTATGCATCTATCTTCTATCATCTATTATCTATATATCTATATGGCTATCATCTATGTATCTATCACATACATGTCTGCATATACATATATCATCTATCTACCTAATATGTATACATGCAGATATGTCTATTTTTAATTTTAGAAAATTCAAGATGCTTTTAAAATGTATTATTTTTATATTAATTACAGTTTATTTACTTTTTATCCCAGCTATAGCCCCCTCTCTCATTCCCTCCCAACCCCACCCTCCTTCCCTCATCTCCTTCCTGCCCCTCTCTAAGTTAAATATCAAGTAATCTAAGTTGACAAATCAAGCAATCTGATAAAAAATGGGGTACAAAACTAAACAGAGAATTCTCTGTAGAGGAATACAGAATGGCAGAGAAACACTTAAAGAAATGCTCAACATCCTTAGCCATCAGAGAGATGCAAATCAAAATAACCCTGAGATTTCACCCGACACCCATCAGAATGGCTAATATAAAAAACTCAAGAGACAACACATGCTGGAGAGGTTGTGGAGAAAGGGGAACCCTCCTCCTTTGCTGGTGGGAATGTAAACTTGTACAACCACTTTGGAAATCAATCTGGCACTTTCTCAGACAATTAGGAATAGTGCTTCCTTAAGATCCAGCCATACCACTCCTAGGCATATAACCAAAAGATGCTCAAGTATACAACAAGGACATTTGCTCAACCATGTTTCTAGCAGCTTTATTTGTAATAGCCAGAACCTATAAACAACCCAGATGCTGCTCAGTTGAGGAATGGATACAGAAATTGTGGTATTTTTACACAATGGAATACTACTCAGCAATTAAAAACAATAGTCAAATTTGCAGGCAAATGGTGGGACCTAGAAAAGATCATCCTAAGTGAAGTATCCCAGAAGCAGAAAGACACACATGGTATATACTCACTTTTAAGTGGATACTAGACCTATAAGATATGATAAACATAATGAAATCTGTACACCTAAAGAAGATAAACAAGAAAGTGGACTCAGGGTCAGATGATCAATCCTCACTTAGAAAGACAAATGGGATGTGCATTGGACTTAGGATAGGATCCTACTGCAGAGGGCCTCTGAAAGACTCTACCTAGCAGGGTATCAAAGCAGATACTAAGACTCATAACCAAACCTTCAGCAGAGTGCAGGGAATCATATGAAAGAAGGGGAGTTGTGGAAGACGTGGGAAGGGGAAGGGAGATGTGGAAAGGATAGGAGCTCCACAAGGACCAAATATATCTGGGCACAGGGGTCTTTTCTGAGACACTCCGCCAAGGACCATGTATGGATATAACCTAGAACCTCTGCTCGGATGTAGCCCACTACATGTCAGTATCCAAATGGGTTCCTTAGGAGAACAGAGACTGTCTCAGATAAGAACTCAATGGCTGGCTCTTTGACCGCCCCCCCTCAGTGAGGAGCAGCCTTGCTAGGCCACAGAAGAGGACATTGTAGCCAGCCCTGGAGAGACATGATAAGCTAGGTTCAGATCGAAGGGGAGGAGGACCTCTCCCATCAGTGGACTTAAAGAGTTGTATTTTTTTTTCTTTCCATTTATTTATTTATTTATTTATTTGTTTGTTTGTTTATTTTAACAGTTACATTTTATTAACTCTGTATCCCAGCCGTGTCCCGCTCCCTCGAAGTGAAGCAAAAATGCACAGACGTAGCTGGAATTTTTGCCAGACACTCTTCATACATTTTCATCTTTTATTGTCCCAAGGTACTGCAAATGTTCTTTGTTCTTTTTTCATTTGTCCCTCTATAATCTTTAACACATGGAAAGTAATAAGTCCAAATAAGAGTAGTTTGCTTATCTAAAGCCATAAACCTTTTGTCACATAACAGCACATTTCATCAACTTGCCCCAGTGTTCTTAGGTACACAGAGTTGCACTGATAAGTTTACCTTTACTGTCTTCTTAAGAATTCCCTGGTTCCTTCTGGTTTACACTTCGTTCCCTGCACAGACAAGAAAGCCAAATCTTGCACAACAATTTACCTCTTTTAGCCTGAAGGCTGAAAAGCTCAAATTCAAACAGAGCGCTTCTTCAGCTCTATCCCAGATACTGTTGTGCTGAGATTTGGAGCACATTCTTTTTCACACACAGGGAGCCTTTTCATTTAAGTCATGCTTTTGAAGACAGAATGAAGCCTACTGCTAAATAATTGAGTAGAGGTCCATGTAATTAGAGCTTCAAAATCAAAATCTACAAAAGGACATCATGGTGGCTTGAATGAGAAATGTCTCCCATAGGGTTAAATATTTGAAAACTTTGTCCAGTTGGTGGTGCTACTTGGAACCTGTAGGAGATGGAGTCTTGCTGGAGAACATATAACACGTGGGGGCAGCTTTGAAGTTGTATAGCCTGACCCCATTTGCTGTTCTCTTGGCTTTCTGGGTGTGACTGAAATCTGATCAGCCAGTCTCCTGCAGGCGCAGCCAGGCTTTTCTACCTGTTGTCATGGTGGTCTCTATCCATGTGGAGTTACAAGCCTAGATAATTCTTTCTCCCTGAGTTTTTATTTGAAGCAAGAGAATAATGACTAATGCCTAGACCAACCTCATTGTCTTAAAATAAATTCAGATGAGCTCCAGAAAGAACAACTACTGGAATCTTTGGCATCCACCATGCCTAATTGGTCTGACATTTGGGGATAACATCCAGGCACATTACCCAGTAAAGTCCCTATTTTCTGAAGAGAGGCAAAGTAGACAGTCCTTATGCTTGTAAAGTTCAGACATTTACCAAGATTTTTATATTATCTTTCTTATGTCCTCTTCAATTTTTGTTCCCTTCACACATCTCCTCTTTTAAGATGCTTCATACCAACTTGGCAGCCCTTGGCCAGCTCAAATTAAGATTCAGTAAGTAAAAAGGTACCCAAGTTTGGAACTACAAGGGGCTGAAACTCAGAATTCTGGAGTTCAGATTTCATGGATATATCTTATTAGGTAGTGAAAGATATGTAACCATAGAAAGCTGCAACCACTTTTAAAAATTAGATTCTCACTTGTAACAATGGTGATATCAATAGGTATTCTGGGGGAATGAAAGGGAGAAATTTTATGGGCATATACACACAGTGAGTTGTAATTTATTTGAAATAGGAAACAACATTCAAGAAAAAATACTATTCATAAGTAGAGGGTTCTAAGAGTAAGGACTTGTTCAAATGTTAGCAATACTGAAATTCAAGGGAGCAGTATCTCAGAAATGCTTAGAAATTCAAACAGAAACAAAAACAGTTTCCAGAAATGAAAAGCATAAAATAAGTTCCATCTTCTCTACGTATTTTCTAGTGTATTTAATACACAATATGTGTATTTCTTTGCCTGTGCGTTAGAATTGACCCTGGATTTCCAGGGTAAGACTTGTAACCTCGATCTAATGCAGACCTATAAAAATGGTGTTCATTAAAATATAGTGTATTTCAATATTGCACATTTAAATACCCCCTTGCATCAGCTTTATTGGCAGCTGTCATAAAGAATAGTAAGACTCATGAGATTTGCTCAGTACTTCTAAAAGTTCTAACGCTGTGTTTAATATGCGCTGAGATCAGGTCAAAAGACTATTCTTTGATGCGTCTTTAGAGATGATAAGATCTCTGCATTTATTTGTATGTTTTTGGTCTTGAGATACTGTCTCATACATGGCCATTTGGCTTTGAACTGCCAAGAAGCTGAGATGCACTTGATCTTCCTGCCTTTGTATCCCAAGGGCTAGGATTACGGGTGTGTGCCATCACGCGTGACATCAGTATTTATGTTTGACAGGCACTTTTATTGCTGTTCCAATTGTGCTACAGTGCAATGGAAAGGAAAATCCGTATAGAAAATCCATGAAAGCCCCCTTTCTTCTGAAGCACACGATGTACACATCGGGTTTTTGCAAGGCGCAGCGTGATCAACATTCTAAGACTTCAGCAAGAGTTGCACTGTGCCAGACTTTGTGATTTCAGTTGGTTAGCCATGCAGTAATTCATGGCCGAAGATAACTCGCATCCCACACAATTCTAGTCAAAGACATCTTGTTGAGGTTCCTGCAGAATTATAACCTGTGTTGTTTAATTTTAATTTGCTGGCATGGAAGGAGAGCTAATGATATTGTTTTACATTCTTTGCAGCTGTAATTATTTTGTCCTGACAAAGGATATACAGAAAGAGTTCATTGGGGCCCAGTAGGACGCTGTCTGTCAGAAGCACTGGGAAGAAATTCCAGTGTTTGATATTTTGAAGGAAGTGTCAGTTCAAACACTTGTGTTCTTAAACTTTTATAATCTAAAGCTGTAGTTTTCTTTCCAAGAGACTGTAGTACATGTATCCAGCTCTTTAACATGATAACTTTATCAGTAATGACTCCTGTTTTCAAATACATTAGTGGACTGTGTGATCACACTGTGACCCCTGTGACTGCCGTTCACAGGATAGAGGCTGTTTGAGTTTCCTGCCTTTGTTTGGTCAATGTCACCCTGCAAAGTTCTTGTGCTTGTGTTTGCTCCTGGCATTTCCTCAGCTAAGACCCATAGAAAGTTACAATATCTTCATAGGTAACATCCTGAAAATTGCATAAAATATATTAGAATCTGTGTCAATGGATAATGGGTGCAAAATGAAAAACGTCAAAGAACACCTTTTTCCTCAGAGTAGAGTGTATATATTTATGTACATAAGGAAGAAAAATTATGAAATGACAACACTAATTATGTATTTTACTTTAAGCATACTGAAATCATAGATTCCAACACATTGAACCCTGTGGAATTTCAGAGGCTTCCTTGGTCTTAGTTTGCAACTGTTTATGTTAATGGATATAACAAGATTTTTTTAAAAATTGCATTTAAGTCATTCCTAGTGAGCTAATATAATAATAATAACACTTTGTTCATGATGTTTATCTACTGAGATTTCACACTTAGTTCTGTCTCTGCAAAATAACATTAAAATGAAATAAATTTGGCCCATTTCACATTTCAGACAGAAATACAAAGAAACAACTTGTGTCTAATAGCATCTTTCTGATAATACGAGATCATTGTCTCTATTGACAATCAGATGACTTACTGAATAAGGATTTTTTTATGTGAAAAAGTACTTAAATTCACAGGACAGAAAAAAAATTAACAATAAATGTAAGATCCTTTCTGTCTATTTTGTATGGCACTTCTGTTTGTGTATCAGCAACAGACTTCAAGAGAACATTGGCACACATTTAAGCATGGAAAGAACAATTATTTTGAAAATTAGCTCTTTCTATTACTAGTTATATGACAGTAGCACTGTCTTATAAATGATGAGAGAGCTATAATTGAATATTATGGCTTGTTGTGCATCAGTAGATTAGTTTGTGCATACTTCCTTATAGCTATCCTTTTTAAAAATTTTAAAATATTTTAAAATTATTAGTTTTTTCACCTTGTATCCCAGCTGTAGCTCCCTCCCTTCTCCCTTCCCAATCCCATCCCCTTTCCTCCCTCTTCTCCTCTCATGCCTGTTCCACAGTCCACTGATAGGGGAGGTCCTCCTCCCCTTCCATCTAATCCTAGCCTATCAGGTCTCATCAGGATTGGATGCATTGTTTTCCTATGTGTCCTGGTAAGTGTGTCTCCCCCTCTCAGGGGAAGGTGATCAAAGAGCTCACCACTGAGTTCATGTCAGAGACAGTCCCTGTTCCCCTTTCTAGGTAGGGTATTCCACTTAGAGACTGAGCTGCCATGGGCTACAGCTGTGCAGAGGTTCTAGTTATTTCTCACAGAGTGAACTATCATGACAATATTATTACAAAGTATAACTGAATGTCTCTGAACTGTACAGTACTAGAAGATTCATAACAATGACAAATAATGGTTTGGGATGATTAGATTAAAATTGTTTGTTTTTTAGAAGAAAAGAAGCATTCTGGTTAAGGAAAAATATAGCTAAATGGTAAAAAAAAATGATGTTGTTAGAAGAGAGAGGAGGGATATGAAGCAAAGTAAAAAGAAGACAGTAACACAGAACATCAAATGCAGACCACAGTGCTAGTCTCTGGATAATTTACTGTCTTATTCTCTCACAGCTGACTCAGTACGAGTCTTTGAAAAAGGCACTAAATCATAGACAGAGGACAGACAATTAAATTCACTAGATTAAAATCCTAGCTCAATTGTTTGCTGGAAACGTGCCCCAATCCTTCCTCTTCTGATAATGAAATGATGGTAGTATCAGCCGTGTAGTTACATTCTTGAGAAAATTAACAATAACTCAGCCATAGCTCAATCAAAGTGAATGTCATGTGATAGATGAAGGTAACTAACTATTGATCCCTATTGAACTATTTTTTTTTTTATAATAGCATAATCCTGGACCTTGTGACTTGAAACTGATTTCAATGGAGCAAGGACAAATTTGAAAAAGAACTTAAAAAGAAATAAATATTTTTCACATAAAACCAGGTTTATGGTGTGTGAAAATATAAAGATAACTATCGTGTTCATAGCTTAGTTATTTGACTTCTCATCTTCACATAAAAGATAGACCATTTTCTGTGATATTTATCCCTGGTTGAATATTTTAAATAGTGATATATTAAAATATTCACAGAAAGTTTTAACAAGCAAAAAAAAAAATGCAGGATTTTTTTTTCATTAAAAATAATCCAAGCACTGTGAATTAAACTGCTAGGGAAAAAATGCTTTACATTCTACCATGATTCCTGCCACGCTTTAAAATGTGATAAATTGTTCTTTATTGGCGATGTATTCTTTGGCTTGCAGAGAATGATCTCTGCCCCCAGCATACATAAATTTGGAATTGGGATCTGGATGTGAAATGTTTAAACTTCTTGTGAAGTAACTCATTCTGACACTTGTAATTGTAAGGCTGTTCCAGGCCCTTGAAAAAGAGGCAATGTGTTCCTGCTATACAAGACCAGGGCTACCTGAATAATACCACTTGGGTCACGTGTTTATTTTTATTTTTTCTATTTTTTCTTTTTTTTTTAATTTTATTTTCCTCATTAGTTACATTTTGTTAATTCTGTATCCCAGCTGTATCCCTCATTCCCTCCCCAATTTCACCCTCCCTCTCTCATATCCTCCCTGCCCCTTTCCAAGTCCACTGATAGGGGAGGACCTCCTCCCTTTCATATGACTCCCTTTTGTCAGGTATTTTCAGGACTGGCTGCAAAGTCCTCCTCTGTGGCCTAACCGTACAGCTCCTCCCTTGGGAGGTGGGGAGGTCAAAGAGCCAGTCATTGAGTTCCTGTTAGAAATAATCCTTGTTCCCCTTACTATGGGAAACCAATTGGTTACTGAGCTATCATGGGTCACATCTGAGCAGAGGTTCTAGGTTTTATCCTCTCATGGTCCTTGGTTGAATGTCCATCTCAGAAAAGACCCTGTGCCCAGATATGTTTGGTCCTTGTGGAGCTCCTATCCTTTCCACATCAAACTCCCCTTCTTTCATATGATTCCTTGCACTCTGCTGAAGGTTTGGTTATGAGTCTTAGTATCTGCTTTGATACACTGCTAGGTAGAGTCTTTCAGATGCCTTCTGCGGTAGACTCCTTTCATACGTTCAATGCATATCCCATTTGTCTTTCTAAATGAGGATTGATCATTATACCTCATGTCTGCTTTCTTGATTATCTTCTTTAGGTGTATAGATTTCATTATGTTTATCGTATCTTTTAGGTCTATATAAGCGAGTATATTCCATGTTTGTCTTTCTCCTTCTGGGATACTTAACTTGGAATGATCTTTTCTAGATCCCACCATTTGCCTGCAAATTTCATGATTTCCTCCTATCCATTCCTCCGTTGATGGACATCTGGGCTGTTTCCAGGTTCTGGCTATTACAAATAAAGCTGCTACAAACATGGTTGAGCAAATGTCCTTATTGTGTACTTGAGCAAATTTTGGGTATATGCTTAGCAGTGGTATAGCTGGGTCTTGAGGAAGCACTATTCCTAATTGTCTGTGAAAGCGCCAGATTGACTTCCAAAGTGGTTGTACCAGTTTACATTCCGACCAGCAGTGGAGAAGGGTTCCCCTTTCTCCACAACCTCTCCAGCATATGTTGTCACTTGAGTTTTTCATCTTGGCCATTCTGATGGGTGTAAGGTGAAATCTCAGGGTCATTTTGATTTGCATTTTCCTAATGGCTAATGACGTTGAGCATTTCTTTAAGTGTTTCTCTGTCATTTGATATTCCTCTACAGAGAATTCTTTGTTTAGCTCTGTTCCCCATTTTTTAAGTGGATTACTTCATTTGTTGCTTTTCAGCTTCTTTAGTTCACTTCAAGTCTCTGAAGAAAGAAATTGAAGAAGATCTCAGAAGATGGAAAGATCTCCTGTGCTCATGGATTGGTAGGATTAACATTGTGAAAATGGCCATCCTGCCAAAAGCAATCTACAGATTCAACTCAATTCCCATCAAAATACCAACTCAATTCTTTTCAGACCTTGAAAAAAAGATTCTCAGCTTCATATGGAGAAATAAAAAAACCCAGAATCTCCAAAACAACCCTGTACAACAACAGATCATCTGGAGGTATCTCCATTCCCCATCTCAAGCTGTACTACAGAGCAATAGTAATAAAAACTGGTTGGTATTGGCATAGAAACAGAAAGGAGGATCAATGGAACCACATAGAAGACCCAGAAATAAACCCACGTACCTATGAATACTCAATTTCTGACAAAGCAGACAAAACCATTCAATGGAAAAAAGATAGCATCTTCAACAGATGGTGCTGGTCTAATTGGATGTCTACATGCAGAAAAATGAAAATAGATCCACATTTATCACCCTGCACAAAACTAAAGTCTAAGTGGATCAAAGACCTCAACATAAAACCAGATATGCTAAATCTATTAGAAGAAAAAGTGGGGAACAGCCTAGAACTCATTGGCACAGGAGAGAACTTCCTGAACAGAACACCAACAGCACAGGCTTTAAGAGCGACAATCAATAAATGGTACCTCATGAAACTGAAAAGCTTCTGTAAAGCAAAGGACACCGTCATCAAAACAAAACGACTGCCTACAGATTGGGAAAGAATCTTCATCAACCCTTTATCTGACAGAGGACTCATATCCAGTATATATAAAGAACTAAAGAAGCTGAAAAGCAACAAAGTAAAAAATGGGTTACATGTTTAGATAACTGAGTTCAATCAAACTTCTAAGATTGAGAGATTAGAAGCCCTTTCTAGACTCTCATTTAGAGTGAGGATGATAGAGAAAGATTTATGAAGAAAGCAAGATTGAATCCAGGTTTTAACTGATTTTCTCTTCTTATCTAAGAGAGATAAGAAGGCAGTGCATTTTTAAGTTTGAAGAATGATTTCTATGTACAAAGAACTGTCTTTGATTTTTCAGGACACAGGCTCTCAGAAGACCTGAAGCTGATTTGTGTATCACAAAATCTGATTGGAAGGAGATCAGCAGATGACATTCTTAGCACAATTTTCATTCCATGTTGCAATTAAGAATATCTCTTTAAATGCAGGTAAATGGTGGGAACTAAAAAAGATCATCCTGAGTGAGGTAACCCAGAAGCAGAAAGATACAAATGATATACACTCACTAATAAGTAGATATTAGCCATATAATGTAGTATAAACACACTAAAATCTATATCCTAAAGAAGCTAAACAACAGGAAGATCCTAGGGAAGAATCTTAATCCTCATTCAGAAGGGCAAACAGGATAAACATCAGAAATAAGAGAAGACAAGGAATAGGACAGGAGCCTTCCACAGAGGACCTCTGAAAGATGATACCCATCAGGGTATCAAAGGAGATACTGAGACTCATAGTCAAACTTCAGGCAGAGTGCCAGAATCCTTAGCAAAGAAGGAGGAGATAGAAAGACCTGGGAAGGACAGGAACACCACAAGATAAACAACAAAGCCAAAATACCTGGGCCCAGGGGGCCCTGCAGAGACCAATACTCTAGCTAAGGATAGTGCATGGAGAGGACATAGACCCCATGCTCACAGAAGCCCATTGGCTGCTCAGTTTCCAAGTGGCTTCCCTAGTTAGGGGTACAGGGTCTGTCTTTGACATGAACTCAGTGTCTGGCTCTTTGATTACCTACCCCTGTTGGGTGCAGCCTTGCCAGGCCACAGAGGAAGCTGATGCAGCCAGCCTTGATGAGACCTGATAAGCTAGGTTCAGATGGAAGGGGAGGAGATCCTTCCCTATCAGGGGACTAGGGAAAGGGCATAGGGGCAGAAGAGGGATGGTGGGTGGGGCTGGGAGGAGATGAGGGAAGGGGTTACAGTGGAGATACAAAATGAATAAATTGTAAAAAATAAATATATAAATAAAATTAAAAAACAAAAAATGCTTCCTTTTCTTGTGTTCTATTTTTCATAAATTTTATTTTGATGCCTCAAATCTCCAGTAACAAACTGAGATGAGGCCCCTAGGATATGTTATGGATAATGAAAAATAATGTTTTCTCACACAGTAATTTCATGCATATGTCATAGTTTTGTTTTTCTTTTGAGTGTGCAAGGTTCACTACTGGACTGCTAAATGATGCTTGAAGATTTCAAAGCCACTTCTCATCCTGTCCTCATTTCACATAAAGTGGGCAACTCTCTCTTTCGTTGCCTACTGGCCGCTATAACCGGTCATCTTCTTTATGCCTTCCGGCTTCTACTGGCTTCTACCCAAGCTTATCCTTCTTTATTGTGACATGATACAACACAATACTGTGAGCCCTTTAGACAGCAGCTTATGTGTTTCACAACCTTTGAAGGTAACAGTGAGAGAGATCATGTGATAGCAAGGATATAGATTTTATCAATAATCATATTTTTAAAAGAGAAACTGGACAACATCTTTCACAATATGACCACAGCTGTGAGGAGGCAATGCATGCCAAACATTGGAAATAGAAATGACACTGGTTTAGAATAAGTGGAAGGTATAGTAACACTAAGTTTGAAAAAATAACAGAAACTATTTTGACCTTTACACTGGATGGAAAATTGAAGGAGTGACTGAAATCCAAATACTTGGAGTATCTGGATAATGCCAAGCTAACGTGAAAGGTAAGAGCTAGATTCGAGGAAAGGTATAGATACAGATAGATGTTGCCTGTGGGGAAGAGAGCTGTGAGGAAATAGTTCTTCCTTTCTTCATCCTCCAGTACTTAGCCAGTATTTCCCATAGGCAAAATTTATCTAGATATTTACACATCTTTATGGAAGGCATTCTACGGTGTCCTCAAAATGAACTAAAGAGCATGGGGGCTTGAAAGCACATATCACAAAGACTGAATATATATTCAAGCATACTGAGCAATAGTACACAAAGAGAAGGATTTCAACTTCTTTTATGGAAGGACACAAGTATCATATCGAATCTCATTACCTCCACATTAGTCCCCAAATAACGTCTAGGAAAATGCTTACTTTAAATTACTATCATGTATGGCAACATTTGGAAAAATAAAAAAACGTATAATAAGTGAATATATAACCGAGAGTCGAGTCCCGAGGCTCACCTCTTAAACTACTCAGTCATGAAGATAATCTCTTATTAAACAATGTCAAGTGGGAGTTAGTGCAGAACACTCTGTCCCTGCGATTTGCTTCTGTGCTAGCACATATATCTCCTAAAGTAAACACACAAGAAATTTAAGCCAGGCCAAGTCAAAGGGAAAAAGAAACGCAGCCAACATCAACGGGTAGATACGTATTTCCCGAGATTAGCCAAAGTGTGGATTGATTCTTTTCTGGTGAAGACAATACAAACTGTCACTGACACTGTGAAGAATTGGAGAAGACACCTAGAGGTATAAGATAAGCAGAAATTAAGCAACGCCATGGCACATGTGTGGCATAACATGGCATAGAGTACTTGGCAATATCCAAGTTGTAAATTAATGGAACTTTCCCTAGAAAAGTAGAGTAATGGGTGTCTTACGCGAAATTAACATGCCTTCCTTTTTTCTCTCTCTCTCTTTCATCTCTTAACATCTATCAGAAAAGCAAGTCATTGCCTGGTAATGAAAAAAGGAGGAGAAGATATCTTTCTATAATTAATTTTTTTTTTTTGTCTAGTCGCTAAAAATGTGTATTCATGACGGGTAGACAAAACAGCTTTAAATGTTTGTGGCAGCTTTGTAGAATTGAGAGAACATTGTTAAAGATGATAGGCTACTCAAGAAGACAGAAGCTGTGTCCAGTGATAGTCTTTGTATTTTCCAACTGTCTCTTGAATAATTTCATCAGCACTGATTTTCCTGGTGATGCCTTAAACAGTGCTACTATCGTCACCTAACTCACAAACCTCACCTAACCTAGTCGCCTCAGAAGTATTGAGTTTTGCTTACTAAAGTGACCACAGGCATTTCTTTACTAAATCACTGGAGGGTCTGGTGTGTGTGAATTCTGGTAGCCATCGCTAAAGCCTTCCTACTTTTACACATTCTTTGTGTGTATTTTGTTCTTAAGGACTTCTAACATGTTTGTTGGTTTTGCTAAATCACCTATGAGTTCTGTGACGGTGTGGTCTGTATTAAATGACTATACTTCACAACATACATTTATCCTTATACGATCTATCGCCCTTTCCCCTCGTGTTGTTCTCATGCATTTTAAATAGGAAGGTGCTTTCTCTCTCGCCTATCCTTGCACACATGCTGCTGCTGGAATTCCCATAGAAGAGTCGGTTATTTGAAGGTAAGTACATTAGGGCACCTAGCATTCCCGGCTGAATGTGTCATGGGCAGCTAAAATTCCGAAAATGTTACAGTTGGATTGTTACTTTTTAAGGAATTTTGTACATGTTTGAGTCAAAAGTGGTAGAGATATGAAACATAACGGTAAACATGGCATAATTCCTATCTCCAGACAACTTGAGTGTCAATGGAAGGCAGATTGGGTGAACAAAGGCAATGCTGGTTGTTATGGGTGGAATCATGTACCCTCAAAAATTCATGCATTAAAACGCTAATACCCCCAAATCAGACTGTGACCATACTTAAATATACGCACTTTAAAGGGTGACTAATTAAAGCTGAGGTCATCAGTGTGGCCCTCATCTCGCTTATCAGATCCAACTAAGTAGAGGAAATTTGGATGTGCAGAGACCCCACTATGTGAGAGCACTGAGAAAAGACACCTCACTAAGGCAAAGCAATGGGGGCTGGAGAGATAGCTCAGCGGTTAAGAGCATCAGCTGCTCTTCCAAAGAATCTGGGTTCGATTCCTGGCACCCACTGTGGCATCTCACAACTGTCTGTAACTCTGACACCCTCACACACATGTACAAGTAGGTAGAACACCAATGTACATAAAAATAAATAATTAATTAAAAAAAAACTAAGGCAAAGCAAGTGCTGTACCCCTGAGGCACACCTCCCAGACTGGTAGAGATTCTCACTATGGAAGGCATCTCAACTGACAAGGAACTTCTCAATATTGACCATAAAGGCTGAGTGGGTTGAAAGTCAAACTAGAACTCAAAAAACAGCAAAAATATCTAACACTCAGAGATGGAAGGTCTTAGATACCTAAAGAGTCGTGAGAAGAATCAGCAGAAAAGAAATTTCAGGAAGAATGAACCCAATTCAGAAATTTAAGAAACAAGGGCAAATGATGCATCATTTTTCTTTTAATTTTTTGAGAATATAATCACATAATTTCTACCTTTCCACCTCTCTCTCTAAATACCTCCTTGCTCTCTGTCAAATTCATGGTCTTTTTATTAATTGTTATATATATATATATGTTATACGTAATATAAATAAATTTCTAAATAATATAAATGCAACCTATCTGATCAGTCTGCACAATGTTACTTGTATGCGGCTGTGTTCAGGGCTATTTATCTTTTAGTTATGTTTGTATATGTGTGTGTTTGTACGTGTGCATGCAAACACATGCACGCACTGTGGTGCACATATAGGGGTCAGGGAACAACCTGGCACAGCTGTGTGGGTTTCAGGGACTGAACTCAGGCCATCCAGCTTGGCGGCAAGTACCGCCCTTGCCCCGCCACCCCGAGGAACACCTGAGAGCATATTTCATAAGACCCTTACCAAGGAGGAGGTTCCTCACCCTTTTTTCATACTTCCTTACTAAGGGACAAAAGGATGCTAATCTCTGGAATAGTGTCCTTCTCTGAAAAGTTGTGAAACGTCCTCAGCTTTAACTTACAATAATGTGAGTAAGTGACTAACAGAATTCACAGTAAGAGCTCCCCTGAGCCAGCGGTAGTACCTCATCATTGAAGCGTATTGGAGGTCAAGAAAACACTTTCCGTATTGTGCGGCACAGTCAAAGGCACTCCTATATTCCGTTTGCGTGCCTGTGAATAAATGCACAGTCTGGTCTTCTTGAGCTGAATGGTAGGCGTTCTCCTTCAGGACAATTAGATAACTAAGACTATGGCATACGGACATGAGCGTTATTAGAGAAAAGTCTTTATCTCACCTATTCTGAAAACATTCAAGAATGGAGATGCTTTGGGTTCTCTCAGAACCGGGCTGAGTGGCCCCTAGGCTATTCTCTACAGATTTCTCGTCTCAGTTAATAACTTGGTTACAAAATCCACTCCAATCTACATCCTATAGTGGTAAGAAGTTTGGTACAATATATGTAACTATTTACCACATAATAGACTTTCAATAAATTAAAAACAATTCCTATTTAAAAAAAAAAAAAAAAAAACCTTAGAAGCCAAATAGTAAATAAATGGAACACAATCTCCAAATTCCCAAACTTGGTGACTGGCAGAGAATGAGAATTAAGGGCAAAGTGAAATGTCAACACAACAACAACTCTTTTTATTGTTTTTATTTTGTTTGGTTTTTCGAGACAGGGTTTCTCTGTACAGCTCTGGCTGTCCTGGAACTCACTCTGTATACCAGGCTGGCCTCGAACTCATAGAGATCCACCTGCCTCTGCCTCCCAAGTGCTGGTATTAAAGGCATGTGCCATTGCCCCTGACTAAAAACAACTATTAATTTGCCTTTAGTTATTGAATAAAGGTCATTTATGCGAGAGAGTAACTAATGTACAGAGCACACAGATGGTGCAGCATGGAATGCCATTCCCTGCTGACATGTGTAATTTAGGTCAGCTTTTTCTGAAAGTTAGATCCAGGCCAGGGTAACTGAATCAACATAGCTACCAAGCTTGCAGAAATGGATTTTTGAATGGAATTGCTGACTTCCTTGCCTACGGTCACAGAACCAGGTGCCCTTGTTTAGCAGTAGCCCTAAGACTTTCATTTATCTCATAAATAGTCCTTGACTTTTTCTGATTATTTTTTCCTAGTAGTTTTGTTTTCCAAAGTATTAGGAGAATTGACAGGAAGTCTCTGAGGCAGTATTTGGAGAGCTGTAATTTTTCACTAGTTTCATTGCTTAGACGGAAAGCATAAATCAACTTGATAAATACCCAGTCGGGTAAAAGTGAGGTTCCCAAATGCTGAGATTTAAATTTGGAACATGCTGAGCTGTTGTGTAATGTTTGATTTTCAAAGCAGTTTTACCTTTCATTGCATGGAGCATTCATTGGATTTCTTCCTGTTGATTAGAGGATATCAGTGCAGCCCCCGTTTTAGAGAATCTTGCTGAGAACTCAGTAGGAAGAAAGTTAGATGTAGGATATGGACCAGTGTTCTGATGAGAGCACTGACTTGGTTCTTCCTACATGTTGTGACAGAGAAAGGGTGTGGAAACTCCTGTCTGAGAACATGCTGAAAAAGCTGTCATATGTCCAGACTTTTTACATAAGTAAAAACTATTTATCAGGAGCCTGTAAAATGTTCAAAGGTTGACAGCATTTTGATGAAGTGATAAATTAATTAGAATAAAGGAGAGTGAGAATTGTTGCAGAGGAGACTTGTATAATGGTCATATGGCATTTGTTGTGCTATTTTATAACCATTTCAAATGTTCTTTAATACAAAGATTTTAAAATGTTATGATGATATGACAATATATTTGTGATAATGTCAGAAAAATAAAAATAAGGTCATGCCATCCATGTCAATGAAATTAATTTTAAAATATATAGAGGAAAGATATAAAGAGCTTAGGATGTAAATAACTTCTCAAAAATGATACAGTTGGCTATTGGATTGTTTTCTACATAATTATTTTTAAATGTTCTAAAATTCATACAAAGAAGAGTAAAATAACGGATAAGAAGCCATTGTGTCTATTAATTGTAAGAAGAACCACAGAAGCAGGGCAGAGAGAACTTCAGAATCCCACAGAGGGTGGGAGGAACACTGGGAAATGCCTCCTTCTAGTCATGGCTGTTGCACTCATAAAATCACAGCAGCTGCAGGCAACTAGGGCTGTGCATATCCATAATCCCTCATCCCAGAGGGAGGGTGCTCACTGAGGAGCTGGTGGCAGTTAAGGTTTGCAGAGGGAAGAGGATTCATTCTCTTCTGTGGTGTTGCAGCTAATTAGTTGTCAGTACTCTAGTCAATAGCAATCATGTCAGCGGTCATGAGGTCTGGATGATTGAAGACAGTACACACAAACACGAAAATATCAAAGAAAACATTTGGAAGGAACTCAAGATATATAAGATATAGATATATAAGCCAGTATCTTTAGATGGACGAAACAGAAACTTCCTTAGTCATGTTGCTACTATACAGGGCAGCCTCTGATACAAACTTTGCTCAAAGCAGAACTGTCTGGATTCACGTTTCGTGTTGTGGCTTATTTTAAGAATAATGAATTGGGTTCAGCCATATTTTATTGTTCTGTCTTGGGGTAATTGATCTAATTTTTCATTTGCTCACAAATGAAAACAATAGAATCGTAGTTACATAACTGTAAATCATAATAGAATATCTATCATACATGAGTTTCATATAAAGTGACTAAGGGAAATTGGGGAAGGCAATTATTCCACTGTCTTTGACACATTTTTGTACAAGTTAGCAGCAGTAGCATGACCCTGAGAGGAGCTTTTTCTAATCACTTTGTATTTTGTACTTATTGTTTATGTCTCATTGTTTTACTTTCTGATAATATAAAAGGATTGCAGATGTTTCAAATACTATTTCTATTACAAAGAATAAAATAATTACTTACAATGTTATTAGTATCATTCTAACAAAAATATCTATGAAAAAGTCTAAGTGGCAAAATAATTTCTCAAAACAATAATTTTTTTCAAACATATCCCTGAAGAAATCATCTTATATATTTAATTTGACAGATTTGAAACTACTGCTTTCGTTGAGACTGCATTGAAAGGTGGACCCATTATTCCTGAATCTTCCTTGGCCTGAGCATCTCGCCAGGCAAAAGACACAGAGATTAAGGTGTAAGATGAAGTGATCTTGGTGCATATGTCTGTGTATCTTGGAGTATTTGTTTCTGAAACCCACACATGCTCTCAGGAGACGTAGCTGCACGATCAAGCAACAATGTTCTGGTTTCTGAATCAGCTGCAGTCGAGTTCTAGACGGGCAGGCAAGTGAGCCACCCTGGGGTGAGACCTCTGAGAAACACGGCTTCTGCTTCTATCTGATAAGAACTGCACGGAAATGTTAGGACAGAACTGCTCCCCTGAGATTGGTCAAGCAGAGGACCGAAACACACAGCAACAAAGTTACATTTTAAGCCACAGAATTTGAGTGTGGTTTCTGTCCCTTCACAAATCAAAAGACAATCAGAAGACTCAATGAAGTGAGCTTATTTTTCTCCTTTCTATATCTTTATTTCTCAATTTCCATTCTAACTGTTCGTTAGTATATATTAGCTCTAGGCATAAGGTATGGTTATGATACTTTCATATAAGTGGTACTTTGATTGCATTCCCCCAGTCCTCCAAACACATTACCATACTATTCGTTCCTTTTCTGTCATGATCACCACTTACTTTTAAGTCTTTTCTCCAGGCCCAAATATTCTCCTGCAAGCAGCATGAATTTTATCTCTCATTGTATGTCTTTGGGTTGTGTCTATTGTGTTTGTTGGCATCTATGAGAGCTAGAGAGCCAATCACAAGCAGATAGCCATCTGTAAATCACCTCATACAGGAGACAATGACCTATCTTAACTTTAATTCTCTTTGTTGTCAATTTCACAACTCAAGTGTAGACTAAATTGAAATACAGTTTTCCAACTGAAGAGGCAGTTAGTTGCCTGGGGGACGTAGGCTGATGTTGAAACACTTTTCAGTTCTCATAAGCTTATATATATATATAAAAAAAAGAATATTGTGTCTTCCTCATAGTAACATTTAAAAGAAGTGTTGAGCATGTTTTAAGCCCTCTCTCTGACACCAAGGTAAGATTAGTAGCAAATACAATAAACAATTAAAAATGATTTTATATGAAATAAAAATGTTTACAACTCCTAGCCAGGCTACACTATCAAAAGAGAATAAATTTTACGTTTACTTTTGCAAGGGTCAATGAAAGTTACTTAAGATAAAGAAAGTTATTCAATGTCTCTTCCAACTCGCTGTTATTTTAGATGAGTGATAACCATCTTTGGTGGGGAAGGCAGTTTAAAGAGTAAGATGCAAGCTGGCATAGTGATTGAAACAGAACGTGTCCCAAGCACCGACTATTAACATCTGTCATCATGCCTACAGAATGCCTGCAGTGCGGTGAGAACGTTTTACTGCTTTTGCTACCAAATGTGTCTCACATAGCTGAGAGTCTTTGGTTTGTTTCCCATACTGTAGTGCCGCCAGCCACAGACTATTTATGGCTACAATAAGAGAGTTCTTTATGCTCTTAGCAAAGTAAGCCAAAAACTTGGTTTTCCCATTAAAACGATAAAGTGTGTTTAAGTAATCATTTTGTTCCCACTTAAAAGAGAATACCTCCCTAAACATCCTTCGTTTGCTTAACTTATCTCATTGCAATTCTGCTCTATCAAAAGGGAGATTAAACGACACAATGGAAAACTGTTCAGTAGTGTCTGTGATTGCTGACACGAAATAGAATAAATAGCGGGTTGATTACAACATGTTCTGTTAAAAAAATTCTAAATTCCTCTTTAAATATCATCAAAGTAAGTAGTATGGCCCATCATAGTTTTATGAATATATTTTTTCAGTGTAATTGTGGTCAACATAGTAACAGAAACGTTGTTAAGCTTCGTGTCTATCTCAGGAAAAAATTTCTGTTCCAAATGTACATTTTTCTTTAATTTTTCATTAAAGAACATTGTGCTGCTAATGGGTGGAAGAAAATAATACCAGAGAGGCGATCATTAAATCACTTTAATGAGAATGAAAGCAATTTGCTAATTAAAAATCATATTCATTGGTTCTTTGCCTTACTTTTACACTTTTTCCCCCTTTTTTATTATTATCATTTATTACAATTTATTCAATTTGTATCCCAGCTGTGACCCCCTACCTCATCTCCTCCCAATCTCACCCTTCCTCCTTCTTCTCTCCCATGCCTTTCCCCTAGGACCTCCCCTTCCATCTGACCCTAGCCTATCAGGTCTCATCAGGACTAGCTGCTCTGTGGCCAGGCAAAACTGCTCTCCTCCCCAGGGGGAAATGACCATGCCACTGAGTTCATGACAGAGCAAGTCCCTGCTCCCCTTACTATTGACCCCACTTGGAGACTAAGTCTATGGGCTACAACTGATCCGGGATTTTAGGTCCTCTCCATGCATTAAAGTATTGTTACAGAAGAGTGTAAAATATCACGAGAAAACAAAACTGTAAAAATGATGATGCATATTATCAACTCCTCTAGAGTTTGATCTAAATAAGAGTTGACAAGTCAGAATATATGCTACCCATGAAGATCACGCATAAGAGAATCCTCCGATACAGTGTTCAGAAGTAAGCTCGAAGTGATTCTTGTGGGTGTGAGTACAGCGGGCTGTGTGGTGCCAGCAGGGAGCGCCACCATATGCAGCAAGCAATCACAGCTGGGTGTCATCACGCAGTGAAGAAGAGGGCAGTACACGTGGCATAGCGGTGCGTGGAGTGAGGGTTTGACGCCGAACAGTCACATGACAATGGTCTGTATCACTGGGTGCCCTGGCACGCCTGTGTAAAAACAGATAAAAAAAACAAAACAAACAAACAAACAAACAAAAAACAACACTGATCTTTTGAAAGGAACTAATTCCTGAATCAAATATTAAACATATAAAATTATTTCTCAGGTAGGTGGTGAAAATCTCATTAAATGTTCATTATCTTCAGTTTTCTTCTGGAAAACATACGGTATCCTGTTACTGCAGTAACTAACAACGTAATGGTTTTATAACACTGGATCAATTACAAGCTCAAATTTCAAATTTTATATGATTAAAATAATTTCACATTGTTAAAGTAATAACAGAATATTGAAAGAATGTATTCAGAAATAAAATGTCATTTGCTGTAATTCATTTTTAATAAAGTAATTTATGCTAATGGATGCTGAAATAAGTTTAAGAAAGTTGAAATATGACTTAACCCTAAGACATAGACATAAAAATCTACTTTATTGATAAGAGCTTAAACTAAAGTTGGGACTTTTAATTTATTTCAGCCATGACTGGAAACTCAAATACTTGAAAGCTGATATTGAAATAAAATTCTATTAAATAAAGGACAAAATATCAGTTTTTAATTTATACTTCAACAGTACCCCATGTAACTGAATTGCTAAGACTCCCCTCTGATGCTACCATGTGGGCAGATGCAAAGCCAGGCATCTGGCTCCTCAGAGCAAGCCCTAACAACATCGGTTCCATCTATGTGGGGCTTTACACATTAGTGACTAGGCACATTTGCACCACACTTCTGGCACTCACTGTATCTATTCCTCATCTAACAGCAAGCCTGGCATCAGCCTCGTCCTTGGAAAATCTCTGGCACAGTAGGCTGGTTCACCTGCCCATACTCATACCTTCTTTTGAGTCCATGGGATGGCCTTCTCAGTTTTTCCTTTTGAAGTTGCTCTGTAAATATAATATGTTGGCCACTGAGTTTTCAGTAAGAAAAGTCTGTTTGGTTCTTTTTTGTAATTAGTTTTTGCTGAATTTATCATTTGAATTGTACTTTTTCTGATTTCATTGAATTATTTATCCGTATTATCCTATTTTGCTGCGTTTCTTTGTGAAAGTTATTTTGAATTCCTTTTCCTTACTTCACAGCCAGCCAGGATGCCCAGTGTAGCTGAGACGAACCTAATAATGAATCAGCAAATGCTGCGTTTCCTATACAGTCCATGTGCTGCCAAAGAGTCTACACAGTCTCCACAGGCCTGACCTTGTGTTGGCATCAAGTAAGACTATGATCCTGCTCACTTCAGAGCCCACCCTGTAGCCATCGACCAACAATACTTGTAGGTACAGTCTTTTTACAGCCTGAGACCTCATACTATGCAAAAGTACACCACATCAGTGAGTTCATAAACCACAATTGCTGACAAACTTGTGGCAGAAGAAAATGCACAGACACAACACTACTGAGTTCAAAATGAAAACTAGCATATCGGTATCCTAGCACCTGTCTACAGGCTTAAAGAGCCTACCCTGAAGTGAAAGAGACTCTGTGGCATTGAACTGCTACTCTAAATGCAGAAATATCAACAAGGGTCTGCAAAGAACACCCAAAAAGGAAGAAAACATCACTGATACCTCCAAGGGAGCATAAGTCTTCATTAACTAGAGAAAATTGTGAAATACTGAAAACAAGTGGCATGTAGAAACAGGTTTTGGCTATGACTCAAAATTACAGGCAAAAAAAAAGTAAAAATAAAGACTGAGAAAAAATTGAAAAAGCTTCTGCAGGACCCAGAGAGATGGCTCAGTCATTAAGAGCACATACTGGGGCACCTGGGTTTACCAAAGCAGCTCACAAGTTTTTATAACTCTAGCTTTAGAAGACTGGCCTCTGGAGTTCAATGCATTTGCCCATAAACAGAAACTATATGTATATGTATACATATATATGCATAATTTCATATATAATATATTCATATACAATTTCATATGTATAATTTAAAATGTCAAAGAAAACTTTTATACATCAAGGAAAGCAATCAACAAATTGAAGAGTCATTGTGTGAAACTATAGAAAGTATTTTTAAATTATTCATTGTATAAAATATTAATACCCAAAGACTAGAGGGAATCCCAGTAACACAAGAAGGAATCATTCATTTACAAATTAACAAAGGATCTGAATTAAAGAAAAAATTCACAAGATTTACAAATTTCCAACAAATAAGTTATAACTTCATTGCAGTAGGAATAGCCATCAACAAAACGGTAAAACAAAGTACAGGTATAGACATAGAAGACAAAGAGATTCTTGCACACTGATGGTAGAGCTATAATTTCTATAGCCACTTTCATCCAAACTTGCATGGACTTTTGTCAGAAAATAGAACAACCGTGTGATCCAGCAATCCTCCCACCGGTATATAAAGAAAGGAAAGGAAATCACAGTGCTAAAGGCACATCTGTACTCCAGGCTTATTGTGGGACTATTAACAACACTCAACATATGGAATCAACCCAGGGGTCTATCAGTGAATAAAGTGATAATGAAAACAAAATAACATCATTTGTTGCAATGGGCATGAGCCCAGAAAACATTATATTAAAGGAAACAATACAGGTAAAAAGAAAGACACCTCGTACATTTCTCTCTCAGGTTTGGACGCTGAAGAAGTCAAGCTCATAGAAATAGAAAAGAGTCATTTCCAGGTGCTTAAAAGGACAGTGAGAAAAAGGAGGGATAGAGAGACAATAGGTAAGAGGCAGCGGTGCAATTGACCTGAGTGCATATGTTCTGCTGTTTTAGAGTAGAATAGGAGAACACAGTCTATGTAAGAACTGAGGAGGACTTTGAATGTTTCTGACACAGAGAAGGGAGAGATGCTATGGTGTTGTGTGTCCTAATCATCAAGCAGAAAACGACAACAACACCAACAACAAATAATCAACAGGTGACCTAAATGAACCAGAGTAACTGAGATAACACTCGATGCTCATCAGGTTAGCTGAAATGAAAATGGACTGTCCTAAAGTGCTGGTAAACTAGGATATCGTTGCACATTTCTGGTAAGAATATGAAGCCAGTCCTGATGAGACCAGATAGACTAAGGTCAGATGGAAGGGGCAGAGGACCTCCCATATGGGTAGACTTGGGGAGGGGCATGGAGAGAGAGAAGAGAGGCAGGGTGGGATTGGGAGAGGATGGGAGAAGGGGCTACAGCTGGGATGCAAAGTGAATAAATTGTAATTAATAAAAAATATATAAATTTTAAAAAAGAATATGAATTTTCTAACACACACACACACACACACACACATACACACACAAGCACACCACACAATCACACTTAGTAATTACTTATCTCTAACCCTGTAATTACTATATGACCTAGTAATCCTGAAAATGTCCGCTCATAGATAAAAACAGAAACAGTACAAACATGCAAGAACCGGTGCATCAATAAATACAGTATGGGGAGAATGATCGATCAGTAAAGCAGAGGTCGGATTACCCAATCTCCCTACCTCATTAGTTTATAGTCTTCTGCTGCCTGTAATGACAAGGTAGGAGAGAGAAACATAACACCCTAAGCAATGTTGGAGCCAAATCAGTGGAGAACAGTCTCTGCTAGGGACAACAGTGAGTTTCTAGTAACAAATTCTGGTGAAGGACACCTAGGCTTGTATAAAGTTCAAATTGGGATAACCTAAATGATGACAGAAAGCCAGTTAAAATTAAGTAGGAAAATATATCTAGCCTACATCTACTTTTTTACTTTTGGTTATATGGGATATGGAACTAAACCCTAGCCTTGCTTTTCTCTCAGACATGCAGCCTTCCACATCGACTGTGCAGGCATGGGAAAGCCTTCCTCACTTCCAGTCTTCTATACTTGGCTCTCAGGGCTAGATTTTTCTTTCTCTCTTTATCTTCAAATTGTAAGGAGATTTAATAAGACATTTTATTCAGGATTAACATGTTTTCTTCATTTAAATATCAAGTACTTTCTATCCCATGATGCAAAGCTGCACATTGAGCGTTCAATATTTCTAAACTGTGACCAAAAGCAAAACGAAAAGGAGCAAATGTTTGGAAGATGATTTCAAGCCAAGGCATGGTAGAGCGCACTGTCATACCAACACTAAGGAAGTTAGAGGACCACAGCTTTGCTACACGGCAAGAGCAAGGACAGTTTCAGACACAGGAGACTGTTTCCTCCAAAGAATGGGAAACCTAGTTTCAATGGGCTAGGCTTACCATGGATGTTAAAAATGAATACATTAGACATACGGTTTCACTTGTAGGCCCATATAAGTGCCTCAAAGGCCTGAAGGAGATGGGAAGTGGCCAAGCATCTTTTAGAAGCTGCAGGGATGAAGGTGTTTTCCATGGTTTCAAATACTTAAATTCTGCTAAGTCTTACTTCTGGGAAAATATCATTAAAAGACCAAATATAGTTAAGAGTTGACTTTTTCCAAACTCATGGAAAACAGATGCTTTTAAAAGAAAAAGAGAGTGGATCTAAGGTTGTTCTGTGAAAATGCGCTTATATGCTAGAGAGAAGGAGTTTCTAATGAAGGCAACACTGTGGAGCTTGCAGGGTGGGTGGTGTGAGAGAGCATGTAGCGACAGCTTGTCATCACATTCCCCGGGTCTCCTAAACAGTCTTCAGTGTCCTCTCAGACTAGGCGGGAGAGTATGGGGCAAATCCAAGAGACTGTCGCTACTTTGAGGTTTTAGATCTAATTCTTACGTCTATTATTTTGTTCTACATATGTTGACTTTGCCTCCCCTGCATTTATGTGTGCACAGTGCGCATGTGTGATAGCCATGAAAATCAGATTGGGTGTCAGGTTCCACAGAACTGCAGCTACAGATGGCTGTGAGTCATCATGTGGATGCTGGGAACGGAACCTGTGTCCTCTACAAGAGCAGCAAGTGCTCTTGGCCACTGAGAAATCGCTCTAAGGCCCTTCTTTGGAGTTTTTGAGTAAAGAATTTATTCTTATCACAGAAACAAAAAATACTGAATTTTGTAGTGGTGCTATCGATATCCATGGGATTAGAAGGCAGAAAAAAAGACTTAAAGTACAAGTGAAGGGAATCTACACAAGGAATTTTTCACCAATGAATACACCCATAAAAATACCACCATGAAACATTAACAAACATACCCATCATCCCTCCAAATTTCTTGTGCTTCATTATAACATTTCCTATGTATTAGTTTGCATTTATTTGAATACACAATGGCTTTTTTCATTTTTCTTGACGATTTTGACACTTATTCTGTTGGTGAATATGTTAACCACTTGTTTTACAGGTACCTAATAGTGCATTGTAGAGCTCTGCCACCTTTCATTGATCAGAAAAACTGATAATGATATCTCAGGTATTTCCAGGTTGGAAGCATTATAAATACATGATAAGAACATTTCTGAGCAAGTCTACATCTCTAAATATGCTTTAACTTGTTCTTGGTAAACATTTCAAAGTAGAGCGGCTTGATAATACAGGTAGAATTGTCAAATTTAAAAGACATTGTTAGACTTATTGTTTTTCAAGGTGATTTTTACCATTGTATATTGCTACTAACAGAGATTTAGTTAAGCAGACATTTCTTGGCAAGAACACCAGTATCGTGTAATATAAAACTTTTAAGTAGTAAAAGGAAAGCTCACCAAAGAAGATATGTAGATATTCAATATGCATATAAAGAGATGTGAGATATTAATAGTGAATAGTGAAAATCATAAGATGGCAAGGAGTTATTGTCACGCTTCCACTAGAACGGCCAGATGAAGGAGAACGAAGGAGACTGACCACAGTAAGTGCTAACGAGGGTTTTCTTCCTCGCTGATTTTGTACTTTTTCTACAGCTGGCATAGACCTCCAAGTCGTAATTCTTTTCTCCTCAAAGAACATAAATAGAAGCAGTTAATCCTTATGGAGTCATTTTCAAACTCATTATATTCCATAGACAATTATTCATGTTCTTATTCTTGAAAAAAAATGTGCATTTTTTTTCATGGAATTACTGTCTCAGTTTTCCCCTCCTTTGGGACTGCTCCATCAGAATTTATCTTCGTATTCCTCTTCTTATCTTTTTAAAATGTTCCTGCCTGGGCTCTGACCTAAGCTTTGCTTTCTTCTTAGGATATACTTCACACCCTCAGTCTTTGTGTTTCAATGGGCTGTGCTCTGATTCATTGCAGTTTCCTTCAGATTACGTCTGTGTACTACTTAAGTGCTTCTAATTGGATTTTTAAAATTTATGTATTATTTATTATAATTTATTCACTTTGTGTCCTGACTGTAGCCCCCTCCCTTGTCTCCTCTCAGTCTCACCCTCCCTTCCTCTTGTCCCCCTATTTCCCTCCATAGTAAGACGAGCAGGGGCTGTCTCTGACATGAACTCAGTGGCCAACTGGGGTTTTTTTTTTTAACCCATACATACAGCTGATTAAACACCTCAAAACCTTTTGTACATTGCAAATGAATAACAACCCATGGTTCTAGATTTTTTTCTTAACTCATTATTTCTGTCTTATGAACTTACATATTAACTTCTATTTATCCTTCTATCTACTTTTCCACCAGGAATCCTGGAGTTTTCTTAGATTGTGTTAGATATTGGTATTATATTTTACATCCCTCCAATCATGGGACCTAATAATCAAAGTGATTTTGAGTTGTCTCAGTTCCCCACTAGAAGGAAAGCACTTTGGATCACATTTACGTTTTCTACCACCACATCCTTATGCTTAGAACTTAGTAGACATCCAATTAATATTAGCTTGTATGCATAAATGAACACATTGCTAAATCAATACTAACACGAGGGCCTCTCCAGCTGGAGAGATGCCTCTGTAGCTAAGGGCCCTGGCTGCTCTTCCAGAGAACTGGGTTCAATTCCCAGAACCAAATACATGGTGGCTCCCAACTGTCTGTAACTCCAGCTCCAAGAACCTCCATACTCTCTTCTGGTTCCACGGGCACCAGGTATGCAAGTGGTGCACAGACATGCATTCAGGAAAAATTCTCATAAACGTAAAAAGCTTTTTAAAAAGCGCTTTTGTGGTTGCAGAAAAAGAGCCCCCAAGATAAGTGAGGAAGTTAAAAAGATCTACATCATTGGAGCATATATCATAATGAACAGAACTAGTGCTGACTAAGCCTTCAGTATGCCAGAAAATGGACTGTTGAAGCTAAGTTCAGCAGGCCTGTCCTGCCTCAGTGCAGTTTGTTAAACTCTGCACCTCTTGAGGAAGTGTGCTATGCCTCAAGACTAAAGTGTGTGTTTGATATTCAAACACTGGGCAAAAAAGAAGCAATAGATTTATGATGAATTGACTCTAACACTGAAAACACAGACTAGCTTAATAGGGAGAAGAAACTGGTGGAGAAGGGACTGACTGTCCTGAGGAATCCTGGAGTGTATTCTAGCTAACAGCAGCCCACCAACACTGTGTGACTGTGAAAAGCACTGACAATGCCTCTACCCTTCATTTATTTCTCTCAAGCTTGCCAGCTTTACTGACTTTAAAGTTTACTCAATTTTTCAAACATCCCACTGGACCACATGTGATTATATTATTCAGAAATACACACGATATCACATTTTATTCACAACTGCTATGCATATAAAGTCATATACCTGATATGCGAGCTTTATTGTTCGTTAAGGGCACCTAATGATTGTACAACTTGTAAAATGTTTCATAATAGTATGAAGAATTCTATGTATTTGGAAGTTAGAGGATTTATGCCTTTTCCATGACTTTAATCAGGGATGAGTTCAATGAATTCAAAGCAGCTCATCAGTGAGGCAAGCGGAGAGGATTAAGCAGGGGGGAAAAAGACATATATCAATATTTGTTTAGTTGAATTGCCAAAGATAATGGAATTTATTTCATGAAAAAATAAATACTGGAAGCACTTACCCATGGATATTGGCAGAACCAAATCAAAACTTCTTTATCTTTTGCCTACATGAACAAAACCCTGCCCATTATTAATTTCAAACCTAGGGAAACAGTTTTTACTTTCGTGTGCTCAACACATGATTTTCCAGCGACTGCCATTACCTTATGCATATTTACTTTGCTCATTGATATTATTCTGCTTTGATTAAGTAATCTAATGGAAAATATGGAGTACTCTCCTCAGAAGCCACCAAAAGATCAGTTTCTGTAAATGTGTGAAGAGATAAAAAAATGTCTAAAGATCGGCCTGTGGTTTATTTGTATCAATAGAATTGATTATGTTCGTCTTTCTAATAACAGTTTATTGTTATCCTTTTAGAAGAAAGTTCCCTGTCTTTTAAAAAGAAAATTACACTTCACAAACTGATGCATACAAATAACAAAATGTCTATGTAATAAAGCAAATTAACATAGCTTTCATTTCAAATAGTTCACATTTTTTTTGTAACAGGAACATCTAAAACTTACTTGCTTAATAAATTATCTAATGAGATACAAGTTTATTATATTCCTGTGTTGTACGTTAGTTTTTTCGAACTAGCTGTGGATGAAGAGGCTGATGCCATTTTGCTTGGTATCATGTATGGAGGCAGGGTGAGGGTGTGGTCTCTCTGCAAAGGACTTTGACTCTGAATTCCATCTCTGATGAAATATGAACAGGTTTGTGGCGAAGGGCCATTCTTTGCATGTTTACAAGTTGTTGGTTACACTTGAGATAAGGCTGTAATTTTGTTGGCAATATTACTACTGTCATGAGTCACTGTACAACAGAGACTTAAGGATGGTTTTACATCCTGTGTGTCCCCAGATCACAATGTCTCTGGTTAAATAAGCATGTTGACCACTTCATTTCTCTCCTGTCACAGTATGAGGCCATGTGTTGTATGCTAGTGCTATGTTCCACTATTATTTACTGTGTATATGTTAGGTAACACTTCAGGTTTGCTTCCACATGGAATGTATTTGAAATGATGGAGCAACCTCCATCATGTTAGCTCGCCCCTTGCCTGACTCTTGTTTGTAAGGTCAGTGATGAGCTTTTGCGGCACATAACAGATGCCTTTTCCTGTTGCATTATTGTTCCACCACCACCAGAAGCTTTATGAGTCTCAATGTGCTGAGTTATAGAAGTGCTCAGTTTCCAAAATCTATGGTCATTTCTCTTCTCCATTCATTTTTATAAAGATTCTGAAAGCAAAGGACACTGTCATTGAAACAAAACAACTGCCTACAGATTGGGAAAGAATCTTCACCAACCCTTTATCTGACAGAGGACTCATATCCAGTATATATAAAGAACTAAAGAAGCTGAAAAGCAGAAAACCAAGTAATCCACTTAAAAAATGGGGTACGGAGCTAAACAGAATTCTCTGTAGAGGAATATAGAAACAGAAAAACACGTAAAGAAATGCTCAACATCATTAGCCATCGAGAAATGTAAATCAAAATGACCCTGAGATTTCACCTTACACCCATCAGAATGGCCAAGATTCAAAACTGGAGTGACAACACATGCTGGAGAGGCTGTGGAGAAAGGGCAACCCTCCTCCACTGCTGGTGGGAATGTAAACTTATATAAACACTCTGGAAATCAATTTGGCGCTTTCTCAGACAACTATGAATAGTGCTTCCTCAAGATCCAGCCATACCACTCCTAGGCATATATCCAAAAGAGGTTCAAGTACACAATAAGGACATTTGCTCAACCATGTTTATAGCAGCTTTATTTGTAATAGCCAAAAGCTGGAAACAGCTCAGATGCCGCTCAACTGAAAAATGGATGCAGAAATTGTGGTACATCTACACAATGGAGTATTACTCTTTAATGAAAAATAAGGAAATCATGAAATTTGCAGGTAAATGGTCAGACCTGGAAAGGATCATCCTGAGTGGGCTGTCCCAGAAACAGAAAGACACAGACAGTATATACTCATTGATATAGACTTATAGGATAAACCCACTAAAATCTGTACATCTAAAGAAACTAATCAAGAGAGAGGACCCTGACTAAAATGCTCAATCCCCATCCTGAAAGGCAAAGAGGATGGCCATCAGAAGAAGAAGAAAACAGGAAACAAGCTAGAAACCCACCAAGAAGGGCCTCTGAAAGGCTCTGACTTGCACACTATCAAAGCAGATGCTTAGACTTAAGACCAACTGTTGGGCAGTGTGCATGCAATCTTATGTAAGAAGTGGGAAATAATAAGATCTGGGGAGGACAGGAACCCCACAAGGAGAGCAACAAAATCGGAAAATTTGAACACATGGGTCTTGCCAGAAACTCATACTCCAACCAAGTACCATGCATGGAGATAACCTAGAACCCCTTCACAGATGTAACCCATGGCAGTTTAGGGTCCAAGTGGGTTACCTAGTAATGGGAGGAGGGACTGCCTCTGACACAATCTGATTGGCCTGCTCTTTGATCACCTCCCCCTGAGGGGGGAGCAGCCTTACCAGGCCACAGAAGATGACAATGCAGCCACTCCTGATGAGGTCTGATAGACTAAGATCAGAAGGAAGGAGAGGAAGACCTCCCCTATCAGTGGACTTGGGGAGGGTCATGCGTGAAGAAGGGGGTAGGAGGGTGGGATGGAGAGGGGAGGAGGGTGGGGCTTAAGGGGGGGGATACAAAGTGAATAAAGTGTAATTAATAAAAATAAAAAATAATAAATAGTTGCCTTTCAGTATATAAAAAAAGAAAATAGAATAATTTGAATGAAAGATATGCCAGATATGTTAAAATACAAACAACCATATATTTAGAGAAATAAAAAATAACAATGTAGAAAAGAACAGAAAAAAAAATTTGGGAGGGACAGTAAAAAAAAGATAAATATGAGAATGTTTTTTGATTGCAGGTAATAGAATACTAATAAGCTGGGCAAGGTGGCAAGGACCTCATATGACAGCACTCCGGACACAGAGGCAGGTGAATCTCTGTGAATTCAAGGACAGCTTGTTACACACAATGAGTTCCAGGCCAGTCATAGCCAAACAGGGAGGTCTTGTTTCAAAACTAGAGAGAGAGAGAGAGAGAGAGTGAGAGAGAGAGAGAGAATTCTGGAAAGGGGAGAAAGGAAATGTCAGTAGTCAAAAGGATTAATGGATAAGAACATTCTGTCGGCTGCAAACAAGCATCCTTTGATTCCTAAAGTGTAATAGGTCTCACACAGAACTTTGCATATAGTCATATCAGCACTACATAGTGCTCTGTAACAATGGCTGTTGGCATTAAGATGTAAGACGAAGTGAATACAATACAGTCCTTTCCTAATGCTTGTGAAGGGAATATTCCAGGAAGCTGTTGTTAGGAGGAAGAAGAGATAAATTAAGATTTACACTGGCAAATGTGCCAAATATCTAGATGAATCAACAAAGTAGTAGTTCATGAGTTCAGACTGACACCGGACAAAAAGGAATTTAAAAAAAAAATTAGTTAAACCTAAAGAAAGCAGGCAAGATGGGGGAATTAAAAAGAAACTTGAAAATCTTAGTTCAACAGAAATAAGCTGTCAGAAAACATAAATATATGTTAGAAAACAATAAAAATCACAAAGAGACTATTGCTGAAAAGTAATATTGGAGTATGTATATAGGAATATCAAATGGATTCAACATTTTAATTATACACGTAGCTAATTGCTAATATATAGGTATGTACAGCTTGATAAGATTGGTGATGGACATTAAGAGCAAAAAGGGCACTGTAGAAAAAAGGAAGTGTGAGTCGAGTACCTGTCTATACACGGGAACTTGCCAAAAGCAGAACAAGGGCAAACATGTCTCACAAACAGGTATTTGGAAAGAAAGAAAAAGGTGGTAACTTAACTGAAGACTATTTTTACCTTTGTCTTAAAACCTGCGGAAGACTCCAAGGTCTGCATGAGAGATGGGAAAATAGTCACATGAAATTTCCAGCTTCATTTGTAAAATATGCATGTGCTGTGAACCTTCTTTTCTTAACACGTTTCGAAGTAGGCGGTCTGTGATGTGGGGACGCTGGTGACAGAGCCCCACCAGGCAGCCTAGCTGCTGAAGCACAGGCCCTGAACACATCTTGGAGAGCTGCAACCCCACATGGCCTCCTTTCTGTGTGTACGCGAGGAGATGTGTACATTCCTCCTATCAGGGCAGATGAAGGTTTTCTCCTTTAACTTCATCTAACTCTCTACCTCCCAGAAAGTAAGGTTTCAACATATGAATTGTGAAGGGGAGGTTTCAGTTCATAAAATATCCATATTAAGGTGTGCATAGGCAAGATAAGTTAGAAAAACAAAAAAGAAAAACAACTCCCCATCTTTCCTACCATCCTTCTGAATCAAGAAGTTTTTCATCACAACTGATAGGTATCATAGGATTTTGTTTGATTCGCCCTTGTTCTTTTTGTTTGTCCATTTTAAATGTTGTGTACAGTAAAAGGAGTAGCCATCAAAATCAAACACCCCATTTTTATATTGCATTTTTAATTTTCTATGTAATTAAAACACTAAAAAACATAAGGATGTGCAGCTTAAAATACAGTTTTCCAACAGAACACAATAAGCAGACTTGATTTGAAAAAAAAAAAAAAAACCAACCTGAAAAAAAATGTACTCAACATTTTCATTCTCTAGTTTGATACAAATGTATCCAGAACAATAAGCCAAAAGCCAGGCATCAAATTTAACACCTGTCTTCTTTCACAGGGAGGCCATAACACATCATTTATAATTTAATTCGTGTGTGGTATTTATGAAATAAAACGCATGTGTCATTTTTAAAAAAAATCGATAAATATTTTCATTCAAGCTAGTCAAAAAATGCCTAAATGATTAGCTGGCTTCCTGGAATAATTATATTATTTAGCAGTGTATGCCAATTGATAGTTGACAGATATCCCATGCTTGTTTAAGAATGAGGTAAGATGTTGAACAACAAAAACTTATTATGCCCGTGCTCAATCTAGAGCTCATATCAGCTTCCAAGGGAAATGAGGTGAGTAATGCAAAGTAGCCACACAAGCCTGGTGTGTGTGAGTTACAATTGCATGGGTGAGCATGAAAGGCAAGACTCTCAACTCTTCACTTTATCGCAGTCATTTCATGCTTTTCTCTGCACATAGTATATCGATAACTCGGCGTTTATATATTATTTAAGAAAAAAATGTTTTCTTAGACATTAAACTTCTCTTGCTATTGTTGGAAACTATGAACTTGTGATAAAATAAGAATGTGTGATGTATGTGGTTGTGACCTGTCGTTAATGTGAGAACTGAGAGATGTGATCAAGGGGGAATCAATACACAGAGGTGGGCAACATTCAGGAGTCCAATTTTGGTAGAAGCAATAATTGCCTTATCATCTCTTTCCTTCATTCCAGCCCCAAGTTGCTGTTTAATTCTAGCTACTCAAACTTGAGTGTTTATTATGTATTGAATGATTTAGCTAGGTAGTTAGAACAATCAAAATGCTCATAAAAATCTGTTGTGCTGAAAAAATAAAATACATTCAATAATTTTGGCCATCATTTATTTAATCTTTCAATTGGGTTATTTAATGATGGCTGCCAGAAGCAAAGCAAAGTGTAAGTTCTACCAAAAGTGAACTCACTCCTGTCTCATAACTGAAATACTGTGCACTGCTTCTCCGTCCTTGTGAGTTCTTACTCATTTCTTCTGCTTCTGAGTCCCCCTCTCTCAAATGAAACATCTCTTAGGCACAGTTGCAAAGGCCACTGCCTTGCAACTCAGATACCAAGGTGTTGAAAGCCATGTGTGTTCATGTCATGTCGCTCCTGGCCAGCGCCTTGTTGCTTCTTCTGTTCTCCTGCAGCCCAACCCTGATGGTCTTCTCTACACCTCTGCAGACACCAAGAAGCAAATCCTTCTCATCTAATTTGCTAACCATTTTCTCTCTCTCTCTCTCTTTCTTTCTCTCTCTCTCTCTTTACCATTTTTAAATTTTTTAATTGCAGTTTATTCACTTTGTATCCCAGCTGTAACCCCCTCTGTCATTCCCTCCCAATCCCACCATCCCTCCCTCCTCTCCTACTGTGCCCCTCCCCCAGGCATGTCCTCCTCCCCTTTCATCTGACTCTAGCCTATAAGGTCTCATCAGGAC
The DNA here is from genome assembly GCF_030254825.1 of Meriones unguiculatus. NCBI lineage: Eukaryota > Metazoa > Chordata > Mammalia > Rodentia > Muridae > Meriones > Meriones unguiculatus. The sequence goes on from NC_083351.1 coordinate 127,341,078, forward strand.
TGGCTGCATTGTCTTCCTCTGTGGTCTGGCAAGGCTACTCCCCCATCAGGAGGAGGTGATCAAAGAGTCAGCCACTGAGTTCATGTCAGAGACGGTCCCTGTTCCCCTTACTAGGGAACCCACTTGGATACTGAGCTGCCATGGGCTACATCTGTGCAGGGCTCCTAGGTTATCTCCATGCATGGTCATTGGTTGGAGTATCAGTCTCAGAAAAGACCCCTGGACCTAGATTTCTTGATTCTGTTGCTCTCCTTGTGGAGCTCCTGTTCTCTCCAGGTCTTTCTATCTCCCATTTCTTTCATCAGATTTCCTGCACTCTTCCCAAAGTTTGGCTGTGTGCCTCAGCATCTGCTTTGATACTTTTATTCATGTTTCTTGCTGTCTTTGTCTATTCTGCCTGTGCCCCATATGCCAATCGAGCAATCACTCTTTGGCTACGGAAAGAGCCAGTTTCTAGACCATCCACCTTAAAATTCACATTCTGTGCTCTCTCTGCTTTACTCCAGCTACACCATGAATTTGTTCCAAGCCCTGAGTTACCATGGCATAAGTCCCAAAATTCTAAGCTCGGCACAGAATATTAGACAAAAAGCATCTTTTCATTTTTATTTGCTATGATTCTCTACTTTGTCATACAACTTGTAGTCTCCTCACCTTCTATGCCTTTGTATCTGGCCATGCTATTCCTTCTTCATAGAAAGTAATATTTAAACCTTTATTTACATTTTCCAAATGCCCAATGTTGCTTAGTTAACATTCACAACAAATAGAGTAATGGCATTGTGTTACTTTGTGTATGCCTTTCCTCTGAAACTTATCAAAGTTCTTCAGATTTTGAAGTGGCGTGTGAGGAGAAAACTGCATTTGTTAGTCTCAGGAGACCTGCCAACCCTGCCATTTCCCAGGCCTTTCATACCCACCCTAATCCCTGCAAACCCAGGTCTTCCTCTCCTTCAAACCTCTACTTTAGGATCCATTAACACAACAGAAATGCATCCAGTGCAAACATTTCTATTAGTTATCTGGCCTTTAATCATTCATGCATTAGGTGCCAAACTTAGATAAAGATCTTCAGAAACAAACCAGAGCCTATTCCTTTCATAAAACTTCCTTAAGAGAAATTTTACTTATTCACAGCACTCCAACAACTCTACAGACTTTCTGGCTGTTGCTCCAAAACATTCTTCTCCAGAAATAAAACAAACTAAATATTCAGATGTGTGGAGTTCCAGGCTTATCAAAGACTTACTTCACAATTAGCTGTAATGTATTCTTTTTACAGAAATGGAAATGATGTCCCCAAATTTACTGACAAACACATTGCCAACTAATTATTAACATTTTTTCTGCTTTTATGCTCCTGTCTATACTTACACACACACACACACACACACACACACACACACACACACACACACACACCTACATTACATAGTATGCATTAATTTGCTCTCCTTTTACCCTGGGTTTCAGAAAGATGGAAACCAAAGCTTCTTTTTGTTCATTTCTTCTTTGATCAAACAATCAATACAATCAAATACAAAACAAATCAAACAATCCAATAAACTTAATTTCTTCGCTGTAAGACCAAGTGAATATTGACTGACTGAGGGGTTCACACTTGCTAGTACTCCCCTAAACTGAACCTAAAGTATCTCTTCCGTGATCTTGACCTTGTTTCTACTGGCATGGATCTCATTCACTCACGTCACTGGCAATCATATCCAGGGATTTGTGGTCAGGATGGAGTCTAGTGTGCTGTTTTCTCTCATAGTTTTACTCTGTTTCTCTGGCTTTTTACCCTGCCAGGAGTTGACTGGAAGTTTCTGAACAATTGAAACAATGACCCCGTCTGCTTACTGGAGAGACAGACAGTTCAGTAAGATCTATTGTGTTAGGATACTGCACATGACTGATCCTTCTTCCTTCCCTGGCTTCCTCACTGCACGCTTCATGATCAGTGGTAACTTATGTAATTATTCTAAAGAGAATAAAAGTTAGCCCTTTCCTCTACACGGTACAGGAGGTTGTGTTCTCCTTTGTGTGATCCTTGATGACATGTGTCTTAATTGCACGTGGCCTGTACTTGGAGTGACTGAAGATAGTGCATTCTCGTCAGTTTTTATTCAAAGATGCTGGGCTTCCTTAATTTTGATTAAAGCTGTTTTTGAAAAGGAATAAAACACGAACTGCTGGTGGGAATGAGGTGCTCAGGGCTTTTACCTGAGACTTAGTTTAAGCTACTTAATATTTACTATGCATTTTACCCCTAGTCTGATGTCCTACAATTGGAATGTTTGGGGGTCCTACAGTCTTCTACTGGGCAAAAGGCCTTGATGATTATATCCTGATTAACCCAGACTTAAATTAAATTTTATTTTGTATATCAATTACAGTTTATTTACTTTGTAGCCCAGCTGTAGCCCCTGCCCCCATTCCTTCCCAAACCGACCCTCCCTCCCACACCTCTTCCCTGCCCCTCTCCAAGTCCACTGATAGCAGAGGTCCTCCTCCCCTTCCATGTGACCCAAACTTGTCAGGTCTCATCAGGACTGGCTGCAATATCCTCCTCTGTGGCCTAGCAAGGCTGCTCCTCCCTCGGGGGGTGGAGGTCAAAGAACCAGCCACTGAGTTCATGTCAGAGACAGTCTCTGTTCCTCTTATTAGTGAACCCACTTGGATACTGAGCTGCCATGGGCTATGTCCAAACAGAGGTTCTAGATTATATACATGAGTGGTCCTTGAGGAGGAACAGTCTCAGAAAAGACCCCTGTGCCCAGATATATTTGGTCCTTGTGGAGCTCCTATCATCTCCCTTTTTTCATATGATTTCCTGCACTCTGCCCAAAGTTTAGTTGAGTCTCAGCATCTGCTTTGATACATTGCTAGGTAGAGTCTTTCAGAGGCCCTCTATGGTAGGCTCCTGTCCTGTTTCTTGTTTTCACCTACTTCCAATGTCTTATCCCATTTGTCTTTCTAAGTGAGGATTGATCATCTTACCCCCGGCTCCTCCTTGTTTAGCTCCATGAATACTTTTTAACTCAGGTGTTTATTCACCAGCAGAGGGCACAATACACATACAGATTTGGGACTTTAAATCTTGAAGGTCTGGTTCCTTCTTCCTCTGTGTAACCTCCTCATTCACATGCACTCAAGTCCTAACTGAAAACAGTGACCCATACTCTTTCAGATGATACAAATAAATGTGTGCGTTATTGTTTTTACTCATCACTTATGGCTAGGGATGAAAAGGACACCAATCTTTTAAGTGAATATACTTGATAAGCTGAAAATGTGCCTTATCTATATTTTCAAGGAAGATAGCTCCATTCTTCTGTAGTTTTATTGACCATCATATCAACAATATTTAAAAATGTGGTCAGTGGAGTGCTTACATATTGAACATATACCAATTCAGAAGCAGTAGTACAAACACTTTTGTGCCATACCAGGCGTTGGTCTGGCTAAGAATTTACCCTCCCACTCACCCATGCACACAAATATACATAAAAAGAGAGACTTATGGGCACCAGGCCATTATTTGCAAAATTCCTATAATATATAGTTTGGGAGACAGCTTCACCATTAAAGAGTTTATTTTGCAAGCATGACGAAGGCCTGTGTTTGGCTCTCCAACAACCAAATAAAAAGATGTGCCTGGCAGTTTGTGTCCATGATCTCAGTTCTAGAGAGGCAGAGGCAGGAGGATCTTTGGAGCCTACTGAGTCAGTATAATCTAATCAGTGAGGTACAGTCTCAGTGAGAGAACTTTTCTTGAAAAATAAGGTGAAGCGTGCCTGAAGAAGATGCCTGATATTAACCTGTGTTCTGTAGAAACAGACACACGCATGTCCGTGCACCCACACACTTACACTTGCACACATGAACCAAGAACATGCACACATACACAATCCACACACATAAACCCACAACTAACAATAATACATTACAAATGTCATTATTTCCCTCCCTAAATACTGTTATCATTTAATGAGTTAAGTAGACTGAAGCCACTGGCATTTGATCCTTTCTGTGTGTATTTATTTTTCTTTACCACTTTATACAATGAAATATAAAGCAAACAAATATCTGTCCAATTTATTTTTCTCTATGCTCTATTGTTACAGTGGTTTTATAATACTGTTTATAATACTGCATATTATTATTATTAAATTATGTATTATGCTGTATACTACCATGGCCATTGGAAAATGGATCCAGTGTTTTTTATGTCTAAACACTCACTAATTAATCACAAACATAAGACATTAAAAGACACCAGAAGAAGCCAAATTCATTCTTAAAGTTGTTATTCAGATTAAAATGTCCTGGTAATAACGAAATATATACTTCAATAATAAGACTTTATGTGTGTTTTGCTTGCTTGGTTTCTTAACTGTAAATGCCATTGTTGGCATATATATATATATATATATATATATATATATATATATATATCCACTGACAACCCTTCCTTTCTAACCTTCGTCGTTCATTATCAAAGCAGTCAGGGCTCAGTCAGAATTTAGGTTACCTGGGTTCAAATCCAAACTCTCTATCTTCACATTGGGCAACTGGGTCCAAAGTTTTCTCAAACTCTCCATAGTCTCTGTTCTCACCCATAAGGTGAAATAGGCAGCACAATTTCCTCACTAGGTGTCACAGGGAGAAATTAGCCCAGACCAGCATACAATCAATTTTTTACAGTAATATTTTTATTATTGTTATATTAGTTACAGTTTTTTTCACAATGTATCTAAGCTATAGCCCCACCTCTCATTCCCTCCCAATTGTACCCTCCTCCCTCATCTCCTCCGATGCCCCTCTCCAAGCCCACTGATAGGGGAGGTCCTCCTCCCCTTCCATAAGAACAAAGTAAACATCGTAAAAATCTTATTGATATTTAAACAAGTACAGACCAGTATCCAAAGTGAATAATGCAAGCCTATCAATTCTCATCAGGACTGGCCGCATTGTCTTCCTCTGTGGCCTGGTAGGGCTTCTCCCCTCTTAGGGGGAGATTATCAAAGAGCCAGCCACTGAGTTCATGTCAGGCACAGTCTCTGTTCCCATTACTAGGGAACGTACCTGGAGACTGAACTGCCATGGGCTGTATCTGTGCAGGGGTTTTAGGTTATCTCCATGCATGGTCCTTGGTTGGAGTATATGATCAATTTTTGATAATGTTAAACCTGTTTTTCTTTCTCACCATGATATCTTAGCCAAAAGAGTATATCTGTATTGAAGAATTTTTGCTCTGTAATTGAGCTAACATTTTTTTGAGTTGACATCAAGGACATGTGTCTATTAATCTTTCTCACTATTATCCTAAATTTTTCAACCTTAGCTTTTCTACTTTGGTTGTCTTTGCCTACTGTAGATGATGGAATGTGGGAATGAGTTTTTCTCTCACCTCATTCTCACACACTATGTGGAAAAGTACTATTTTATGACTGTGTCTTTCACTCACTCCTCACATGTTTTCACATGTTTCCTTATATACACATATACCATAGTTTTGTAGAAATCATGTTTTAAATAAAAACTTGGGTCAGGGGTTGGATATAATCAAAACACATTTTATGAAATTCTCAAAGAATTAAGAAAACATATATGTGTTTCTTACTAATGACAAGTGTTTGATCAATACTGATAGATGATTGTGGCTTCTCATTTCAATTACATTCTTAGGGGTTACTGATGCTATTGATCATTTCCCTTCGGTCAGAATGCTGGCCAAGGCCTCATGCCCAATGCTATCACAATCTTCTCATTTTTCTTTTACTTTCCATTTTTTTTTCACTCAAAAACACTTCATTGAGGCTACATTCTTGCAGAAGCAATGTGTACATTTTTTGTGGCAACTACACAATCATGTATTTTGTCTGAAATTCTGATGACATAGCTTTGTTTTCTCAATTTAAACTCCATTATCAAGTTCTCTGGATAAAACAGGTGGGGTACTTTTTTTCCTTTATTTTCCAAGACACAAAATTATGGTCAATACATATTTGGCAATAAATACATCAAAGGTACTACCATATGAGTTTACAAAGTTTAGTACATTACATTTTAACAAAACTTTATGAAGTAGGCATAATCCTGCCCATAGGCATATCCCGCCAATTTTATTCAGAAGTAATCTGGGGCAAGAAGAGATTAAGTAATTTTCCAACATCAGGCCCCTCCAGTTCATAATATAGAAGCTGGTGCCTAAACCCAGTTATCTTGATCCAGAACTGAAACTCTTAAATTATCCTTAAATTTGTTTCTGAAACACACACACACACACACACACACACACACACACAAACATGCTTACAGCAAACACATGTGTTCTCTAAAAATGAATATGTGAAAGTAGAACATAGTTTTGTATAAGAAACAAAACAAAAAATCATTTAAGTGTAAAAAAGAACAAAGTAAACATCGTAAAAGTCTTATTGATATTTAAACAAGTACAGACCAGTATCCAAAGTGAATAATGTAATCATCAAGTATCCAAAGCATGGCCCAGTGAAAAGTTTCAGCCACACTAATAACTAGCAATTTGCAAAACCCAGTAAGAAGTGGCCTATGTAGAGATTGCTTTCTATCATCACTTTCCACTCTCACTGCTATTGTCACTTTACACAGCTTATAAGCTGCTGATAACAGAGCTCCCTCCCTATCGTCCGCTTATCTACTTTTCAATACTCCACAAATGGAGTATTTAATCATAGGCGTCCATGCTTCAGAATCTATTGCTCCATCAAAGCTCTCATTCTGAAGCAGACAACAATAAACAGCTCATGCCTCATGCCCTGCCCACTGCAAACCGACTTACACTGCAAACAGTCCTATCTGCCTCCCACATCTTTCTGCTTTGTGCTTTTCATTTAGCCGTGTACTCTATGTACTAGGCTCAGGGGAGAGGCAAGGACATGGAATTAGGTGTAAAGACACTAAGCATGAAGCCAACTTCAAAGAACTCCAGATTTCATTGCAAAGGTTAAAATTGTGCACATGTTAAAATGCACACTACAATTATCTAAAATAACAGATGTTTCTTTAGTCAGAAGATGAAAATTTTAAGAATTTTGAAGAGTCACTGTTTCATAACATGCAGTGGCCAATACCAGGGTAGTGAAAAGGTACCATGACAGTGGAGGTAGGTTGATTAACACCCTACAAAGAAGGAATAGTAAAACCAGTTTTGTTTGTTTTGTTTTGTTTTATGAAAGGGGAACTTAAAAACCCTGATGAGGGAGATTTTTTAATAGCTTAATTGAAGTTATGTCACTTGGAGTGACAATGCTTCCCACATAAACTATCATAAATCCTCCAACAAAAATACTCAGTGCTAAGCATGAGAAACTTCCACTTGAGTTGTTGGTCAGGGTAGTCCAAGAGACCCTTAGTGCCTTCCAGAGGAAGAAAAGGTAAGGTACCACACATCTTGGGTACAGGGCTTGGAGAAGCCAATTTGGATCTGACCAGGAAGCCTCTCCTGTGGGCACCAGTTCAAAGTATCAGAAGACACCACACAAACTGCAAGAGAGAGAAGCAGTCAGCAGTACTCCCCAGCGGTAGAATTCCAGCAATGACAAGCAGAGCATAATATCCTGAAAGTTCTGAGTTGTGCTGATTTCCTGGCATGACCAATAGCCACCTAAGAGGACTTGCCTGTTCCTTAGGAGGGAATTAATGTCCGACACTGTAATCAGTAACTCCCTATGGCTGGCACAAACTACTTCTTGTCACTGCATTCCGAATACCTCGATGGCCACAAATTAGCGTAGCTCTCACCCCTTATCAAACAAACTTCATCACATACAAAGATCGCTATAGAAATTCACAAATGGCCAGCACAGAAATCAGCTGTCACTGAGGTCCTGTCTTCCCGTTAACAAAGCACAACCCCTACACACAAGACTCAGAGAACATCAAAAAGAGAAGGGGTGGAAAGATTGAAAACGCCAGGTGATCAGGCCATCAGCTGCAAGATAAGTGACTTCTAAGAAGAAGAGGAGGAAGAAAGAAAAAAATGAAAAATAAAGAGAGGAAATGAAAAGAATTGTAATTGGAAGGAGGAGTGGGTATGCCCAACTTAAGCTGCGTGAAATTTTCAAAGATTAATGCAATTATCACATTAATTTTATAAAGGTTTGAAGCGAAACATCATCTGCCTAAAACCAATTTTGTCCCTACATCAGAGTTAACAGGAGCCACAAAGATCCTTATTTATTTATTTATCCATTTATTTATTTATTATTTTGTGTGCTTCTGTGCTACTTTGTACTTGTTTGTGTATGAGCATGTTGAAATCAGAGGTCAACTTACAGGACATGGAATTCACGTGTATGGTCAAGTGATGAGAGTAGTCACTGAAGGCTCTTAGATTCAGTGATCTCCCAGAGTGCTAGAGTTAGAGTAATACTTTGAGAGTTTGATTAGAAACTTGCCTCTCAACGTGAACTCTGTTGCCTGGATCACTGGCCCTACTTAGAGTTTGTTAGAACTCCAGGATTTTATTCCTCACACCAGAGGAGTTTTGACAAGACTCTCTCATAACTAAGGTTTGAGAAACTCTGTTTTAAGGCACTGAGTAGAAGAAAGTAATAAATATTTGTAGAAGTTTATGGTAATTGCAGAAGGAAAGAGTGGAGAATTGAGTGCATGTTTCAGTGTTTTATGTTACTGTAAAGGGATTCAGCACACACACACACAAACACACACACGAGTTATTTGGTTAAAAATAACATGCAAAAGAATAATGTCTTTTAAGAAAGACAAAACTTGCCATGATGATGACATCCACAGTTATAAAGGAGAGACATAAATAGCAGAGTCATTACTAGTTGTTTTGTCTAGTCATTGTTCTTAAAATAGTTAATTCTGCAAAACATCCATTAGCCTACTGTCTCTGCTTTTTGGCAGGCAGAGACAGTATAGCATGTTTCTGTATAACACGTGCATTAACTGCACATAGCATACAGTCTGATATATGTACATATAACGTAGACTGCATCAAGTGTCAAAATGTTTATTAAATCTATTTTTCATTTTCTTAGTAACACAATTTGACAGTTCTTTCCATAATTCCTCATTCCAGCTTTTCCACTCTCACTCCTTCTCTATTTCCAATTGGCCTCATGATGACTATTCCAGTAATTGGGAAATAAAGCATTTGCAACATGAGGCAGTTCCAATTTTTATTTAGTATTTCAAAGGTCAATTGAAGCTAAGGAGAACTTAGGTGAACACAGATAATCTCCTCCTGCTTTTACTTTCTTGTTAGGTGCCTGAAAATGAGTATTAATTAATCAAGACAAACTCAAAATTAACTATAAACATGGATATTTAGCTAATTCTGTTAGCTTTCCATGCCTTCAATATTAGCTAGTCTTTGTAGGTACAACATTCATCTAGGATCGGACATGATTATATTACAGAAACAATCAAAAATTCACAATAGTATATTTGGGGAATATTTTCTTCCTTTTTAAAGTTTTATTTATTCACTTTACATGCTGATTTCAGCCCTTCTTCTCTCACCCCAACACACTGATCTTCCTACTAATCTCCCCTTTCCTTCTCAGAGAAGAGGGAGGTCCGCCATTGGTACCAACCCTCCTTGGCACATCGTGTCTCTGCAGGATTAGGCGCATCCTCACCCACTGAGATCAGACAAGGCAGCCCAGTTAAGGGCACTGGATCCAAAGGGAGGCATCAGAGCCAGAGAGGGCCCCTGTTCCAGTTGTTGGAAGATCCTCATGAAGACCAAAGTACGCATGTTCTACATATGTACAGGAGGCCAGAACCAGTCTAGACCTGTTCTTTGGATGGTGATTCAGACTCTGTGAACCCCAGTGGGCCCAGGTTAGTCGACTCTGTAGGTCTTGTTGCAGAGTCTTCGACCTCTCCAGCTTACTCATTTATTCCCCCAACTATTCTATAGGACTCCCTGAGCTCTGTCTAATGTTTGGCTAGGGGTCTCTGCATCTGTTTCCATCAGTTGTTGAGTGAAGCCTCTCAGAGGAGTTATGCTGGGCTTCTATTTACAAGCAGAGCAGAGTAACATTAATAGTGTCAGGGGCTGTTTCTTTCTCATGAGATGGGTGTCAAGTAGGGCCAGTCTTTGGTTGGCCATTCCCTCAATCTTTACTCCATCTTTGTCCCTGTACATCTTGTAGGCAGGTCAAATTTTGGGTTGAAGGTTTTGTGGGTGGGTTGGTGTCTGTCTTTATCCCTCCATTGGAAGTCCTGCCTGGCTACAGGAGGTGGCCACTTCAGGCTCCAAATCCCCCACTGCTAGGAGTCTCAGCTATGGTGACCCCCAGTAGACTTCTTAAGGCCTTCCCTATCCCAGGTTTCTGGCGAGTCTCACAGATGCTCCCACCTCTGATTTCAGTTCTCTCACCAGGCCATTTCTCCCTACTTCTAATTCCTTTCTCCCTAACTCCCAATTCCCACAACTGTGCCCCTCCCTATTCCCTCACCTACAAAGTTTTTCTCTGTCCATGCACCTCTAAAGCCTATTTTATTTCCCCTTCTGAGTGTGATTCAAGTATCCTCCCTTGGGCTTTCCTTGTTCTTTGAGTCTGTGAATTGCATCGTGGATATCCTATACTATACAGCTAATGTCCACTTATAAGTGAGTACATACCATGCATGTCTCTTTGGGTCTGGATCACCCCACTCAGTATGATCTTTCTTAGTTCTATCCATTTTCCTGAAAATTACAAGATGTCCTTGTTTTTAATGGCTGAGTAGTATTCCATTGTGTAAATGTAGACATTTTCTTTATCCATTCTTCGGTTGAGGGACTTTAGGTTGTTTCCAGTTTCTGGCTATTATGAATAAAGTTACTATAAACATAGCTGAGCAAGTGTCCTTATGAAGCATCATTTGGGTATATGTCTAGGAGTGGTATAACTGGGTCTTGAGGTAGAACTACTCCCAATTTTCTGAGAAACTGACAGATTGATTTCCACAGTGGTTGTACAATTTGCATTCCCACCAGCAATGAAGTGCTTTCTCCACAACCTCTCCAGCATGTACTATAGTTTGAGTTTTTGATCATAGCCTATTTATTTCTTTATTATTATTTTTTGTTTTAATCACAGATCATTCACTTGTATCCCAACTGTAGCCCCTCAATCCCAATCCCACCCTCCCTTCCTCATCTCCTCCCTGCCCCCTTCCAAGTCCACTGATAGCAGAGGTCCTCCTACCCTTCCATCTGAACTCCATCTTTATCAGGTAGCCTGTTTATTTCTTACTGATAGTTTATTCCTGTCACAGATCACCAGTAAGGTCTACTGCTGTCATCATTTAAGGACTCTAGCACAGATATGTTTTATCTTCATAACCCTCTGTCATGGCAAGGGAGGGGATTGGAAAGAACCATAAAGTAACTCGAAAGCTTATGCCTATTACATTTGCCACTTTCTCCAATTTTATTGTCCAAATAAAGTCATAAGAGCTTGTTTAACTTCAGAGGGACAAAGGAAGTACAGTCCTGCCATATAACCAACGGGTAGAACTATGTTTGAGTAGCCATAATATTTTAAGCCTAAGAATAAACCAGATGATATGAACAGCAGCCTCTTTTCCAAGATCTTAGGAACTAGCTGTAGAATGAGACATGCATGCCAACATTATACATACAAAGCTGAGTACTGATTGCAGGATTTTCTAATGTTTAAGAGTGTGGTGCTGAGAAAACATATTTAAGACCTTCAACAACAATATAAATAAACGTCGGCTTGATAGAAGTTACATAGACAATTTGAAATTATGCAAAAGTATTAATTTCAGAAGTAAAATGGTAAAAGCAAGTATATTCATGGCTATATATCAAAGAAGATGAATCAGTAGTAGGAGACCAGACTATAAAAATGGCTATGACCCACCTGAAAAAACAAAAAGATGAGTATTTCTTATATCTCCTATCAGTTCATCCTGAAAAGACGCAGGATTCTCATTTTACGGACGTTCTTCAATTCTAGACCAAGATGTTTGCACAGAAGTTTTTGTATTGTCTGTCCTAGTCATGTTCACCTTTGGTGGCTTGTCCTGCTTTTTAATGAGGACCTGCAACATTAAAATGTGAGTAATGTGCTACTGCTGGTCAGACAGATTGAGTAGAAGCCAGAGCAACATTTGGGATTAGCAGAGATCAGGGCTAAATTATAGGAATTTAGGAAGAAAAACATGGATGAAATCAATCTTGCCCTGAGCATTTGTAGTTCATTAGAAATAACAAAAAAAGAAAATAAAATGTCTTTTGCTTCAATACTACATGCAATTGGCATAATTTCCCCAGAGCTACAGGAAACAGGCATCTTTCATAAAGTGAAAGGGAGTAGAGCAGAGGTCTGGATTTTAGAAATCTTGGACTATAGTGGAAGAGAGGCCACAGTTGCAGTTTGCTACTGAAAAATGTCATGCAGACTTTCAGGAAGTCAGATTTCTCATTTGTGAAAATGAAAATCCTGTATTTATAGTGAAATATAGTTTATAATATACTAGATCCTTTTGAGCCTACAGAATTAATGTTTTTCTTTCTGCTTAACCAATAAACAAATATAAAGACTTCAATATTTGGTAGAAAATCAAAGCAGATATCATATTTACTTTATCTTATCTTTTTTTTTTTCAGAAAATAGGTTAAAAGACAATTTCTAACGTAAGGTATTTAATGATGTGAAACCTTCACGTCCATTTCAAAGAACGTATTGTGACCTATTGTTGACCTCAGAACAGTCTGTCTGTCAGAACATCACTGCTATCTTACTTTATGACCTAAGCAAACTACAGAAGGCAAGCCACCTGTTTTCTGTACAGATGGAAAGGTGCCAACTGTTAAATAACTAAGCTATACAAGGTAATATAATAGAAGCGTGCATTAAAGCAAGAGTTCCACTTCTACATTATCTCTACCAATTTCACCTTACCAGTATAGATAGATAGTTAATTGTTATATATATATATATATATATATATATATATATATATATATACGTATATACTTTTTTTCTGATAGTGAGTCAAATATATCCAGAACAAAGGAAGAAAATCTCCAGTAAGATAAGAGCTTAGATTTTTCCATCAGTCACTGTTCGGACACCTAATGTTGTATTATCTCAGTAAAAATGAAGTCATTATTAATAAAAGAGCCCATGCTCCAGGATGCGCCATATCTTGTATTCAAGGTAAGTCCAGATAGAATAATGTTGGTGAGGATCTTATTATTATGCAAATAAAGTGACATGTATCTTTGCAAACAGAAGTCTGGACTTCAAGGGAAAGAAACACATTTGTTTCTTTGTAGATCCTTTATAATTAACTATGTACAGTTATTAAAATGCCTTAGTTTCACCATCAATGTGGCCTCATTACCATTGTATTTCATCCATGATATCTTCCTGTGACATTTTTAAAAAGATGCAAAATTAAATTATTTTTACAAAATTTGATTAGTTTGATTCATTGTAACCAGCCTAATTGGTCTGTAATGAATTAGAGGCATGACTAAGTTGAAGAAGCCTTGAGCCATGTGAGAGTACGTAAATATATATGTCAGAATGTGGGGACGTTGTGTCTAAAAAATCTAAATGACAAGCAGAATCATCTTACAATAGTCATCAGCTTCCACAATTTGACCACACTAGTATGGTGGCATTAGAATGAAATTCCATTTTGCTGTATTTTTCCTTAACCAGTCATTACCCACTTCTACGGAGGATCACTTGTGAACTAATACAGAAGCCTCCTAGCAATTTTCCTCCCTCCCAACTTGTGGATCTCCTCCTGGCAGTCCTTCCATTTCATCCAGCCCAGCAAGCAGAGACCACCCTTATCTTCCCTACTGTCTTATTTCAGCTCAAGCATGAACTGCGTTAAGTTTTGAGCACAAATGTTACGCACCATGTCCTCACTGCTGCATTAGCTCTTTTCACCCAGCAATGGCATGGATCTCCCTAGGACCCCCTAGACACAAAGCTTCTGGAGGTCAGACATGTGGTTCCTTTTGAACCTTGAATGGCTAAAATAAGTCTGATAAGACAACATCTTATCTGTCCTGCAGGAATACATGTTAGATGAGTTCATGAGTCAACAAATGATTAATAAAATAATCTAAAAGATAGAGGAAATTAGTCAAATAAAATACCAAAGGAAAGAACTTTGTTTTGTGTTTTGCTTGTCCACATTACCAGTAATTTAAAATGCAGCTCCTAATATATCAGATTAGCGGCATATGTGCTATTATGAAGCATGTGCCATGATTTAACTATGCTGACCCATATGATAGAGAATTTTGAGGTATAAACTCAACAGAGAATGTAGAGTTACAAAATGTCCCATAATATATAATGCTTAAAAATCTACTTAAATTGTAAATGTTGAGAAATGAAAACAATCAATTTCTAAACGCTCTATTGTCAAACCAAAAATCACTCCTTAAAACAAAAAATAATGCATCTTTTTCTTTCACATAAATAGCAAGATTTTTATTGTTTATTCTTTTTGTCACAAAATTCTGAGAAGATCCATAAATTCCATTGATGAAGCACTCTCCTGATATCACTCAAGTGAAACTGTTCTCTTTCTTTCCTCTCAGAAGCAAAAGAAGACAACATCATCTTCTATTCATTGTAAGTTATCAACTCAGTCTCAGTTCTATCTTTGGTAAATTCCTGACAATATGTAAGGATTCCAGAGTGGAAGAAAGCACTAGAAAATGTTGTGAACCTACCAAATTAAAGAGTGTGCAAACCACAATCCTACCCAGCCATGATGCCTATGGACCATAACAGTGACCAGCCCTGCAAGGTTTTCCTAAATGTGAATTGTGGTACTTGTATTTTGTAGCAACAGATAGCTGTCTATGTGAACTTGGGAACCACTCAAAGAATGGGCCTGAAAGAATTCCTGACTCAAACCTAGCCAACTAGCCAGGGCTGATGAGTTCATGTGTCTTGGAGGAGAACCTCCAACTGCCACTTTAAATAAGCCAGTGCCATTCCTAACTGCATTCTAAGCAGTTACCCTTATGCCCACAGATAAGTGTATATCTCAGCCCTCATCAAAGAAGCTTCTCTGCCTAGTAAAATGAAATCACAGGAAAATACAATTGTACGAAATACAGGGAACAAGTGATTATGGAATGTCCAGACCCATCTGATACCTCTATACCACCAATCATGTGTTTTAAGCTCAGAGAACATCACAAAAGAGGGGGTAGAAAAAATGTATCAGCCAGAGAAACAGGAAGCCTGCAGTGAGAGTGTATATTCCAGAAATGATAGAGAAGTTATTCCCATATTTAACAATATAGTTGCCTAAACAAGACCTGAACATTGACAACATACCCTACTGTCTTAGTTGGGTTTTCTATTGCTGAGATGAAACACAATGACCAAAAAAGCAAGTTGGGGTAGACAGAATTTGGCTTACACTTGCACATTGTAAGAGTGTCCATCATTCAAAGAAGCTAAGACAGAACCTCAAAGAAGGCAGGCACCTGCAGGCAGGAGCTGAAGCGGAAGCTGCAGAAGGGTGCTGCTGGCTGGTTTGCTGCTCACACGGCTTGCTCAGTCTGCTTTCTTATAGAATCCAGAACCATCAGCCCCTGAATGGCCCAACCCAGGATGGACTGTGTCCTCCTCCATCAATCACTAATTAAGAGAATGCTCTACAGCCAGATCTTATGGATGTAATTTCTCAGTTGGGGATCCCTCCTGTCAGAAAACTCTAGCTTGTCTCAGTTGATAAAACACTAGGCAGAACAAATAGATAAAGAACTATAGGCAACTAAGGAATGGTAAGAGAGGGAGAAAGTCTTTCATGGATAAGCCCTCTAAATGTTATTCAATGCCAAGTGATTAGCTCTGAAATTATATAAGTACAAATTATATAAATACAAATTATATAAATACAAGCCACTGTAACTGGACTCATCAGATTGGATATGCAAAGTAAAGAAAAAAAGGTCATGAATTTGAAAAAAAAAAAAAAGAGGAAGACAATCCATAGAAGAGGTTGGAAGGAAAGGGCATAAAGAGGGGTTGATAAAAGGTAAGGAAAGGGAGAAAATGATGAATTTATATTTAAATTAAAACCTAAAATATTTTGAAAGAAGTGGCAGTTTTCCTCAAAGGTGGGATCACACTAATAAATATAATATAGGGCTGGAGAGATGGCTCAGAGGTTAAGAACACTTGCAGCTCTTGCTAAAGGTCCTGAGTTCAATTCCCAGCAACAGCATGGTGGCTTACAACCATCTATAGTAAGATCTGGTGTGCAGGCAGAATGTTGTATAAATAATAAATAACTCTTTAAAAAATAAATATAGCATAATTACGTGCATACTCTTGCATGTGATAAAGTTTTGTCTTGTCAGGATATGAACACTACAAACGTGAAAAAGCACCCTGACATTTTTCTTATTTATATTCAATAATATCTAAACTCTTTCGGAGAAAGTGTTTTATAAAAGCATTATTTTTATAAAATTGACACTATCATAGTCTTTTTTTTTATGACCTGGAGACAGATACAGAGTTTACTTACCTTTACAGTGGTCCTCAAACTGTGGGTTGTCCCCCCCCAAAGAGCATCAGAAAACACGAATATTTACATTATGGTTTATAGAAGTAGCAAAATTACAGTTATGAGGTAACAACAACAAAAATGATTTTTGTTGTTACCTCATAACAAACAAGGTGTCTAGTTTAAATGCTATTAAGCACCACCTCAGAAAAAGAAAGACAGAAAGAAAAGAAAACTCGCCTGTTTCTTAACGAGAAATTAAATGCTATTCTTTTGTTGTGGGGGTCACCACAACACAATATATTAAAAGTTCACAACATTAGGAAAATAAAAGCCACTTTGGAACATTATAGTCCTCTTCCTTGGGTTTCAGGGTATAGATGGATCAATATGATTATCAAATCAGGTTACCTGTGCCCATGTTGTGGATGTGGGATCAACACCAAATATAACTAAACCTTATTTCTTAAAACACACATCAAAATTAAAGTCAAAGAGAAGGAACACATGAAAGAGAAAGGTCTCCCTTACTATGCTGGTTGATCATTAAGTTTGTGTATCTTTCATATAACCACTACCAAATTAATAGCAAACAAACGGCTCTTTCTATGGGTAATATGATTCCTGTGGAAGAACACTGTGATTGGTACATTCGGAAACAAGGTGCAGCAAGCAAGCGGCATCATGTAAGATCATGTTCTCTTTCATTTTAAGAACAGCCAAGTAGGTTCCTGGTGATAAAGTGTCATAAATGGGCAAATTTAGAATATCAACCATTCTGTGGTGCCAAGTTAAACAATACACCAACTCCCCAGGGTAATCTGAGTTATTTGAACATTAACATGAGCTGGAAGATGTCCATGTGCCAGTACAGAAAATACAGCAGTAAATTGACTTTTAAACAAACCGAGACAGAGTAAGTGATGGAGGTCAACAGGAGGCAGGAATATGTCAACTGTACACTACATATTGTTAATCATTGCAATAGCTAGTTCCCCACTGCAAGCCTATCACCTATGAGGAGCATAGGAGGGTAGAGCTGGTGCCTTACTGCATATCTCTATGCATCTCTCTTGCTGCACAGTCTATTGGTTACACTACACAGCTTAACATACACCTACTTCGCTGTACACAGCAGAGTGCCATTTAAAAGCTGTATTCCAAGGTGTCCAGTTTAAATGCTGTTAAACACCACCTCAGAAAAAGAAAGACAGAAAAGAAAAATTGCCTGTTTCTTAAAGAGAAATTAAATGCTATTCTTCACCAAAGGAATAAAACCCTTTCATTTTTCTTGACTATGATAACTTGTTTTATGCCTCTAAGCAGAAAACACAAGATGATTCACATCTACTTGATCACAGGGCTTACTTTCCAAGAAAAATTTACAAATCAGACACTGGAATGTAATTAGAAAATGTTAATTTAGGTACGACTGTAAATTGTGAATTGCAGTTCAATGTTTTCTCCTTGCCTTGAGAAAACTTACTTATTAAACTGTGAGAAAAAACTATTAACTTTAAACCTTATTTTTCTTCTTATTCAAAATAAAAAGAAGAAATAAAAAGCACTTTAGAAAAATTCATTAATTTGAGCAATCCAATTACACTTTGATTTTGAGATTGCTGTTATGACACTATCATCTCAAATGTACGATATATGTTTTCCAATTGTTTATTATTGTTGTTATTACTTTAAAAGGCTTTTGACTAACCTATTCCTCAATCTCCTTCATAATTCTCAGTCAACTGTGAATAAGTTTTTCATTCAGGAAGAGTAAGACACACACCAGGGTCAATTCCATTAGCTTCCAGAGTGTTGCTCTGATTTTCCGCTCAAGCACACACTTGGGTCATTCAAATGGTAAGAGTAAAGTGACTACTAAATTACTGTTAATTTTGTCTTATATGCTCTTTTACTTAAAATATTTCATATTTAAAATATTTCATTCTTTTTTTTAAATTCTTTATTAATTACACTTTATTCACTTTGTATCTCCCCTGTGGTTCCCTCCCTCCTCTAGTCCCAATCCCTCCCTTCCTCCACCCTCTGCATGCATGCCCCTCCCCAAGTCCACTGATAGGGGAGGACTTCTTTTCCTTGCTTCTGATCCTAGTCAATTAGGTCTCATCAGGAGTGACTGCATTGTCTTCTTCTGTGGCCTGGTAATTCTGCTTCCTCATCAGGGGGAGTTAATAAAGAGCAGGCCAATCAGTTCATGTCAGAGACAGTCTATGTTCCTATTACAATGGAACCCACTTGGATACTGAACTGCCATGGGCTATATCTGTGCAGGGGTCTTAGGTTATCTCCATGCATGGTCCTTGATTGGAGTATCAGTCTCAGGAAAGACCCCTGTGCTCAGATTTTTTGGTTCTATTGCTCTCCTTGTGGAGTTCCTGTCCTCTCCAGATCTTACTGTTTCCCACTTCTTTCATAAGATTCCCTGCACTCTGCCTAAAGGTTCCCCATAAGTCTCAGCATCTGCATTGATAGTCTACAGGGCAGAGCCTTTCAGAGGTCCTCTGTTTCAGGCTCCTGACTTCTTCCCTCTTTTCTTCTTCTTCTGATGTCCATCCTCTTTGCCTTTCTGGATGGGGATTGAGCATTTTAGCAAGTGTCCTCCCTCTTGATTAGTTTCTTTAGCTGTACAGATTTTAGTAGGTTTATCTTATATTATATGTCCCTATGAGTGAGCATATACCATGTGCATCTTTCTGCTTCTGGGATAGCTCACTCAGGATGATCTTTTCCAGTTTCCATCATTTACCTGCAAATTTCATGATCTCCTTGTTCTTTTTATTGCTGAGTAATATTCCATTGTGTAGATGTACCACAATTTGTGCATCCATTCCTCCACTGAGGGACATCTGGGCTGCTGGTGGGAATGTAACCTTGTAAAACCACTCTGGAAATCAATCTGGTGCTTTCTCTGACAATTAGAATAGTGCTTCCTCAAGATCCAGCTATACCACTCCTAGGCATATATCCAAAAGATGCTCAAGAATTATTACATTTTAACAAACATGGAGTTACGTATGTTTTATTTAAAATTGGTTTTGACAACTAAAAAATCCAGTATAAACAAATATGTATAAAATTAAAACAGTGTGTTTCATGTATTGTAATAGATGTAAGAAACATGCTGAGAAACTGTATCATGAGCTATGTAGAAATTATCCTCCACTGTGTTCAGTGTTCCAACATACCAACACCAATGTAAGAACACAGACATACTCCTATGGATAAACTCTCTATGCTAGTTGCATGTGTCAGAGGACAAAGGTAAACAGGACAAAACAATTATCAAATTTAAACTAATAAAAAATTAAAACTAATTATAAAGTTACAGACTTTATTATCTTTATCAGTCCTAAATATATGAAGAGAAAACAAGGACATAAATAATTATACCAACTTTTACTTCCATGATCATTCATCATGGGCACAACAATTTAGAAAAAATATAATTGAGACCCTTCTGATTAATGGAGTGTCAAGTTTTCAATTAACTATGTCATTTATGTAAACTATTTATACAGTTCTCGGGACGGGAAGGATTATTGACTTCGTTCAGGAGAGATTTTACATTTCACACAGTGATCAACAGGTGCATAGATATGTCTTTATCAGATGTTTCTATGTTTTGACATATTCTTTCACTCAAGATCAGGAAATTTGTACACCAAGTTCTACACCATGGTTCATAGATATAGCATGGATTGTGCACTATTACAGTCACAGGACATTTGATAAGCAAGTCTCTGCATTGTGTTCAGACATCAAGGAATCTATGCACCGGAGTTTTTAGGGGCTTCAAGTATATTTCCTCATATAAGCTATATGAGAGAAAAAGCACGCTTTCTTATGATAACTGTGCCAGCTTGTTTTATATCAACTAATATAAGCCAGGCTCATTGAGAAGAGGGAACCTCATAACCTCATCCAAGAAAATTCCCTCACCAGACTGGCCTGTAGGCAAGCACATTCTTGATTCTTTTTTTTTTTATTTTTTTAATTTTTATTTTTTTCTTATTAGTTACATTTTATTAACTCTGTATCCCAGCTGTATCCCTCTCCCTCATTCCCTCCCTCCTCTCCACCCTTCCCCTTTCCAAGTCCACTGATGGGGGGAACCTCCTCCCCTTTCATCTGACCCTGTTTTATCAGGTCTGCAAAGTCCTCCTCTGTGGCCTAACAGGACTGCTCCTCCCTTGGGGGGTGGGGAGGTCAAAGAGCCTGCCACTCAGGGTCGTTTTGATTTACATTTCTCTGATGAGCATTAGAAATAGTACTTGTTCCCCTTACTATGGGAAACCAATTGGTTACTGAGCTACCATGGGCTTCATCCGAGCAGATGTTCTAGATTATATCCATACGTGGTTCTTGGTTGAATGTCAGTCTCAGAAAAGACCCCTGTGCCCAGATATAGTTGGTCCTTGTGGAACTCCTATTCTTTCCCCATCATACTAACTCCCCTTCTTTCATATGATTCCCTATACTCTACCAAAGGTTTGGTTATGAGTCTTAGTGTTTGCTTTGAAACACTGCTAAGTAGAGTCTTTCAGATGCCTTCTGGGGTAGACTCCTGTCATATGTTCAATGCACATCCCATCTGTCTTTCTAAATGAGGATTGATTATCTTACTCCGTGTCTGCTCTCTTGATTATCATTTTTAGGTGGATAGATTTCATTATGTTTATCATATCTAATAGGTCTATATAAGTGAGTATATACCGTGTTTGTCTTTCTCCTTCTGGGATATTTCACTCAGAATGATCTTTTCTAGATCCCACCATTTGCCTGCAAATTTCATGATTTCCTCCTTTTTGATTGCTGAGTAGTATTCCATTGTGAAAAAATACCACGATTTCTGTATCCACTCCTCCGTTGATGGACATCTGGGCTGTTTCCGGGTTCTGGCTATTTCAAATAAAGCTGCTATAAACATGGTTGAGCAAATATCTCTGTTGTGTACTTGAGCAAATTTTGGGTATATACCTAGCAGTGGTATATACTTGAGTGGGTCTTGAGGAAGCACTATTCCTAATTGTCTGAGAAAGCGCCAGATAGACTTCCAAAGTGGTTGTACCAGTTACATTCCCACCAGCAGTGGAGGAGGGTTCCCCTTTCTCCACAACCTCTCCAGCATGTGTTGTCACTTGAGTTTTTCATCTTGGCCATTCTGATGGGTGTAAGGTAAAATCTCAGGGTCGTTTTGATTTACATTTCTCTGATGAGCATTTCTTTAAGTATTTCTCTGCCATTCGATATTCCTCTGTCGAGAATTCTCTGTTTAGCTCTGTTCCTCACTTTTAATTGGATTACTTGGTTTGCTGCTTTTCAGCTTCTTTAGTTCTTTGTATATACTGGATATCAGCCCTCTGTCAGATAAAGGGTTGGTGAAGATTCTTTCCCAATCTGTAGGCAGTCGTTTTGTTTTGATGATGGTGTTCTTTGCTATACAGAAGCTTTCCAGTTTCATGAGGTCCCATTTATTGATTGTTGCTCTTAGAGCCTGTGCTGTTGGAGTTCTGTTCAGGAAGTTGTCTCCTGTGCCAATGAGTTCTAGGCTGTTCCCCACTTTTTCTTCTAACAGATTTAGAGAACCTGGTTTTATGTTGAGGTCTTTGATCCACTTGGATTTTAGTTTTGTGCAGAGTGATAAATATGGATCTATTTTCATTTTTCTGCATGTAGACATCCAGTTGGACCAGCACCATTTGTTGAAGATGCTGTCTTTTTTCCATTGACATTCTTGATTCATAATCGACGTGTGAAGGCCCAGCTTAATAGGACTAATGCCTCCCATGGGCTGGGGATCCTCAGTGCTATATGAAGTCAGGTTATGCAAGCCACTGGGATCAAGAAATTAAACAGACCTTCCCAATGGCCTCTGCATCATTTCCTACCTTCAGGATCCAGCCCCGACCTCGCTGAAAGATGGGTTACAGGTTTTAAGATGAAATAAACCCTTTCCTCACCGAGTTGCTTTTGGTCTTAGGTTTATTTTTTAATAACACAAGTAAAACCTTAAAACAGCAAGTTATTAATATCAATTTTGAGTCAATAAGATAATTCTTTAAATCCTCTTTTTTGTATGGTGAATAATTGCTAAAGTTAAGCCCATGATCCTGGGAGCAAGACTTCACCAAAATGTTGTGATTTGTACCTAAATCAATAGATCCATAAATAAGTGGGAAAACAATTTTACTTCAGTGAAGCATTACCATTAGATGGATTCTAAAATTATATAGGTCAATTATAAGAATCAAAGAGAGTGATAAAAATATAATTTGTAGAAGGACAATCTATGTCAAACAACAGTGAAAAGTAAAAGTTTAACACTGATTACTATTTTAAAAATATATCAATACATATATGTATAAAACAGTAGAGGAAAATTAGTGTGATTCAATACCAAGTGAATGTAAGATCAGAATAAAATGCTGCACTGGCAGGGAACTATGCCCAGACACCTGCCCTCTGCCATAGCAAGGCAGAGCCCCACCCCCACACCGCATAGCACAGAATAGGGGATACATCCACAGACCTGCCTGCTGCCATGTCACATAGGTGGCTGTAAACACCTAGAGGCTCACTTGCTGCCACAGCATGCCACATGTGGGTGACCATGGCCTTGGAACATAGACTCCAATTATCAACATCTTCCTGCAGAAGAAATTAACCTATTTTACAATTCCTTCATTCCTTCTATTATTTGAGAAATTTATGCATTATGTTTTTTTATCACATTCATTCCAGTCCCCTAGCTCCTCTCAGATGTGCCCTATCAACTCAGCTTCATGTTCTAGATGGAGCTGGTTTCCGCCTTCCACCTTCCCGATGGTGAGTGCTCTCTGTCACGAACAACTCCACATTTGGCTAAGGCTGAGGATCTGGCTTGCTTCCATGTATGTGGACCTATCTGCATTGCCCACGTGGCACGCTGGGGTTGGCTACCCAGAGGCTATTTAAGCTGTGGGCTGGCTTTCCCCAGGGTCCGATGATTGCTCAAGGTTCCTGAATAAACTGCATTGAAAACAAACAAACAAACAAACAAAAAAACAAGAGACAAATGCCAGTTTTTGTTGGCCAGCTGTTGTAAGCATGAGGCATACTTTGGGGGGTGATTAGTATACACAGAGCTACTTCATTGAAGAAAACTGATTTTCCCTCTTCCAGCAGCTATTATTAGTGAGGAGCTTCTGGGCTCGGGATGTGATGTTGTGCTCACTTCTTATTTGTGCTGGGATTCTGTCTGACTTGAGCTCGTATTGGCCTTTTGCATGATGTCACAGTATCCATGAGTTTCATGGAGCATGCGCATTTGTCCTGTTGTGTCTGGGAAGTAATGCTTTAAAATCACATGACACCACTGATTCTTACAATCTTCCTGCCTCCTCTTCTATGTAGACCCTAGGCTTTTAGAGGAAGGATGTGATAAAGACATCTTTTTCAGGGATGAACACTCCAAAGTCTCACAGTCTCTGCACATTATCCATTTATCAGTCACTGTGTTAATTACTATCTTGTGCAAGGACAGCTTCTCTGATGAAGGTTGAACAATGTCCTGGAAGATTAACCCACACTGACTAACATTTATAGTTTTAGAAGATGCTATATATGCTGCCAGGAGAGAAAAGTAAACATTAAACTTACTCAGCTACAGACCCTGAGAACTACATTGGTGTCCTGCCTACAAGATATGACAATTTGAACAATAGTGGCATGTCTGTTAAAGAAGTAACCAATCATGTTTTCATTTAATTTAAGACGCATCATTGGACTTACAACCCTCTCCATGAGCTGAAACACATACCTGATACTACATACCTGATACTCTTTTTTTTTTTTTTAAACAGGGTTTCTCTGTATAGCCTTGGCTCTCCTGGACTCAATTTGTAGAGCAGGATGGCCTGGAACTCATGAAGATACATCTGCTTCTGCTTCCCCAAGCGCTGGGATTACAGACATATGCCACAGCGCCTGGCTCCTGATACTTTTAATGGGCCCAAGAACATGCAACTGAATAGGTCATGGGGCCTAGGAGAAAAGCTGCTGATAATATTTTGCTAAAGAAACAGCAATAAAAGAAATATTTAAAACATAGTTCTGTACCTATCAATCTATGTTAGAGTTCTTAAAGATCCTGCCTGGAGTGTTCTCCTGTCCTATTGTTGAGCCACAGCCACCTGCTGCTGACACTGCTTCAGCCCATACGGCACTGTCTGTATCTTACCCACACAAGGGATTTCCATGCATGTGGCTTTTCATATTGCCTTGGTGTCTGCTGAGTGTCATTTTCTGTTTTATCCGTGCTATCTCTTTTTGTACCTTTCTGTCCTCATCAGACATTCCTACTGTCAATGGGAAAACGTAACAGTTAAGTTGGAAGATCTGAACTGCCTGTATTTTCTTTCATGCTTCTCCTTCTTTATTGCTTGAGAATTTCATGTTTTGATCACTCCATCCCAATCTTTCCCCTCCAATTCCTCATTTTAACAAACAAACTGAGTCTACTTATTGTTGCATGGATGTGTGTGGTTTGTTTGTGTTTCAGTGATTGTGTTCTCATGGTCCTGGATGTTTATTTTAAAACATTGTTTTCATTTCTCAGTGGAATATGTAATATCTTCAGAAGATGAAGACTCATAAATCACTTGTTTTTCTATTTCTGTATAAAAACTCATTTTTTTTTCTATTTTTATGGGAAACCAGAAATGGGAAAGCCTCAGTACAGTTCTATTATCTGGTAACTGTTGGCAAAGTGTAAACATCATGGATTTTGCTTTGGCTGGTATCCACCTTATTTATTTTTTTAAAAGCCGACTTTTTAAACGGCCTAATTTTTATGCATTGATTCTAAGTTTTGTATGATATATTTATGAAATCAGAAGTGTTGTGTCCATCTTCTATATTCAAATAGTAAAGATGATGGTATCTCTCCAAATTTTTATGTAACTTCATTAAACATTTTGAAGATAAAAGAAGGTGGACAAAATACTTCTGATTTCATAGATACGCCATACAAAACTTAGAATCAATGAATAAAAATTAGGCTAAACTTGGGCCAGTGGCAGGGAGAAGTGTCAGAATACACATGCCTGGGTAATTGGAGAATCAACTCAACTAGATTCAACTACAAAATAAATCAGTGCTATAAATAGCACTTGGCCCCTAGCTTACATTTCCCATATTCATTCTGCGGTTGCTTTAGAAGGCATATAAGCAGGTGCGTGAATCTGAAGGAAAGATCTAGAACGTTACGCCAAGAGAAATATCCAGTGCAAAAGAGACTCTGTGATCTTTGTTTAAAAGTCTTGTAAGTAGTCATGAGTTACTGGCTTCACTCTTGAATTATTCTTGAGTAATGTTCACTTCTGTGATTTGTTTCCAAAACTACACCGGGTCTGCAAATGAGAGCAAAACATTTTCCCTTCTCTGCCCAATTTTGGTACTTCCTACGTTTCCTGATCAGACATTTTAGCTTTTCATAAAACTAGTCTTTAAAGCATGTTTTTCCTTAAATGTCTATTTTATGACATTTTTTCTTCCATGTTCTTGAATAGTATACATCCGATGTGTATTTGAAGACTGGGTCAAGGTCAACCCATTATGTGAACTGTTTCCCAGCAAGAACTTGTACTAATCACTGGCTTAGAAGGGTATCATGGGAAGGGAATGGGAAGTGGCAATGAGGGGTATTAATATCTTAATGTGATCATAATCCATGAAAGCACATCTACTTTCAGAGGTCATGCTCTCAGATGGAAGTCTCTCTCTCTGTGTTTGACATTTTGGTTTTGGCTTAAGTGTTACAGAGAAAATTACAGGGAAGCTTGCAATGATTCCAGCAGTAGTTCTTCACTGAATTCTTTGGCAGTTGAGTCTAGTTGAATTGACACCCAGTTCCTCAAGCCTGTCTATTCTGACACTTCTTTCTACTAAGGCCTAAGATAAGCCTAATTTTTATTCATTGATTTTAACTTTTGTGTGGTATATTTATGAAATCAGAAGTATTTTTGTCTATATTCCTTTATCTTCAAAATGTTTCCTGAGCTTTTAATAAAATTTGGGGCAATACCTTCCTACTTATTATTTGGGGGTAGATCTGTGAAAAAAGTGAGATAGATACCAGCCAAAGCAACTTCCACCATGTTTTTATGCTTTGCCAGCACTTACCAGATATTAGAACTATTCAGAGGCTTTCCCATTTCTGCTTTCCCCACAGAAACCATAATTAGAAGTAGAAATACAGAAATAGAAAAACAAGTTCAAACTTTTTTTTAACAGAATTCATAGAATTTATTAGCAGATTTGACAAACTATATTTAAAAGAAAATGAATATTATTGTTAAATTTATTTATTTAT
Organism: Meriones unguiculatus; assembly: GCF_030254825.1. Classification (NCBI taxonomy): domain Eukaryota; kingdom Metazoa; phylum Chordata; class Mammalia; order Rodentia; family Muridae; genus Meriones; species Meriones unguiculatus. The sequence continues at coordinate 127,367,989 of NC_083351.1, forward strand.
TTTCATATATTTATTTATTATAATTTATTCACTTTGTATCCCTTCTGCAGCCCCCTCTCTCTTCTCTTCCCAGTCACACCCACCCTCCCTCTTCTGCCCTTATACCCGTTCCTTAGTCCCCTGTAAGGTGAGAACCTCCTCCCCTTCTTTCTGACCCTAGCTTATCAGATCTCATCAAGGATGGTTGCATCATCTTCCTCTGTGGCCTGGCAAGGCTGCACATCCCAGGGGGAAGGTGATCAAAGAGGTAGTAACTGAGTTCATGTCAGAGATAGCTCCTGTACCCCTTATTATAGAACCCATTTGTAAACTGAGAAGCCTATGCATTTCCTTTGAACAGGGTTCTAGGTCCTCTCCAAGCATGGTCCTTAGTTGGAATATCCATCTCTGCAGGTCCCGTGGGCCTTGTGGAGTTCCTGGCCCCGCCAGGTTTTTCTATCTCTCTCTTCTATAAGGATTCTGGCACTCTGCCCAAAGTTTGGCTATGAGTCTCAATATCTCCTTCAATATGCTGGTGGGTAGAATATTTCAAAGCCTTCTGAGGAAGGCTCCTATCCTGTTCCTTGTGTTCTCTTACTTCTGATGTCTATCCTGTTTGCCTTTCTGAGTAAGAATTAAGCATCTTCTTTAGGGTCCTCCTTGTTGTTTAGCTTCTTTAGAGCTATAGATTTTAGTATTTTTATCCTTTATTATATGTCTAATATCCACTTATAAGTGAGGTTATAATTTTTATGTCTTTCTGCTTCTGGAATACCTCACTTAGGATGATATTTTCTAGTTCCCACCATTTGCCTGCAAATTTCATGTTTTCCTTGTTCTTAATTGCTGAGTAGTATTCCATTGTGTAAATGTACCACACTTTTTGTATCCATTCCTCTGTTGAGGGACATCTAGGTTGTTTTCAGATTCTGACTATTACAAATAGAGCTGCTGTGAGCTCTATGGTTGTGCAAATGTCCTTATTGAATGGTGGGGCATATTTTGGGTATATGCCTAGGAGTGGTATAGCTGGATCTTGAAGTAGCACTATTCTTAACTTTCTGAGGAAGTGCCAGATTGATTTTCAAAGTAGTTGTATAAGGTTACATTCCAACCAGCAATGGAGAAGGGTTTCCCTTTCTCCGTATCCTTTCCAGCATGTATCATCCCTTGAGTGTTTTATCTTAGCCATCTGATGCATGAAGGTGGAAGCTCAGGGTTATTTCGATTTGCATTTCTCCAAGTGTTTCTCTGCTGTTTGATATTCCTCTGTTGAAAATTCTCTATTTAGTTCTGTACCCCCATTTTTAAAATTGGATTACTTGATTTGTTGGTATTTAACTTCTTGAGTTCTTTATATATTCTGGATATTAGCCCTCTGTCAGATGTAGGGTTGGTGAAGATCTTTTCCCACTCTGTAGGCTGTTGTTTTGTTCTAATAAGTTCAAACTAAATCATACTAAATCAAAGTTATTTTAAAGAACTCCTGTCTATAAAGTAGCATACGTACATGTTTAAAATGGGGTTTGGTGCTTGCCAGTTTAAATGGAAATTGATTTAAAAATATTCTGAAATGGATCTTTAGAATGGATTATTTAAAAATAGGGTCTATAATTTATCAATTTTATGTTTGGTTATCATTGCCTCTAAAATGATAGTCACGAATGAAAGAATTTTTGTCCTAAAGCGGTACATCTTTTATAGTAGCATTTTGCAGATCATTTTTTTAATGATGCCCTCACATTTCCAGCATACATGATTTTGTCACAAATATTTAACAGTAAAAAAAGAATGACTTCTAAATATGCCAACTATTATTCTACTAAAAATCATTCTGCAAAAAACGTGCCCTTTGCACTCCACTTCCCCGGGGCACTGCACACCTCAGTTTCCAGGTTGCACCATTTCCCTGGACCTTCCCTGACCTATGACCCTAGAGACCATCTTTATCTCATCTAGAACAATCAGTTTCTTCATCTCTGGCTGAAGTTCCATCACAGTCACTCTAGATGTGGGAAATTTGAAAAGGAAAGAGCTTTATTTTTATAATATGTTAGCATTTTATATACATTCCACAGAGATTTTGCATTAGCTAAGCTGAATTCTCTGAGTCTTAACTAAAGGAATACAATTAGTGATTGAGGATGTATATATAAAACAGCATTATATTTCCAATTGTTAAGTGCTAAAATGTGTAGTTGAACCTCTGAAGACAAACTTTTATTAATTATTAAATTTACATAAGGTGATATGTATATGTACTGGTAAGGAATAATGTAAAACTACACTAGATAACTGAGAATCTGTAAGTCCAATATTTCCCATTTCTCTGACGCATTCCTTAATTTCCATCTTTCTCCTATTCATTATTATAATTACATTATTGTTAGAGTTACCATTTACATTTATACCCTTATAGCAGATACTTCTTGAGTTGACTCTGTTTGACATTTATTAATATTCACATTGATGGAACCATTCTCTAGGCAGTCTTACAAAGTCAGCATTTCTTTGTGCCTTTCATATTACATTTAATGATTGTGTAACTATGTCACATTCATCTTTATTGTTATATACTGGGTTTGATGGTGGTTGCATTGAATCAAAGCTTTATATTGCGTTTACTGTTTTAAAATTTTCTCTGCATTCTTCCAATTTATTTTAAATTTAAGTACTGCTGTCATAGAATCCTTATTAACATAGTTCAGTTCAGATATGAAATTGGTGTTTTCTTGGTGCTGGGAGCTTTGAGTAACAGAAAATAATTTGCAACTTTAATCTTGCTTCATGAAAAAAGAATACCAAAATGCATACACATATATAACAGGGCCTCAATAATGTTTGCATGTAGTTTGTGTATCTGTTGTTACCTTCAAAGCCATAAACATTTCAATATAATGTCAAGTGCCATACGTTTATTATCAAATACTTTGTCTAGGAGAACATTTTGAAAATATGACCACCACTGAATGCCATTACCCTGAGAATTTGAACATAAGCCCCTCTGAAAAAGCTTTGGCATTCTTGCATTGCCTACAGATACTAGGTGAATTTTTCAATTTTTCTCAAAAGGCGGCTGTTTTGAAGATTGCAAATTACTGAAATGCAAATACTGTCATTTATTAGATGTTTTCTAAAGTTAGGTTTTTACACAGGAAAAAATATTATTTTCTAAATCTGATGAAATTGTTGCATTTCAATTGTTTTAAAAGTTTCTTTTAAATTTCATATATTATTTGATTATATAAATAGATTATCAAGTTCTAAAAATCTCTAGAAGCTCTATAGAGGTCATTGTCACTTGCTTGATTGTCTCAATAAAGCTTCATTGGTCCATTCAAAACTCCATTGTGATGGTCTTTAATGGCTATTGAAAAGTCATTAGACATTTTTTAACAGGAATATGTAATCTGAAGGTTGGTGTGTGTGTGTGTGTGTGTGTGTGTGTCTGTGTGTGCTCATGATAACAGTTAAAAGTGATTTAGATATTCTTAATAGAAAAAATAATCTTTATATTTCTAACCATAAATTTAGGTTATGTGCTAGGCAGATGTAAACATTCTTTCTAGGATTTGTACTGTAATTTTCAGAAAAGAATAGAAAATGATGATGCAAATGTTGTGTGGTGTCTTTACCATTTTTCCCTCAAGTACAAAGAGGTAGATTTACACCATCAAGCTTCCTTTTAGTTGAGCATTAATTCCTTTATGTACAACTAAGGCATGAGCTACATTGGCTAAATGATTGTTCAGGATCTGAGCAGTCTGCCCAGTATGACTCATGGCTAATGCCCCGGTGGTAGCTCCAACAGCCGCCAATGAGATGGTAGTAACAATGGTGGCTGTAGTTCCAAGATCCCTTTTCTGTCTGAAGAGAGTCATAGCATGAGGGGCATCAACGGGCACAGGCACGCAGTGAGGCATGTGAGTAACCAGGGCATACCTAAATTTACTAGCATTCCAGCATTGGGCAAAAAAGCAAGTATCATCACCACAATTACTTGGCTCTATCTGGCTAATAATGAATAAAAATGGGGGATATAGACAAACAGGTGTGGGCTTATAGGAAATATTATGAGAAGCCTTAACCCCCTCGTTGGAACATCCTGCGTCAGTTCTAGAACTAGCAGTGGTGGTGTCCGAGGTCTGAGTAGGTTCAGGAGACCATTGCCCCCAGGGGCGAGATGTGCTCCATGCCAATTGACTAACTCCATGTTTTCCTCCACTTTTGAAAGTCATTTAAGGTTCTGAGGATTGACCTCGTGCAGGAGCAAATTGATACCCTATGGCAAATCGCTCAACTTGGCTGTCAATGAAAATATGCTGGACTTTGAGTCACTAGCATATAACATGAGAATTTTTCCTGTGCTGCAAATCTGTCTAAACAATTGTCGAGCTATATTTTAGGTAATTGGACTGGAGAATTCGATACTACGATGAGCAGCTGAGAGTGGCCATTGTCACAGTAAATTCTACCAGAGTGGACGCAGGACTAGCCACAGGATTATCATCATGGATTGCTGCAGCCATGAATCATCTGAAGGAATGGGCGGGCATGGGAGCGTTAGCAGGCCTTCTGGTGTTGGTCTCCTTGGTTTGCCTGTGGTATATATGCAAGATTAGAGTCTCACAACAGTGTGATGCAGCCTTGATCATTCAGGCCTTTACAGCCATTGAAGCAGGACAGTCTCCCCAAGCATGGTTGGATACCATAAAAAGCTAAAATGTTATGCTCAGGATGCGAGGCTAAGCACTGCACTCAGGGTCAGCCGCTTTGGACCCAGAGAAGAGCATGTCTGGTTGCATGCGGGTTGATGCCCCAGGTCCCGCCTCTGAGAAAAAGGTATCAAACGGGTCTGATGCTCTTTGGGTGGATGACACCTAAACGAACGTCGGTACAAAGTCCCAATTTATTTCTAATATCAAAGATCAGACCTCTACTCTTGCCTGATGCGTCTAAAACAAAAAGGGGGAACTGTAGAGAGCTGCGGAATGCTATGCCTTAAAGATGGAGCTGGTTTCCGCCTTCCACCTTCCCGATGGTGAGTGCTCTCTGTCACGAACAATTGCACATTTGGATAAGGCTGAGGATCTGGCTTGCTTCCATGTATGTGGACCTATCTGCATTGCCCATGTGGCACGCCTGGGTTGGCTACCCAGAGGCTATTTAAGCTGTGGGCTGGCTTTCCCCAGGGTCCGAGGATTGTTCAAGGTTTCTGAATAAACTGCATTAAAAAAAAAAGAGGTAGATTTAAAGTAAACTAAGACATTTCAATGCAAATACTTCCAAATTTTAGTTCATTTTCTATGTTAAAACACTTCAAACTATTTTTTTTAAACTTAAATACATGATAATGGAGAGATAGCTTTGTGGCTAAGAGCACATGTTGATCTTACAGAGAACTATGGTTGGGTCCCCAGCACTGGCATGATGGCTAAGGGCTTTCATTAAAGTTTCTAAACCCAAAGCTAAGCCAAATAAGGGCCAGCCTGGAATAGAATAGATTTGCAAGCTTCAAAAGTGTGTGCCAAGTGCCCTTTCCTTACTGTCTCATTTATCAAAAGTAGGCTGGGTAAAGGATCTGGGCTCAATTCTGTTAACCCCAGTGAGAACTTTCACAAGCAGACTTTTTAAAATTATTTTTATTTTTATTAATTATAGTTTATTCACTTTGTATCCCCCCTGTAGCTCCCTCCCTCCTCCCCTACCAATCCTATCCTTCCTCTCCCTTCCCCATCTGTGTCCCTCCCCCAGTGCACTGATAAGGGAGGTCCTTCTCCCCTTCCCTCTGACCCTAGTCTATCACATCTCATCAGGAGTGGCTGCATTGTCTTCCTCTGTGGCCTGGTAAGGCTGCTCCCCCCTTAGGGGGAGGTGGTCAAAGAGTAGGCCAATCAGTTCCTGTCACAGACAGTCCCTGTCCCCATTAATATGGAGGCCACATGGACACTGAACTGTCATAGCTACCTCTGTGCAGGGTTTCCAGGCCATCTCCATGAATGGTCTTTAGTTGGAGAATCAGTCTCAAAAGAGACCCCTTAGCCCAGATATTTTGGTTCTGTTGCTCTCCTTGTGGAGTTCCTGTCCTCTCCGGGTCTTACTATCTCCCACATCTTTCATAAGATTCCCTGCAGTCTGCCCAAAGTTTGGCAATGAGTCTTAGCATATGCCTCAATACACTACAGGGTAGAGCCTTTCAGAGGACCTCTGTGGTAGGCTCCTGTCCTGTTCCCTCTTTTCTCCCTACTCCGATGTATGTCCATCCTCTTTGCCTTTCTGAATGGAGATTGAGCATCTTAGCCAGAGTCCTCTTTTTTTATTAGCTTCCCTAGGTATACAGATTTTAGTTTGTTTTTCCTATATTATATGTCTAATATCTACTTATGAGTGAGTGTATACCCTGTGTGTTTTTTCATAAGCAGACATTTTACCCAGAGAGAAGATTGGGATTTTAAGCCATGCAGTAAGATTTGGGGAATGATAAGATCGTTATAAACTACCAAGCCTGGAAAGGGCTGCCTTGAAATCCAGAAGTGTTTATTTTGGGGTAAAGATCCTTGAAAGTCTCTTTTATTATTAAGAATTGCATTTTTTTTTCTTTCTGGGGAGAATACATGTAGTTGAGAGGCAAATATAGTGTTAAGGATCTGAGAAGTGTTGTGGGGAGAGACTGGGTGGGGAATTAATTGAAAAACATTGTCTACCTAGCAGTGTATCAAAGCAGATGCTGAGACTCATAACCAAACCTTTGGCAGCGTACAGGGAATCATATGAAAGAAGGGAGAGTTAGTATGACCTGGAGAGGACAGGAGCTCCACAAGTACTAAATATATCAGGACACAAGGGTCCTCTATGAGACTGTATCTCCAACCAAGGACCATGTATGGATATAACCTAGAACCCCTGCTCAAATGCAGCCCATGGTAGCTCAGTGTCCAAGTGGGTTTCCTAGTAAGAGGAACAAGCACTATTTCTGACATGAACTCAATGGCTGGCTCTTTGACATTCCCTCCCTCCTGAGGAAGGATCAGCCTTGCTAGGCCACAGAGGAGGACTTTGCAGCCAGTCCTGAAGATACTTGAGATACCTGATAAGCTGGGGTCAGATGGAAGCGGAGGAGGACCTCCCCTATCAGTGGACTTGGAAAGGGGCAGGGAGGAGATGAGGGAGGGAAGGTGGGATTGGAAGGGAATGATGAAGGGGGCTAAGGCTGGGATACAAAGTAAATAACCTGTGATTAATATAAAAAAGAAAAAGAAAAAGAAAAACATTGTATACATGTATGCAATTCTGAAAGAGTAACATACAATTAAAATAAAGCTCTGTGAAATCAGATCTAAGTAATTATTCCTTCACTAGCTGATACCCCTCTGTTTGCCAAACATTTGTTTAATGTACTGTTATTTATTTATTGATCAATTGATTGATTTGTGTGTTCTTTCCATGTGACTCAGGATAGTTTTGAACTTGCCATTAGCATAGCTCAGCCCACCATTTGCTGAGAGTAAGGGCAATTACCACCCCTGCAGTCCTGTTGTTAGATTTTGTTTTTCTGTAACAACTCCCACCTTTTATATTAAGGAGAAAAGAAGGAGGAGAAGGAAACGGAGAAGGAGAAAGAAGAAGGGAAAAAAGTAGAAGAAGAAGAAAAAGAAGAAGAAGAGGAGGAAAAAGAAGAGGCTCTCATTTCTGTAGAAACCAACAAGAACACAAAAATAATTTTTCCTCATATCTAAGGTTTATCCATTGATACAATGTTTATGAAACAATTGCTTACTAAACACTTTTATAATAGTATAACAGGAAAAATGCAGAAAATCTTTTTGTGTATGAAGTCTGCTTTCGAACAGGGTACTCAAAGAGTAAAGCAGAAGTTATCCCAAGTGTTAAACTCTTCCAGAGTCATTGACAGAGAGAGATTGGCGTAGCCTTTCATTACATCCTTAAACCAACCAAATAAAAAGAAAGTGTTAGTTTGTAAATTCAATAGTGAAAAGTTGAAACTTTGAGGAAGGAGTTTGCCAGATTTCAGAAACTTGATCCACAAGAGACAGGGACAAGGTCTGAATTTGTTTCTATCTTCTCTGAATGTGTTTAGGCACTAAATTCATGCTTTCCAGTGTTAATTGTAATTTGGTGTTTGTAATTATTTTTTTAATATTGCTATTGTGCAAAGAAAAACATGTTTGCATTCAGAATAAAGAAAAGTTACTATATCATATGGTTTATTTTTTAAATGGAAATTACAATAACTGAATAAAAATACATTAAGAAATAGTTTTCATTTTATTATCAATGCTCATGATCATATAATTTTATTATTTGCCTTGATTTGTTAGTTTTGTTGATTCACTGGCTATTTTAAATCCTGGGAAACCTGATACCAAGTGCATTTTCCATTTTAAACTAAAACCACAGTGTGCTAAAGTTACAAAAAACCAGTTGGTGGAAACCCTGCACTAAATATAACTTGAAATTCATGCATAATTATGTCACTGTATTTGTTTATGATATTTATTTAAGAGTCAAATATCATATCAAAGTTACAACTAACTTTAGATTTATAGCAAGGATTATAACCTTAGTCTACCAGAGATATAGCCAAATAAGAACTTGATGTGGCCTGTTTAAAAGTGGTTGCATTTTAAAAAATTCCCAAGCTAAAAAAAAATTCATAACTGCATGCTATATAAAGAAAAACAAATACACATAATTATTTTTACTAGGCCATAATGAAAATACAAAAGTACATGTAAGAAGATTTTTAACCCTCTTCATATTTTCTTATTTAAAAAAAAAAACACTCAAATTTTCTGATTTTACATTGTCAAAAGCTAAGAGCTCTTCTAAATCAATAGTTTACAATCGCTATTTGTAATGAAAATGCGATGTAAGGACAGATTTACCAAATTTGAAAGTAAAATCAAAAAGTATTTTTGATATATTTGCACATCAAATATACATTGGAAATAACTTAGGTTTCTACATGCTGGTACTAACTGCCATATTTGTTTCTGAATTCTTTTATTTAAAGCATTATTAAGAGGGCATTCATGAACAGGTGAAGGACAACAGGTCTTCCTAGTAGCAGAAATATTAAATTGTTTGAGAATGCTAAATCTGGAAACTGAAAAGAAATCCTGGGCAGTAACTTCCAGGATATGAGTGGAAGAGGACTTGCTGAACAGAACTTCATTTGCTCAAGAATTAAGACCAACAATTGGCAGGTGAAGCTCCATAAAACTAGATAGCTTCTGCTCAGCTAAAGAAATAATTGATCCAGTGAAGATGAAGCTTACAGAATGGTAGAGAATTTTCTGGCAAAGTACTAATATCTAGGCTATATAAAGAAACCAGCATTTATTATTGCATATAATTGATATTTGCCATCCTAACTGATGTAAGAACAAATCTCCAAGTTGTTTTGATTTGCCTTTTCCTAATTGCAAGGGAAAATTAACTTTTTTGAGGCATTTCTTAGCTGATTTTATTCTTTTATAATTAAATTTTTATTTTTATATTAATTACAGTCTATTCACTTTGTATCCCAGATAAAGCACCCTCCCTCCTTCTCTCCCAAGCCCACCCTCCCTCACTCATCTCCTCCTTTCCCCTCTCTAAGTCCACTGATGGGGAGGTCCTACTCCCCTTCCATCTGATCCTAGCTTATCAGGTATCTTCAGAACTGGCTGCAATGTCCTCCTCCGTAGCCTAGCAAGGCTGCTCCTCCCTGGGGTGGTGGTGGTCAAAGAGCTAGCTACTGAGTTCATATCAGAGACAGTCTTTATTCCCCTTACTAGGGAACCTACTTGGATACTAAGTTTCCATGGGCTAAATCTGAGCAGGGGTTCTAGGTTATAACCATGAATGGTCTTTAGTTGGAGAATCAGTCTCGAAAGAGACCCCTTAGCCCAGATATTTTGGTTCTGTTGCTCTCCTTGTAGAGCAACTGTCCTCTCCAGGTCTTAGTATCTCCCCCTTCTTTCATAAGATTCCCTGCACTCTGCCCAAAATTTGGTTATGAGTCTCAGCTTCTGCTTTGATACACTGCTGGGGAGAGTCTTTCAGAGGCCCTCTGTGGTAGGCACCTGTCCTGTTTCCTGTTTTCTCCTTCTTCCAATGTCCATCCCATTTGTCTTTCTAGGTAAGATTGATTTTTTTTTACAACCTCTGTTCATGTCCTTGGCCTATTTTCTGAATGAGTCTTTTTACTCTTGGTGGAGAAATCTCAAACAACTAAAAATCAAGATATCTTATGACTCAGCAAAGCCACCCCTTTACACCTGTCCAAAAAACTTAACATCCTATTCAACAGATACTTGTTCAGCTATATTCATTACTTCTCTCTTCACAATAGCTAGGAAATAGAAACAACCCAAGTGTCCTTTAACAGATCAGTGGATAATGAAGATGTGTATATACTATGAAATACTATTCAACTGTTTAAAAAAAACATGAACTTTCAGGAAAATACATGGAACTATACAAGATCATATTTAATGAGGTGACCCAGACCCAGAAAGACAAATATCATATGTTCTTTCTCATCAGAAGTTACCAGCTCCAAATCTTCAGATGTGAGTATACATCCAGGAGTAACTGAAGAAACCTGAAAAGTATAAAAAGACCATATTCAGGGTATGGGGGTAGAGAGAGGTAGAGAAGGTAATGGCAGGGTACAATCAATTTGAGTGTAAACTATAGAAAAAAATTGGGGCCTCCAATTAGGGGAGAGAATGATAAATGGAGAAGAAAAGGGGGAGAGGGTAAAAACAGTTAGGTGGTCTGAAAAAATTATTAGGACTCATACTGTTAACTATTTACCTAAATTAAAACTTATTATACATGTAAGTCTGTGTATACATATAAACATATTGTTTAAATGAAATTTTCTCATCTGAACTGAAAATGCTCCCTCAATGAGCAAAAGACCACCAAAGAGAACCCCAAACACTAGGAATGAGAAACTTTCTTCTGAATTGTTGGTCGAGACTGTCCAAGAGATTTCTAAAGCATACAGCCTTTTGACACTGCCATTGTTTGCCCACCAGACATGGGAAGTAAGTCTCTAATGCTGAAGACGCAATGAACTTCAGACACAAAAGATCCTGAATTAAAATTGACCTGAATGACTCTCCCCAAGGACTAGCTTTCATTGAACCAATATCGGCCATGCAAGCTTCCAAAATTTTGGAAATAACCATCCTTGCTACCCAGCTATAATTCATATGGACCACGACAATGGTCCATAGGAATGATAATCCTAAAGATGCAGTAGTGGCACACGTAACTTTCCCACAACCAACAGTTCTCTAACAGGATGTAACATCCACTCAACAAAAGAAAAACCGTGCCTGGTACTGTAAACTTAGCCAACTACTCAGAAATGGGGAATTCAAAAGACCAGAGAAAGCTATGGTCTGTTGTGCTCTATCTTGCTCCACCTTGTTCCAAAGAGATGGGCACCCCCACTGAACCTGAAATTTGTCATTTATCTAGGATGGCAGAATGGCCAGATTTTGTGATCCACCTGTCTCTCTTCCACAGGATTAGTGTTACAGGTATGTGCAGCTGTGCCCTTTCTTAAAGAAGGAGTGCTGGTAATCCACGCAGGCCTTCATGCTTACACAAAAAGCACTCTTGCCAACCTCCACAATTCCACCACTGACTTTTTTCTGGCAGTCCTGTCTCCCGATCCTTTGCTGTGTCTATCATTTATGGTTTCTCTTTACCTGCCACCTCTCTTAACTCCTGCCAATATCATTTTCACCTGGAGCACAGTGTTTTGTTTGTATATTCATTCTTTGTTCATTTTATTCTTCATCTTTGGCCATAACTTTTATCATTTTATTAATTTGCTGTAAGGTGTATCTAATGCATGTATACTTAAGAAAGTGTGTGCTGTGATTTTTGAAATGATTTGTATAGCATGTCTATTGGCTACAATTGGAAATGTCACAATCTTATGGCAGCATTTGAAAACCAGTGCTTATTCTGATACTATAATGCAAAAACAACATACTTGAGAACAATAGAATAAAGAGAAATTTATTGAGCCATTCTGGTTGGGCTCATATTTAGCCTTTGTCGTTTAACTTAAATTTACTTGAATTTCTTGCCTCATTTCATCAGTAGATGTCTATATAATAACTACATTTTTTTTGTTTTGTGTTTTAGAATCTTTAAACTGCAAAATCAAAATATTTTTCCAGGCAGTGAGAGGGTGAGCTGGAGATGGACACTTCCTTATTTCCTACATAGGTGGGGTTATATCAGGAGAGAGGAGCAAGAACGTGGAAGAGTTTTGTCACAAGGCCAATGTCACTTTCCAGTATAACTGCTGTGCTTTATAATCCTTTTTAATTTTTGGAGATTTTAATTACATCATTATCTATATTCAGGAGTGCATTAGTGCAACCTGCTCAATGTGTATAGCGTTACTTATATGTGTCTGTTTTACCTAGACACATAAGAGCCAGAACAGCTTATGTCCACGGGAATGTTCCATATCACTAGCCAGCCCTTTTCTCTGCATCCCTTCCTGTAGCGGAGTAGAACCAAGCAGCTGATTCCTCTGCAATAGAATGTCTAAATAGTAGCTGCCATTACTTCCTGGGCTGCTAGAAAAGACAAAAGAAACATTTAGATAGCAACGACCTCCAGTGAACCCCCTTGCAAGCCAGCTGGTGCCTATCTGAAATATTGTAGGCACACTCAGGAGCTTGTCCCATGCCCACATGTCAGCCAGACAGGGTTTTTTCCTCTGAACTGAAGTAGAAAGAGAAGCCAAGCAGTTTGGTGTCCAAGTGGACTGTGACACATTTGGGATTTAAGTTAAATATGCCATGTATGCATAGACAGCAGGGATGCAGGTGTGGGTTACAGATCTCTCTGTAATCTGGTAGTGTCCATGCTCCGTCTGTGCAATGTAATGTGTATGCCTTCAGACCTGCCCATTTGATGTTGGATAACAATGACCTTCCAGGAGTTCCTGTTGCTCACAACCATAGCCTCAATAATCAGTATTAACCAAAAATCATAATGCACTTGTCATAAACCATGGGCATTATTAAATATTTTACACTCATTGATTCTTTTCAACTTGAAGACATAGTCTCATTTTATGGATTTGGAAAGAGACATACCAAGTATTTAAAATCACTTCTCCAAGTGACCTAAGCAGAATGTGAAACCAGAGTTTAACCTTAGATTATCTTCAAATAGCATACCTCACATGAAATAATGCAATTATTTCATCCTATTGAGGAGATAGTATTTATAACTATAATTTCTTTTTCGTGACACAAATTCCATTTCAGTCCTATCATCTGTTTTTATATATTCAAAACAAACATCCGCAAATTTAACAAATTCATGCTATGCAATTTTTTTCATTTATTTATTTATTTATTTATTTTTAATGATCGATAGAATCTGACTCTGTAGCCCAGGCTTACTTGAACTGAACGTCACCATATAGTCCAGGCTGACTTTGAACTAGCTGCCTCTCGCTCTGTGTCTTGGTAATTACACATACTGATAGTCAAGTCCAGCTTCATTTTGGCAAGAGTTAAAACCAATAAAAAGAATGTAAACAATCTTGCATAACATGCCATTAAGCAAGTAAATATTCATAGACAGTCCACTTGGATCCCCCCAAAAATATCTTGGGAGAATAGTAAGACTGAAATACAAGCTGGCATTTTTTTTTCTCCAGAAGTTTAATCATTTATTTTTTAGCTACACATGGGGCAAACATACTGTATTCATTTTGTATATGGTAACACTGATGCCTAGGAAGATGGAGTTCTATCATCATTAGTGTAATGAGTAAATGAGCATAGTCTCTAAGGCATCCTGTAGATTCCATGTCGTTGTTCCCTGACATTAAAAAAGCAGGAATTAAACCCTCACTTATCATGCTCCTCCCCTCCCCTCATCTCTTTATAGATAAATGAGTGCTACCTCATACTCCAGCCCCTTCTACTTGCATGAGAAGAGGTCCATTGTGGCCAAATCACGCTCTCTTTCTACACCCCCGCCCCAATTCTCACTCCACTGTTCCTACCCCAGAGCCTCAGAAATTCATTCCCTAAGCTGCATGTGTGAAACTTTGGAAAGCTGAATCGGTAGCAGACGCTTTCCAATGCAGCACATTAATATTTTCAAGTTCAACCTGGCTCGTGTTTATACATTCGGCTGGCATCTGGCATTTGTTACGAGAATAACACAGCTTTAGAATGCCTGCCAGCCCCACAGCAAGCCAAGTCATCTCCACTTAATGAGAAGTATAGCTGCGAGCTTCTCTAAACGTTAACCAGATGCCGCACGCTGTCGGTTCGTCTGCCACCGGAATATTAACAAAGTGTCGACACATCTGTGAGTTGCGCTTAGATCCAGAGGACAAAATGATGCCGTGATACCAACAAGTTCAAAGATGATTCCTAAGCCAGAGCAGCTGTTCTTGCGGGTTCCCTGAAATTTTGAGTGAGGTTTTGTTTCGATTTTATGTCTGCAGTGAGAGAGGTTTCATGAGGTAGAAAAGCTCTTGCTGCAGTGTATCATGGGGGGCTGGGCGAAGGACATCACTTTTGAGAGCCAATGAGATTTCTATATACCTTTGAATATTAAAGGGATGAATTGGAAACTGCACAGACAGAAACCGTCTACACTGTTCCCTAGTGACTATTTCTTGCCTTGTTTTCAACTGCTTGGGGAGGTGGAGGAATTCACAACAGTGAAAATAAGTACATCAACAAGATCTCTAGTGACCCAACCAGACAAGAAAAAAAAATCCAAATATTCCAAAACTGGAAGAGGCTAACAGAAGTCTATGCATTCACATACATTCTTTATGATTTCCAATAATGTGCTCCCCGTGAGCTGAGAGTCTATCTTCCGCAATGTCAAAGTCTACCAAAGTAATTTTAGATTTGGAAAGCATCTTCACAATCATTAATATCCTTCCTAGACATTGGTTCTGTTTCAGCTACATTTTTCCCCTTTAAGAGCATGATGTAACTGTGGGAGAGTAAGTCTAATGGAATCTTCAATTATATATGAGAAACTGGTAATCCAGTAAATTAACTTGTCTCCTGAGTTCTGTCGAAAATTCTAGGACTTTATTGAACACAAGGAGGACATCAAGGGAACCCCCAATTTATAACCAGATACTGAAAGGAAATGCCGAGGAAGGCCTCTATCTCTAGCAAATCATTGAAAAACAATATATTTAAGTTAATCAACAATGTGCTTTCCTTCATATACTGAAACTGTTTTTAGTAATGTTACTATGTTTGGGTTCTGTTTATATAGGCCAGGCTTCACTTATTCAACAGATATCCACTGGACCCTATTATAAGTGAGGTGTTCTTTTACTCGTTGTAGATTTAATGGCAAAGTAGAGGGACACTCTCCTGTAGCTAAACAGAATAAACAGACACCTCTAAAGAGTTCATTGAAGTATTCCAGTAGCATTTCTCATATTTCACCTAACTTCTCTTGGCTATTTTCAGAGAGCTTGGGGAGTTAGCATGCTCACACCTGCAACTAAAATTGTATGTGCCCCTTAGCATTCATTATTCATGTCACTTCAAGAGGACAACTGGCAGTGATCATGGTAAAAAAAAAAGTAAAATTTATCCACTGTAAAAGTGATGTCATTCACTTACTTTGTAAATGAACACAAATTCTTGATATAGGGACAATAAAAAATTTAGAATGGAGACTATTCAGCGAGCTTCTGAAATAAGCTAGAGTTTTCCATTTGAAGAATAATTTTTGTAATTTTTTTAATTGCAATATGCTAGAAAGTTTGTATTTAATGAATGCAAAATAAGAGCTTGATAATATCATATACACCGTGGAATGCTCACCACAATAAAGCTAATTAACATGTGCATATTTTATATTGCCAATGCTTCCCTTCTTGTTTCTCTAATTTAAACTTATGAATTCCACATTTACATAAGATGATTCAATGTATTTTCCTGTGTCTTTTCTATATTATACACCATAATGGCATCTAGGTATACGTATATTATTGAAAATTCCAGCATTTACATTCTATTAAAGGCAGCACACACATGTTTGTGCACACACACGATTTTTAATTTATCGTCTACATATAGATATGTGGTTTATTTTCTGATATCATCAACTGTAAGCATGTTTACTTACAAATACGTGTCATTTGTATCTTGCTTTTCTCTTCTCAAGCCTTTCCCCTCCCAACCCTGTTTCCTTTATACTTTCCTTGTTTCTGTAGTTACTCCATTTTGTACTCTCACATCTGAACATTTGGAACTAGGAACTTCAGGTGAGAGGGAACATGTGGCATGTGTCTTTCTGGTCTACCTCATTGAATATCATCTCTTCTAGGTCCATCAATTGACCTCAAAATGTAATGATTTCGTTTTACTTTACAGCTGAATAGTATTCAATTGTGTATAATATGTACCACATTTCCATTATTTATTCATCTGTTGAAGGGCATTTAGAACAATTCCATTTTCTGGCTATTGTGAATAGAACATCAATCAACATAGCTAAGCTAGTATCTGTGGAGCAGGATGTTGAATCCTTTAACAATTTGCCAAAGAATATTATATCTGGTTCATATGGTAGATTTATTTTTATTTTCTTGAGGATTCTCAATACAGATTTAAGGAAAGGCTGCATAAAATTTCATTCCTATCAACAGTAAAAGTGGGTTCCCTTTTCCCTATGACCTTGCCAGCATTTGCTTTTACTTGATTTTTACTATTTTTTTAATTTTTATTTTAGGCATTTCAACTGGGGTAAAATGAAATCTTAAGAATGTTTTAACTCATGTTTTCCTAACTGCTAAAGATGTTGAACACTTTTGAAGTGACATGAGGAGTTTCTTTTCTGGTCTAGTCTATTTGGTGTTCTGGTGGCCTCTTGTATGTTTATGGACATCTCTTTCTTAAAGTTGGGAAATTTTTCTTCTATGATTTTCTTGAAAATATTTTCTGGACCTTGGAGTCTGAAATCTTCTTTTTCATCTACTCCTATAATACTTAGATTTCGTCTTTTCATGGACTCCTTGATTTCTTGGATATTTTGTGTTTGGAACTTTTCTGATTTTACTTTTTCTTTGAGAGATGTATCAATTTCTGCAAGTGTATCTTTAGTGCCTGAGATTCTCTCTTCCATCTCTTGTATTCTGTTGGTGATGCTTACCTTTGTGGTTTCTGATCTTTTCTCTAAGTGCTCCAGCTCCAGGGTTTTCTCTGTTTGTATTTTCTTTATTGATTCTAACTATGTTTTCATGTCTTGCACCAGTTTTTACATCTGTTTGAATGTGGATTCTTGTCTTTCCATGATGACCTCTATTTTTTGTTCATTTCCTCTCAATATGCAACTACTTGTGTCTTTACTTGGTCTCTATTTGTTTGGCTGTATTTGCCTATATTTCTTCGAGAGCTTTGTTCATTTCCTCTTTATGTGCTTCTAATAACTGGAAAAGCATAGCTGTAAAATCATCTTCCTGTGTTTCTGATGAATTAAAATATCTATTGATTTGGGGGGTTGCTGGTAAAGCCATGATGTCTTGATTTTTGTTGGATGTGTTCTTATGCTGACCTCTAGCCATCTACTTCAATGTTGAGAACGCTGTCCCAAAGATCCCAATCTTGCCAACATTGTGGGTGTGTGGGGTGTGGGTGGGAGGAATCTGATGCCTGGCTGCTATGTTAGAGAGACCCTGAATCTGGGGCTCTGCATACACTTACTTGAAGAAGCACTCACTCTCTAGCAGGCCTAATTGGAAAGCTCAGGGTTTTCCCCTGTTCTCTACTCTCAAATTTGGGCCTGTGGGGCAAATGCAAGTGTAGGAAATCTGTCAGCTCAGTGGTGTCTGCTGTTTGGCTGCCGAGCAGGGAAACCTGTGCTTGCCTTATCTACCTCTGCAATCTCAGTCACCAAGTACAAAGGATCCTGCTTGGGCTAGCCACCATCCTGCCGCAGACCTGGGAGGCTAGTATAGCTGTCCGCTGGGAGGTCCATACAGACCTGGGATTACCATCTCTGCTGTATCAGTCACCAAGCACGAAGGCCTGTGCTTAGGGTAAGGGAAAGTGCAGGGAGGTTAAATATTCACCACTCTTGTTCCTGGAGATGTCCACGAGTGACCTGGATCCAAACTGTTCCAGCTCACGGCTTGTGCCCGCTTATCCAGGAAGCCTCAATATCAATGTTCTGGCTTCAGCTGCCCCTCCACTCATCAATTTCCATGTTTTGGATGCTGTGTCCCTTAGATATGGTGTGGTGCATGCTGGTCGCTGCCATCTTTGACTAATTTGAGGTGTTTCTTAGCTACTTTTTATTTCTTCCACTGAGAAAACTTTTTTGATCCCTAACACATTTTTAATTGGGTTGTTTGTTTATTATGTTTTTGGGTTCTTTGTTTATTCTGTATTTAAATCTTCTGTCAGATATTTAGCTGGCAAATATTCTCTCCCATTGTGTGGGTTTCTTCTTCACTCAGTTGTTTGTTTCCTTCGTTTTCTAGAAACAGTTCCGTTTTATCAGGTCCCATTTGTCAGTTGATGGTTTAATTTCTGGCAAAAGAGATTCTATTCAGAAATTTAGATTTCAAATGAATCTACTTTGATCCACTTGGGGAGAATTTCTGTGCAGGGTGATACTTGTATAGTTTCATTCTTCCACATGTGGACATCCAGTTTGCCTAGCAGGATTTGTTTATGATCATGTATTTTCTTCAATGTGTGGGGTTTGGAGGGTTAGGGGTTGTTTGCTTTGGATATTTTGAGGATTTGGGTGTTTTTTCTTCTTTGTCAAATATTAGATGGCAGCAATTCTGACTACTTCTCTTTTATTCCACTGGTGTTCAATTATTTTTTTGTGCTAGTACCATATTGTTTTATTATTGTAGCAATATAATATATCTTGTGGTCTGGTATGGCAATTCCACCAGTATTTTTCTTTTCAATCAAAATTGATTTGGTTATCCAGAACCTTTTTTAGTTCCATATGAATGTTAGAATGTGTAGTTATATTTCTGAGAAGAATGTTGTTGATTATTTATTGATAGCGATTGCACTGAATCTCTAAACAGGTTTTGGAAGGATAATAATTTTTACAATATTTATTCTTTCTATTAAGTATCACTAGGTGTTTTTCCATTTTGTGGTGTCTTTATTAATTTCTTTCTTCACAATTTTCAAGTTTTCAAGGAGGGTCTTTCCACTTTCTAGGTTTATTCCAAAATATTTTGTTTTCTCTAATGATGTTAAAAATGAGGGTGGTAGCGTTTTTGTTAGTGTGTTTATATTAAGTGTATAGAAAGACTACTGATTTTTGTAAGTTGATTCTGTACCCTGCTACTTTATTGAAACTTCGGATTGACTTTAGAAGTTTTTGGTGGGAATTTTGAGATCTCATGTGTAAAATGTCATATCATCTGAAAATATGCATCATTTGACCTCTGCTTTCACATTTCTTTGGCTTTAATTTCCTTCTCTCATCTTAACGTTTCCAGCACTCTACAGTAGAGAAATGGAAATAGTGGACAGACCTGTCACGTCCTTGATTAATGGAAATAAAGATTTTCTCCATTTTAGGTATGTTGTCTGTGGGTTTGTCATATAGAGTTCTTATTTTACAGAGATGTGTTTCTTCCACTCCTACCATCTCTAGGATTTATATCATGAAAGCATGTTTAATTTTTTTAAAGAAATTTTATGCATCTATTAAAATGATCAAGTGACTTTTGTCATTAATTCTATTTATGTGAGTTATTACATTTATGGACTTGCATATGTTCACCCTTCCCTGCTTCTCTAGGATAAAGGCAACTTGATCATGGTGGATGACAACTTGATATGTTCCTGTATTCAGTTTGCTAATGTTTTATTTAGGAGTTTTGCATGTTTATATTCATCATAAATAATGGCCTGTAGTTTTGTTTTGATGTATATTTATTATTGTTGTGTCTTTACTAGATTTATTTATTAGAGTAAAGCTGACTTCGTAGAACAAGTTGTAAGTGATCCTTCATCCTTTTTCTTCTTCTTCCTTCTCCTTCTCTTTCTCCTCCTTCCTTCTTCTCTTCCTACTTCACTTTCTCTTTCTTCCTTCTCCTTTTCTTTGAATAATTTAAGAACTATTAGTTGTTCTTTGAAAATCTTGTGGAATTCTGCTGAGAATCCACATAAGCCTGTACTTTTTGCTGTCAGAGATTTTTTTTATTACTATTTCAATCTTCTCCTTAGCATTAGGTCTCTTTTAGGTCAGAATTTTTTTACTTAACTTTGGCAGTTTAGATGAATCAATAAATTAACACTTTTGTTTTAGAATTTCCAATGTAATAAAGTACAGGTTTCAAAGTATTCTATAATAGTCTGAATTTATTTGGTGTCTGTTGTATGTTTTCCTGTTCCTTTCTGGTTCTATTAATTAGAGACCACTTTTTCTTTCTTTTGGCTGGTTTGTTAAAATCTTGCTTACTTTCTCAAAAAAAAAACAGCTCTTTGATGTTTTGGTATTGTTTTTTTAAATTATATTTCATTGATTTCTGTCTTGATTTATATTATTTCTTGTTGACTATGTTTAAGTATGGCTTATTTTTCTTGTTTTTCCAAATCATTGAGTGATGACTTGAAGTTGTTTTATTGTGCTCTTTCTGCTTTTCAATATAGGGTCATAAACTTTTCTTTGAAAAGTGTTAGTTTGTTGTGTTTTGTTATCTCTTAGAAGCCTGTTCTTTTCTAATAAGAGACACAAAGGGGATAGATCTGGAGTAGTAGGGAAGTGAGAAACTGGGAGTAGAAAGAAGGCAAAATGAGGATTTACTGTATGAGAAAAGAATCTATTTTCAATAAATGGAAAAAAGAAATTAAGAGATATACTTTAATAATATAAAAAAATACTTTTATGTCCCAGAGGTTTTGCTATGTTGTGCCTTTTAATTTTTATTTAGTTCCAGGAATATTTTGATTTCTTTCTTGATTTCTTACCTGACTCATTCATCATTCAGTAATTATTTAACACTCATATGCTTATACATTTAAGGGAGTATTGCTTGCTGTCAATTTTAAGTTTTATTGCTCACAAGGAGTATTATTCCATTGGGAGACATATTTCTTTCTATTTTTTCTTTCTTTCTTTTTTTTTTTTTATTTTTCATGATTTGGTTTATGTCCAAGGATGTGATTTTAGAACAGCTACTACTGACTAGACTGTATATTCTTTGATGTTTGGGCAGATTATTCTGTAGTGACTGTAGCCAGACTGTATTGGAACCTTCTGAATAGTGACACAGATTTATATTTATTCATGAAAGCTTAGGCTTGTTCCCAACAATCTCATATAACATAATTAACCTGTTATTCTGTTCCACATTTGCGACATAGCTTGTTACCTCTCACTTTCTCCAGGTGTGTTCAACTTCCTCTGCTGGCTGGCCAATGTCCAGCCCCTCATTTATATCCAAGAGTTCCAATCTGAGCCTGGTTATCCTGCCTTTCTTCACCTGCCTAACTATTGGCTGTAAGATTTTTATTAAACCAATTAGAAGGTGAGAGATCTGTATTACAAAATATTGAGGCAGGCAATGCTTCATAAATAAAATAATACCAAAGTTTGAACAGTACCCAGCTCTCTGATGGTACAGAAATGAACATTTGAATAACACAAGAACAACCTTTACTACACTGTGCACAAAAAGATGATTCCAACAGTTGTCTGTTAGGTTCTTTTGGTGTAAGAAATAATTTGAGATTTTGAGATTCTTTGGCTTATTTTTTGTCTAGATACACATCTATGGGAAATATGGCATTTTGAAATCATCCACTATCATTAATTTGTGTTGATCTGTACCTTTAATTCCAGTTGCTTGCTTCATGATTCCATTTGCTTGAAATGCTCTTTTTCATCCTTTCACTTTAAGGTTGTTTCAGTCTTTAAACTGCCCCTGTAGTCTGGGGCAGAGTACAGGGAATCTTATGAAAGAAGGGGGAGACAGAAAGACCTGGAGGAGACAGGAACTCCACAAGAAGAGCAACGAATCAAAAATCTGGCCACAGGGGTCTGTCCTGAGACTGAAACTCCAACCAAGGATCATGCATGGAGATAACCTAGACCCCTGGCACAGAGATAGCCCCTGGCAGCTCAGTATCCAAGTTGGTTCCCTAGTAAGGGGAAGAGGGATTGTCTCTGACATTAACTCAGTGGCTGGGTCTTTAATCACCTCCCCCTGATGAGAGAGCAGCCTTACCAGGCCACAGAGGAAGAAAATGGAGCCAGTCCTGATGAGATGTCATAGGCTAGATTCAGATGGAAGGGGAGGAAGACCTCCCCTATCGGTGGACTTGGAGAGGGACATAGAAGGAGATAAGGGAAGGAGTGTGGGATAGGGAAGGAATGAGGGAGGAGGCTCCAGTGGGATACAAAGTGAATAAACTGCAATTAATATAAGAAATAAAAATTAAAATAAAAAACTAAGACTGATTTCTTCTTGACAAGAGATAAATGGATTTTGTTTTTTAATCCTTTCATTTAGTCTTTGTGGTATTTTGATTACAGAGTTGAGTCCATTAATATTTAGAATTATTACTGAAAGGTGTTTGTAGATTATTTTTCTGGTTTGGTTCCTAGTTGTTCTTTGAGTTTTATTTAATTGTGGCTTCATTTGTTATATTTGAAGAGTTTCTTGGCTATGCTTATTCCTATTTTCACTTCTAAGTATCTCTTCCAGTATTTTACTGAGAAGTTTTTGGGGGGGATTTGTCTGAGTGTTTTTGTCTTTATTTTTGTTTTTGTTTTTTTTTTCAAGTCCCAATTTTTTTATTGTTTTTCTTTTTTTTCTTTTTTTAAAATTCTTTATTAATTACACTTTATTCACTTTGTATCCCCCCTGTGGTTCCATCCCTCTTCCCGTCCCAATCCCTCCCTTCCTCCACCCTCTGCATGCATGCCCCTCCCCAAGTCCACTGATAGGGGAGGACTTCTTTTCCTTCCTTCTGATCCTAGTCAATTAGGTCTCATCAGGAGTGGCTGCCTTGTCTTCTTCTGTGACCTGGTAATGCTGCTTCCCCCTCAGGGGGAGGTAATTAAAGAGCAGGCCAATCAGTTCATGTCAGAGACAGTCCTGTTCCTATTACAATGGAACCCAATTGGATACTGAACTGCCATGGGCTACATCTGTGCAGGGGTCTTAGGTTATCTCCATGTATGGTCCTTGGTTGGAGTATCAGTCTAAGGAAAGACCCCTGTGTTCAGAATTTTTGGTTCTGTTGCTCTCCTTGTGGAGTTCCTGTCCTCTCCAGATCTTACTGTTTCCCACTTCTTTCATAAGATTCCCTGACTTGCTCCTGACTTGTTCCCTCTTTTCTCCTTCTTCTGATGTCCATCCTCTTTGCCTTTCTGGATAGGAATTGAGCATTTTAGCAAGAGTCCTCCCTCTTGATTAGTTTCTTTAGGTGTACAGATTTAAGTAGGTTCATCCTATATTATGTCTATATGAGTGAGTATATCCCCTGTGTATCTTTCTGCTTCTGGGATACCTCACTCAGGACGATTTTTCCAGATCCCACCATTTACCTGCAAATTTCATGATTTCCTTGTTTTTTATTGCTGAGTAATATTCCATTGTGTAGATATACCACAATTTGTGCATCCATTCCTCCACTGAGGGACATCTGTGCTGTTTCCAGCTTCTGGCTATTACAAATAAGGCTGATACAAACATGGTTGAGCAAATGTTCTTATTGTGTACTTGAGACTCTTTTGGGTATATGCCTAGGAAAGGTCTAGCTGGATCTTGAGGAATCACTATTCCTAGTTGTCTGAGAAAGCGCCAGATTGCTTTCCAGAGTGGTTGTACAAGTTTACATTCCCACCAGCAGTGGGGGAGGGTTCTCCTTTCTCCCCACCTCTTCAGCATGTGTTGTCACTTGGGTTTTTGAACTTAGCCATTCTGATGGGTGTAAGGTGAAATATTAGGGTCATTTTAATTTGCATTTCCCTGATGGCTAATGAGGTTTAGCATTTCTTTAAGTGTTTCTCTGCCATTCGATATTCCTCTATTGAGAATTCTCTGTTTAGCTCTGTACTCCATTTTTTAATTGGATTACTTGATTTTTGCTGTTTAGTTGCTTTAGTTCTTTATATATACTGGATATTAGTCCTCTGTCAGATATAGGATTGGTGAAGATTCTTTCCCAATCTGTATTCGGTGGTTGGATATAAAATTTTAAAGGCAGTTTGTATCATGAAAAGGTTTTGTTTCTCCTCCAACTATGGCACATAATTTTACTGGGTGAAAAAGTCTAGGTGGTGTCATGGTCTTTTACAACTTGGTCCAAGTTCCTCTGGTTTCCACAGTCTCCATCGATAAATCAGGTATTGTTTTGATAGGTATTCTTTTACATGTGTCCTTAATTTGTAAGTACATGTAGTGTTTTAACTACTATATGCCACGAGTTTCCTTTTCTGGTAATGTCTATTTTTTGTTGTTGTTTTGTGGTTTTTTTTTTTTTTTGGTGGGTTTTTTGCTTGTTTGCTTGATGTGCATTTCTTGTATCTGTATGAGTGTGCTTTTCCCAGGTTTACGGAAGAAGAAAGCTTCCTTATACTCCCTGGCATTATTTTTCCTCCTCTGTGTCTATAATTTAACATTTGGTCTTCTGTTGCCATTCCACATTTCTTGTATGTTCCTTCAAAAAAATTATATTCATTACTTATTTCATCTATATCCTCTAATTTACCTTTGAATCTTTCTATTCTATCTCCTTATTGGTTTATTCTACTTTTAAAGAATTCCCCTGAGTTTTATATTTAGAATGACGAGAATTTAAATTCCTCTTCATTTCAGCCCATGTTCTCTTCATTCTCTTTTTATTGGAATTGATTTCCAAATCTTGAATTAACCTTCATCATTTCATTCTGCTGTACATTTGCTTTTATTTTTGTACATCAGTTAGTCATTTGTTGTATCCTCTTGAGGTTCAATGGTGCTTGTTCATGTCTTTTAATTCCTTGTATTTTTTGATAAAGATATTTTCTTTTTAATTCTGTGTCTTAGGGTTTATCTAAGTAGTTTTTCTTAGAGACTACTTCCATGTTATTTTGGACATTCATTTTTGCTTTTGCTTTTGTGATTGAGCCTGTTCATGTGCAATCTTCCTTTGGTTGTGTGTTTAATATGACAATCTGGACCTCCTTAGACTGAACTAAAACAGGAGCTATATGATGAGCTATGCCTGGTAATGCCCCTGGATGAATGAACTGTTTAGCTGGACCAGGCAATGATGGCTTCCAAATCAGGAGTCTGAAGTTAAGCTTTTATGTGTATAGATGGCAGCCAGGAGAAGGAAGGATGGGAGAGAAAGGATGTGTCTCACCAGTCAAAGATTCCCCTGTACAATCCAGGTTCAAAGGCTACTGATCTGGACCTAAGCTTGGCTATAAATGGAGAGGGTGGAAAAGGGAAGATGCAACTTACCCTGCAATGGTAGCTCATGAAGAGGGCTTCCTGGTGATGGATCTGGAACTAGCCTAGGGTTTGCACATGTGATAGTTTGGAGAAAGGGGGTGGGGAGAAAGTGGCTTACCAGGAAAAGATGGCTCTTGAATATAAAGGGATTGCATTGAAAGTCTGGAGCTAGGCTTGTGGGTACAGATACAGTGGTGTGTGGGAGGAGGGTGGTTGGGATATATAAGGAAGAAGCAACTTACCCAGCAATGTTGGCTTACAAACGAAAGCTTCCACTTGTGAGTCTGAAACTAGGTTTGTGGTTTTGCAAATGGTGGCAAGCTGGGGTTGGGGCGGCGAGAATGAAGCAAATGAAAGGGCTGACTTACTAGGCAGAGATGGTTCTTAAAGATGGATCGATTGAGGGATGCAGGTCTGGAATTGGGTTTATGTTGTGGAGACAGTGGTAGGTGGGGAGACGAGAAATTCTGAGGCAGATGCACTGGAAGCTGTTGTGGTTTGAATGAGATGCCCTGCCCCGCCCCCCATAATTATCAGACATTTGGGAAATTGGTCCCTAGGTGTTTGTTTGGAGAGGATTAAGAAGTAGGGAGGAAGAAAGTTACTGGGGCAGGCTTTTGAGGATTTTAAGAGTTAGTTCTCTGCGTCCTGTTTGCGGTTTGGGATCTCAGCTCTCAGCTGCTGCTCCCAACAGACCTGCTGCTTCAGTTGCCTGCTCTCCTACCACAAAAGATTCTCATTCCTCTAGAGTCTGTGCTTGTGGATTCTATAGTTTCGGGGTCTAGACTCATAAACCAAAATATAACCTTCTGCAGCTTGTCTGGGTCATGATCCTTTATCACAGCAACGAAAAGCCACAAATGTAGGAGGCACAAGAGAATTTCCACTTCATCTCAATTCCTAGAAAAGAAAAACTGGAAAATAACTACATATGTTTTCTGACGTGCTTTATTTCATACTGGAAACATTAAAATGTGTTTCCCAATATTTTTAAAATATGTGTCTACAATGTGGGGAAAACCACATATTTTTTTCTCTAAGGGTTATAAAAACATCACTGTAAGCATATCTTCCTCCTCTTCTCCTTTCCTCTCTTGACTATTTTAATCTTTCTCCTCTCCTTCAAATTCTCTTTTCCAAATCTCTCTTGCATATTGTTACTCTTTTTCATTCAAGGTGAGCAGATGCTAAATGTATTTTGTTGTATCTTCTTCCTTTATATTTTCCCTATATTAAAAAAAATATTTAGATCATATCCACCTGCAACAGTCCAACTGTTGCAAAATAAAAGCAAAAACATTCACTTAGAAATTATGCCAAAAGAACTTGGCAGGAAAGATTAAAAGTCACATATTCTGAAGAACTAGACAAAACTTTTCTGCCAATGGAAATTGCAACAGTTATTCTGGAGAAAGAAAACATATTAATCAAGGTCTAGTTGAAATAACCAGTTGAACTTCTTGCTTAAAATTAAGGAATCGTATGGATCTCAAATACAGAAATATCATAATTAAGTTGAAAAGTTTTCATAAACCGTACCTAATTTAAAAAGATTCTTGGATGGAGACTGGAGCTGAAATGAAAACTCTTTCCAAGATGAAGACATTCATAATATTGGGAGTTGCTTTACAAGCTGCTAGGTCAAAATTACCACGATGAAATTATTATCAAAATGCCAGGCAACACGTATTGTTGATAAAATAGTGGATCAACATTTGTAGGTAAAGCCCACTATTTAATGATTGGATTTATGACTCATTCTGCAATACATACAACATGACTGGTCCCCCAACTCTAAGGATAAAACCTGTGGTACTGGGGACATTTCAGAAGGAAGGGCAGAATCTTTTTGATGTGTTCTGAAACTATGAGTACAGAGATACAAATTAGAGAGCAGTATGATGTTGTGTTTATTCAGCAAAATAATATTAATAGCTTCCCCCCTTAGGATCTATGAGATCCCAGCCATGCTTTTTTGGCCATTTTTTCTATTCATAGGCCTGTGTTTTTTCCTGTGGGCCTGGACCATGTTCTTGTTATTCAAGAAATACTCTTTATTATACAAAATATATATGCTATTATAGCATAAAATATGTGATACATCCAATCCCTTTACTGAACTTACTTTGCAGAAGAGATGCAATATAACATGTAGATTGCAGTAAATAGGATGAAATAAACTACAGATATATAGTCTCCTATTACAAGGATTAGTCAGAAGTGTATATCTTTTAGAGATAGATAAAAAGAAATGTCAAATAAAATTGGGATCTAGCATAAGTAGAATAATTTGGAAAGTGAATTTTAGACAAACAATATAAATATTAAATAAATACCAAAGATAATTTTACTTTATCAGCTAGCAGAGAAATCACTACGATGCTACACCTAATTCAAAGGAGAAATAAAAACATTCAAACACACACATCTATTTGGAATTGAAAATGCTAAAGTAATTTTCAAATATAATAACTGCAAAATTGATGAGTTATCTTTGGAATCTTTGCCAAAATTTGATTTACTGTAGCTGCCTGAGCTTTTATCTGGGTCCTCAATTCTATTCTATTGGCCTTCTATTGACCCAAATGTCTGATTTTTGGGTCATTACCATCATACTTTTATTACTAAAGTTCTGTAGTATAATTCAATATCAGATGTGGTGATGCATTCTGCACTGTGATTTTTGTTCACAGCTTTTGCTTGTCCTTGGCCATTTGTGCTTTCATATAATTTTTTTGTATTATGTTTTCTATGACAGTGATGAATGACAATATAATTTTTGTTAGGATTGCATTGAATTTATAAATGGTTTTTGTAGATGGATAATTTTTACAAGATTAATTCTTTCGGTGCCTGTGCATGGGGTGCATTTCCGTCATGCACTGTCTTCATCAATTCAGTGTATTAATCTTTTCTCTGTGGAAGTCTTTCCTTTCCTTGGTTAGATTCCTTAGCAGCACTCTTGAGGATTGATTTATATCCCACAACTTGTTGAAATTATTTATCGAGTTTCTGAGTTTTGGGTAGAGTCTTTGGTATCTCTGAGATAAAGGGTCATACTATCTGCCAATAGGAATACCCTGACTTCTTTTCTTATTTGCATCACTGTTTTAATTTCTCTTGTGACATTGCTCTAGCTATGTCTTAAGGCACTGTGTTGAGTAGAGGTGGAAATAGTGGACATAACTGCCTTGTTCCTAAACTTACCACGAACTCTTTGAATGCTTTCAGTTTAGCATGGTATCACTTATAGGTTTGTCATATTCAACCTTAATTATGTTTGTTCTTTCCAGGACTGTTATCAGGAAGAGGTGTTGAACTTAGTAAGACATTTTGTCTGTCTAATAAGATAATTGGATGATTTCTATCTTTAAGTCTTTTATGTAATGAACAATATGGATTGAATTTTTTGTTTACTAAATCATCCTTGCATGTCTGTATTAAAGCTAACTTGGTCTTGATCGATGACATATTTGATATGAACTTGAATTCACTGTGCCAGTATTTGATTGAAAAATTGTGCATCTATGTTCATAAGAAGTATGGGCTATGAATTTTTTCATTTGTTTGTTTTGTCTTTACTAGGGTTTGGTGCTAGGGTAGTAAAAGTTTATAAAAACCTGTGGTAGGGTCTCACAGTGAAGATCAGAATGTCCTCAAAAATACAGAGATACACCTACCTCTCCTGAAATTACATTTCAGCTATACTAATTCAATAAGAGATTCCCATGTGATGGCAGCAAAAAATAAGACTTCATTGTAAGGAAAGAAAGTTGAAAACTATCAGAAGATGTTCTCTCTATAAGACAGCTATATCCATGTCTCAAAGTAACTGATCTAAAATGTTAATTGTTTTAATATTACTATAAACACTCACTCTAGATGTCTGAAGAGCTGGCTCAGGTGTAAAGTTACTTGCATTCAGGATTGCCAAATGAACTCTGAACTCCTGAACACACATGGTGGAAGGAGATAATTTCACACAGTTGTCCTCTGATGTACACAATTATGTCATATCATATGTTTTCACACACACACACACACACACACTCAATATTTTTAACAAAGTTAATTCATATTGAAAATACATATGCATTTATGCTTACATAAAATAAGCTATGGATTGCACAATGTTTTTAAAACTATAATATTTAAGTTGTGTATATAGCATATAATAAATAAAATATGTTAGTAAATAACTTATTAAAAAAATAAGCTGTGTGGTGATCCAAGATGGCGTCAACCAGTGCACACCCTATCTGAGGGACAGAGGATCTGAAACTCTGCAATTAGTACAGCTGAAACACAAATGCAAACTCTCAAACCAGTGGGCTGCTCTCATCTTCCTGAATACTCCAGACACCAGAGAAAGACAGAGCCAGTCTGAAATACATATTCCAGGAACAAAGAGTGAAGGTTATGGATAAGCAGATGGCCAGAGGTCGGCATAAGAGCACATCCAACAAAAATCAGGACATCGTGGTTTTATCAGCAACCCCACCCCCCAAAAAAACAATCAATGGGTATTTCAATTCATTGGAAACACAGGAAAATGACTTTAAAGCTATGATTATCCAGTTACTAGAGGCACATAAAGTGAAAACGAACAAATCTCTCAGAGAAATAGCCACACAACTAGAGCCAAATAAAAAGGAAATGAACAAAGTTCTTAAAGAAATACAAGCAAATACAGCCAAACAAATAGAGGCACAATTAGTGGCATATAGAGAGGAAATGAACAAAAAATATATATAAACCATCATAGAAAGGCAGGAATCCACATTCAAACAGATGAAGGAAATGGTGAAAGGCATGAAAATAGAATGAGAATCAATAAAGAAAACACAAACAGAGAAAACCCTGGAGCTGGAGAACTTAGAGAAAAGATCAGGAACCACAAAGGTAAGCATCACCAATAGAATATAGCAGGAAGATCTGGAGAGGACAGGAACTCCACAAGGAGAGCAACAGAACCAAAAAAATCTGAGCACAGGGGTCTTTCCTGAGACTGCTATTCCAACCAAGGACTATGCATGGAGATAACCTAAGGCTCCTGCACAGATGTAGCCCATGGCATACATGGCTACATGTATACATGGCATACATGGCATACACGGTTGTAATAGGAACAGGGACTGTCTCTGACATGAACTGATTGGCCTGCTCTTTAATTAGCTCCCCTGAGGGGGAAGCAGCATTACCAGGCCACAGTAGAAGACAATGCAGCCACTCCTGATGAGACCTAAAGAAGGAAGGAAAAGAAGTCCTCCCCTATCAGTGGACTTGGGGAGGGGCATGCATGCAGAGGGTGGAGGAAGGGAGGGATTGGGACTGGAGGAGGGAGGGAACCACGGGGAGGATACAAAGTGAATAAAGTGTAATTAATAAAGAAAAAAGACATAAAAAATAAAAAAAGAGATGGACAAGACAATCTCAGGTGCTGAAGATATACTTGCAGAAATGGATACTTCTCTCAAAAAAAAAGTACAAGCACAAAAGTTCCAAATAAAAACCATCCAAGAAATCAATAATGCCATGAAAAGAGGAAATCTTAGAATAACAGGAATAGATGAAAAAGAATATTCCAGGCTCCAAAGTCTAGAAAATATTTTGAAGAAAATTGTAGAAGAAAAATTTCCTAACTTAAAGAAAGAGATGTCCTACAGAACACCAAATAGACTAGACCAGAAAAGAAACTCTTCACCTGACATCATAGTCAAAACACTAAGTCTACAGAAAAAAGAAAAAAAAATATTAAAAGCAACAAGGAAAAAAGGCCAAGTAACCTATAAAGATAGACCTATCAGAATCACACTAGATTTCTCAACAGTAACTATGAAAGCCAGAAGGGCCTGGGCAGATGTCATGCTGACTTTAAGGGACCACAGATGCCAACCCAGACTACTCTATCCAGCAATGTTTTCAATCAACATATATGGAGAAAACAAAATATTCCATGACAAAACTAAACTTAAACAATATCTACACAGCAACCCAGCTCTACAGAAAATACTAGAAGGAAAACTCCAACCCAATGAAAACAACTATATCCAAGAACACACAGGATATAGATAACTTTACAACAAAAAAATTAAAAGAAAAAAAGCAATGAAACATAGTAACACCACCAACTCCACAATAAAAGAAATTAATATTCTTTGGTCAGAATTATCTATCAACATCAATGGACTCAACTTTCCAATATAAAAACACAGACTAACAGAATGGTTGCAGAAACAGGATTTAACATTCTGCTGTATCCAAGAAACACACCTCTGAAACCAAGATAAATACTACCTCAGAGTAAAGGACTGAAAAAATATTTTTCAAGCAAATGGACCCAAAAAACAAGCTGGGTAAGCTATCCTAATATCAAATAAAATAGACTTTCAACCAAAATTAATCAAAAAAAAAAAGATGAGGAGGGCCACTATATTCTCATCAAAGGAAAAATCCACCAGGAAGACATCACAATTCTGAACATATGCCCCAAATACAGGAGCACCAACATTTGTAAATGAAACAATCCTGTACAACAACAGCTCATCTGGAGGTATCTCCATCCCCAATCTCAAGCTGTACTACAGAGCAATAGTAATAAAAACTGCCTGGTATTGGCATAGAAACAGAAAGAATGATCAATGGAACCGAATAGAAGACCAGAAATGAATACACACATCTATGAATACTTGAGTTTTGACAAAGAAGCCAAAACCATTCAATGGAAAAAAGACAGCATGTTCAAACAAATGGTGCTGGTCCAACTGGATGTTTACAGCAGAAAAATGAAAATAGATTCATATTTATCACCCTGCACAAAACTAAAGTCCAAGTGGATCAAAGACCTCAACATAAAACCAGATACACTAAATCGGTTAGAAGAAAAAGTGGGCAAGAGCCTAGAACTCATTGGTACAGGAGACAACTTCCTGAACAAAACACCAACAGCACAGGCTCTAAGAGCAACAATCAATAAATGGGACCTCATGAAACTGAAAAGCTTCTGTAAAGCAAAAGACACTGTCGTCAGACAAAAAGACAGCCTACAGACTGGGAAAGGATCTTCACCAACTCTATATCTGACAGAGGGCTGATATCCAGCATATACAAAGAACTAAAAAAATTAAGGAATAAATAAATTAAGGAATAATTTAAAAGCAATAAATTAAGGAATCCAATTAAAAATGGGGTACAGAGCTAAACACAGAATTCTCTGTAGAGGAATATAGAATGGCAGAGAAACAGTTAAATAGATGCTCAACATCCTTAGCCATCAGGGAGACACAAATCAAAACAACCCTGAGATGTCACCTTACACCCATCAGAATGGCTAAGATGAATAACTCAAGTGACAACACATGCTGGAGAGGATGTGGAGAAAAGGGAACCCTCCTCCATTGCTGGTGGGAATGTAAACTGGTACAACCACTCTGGAAATCAATCTGGTGCTTTCTCAGACAACTAGGAATAGCACTTCCTCAAGATCCAGCTATAGCACTCTTAAGCATATACCCAAAATTTACTCTAGTACACAACAAGGACATATGCTCAACCATGTTTGTAGCAGCTTTATTTGTAATAGTCAGAACCTGGAAACAACCCAGATGTCCCTCAATGGAGGAATGGATACAGAAATTGTGGTGTTTTTACACAATGGAATACTATTCAGCAACCAAAAACGAGGAAATCATGAAATTTGGAGGGAAATGGTGGGATCTAGAAAAGATCATTCTGAGTGAGGTATCCCAGAAGGAGAAAGACACACATGGTATATACTCACTCATATAGTCCTATAAGATATGATAAGCATAATGAAATCTATACACCTAAAGAAGATAAAAAGAGGACCTGGGGTAGATGATCAATCCTCACTTAGAAAGACAAATGAGAGGTGCATTGGATGTAGGAGAAAACAAGTAAGAGGAGAGGAACTTACTGCAGAGGGCCTCTGAGGAAATCCAAACAATCATTATGTCTTACTACAAAAGCCATAGTCACCTTGCCACCTAAACCACACAAAGACCCAACAAAAAAAAAAAAAAAAAAAAAAAAAAAGAGAACCTTAGTCCTATCTCTCTTATGAAAATTGATGCAAAAGTACCCAATAGAATACTTGCAAACCGAATCCAAGAACACATCAAAGATATCATCCACCATGACCAGGTAGGCTTCATCCCAGGCAGGCAAGGGTGGTTCAATATATGCGTATCCATCAATGTAATTCACCACAATAACAAACTGAAAGAAAAAAAAAAACAAAACACATGATCATCTCCTTAGATGCCAAAAAAGCATTTGAAAAAATCCAACACCCATTCTTGTTTAAAATCTTGGAGAGTTCAGGTATAAGGTATGTTAAGGCACATACCTTAACATAGTAAAGACAATATACAACAGGCCTATAGGCAACATCAAAATAAACAGAGCAAAACTTAAATCAATCCCATTGAAATCAAGGACAATGCAAGGCTGCCCACTCTCTCCATATGTCAACATAATACTTGAAGTCCTAGCTAGACCAGTAAAACAACTAAAGGAGAGCAAGGGGATACAAATCAGAAAGGAAGAAGTCAAAGTATCACTATTTGCAGATTATATTATAGTATACATGAGCAACCCCTAAAATTCAACCAGAGAACTCCTCCAGCTGATAAACACCTTCAGCAAAGTGGCTGGATACAAAATTAATTCAAAAAAATCAGAAACCCTCCTGTATACAAAAGACAAAAGGGCCGAGACAGAAATTAGGAAACAACACCTTTCACAATAGCCACTAATAACATAAAGTATCTTGGTGTGACTCTAACCAAACAAGTGAAAGACCTGTTTGAGAAAAACTTCAAGTCTCTGAAGAAAGAAATTGAAGAAGATATCAGAAGATGGAAAGATCTCCCGTGCTCATGGATTGGTAGGATTAACATAATGAAATTCGCCATCCTTTCAAAAGCAATGTACAGATTCAAGGCAATTCTCATCAAATTACCAAGACAATTCTTTACAGACCATTCTCAACTTCATAGGAAAAACAAAAAACCCAGAATTGCCAAAATGATCCTGTACAACAACAGATCATCTGGAGGTATCTCCACCCCCAATCTCAAGGTGTACTACAGAGCGATAGTAATAAAAATTGCATGGTACTGGCATAGAAACAGAATGGTGGATCAATGGAATTGAATAGAAGACACAGAAATAAACCCACACATTTATGGATACTTGATATTTGACAAAGAACCCAAAACCATTAAATGGGAAAAATACAGCATTTTCAACAAATGGTGCTGGTCTAACCGGATGTCCACATGTAGAAAAATACAAATAGATCCATACTTATCACCCTGCACAAAACTAAAGTCCAAGTAGATTAAGGACCTCAACATAAAACCAGACACACTAAATCAGTTAGAAGAAAAAGTGGGAATACCCTAGAACTCATTGGTACAGGAGAAAACCTCCTGAACAGAACACTAACAGCACAGGCTCTAAGATCAATAATCAATAAATGGGACCTCATGAAACTGAAAACCTTCTGTAAAGCAAAGGACACTGTCCTCAGAATAAAAGGACAGCTTACGGACTGGGAAAAGATTATCACCAACCCTATATCTGACAGAGGGCTAATATCCAGAATATGTAAAGAATTCAAGGGGTCTTTTCTGAGACTGATACTCCAATCAAGGAAAATTTATAGATATAATCTAGAACTGCTACTCAGATGTAGCCCCTGGCAGCTCAGTATCCATGTGGGTTTCCTAGTAAGGGAAACAAGGATTGTCTCTGACATGAACTCAGTGGCTGGTCTTTGACTCCCCCCCCCCGAATGGGGATCAGCCTTGCCAGGCCACAGAGGAGGACAATGCAGCCATTTCTGCTGAGACATGATAAGGTAGGGTCAGAGGGACGGGGAGGAGGACCTCCCTTATCTGGGGACTTGGAGAGGGGCTTAGGTGAAGATGAGGAAGGGAGAGAATGAGAGAGGGAGCTACAGCTGGGTTGCAAAGTGAATAAACAGTAATTAATATAGAAAATAAAGATAATTAAAAATAAATAACCTGTGGTAGCCTTCCTTCCTTTCACACTTCATGAAATTGCTTGAGTAATATCAATGCTGGTTATTCTTTGAAAATTCTTTAAATTGATACAGTACCTCAAAAAAGGATCTGATACCTTGTAACTGCTAAAAGAAAAAGTATGAAGAATGATTCAATTTATAAGCACAGGTGGGAAGTTTCAGAGTAAGACTCCAATAGCATAGAAAACAAGACCAACAAATGGGATCTCAGAAACTAAAAAGCTCCCATACAACAAAGAAAATTGTGAACCAAGTGTTTAGTGAGCCCACAGAAAGGAAGAAAATATTTGCCAGTTATTCATCCAGTATTAGATTAAAGTCCAGTATATATAAGAGATCAAAAAAAACATTATGAAAATAAACAGCTTAATTACAAGCAGGCTATGGAGTTAAACAGAAAATTCTCAGAAGAAATGCAAATCACTAGGAAACACTTTTTAAAGTACTCAGTGTCCTTAGCCACCAGGGAAATGCAAATAAGTGCTTATTTAGGATTCTGCCTCACCACAGTCAGAAGGGCCAGCAACAGAAATACAAATAACAAATACTGACTTGGATGTGGAAAAGAAGGTTCTTGTGTACAGCAGATGAGAGTGTAAACTAGTGTTGCAACTTTGAAAACTGTTCTGGAAGTTTCCCCCAAAACCTTCAAACTGAACTGCCACATGACACAGTCATGTCACTCCTGGGAAAATAACAAATGGACTTCACATCATACTATATAAATATCTGCAAACCATAATCATTTCTGCTATATTTACAAGAGCTAGGAAGTGGAAACAACCTAGATGCCCATATTCAGATGAATGGGTAAATATGGCAATGTCCACATTTACAGTATACACACATGTGAAATATTAGTCAATTGCAAGGAAAATGAAATCAAGAAATTTAAAGATGAACGAGTGCAAATGGAAATGATATTATACTAAGTGAGGTAACTTAGGCCCAGAAAGACAAGCACCTTACGTTCTTTCTCATATGTAGATCCTTTCTTCAAATACTTTGTTTTGTGTAGTTGTCTTGGAGCATAAACAAAAGGGCAGAAAAGCAGTCAGTACAGGACCTCTTGTAAAGGATGTATAAAGCAGGGATGGTAGGTTTTAGGTAAATTAAAAGCGGTGAGGCTGAAGACTAAGGATGAATAGTCTTTATCAGGCATGGTCTAAGAGTTTAGGGAAAATAAGGGATGAAAGATAAAGATCACTCAGGATGAGGGTACAGAAAGATACATGGAAGCCTAGCTTGTAACTCAACTTAAACTAGGTGGAGAGTGAGTAGAGCATGAATGAAACAGGACAATGGGGAATAAGGTGTTGAAGGATTAAGCAGGAATTGGGACAGGTAGATAGGGGAGATGAGCAGGAAGTAGGAGGGTTAGACAAAACTCAGCATGTGTAACAATGACTTATGGGCCCGGTGCAGTTAGCAAGCTAATTTCAAACTGGACTAAAAAAGTAATAATAAGGTGTTCAAGCAAAATAACCTGCACGTGAGGACAACATCCCCTCTCAGACGAAGTGTTAGTGAATGAAAAATGCAGTGCAAAGTTTAGGTAATGTCCTTCCAGGTGCTGATCGGGAAGACCCCGTAGGTCTCCAAAAACATCATATGGCATTTCTACTACCTTTGAAGACACCACAACTTGTGTCTGTAGGGCATAGAGAAATCAACGGAGAAGTAGGGAAGTCGGTCTCAAACCAGCAGTCCTGAGCTTTCACGGTGTCACAGGTGCTCTGAGTGCTGTTTGCCAAGAAGATCCGTGATCATACCAGTCCTACACCTCCACATTGCAATGCTCAACTGCCAAGGAAGATGTCTCTGTTGATCCAATAGTGACATGAGGCGTTATTTGGTAACTAAACCTTTATGATTAGATCTAAGGTCTGTTCAACAAAAGGGCATTTAATGACACACACTGCAGTCCTCATCAGTCTTCCAGGCCTGGAGTTATCACAGGCTCTAGGGGAGAACCTTCTACTGTCATTTTGGTAAATGGGCATGTCAAAACACCATCTAAATACTTAACACTTATGCTTAGAAAACTGGCTACTTTCTTGATCAGAGACACTGGGGGGGGGGGGAGGCAGTGTACAGAAGTCTATGGAAAGGGATCTAAATCTTATCGAACTCCTGAGAAGAGACCCACAGCTCAGCTCCAAGCGGACAGATATATTAACCTCATCTGCCAAGGCACAGGGAACATCACTGTTTCCTGAAGAACACTGAAGAAGAGGTGAAAGAAAAGAGGCTGAGGATTGCTCAAAATGCTGTCTCAGAAACAGCAGGGCTATAATAATCTAGACTTTGCAGCAGCTGTGGTTACCAGTGTAAGAACTAGGAGGAACTGAGCGAGCCAACAATCTTGGCCCCATCACTTCTTCAAGAGTATTTTGGCAATGAACAGTTTTTAAGGGAGATGAAACACATGTACTCACTGGTAGATTTCCCAAATTCCAGTGAATCACAACACACCCCTACACATCTGGGCAGCAATAACTTAGTGGGTTAGTTTTTAGAAAGACATCACATTGGGATGGAGTTGTTTGAAGGGATATTGGAGCAGTTGGAGTAGGGAAGGGGCAGATATGATCATGTTTCATTCTGTGCGTGCATGAATATTTCAAACATAAAGAAAAGTTGTTAAAATGAATTTGTCATTGACCACAGGGCAATGATGAGTTAAACTTCTGTGTATAATACTCATTTACTTCTTGTCAGGTTTTATTAACTTTTAAGAGTTATAAAGTATGCCAAGGATTATGAAAACTACATGCTAGGCAGGACATCTAGTAATTTTTCTCTAGTTATGTATCTTTGTCATTTTTTTTCAAAAACAGAGTTTGAACTACTATAGCAATGGTGACTACAGACACCAGGGTTAAGTAATAAGTCTAAGCTAATTACACTAGTTGTGGAGAGCCGAGAGAATGCAATCGCCATTACAAGATGGCACCGACATCTGGCCTCGGCCATAGTAAACAAGTAATAGAGCGCATGTGCAAGTTGCGAAAGCGCGCCAAGTCACTGCCCAGCCCCGGGGCGTCATATGGGGCAATGAGCAAGCAGCCAATCAGCGGAGTACACGCCGCCCTAGGGTGTATTTAAGCAGCACCATTTTGGGGCTCGGGGTCTTCCTCCTTTCATCGCTTGACTGCAATAAAGCTTGCTGCAGAAGGATCCTGTTGTCCGCGTGCGTTCTTGCTGGCAAGACGATTACGCGGGTCGCAACAACTAGTGAGCCAGGTAGGTCGATGGGGTGGGGCTGAGAAGATGAGAGAGAGAAGTAATGCAATTATATTTTAAATAAAATTTGTAGAAAATTATGAGGTGCACTATGCACTCTTATGCTGGCAAGTAAGTGTGTGGAAGAGGAGAGCCAGGAGTTGCTTCTTTAGTTGCCAGTTAATTTGTTTTTCTGTGGAATGCAACATCTTCTTCATGGCAACAGCTCCCTGGATTGGGACACAGAATGTCATCTAGAGGACACGGTGATGTTTGCAGAAGAGAAATGGGACGTAAGGTATGTTGGCCTGGGAGGTGGATGCATCAGTGCATACAGAACTTGTCACAAAGCCCGACAACCTGAGTCGCTGGCCAGGACCCATATGGTGGAAGAAAACCAGTTCCTGAAAGTTGTCTTCTGACCTCCGCATGTGCACACACACACACACACACATACAACAAAATAATGCAAAGAATAATTCAAAAGATATTTCAATGGACAAATTACAACTGAAACAGTTAACTTTTTAATGTTTTGCTTATTATTGTAATTCATATAGTACTACTATTCTGACTGGAAACATTTCTTTATAACTCTCTTTCAGACAGTTAACATTTTTAGAGAGTAAGAATGACAACTCTTTCTGAGGCATAGGTAGTCTTGCTTTGAGAATGTTCTAGTTGCTCCTTTCAGTGTTTTAGCTCCTTTTAGTGTTTAACCTACTAATAACATGGTAGGATCTGGCTTTTAACCCACGGCTGTAAGCCCATCCTATGTGTAAGCTTCGATGGGTTCTAGACATTTCTTTTGAATATGTCTGTGCCTCTGAACCTAAGGGCTGGGCTCTACAGCCGGTGTCTGTGAGAGGACTACACACTAAAGCGAGGGACACAAATTGATTCAAGAAGCTGAGAGCACAGAAAAAAGTTAATGACGGGATGGACCTAGGTGGAGTAATCATCTAGAATTAGGGTGAATGAGAACACAGAGACAGGAATGGCAAGTTTGCCTTTCTTGAAACACATTAATCTTAATGCCTCTTTAATCCTTCATATTTTACAATTAAAAAATATGGCAATCGTATGCCTTGTGCTTCACAGAGACAATAAAATTAACCAGAACAATATGTATCAAAATGTCATTAGCAAAGACCTCTGATGATGAAATTATTGTCAACATGATCTAAAAGTTACATTTGGTGCTTTTCAAAATCCCTATAACAAGGCTGATTATTAAAAAAAATAGAAAAATATCCTTGTGTGTACAGAGGTATAAAAAGACAAAGCAAGAAAAAATAAACAAAAAATTAATTTAAAGAATTTTTCTATGCTGTTTCTGTGTCTTCCCCCAAATTGCACAACAGAAAAGTCAATACAAATATCAAAGCCCAAAAAGGTGTATCTAAGGGCATGGAAGGATGGCTCAGAGGTTAAGAACACTGACCTTTTCTTCCAAAGGTCCCGAGTTCAATTCCTAGCAACCACATGGTGGCTCAAAACCATCTATAATAGGATCTGGTACTTTTTTTCTAATGTGCAGGTGTACATGTAGGGAGAATAATGTATATATAATAAATAAATAAATCTTTTAAAAAAGGTGTATCTATGGATAATGGTTCATCTGTGGAGTTGCGGAGTGAAATCAGCTTGTTTCTTACCATGAAGAAAAGCAGATACAAAGTAATGCTGTTGTAAGTCATTTAAGGTTCTTAAATTATTTTTTTTCCTTTTTTTAAAATTTTTCATTAATTACACTTTATTCATTCTGCATCCCCCCATAAGTCCCTCCCTCCTCCCCTCCCAATCCCACCCTCCCTCCTCCCTCTGCATGCATGCAACACCCCAAGTCCACTGATAGGGGAGGTCTTCCTCTCCTTTCTGATCTTAGTCAATCAGTTCACATCAAAAGTGGCTGCATTGTCCTCTACTATGGCCTGGTAAGGCTGCTCCCCCCCAGGGGGAGGTGATCAAAGAGCAGGCCAATTAGATTATGTCAGAGGCAGTCCCTCTTCACATTACTATGTAACCCAAATGGACTCTGAACTGCCCTAGGCTACATCTGGGCAGGGGTTCTGGGTTATCTCCAAGAATAGTCCTTGGTTGGAGTATGAGTCTCTGGGAAGTTCCCTGTGTTCAAATTTTCTTGTTCTGTTGCTCTCCTTGTGGAGACCCTGTCCTCTCCAGCTCTTACTATTTCCCAGTTCTTACCTAAAATTCCATTCACTCTGCCCAACAGTTGCCCATCAGGCTCAGCATCTGCTTTGATAGTCTGTAGGGCAGAGGCTTTCAGAGGCCCTCTGTGGTAGGTTCCTAGGTTGTTTCCTGTTTTCTTCTTCTTCTGATGTCTATCCTCTTTGCCTTTCAGGATGGGGATTGGACATTTTTGTTAGGGTCCTCTCTCTTGCTTAGTTTCTTTAGATGCACAGGTTATAGTGGGTTTGTCCTATGTTGTATGTCTATATGAGTGAGTATATACCATGTGTGTCTTTTTGCATCTGGGACAACTCACTCAGGATGATCCTTTCCAGATCCCACCATTTACCTGCAAATTTCATGATTTCCTTATTTTTCATTGCTGAGTAATACTCCATTGTGTAGATGTACCACAATTTCTGCATCCATTCTTCAGTTGAGGGGCATCTGGGTTGTTTCCAGCTTCTGGCTATTACAAATAAAGCTGCTACAAACATGGTTGAGCAAATGTCCTTTTTGTGTACTTGAGCTTCTTTTGGATATATGCCCAGGAGTGATATGGCTGGATCTTGAGGAAGCGCTATTCATAGTTGTCTGAGAAAGCGTCAGATTGATTTCCAGAGTGGTTGTACAAGTTTACATTCCCACCAGCAGTGCAGAAGGGTTCCCCTTTCTCCACAACCTCTCCAGCATGTGTTGTCACTTG
The DNA here is from genome assembly GCF_030254825.1 of Meriones unguiculatus. Classification (NCBI taxonomy): domain Eukaryota; kingdom Metazoa; phylum Chordata; class Mammalia; order Rodentia; family Muridae; genus Meriones; species Meriones unguiculatus. Next base: position 127,409,644 of record NC_083351.1, read on the forward strand.
AGTTTTTAATCTTGCCATTCTCATGGGTGTAAGGTGAAATCTCAGGGTTGTTTTGATTTGCATTTCCCTAATGGCTAGTGAGGTTGAGCATTTCTTTAAGTGCTTCTCTGCCATTCAGTATTCTTCTACAGAGAATTATCTGTTTAGCTCTATTCCCCATTTTTTAATGGGATTACTTGATTTTTTGCTGTTTAACTTCTTTAGTTCTTTATATATAGTGGATATGAGTCCTCTGTCAGATAAAGGGTTGGTGAAGATTCTTTCCCAATCTGTAGGTGGTTGCTTTGTTTTGATGATGGTGTCCTTTGCTTTGCAGAAGCTTTTCAGTTTCATGAGGTCCCATTTATTGATTGTTGCTCTTAGAGCCTGTGCTGTTGGTGTTCTGTTCAGGAAGTTTTCCCCTGTACCAATAAGTTCTAGGGTATTCCCCACTTTTTTTCAAGCCGATTTAATATGTCTGGTTTTATGTTGAGGTCTTTGATCCACTTGGACTTCAGTTTTGTGCAGAGTAATAAGTATGGATCTATTTTCATTTTTCTACATGTAGACATCCAGTTGGACCAGCACCATTTGTTGAAGATGCTATCTTTTTTCCATTGTATGGTTTTGGTGTCTTTGTCAAAGATCAGGTGTCCATAAGTGTGTGGGTTTATTTCTGGGTCCTCTGTTCGGTTCCATTGATCCACCATTCTGTTTCTATGCCAGCACCATGCAGTTTTTAAAACTGTTGCTCTATATTACAACTTAAGATCAGGGATGGAGATACCTCCGGAAGATCTTTTATTGTAGAGGATTGTTTTAGCAATTCTGGGTTTCTTGTTATTCCATAGGAAGTTGAGAATTTTTCTTTCCAGGTCTGTAAAGAATTGTGTTGGTAATTTGATGGGCATTGCATTGAATCTGTAGATTGCTTTTGGTAAGATGGCCATTTTTACTATGTTAATCTTTCCAAGCCATGAGCATGGGAGATCTTTCCATCTTCTCATATCTTCTTCTAATTCTTTCTTCAGAGATTTGAAATTTTTTTCATACAAGTCTTTGACTTCCTTGGTTAGGGTTACTCCGAGGTACCTTATGTCATTTGTGGCTATTGTGAAGGGTGTTGTTTCCCTGAATTTCTTTCTCAGCCCTTTTGTCTTTTGTATACAAGAGGGCTACTGATTTTTTTGAGTTAATTTTGTATCCGGCCACTTTGCTGAAGGTGTTTATCAGCTGTAGGAGTTCCCTGGTAGAGTTTTTGGGGTCACTCACGTATACTATCATATCATCTGCAAATAGTGATAATTTGACTTCTTCCTTTCCAATTGGCATCCCCTTGATCTCCTTCAACTGTCTTATTGCTCTAGCAAGGACTTCCAGCACTATGTTGAAGAGATATGGAGAGAGTGGGCAGCCTTGTCTTGTCCCTGATTTTAGTGAGATTGCTTTAAGTTTCTCTCCGTTCAGTTTGATCTTGGCTATAGGCTTGCTGTATATGGCCTTTACTATGTTTAGATATGTGCCTTCTATCCCTGATCTCTCCAATACTTTAAACATGAATGGATGTTGGATTTTGTCAAATGCTTTTTCAGCATCTAGGGAGATTATCATGTGTTTTTTTTTCTTTCAGTTTGTTAATATGGTGGATCACATTGATGGATTTCCATATATGAACCACCCCTGCATACCTGGGATGAAGCCTACTTGGTCATAGTGGATAATATCTTTGATGTGTTCTTGGATTCGGTTTGCAAGTATTTTATCAAGTATTTTTGCATCAATGTTCATAAGGGAGATTGACCTGAAATTCTCTTTCATTGTTGAGTCTTTGTGAGGTTTAGGTACCAAAGTGACTGTGGCTTCATAGAATGAGTTTGGTAATGTTCCTTCTGTTTCTATTTTGTGGAATACTTTGAAGAGAATTGGTGTTAGCTCTTCTTTGAAGGTCTGGTAGAATTCTGCGCTGAAGCCATCTGGTCCTGGGCTTTTTTTGGATGGGAGACTTTTGATGACCGCTTCTATTTCTTTGGGGGATATAGGACTATTTAGTTGATTTACCTGGTCCTGATTCAGCTTTGGTAAGTCAAATCGATCAAGAAAATTGTCCATTTCATTTAGATTTTCAAAATTTGTGCCATATAGACTTTTGAAGTAAGTCCTAATGATTGTTTGGATTTCCTCAGTGTCTGTAGTTATATCCCCCTTTTCATTTCTGATTTTGTTGATTTGGGTGGTGTCTCTCTGCCTTTTAGTTAGCTTGGCTAAGGGTTTGTCGATCTTGTTGATTTTCTCAAAGAACCAGCTCTTGGTTTCATTGATTCTTTGAATTGTATTGTTTCTAATTGATTGATTTCAGCCCTGAGTTTGATTATTTACAGCCGTCTACTCCTTCTTGGTGTGTCTGCTTCTTGTTTTTCTAGGGTTTTTAAGTGAGCCATTAACTTGCTTGAATGAGCTGTCTCGAATTTCTTCTTGAAGGCACTTAGTGCTATGAACTTTCCTCTTAGCACTGCTTTCATTGTGTCCCACAAGTTTGGGTATGTTGTGTCTTCATTTTCATTGATTTCTCAAAAGACTTTAATTTCTTTCTTTATTTCTTCCCTGACCCAGCTGTCATTTAGTAACAAGTTGTTCAGTTTCTATATGTGTGTAGGCTTTTTGCTATTTCTGTTATTGTTGAGGTCCAGCTTTATTCCATGGTGATCAGACAAGATACAAGGGATTATTTCAATCTTCTGGTATCTGTTGAGGCTTGCTTTGTGACCCACTATATGGTCTATTTTGGAGAAGTTTCCATGAGGTGCTGAGAAGAAGGTAAATTCTTTTTTGTTTGTGTATAAAGTTCTGTAAATGTCTGTTAGGTCCATTTGATTCATGACCTCTGTCAGGGACATTGTTTCTTTGTTTAATTTCTGTTTGGTTGACCTGTCCTTTGTTGAGAGTGGGGTGTTGAAGTCTCCCACTATTAATGTGTGGGGATCTATATGTGCTTTAAATTTTATCAATGTTTCTTTCACAAATGTGGGTGCCCTTGTATTTGGGGCATAGATGTTCAGGATTGTGATGTCTTCTTGGTGGAATTTTCCTTTGATGAGTATGAAGTGTCCTTCCCCATCTCTTTTTATTAATTTTGGTTGAAAGTCTATTTTATCAGATATTAGAATGGCTACTCCTGCTTGCTTCTTGGGTCCGTTTGCTTGGAAAGTTGCCTTCCAACCCTTTACCCTCAGGTAATGTCTATCTTTGTGTCTTAGGTGTGTTTCTTGTATGCAACAGATTTCTGGGTTTAGTTTACGTATCCAGCCTGTTAATCTGTGTCTTTTTATTGGAGAGTTGAGTCCATTGACGTTGAGAGAGATTAATGAACAGTGGCTGTTAGATCCCTTGATTTTGATGTTGGCTGTGGTCATCAGGTTGTTTGCTTAGTTGCTTTTTGTTTTACTGAAGTGAGGTTATTTATTTTCTGCGTTTTCTTGAATGTAGCTAGTTTTCCTGGGTTGTATTTTCCCTTCTAGTGTCTTTTGTAATGCTGGATTTGTGTGTAGGTATTGTTGAAATTTGTTTTTGTCATTGAATATCTTGTTTTCTCCGTCTATGAGGAATGAGAGTTTTGCGGGTTATAGTAGCCTGGGCTGACATCTGTGTTCTCTTAGGGTCTGCATGATATCCGTCGAGGCCCTTCTGGCTTTCATAGTCTCTGTTGAAAAGTCAGGTGTGATTCTAATGGGTTTGCCATTATATGTTACTTGGCCTTTTTCCCTTGCAGCTGTTAGTATTTTTTCTTTGTTCTGTATACTTACTGTTTTGATTATTATGTGACGGGAGGATTTTCTTTTCTGGTCAAATTTGTTGGGTGTTCTGTAGGCCTCTTGTATTCTAATTGGCCTCTCCTTTATCTTGGGGAAATTTTCTTCAATGATTTTGTTGAAAATATTTTCTGGGTCTTGGAGAAGGGAGTCTTCTTTTTCCTCTATACCTATTATTCTTAGGTTTTGTCTTTTCATATTGTCTTGGATTTCTTGGACGGTCTGTGTCAGGAATTTTTCGGATTTAACAATTTCTTTGACAGATACAGCGATTTCTTCCATTGTATCTTCTACCCCTGAGATTCTTTCTTCCATCTCTTGTAGTCTGTTGGTTATGCTTACCTCTGTAGTTCCTGTTTTCTTCCCTAGATTCTTCCTTTCCATTATTTCTTCCATTTGTGTTTTCTTTAATTTTTCCAATTCTATCTTCAGGTCTTGAGTTGTTTTGTTTACTTCCTTCACCTCTCTGATTGTACTTTCCTGTTTTTCTTTTAGTTCCTTCAACTCTGTTTCTTTTATTTCATTCAGTGCTTTAAGCATTTCCTTTCTAAAGGCCATAAACTGTTTGGCTGCAGCTTCCTTTATTTCTTTACGGATGGCAATATTCTGTTTGAGTTTATCTTCCTCTATGTCTTTACGTATCTTATTTGTTTCCTCTGTTATCATCTTCATGAGCATAGTTATTAGGTCATCTTCTTGGATTTCAGTTATGCTGGGGTGTCCAGGGCTACTTGCCCCTGGGTAACTGGGTTCTGGAGATGCCATATTGCTCTGTCTTTTGTTGCTTGAGCTTTTACGCTGGCCTCTACCCATTGTGTTATCTTAGGTGTTTGGGGTTATATTCTGGTGGTTCCTGGGGGTCCTGTGGTGGAGAGAATCCCCTTTGCAGAAAGCTGGTTTTTCCTGAAGGATGTCTTCTCAGGTTTTTGGGTATAGTCCCTGGATGGCTGGTGTTTTTTCAGGAGTTGCTCACCTCAGGGATATAGACCTGAGTGGTAACTGTGTTCTTTGTTAGTCGAAAGGGTTCCCCTCTCACCCAGGGAAGTCCTGAGGGCAGCTGCCCTGTTTCTGGGTTTCTTGTTGTAAATTTAATGATCAGCTGCTGTGACCCAGTTGGACATCAGGCACGCAGCAACTGTTTGTGCCTGTGTCTGGAGCACAGCTGAGTGTTGGCGCCTCGGCCCCACTGGTCTGCTAGACTTTTTCTAGGGAAGGATTGGGTGATTTAAGTCAGTACAGTTTCCTTCCTTCCCTGTGGATTCTCTGGAGACATGGACTCCCAGTGTCTTTTTTTGCCCTGGTGCACACTGCTCAGTGTCTGCCAGCTGGCTGGCCACAGAAATTTGCCTGTGCCCGGAGCACAGCTGAGTGATGGCGGCTCAGTCTCCGCCAGCTGTCTGGCGCACAGAAACTACCTGTGTCTGCCTTTGCGGCCTTTGGGAGCCTGGGTGCCTGCCTAAGCTGGGTAATTTTCCGGGGACCTTTTCAGGCTGGGGGTGTCGGCTGAGTGCTCTGAGATCAGACCAGCCGTTTCCCTCCCTGTGTGTTTGCACTGGACAGTGAAACTCATTCGCTGGTGCCCTGGTGCCCACAGTTCTATCTCAGGTGATGAATCAGGCGTGCACTCAGGCAGGGCTCTGTGCCGGAGCCTGGTTCCCTGGCTCTGGCTCCGGGCTGGCTCCTGGGGTGCCCGTGGAACCCAAGTGTTTTCCAGGGGATGTCTGGGTGACCTAAGGCCGGTCCCAATCGTTTCCTGTACCCTGGGGTTATCTCTCGACTGAAAATTCCAGTCTCTGATAGTGTGGTGCACAGGGTTCAGTCTGGGACCGTGACCAGAGACACTAGCTTGTGGCTCTGGGCTGGGGCTGGGGCTGGCGGCCGGCAGCCAAGCGTCTGGCAGAACTGGGATCTCTTCTGTGGTTTAGCTGGGTGAGTTAAAAGCTGATTGAATCCCCCACCATGGGGAATCCTCTCACCTGGGAAACACAATCACTGTGTTTTATGGCCGCGAGTTCTGATTACTGGTCACTGTGCTGATCCTGCTGCTGCTGCTTAGAATGAGAGTCCTCCCGGCGCGGCCATCTTGCCCCTCCCCGTGAATATGTTGTAAACTCTAAACTTTTTACTAATGTGAGGAATCAATAGTCTCGTAGGTCACACACTTGCAGTCCAGCCTTCTGAGTAGGCGTGTGCGTGCTGTGATGTTTGGCGCCGAACAGGCTCTCATAGGCTCCCAGTTGTGCTGAGATTTCCATCCACCCTTTCCATTCTGAGAAGCCCGATTCTAGACAGGCAGGACCTGGGGTATGTAAAACTGATAACAAGTTTCATACTTGAGTTCTTTTCTTGTTTTTCAATACACAAAGTAGAGGTCTGTCTTATTTAAGCTAAAATACAAGTATAGTTTGTATGTTCTTAATCTCCTTGCTTCCGAGTGTTTATTTTTGTTCATCTACATGTGCACTCTATCTACTTTTTTAGTAAACCCAGTCTCCATTATTGGTTAATGTTTATAGCATCATAATATTAAAAAATTATTTTGAAACCACCTCTCCCCAAAAAACTAAATTTTAGGCCACAGTAGAGAGAAAAAAAAAAAGTGTCATGCCAGAAAAGGGCACCAGATCTCATTATAAATGGTTGTAAACCAACAAAATGGTTGCTGGGACTTGAACTCTGGACATTTGGAAGTGTTCTTAACCACCAAGCCATCTCCCCGAAAAACAGTGTCTTAATTTGGGACACAGAGGAATGTGGTGATATATGAACAATATCTGTGTTGACAATTTTTCGAGACAAGGATTCTCTGTGTAGTTTTGGCTGTCCTGGACCTGCTTGGCAGACCAGGCTGGCTTCAAGTTCACAGAGATCCGTCTGCCTCTGCCTCTGCCTCCCTGAGGGTGTGTTGGCAATTTAAATTGCACACTTGACAACTACTCTCAGGAGACAATTGCATTAATTGTCAAGAAAAATGTTTTTTTGAAAATAATACTCTCTAGAGATTTCTTAATTTTAGAAATGGCTAAGCATTCTGACATGCTTGAGGAAATTTCTAGCCGAGGCAATGAAAAAAAATAAATATTTACAAGTTAGAGAAAATGCTGGTCAAATGCTGTGTGGTCCTATGAACTGACACACTGCAGCAATCAGAGGTTCTCCAAGGTGCGTTAGAATCTGCCTCCATTATACTTCGTATTGACTGAAAAACAAAACACTTCATTTTTGATCAGGTACAGTGACTCACGGAAAAACATTCATAAAGTGCCATAAAGAGATTTCCAAAAGTCTCTTTCTTTTTCTAGGAAAGGAGACATAAACAGCCCTATTTGTAAGCTTAGGATAGAAACCAAAAGAATGTGTTACAACTCGGCAAACGATCACAAATAAAGCTACTACAAACATGGTTGAGCAAATGTCCTTGTTGTGTACTTGAGCCTCTTTTGGATATATGCCTAGGAGTGGTATAGCTGGATCTTGAGGAAGCGCTATTCCTAGTTGTCTGAGAAAGCTCCAGATTGCTTTCCAGAGTGGTTGTACAAGTTTACATTCCAGCCAACAGGGGAGGAGGGTTCCCCTTTCTCCATAACCTCTCCAGCATGTGTTCTCACTTTAGTTTTTGATCCTAGCCATTCTGATGGGTATAAGGTCAAATCTCAAGATCATTTTGATTTGCATCTCCCTGATGACTAGGGACATTGAGCATTTCTTTAAGTGCTTTTCGGCCATTCAATATTCCTCTATTGAGAATTCTCTGTTTAGCTTTGTACCCCATATTTTTTTTTGAGTAAATATTGGTTTTATTTTCTCAAATGAGGGGATGAGATGAGAGCCCTTCCCAAGCTGTGCAAATACACTGCTTGAGCGAGCCCACAGTGTTTCTATCTCACTCTCTTTTGGCCTGGAAGCTTCTAGCATGCTATAATCTAAATTTCTACAGACTGGGACCTAGAAGGCTTATGTTTCCAATCTCTTCCTGATAACATAGGCATAGAATGTTTTCAGCTTTTTTTTTTAATTATTATTATTCCTTTTGCTTGTTGCCAAGTGATAGATAATTTATTTATTTATTTATTTATTTATTTGGTCTCCTTGGTTTGCCTGTGGTGTATATGCAAGATTAGAGTCTCACAACAGCGTAATGCAGCCATGATCATTCAGGCCTTTATAGCCATTGAAGCAGGACATTCTCCCCAAGCATGGTTGGATACCATAAAAAGCTAAAATGTTATGCTCAGGATGCGAGGCTAAGCACTGCACTCAGGGTCAGCCACTTTCGACCCAGAGAAGAGCAAGTCTGATTGCATGCGGGTTGATGCCCCAGGTCCCGCCTCTGAGAAAAATGTACCCCATATTTTTATTGGATTACTTGATTTGTTGCTTTTTAACTTCTTGAGTTCTTTATATATTCTGGATATTAGCCCTCTGTCAGATATAGGGTTGGTGAAGATCCTTTCCCAATCTGTAAGCTTTTGTTTTGTTCTGATGACAGTGTCCTTTGCTTTACAGAAGTTTTTCAGTTTCATGAGGTCTCGTATTGATTGTTGATCTTAGAGCCTGTGCTGTTGGTTTTGGATACAGAAATTGTGGTACATCTACACAATGGAATATTACTCAGCAAAACAAACAAACAAACAAACAAAAACCAACAAAAACAAGGAAATCATGAAATTTGCAGGTAAATGGTGGGAACTGGAAAAGATCATCCTGAGTGAGGTATACCAGAAGCAGAAAGACACACAGGGTATATACTCACTCACAAGTGGATATTAGACATATAATACAGGATAATCATACTAAAAGCTGTACACCTAAAGAAACTAATCAAGAAGGAGGACCCCAGGTAAGATGCTCAATCGTAATTCAGAAAGGCAAACAGGATGGACATCAGAAGTGGGAGAAAACAGGGAACAGGAGAGAAGTCTGTCACAGAGGGCAAAGGCTCTACCTTGCAGGATATCAAGGCAGAGGCTGAGACTTACGGCCAACCTTTGGGCAGAATGCAAGGAAACTTATGAAAGAAGTGGGAAATAGTAAGACCTGGAGAGGACAGAAACTCCACAAGGAGAACAACAGAACCAAAAACTCTGGGCACAGGGGTCTTTTCTGAGACTGAAATCCCAACCAAGAACCATTCATGGAGATAACCTAGAACCCTGCACAGATGTAGTCCATGGCAGTTCAGTGTTCAATTGGGTTCCTTAGTAATGGGAACAGGGACTGTCTCTCGCATAAATGGATTGGCCTGCTCTTTAATCACCTTCCCCTGAGGGGGAAGCAGCATTACCAGGACACAGAGGAAGACAATGCAGCCACTCCTGATGAGATCTGATAGACTAGGATCAAAAGGAAGGAGAGGAAGTCCTTCCCTATCAGTGGACTTAGGGAGGAGCATGCATGTAGAGGGTGGAAGAAGGAGGGATTGGGACGGGAGGAGGGAGGGAACCATGGGGGGGGATACAAAGTGAATAAAGTGTAATTAATATAGAAAAATAAAAAAATAAAAAAGGTAGAATGAACCATGAAAAAAAATTAAAATAAAAAATATTTTTAAAAAACTCAAAAAAAACTGAACTATCCTGACCAGTCATTCTAAAGGGGTTTCTCACGCTTGATACTGTGGTTCCTGAACTCTGAACTCTGTGGTTCTGGTGGGAACAGTGTCAGCCAAGTGGCTAAACTTCTTTTCATATGGATTAACTTCCTTTCATTCTAATTTCATGGAGCCCCACCCCAAGACAAAGAATTACAGACAACTGGTGACTACTGCGAGAAGGAGAGTTGGCCTCTCCTTGGGATGAGACTCCTTATTAGTTGTGCCATGCAGACCAGTTATCCCTGAAACCATAGACACACAACCAACATAGACACACAACCAACATAGACACACAACCAACATAGACACACAACCAACATAGACACACAACCAACATAGACTCAGTATGTTGTATTTACATGAATTAGTGCATACACAGACAGACACACATATGTGCACGTAACAATAACAATCAAAAATAAGTTGTCCCTTGTGAGTGCAGGAGTATAGGAGAGGTTTGAGGAAAGTGGGAGCAGCTGAAGGGAGGAAAAGCAGGAAGGAAAGTTATGTCGTTCTATTCAATTAAATGTGTTCTTTAAAAATAGAAAAGCAAGCTAATTTAAAATACCTATTTTCAGACTTCTCTGTAGTTTTTTCCACCTCAAATTTGTCACGGAGAGATCCTTTTGCAAAAGTAAGAGGGTGGTTAAAATATCAGTGGCTTTGTGGATCAGACTAATTTTCATTTATTCTCTGGCTCACCATGTTGATATAAGAAAGTATTCTGTTAAATTCTCCTCTGCTTCTTCATTCCTCAGTGTGTGTGTGCGTGTGTGTGTGTGTGTGTATATGTGTGTGTGTGAGAGAGAGAGAGAGAGGAGAGAAAGAGAGAGAGAGAGAGAGAGAGAGAGAGAGAGACTATTTACATGAAAGAAACCCTGACTTCTGGAGGAAACTTGTGTCATCAAAGCAGCAGAGAATAAGAAGTTATATATGATACTTTGACTTCTTCTTTTCCAATCTATGCATGGAGATAACCTAAGACCCCTGCACAGATGTAGCCCATGGCAGTTCAGTATCCAAGTGGGTTCCATTGTGATAGGAACAGGGACTGTCTCTGATATGAACTGATTGGCCTGCTCTTTAATTACCTCCCCCTGAGGGGGAAGTAGCATTACCAGGCCACAGAAGAAGACAATGCAGCCACTCCTGATGAGACCTAAATGACTAGGATCAGAAGGAAGGAAAAGAAGTCCTCCCCTATCAGTGGACTTGGGGAGGGGCATGCATGCAGAGGGTGGAGGAAGGGAGGGATTGGGATGGGAGGAGGGAGGGAACAACAGGGGGGATACAAATCGAGTAAAGTGTAATTAATAAAGAAAAATAAAAAAATAAAAATAAATAAAAAAAGAAGTTATATATGAGAGTCAGCATTTTCCTTCCCATTTTATACACACTTTCCTTTGTCTTTGTTAACTTGAAACTCTAGCATTCGATGCAAAAATACTTGGAGAGACTGTAATATCATATCCTATTTTCATAATTGCACGAAATCAAACATCTGTAATGAAACCCTTAATATAAATACTTGAACATATAAAGAAAAATAACTGTAAATAAATCTGATAATGAGAAGCCTCCAAAGACAGGATTAGAGGCCACCACAGGTAATATTACTTCCAACATGACATTGGGTGTAATAAAGTAGTTATTATATGAATCTAAAAATATTCCCGATCTGACTCTCATTTAAAATGCCAACTAGAATGGACACTAGATGCGGTGGAAGAGCCGGAACAGGATGGGAGCCTACCATAAAGGTCCTCTGAAAGGCTCCACCCAACAGGGAATCAACACAGATGCAGAGATTCACAGCCAAACACTGGGCAGAGTGCAGGAAGTCTTATGGAGAAAGGGGCAGGAGGAAAGAAGAACACAGAGGGGACAGGAGCTCCACAAGTAAACCAACAAAGCCAGAAAGTCTGGGCCTGGGGGCAGGGGGCTGCAGAGTCTGATGTACCAACCAAGAACCATGCCTGGAGAGGACCTAGACCTCCTGCCTAGATGTAGCCCATACACAGCTCACTCTCCATGTGGGTTCCCTAGTAAAGGGAGTAGGGGCTGTCTCTGACATGAACTTGGTTGCCTGCTCTTTGATTCTGGAAAATAACTATTAAATTATCCATCTCATTTGTGATTTCTAGTCTCTTGTAAATATTAGTCACTCAAATAAACTTACTTTGATTACTATATTTATTTTAATTACTTGAAAATTGTATATGTGATTATCATAGTTACATCATTTCCATCCCTTCATATCCTCTTTACACCCCTACTACGTCTAAAATTTATGACCTCTTCCTAATTATTTTTACACATACACACACACATTCACCCTAGTCCACTTAGTTTTGCTCATATATGTATGTGTTTAGCGCTGACCACTTGGAATAGGATAACCTATCAATGACCTGTGTCTCAGAAGCTTTAAATGCCTGTAGCTTTTCATCTAGGGGTGTGGCCTGCTGATATTTACCTCATCTCCACTGGAATGTCAACCAACATCATTTTACAGGTTTTATTTAGGTGTTCATATTATTGAGAATTCATAAGCATCCACCTCTTGATATATGTAGAAGAATACCTCTCAACTATTGTTTCAGTATTCTGGCACTTAGAATGTTTCTGCTCCTTCTTCAGTGATGGTCTCTGAGCTGTATATGTAAGCATTTCATTGTGGATATATGAATTGGGGTGGGAACCCCATGATTTGATGTTCTTTTTGATTTGACCAGATGTTGGTTTCGGTAATAGAAGCTGCAGAAAGAAGGTCCTTTGATGATGAGGAGAGCTACTTTTCTCTGTGAGTGTAAAGATAAATATTAGTATGTAGCTAGAGTGCAAGTGCAGGTCTAGTCCAGCTGAAGCGGCAGGCTCCAGATTTAAAAAAAAAAAAAGTGAAGAATGATTGAAGACACTCGACGTCCATCTCTGGCCTCCACATATGCATGGACGGGCACATGTCTGCACACACACACACACACACACATGCATAAACGTGTACACACCACATGCTCATACAGACAAAGAATAGAATTTAAAAATAAAAACATTGCCACATAAAATAAATATATAAATATTTAAAGTTTCAGCAATCTTAAGGTATTTAAGGAATTCAGCACTAGGCATTGCTGATAGCTTCTTTACTAGACAGCTGGGTTTCAATAAGCCTGCTGTTGCAAGTGTTAACTTTTAATTTTCATGTTGAACTCAGGAACCAAAACCACTAGATAATTTCCTCCCTCTGGAGACTATAAGGTACAAGTGAGTCAGGAAGCTTTTCCGTCAACATAGGGTTTGCTTCTGTTTACTGACGAAGGCAGTGTCCAAGGCAGACTCTACCCAGCTCACTAGGAAAAAACCAAGAGGGAGATCCCTTTCGGACCTAAGCTGAGTTTGGTAGCTCTTTTATGGGTAGATGTGACATCACCGTAAGCGTGATTTGTAGACCCTGACTGACAGCTTAATGGGGTACTCAGGAAATTGCCACGACAAATTGCTGGAGCTTGTAAAAAGAGTTCATTTCTGTTACAAGCAGAACACTTGGCCGAGAGTCAAAAGGCATATACTGTTTGTGCCAAGGACCATTGTCAGGGGGTAGCTGGGAAGGATTAACACAGTCAGAAAATGGGTATTAAGGACAAAAGGGGTGGGACAAAGAAGACTTATGCTGATCAAATTAATATATCACACTACAAATGTGTGTGAAACTCATGAAATGGTGTAAGAAACAAACAGGTACAGGAGAGGGAAGAAAAGAAGCTCTTCTCAGGTGTCATTCATGTGGTCACAGATATCAGATTCACTCTGGTGTAATAGTGACCCACACAGTGACCACTATAACAATAGCCTACATTTTCTAGATGCATTAATCATGCCATTTCTTCTGCAAAGCACATTAAAAAAAACAGTATATTTTATATCCCTTAGGCTGTTTTTCTCTTCCTTTAAAACTCAGGACTATAAAAATATATAGTTTTTCCAATATCAAGCTTCTAGAAAGAAGGTAATTAATACAATGACTATACATAATGATCACAAAATTGTGCACTAAAGGTTACAAGCAATATAGAACTTGCAACAACATAAAAGTAAAAGAAAGTTCCCAGTGGGGAAAAGCACGTATTTTACAAATCAATGACCTAGACTTAGATCCATAGGACTGCAGTAGAGGAAGGAAATCAACCCCCTTGAGGAAACTTGTCCTCTAACTACTGCATATGTGCTATAGCATGTGTGGATCCATCCCTAAACACACACACACACACACACACACACACACACACACACACCAGCTATCAAAAGTTTATAAAGAAAGTGAAAAGAGTTTTTTGTTTTTTTTTTTTTGAGAGAAATGATACCTATACCTATTCAATTTCTTCCAGCATGTTGGGGGACACTCCCCATCTCCTTCAGCATTTATAGGAAAATACCATAAACTGGATCATTGGGAGACTGTAGCAAACAACACTTACTGTGAGCCAAGAAGATGGTCCTCGCAGAGGACAGGAGTACCGGATGCTTGCTTTGAAGAGAAAACTTCTGTTGTGTGTAATCTTCTGGAATGGCACAGATCACTTGTGATCACAGTGTTGCAAACTTAAACAACCATGGCTCTAGCTCACTGTCTGGTGACTTGGATGTGTAATTTACCTCTCAACAGCCAAGCCCCAGTTACAACTCCATTACTACGAACTCGGCAACCTTTTTGTTTTAATCTACATGTTTGTGTCTTCATTTCCAATTAATAAATAAAAATCCTGATGCTTGAGGGATTAATAGTTGGAGATGCTTCTAACCATTTACCAAAAGAAAGAAGGGCTTCACTCTGACCTCTCCCATTTGCAGCAGTTATATGAGCCATTTCTTAGCCAGAGCCTTAAAACTCTAAGGATGTGTTTGCTTCCTCTGTTTTTTCCATTGTCTCAAACCTAAACTTGATGGTAAATTAGTTTTAATAAACATATAACAGCACCCTACTGATCACAGAATTTTCTTTTTTAAAAAATTATATATTTTAAATTACAATTTAATCATTTAAATAATAATGAATTTAATTATTATTGTTTACAGTTTATTCACTTTGTATCCCAGCTGTAGCCCTCTCCCTTGTCACCTCCCAATCCCACTTCTTCTCCTATGCCCTTCCCCCAGTTCACTAATAGGGGAGATCCTCCTCCCCTTCCATCTGACCCTAGTCTATCAGGTCTCATCAGGACTGGCTGCATTGTCTTCCTCTGTGGTCTGGTAAGGCTGCACCCCCATCAGGAGAAGGTGATCAAAGAGCCAGCCACTGAGTTCATGTCAGAGACAGTCCCTGTTCCCCTTACTAGGGACCCACTTGGACACTCTGCTACCATGGGCTATGTCTGTGTATGGGTTCTAGATTATCTCCATGCATGGTACTTGGTTGGAGTATCAGTCTCAGAAAAGACCCTTGGGCCCAGATTTTTTGGTTCTGTTGCTCTCCTTGTGGAGCTCCTGTTCCTTCCAAGGTCTTTCTACCTCCCCCTTCTTTCATAAGAGTTCCAGCACTCTGGCCAAAGTTTGGTTAAGAGTCTCAGGATCTGCTTTGATACCCTGCTGGGTAGAGTCTTTCAGAAGCCCTCTGTGGTAGAATCCTGTCCTGTTGCCTGTTTTCTTCCTCTTCTGATGCCCATCCTCTTTGCCTTTCTGAATGAAGACTGAGCATCTTACCCAGGGTACTCTTTCTTGATTAACTTCTTTAGATGTATGGATTTTAGTATGATTATTCTATATTATATGTCTAATATCCACTTATAAGTGAATATATACCATGTGTGTCTTTCTATTTCTGGGATAACTCAATCAGGATGATCTTTTCTTTTACCTGCAAATTTTAAGATTTCCTGAGTAGTATTTTATGTTTGCCGAGTAGTATTCCATTGTGTAAATGTACCACAATTTCTGTATCCGTTCCTCAGTTAAGGGCCATCTGGGTTGTTTCCAGGTTCTGGCTATTAGGAATAAAGCTGCTACAAACAAGGTTAAGTAAATGTTCTTGTATATTTAAGCATACTTTGGTTATATGCCTAGGAGTGGTATAGCTGGATCTTGAGAAAGCACTATTCCTAATTGTCTGAGAAAACACCAGATTGATTTCCAAAGTGGTTGAACAAGTGAACATTCCCACCAGCAATGGAGGAGGGTTCCCCTTTCTCCACATCCTCTCCAGGATGTGTTCTCACTTGAGTTTTTGATCCTAGCCATTCTGATGGGTGTAGGGTCAAATCTCAGGGTCATTTTGATTTGCATTTCCCTGATAGCTTAGGATGTTGATCATTTCTTTAAGTGTTTCTCTGCCATTCAATATTCTTCTATTGAGAATTCTCTGTTTAGCTCTGTACCCCATATTTTAATTGGATTACTTGATTTGTTGTTATTTAACTTCTTGAGTTCTTTATATATTCTAGATATTAGCCCTCTGTCAGATAGAGAGTTGATGAAGGTCCTTTCCCAATCTGTAGGCAGTCATTTTGTTCTGATGAGAGTGTCCTTTGCTTTACAGAAGCTTTTCAGTTTCATGAGGTCCCATTTATTGATTGTTACTCTTAGAGCCTGTGCTGTTGGTGTTCTGTTCAGGAAGTTGTCTCCTGTGCCAATGAGTTCTAGGCTTTTCCCCACTTTTTCTTCTAAACGATTTTTAGTGTGTCTGGTTTTATGTTAAGGTCTTTGATGCACTTGGACTTTAGTTTTGTGCAGGGTGATAAGTATTAATCTATTTGCATTTTTCTACATGTAGACATCGAGTTAGACCAGCACCATTTGTTGAAGATGCTGTCTATTTTTCTATTGTATGGTTTTGGTTATCTTTGTCAAAAATCAGGTATCCATAAGTGTGGGTTTATATCTGTGTCTTCTAGTCTATTTCATTGATCCACCATTCTGTTTCTATGCCAGTATCATGCAGTTTTTATTACAGTTCCTCTAGAACTGATCACAAAATTTTATTTTAAAAGAAACTTCATGATAAATATGAGCATGAAAATGGAGCCATTTTTGAGGCATTTATTATGTCTTATAGGTCTGTGAGAACATAACACAAAAAAATTAACATTTCTATTCTAAACCCCATTTTGGGTGATTGCTTTTCTTAATATATTCTTTTTTTCTGTTTTAAAATTAATAGAGAGATCTATCACTGTCGAATCAAAACCATCTGCAGGGACACATCCCTGAATATGATGGCTTATTTTAAAATCAAATGTTAAGACAGGTTTTTCTCTCAAAGGATTAATCAATTATTCTTGCTCAAAAGGATACATAAAGCACAATAAAAATGGTGCTTCTGTTATCAATATGTACAATTTAGGTAATCTTCTAAGGGAAACAATTTCTCCCTTGGATGAATTGGAATACAGATTTTGATACTGCATATTGAATTTGGTCATACTTTTGATGAATGAAAGTGATGCTACAACCTTTATTTATTTATTCATTGTTTAACGTAATTAATTAATTATATATAATATATATTCTTAAACACGTAAGTACAATCTGCTCAGTGTGTGTTACTTGTATATATAGTTTAGGGGCTAACCTGGCTGTATTAGCCAACCAATTGGTGTGTTCTTCTCTGAAGAAGACCACTTTTTTCATGCTCAGTAGTTCTTAATTGGCTATAATTTTTGTTTTATAATTGAAGTCTCTTCATGCACTGTTGGTAAGAGTTGCCCTAAACATTTCAGAACTTGATGGTGCTGAAGATAGCACATGCTTTGAAACTTGATCTCTACTGGCCAGCTTTCACAGAGCTAGGAGGTTTTATGTCTGCCAACAAAGGAGAAAAATATTGAGAGTCTCACCTAGCTGGTAACTCTGAGAAATACAAAAATGGTTATCCTGGTAAGATATCCCCCCTTTTGCAACAGTAGCACACAAGTTATAAGAATAACCAATCACTTTTTGATGAGATTGAAAATCTGATAAAAAGATGGAATTGATACCTGGTAATGTTAGCTGATGAAAATCTATGACTGGTGTTGATGATTATTAATATTTAATATTAATTTATCTTTTAGTTAAACAGTGGTTATTCCTAAACCAGCTGTATACTGAATCATCACACATATACTAGGATTTATTTAATTAACCTAGAGCACAATGCTGGGCAATAATTTCTCCATCCTAAGCCTCCAAGCCTGCATATCTTCCTTGCATTTAGATTTCCCACACCGTACTTATTTTTTGTCATATCTTAGATCCTGTTCATTTCTCCTGATATTCCCAGGTCCTTTCCTCTCTGATATCTCCTCCCACTCACTTCTTTCTCCTCACCCCAGACCAGGATGTCACACCCTATTCTCGCCATTACTGAGCATTGGCTGGTTGTTTTTATTGGCAATACAGAGAACAAATAATAGCATGTTTACACAAATTTGAGACAGGTGATCCCTACAATAAGCACCATAATGCAATGTCCAGAGTGAAGCCATATAATGGGGTAGATAAATCAGCATTTGAATGAACATCGGTAAATTGTATACATTCCACAAGAACATTATTCCAACAGGCTGGCTAGGTCATAGTTCCCAGATGAGAACCTATTCCTGTTATTCTGATAAAAGGAGATAGAACTGATTCCTAATGACAATGCTGTTTTCCATCAATTAGTCCTACAACCTTCATCAGAAAAGCTTCCCCCGCCAAAGGGTAGCAGTTAATACAGAGACCTATAACTGGTCAATGTGCAGAGAATAATAGACTGTGGAGTGCTCAGTTCTATCTAAGTGGGGCATCTATATCACATTCCCTCCTTCCAAGGTTCTTGGATATTTTGAAAGAAGAGCATGCAGAAAGATTGTAATAACTTTGGGTAACAGACATCTGCAGCAAAAGATTATTAGCCATTCATGACAGCACCATAACACACATGAACTCACAGAGGATATGGCTGCATACCTAAGACTTGCACAAGGTTAAATCAGCCAGTATTCCAGCACAGAGCAGGGAGGGGTTCAAGAAATTTTACCTCTAGGCCAGAGGGTATTGATAACTGACAGTTGTGCAGGGAATAAATCGGTGTTCTTCAGGAATATGGCCCTGAGCAGATATTCAGTGTTCCAGTAGATGGTGCTACGTGAAGGCATGTATAGTCAGGACTAAACGGACTCAATAGTATTAAAAAAAAATCCTAGAAGTACAGGCAAATAAGAAATGCTGAGAGAGGAAGATATGGTTACCCGAAATCAAATGGTGAAACCTGAAAACATGTACATAAATTTAACATTATATAGACTGAGCCAGTTATAATTAGGAATCAACACATGTACACACAATATAGCAAGCATAGATAATAGATATTTTAAGAGACAAATGATAAATGATAGACAATATAGATGATAGATAGATAGATAGATAGATAGATAGATAGATAGATAGATGATAGTAACAATTAAAGAAAAAAGAGCCACTAAGGAAGGTAAAGAAATTGTGGTACATTTACACAATGGAATACTACTCAGCTATTGAAAAACAAGGAAATTATGAAATTTTTAGGCAAATGGTGGGAGCTACAAAAGATCATCTTCAGTGAGGTAACCCAGAAGCAGAAAGACACACATGGTATATACTCATACATAAGTGGTTAGTAGCCATATAATATCAGACTATATTAAAATCTGTAGTCTAATGAAGCTAAACAACAAGGAAGACCCTAGGGAAGATGTTTAATCCTCATTCTGAAGGACAAATACGATAGACATCAGAAGCAGGGGAGACAGGGAACAGGACAGGAACATACCACAAAGAGCCTCTGCAAGATTCTACTGATTGAGGTATCAAAGCAGAGGCTGAGACTCATAGCCAAACTCTGGGTAGAATGCATGAAATTTTATTAAAGAAGGGGAAGATAGAAAGACCTGGAGGGAATAGCAGCTCCAAAGGGAGACCAACAGAGCCAAAACAAAAACGAAAACAAAACAAAACAAACAAACAACAACAACAAAAAAAAAAAAAAAAAAACTGAGCTCTGGGATCCCTGAAGAAAATGATACCTCAACCAAGGACAATGCATGGAGAAGACCTAAAACCCCGGCTCAGATGTAGTCTCCAAATGGGGTCCCTAGTAAGGGGATCAGGGGCTGTCTCTGGCATGAACTCAGTGGCAGGCTCTCATTGATCATATCCTCTGGGGAGTACAGCCTGGCCAGGCCGCAGAGGAAGACAACCAGTCCTGATGAGACCTGATAGGCTAGAGTTAGATAGAAGGGGAGGAGGTCCTCTCCTATCAGTAGATTAGGGGAAGGGCACGGGAGGAGAAGAGGGAAAGAGGGAGGAGATGAGGGAGGAGGCCACAGCCAGGATACAAATTAAATAAATTGTAATAAATGATAATAATTTAAAAGAAAATTAAAGGCACTATATGTGATGGTTTGAATGGAGGAAAGGAAAGAGGAGAAATGATCTATTTATATGATAATTTATAGTATGAAAAATAAAACATATTGAAAACATGTTTATTAACATTCTTTGTTTCTCTTGCTATATTAGAACACTGCCAACTTTTTCTTAAACTTTACACTATTTTTTTTGTTAATTGATTCACTTTGTATCCTGGTTGTAGTTCCCTCCCTAACATCCTCCCGGTCCCACTCTCCCTCTTCCTTCCCTATCCCTCTCCCCTAGTCCACTGATATGGCAAGTCCTCCTCCCCTACTGGCTGACCGTATCCTATCAGATTCCATCAGGACTGCATGGATCCTCTTCCTTTGTGGGCTGCTTAGATCACCTCACCAGGGAGAAGTGATCAAGGAACAGGCAACCAAGTTTATGTCAGAGACTGTCTTTTCTCCCCTTACTAGAGAATACATATGGAGACTGAGCTGTTTATGGGCTCAGATTGTCTGGATACCCTATGTCTTGAAGCATGCTATATGTCCACCTAACACAAACAGTTACGACAAACTATTTGTAAGCATATGCTTTATTACAAAGGACAAAACTAAAAAAGAAAATCATTCCTGAAAAATGTTGCATAAGCAGATTTTAGAACTGATTCTCTAAGATTATATCAGGATTTGGGTCAAACCAGCTCAAAAAGAGGTAAATATTTACAAAATAGCCAAGTCAGACAAGGAAAAAATAACATAGATGTGGACCTTGAAAATTAAAGAGGACAAGGAGGAGAATCAGGGGATTGCTCCAAACCACATTTTGCTTATCACATTTAGTCTTCCTAGAACTTTATAATGTAGAAACATAATATTTTTCATTTCATTTCTGAGGAACCTGAGATCTGAGATAAGTAGCATTAGGTAACTTGTAAAGCAGATGATGAAATCCTGCTAGAGTTTCAGATAGTTGCTCTGGTTTCCTGTCCTAATACTAATAATCAGATAAGACTGAGTGGCACCACCCCAATCTCTCTCCTCTTCCTTCCTCCCCCCTACTTCTTTTGTTTCTTCTGTCTCTGTATGTTTGTGTGTCTCTCTGTTTCTCTGTCTCCGTGTTAGTCTGTGTCTATCTGTCTCTCTCCCCAAGCAGGTGCACATGCACTCATGAGAGAGAGATCCTCCTTTCTCGAAGGCATATGTATATTGTTCAAAATCCCCATTCCTCTTTGTCAACACAATTCTTCATTTTACTTTTTTGGATCTGGGTGGATCATCACAGACACTTAATACTAAAACTCCAGAATCATGAGGGAGACTGACAAAAAATTTAGAATTTCTTTTAAAAAAGAAAAATACGGCTGCATATCAGAGTAATCTGAGAATTTATGAAAACCATACATTCATAAACCCTCTGAAGTCTAGTCATTTTTTAAATATTTTGTTTGGAGAATGTTCTGGAAATTTGTCATTAAATTTTCTTTTTCTAACAGTAGTATAGTGTTGTTGAAGGGGTATTTTTGCCTACCTGCTTTCCTTATTTTATTGCATGACTTAGCTTATTCTAATGACAAAAATCATTCTCATTTTATCTCTGAGGTCTTCTCATTATTCATTAAGCAAGCAAAATTATTTATTTTTAGTCTTTATTTGTATCTATGTGAATGCCTCTTTGTGAATTTTACTTTTGTGTGGTTGGCTGCAAATCTGAAAGAGGACATCGGACCGTCTCTAGCTGGGGCTTCAGGGGGTTGTAAGCTGCTTGATATAGGTGGTGGGAACCAAATTCGGGTCTTCTGGAAGTGAACCCCGAGTGATATTAACCTTTGAGCCATTTCTCCAGCCCCTAGCATTCAAAATTTTAATAAAGATGATGAGGCACTCAATGTGCCAAATTTTGAAATTGAAAAGAAAAAAAAATAAAGGAGCAGCTGTAATTTTGGGTGTTCTTTACTGATAGAGATATAGTGAACCGAAACACAGGTACAGAAAGTAGGAAAATGCCTTTTCCCTCCTTTTTAAATCCATTGGGATCACCTTTGGAGGACCTTGCTGTCTCCTGGCTTCCATCATTTTCTCTGGCTCTTACTTCAGGCAATTCTTCCCACACAGTCTGATGGAGGTTTTATTGACGTCATTTTATTTCATTTTCACAACAAGCCCAACAACGCAGAGAGGAGTGATGGTGAAGATAAGGAAACTGAGACTAAAGAGGGATTTAAAAGATTGTCCAAAGATACACACCTAAGTATCAGAAAGAGAATTTCAAACCACAGCTATTCAGCCTAGCGTCCAAAAGGGTACTCTCCACATGTTGCAAATTGCCAACAGTCAGAGGGATGTTTATCTCAGGAAACAAATACTGCAATCAATCCTTTGCAGAAGGAAATACCTTTGATTTCAAGATCATTGCCTAACATCAATAAGAGCAGTTCATTTCTTGCATAGTGAGCAATGAGCTATTTTACAGTGACTATAAAAAACAATTTAAAGTCAGGCACAGATCATTTTGCTGGCAAACATTTGCCTTGGCCCCTATTATGGGTCAGCCACAACTTGTGCTCGCTTCCCAGGAAGCGACTTTGCTTCCTCTCATTAGAATCCTTGCCTATAATCTCTGCAGTCGGCTGTAATAATTAAAGAAGAGCCTGTGAATTTGAGAGTGATAGGGATTCAGAAGGAGTTGGAGGGAGGGGAAGAAATTATATAAATGCAGAATTTATAGATGGAATTCTGAACACTTTAAATAAAAATTTTTTTGAGTTGGATCAAGAAACTGAAACAACCAACTAGAATACTGGAGTAAAATTAGACAGCAAAAAAAAAAAATCCACTTTTCACAATGTCATATTAGAGATGATACTGCCAAATTTTGCTAATTAACATTAAGGTTGAAACCATTATTTTCTGATTTAATATTTTAGTCAGGCTTTTCCATAGAAAGAAATATAAGTTCAATGGCAGGTAAGCAACTAATAATTGGAGAATAAACTTCACCAGAATACATGTAAAATGTCAGGTAAACACTAAAAGTACCTTTTTATCACTAGAGTTTGGGCAAAGGTCACTAACATAATGAACGTAATCTTGAAAATAATATTTTAAATTCAAATATCTGGTATCTCTATTTAATGATAACTGCAGGGTAAATAGTTGAGAGAATTATAAATATTGATTAATAGTGACCATATGGATATTGCGTGTGTGTCTGTGTGTCTGTGGTGTGATATAATATGTTTCAATTCTCTACCTCACGTTTTTATTTAGTTCTTTGTGATTACCTTTCCTATATTGTTATACTAACTCATAAAGAAATACACGTTATTTACCTCTAACATTAAAAAATAGGCCCAACTAACCTCTAATGTGTAATCTGTGTAATGAGTGCATGAGTATTTATTAGGAACGATTTGAATGTTTTTTCATTTGTATCACAGCATATACTTCATTTTGTATGAGAAAATATTAATGTTAACATAACATAGAAATATTTTTTTGTGTTTTCCAACCCAGAAGCAATTTTGAAGGCTTACAAAATAAATGCTAGAATAGAAGTGGTACCTAATAATCTCTGTAGGTGAGAGACAATCAGATGGAAGAAGGGGTTTCCCAAGTTTCAAGAATGTTGATAGTGAATGAATGAAGAAAGAGTATATAATGTGAAGAGGGACTAGATTAGATGAACTTTTCATTAAGAATAGGAATTATTTAAATGAATAGAAGGTTCCTGATTTGCCAACTATCTTATGCTACTACTCTGCAGTCCAGTATATTTTTGAAAAGATGAAGAAAACTATGTGAGGCGTTTTCTCAAAATTCACTGGCTAAGTTTTCCTGAAAAAGGGGGGGGGGGGGGGAGTGAATCTAATTATATAAGCCTAACCTTCCCATCTATCTTGAGTTCTTTTATCTGTGTACATAGTTTCTGATACCATGCTTTATGTAATTCACACTGACATTAATCCTTGCCCTTACAGAAAATATGACAAGACTCCAGACCAATAAGTTTTCCTTCATGACCACAATTTGGGAACTGGCTATACAGAATAACTCCCTGGGCTCCAAACACCGGTGCTACAGTTTCCTCTGAGCTCCCCACATGGTGTTATTTATGACTTTGACAAAACTGCCAGCCAGAAAGCCTTGATCTAGGAAGCTAAGTGATCCTGCTCTGTGTGCAGGGTAACGCACCCCACCTACCGCTCTGTTGCTGCAGGACTATATATCCAGAGCGATCAATGCAGTGTGAAGGATGGGAGGGAAAACACAGTGACAGAGCAATAACAGAAAGTGGTGGGAAATGTGACTGCTGAGTTTAGATTTTAGCTCTAACACTATCTAGTTGGGTGGCTGTGAAAAACTGCTTATATCTCCACATCTTAAACTCTTAAGGCTTCAATGCATTTAAAAAGAAAAATGACAATAGCTAAAATTGTTATCCTATCAAGATCAAAATCATAACTAAATCTTAAATAAATTCTTTTCCAAAATCACATCTTTTTTAGTTTTTAATTTGAATTTTTATTTATTTTTGATAATTTTATGCATATATACAATGACTCTTGATACTCACAATTTTGTACTCCCCTTTAACTCCCTCCAGATTTCCTCTATCACATCTCTCTCTTAACTTTATATTTCTGTGTAATTTTGTATTTCAATAACTTATATGTCAGCTTTTCACTGGAATTTTAATATTTGAGCAGAATTATTCACCAAAAAGAAAAAAAATAATTAACCTATATAGAATTGCATTAGGAGCAGACAAGGGAGGGTGCTACATCAGGGATACAAAGTTAATCAATTATAATAAATTAATTAATTAAAAAAGAAAAATGCAATTCCACTGTTAAAATATGGTTTATTGATTTTTTAATATATTTGTTACTAATAATTTGTTTTATTAAAATACAATAATGGATGAAATATAATTTTAATGGATACAATGATTTAATTGTTCCACATGAATCACAACATCTTCATCGAATTCAAATTAAGCAATTTAAAAGACTTTCAGTTGTATTAAAATAATAACAAAAATTTTATTGTTAAAGATTTGTGAATCTTAACGCTTGCACAAAATTTAAATTTTTACATTTTGTCAATTACACTTTGCTTTGTTTATTAATAAACTGAAATTTCTTAAACCTTAAACATTAACATCTGTGTATCAAAATACCGAAACAAAGCCCATTACTTTGTATACTAACTTAAATAGATTTGAAGAAAATAAAAACCCCAGTTACTAAATAAATAAATGACATCATAATGTCCATTAATTACTGCCAAAATACTTACTATATAAAAGTATTTCAACAAACATGATTGCCATTTATTCCAACAGAAGCAGTCATGCATGAGGTCAAGCATGTTCAGGCTCCAATTTGAGTGCCATATAAATGAAACAAAAATTGTTGTAACAGAGAGGAAGTTTTCTTCTGCATTACTGCGAACCCTGAAACACAAGAACCACACTCCTATTTGCTGCCAGAACCACAGGTGATTAAAATATTCTCCCAAATGTTCCTGTGAATGTAGTTTGAATTTCTGATATACAACCTTCCTTCCAAAAACTTCATGTATTTAGACTGATATTTGTCCATCTGTCTGAAATCTACCAACTGTGACTTGCTCCGTTTACTTCACTTATACTCCTTCCAGTCGCTGACATGAAATGGGATTCTTCCTGGCCAGAATGTTCAGGCACTTCATCCCAGACAAGTTGTTTCCTTACGTGAGTGACTCACGGTCTTTTTTGGATCTTGTGCCAAGTCAAGCCTCAGTCCTGGGTCTTCCACTGCTGCTGTGATCACACAGTACGTGTGACAAAGTGCCTCCATTCACAATCTGACCTTGATGTGCTGCTGAGGATTCCTGAATGTCTTCTTCCTTGCTCATAGCAATCTTCAGATGCCTTGTCACTGACAGGGGAGCTCAGAAGGCTAATTTTCCTTTCATTCTGAGATAGGCTGCATATGATATGTTATGTTGGGCACCAATCCCAGAGTTGGCATGCTCATTTATAATTCCTAGGCTTTTAATGGCCATGACCTCTTGATCCCAAATATAATGAGTGCCCATGGCCTGGAAGTGACCAACAGCTCTATTTAGGTATCTCTTCTATTATGATTTTGGTGAAATACCAACACTTATGTGAGTAGCACAGTCTACACAGATATGGAGAATGTTTGAAAATAATGTGTACAAGTATCTGTGGCCTATGAGCACAAACTCTCTTGATACTTTTTCCATTGGACTGACTAATGAACATACTGATGACTGCATTAGCTTACTTAAAGCACTAGAGTGAGCACAGATTATATAATCTGTTTTTTTTTTCATTTGTTCCAAAAGACAGCAAAATATACCTTGAAATGTTATTGTTAATCCCACTAATATTCTACAAAAACTTAAGAAATTACCCATAAACTGGTTATCCTAGGAAAATAAGAAAAAAAATTTGCTTTTGGTGGTTCTGGAATCCAAAAATCTGAAAGCAAGGTATCCAGGATGTTGGTTGTTTGGAAGGCTCTAAGGATGAAGCTGTCCCATGACTCTCTCTGATGTCCCCTGTTGAGGATTATCACTCTGACCTTCATTTGTTGTTGCATGACATCTCTTTATGCATGTCTGTGTGTCTCTGTCTTAGTCCAGTACATGTCATTTTAATTATTCATATTTGTCAAGACCATTTTTCTAAAAAGAGTTCCATGCTAAAGTTTCAAGTGAAAATAAACTTGAACATTAGTGATAATATTAGAGCATCTTGCTTGTAAAATTTCTGGGACATAATTAAGACTTAATAACTAGCAATTACTGGCATTTATGCTTTACAAAATTGGCCAGTTATCACTCAGTAATGTTCAAAAGTGCAGAGTGTGTAATAAAGCCCACAGCAATTTCCTATGTCAATGCATCTTTTCTTTACATCATTTTCTTCCCCAAACTACACATTTTAAGAGCAGGTCTCTGCAGTTGGCTCATGTCTTGTTCTTGTTTTTTTTCCTCTTCTGATGTCCATTTCATTTGCCTTTCTGAATGAGGATTGAGCATCTTACCCAGGGTCCTCCTTCTTGCTTAGCTTCCTTAGATGTACAGATTTTAGTATGTTTACCTTATATTATATGTGTTATAGCCACTTATAAATGAGTATAGAGGAACTCGGAAAGACTCTACCCTGCAGGGTATCAAAGCAGAGGCTAAGACTCAAAGCCAAACTTTGGGCAGAATGCAGGGAATCTTATGAAAGAAGAGAGAATTAGAAATATCTGGAGGGGACAGGAACTCCACAAGGAGGGCAAAAAAAAAAATCTGGGTATAGAGGTTCTTTCTGAGACTGATACTCCAACCAAGGACCATTCATAGAGATAACCTAGAACCCCTGCACAGATGTAGCCAGTGGCAGGTCAGTGTCTAAGTTGGTTCCCTAGTAATGGGAACAGGGACTGTCTCTGACATGAACTCAGTGGCTGGCTCTTTGATCACCACTCCCTGAGAGGGGGGAGCAGTCTTACCAGGCCACAGTGGAAGACAATGCAGACAGTCCTAATGAGACCTGATAAGCTAGAGTCAGAGGGAAGGGGAGAAGGACCTCCCCTATCAGTGGACTAGGTGGGGGGGCATGAAAGAAGAAAA
The DNA here is from genome assembly GCF_030254825.1 of Meriones unguiculatus. NCBI lineage: Eukaryota > Metazoa > Chordata > Mammalia > Rodentia > Muridae > Meriones > Meriones unguiculatus. The sequence continues at coordinate 127,437,009 of NC_083351.1, forward strand.
GGCAGAGAGGGTAAGGTTGGGAGGGAATGAGGAAGGGGGCTACAGCTCAGAATACAAAGTGAATAAACTGTAATTAATAAAACTATAAATAAATTTTACAAAAATATCAGGGCTCAATCAATTAAATTCAGCCCTGAAATCAATTACTTTGTCCTAGTTTTTATAAGCCAGAAGAGTCCCCCTGAAATATAAGCAGAGAATTAGCAGATCTTTCTTGTGCCTGGAGTCAAATTTTTCAGCCAAACTGTTCTTTGCTCTAATAATAGATTTCCAAGTGTTTCATTAGAAAAGGGAGGATCCAAGGCTGCTTCAAATTAAGCTGTGGGTTTTCTGTTTGTTTTAATTACATGTTCTGTTCTGCTAGGTCTTAGTGGAACCAGTGGCTGCTAGTTCTCTCTGCTACTTTCAAAAGATTATGAGTGCAAAAATCAGAATTCTAATATTTCTTACCCATAGGGATCTCCAGAGGGAAAAACAACTTTCCCCTGGAGTTACCTGTGACTTCTAGGAAATAGGAAGGTAAAAACCTGGGGACCCTGGTGCTTCCTCCAGAAATGGCTCATTCTTTATCTCCTTGGACTAACAATCATTCTCCTTTACAAATCATTCCCTGGTTTGTTACTTAAGTCTTTCAAATAAGTAATAGATTTTTTTTTTTCCAATGCAGTTTATTCAGGAACATTGAACAATCCTCGGACCCCGGGGAAAGCCAGCCCACAGCTTAAATAGCCTCTGGGTAGCCAACCCAGGCGTGCCACGGGGGCAATGCAGATAGGTCCACATACATAGAAGCAAGCCAGATCCTCGGCCTTAGCCAAATGTGGAGTTGTTCGTGACAGAGAGCACTCACCATCGGGAAGGTGGAAGGCGGAAACCAGCTCCATCTTTAAGGCATAGCATTCCGCAGCTCTCTACAGTTCCCCCTTTTTGTTTTAGACGCATCAGGCAAGAGTAGAGGTCTGATCTCTGATATTAGAAATAAATTGGGACTTTGTACAGATGTTCATTTAGGTGTCATCCACCCAAAGAGCATCAGACCCGTCCAATACCTTTTTCTCAGAGGCGGGACCTGGGGCATCAACCCGCATGCAATCAGACATGCTCTTCTCTGGGTCCAAAGCGGCTGACCCTGAGTGCAGTTAAACAAGTACTGATAGCTTATTCCAGCTCAGTTCTTTCACACACAATAACAGACGAGCCTGGAGGATGAACAAGGCAGGCACGGATGAATGCAGTATGGAATAGCCAAGGAAATAGAGTGCTATGGGACTAACAGGAACTGTGGTGAGGTGTAGAAGTGGGGCAGGGGTTGTTCAATGAGTCTGAACTTTAAAGTGATGTAAAATGGTTAAGTCCTATGGACATGATGCACAGTACTGTGCCTACTTCTGAGAACATTGCACGATGCTGAAACATTTACCGAGGACAGATTTTATGTAAAGGGTTTTCATCACAACATAAATGAAATTTGTTTCTAATTTTTTGCTCAATTCTTTCACATAAGTTATTGATTTTTATATAAACTTAAAAAATATTGATGGCTTATTCTAGTTCAGTGTCATTGCACATGGAATAACAATGCATTGTATGAAATAATGGAATATGTAATAATGACCACAGCAGGAGTTTTATTGCCAGTCATCAATAATGGTAGCTTTCAAGTTGCCTTATTTCATTTTAATGATGGAGTAAAACTTATTGTTGTCATGTGTCAAACAATGGAATGGAATGGAATGGAATGGAATGGAATGGAATGGAAAGGAAAGGAGGGTTGCTAAGTGACCTTACCCTGTCATACAACTAGTGAATTTCAAGCCCTGTGCAAATGCAGGCAGGTCAGAAGGCCAGAATGTAGGCAAGAGCTGAAAGAAAGAAAGACAGCTATAAAACAGAAATGCATGTCCCTCTTTACCTTGCAAAGCCGTGGGAGCTGAAGAGGTGGCTCAGCATGAGAGCACCTGCCGCTCTTTCAGGGGACAGAGTTCTCGGGGTTTGCTTCCCTGCACCTGTGCTGAATCACTTACAACAAGATCTCCAACTCCAGGGGATTTGACACCCTGTGGACTGTCACGTGCACATACTCACAAACAGATACACACACGAAGATAATACATCTTTTAAAATATTAAATGGAGACAAGTAGCGTATATCGGGAGAAACTGTTCAAAGGATATATAAAAGATGAACCAACAAAAGATAAAAGTTCATTTTGGAAAATGAGTGAAATGGGTGGAAAGATTATGGCCCGTTAATTCATACGGTCTTGTTTTGGATCGGCCAAGGCAGGAGATACTCAAGAAGAAGCAGTTGAATATAACTTTTGTTATTTCCTTGCTTTGCTAAGGAAGCACATCTGTCCTGTGTTACATGATTGGAAGACTTTGTGACAAAAATAAAGATAAATGTTTTTCCTACAAAATCTCTTCCTTTAAATCTAGACAGACCATAAGAAAGAAACACTCCACAGATCTCAACCATGCTTTGTCATCCTTCATGCTCATTTTTCCCTTTCTTTGCTTTGCTCCTGAATTGTCTCATGATGTAATGCCTATAATTGAACTTGAAGGACAATATCTGACAACCCACTGACCATTCTTGAAAAAAATATAGACTCCAACCTTAAAAGTATTTTTATAGACTCCTATATTATTTTAAAATTTATTTTTGATATTCAAATGGCTGTGCTTTAAATTATGAGAAACAAATAAAATAATACAATTTAATTACATTCAAGTTGCTGTATTTGAAACTTGAAAAAACAATAAAAATTATTATACTTCTAGTTATTAAAAAAAATGTCAGCATGTTGAAAAAATAAATCTTTCTTCATATTATGAAAACCAGACACTACTGAAGAAAAACACTGTGCAGAAATTATGTAACATCTGTAGGTCTTCTTATGGAGTCCTTGACCCCTTCCACCTCAATCGATCATTTCCCCAACTCTGCTGTTTTGTCCTATTGACAGTGTCCTTTGCCTTGCAGAAGCTCGTCAGTTTAATGTGGTCCCATTTGTTAATTGTTGATCTTAGTACCTGAGCTGTTGGTGTTTTGCTCAAGAAGTTGTTTCCTGTGCAGCCAAAGAGCATACATGGACTAGTCCTAGGCCCCCTGCACATATGTAGCAGATGTGCAGATTGTTTTTTATGTGGGTCTCGAACAACTGGAGCAGGGGCCTTCCTGGCTTTGAGTTCAGCCTTTGCATCTACTTCCCTTAACGGGGCTGCCTTTTCTGGCTTCAGTGGGAGAGGATGTGCCTACTTCTGCAGAAACTTAATGTACCGAGAAAGTTTGGTAGCCGTGAAGGACCAACTTTTTCTCTGAGGAGAAAGAAAGGGGAGAATCGGGGTGGTAAGAGATTGGGGTACTGGGAGAAGAGGGGGGTTATGATCAGGATGTAAAGTGAATTATTATTATTTTTTAGTTTAAGAATTACTTCCATGTCCTTAAGGTGCTCTTTCTACATCCTTACATTATATTATAACATACATAAAATACCTTTATGTTTGAAGATAATGCAGAAGACCTGCATACTATGTTGTCATCTTAGCACCAAGGCTATAGATGTCTGGTATCGTGTCTATTATTACCATCTGGAGCGCTGTCCAGTAAAAGACTAGGGTTATGAGATGATTAGTAGTTAAAATGTTCCTAACTGAGTAAGTTCAACACTTTTGAAGTGCCTGTTACATTCTGAATATCTCATACACACATCTTGATAGATGAGTCTTTTCTGATGTGTCTCCACGGAATTGTTGAAATTAATTTAACCACTCAGGTATTAATATTATATAACATAAAGAAAAATATGCGCAAAAACTATAAGAAAATTTTATAGAGCTGAACGTGAAAGAACAGCAAATCTCCTGAGTGTCAGAGACCTATACAGGGATATTAGCAGTCGGTCTCTGAAGGGTGAAAAAAATTATAGAAGTATTAGTAGACAAGTGCTTGGAATGATGGCGGATGCCTACGGTTCCAGACCTCAGGAGTTTGCAGATGGAGGATGACAAGTTAAAGGCAGCCTGGGCTACGCAGTGAATTTTAGACTACCACGGGGTGAACAGTGAGAGCTTGTCTCCCGACATTGCATATGTGATTACGAGAAGACGTTCTAGACTGATTTGGAGAGTCAGAGGCTGCCCAATTCCAGGGAAGTAGTTTTCTCCGTTCACTGACCCATACGCCAGTTATCTATGGAAACACATAAGCACATCTGAAAGTATGTTTTGCCATTTTCTTAATTTAGTCATGTTGTCCCCCAAAATTAATTATCAAACTAGATGAGCCAAGGTGGAGTACATATAGGATGGATCATAAAGAGGAAGGGGCACAGCAGAAGCGCTATACTGAGGAAAGGAAAACCACAACCAGTCAGTTATTCTGGAAATTAAGAACATTATTACAGATAATCTCTTTATCAGCATTCATCAGGAGAATATGGTTCCTTAAGGATCTGTGCTTAATTTCTTAATGGCAGAGATATCCAAAGGAGCCAAAGGTTTGTGTAAACATTTTGTTACTGTATGCTTGCCAGGAGGAAACATATATATGTTTATATATATATATATATATATATATATATATATATAAAACATTTTATGATAAAAAAAAAACAAAATAAAAAGTAAACAGGTACAGAAAAAAAAAGCTTTTTAAGTGAGGTTTTTGTCTTTTTGATATAAATAAAAAATAGTTGTCAGGAGCCACAAGGATTTGAATAACTTCTACATCGCTCCAAAAGTATTTTTGTGTTTGTATATTAATTTATCCAGACATCAGTTCACTAGGGAACAACAATAACTTCTGTAATGTCATGACAAGTATGTAACAAAGCTGCACCCTTATTGTGTTTAAATATCCCAAGTAAATATAGTTAAATTTTAAACATTCTAAAATAATCTCAGTACTTGCCTTATTACAAATGACCTTTCCCAGCAGGAGAAGACAAGATAATTTCATGTCTCATCATTTCTCTTTTCTCCATTTGTGATGGCCACAAAATAAAAATGAATTAATCATCGTGAGTTGTTAGCATATGTAGTTCCATGTAATTGTCACAACATGTCACAAATATAGACAAATACGCCTTTGAATTAACTGCTTTCTGGCTGCCAGGGTCGTAATAATTCAGACACACAAGCTGTTGATAGCATATTGCCTAGCCTTCTGGTATTCAAACTAATCATACCAGTCTTGTCAGGCCAAACATCTTTTGATCATTATTGTAATTTTAGAAGGGTGGAGAAAGAAGGTAATTTTGTTTGGCTTATAGAATTGGAAAGTGTAGATATTGTAACTTTAAAATTAGGAATTCAGGGAGAAGTCTTCATATGACATTGACAGTTTCTCAGTAATCGATGATTAAACACTGGGATAAGACTGATGAATTATGTTATCAAATAAAATTATTAGCTTAACTACATCTGTTTTCTAGTAACTGTACTGCAATTTCTAGACAAAGCAAATATATTTTGAGATGACCAACTAAATCTCCACTTAAAAATTATTCTACTATTACAATAATTCAACAATATATTTGCAAAAAAATGTGTTTGACACCCACATCTTCATTAACTTTGGGAAACAATTTCATATCTTTTACAAGTGTAAGCTGATTTTAATATTTGAAAATGATTTTATTCTGTGTTTCACATGTATGTACAATGTGTACTGATCATATCTATTTATTACTGCCACAATCCAACCCCCCCAGTGTTTCAAAGCCTACCTTCTTCTCAAACGGAATGTCTTCTTTTAAATAACTCCATGAGTGCAATTAATGCTGCCCACATGCAAAGGGATGTGTATTCTTCTCTGGACCATGAGAAGCCCACCCTAGTCATGGCCAAGTCTCCAGAGGAGAGAGGCTTTTGCTCCTCATCAGCCTGAATTTTATATCTTGACAAAAAAAAATCCCTATCTTAGACTGTCGATTAAACAATGTATAATTTAAAGCACTATTTCTGAAAAGAACTCTTCATTCTTGAAGTAAATGAAAATTATTCACCAACCAATAGGCTTTGTCAAATGAGATACTCAGCCTATATGTACTATTAAAAGAAACATGTAAAACTGTCTTCTGTCATCACTTCACAGGACTCTAAGCTATGAGTGATTAGTCCCCAAACTAAACTAGCTTCTTTGTTTGGGGAAATTGTAGCTGAAATATGGGTTCAGTTGAGTGGCATTTATCTGATATGAGATGCCTTTCATGAAAATTTTCAATCTTAGATAAATTTTTAAATAAAGAGTAGATAATGTTAAATAGTTTAAGTATTTCAAAATAAGATTGGATGCTTTCCCACAGTATTGTTTTAAGCTGTACACTGGAGACACTTAAAAAATAGTGTTCTTGGTGACATAATAACTAAGAGTACCTTTATGTTATGACATGACTTGATATTTCTAAGTTTTAGTAATCGACAATCAGATTTTTCACTTTTAGAAAACTTCTTCCATTATTTATTTGTTTGGATACCATTGATTTTTAAGTGCTTCAGGACTGATGAGGTTTAGTTATGTTATTTAAATAAATAATTTCAGCCAAGAACCTGATAGAAGAAATAAGGATATTACATTGTTTCTGCACAGTCTTAAATTTAAGCTTTTCTTCAGTAGTGTCTGGTTTTTATAATATGAAGAAAGATCTATTGTTTCAACATGCTGATGTTTTTAATCATTAGAAGTATAATTATTTTTATTGGTGTTTCAAATTTCAAACATAGCTACTTGAATGTAACTACAATTGTAATATTTTTGTTTTTCATAATTGAGAGCACAGCCATTTGATTATCAAAACATTTTTAAAATAATATAAAAAACAAAAAATAAGTTTTAATGTTGAAATCTATATTTTTTCACTCATTTGAGTAGTATTTAATAACATACTAGTGTTCAGTAAATATTCACTGAATAAATATGCTAATTAATAATTGGTTTTCATGAATGGAGAGTACCTTCCCCTACCATGAACATTATTCTGTAGTGGTTGAGGCTCTAGGAAATACCATCTCGATTGCTCCGTGTTCAATCAGTTTGTGGACAGCAACCAGTAACAATGAAGAGAGGTGAACACCAACCCTGCTATAATCCCATCAATCTGTAATGGTGACTGACCTGCAAGATATGCCAGTACAATCATTGCACAAAGCTAGTGGGAGTGACCAACAGATATCTAATTTAAGGCTTGCTTCATGAGATGGAACCCATACCCAACAATGATTGGGTGGACAAAAACCTGAGACTAGCTGGGGCAGGAGACCTAGAGGAAAACAAAGCAATGCAACAATAAATTCACTCATAACAACATTCTGCTCTACTCAAAGATCAGTGCCTTGCTCAGCCATCCTCAGAGAAGCTCCCTCCTGCAGCACATGCGAACAAAGACAGAAACTCACAACCAGACAGTGGTCAGAGTGAGAGACCTTGAAACACTCAGTCCTAGATAGTGCATCTCCATCAGAGCTTAGAAAGCCCCATAGAAGAAGAGGTAGAGATTGCGTAAGAGGCAGAGGGGACGTCGGACACCAAGAAAACAAGGCCTTTAAACACAGTAGATATGATCTCACAGAGGCTGTGACGCCCTGCAAAGGGCCTGGATAGGTCTGCAACAGAGAAGGTCCTAGAGCTGAAAGAAGTGGAAACATGCCTCCATCCCTAACCAAAAAGCTACTTCCAACTGATAACCACTTGCAAATGAAAAATTAGTTTCCTCCAAAGAAGTCTCAATGGGGAAAAAAAATGTTCTTAAGTGTGGGCCCCATACCCAGCAGTAGACAGCCAACACAAAACAAGCTCAGTGGCATTGTTGGAGGGTCTTTGCCTCATAATGTTGTGTCAAGGGTTTTGTTGTTGTTGTTGTTGTTGTTTTAATCTTGCAGGTTCCTTGTATATATTATAGCTTCCTGTTTGTGTTTTTATTAAATTTCTGTTTATGTGGCCCTATGTGTCTCTGCACCTGTATGGGTTTCTCCTGCTTTTTCTTTGGCTCTTTTTCTTCTGTTTGTAGAGGTAGGGGTTGAGACTACTGTGTCAGGGCATGCAGGCACAGAACAGGAAGGACCAATCCTTACTCCTGCCCATCTTAAGATTGAGAATTTTGAGGTTCGGATTCATCTCGACTTAGCTCCCATGGCAATTTCCCAGTGGCACAGTCCACGTGCTCCACAGGCACCCAAGCTGGAAGCTTATTGCTTTGGGTTTTGACAACCAGCAGCCATGACATTTGGCAATGTTTGTAACCCTTGGCTTCCAGAAGCAATGAGTGGCACTAATGGACATCAGTGGGTAGCAGGAGGAAGCTTCTACTATTTTAACTCACAAAGTGTCCTCAGTTGTCGTACAGCATCACAGCTTTCACGTATATGATGTAGGGGTGTGACCTTCAGCCTTTTACAGCTGCAAGGCTTATGTGCCAGTATTCTTTGTCCTTGACATTGGCTAGGAGGAATAATAGCACTCAGATATGTGATGTCTGGTACCATTGGTCCTTTAGACTAGGAAACATCCTAGGACTCCTCCAATGAGCAGATGCCATAAGTTCTCATCTTCCACTCTTAGCAATTCTTGACTCTCCATTGATTCTGCTTTTATCATTTCTACCCCAGATACTCTGGATTTTTTTTTTTAGCTGAAGTAGGACCACCACAGCCACTGTATCTCTCTCCACTGTCACTATTATTGCTTTCTGTCCTCCTGTAAAAGTAGCAAAATGGACACTCTACATGCTTTTATTAGATGCTATGATGAATAAGAGGGTATCTCCAAGGTGGCTCACAAAGCAAGTTGAAAAGCCAGTTTACTTAGCCAGATATGTGCTATGGTAAATTGTCTTCCCAAAGTGGGGCAATCTCCCACACAAATAAAGGACACAGCCTCTCTAATACAACAGTCACAAAGGTTTCTAAGGCAAGTGAAGAACTGCTCACACAAGTCACTGGATTCCATTGGGTCACCATGGAAAGTGCTGCCTCTCTGGCACAACTAGGAATTGCCACATGGTCATCTAGAGTTTGCCAAAACTAGTGATGACAAAGTCTGGCCTAAGCTGTTTACAACAGCTGTGACTTGGACAGGGAATTTCAGAGTCAGAGTGGCGCTCTAGCAGCTAACAGCTGTGCTTCCCATGTAGCTTTCACAAGTCCTCTGCAGAGCTTTAAAAACAGCTGGTGCTGGCATAGGGCTTTCTGGTTAGTGTATTTGCTTATGGTCCTTCATGTTAGGAAGCTGAGGTAACTGGGTAGGATTTAACATTTCTTAGGGATTCATATAATCCTAGTTCCCATCATCTTGAAATAGTTACAGAAAAAAAATATTAAAATTGGCACTTGATATCAACAATATTTAACAATGCTCTAACAATGTTTAACTCCTACCTCAATGTACCATGTAGAGGTTATTCTCTGTAATTTCTCAAATTTGTATTATTTTATACTTTTCATCATATGCTGGTTTTAAATGCAGCTAATTACCAAAATATAATACATTGTTCTACTATTGATTTTATTTCTTTAAAGATTTTTGACTAATGCAAAACTTAGTACCATACCACAAGTAAGTTGAAGCTGTAATAAATACCTAAACATGTTTGAGAACTTTTGAAAATGTCTAAACAATAGAGATAAAAAGAATTTTTAAATCTATTATGAAAGCCAAAATTGTCACGGAAGGAGTTTAAAAGTAATGCATGTAGGTATCACAGAAAGTGAAGAAAGTTTTTACTTCTTAACATTACACAAACAATTGGGTAGAAAATACTTGTAGAAATATGGGTAGTGAAGGTCATTTTGATGAAGCTTCAAGTAAAAGTCAGGAATGAAATAAACAGTATAACAAAGTCAATTATGGCAATTGCCAAAAGTGGCAATGAATAAGCCAATTTTTCCTGTGCTTGAATCCATAAGAGACGAAACTAGGTATTTAGCTCTGGTGAATTCTAAGAAAGTTTTGAAAAACAACTCCATTTCCATTTCAACCTAATTATAGTGAAACTCAAGGACAGAATGTTAAGTACTAAGAAGCAAAATTTAAGATTTAGAAGGTCCCTGGACTGTCTACATTATCAAAATATCCTGAGAATGTTCAGAAAAGAACTCAACAGGAAGAGCGGGCTAAGCACTGGGTACGGTGACAAGTGTGTGTGAGGATGAGACTAGCACATGGCACTGCGCTTCAGGCAGTAACCTTATCTAAGGCATTGCTGTCATGCACCAAGAAGGCAGTGCCTCTCATGCAGTGTGTCTAGAAGTTAAATTAATCACAGTTTTATTCTTGAGCACTAAGATTTCATGGATGGATTCTGACGTTCCAGGTTTTGAATTTGCAAGAGACCTGACGCTCTTCTTTCTTTTCTTTTCTTTTTCTTTTTTTTTTTTTTTTTTTTTTTTGTCCTCATTTACTGGCAAAGCTAATTATATGGCTGACCCGTGACTATTTTAGAAGAGCATACCTTAGTCAGCTTCATGAGTTAATTCTGAAAAACCAGCTTCAGGAGTTTTATTAATATTTGATTCATATGAGATTTAGAAGATACAGAATTGTTAGCAAAATACTTTTTGAGCTGTTGAGATGAAATGGAAAACGTTTGCACATGTCAAGTGCATAAATCTGAGTCCAGAAATTCAATGTTGTGGGCTAGATGGCAATTTCCCAAAAAATTCCATAAAATAAAGCTTTAACACCCTATGTGATAGTGTTTAGTACTAGGACTGTCATAAGAACAAAATGATGGCTACAGACACATACATGCAAGGTAAACAGTTGTATCCACAAAGTAAAAATAAATACTTAATATTTCCAGGTCTGTAAAGAAATGTGTTGGTATTTTGATGGGGATTGCATTGAATCTGTAGATAGCTTTTGATAGGATGGCCATTTTTACTATGTTAATCCTACCCTTCTACAAGCATGGGACAGCTTTTCATCTTCTGATATCTCTGATAGGCTCTACCTAGCAGCATCTCAAAACAGATATGGAGTCTCACTGCCAAACATTGAGCGATGCATAGGAGTCTCTGTGGAAAAGTGGGAGGAAATAGAAAAGGAACAAGTGACAGGAGCTCCACAAGAAGACCAACAGAGGCAACGAACCAGGGCCAATGAGCTGTTACTATGTTAATCCTACCTGTAAACGAGCAGGAGCAATCTTTCCATCTTCTCCTATCTGTTCCAATTTCTCTCTTCAGAGACTTGAAGTTTTTTTGTTTTGTTTTGTTTTTAAATCTTCCACTTGCTTGAGTTACACTAAGATACTTTAGGTTTTTTGTAGCTATTGTGATGGGTGTAGTTTCCCTAATTTCTTTCTCAGCCTCTTTGTCTTTTGTATACAGGAGGGCTTCTGATTTTTTGAGTTGAAGAGATACAGAGAGAGTGAACAACCTTGCCTTATTCCTGATGTTATTGGATTGATTTAAGATTCTCGTTCCAGTTTGTTTGATGTTGGGTATAGACTTTCTGTACATTGCTTTTACTATGTTTAGGTATGTGCCTTGTATCCCTGATCTCCTCAAAACTTTAAACATGAACAGGTGTTGGATTTAGTCAAATGTTTTTTCCTGCATCTAAAGGGATGATCATGTTCTTGTCTCATGCCAGAGAAGAACTCGAGATATGGATGGTTGTAAGCTGCCATGTATGTACTAGGAATTAAACCTGGGTTCTCTGAAAGGACAAAAAGTGCATTTAAACAATCATTTATCTCTCCAGCATCAGAGAAAAAAATCTCTTTTTGAGATGTCAATTAGATATTTAGGTAGAAATTTACAGAATTTCAAAGTTCTATTTGAACAACAACAACAAAAAAATCTCTGCCTTTAGAGTGATACTAGAATGAGTCTATCTATCAAAATCATCAGAAACTGTTAATGGAAATTTTTTACCTGGTACATTCATGAGAAAACTTAAGTTTTCACATGTTTATGCATTTTAGTATCATATAGCTTCAAGTAATGAAAATATTAAGCTGATTTACTTCTGTTTGATTGGCTATACCATTGTCTTTGCTTTCAGAACAGTACAGATTAAAAAGACATGGAAATAATTGCAAAGAATCAACTGAAATACAAAATGAGAACTAGATTAACAAAAGATGCAAATTTATTTTATTTGTTGTTAATTAATTATATAATCAAGAGTCATTAACAGTCCATACTGTGTACATATTTTGTTTAATAGACACTCAAACCTGTCAGATTTATACACAAACTTATACACAAAATTTACTGAACACCAGTTTAAAAACATTATCATAACTAGTTATCTTCGAAAGGTAATGTCGATTCCAGCATTCTGAGATGGTTAAAAACACTGAAGTTTCACATTACACGGTAAGCCACAAAAGTGGTAGGGGTCAAGGGAAGAAGAAAGACAGAAGCGTACATCCCGCTGTGCTGCATTAGAGAAGAAAATATTTCTGAGACATACGTAACCTGGGGTCAAAATGGAATTCTTTGAAAATATTGTGATACATCACTTTGTTCTCTCTGGTGTCCCTTTGCCAAGTAGGGGCAATAAAATCCTTCAGCTACTCAATGGGACTGATGCTTGCCTTTTCTGGTTTGCACTTGACATTCAAAAAATGCCAATAATGCTAATACAAGGCACTGCACTGAAAATGAATTCTATTTTATTTAGAGCATTTTCTATTGATACTTTAAACATTTTTATTCTTAATCTACCTCAGATTGTAATGCTAATGAGGTTTCTGAGAAGAATAATTTGCAAGATAACTTGGCAGCAGTAAAGAATGATAATATGAATATGACCAAAAAAAAGATACATTAATGGAAGAAAATTACTAATACATTAATGGAAGAAATCTATGTCTATAGTGTGTATGTATCTGTGTGTGTGTCTCTGGGTGTAAATGTATTCTAAGTTACAGAGAAAAATAATGTCAGAAAATGCCTCATGCATTATTTCATTATTTACAGTAAATACATAAAAATAATGGTTCAGATTACTTAACAGATTTTGTTAATAAATTATTAACACATTGTGTTCATTTCATCAAAATTTTAAAGCAAATGTTATAATATTTAATATAATAAAAGTATTTCAAGCTTAAAATGGTAAACAGGAGAAAATCAATATATACTTTACTTATAGAAATATGTGTTTATTTTGGTCTTGGTATGAATTAAAATTTATAAACAAATTTATAGAATAATCCAACCTTGTTTTCAACAAAAGATAATCATGTTTTCAGAAAAGAGATTGTGATATTCCCAAGAATGTAATATGAATGCTGTTCTATTACAGAAAAGCTAAACATTTCTTTATATAAATCCTAACTTTGAATGAAAATAAACTATATTCATTAACAATATAAAAAAAAAAAGAACAAAATGATGGTTAAATCACATAGATAATGACAGTTTTGTTTTAGATATAGATATAGACAATTTTGTTATGTAATATAGATAATGACAGTTCTGAAGGGGGTTAGATAAACAGCAAAATATGAGGAAATTGTCGTGCAAAGTTCTATAAATGATCTCAACATAAAGCCATGTTTGAAAGTTTCAATCTGAATAGTACTGCCTGGCAGTGTTTTCCATGAGTTGTGAAAGAAGTTGTTTTGTAAGGTCTATGATTCAGTTCATGTGTAGCAAATGACAGTAGATAATTTCTGAAATAAATGGGACATATAATCTAGGAAAGGAAACTCAGATTATTTCATAAACAAAGCTGTGGATATAATAGTTATTTTTATTTTTTTATTTTTTATTTTTTTTTTCAATGCAGTTTATTCAGGAACATTGAACAATCCTCAGACCCCGGGGAAAGCCAGACCACAGATTAAATAGCCTCTGGGTAGCCAACCCAGGCGTGCCACGGGGGCAATGCAGATAGGTCCACATACATGGAAGCAAGCCAGATCCTCGGCCTTAGCCAAATGTGGAGTTGTTCCTGACAGAGAGCACTCACCATCGGGAAGGTGGAGGGCGGAAACCAGCTCCATCTTTAAGGCATAGCATTCTGCAGCTCTCTACAGTTCCCCCTTTTTGTTTTAGACGCATCAGGCAAGAGTAGAGGACTGATCTCTGATATTAGAAATAAATTGGGACTTTGTACAGATGTTCATTTAGGTGTCATCCACCCAAAGAGCATCGGACCCGTCCGATACCTTTTTCTCAGAGGCGGGACCTGGGGCATCAACCCGCATGCAATCAGACATGCTCTTCTCTGGGTCCAAAGCGGCTGACCCTGAGTGCAGTGCTTAGCCTCGCATCCTGAGCGTATCATTTTAGCTTTTGATGGTATCCAACCATGCGTGGGGAGAATGCCTTGCTTCAATGGCTGTAAAGGCCTGAATGATCATGGCTGCATCACACTGTTGTGAGACTCTAATCTTGCATATATACCACAGGCAAACCAAGGAGACCAACACCAGAAGGCCTGCTAACACTCCCATGCCCGCCCATTCCTTCAGATGATTCATGGCTGCAGCAATCCATGTTGATAATCCTGTGGCTAGTCCTGCGTCCACTCCGGTAGAATTTACTGTGACAATGGCCACTCTCAGCTGCTCCATCGTAGTATCGAATTCTCCAGTCCAATTACCTAAAATATAGCTCGACAATTGTTTAGACAGATTTGCAGCGCAGGAAAAATTCTCATGTTGTATGCTAGTGACACAAAGTCCAGCATACTTTCATTGACAGCCAGGTTGAGCGATTTGCCATAGGGTATCAATTTGCTCCAGCAAGAGGTCAATCCTCTGATTGAACACCATCAAGCTTCCTTTTAGTTGAGCATTAATTCCTTTATGTACAACTAAGGCATGAGCTACATTGGCTAAATGATTATTCAGGGTCTGAGCAGTCTGCCCAGTATGACTCATGGCTAATGCCCTGGTGGTAGCTCCAACAGCCGTCAATGAGATGGTAGTAACAATGGTGGCTGCAGTTCCAAGATCCCTTTTCTGTCTGAAGAGAGTCATAGCGTGAGGGGCATCAATGGGCATAGGCACCCAGTGAGGCATGCGAGTAACCAGGGCATACCTAACTTTACTAGCATTGGGGTTTAAAAAAAAGCAAGTATCATTACCACAATTACTTGGCTCTATCTGGCTAATAATGCATAAAAATGGGGGATATAGACAAACAGGTGTGGGCTTATAGGAAATATTATGAGAAGCCTTAACCCCTCGTTGGAACATCCTGCGTCAGTTCTAGAACTAGCAGTGGTGGTGTCCGAGGTCTGAGTAGGTTCAGGAGACCATTGCCCCCAGGGGCGAGACGTGCTCCATGCCAATTGACTAACTCCATGTTTTCCTCCAATTTTGAAAGTCATTTAAGGTTCTTAAATTATTTTTTTCCCTTTTTTTCTTAAATTTTTCATCAATTACACTTTATTCATTCTGCATCCCCCTATAAGCCCCTCCCTCCTCCCATCCCAATCCCACCCTCCCTCCTCCCTCTGCTTGCATGCCACTCCCCAAGTCCACTAATAGGAGAGGTTCTCCTCTCCTTTCTGTTCTTAGTCTGTCAGTTCACATCAAAAGTGGCTGTATTGTCCTGTACTGTGGCCTGGTAAGGCTGCACCCCCCCCCAGAGGGAGGTGATCAAAGAGCAGGCCAATCAGATTATGTCAGAGGCAGTCCCTCTTCACATTACTATGTAACCCAATTGGACTCTGAACTGCCCTGGGCTACATCTGTGCAGGGGTTCTAGGTTATCTCCAAGAATAGTCCTTGGTTGGAGTATGAGTCACTGGTAAGTTCCCTATATTCAAATTTTCTTGTTCTGTTGCTCTCCTTGTGGAGACCCTGTCCTCTCCAGCTCTTACGATTTCCCAGTTCTTACCTAAAATTCCGTTCACTCTGCCCAACAGTTGCCCATCAGGCTCAGCATCTGCTTTGATAGTCTGAAGGGCAGAGGCTTTCAGAGGCCCTCTGTGGTAGGTTCCTAGGTTGTTTCCTGTTTTCTTCTTCTTCTGATGTCCATCCTCTTTGCCTTTCTGGATGGGGATTGGACGTTTTAGTTAGGGTCCTCTCTCTTGCTTAGTTTCTTTAGATGCACAGGTTTTAGTGGGTTTGTCCTATGTTGTATGTCTATATGAGTGAGTATATACCATCTGTGTCTTGTTGCTTCTGAGACAACTCACTCAGGATGATCCTTTCCAGATCCCACCATTTACCTGCAAATTTCATGATTTCCTTATTTTTCATTGCTGAGTAATATTCCATTGTGTAGATGTACCACAATTTCTGCATCCATTCTTCAGTTGAGGGGCATCTGGGTTGTTTCCAGCTTCTGGCTATTACAAATAAAGCTGCTACAAACATGGTTGAGCAAATGTCCTTTTTGTGTACTTGAGCCTCTTTTGGATATATGCCCAGTAGTGGTATGGCTGGATCTTGAGGAAGCGCTATTCCTAGTTGTCTGAGAAAGCGCCAGATTGATTTCCAGAGTGGTTGTACAAGTTTACACTCCCACCAGCAGTGGAGGAGGGTTCCCCTTTCTCCACAACCTCTCCAGCATGTGTTGTCACTTGAGTTTTTGATCTTGACCATTCTCATGGGTGTAAGGTGAAATCTCAGGGTAGTTTTGATTTGCATTTCCCTAATGGCTAATGAGGTTGAGCATTTCTTTAAGTGC
This sequence comes from Meriones unguiculatus, assembly GCF_030254825.1. Taxonomy (NCBI): domain Eukaryota; kingdom Metazoa; phylum Chordata; class Mammalia; order Rodentia; family Muridae; genus Meriones; species Meriones unguiculatus. Next base: position 127,453,613 of record NC_083351.1, read on the forward strand.
TTCTCTGCCATTCGGTATTCCTCTACGGAGAATTCTCTGTTTAGCTCTGTTCCCCATTTTTTAAGTGGATTACTTGGTTTGCTGCTTTTCAGCTTCTTTAGTTCTTTATATATACTGGATATGAGTCCT